>NC_141534.1:40462500-41830000 GCF_021556685.1 Rattus norvegicus | reverse complement strand
GATGGCATATACCTTTAATCCCAGCACTTGGAATCTCTGAGTCAGAGGCCAGCCTGGTCAACAGAGAAGTTCCAGCATAGCCAGGACTACCCAGAGAAAGCCTGCATCAAAAAACCAAACGAATACAAAAAAAACCAAAAAAAAAAAAAAAAAACAAAAAACAAAAACAAAACTTAAAGAATAAACTCATTAACACACTCTGTGAGTCAGACTTCTGGTGTCTTCCCCATTCAAACATCCCAGTCATTACTGTTCCTTAAAGCAAGCACCACCCGGGTTTCTACAAGGCCTCTGCACATGCTCAGTAAATAGATGGTGTATTATGGTCACTACTTCATGACCTCTCCATACTATGGAAGCTGGTTTATAACATCACATCTTTCTGCTTTACTTGATGCATGTTTACTGGTTTCCACCAGCCAGCCGGTCACTAACCTGTAAGCCTTCAGTGCTCAGAGGCACAACCAGTCTCAAAGGACAGATAGTTCCCAGGATAGGTATTCTTATCTCCAGCTTGCCCAAGGTTTCCATACCCAAACACTGTGACACCCCCTCTAAACATGGCCTCACCATTTGTGCTACAGCCTCTTGGGATGTGGCATGAGGGGAAGGAAGGTTTCTCTACTGCAGGGTTCAGAGACCATAGAAGCATTGAAAGAAAATAAGAGAATACTTTCCATAGTGTAACCTAGAGTCCTCTGAGTCATGGTATAGAGGAGACCAAGCCACCCACAACCATCAGGCCTCCAGGGAGCTCCACAGAGTGTCAGAGAATGACAACAGTGTTAAGACACTCCTGAATCCACAGCTCTTGTAGGATATGTATGGACAGACTTGAGATATCAGTGAACACGGGTGGGGCAAGTCTTGGAGCCACTAAGCATCTTTGGAGAACATGTGAGCCTCAAGTGCAAAATTGGGCCTTACGTGGGCAGAGATGGTGGCTTTGCAAATTGCTGTCTTCTAAGCTGTCAGAGTAGAAGTCATGTCTGCTTCTGAGAGCAGTGTCCAGAGGGGTACATAAACTAGGGGACAGACATACAGTATGTCTCTACTACCTGGTCCTGGACAGGCACACTTTGTCTGCAGACCTGGTGAGCATAGGGTTCAATAAACATTGCAAGGATGGGGAGAAGGTCACTGTCCCTGGTGTCAAGTCATGATGGGTCTGACACCATAATGACAGTTTTGACAACTGTCAGTATCTGGCACTAAAACCAAGCCCAGGTAAGACTGTATGTCTTGGATATATATTATATAAATATATATTATAAATATATATATATATATACTATAAATATATACACACATATTATATATGTGTACCCATGTGTATATATGAATATCCAGTGGTAAATTATTTTTGATTTCCTATAAAAGTACTCTGTCAATTGATTTCAACTATGTTGCTGAAAAGAAATAAATTCAAGATAATTCCAAAGTTTGCCTGGAGAGTTCAGGGTGCAAAGGAAGACTAAGTGTGAAGAAACCCAGGTCTAAGATAAAGTATTGACAATGAATCAAAGTCCTGTTTCCCTTGTTCATTCCAAACTTGGAAAGTCTCCTTCTGGAGCACATCTGTCTCAGTATGCTTGTGCTACTATAAAACACAAGCAAACAAGCACCACAGATCTCCTTTCCAAAGAACAGGATTTTGTTCTCATGACTCAGGAAGCCTGGAACTCCAAGGTGAAGAAGCTGGCAGGTTTTGTGTCTGCTGAGGTCCCCCTCTCTATCTTCACTTTAATGGCAGTGCATTGTTATCTTGCCCACCCAAGGGGAGGAAGGTTGTATTCTCGCCATGCATGTAAAAAGCAGAAGCAAACTGGGCTTACTTTACTTTACTTTACTTTACCACTAAATGAAGCCCATTCCCAACAGGGTCACCTTATAGTCAAACCTTCCGGCCAAGATCCACTTCTTAAATACTATCACACCAGCCACTGGGCTTCAGCATGTGACTTTGGGAGGAACTTTTCCAAACTGTAGCAGGGCTTTGCCAGAAAAACTGAAGAGTGGTTGTGGAGTCAGGACTCCAGAGTCTCCCCCCACTCCACTATGAACTCATAAAATGGCAGATTCCTGGGGACCCCTATCAACACCAACCAAAACAGTGTCTGTCTATTGTGGAGGTTTTGAGTTCCTTTTAAATAAGAGAAGCCATTCATTGCAGATGATGACTGCACTCTGGCTCGGGCACCGCCTTAGCTACTGAGTTTCAGAGATCATCAACATATAAGAGCCAGATCTACAGGGTGGGACAGCAGGTGAGATGAGTTTAAACAAGTAGTGAAGAGAGAAGCAGATGGCTGTGATTTGAGATGCTCTGTTCCTTGGCACTCAGGCAACCCTTAGCAGCATGAGGGTTACTATCAGGATGTATCACTCTGTTACTGATAGTCTTGGCTTCTTCAGACACCCTCTGAGAGCAGATGGTTTTCCCCGCGGCCACCTTAGTACATCTTGGACCTGACTGGTACCTCCATTCAAAAAGAGTTATGGGAATCACCTTCTATTGCTTTTATAAGTACACATATTAGTCTTCACCCCAGGATGAAGGGGCATCAGTGACAAGTCAGGAAGAGGCTATTCTAGGTGGGTGTGGTGGTGTGCCACTCAGCCATTCACACTTGCCTCAGTAGGATGCTGTCCATCCTCTGAGGAAAACTGCTGGTACCCATACAGCCAAAGCACAAGCGTGCAGAGCCAGGCATCCATGTTCCCATCCTCCGCAAAGCAGGCAGTGGACAGGTGACACAGCAGATTGTTTCCACCCTGGAAACAGGACCACCCTTTTCTCCAACCTACTACAATAACATGGATGCCCACACCAGGCATTCTGTGACAGTCTGGAAACCAGTTTTGCCACTTTGTGAAGCAGCCTGTCAGTTTTAGGCCATCTGTTCCCTCCTCCCTAACCTCAAAGACCCCCAGGCAAGCACTGAACAATCCAAACACTTATTGCCAATCCATGCTGGACAAGTAGCCTCGGAGCCTGGATCTGGAGTCATCTCCCACAAGTAACTGTTGGGGATGAGAGTCTCATGGAGGGAAGATGCACCCAGATTAACTTGCTAGACCAAAATAGTCAGGTTACTTTCCTGTGCTGGCCCTGCAGTCTAACTTTAGGAGAGTAGCTTGTGGTTCATTTGTTACCCAACCTTTTCTCCCCATCCCCCATAAAGAATTAGACTGACTCAGTGTAGAGCATTTGTCTGGCATGTGAGAGGCCTTGGGTTCAATCCTGAGAGAGTGGAAGAACAAGAGAGAATGACTGTGAGTGTGAGAGAGCGAGAGGATCTTGATCCTCTAGTTCATATCTGGGCATGAACAGCCAACCATCCTTTCTCAGTCCTTTCCATGTTAATGAGTGTCCCTCAAGGTTACATAGCAAGAGGCAGCAACTCAAGCCAGCAAATCCCTCTGAGCAAGCCTGATGGCCTGAGTGTTGTGCTCTGAACATGTCCCTCATAACCTAGCATTTAAATACTTGCCTCCAGTTGATGGAGGTGTTTGGGAAGTTTAGGGGCCATGGCCTTGTTGGAGGAAATATGTCCGTAGGGGTGGGCTTTGAGATTTTATGAGTCAGCTGCATTTCTACTTAGCTCTCTCTGTGTTCCCTGTTTACAGATTGATGTGTGATCTCAGCTGCTCCAGCCACAGAGCAATGGTGATAGATTCTATGGTTCCTCTAGAACCATAAGCCTTAAATAAGCTTCTAAAACTTGCCTTGGTCACAGTGTTCTATCACAGCAATAACTAAAACACTGAGTTGACCCCTGAACACTGAGGGAGAGGAAACACTTGACAAAGTTGTCCTCTGACTTCCACATGTGCAAGCACCTCAGCTCCCAATAATAAGCAATAAAATAAAATTCTAAAGAGGCAGCAAGCAGTTTAAGCTTTAGGTCGTGGAGAATGACTGGTGGGATAGGAGAAAACAGAAGAATCTGGGTCCTTCCTGGCCCCAGGCTAAGTCTTCCTTTTCCTTCACGGGTGCTGTCAATCTGGTTGGCACACATTCACCTTCATTATGTGATGCTGTCATTTATGCTTGTACTGGAGGCAAGCAGCTTCTGACCACATTCCACTTCACAGCCCCCTATTTTGTTGTTCTGACTCAATAGCAAAGAAATTGCCACCCCCAGTCCCAATCTGTCCCTTTTACTACTACAACACGCACTCTGATTATAGATTAGACATGGGCAATGGCAGAGGGAAGAAGTGGCAAGCTTCAGTTTGAACATGTGAAATGGTTGGACTGTGTGTTTATTTTACAGAGAAAGGAGGGGTGACAAAGAGTGAGGGGCAGGATCCTAATGCTAACCTTTGTTTTTATTCCCAGAAAGAGGTGCCAAATGCTTAATTCTGCAACACTTTCATGAGGTACATTTTGAGATGAACCTAATCTAGCCAGTGGATTAATGGGGGTGGGGGTGGGGATTGAAACAAAAATAAAGTCTGCTAATCTGAAGCCTTGCTGGAAAAAGGAGGGGTCAACAGAAACACCTCACACCTAGTGAGTGTTCTGTAATCACCTGTTGCCAAGTGATAACTGTGCTATTTGATCTGTGTCCCAGTGGCTCTAGGGAGCTTGCTAAGTTGTCATAAAGGCAAGTAAATATGGCTCACAATTTACTGTTGCTCAGCTGCCCTCGATGACCATAAATCCTTGCTTGCTTCTAGGCTGTTGCAGGTGGCCCAGGCAATAGTTGAGTATATTGTGATGGTTGACTTAAGGTCAAGGCTCTTGTTTATAAATAGCAGATATTAAACAGGACCACGGTTCTTGTCTGCGTGTCCCAGAAAGGAAGTATGCTCATTCTCCACTCAAGGTGACAGGTTCTTCAGCTCAGATAAGGACCTGACTCAAGAGTCTTGGGTCTTTGGTCTTTGATTTCTTGTGCACACAAGAGATGGGGTGAAGGTTGACCACAGACATTCATCTGACAGTGAGTCTGTACAAAAATTTTCTGCCCTCTGGTACCATACCTCTTTGGTCATGTACATGTTAAAATTCACCATGAGTGGACCCAGGGTTTCCATTTGGGGAAAAAGAAAGTCTAGAGATGGATGATGAGGACAGATACATAATAATATGATCTTCAAATTGTCACTACACAGAATGCTTTAAAAATGGTTAAAATGGTGAATTTTCTATCAAAACAGAACATGAAAGTGAGCATCCGTAATCTCCACTGCAAACTGAGCTTCTGAGGACAGGACTGTGACTCGTACCCCAAACACAGTACAGTATCCATATTTGGGTCTACACCATGTAGCTTTTACCAAATGATCAATATTGATTAAAAAATAATAGATAAATGAAGATATTCCCAATAACATGGTTGGGCCTGAAACCACCAGTAAGTGCATAATAATGTTCAAGTTAATAAGAGTAACCCATAACATAATAAGAACACTTAACTTCCTTTTAAAATTGACCCAAATTTGCAGAGGTGATGAGAACCATAATTTTTAAAGACTGTAACTACAAAACTACTAAGTCAAAAATGCAAAGGGTAGGTGGACTGTAGCTCTTGGCTTTTTCAGTGGGTTTAGCTGAACCTTTAAATACAATGTCAGTAACTAAAGAGTAGGTTGAATAAGCAGACATCCTCCATAGTCAATGAGATACTGAAAAATAGCAAACATCTATGAGCAGGCAGCATAGGCACAGGAAGTGGATCTTAAACTCTCTAACAAAATACTAGAACCTCTTACCTTTTATTGCAGTCAGGCAAGGCATTTTTACATTAACAAAAGACAGAATTGCTAATGCTTAAGGGGACAGCAGTAGAAGGCCAAGGTGATTAAATCAGGTGTAAAATCTTTTAAATGCAACACTCCTTAATCATTTTGAAGACACATTTTTTCTTTTTTCTTCTTTTTCTTTTTTTCTTTTTTTTTTTGGAGCTGGGGACCGAACCCAGGAGCGCTCTACCACTGAGCTAAATCCCCAACCCCTTGAAGACACATTTTAAGAATACCTTGGGACAGTAAATTATTACTTGATAAATGAATGTAAAAATATTTGGATTGATATAGAAATTATGGCAGAACATAATTTGCTTTTCTTCATGAAATTATGGGTATTACTTCAAATCCCATGTATGGTATCACTTTGTACAGGAGTCCCATAAAGTAAATTAGAACCCCTACACAAAGTGTTTTTTTTAACCTCACACTGAGCAAACCTTAATAAGGGTTTTGTCACTGAGAGATCATTTCCTGGCTAAGGGAAAGGGGACAAAGTAGAAGAAAAGATTTGGGGAGAAAGAGATAAAAAAAATATACCTTTTGTGAAGGTGAAGAAAAGCACATTCACAGCAGGATTTGATAAATATCTGCTTACAAAGCCCGGGAGGCAGGGGAAGGAGTGTGAGTGGGTCCCAGAGTCAGCCCAGACTCTGTCAATGGAAGGAAAAGGGATGAACTGTAATCAGAAAGAGCTGCCCATGATCAGAACACTCAAGATGTGTGACCCAGCAAAGGTCGAGGATTCCTGCATCCTGCCCTGTGTCTCAAGTGCCCTCCCCATTCAGCATCCAAGGATATAGGTGAGGCAAGCTTCTTATCTCTCCACACACCTTCTGTTCTTACTTCACATCTGAGTGCTTTCCTTCATCTTCCTAACCTCTTGCTCATTTCTAGTCACTCTCTTGAACATAAAGACATTGATGGAGACAATTGATCCTTCACAGTCCATCCTTCACAGGAACTGAGTAAAGCAATGGGCTCTTTGTAGCTATTGGTTTTCTTGTCTAATTTTTTTTCTGAGTGGCGCGGTATTAGGGAGTCACTGACATAGCCAAAGTTCTGTACCACAGCAGTCTCTTGAGATTTTCCCACTTTTTGAGACATAGCCACCTATGTCACTACTGCTACTATTGCCTCCTCTTCCTTATTACAGATTCTTGGGCCCATTCCATCGGGATGCTAATTAAATAAAATCTGCATGATTTTGAAAGCATCTTCCACCCTACCTCCAATCCCTGTGGTTCTCTCAACTTTTTTTTTTTTTTTGGCCAGTGCGAACAACCTGGATTTATTTATTTATTTTTTATCTTTATTAACTTGAGTATTTCTTATTTACATTTCGATTGTTATTCCCCTTCCCGGTTCTCTCAACTTTTAGCAGCTAAAAGGCCTGGTCTTAGTAACTTCTAGCCTTCTTTCTCTTTGTGAATTCAAGATAAGCCTATTTCTGCCTGCCAGGAGCTGTCTAGAGAATGACACTTGCTTTACAGTTAAACTGGGATTTAAAATGAAAAAAAAAGTGCGGGGGGGGGGGGTTGTGGGGAGAGGAAGCAATCATCAGACTAGTGCAGGATCAGTCCCTCTACACACACTTATGTGCACATGCACACAAAGGCCAAGCCTGCAACTACGTGCTAGTCACCTCTAGTCTTCTCAAGTGCAGTGAGAATAACCTAGTTCATACAGCTGGTGGGGGAAACACACAGAGAATGGCCAGCTCCAAGTCAAGTGAGGACAATGAGTGTGCAAAGACAAAATATAGCAACCAAAATCTGTATCCACTCACACCCACCACAGTCGTGGAATTTCTGAGCTTCGTGAGGCCCTTGAGAACATAGAGAGGAAAAACTACACAAGCTAGAAACAAACAAATCCAAAGCATTTATTTTCGATGCTCTCAGAAAGCTCAGTCACCATGGGCCTGGTCACTTGTGTTCCTCCACACGTTCTGCCCTTCTGTCAAAACCTCAATTCCCAGCTCAGAGGCTGCTCTGCAGCCAAGATCCATTTCCTTCTTTGATACTCAAAAGGATGGTACTCTTTGAGAGAGAGAGAGAGAGAGAGAGAGAGAGAGAGAGAGAGAGAGAGAGATGATCTGAATCCTGAACTTGATGGGATTTAGAATCTCCTTAGAGACACATCTCTGGGTGTGTCTGTGAGAGCATTCCCAGAAAGGTTTAACTGAGGGAGGAAGAACCATCCTGAATGGGGCCTCAGACTGAATTTAAGGGAGTGGAACACTGGATTCATCTCTCTGCTTCCTGACTGTGGACATAGTGTGACCTGCGGGTCACATTCCAGATTCCCTGCCTTCTAGGCCATGATGGTTGTCCTTTCTTCCAAGCTGTGATGGATCTGCTCAAATCATGAGCTTAAAAAAATTTCCTTCCTTAGGTTGTTTTCTCAGGCACTCTGCTACAATAAATGAGAAAAGTAACTAATACAGGCTGAAAAGCAATATTGACAGAATCCTCATCCTTTTGGCATTTTCTGAAATGCAAATGTTATGACCAGGGAAGAGCAACAGGGGAGAAGGGAGTAGCAAAGGGAGACAGGAAGAGGGGTGACTTGGCAGCACCTCACCATAGTGCTGAGTCACAGTTACAGCATGCTAATTTGTGTGAGTCCTAAAGGTCATTAGGGAGGGACCCACTCTGAAATCTAGAGGGAGAACCTTTACAGCTTACAAAATAACCCAAGCAAAAGAAGTTGGCCAAAAAGGACCAGGAGAGAGGGGATGCATAAAGAACACAAAATAGAGAGCACAGTCAGGTGTGGCTCTGAGACCGTCTTGAGTGTCAGTTAAGATGGCACACTATTCAGTAAGCCAACAGGGCAGGAACAAACAGGGCTGGTGATAAAACAAGAAAAAACTCAGAAGTTCAGCTTCAAATGGACATAAGATCTACACTGTGAATGTCAGTTGATATGTAAGAATAGAGTTTGCTGAAGGGCTTGGGTTATAGATACTAACCTGGGATTCACCAGTCATCTAATACCATAGAATCCTGAGAGATAGACTATGTAAGAGAAGAGCAACAACTGGAAAACTGTAGTTGTACCAGCAGAAGGACTCATATGGTCTAATGCCTACACACACTCACATGTACATGCACACAAAGGCCAAGCATGCAACTATGTGCAAGTCACCTCTAGTCTTCTCAAGTTAGTCAGATGAAGAACGTTAGACCTGGTGAGGGATGGGCTGCAACGCTGCCTCGGAGATACGGATGGTAAATGGACAGAGTGAAGAGCATGAAAGTCATTGGCTCCCCTATGAAGCAGCTGTCACGTGATGTGGGTACAAACCCATAGTTAGTTCAAGAGACAACAGAGAGCTGGGCCTGGTTTTGGAGTGTAAGTTCAGTTTTCTATCTGGCTAGTTCTGAACAGAACTATCTCTCCTGCCCTTTGTTTTTGGAGTCACACTGACCTGTTTTGGGATATAACTCGCTTCCCGCCACACTCCCTGCTATGCCCTGCAACCTTTGTCCACAAAGACAACTTTCAGGAACCTACAAAAAGGCCAAGGCCAGGATTGGAACAGCTCAGCAAGGCTTCCAGGTTCTTAGCTTCACCCTCACTCCCACTTGCAGGTGAAACAACAATAGCAAAACCAGAAAACCAATAAAACAACAAATAAACAACAAAAACAATGGTTTGGGTTCACCTACTGCCACTGCCCATCCTCCACCTGACTCCTGTCCCATTCCCAGCTTCCTGACCAGGGCAAATCATATATCCTTCCCATGTCTTCCTCCTGTGTAACTACAGCACCCACTACTCAACTAGTGTTGGTATGAGCAGCAGTAACAATTGTGAGAGTCATCAGCTCCATGCTTGGCACAGAGGTCTGGGTGAAGAGAAGTGGAGAGGAGCTATGACCATAATGAAATGAGAAGATCATCTGTCTGAGCTCTGTACTTGTGAGAACACTGAAGACATCAGCACGTTGCTGAGAGTAAGTAAACACCCAGTCTGTGAGGCACAGATTTATGATTCAGGAATTCATCTTTTATTACTAGTCAATGAATGCAACAGCGGCTAAGTCTCACTGACCCTGCAAGTGCAAATCTACCCCTGTTGGGCAGGCTTTGGGACTGGGACTGGGGCCAGAAACTGAAAAGAAAATGACCTAGTAAAAATAAAACATCACCCAGAATGCTGAAGAATTGGAATCTGTCTGGATCCTTTCTTGCTTGTCACTAGTCACTTGACACCATCATTGGGATGTTTCCAGTAGATAATCTTACTATCTATTCCCACTTTACAAATGTAGCAGGTTCATTGCACAGATAATAGATGGTGGCATTGCGACCAAAATCTGATCTGCTTAGCTCTATATTCTGTGCTTTCCTGTTTAATTGATTCTTGCTGTTTAGTAACCATTAGTTACACTTTGGGTGAAGTAGGCCCCATGCCGCAGCACTGTGACCTCAGCTAAAGTTTTGCAGATAGACTTCTTCTATACAAGGCATTCTGTATTTATTGGTCTGAGAAAAGCTCTCAAAGATTCCAAGAGTGGATACTTTTAGAAGCTGAGATGAGAAAAGGTTTCTACTGACAGGAAAGCTGAGACAGTCAGAGTGGAATGGTGAGTTTAGCAGTCACAAGAAATCCCTCCTCCATGAAAGACACCTTGATGAAACACTGTGTTGGAGACTTAAGTGCTTGCCCAGCCACCAGCAAGGACAGGAGAATGTCTCCCATACTCACTCAAGGCCACACTGTGAAGTTGTCCTCATATCCAATCAAGGGACCAGAGTCCCCTTCATATCTAGGAAGAGTAGCCATGAAAAACAAAATCAATTATAAATCAGAGCACTAATAATGCTGGAATAGAGCCAGGTATAATGGCGTGCACCTAGAATTCCAGCACTCTAGAGGCTGAGACGAAGTTTGCTGTGAAGCCGAGGCCAGCCTGGGTAACATAATGATGTCCAGGCATGCTTGACCTATACAGTTACACCTTGTCCCAAAAAAAAAAGTAGCAACAAAAACCTATATCTATAGTCATACTGGTGTGTGTGTGTGTGTGTGTGTGTGTGTGTGTGTGTGTGTGTGTGAGAGAGAGAGAGAGAGAGAGAGAGAGACAGAGACAGAGACAGAGACAGAGAGACAGAGACAGAGACAGAGACAGACACTGGCTTTTGTTCTGGAGGAAAGGAATAGATTTACAGACCTTTAAGAACTGACTTCAGTGACTTGGAAGAAAACAGATCTAAAAGAAGGAGACTGAAACAAACATTAATTAGAATTCCCCATAAGAAAGGAGTGTCCCTTCATTCAGCACTCATGCTGACCAATGAGCATCTCCTCATTTCCCAAGTAGACCTGTACTCGAGCACAGGATGGCAGTGATCTTAACGAATGACCACCATCCAGTCCCTACATCTCTTCTCTTCCCATCACTGTAGCCACAGTCTGGCCAACCCTTATGACTTCCTGTCTCCTATGAGGCCTCCTCTCTCCTTCAGAACTGCCCACTCGAGCTTGTCTCCTGAAGGCAACAGGGCCTCTTGAAAATTCTAATCCCATGCAACGACTTAGGAACAAAATCTGTGGTTTCAGAGTATGTAGTGTAAATATTTTTCCAATCATCTAATTAAGCTAATCTCAAAAGATTCACACAAATAGATTCTTCACCATAAAACTACAAGCAGATTAATTTGCTCTAAATTAGAAACCCTGATGTTTTAAGCACAAAATTCAATTGCGACAAAACAACCAATTATGACATTCACCTAACAAAATAAGAAACCTTGATAATAAACAGATCTCTGCCAAGAGGTAAAGCCGTGTTAAAATACAGTATTCCACTTGGCTTTTTTATATTGTTGAGCTTTTGCACAAATGAAAAATACTAGAAATAAGAAGCATGAAAACCAATATGATTATTTGGTGTAAAATACAAATTTGGGACTAACACAAAAAATATAGAAAGAATTATCCGTGGAAATATAACAGTAATTAAAGTATGCATAAAATAAAAATAGTAAGTCTGGCCTAAAATAGAAATGCAAGCAGTACTACCACCAACCTTCCAAATGGCTTTCCCTTGAACTTAAAATTTAGACCCCTTACTTGGCCTCTGGGGTTCTCAAGGTGGGACACGGCCAACTACGGCAACTTCACCTCGTGCATTTAAACTCATGAGTTCAAAATTTAAAAGAATGTAATCAACTGAGCAAGCCAGTGCTGAATTATACAGACCTTCCTAGATGGTGGCATTGTATCTTAGAAGTAGAGAGAAAAATTGTATCTAGGGGCTTTGAGGTTGTTCTGGTGTCCTTTCTGTTGCAGTGACAAAACTACAACAACAAACCACTCTGACCAAAGGAAGTTTAGATGAGAGAAGGGTTTATCTGACTTACGACTCTAGGTCACAAACTACCATTGAGTCAGTGCAGGAACTGAGCAGAAAGCATAGAGGATGCTGCTTACTAACTTTCCCTTTCAGGCTGCTGCCTAGCTAGCTTTCTTATACAGCCTAGAAGTATGTGCCTAAGAATGAATGGTTCTACCCACAGTGGGCTTGGCCTCCCGCATCAGTTAATAATCAAGACAAATCCCCTACAGACATGGCCACAGATCAATCTGATTTAGGCAATTTCTCAATCAGATGAAACCAAGTTGTATCAAGTTGACAATTAAAGCTAACCAGGATAGGGACCTTCTCACAAAGAGAAACATAACTAAATAACTAATTCATCTTCAAAATCCAAAAGGGAACAATTCAAACACTGAGAGATGTGTGAACTACCCCAAATAAACATAGTACATCAACTAGTCTCAGATATATATATACACATATATACACATATATATGATATAACTATTTAGTACATATATATTATTATATAAATATGAGAATAGATATATTAATTGTGTATATATACTCTATCTTTTTACCATTTTATATTTATATCTTACTTATTTAAGAAATATGTATGCATGTATATATGTATATATGAGATAGTGAGTTGTGCTTGGGGTATGGCTAAGCAGTTAAGAATTTTCTGCTCAAAGGTAAGGATCAGAGTTTACACCACCAGAAATCACAAAAATGCCAGGGTAATTCTGGCTTTCAATGTCAGAAGTGCCCCCCCTGCCTCGAGCAAGCTGGCTAATAAGTGACTGGAGACAATAAAGTAGCATCAACCTTGGGTGTCTACTTGTATAGACTCACATTCAATGTACACACACACATGCACACACAAGCACACACACATGCATAACACATACACAAATTAAAAATGGAAAACAAGTGTTATTAAGTGCTATGTATGTCATCGAAACATCCATGTTTCATTTACTCATTTTAAGACCTATCCCCTGTTGGTGCCTCAGCAGTAGATGCATGGTGAATCTATGAAAAAAACCTTTAGAACAATCTTTCTGAACACTGAACCCCCTGAATGCCTAAAGGAAAATACATTTCTTATTCTACTTATTTTCTGCAGAGACAGAGAAACAAAATTGAATTTATGAACCATTTTCATCAACTCATCTCCTTTTTTAAATCTCAGTGCCACAAACTGTACTACAGCAAATACAAGTGATGCTTATGACTAACATCAGCCAGAATTATTTCCCAATAGTCTAAGATGTCTTTTTTGTCAAAAATAAAAACAAAACTGTCATTCTTTCACCAGCATGGAAAGCCTAATGTACCACCGTAATTATGAAAGACATAATGTGAGAATGACTCAATATTTATTTATATTCATTAATTTCTACATATGTACTTTTGTGGTGTCACGCATGATCTTCTGGGCCTCTATTATAATATATATCATATATCACATGCCACATGCCATATATATTATATTACATATTATATGTTATATAGCATATAGTAGATAGTATATATCATATTATAAAATATGTAACATATACTGCATAAGATAATGCAGAACATATTATATAACAGATAGTAATAACATTATTTAAGTCCAAGAACAACCCTGTATCTATGCCATTATGCTTCCCACTTTACAGCCCCTGTAGGTGCATAGGGCCCCTCATGAATGAGGTTAATGCTGTCCTAAGGAAAGGCTGTGAGAGGCTAAGCCTATGCCCCCATGTGAAGACAAAGGGAGAAAGAAGGTGGCTCTCTGCAAACCAGCAAGCAGCTTCAAGAGATAACAAATCTGCCAGTGCCTTGGCCTTGCATTTTTCCAGCATCCAACTCTAAAGAGCAAGTAGCTGCTATTTAAGCTGCATCTTCTACAGCATTCTCTTCTCAACAACATGGACAAGTGAAGACAGCAAAACTGAGTAAGTTACCTCAAGGCACACGACTAGGAAATGGGAGCCAGTTAAAATTCAGCAGGCCCTGTAGTCATAGAGTCTGTGTATCCAAATGCTACACTAACAAAAACTACTGTGTCTCACCATTGCTGGGAGGTAACACATATCATTTGGGAAAGATGTTTGAATTTAGTTAAATGGTAAGATTGAGTTTTGAATTTATTTAATATCTTTTACACCCAAGCTAGTTAGCTATGTTGCCAATTCAACACTCCAACATTTGGGGAAAGAGAAAGAAAAAACCTAATTCCTATTCCACCCCTGAATTCCATTTCCCACTTCAACTGTTAGGGAAGAGGAGGAGGAGGAGGAGGAGGAGGAGGAGGAGGAGGAGGAGGAGGAGGAGGAGGAGGAGGAGGAGGAGGAGGAGGAGGCGGCGGCAAACAGGCATGCTGCAAACCATTTACTGGAGAGAACAATTCTATTTCAAGACAAATTAGAGCAGCAATGAGAAAGAAAACCCGCCATTGCTCTAAATCCTAAATAAATCAAGGCACAGCTAATGAAGTGTCTCAACAACCATACACAGAAAGTGAGCTGCATTTGTTAGAAAGATGGCTCATACTGATTCAGAGCTAAGCCAGTGACTTAGCCCTCCAGGAAGGTTCAACCACAAGAGGTCTCACAGTAGGTTCAGAAGCAAGGTTAAACTCATATAGGACAGTTTTCCTCATTTAGAAAAACAAGAAAAGGAATAAAAATATATCTAATGAGCATTTTTAAATTGGAGAACTGTATGCCCTAGGTCAAGACTACATTTCTATATGACATACGAAATTATTCAAATGGCTTGGTTTGGGGAGAAGCTCAATGGTACATGTAGCATGGAGGACTGTCCGAGTTTATCTCCAGAGACAAAGCTAATTAATTAACCAACCAATTAATTGAGGGTCCTCTAAAGATAACCTAAATCCAAGAACAGAAAGAGAAAAGAACCACTAGGATACACCGATCCCCCAAAACCAGGCTATAACATATCCTCCAGGGGGTGCCAGGTCAGGGAGTCTTTATCAATTGCCTACCTTCAGAATATCACCTGACAGAGTGCTTGCTGATACATAGAGAGCGAATTCAGGCCCGAGACCAGGGGTAAGACCAACTTTTCTGCTCCAAGTGACCTGCCTGGTGGACTCAGGACAAACAAAGGCAAAATTCCTCTGGGACCGGGCACTTCCGGTTTCTAGCAGGAGCCCGAACCTCTCTGATCCGGGCCCACAGTTCCCAACTCCCAAACCCTGTGGGAGAGAGAGCTCATCCCTCCTGAGACTGCAGGGCAGGAGACACCGACAGTACTGCCCACTCTTGCCCACATTGCTGGCCCAAGAGGAAACTATACAGGGCCTCTGGGAACAGGAAGATAAGGGCACTCAAGCTGCAGGAGCACTGCAGTCCAGACCTCACACAGATCTGAAGGGACCTGGTCAAATCCTGCACCCAAATCCCGTGGAAGGGAGAGCTAGACCTTCAGAGGGGCAGACACACCTGGGAAGCCAGAGAAGACTACTCTCTGCCCACATTTCTGACTCTAGTGGAAAATGCCTAGCACCATCTGGGCACCCTGTGCACTGGGACCCCGACGGAGAAAGCAGGGCAGGCCTTTCTGGTTGCTGCCCTCACAGAGAGCTGAAATGCAGGCCCTAGGAGCGTCTTCAGGCCTGAGACCAGAGGTAAGACCAACTCTTCTGCTCCAAGTGACCTGCCTGGTGGACTCAGGAAACACACCCACAGGAACAGTTGAAGACCAATAGACAGGAACGACTACATGCCTGAAAGTAGAACACTCTGTTCCCATAACTGGCTGAAAGAAAACAGGGAAGCAGGTCTACAGCACTCCTGACACACAGGTCTATAGCACAGTCTGGCCACTGTCAGAAATAGCAGAACAAGGTAAAACCAGAGACAACCTGAAGGTGAGAGGCAAACTCAGGAACCCAAGCAACAGAAACCAAGACTGCATTACATCATTGGAGGCCAATTCTCCCACCAAAGCAAACACACCAAAAAAGCAAGATCTATATTTAAAAGCACAATTGATCATGATGATGGAGGACTTCAAAACAGACATAAAGAACTCCCTTAGAGAAATGCAGGAAAACACAAATAAACAAGCAGAAGCCTATAGAGAGGAAACACAAAAACCCCTGAAAGAATTACAGGTAAACACAATCAAACAGGTGAAGGAATTATACATGGAAATAAAAGAAATAAAGAAAGCACAAAGGGAGACAACCCTGGATATAGAAAACCAAAGGAAGAGACAAGGAGCCGTAGATACAAGCATCACCAACAGAATGGAAGAGATAGAAAAGAGAATCTCAGGAGCAGAAGATTCCATAGAAATCATCGAAACATCTGTCAAAGATAATGTAAAATGGAAAAAGCTACTGGCCCAAAACATACAGGAAACCCAGGACACAATGAGAAGATCAAACCTAAGGATAATAGGTATAGAAGAGAGTGAAGACTCCCAACGCAAAGGACCAGTAAATATCTTCAACAAAATCATAGAAGAAAACTTTCCTAACCTAAAGAAAGAGATACCCATAGACATACAAGAAGCCTACAGAACTCCAAATAGATTAGACCAGAAAAGAAACTCCTCCGGTCACATAATAGTCAAAACACCAAATGCACAAAACAAAGAAAGAATATTAAAAGCAGTAAGGGAAAAAGGTCAGGTAACATATAAAGGCAGACCTATCAGAATTACACCAGAGATTATGAAAGCCAGAAGATCCTGGACAGCTGTCATACAGACCCTAAGAGAACAAAAATGCCAGCCCAGGTTACTGTATCCAGCAAAACTCTCAATTAACATGATGGAGAAACCAAGATATTCTATGGAAAAACCAAATTTACACAATATATTTCTACAAAACCTACAAAGGATAATAAATGATAAAGCCCAACACAAGGAGACAAGCTACACCCTAGAAAAAGCAAGAAACTAATCGTTTTGCAACAAAGAGAAGACAAGCACACAAACATAATCTCACCTCCAAATACGAATATAACAGGAAGCAGCAATCACTATAACTTAATATCTCTCAACATCAATGGACTGAACTCCTCAATAAAAAGACACAGATTAACAAACTGGATACACAATGAGGACCCAGCATTTTGCTGCCTACAGGAAACACACCTCAGAGACAAAGACAGAAACTACCTCAGAGTAAAACACTAGAAAATAACTTTCCAAGCAAATGGTCTGAAGAAGCAAGCTGGAGTACCCTTCTAATATCGAATAAAATCGATTTTCAACCAAAAGTCATCAAAAAAGATAAGGAAGGACACTTCATATTCATCAAAGGAAAAATCCACCAAGATAAACTCTCAATCCTAAATATCTATGCTCCAAATACCAGGGCACCTACATACATAAAAGAAACCTTACTAAAGCTCAAAACACACATTGCACCTCACACAATAATAGTAGGAGATTTCAACACCCCACTCTCATCAACGGACAGAACATGGAAACAGAATTAAACAAAGACATAGACTAACAGAAGTTATGAACCAAATGGACTTAACAGATATTTGTAGAACATTCTATCCTAAAAACAAAAGGACATACCTTCTTCTCACCACCTTATGGTACTTTCTCCAAAAATGACCATATAATCGGTCATAAAACAGGCCTCAACAGAGAAAGAAACATAGAAATAATCCCATACTTCCTATTATACCACCACAGGCTAAAACTGGTCTTCAATAACAGTCAAGGAAGAATGCCCACATATACATGGAAGTTGAACAATGCTCTACTCAATGATAACCTGGTCAAGGAAGAAATAAAGAAAGAAATTAAAGACTTCTTAGAATTTAATGAAAATGAAGGTACAACATACCCAAACTTATGGGACACAATGAAAGCTGTGCTAAGAGGAAAACACATAGCTCTTAGTCCCTGCAGATTAGAACAGGAGAGAGCATCTATCAGCAGCTTGACGGCACACCTAAAAGCTCTAGAACAAAAAGAAGCAAATACACCCAGGAGGAGTAGAAGGAAGGAAATAATCAAACTCAGAGCTGAAATCAACCAAATAGAAACAAAAGGGACTATACAAAGAATCAACAGAACCAAAAGCTGGTTATTTGAGAAAATCAACAAGATAGATAAACACTTAGCCAGACTAACCAGAGGACACAGATAGTATGTCCAAATCAACAAAATCAGAAATGAAAAGGGAGACATAACAGATTCAGAAAAAAATTTAAAAAAATCATCAGATTCTACAAAGCCTATATTCAACAAAATTTGAAAATCTGGAGGAAATGGACAATTTCCTAGACAGATACCAGGTACCAAAGTTATATCAGGAACAGATAACCCATTTAAACAAGCCCATAACTCCTAAAGAAATACAAGCAGTCATTAAAAGTCTCCCAACCAAAAAGAGCCCAGGTCCAGATGGGTTCAGTGCAGAATTCTATCAGACCTTCATAGAAGACCTCATATCAATATTATCCAAACTATTCCGCAAAATTGAAACAGATAGAGCACCACCGAATTCCTTCTATGAAGCCACAATTACTCTTATACCTAAACTACACAAAGATCCAACAAAGAAAGAGAACTTCAGACCAACTTCCCTTAAGAATATCAACGCAAAAATACTCAATAAAATTCTTGCAAACCGAATCAAAGAGCACATCGAAACAATTATCCATCTTGAGCAAGTAGGCTTCATCCCAGGGATGCAGGAATGGTTTAATATATGGAAAACCATCAACGTAATCCACTATATAAACAAACTCAAAGATAAAAACCACATAATCATTTCATTAGATGCTGAGAAACCATTTGACAATATTCAACACCCCTTCATGATAAAAGTCCTGGAAAGAACAGGAATTGAAGGCCCATACCTAAACATAGTAAAAGCCATATACAGCCAACCAGTAGCTAACATTAAACTAAATGGAGAGAAACTTCAATCCCACTAAAATCAGGGACTAGACAAGGCTGCCCATTCTCTCCCTACTTATTCAATACAGTTCTCGTAAGTCCTATCCAGAGCAATCAGACAACAACAGGAGATCAAAGGATACAGATTGGAAAGGAAGAAGTCAAAATATCACTATTTGCAGATGATATGATAGCATATTTAAATGATCCCAAAAGTTCCAGCAGAGAACTACTAAACCTGATAAACAACTTCAGCAAAATGGCTGGGTAGAAAATTAACTCAAATCAGTAACTTTCCTCTACACAAGAGAAATAAGCCGAGAAAGAAATTAGGGCAATGACACTCTTCATTATAGTCCCAAATAATATAAGATACCTCGGTGTGACTTTAACAAGCAAGTGAAAGATCTGTATGATATGAACATCAAGCCTCTGAAGAAAGAAATTGAAGATCTCAGAAGATGGAAAGATCTCCCATGCTCATGGATTGGCAGGATTAATACAGTAAAAATGGCCATTTTACCAAAAGCGATCTACAGATTCAATGCAATCCCCATCAAAATTCTAACCCAATTCTTCAGAGAGTTAGACAGAATAATTTGCAAATTCATCTGGAATAACAAAAATCCCAGGATAGCTAAAAACTATCCTCAACAATAAAAGGACTTCCAGGGGAATCACTATCCCTGAACTCAAGTAGTATTACAGAGCAATACTGATAAAAACTGCATGGTATTGGTACAGTGACAGGCAGTAGACCAGTGGAATAGAATTGAAGACCCAGAAATGAACCCACACACCTATGGGCACTTGATTTTTGATAAAGGATCCAAAACTATCCAATGGAAAAAAGATAGCATTTTCAGCAAATGGTGCTGGTTCAACTGGAGGTCAACATGTATAAGAATAGAGATTGATCCATTCTTATCACATCAAACCAGATATACTCAAACTAACAGAAGAAAAAGTGGGGAAGAATCTCAAACACATGGGCACTGGAGAAAATTTCCTGAACAAAACACCAATAGCTTATGCTCTAAGATCAAGAATTGACAAATGGGATCTCATAAAACTACAAAGTAGGCAAAGGTCATTGTTGTTAGGACAAAACAGCAAGCAACAGATTGGGAAAAGATCTTTACCAACCCTACAACTGATTGAGGACTCATATCCAAAATATACAAAGAATGCATGAAGCTAGATTGCAGGGAGAGAAATAACCCTATTTAAAAATGGGGTTCAAAGGTACACAAAGAATTCACAGCTGAGGAATGACGAATGGCTGAGAAACACCTAAAGAAATGTTCAACATCTTTAGTCATAAGGGAAATGCAAATCAAAACAACCCTGAGATTCCACCTCACAACAGTCATAATGGCTAAGATCAAAAACTCTGGTGACAGCAGATGCTGGCAAGGATGTGGGGAAAGGGGAACACTCCTCCATTGTTGGTGGGATTACAGACTGGTACAACCATTCTGGAAATCAGTCTGGAGGTTTCTCAGAAAATTGGACATTGAACTACCTGAGGACCCAGCTATACCTCTTTTGGGCATATACCCAAAAGATGCCCCAACATATAACAAAGACATGTGCTCCACTATGTTCATAGCAGCCTTATTTATAATAGTCAGAAGCTGGAAAGAACCCAGATGCCCTTCAACAAAGGAATGGATACAGAAAATGTGGTACATCTACACAATGGAATATTACTCAGCTATCAAAAACAATGATTTTATGAAATTCATAGGGAAATGGATGGAACTGGACCATATCATCCTGAGTGAGGTAACCCAATCACAGAAAAAACAGACATGGTATGCACTCATTGATAAGTGGATATTAGCCCAAATGCTCAAATTACCCTAGATGTATAGAACAAATGAAACTCAAGAAGGATGACCAAAATGCAGATGCTTCACTCCTTCTTTAAAAGGGGAACAAGAATACCCTCGGGAGGGGATAGAGGGGCAAAGTTTAGAACAGAGGCCGAAGGAACACCCATTCAGATCCTGCCCCACATGTGGCCCATACATATATATAGCCACCAAACTAGATAAGGTGGATGAAGCAAAGAAGTGCAGGCTGACAGGAGCCGGATGTGGATCTCTCCTGAGAGACACAGCCAGAATAAGGCGAATACATAGGCGAATGTCAGCAGCAAACCACTGAATTTAGAACGGAACCCTTGTTGAAGGAGTCAGAGAAAGGACTAAATGAGCTTGAAGGGGCTTGAGACATCATATGAACAACAATTCCAACCAACCAGGGCTTCCAGGGATTAAGCCACTATCCAAAGACTAAACATTGGCGGACCCTGGGCTCCAACCTGATAGGTAGCAATCAATAGCCTAGTAAGGGCATCAGTGGAAGGGGAAGCCCTTGGTCCTGCCAAGACTTAACTCCCAGTTCATGTGATTGTTGTGGGGAGAGCAGTAATGGTGGGAGAATGGGGAAGGGAACACCCATATAGAAGGGGAGGGGGAGGTTTAGAGGGATGTTGGCCTGGAAACCGGGAAAGGGAATAACAATTGTATTGTAAATAAGAAATACCCAATTTAATAAAGAGGGAGAAAAAAATACTGTACTTCTCAAGAGAGCACTATACAATCTCACATCTAAGAAAAAGAAGATTTTGTCATCTACTACTAAACACAAATGTGACCATCAGTTCTTTAGAAGCCATCTTTCTCTGCCTTTTATTTAGGAAAACAAACCTCCACTGTGACTTCTGCTCTCTTGAGTATGGACACTTATTCCAGGGATGCTGTAGATTTGCCCCAGTCATGTCTCCGCCCATCCAGATTCCTTCTCAGATACGCCCACATGCTCAGGGTTGTCACTCAATCTGAGACCTGCACTCAAACAAAGAGCTTAGCAACCAGACTGGCTTCCGGTTCCTCTAACGTGAGACTCACATCTTGCTCACCACACCCTCACCACACTATTGGGCCAGTATCAAACCATCACATATCCCTTTGTCCTCTTGGTGTGGCTTTTAATCTCACATTATAAATTCTCACAGTATAAATACTTTTGGGTGAGTTATCTGTGCCATTCACTGGTATTGACCCTGGCATGTCTTCAACACTCATTAGAATATCTACATTCCAGAAAAAAGACTGAGGGGGAAACTGAGGCACCAACTGCACTACACAGACACTATGCACAGGCACAGACTTATTGTACAGATAAGAAAATCAAAATCTTACCCTTGAGTAATTCCCCAAGGTGACTGTCAGTATGTGGTAGACCTGTGATTTAAGCCCTTGTCTTTCATATTAGTCTATGCGTGGATATTTTTCTTCTGTTTTGTCCCAGCTACACCATTTTTTCCAAGTTGTTTCATACCACATATACAACAAGGTCAACATGCATATGATTACTTTTTCTAAAGCCCTAAAGGACAGTGACACAGATTCATTGAAGTTTGATACTAAGATTTAGATCAGTGGCTCTCAATAGGTGGGTTGTGACCTCTTTGGGTTCAACCACCCAATACCCTGCATATCAGATATTTACATCACAATTCACAGCAGTAGCAAAATGATGGTTGTGAAGCAGCAAAAATAGTTTTATAATGGGGAGGCATCACTACAATCTGAGGATCTGTATTAAAGGGTCACAGCATTAAGAAGGTTGAAAACCAATGACTTCGTTTCTATGAAAAAGCAACTCCACACAATTAGTTTCCATTTTAAAAGGCACACACAGAACTACTACCCCTGGTCAGGTCTGGAAATTCCATGAGTGCCCTGCCTCTCCATGTGTGGGTCACATGACTAAGGCCTAACCCGTGAAAATGAAGACTTCTCACGGACAGGTTGCCACTTTACTCCTAGTCTTTCCCCAGACCTGCCCACACAGTTCTAATGCAAGTCAGGGAGATACCACAGACCTCCCTTCTTCACTAGAGGAAGTGGGTTAGGAGGTATTTTGGGAAGTGAAGCAGAGCTTTGAAAAGCACAGCTGCCTGTCTTCCCTAGAGAGCATGCTTTGCCAACAGCACTTCCTCACTTGGTAGGTTCCCCAACAGCTCCTTTTATTGTTTTCTGTCCTTTCCTGCAGATGAAGAATTTTGTCACCCAGGAGACTTGAAAATCTTGTCAGAGAGCACACTTAGACACTAGATGCTTCAATGTCTCCTCAACCCACTGTCTCTGCACTGTACTTGTCATTGCTACAATAGTACCAAAATAGCAGCCAGTGGCCTAATGACCTCCTAATCTTTCTGTTACATTATTTTGTATCTCACAATAGTTTCTGGAAGTCCAGAGTGATGATATCTCTAAAAATTTCATGAAATTGAAAGTAAATAAAGCTCCCGGGGTCTATGACTACGCCTAGGTTAGAGGCTACAGTCAGGTCTTTGTCTGAGATGTTCTGGGATACGTCATGTTGGCTTAGCTAACATGCTCTCTCTGCCTCTCTGCCTCTCTGCCTCTCTGCCTCTCTCTCTCTCTCTCTCTCTCTCTCTCTCTCTCTCTCTCCCCCTCCCTCCCCCCTCTCTCTTTCTCTCTCTCCCCTCCTCCTCTCCCTCCCTCCTTCCTTCCCTCCCTCCCTTCTTCTTTCTCTCCCTTCCTCATCTATTCTTTCTCTCTTCCCTACATGTTCCCAGCCAGCTGGCTTCTCTTCTCTCTCTCTTTCTCCCTTTCTGTCCTCTTTTTTACTCCACTTCTCTTCATCTCTACACCTTTCCTTCACCCAATAAACTTCCTTTTATAATTAGGGCTATCATGTGGCTAGTTGTTCAAGGGGACACCTTCCCATGGGCTCACCAGGATGCTCCCTCCCACCAAATTATTCTACTGTTTTTATAGAAGACAACAGCACTCATCAGTCTTCACCTTCAGTAACCTTTTTCGTCCCAGACTTACTCTATGATCCCCTAAAGATATCAAAGCTTATCTTACTCCTCAGCCACAGAAGTAGATTTTACCACCTGAGTTTGGGTTTTCCTCTAGCCTCCTATGCAATTAGACCAGTTGCCATGCCACCCCGACCTCTTGTTGCAGCTTCCAGGCAGATCCAAAAAAGAAGGAAAGAAAGAAGAAAATGAAGCCTGCAGTGGGCATGGATAGCAAGCAAATGTCGGACAGAAAGATTCTCAACACCAGTGGAAACAAGCAAGTTTTTAAAAGAGAGACTGACCACATCTCAGGGCCATCTGGGGAAAAAACATTCATGAGTAAGTGGTACTAGCCTCGGGTTGGTGCCACGGTCTTTACATCAGCAATGGGGCGAAACGTTTATGAATGAGACAAGAAAGATGAAACGAAAGGATAAAAAGATAAAAACAAAGAAAAAACAAAGGGTATCATCCTTGCCTTAAGATGGAGTTTCCCTGATGAGTCTGTCCCCAGCTTGGTAGGTTGGGCTCCAGCATTCCAGCTGCAGGTCTGATTGGCCACGTCCTGCATTGAATCCAGAGCACCAGGCCAAACTAGGAACATGAGATGGGAAGGAGACAGTTGGGGAGGGAGGGAGAGAGAGAGAGAGAGAGAGAGAGAGAGAGAGAGAGAGAGAGAGAGAGAGACTGAGAGAGAGAAAGAGAGAGAGAGAGAGAGAGAGAGAGAGAGAGAGAGAGAAACTATGATTCTGCATGGTTCCTAGATGTGCATTTCACAGCCCCTACTTGGAAGAGATGGAAAGGGATGAGAAGGAGGGGCATTGGCATGACTACAGTGATAACACTGGGCCCTTCCAGAAGCTACAGCCTCTGGATTTCACGCCTGGCCCTTCCCTTGCCTTGTCCCTCGGTTGTCAACACGTTGCAGGCTTGGGGCACACTGACAAGAATTCCTGCTTATCTACCAAGATAGTTCCCTTCCCAATATAAACCTGGCCTTAATTTACCATGAAGTGAGACTATGTGCAGACCACAGAGTTTTCTCTTGTTTGCCTATCTTTTCTCCCCAATTCCTTACACATGCACAGCAACCACCAAGGCAATGGTATGCCTTCACTCTTACTTTGGACTTAATGAGAAAAATCTTTTCAGATAGGCGGGCAGTGTATGGAAGCCCTGCCTAGTCTGCTGAGTATGAAACTTTCTCAATCATGCTAGGACAGCAGTTTACTGCCACACAAGAATTTCTATAGCACAGTCGGTCAGCAGGGAGGCTCTGAGAGCCAGGGGTCAAGGTTGGAGGCTAGGACATATGGGCCTTAGCATTTATGGTAAAGGGGGACCGCAAAGAGGATGTAAAGTCAGGAACAAGGGAAGCCAGAAAGAGAGAGACTGGTGAGCCTGCACACAAGAAAGGCCAGGTCACCTGGCCAATGATTAATCAAAGGGGATTGGTGCTCTCTCACCCCTCTTTCTTGAATGGGATAAAACTCACTGCTTGGCCTCAGCATCCTCACAAAATCAACAGAACTTAAGGCACTCCTTCAAGTCCTCTGCAAATGCAAGGATAGGTCCTGAAAAATGTCCTAGGAGAAAGCTCACAGCCAATATCCAACAGATGGTTAGACTGTAGACCATTGACGATAAGACTCCACTGTCTTCAGAGACAACCAACTGAGTAACCCTCCAAAATACCAGTAGGAGAAAGTCATGGATGATGAGTTGGGCCAAGAAGGTTTCCCTAGAATGATCTCAGAAGGTGCCTCACATTTCTTAAGGCCTGAACTCCCTTCATGTTTCAGTCCAAACAGCCTAGATAAAAGCAGGGTTGTTTCCCTGTGTCTCTGTGGCTGAGCTGTTTCCCTGTGCCTCTGTGGTCCATGACTGTCAGACAAGGGAGCAGTTGAATTGACTCTGAAAGACACTGCTGCCTTGAAGCAAGAAAGAGACAAGAGGTGGTTGCTAAGGAAGTCAGACACAAATTGCACATGGCATCCTGCCTCGGTTCATTTTTAGAAGCCAATTCCAGGCTTGAGAATTCTGGCAGGCCACGGGCATCCCTGCAGAAGAAGAATAAGACCCTGCCAAGCTTGGGCCACCCAGATTGGCCAGAAGAGCTTCCTGCCCATGCTGCCTGGGATCTGCCCCATACTCCAGACACTGACCTCACAGGGCCTACAGGGTACCTCCTGCACAGTCTTGCCTTGAGATTCCACTTCCCACACAAAAGAGGCACTCTTGGGGGATGCCCCACAAAAGGGAAAATAGAACCAAACCTCAGGAACCTGTGTTCTAAACACTGTAGTGGAGTTCTAGAGTTTTCTTTGCTGAAGTAACTTTTGGCCTGAGTGACAGGTTTTGAGATCCCTGTTACAGAGAATCTCAGAAATTTCTAAGGACCCACCATAAAAAACAAATCTTGCCAACCAGTAAGTTCTTTGAAGCTACACAGACATTTTGCTGTGGTTCAAACTGCATTGTCTACCTCAGGCCAGAATCTGACATCCAGATTTTAGTTCAACTGCTGTGACTGAGAGAAAAGCAGCAACCCTGAGTATACCATCAAGAGCCATGTGTTAGGTTACCCAGTAACATGGTTAGATGATGTAAGATGATTATGTGTTTAACCAAGGAAAGTACACAAAGCCAGAATGAGTCCTGGCAACTACCCCTCACCATACACACACACACACACACACACACACACACACACACACACACACACACACACACACAAACACACACACACACAAACACACACACACACACACACACAAACACACACACACACAGTGTACACACGCACCAGCCAAACCACCCCTAAAGAAACATTAGGTATGCATACATGCACATGGGGGCTTTCTATTGTTTTTATTGCTGTTAATGAAATGATTCTAAAAACCAAAATTACTAAACCATCATAGAGAAAGGACTTGGTAGAGTTGTTGTACCAACAGACTTTCCTACTTCCAAAATGCACTCAATATACCTAGACTTTATATTTTTAGAGAATTATTACAATCATTTTTTAAAAAATTAAAAAGAGATACATTCTGGGTTTATGTGTTTGCAAAGACCCTCTCAACCAAAGATCCAGAACCTGACTCACAAGAGAAGCCCTTATGTGTCTATCATCCCCTTGGCTCTGAGTTAGTTGCTAAATATCTTCTTACCTGGAGTCAATCATTTAAAACTGAATTAATAATAAAGTAGACTCCTCTCTACATAGGATTCCGATCTTACACCTTGAATGGATGTCAGAAACCACATTATGGAACCATACATGCACTGTTTTTCTGAGGCTGTTGCTGATGCCGCAGGTGAACGCACAAGCTTCCATAAAGTGTTAACATTTGAGGAAGTTGAGACAAGGGTGCATGCGGAGACTCTGCTATCTTTGTGTACTGTTATGGTTTGTACATGCTTGGCCCAGGGAATGGCACTATTAGAAGGTGTAGCCCTGTTGGAGTAGGTGTGGCTTTGTTGGAGTAGGTGTGTCACTGGGTTGTGGGCTTTAAGACCCTCATCCTAGCTTCTTGTAAGCCAATATTCTGCTAGCAGCCTTCAGATGAAGATATAGAACTCTCAGCTCCTCCTCACCAAGCCTGTCTGGATGTTGCTGTGTCACCACTTTAATGATAATGGACTGAACTTCTGAACCTGTAAGCCAGCCCCAGCTAAATGTTGTTGTCCTTATAAGAGTTGCCTTGGTCATGGTGTCTGTTAACAACAGTAAACCCTAAGACATAGACCTTAAAATTTCTTTGAAAAACAAAGACAAAGACCTGCCAGGCTTTTACCTATGATTCAACATCACTGAGGAAGAGGGAGGCTGGGGCAAACCTCAGCTTGGAACAAAGTGATGGGTTGACTGTGGAAACTGAGAAAGCAGCACAGGAAAGCTAAGGGGGTGCCACACCATCATGGAACCCAGCCAGGTGACTAATATGCACAAATCTGGCTTGGGGGGTGGGACATGAAGTGACTGACTATTGTCTGGAGTTTCTAGAGTCACATATTCTCGCCACTGGTGCCTTCCCATTCTGTACAGAACTCGCTCACACTATGGTAACTGCCCGCCAGGAGAGGTACCTAGCTCACACTATGGTAACTGCCCACCAGAAGAGGTACCTAGCAGCTTTTCTGAACTCTTTCATCTTCAGGTGAGAAGCTTCTATTTTAAGGAACATAATAAACCAAAGTTACGTAAGGAATGAAAAGAATACCCATTGGCTCTCCCCAGTCTAAATGAAGAATAATCACACACCTACCGAGCGACTGAACTGTAATTTTGACTCAGCTCTACCTTGCTTCATGTGTTTCCCAACCTATCATGGGGCCTCAAACAGTAAGCCACATAAAATCAAAGCTGCACACAGGCACATGCACACTCATATAGAGTATATAAGAGCTTCATCTCACTGTGAAGACACTAACACTAAAGAGTTCTTCCAAAAAGCTGCCTGATCTAACTGGCCTGAGAAAATCAAGTATTTCTTTCATGTGGCAATTTGAGCCATTAGTTCTGAAGTTTAAAAGCACTAGTAATAAATATATGTATTTTTGCTTATATCTGTTGCACATACAAATATTTATACTGGAGATATATACCCTATACATTATTTCTTAATGAATTAATGTACTCCTTGATGATCCTTTTCCCAGACTACAGATGGAGTCAGTGTGTCAATGAGAGAAGTTAGAAGCCAATGTCTCTAGTCTCTCCTCTAACTATGGGATCCTGAGATTTTTTTATGCAGTCTAGAGTGTCATTGGGGTCAAATAAAACAATAAAGCGTCCCCCAGCTATGAGGTGTTTAGTGAGCCATGGTATACCACTGATGGCTTTACCAGTTCTGGACAGAAAGCTATATTTTTAGAAATGTCATGATGCAACTGTTAAACACAGTAGGCAGAGGATTTTTGGGACATTGCAAGTACTCTGAATGATGCTATACTATTAGACACATGTCATTACACGTTTGTTGACATCTTCAGGAGATGCCACATAGTGAGCGAACAGTAATATAGATGATGCACTTTGGGTAATAATGAGTGTCAATAGAAGTCCATTGATTATAACAAATGCAGTACTCTGGTTTGGGGAATGGGGGGAAGGTCACCATACATGGGTGGAGGCAAGAAGACTATGGGAACTTTACCTACCCCTCAGTTCTGCTGTTCATCTAAGACTACTCTAGAAACAAAATTTAGAAAGTTTTAATCTATGAAAACTTATGCTGAATAGAGGAGTAAGGTTTGATAGTAATAACATGAAAAAAGACTTTTCTTCATGAAAGTTAGACTACCTAGAAACAAATTTCAAAATCCTTAGTAGGCAAAAAGACAAGTCTTGCCATGACCTCCAAGGCTGTCCATCCATTTTCCTCAAGGAATGGGAGGAGGTGACTGTCATAGATACATCCAAGGTCTCTAGCACACAATAGTCTACTGAATATTCCATGTTCCTCACTGAGTCTTATCCCTCCTGTGGCAATTCACTTTTCCCTACTTGACTTTAGCCATAGTTTTCACCTTGATTCCCTGTCTCACTAAGTGGCTTGGCTTGACTCTCTTCCCCTCAAAAAGGGAGACCCATGTTTCCTTCCCTTCCTTGGAGTCTGGGTAGACTGGAGACTAGAACAGAAAGGAAACCATGTGACTTCTAAGGAGAAATTATTAACAAATGAGAAACTTCTTCCTTGTTTTCTTGAAGCATTGTTCACCAAGAACTTATCACCATATTGCAAAGAACCTGAAGGAGTGCGTTGAAAGCCTTGTGTGTACTGGTTGCTGCCGCCAAGAAGAGCTCATACGCAGCACCCCACGAGCAAACTTGATCCTCGGGACCACAGGTAAGACCAACTTTTCTGCTGCAAGTGACCTGCCTGGTGAACTCAGGACACACAAAGGCAAAATTCCTCTAGGACTGGGCACATCCGGTATTTAGCCGGGGGAGTCACAAACCTGCAGATCCCTGCCCTCAGCAGCTCTCTGCTCCCAAACCCCTTGGGAGAGAGACCTCACCGCCTGGTCAGGTGGGCACTCCTGAGGCTGCAGAGCGGAAGAGACCACCAACACTACCCATCCCTGCTCACATCCCTGGACCAAGAGGAAACTGTATATGGCCTCTGGGTTCCTGTAGAGGAGGGCCCAGGAGCAGCAGGTCCCCTGTGTCTGAGACACCGCCAGAACCTGAAGGGGCCTACCGGATAAACAGTTCTCTGCTCCCAAATCCCGTGGGAGGGATAGCTAAACCTTCAGAGAGGCAGACATGCCTGGGAAACCAGAAGAGACTGCACTCTGCACACATCTCTGACGCCAGAGGAAAACACCAAACGCCATCTGGAACCCTGGTGCACAGAAGCTCCCGGAAAGGGCGGCACAGATCTTCCTGGTTGCTGCCGCCGCGAAGAGCTCATAAGCAACATCCGACGAGCAAACTTGAGCCTCGGAACCACAGGTAAGACCAACTTTTCTGCTGCAAGTGACCTTCCTGGTGAACGCAAGACACAGGGCCACAGGAACAGCTGAAGACCTGTAGATAGGAAAAACTACATGCCCGAAAGCAGGACACTCTGTCCCCATAACTGGCTGAAAGAAAACAGGAAAACAGGTCTACAGCACTCCTGACACACAGTCTTATAGGACAGTCTAGCCACTTTCAGAAACAGCAGAACAAAGTAACACTAGAGATAATCTGATGGCGAGAGGCAAGCGCAGGAACCCAAGCAACAGAAACCAAGACTACATGGCATCATCGGAGCCCAATTCTCCCACCAAAGCAAACACAGAATATCCAAACACACCAGAAAAGCAAGATCTAGTTTCAAAATCATATTTGATCATGATGCTGGAGGACTTCAAGAAAGACGTGAAGAACTCCCTTAGAGAAACACAGGAAAACATTAATAAACAAGTAGAAGCGTACAGAGAGGAATCTCAAAAATCCCTGAAAGAATTCCAGGAAAACACAATCAAACAGTTGAAGGAATTAAAAATGGAAATAGAAGCAATCAAGAAAGAACACATGGAAACAACCCTGGATATAGAAAACCAAAAGAAGAGACAAGGAGCTGTAGATACGAGCTTCACCAACAAAATACAAGAGATGAGAGAGAAAATCTCAGGAGTAGAAGATTCCATAGAAATCATTGATTCAACTGTCAAAGATAATGTAAAGTGGAAAAAGCTACTGGTCCAAAACATGCAGGAAATCCAGGACTCAATGAGAAGATCAAACCTAAGGATAATAGGTATAGAAGAGAGTGAAGACTCCCAGCTCAAAGGACCAGTAAATATCTTCAACAAAATCATAGAAGAAAACTTCCCTAACCTAAAAAAAGAGATACCCATAGGCATACAAGAAGCCTACAGAACTCCAAATAGATTGGACCAGAAAAGAAACACCTCCCATCACATAATAGTCAAAACACCAGATACACAAAATAAAGAAAGAATATTAAAAGCAGTAAGGGAAAAAGGTCAAGTAACATATAAAGGCAGACCTATCAGATTCACACCAGACTTCTCACCAGAGACTATGAAAGCCAGAAGATCCTAGACAGATGTCATACAGACCCTAAGAGAACACAAATGCCAGCCCAGGTTACTGTATCCTGCAAAACTCTCAATTAACATAGATGGAGAAACCAAGATATTCCATGACAAAACCAAATTTACACAATATCTTTCTACAAATCCAGCACTACAAAGGATAATAAATGGTAAAGCCCAACGTAAGGAGGCAAGCTATACCCTAGAAGAAGTAAGACACTAATCATCTTGGCAACAAAACAAAGAAAAGAAAAGCACACAAACATAACCTCATATCCAAATATGAATATAACAGGAAGCAATAATCACTATTCCTTAATATCTCTCAACATCAATGGCCTTAACTCCCCAATAAAAAGACATAGATTAACAAACTGGATACGCAACGAGGACCCTGCATTCTGCTGCCTACAGGAAACACACCTCAGAGACAAAGACACTTTGTCAGAGTGAAAGGCTGGAAAACATCTTTCGAGCAAATGGTTGGAAGAAGCAAGCTGGAGTAGCCATTCTAATATCAAATAAAATCAATTTTCAACTAAAAGTCATCAAAAAAGATAAGGAAGGACACTTCATATTCATCAAAGGAAAAATCCACCAAGTTGAACTCTCAATCCTAAATATCTATGCCCCAAACACAAGGGCACCTACAAACGTAAAAGAAAGCTTACTAAAGCGCAAAACACACATTGCACCTCACACAATAATAGTAGGAGATTTCAACACCCCACTCTCATCAATGGACAGATCATGGAAACAGAAATTAAACAGAGATGTAGACAGACTAAGAGAAGTCATGAGCCAAATGGAATTAACAGATATTTATAGAACATTCTATCCTAAAGCAAAAGGATATATATTCTTCTCAGCTCCTCATGGTACTTTCTCCAAAATTGACCATATAATTGGTCAAAAAACGGGCCTCAACAGGTACAGAAAGATAGAAATAATCCCATGCGTGCTATCGGACCACCACGGCCTAAAGCTGGTCTTTAATAACAATAAGGGAAGAAAGCCCACATATATGTGGAAATTGAACAATGCTCTACTCAATGATAACCTGGTCAAGGAAGAAATAAAGAAAGAACTTAAAGACTTTTTAGAATTTAATGAAAATGAAGGTACAACATACCCAAACTTATGGGACACAATGAAAGCTGTGCTAAAAGGAAAACTCATAGCGCTGAGTGCCTGCAGAAAGAAACAAGAAAGAGCATATGTCAGCAGCTTGACAGCACACCTAAAAGCTCTAGAACAAAAATAAGCAAATACACCCAGGAAGAGTAGAAGGCAGGAAATAATCAAACTCAAAGCTAAAATCAACCAAGTAGAAACAAAAAGGACCATAGAAAGAATCAACAGAACCAAAAGTTGGTTCTTGAGAAAATCAACAAGATAGATAAACCCTTAGCCAGACTAACGAGAGGACACAGAGAGTGTGTCCAAATTAACAAAATCAGAAATGAAAAGGGAGACTTAACTACAGATTCAGAGGAAATTCAAAAAATCATCAGATCTTACTAGAAAAGCCTGTATTCAACAAAACTTGAAAATCTGCAGGAAATGGACAATTCCCTAAACAGATACCAGGTACCGAAGTTAAATCAGGAACAGATAAACCAGTTAAACAACCCCATAACTCCTAAGGAAATAAAAGCAGTCATTAAAGGTCTCCCAACCAAAAAGATCCCAGGTCCAGACAGGTTTAGTGCAGAATTCTATCAGACCTTCATAGAAGACCTCATACCAATATTATCCAAACTATTCCACAAAATTGAAACAGATGGAGCACTCCCGAATTCCTTCTATGAAGCCACAATTACTCTTATACCTAAACCACACATAGACCCAACAAAGAAAGAGAACTTCAGACCAATTTCCCTTATGAATATCGACCCAAAAATACTCAATAAAATTCTGGTAAACTGAATCCAAGAGCACATCAAAAAAATCATCCACCATGATCAGGTAGGCTTCATCCCAGGCATGCAGGGATGGTTTAATATACGGAAAACCATCAACGTGATCCATTATATAAACAAACTGAAAGAACAAAACCACATGATCATTTCATTAGATGCTGAGAAAGCATTTGACAAAATTCAACACCCCTTCATGATAAAAGTCCTGGAAAGAATAGGAATTCAAGGCCCATACCGGAACATAGTAAAAGCCATATACAGCAAACCAGTTGCTAACATTAAACTAAATGGAGAGAAACTTGAAGCAATCCCACTAAAATCAGGGACTAGACAAGGCTGCCCACTCTCTCCCTACTTATTCAATATAGTTCTTGAAGTTCTAGCCAGAGCAATCAGACAACAAAAGGAGGTCAAGGGGATACAGATCGGAAAAGAAGAAGTCAAAATATCACTATTTGTAGATGATATGATAGTATATTTAAGTGATCCCAAAAGTTCCACCAGAGAACTACTAAAGCTGATAAACAACTTCAGCAAAGTGGCTGGCTATAAAATTAACTCAAATAAATCAGTAGCCTTCCTCTACACAAAAGAGAAACAAGCCGAGAAAGAAATTAGGGAAATGACACCCTTCATAATAGACCCAAATAATATAAAGTACCTCGGTGTGACTTTAACCAAGCAAGTAAAAGATCTGTACAATAAGAACTTCAAGCCTCTGAAGAAAGAAATTGAAGACCTCAGAAGATAGAAAGATCTCCCATGCTCATGGATTGGCAGGATTAATATAGTAAAATGGCCATTTTACCAAAAGCGATCTACAGATTCAGTGCAATCCCCATCAAAATACCAATCCATTTCTTCAAAGAGTTAGACAGAACAATTTGCAAATTCATCTGGAATAACAAAAAACCCAGGATAGCTAAAACTATCCTCAACAATGAATGAACTTCAGGGGGAATCACTATCCCTGAACTCAAGCAGTATTACAGAGCAATAGTGATAAAAACTGCATGGTGTTGGTACAGAGACAGACAGATAGACCAATGGAACAGAATTGAAGACCCAGAAATGAACCCACACACCTATGGGCACTTGATTTTTGACAAAGGAACCAAAACCATCAAATGGAAAAAAGATAGCATTTTCAGCAAATGGTGCTGGTTCAACTGGAGGTCAACATGTAGAAGAATGCAGATCGATCCATGCTTATCACCCTGTACAAAGCTTAAGTCCAAGTGGATCAAGGACCTCCACATCAAACCAGATACACTCAAACTAATAGAAGAAAAACTAGCGAAGCATCTGGAACACATGGGCATTGGAAAAAATTTCCTGAACAAAACACCAATGGCTTATGCTCTAAGATCAAGAATCGACAAATGGGATCTCATAAAACTGCAAAGCTTCTGTAAGGCAAAGGGCACTGTGGTTAGGACAAAACCGCAACCAACAGATTGGGAAAAGATCTTTACCAATCCTACAACAGATAGAGGCCTTATATCCAAAATATACAAAGAACTCAAGAAGTTAGACCGCAGGGAGACAAATAACCCTATTAAAAAATGGAGTTCAGAGCTAAACAAAGAATTCACAGCTGAGGAATGCCGAATGGCTGAGAAACACCTAAAGAAATGTTCAACATCTTTAGTCATAAGGGAAATGCAAATCAAAACAACCCTGAGATTTCACCTCACACCAGTGAGAATGGCTAAGATCAAAAACTCAGGTGACAGCAGATGCTGGCGAGGATGTGGAGAAAGAGGAACACTCCTCCATTGTTGGTGGGATTGCAGACTGGTACAACCATTCTGGAAATCAGTCTGGAGGTTCCTCAGAAAATTGGACATTGAACTGCCTGAGGACCCAGCTATACCTCTCTTGGGCATATACCCAAAAGATGCTCCAACATATAAAAAAGACACGTGCTCCACTTTGTTCATAGCAGCCTTATTTATAATAGCCAGAAGCTGGAAAGAACCCAGATGCCCTTCAACAGAGGAATGGATACAGAAAATGTGGTACATCTACACAATGGGATATTACTCAGCTATCAAAAACAATGACTTTATGAAATTCATAGGCAAATGGTTGGAACTGGAAAATATCATCCTGAGTGAGGTAACCCAATCACAGAAAAACACACATGGTATGCACTCATTGATAAGTGGCTATTAGCCCTAATGCTTGAATTACCCTAGATGCCTAGAACACATGAAACTCAAGACGGATGATCAAAATGTGAATGCTTCACTCCTTCTATAAAAGGGGAACAAGAATACCCTTGTGAGGGAATAGAGAGGCAAAGATTAAAACAGAGACTGAAGGAACACCCATTCAGAGCCTGCCCCACATGTGGCCCATACATATACAGCCCCCCAATTAGACAAGATGGATGAAGCAAAGAAGTGCAGGCAGACAGGAGCCGGATGTAGATCTCTCCTGAGAGACACAGCCAGAATACAGCAAATACAGAGGCGAATGCCAGCAGCAAACCACTGAACTGAGAACAGGACCCCCGTTGAAGGAATCAGAGAAAGAACTGGAAAGCTTGAAGGGGCTTGAGAGCCCATATGAACAACAATGCCAAGCAACCAGAGCTTCCAGGGACTAAGCCACTACCTAAAGACTATACATGGACTGACCCTGGACTCTGACCTCATAGGTAGCATTGAATGTCCTAGTAAGATCACCAGTGTAAGGGGAAGCCCTGGGTCCTGCTAAGACTGAACCCCCAGTGAATGTGATTGTTGGGGGGAGGGTGGCAATGGGGGGAGGGTGGGGAGGGGAACACCCATAAAGAAGGGGAAGGGGAGGGGTTAGGGGGATGTTGGCCCGTAAACTGGGAAAGGGAATAACACTCGAAGTGTAAATAAATACTCAAGTTAATAAAACAAAAAAAGAAAAGAAAAGAAATAAATATAAATAAAAGGGGAACAAGAATACGCTTGGCAGGGGATAGGGAGTCAAAGTTTAGAACAGAGGCCGAAGGAACACCCATTCAGAGCCTGCCCCACATGTGCCCATACATATACAGCCACCAAACTAGATAAGGTGGATGAAGCAAAGAAGATCAGCAGACAGGAACCGGATGTAGATCTCTTCTGAGAGACACAGCCTGAATATGGCAAATACAGAGGCGAATGTCAGCAGCAAACCACTGATCTGAGAACGGGACCCCAGTTGAAGGAATCAGAGAAAGGACTGAAAGAGCTGAAGGGACTTGAGACCCCATATGAACAACAATGCCAACCAACCAGAGCTTCCAGTACTAAGCCACAACCCAAAGACTAAACATGGACTGACCCTGGGCTCCAGCTGCATAGGTAGCAATGAATAGCCTAGTAAGAGCACCAGTGGAAGGGGAAGCCCTTGGTCCTGCCATGGCTGGACCCCCAGTGAAAGTGATTCTTGGGGGGAGGTCGGTAATGGGGGGAGGATTGCGAGGGGAACACCCATATAGAAGGGTAGGGGGAGGGGTTAGGGGGATGTTGGCCTAGAAACCAAGAAAGGGAATAACATTTGAAATATAAATAAGAAATACCCAATTTAATAAAGATATATATAAAAAAAAATAGAACCACTGCCCTAGATAGGGTAGCTGAGCAAGATAGTGGCCAAAAGAGGTGTGTCCAGATCTCTTCAATTCTAGGTGGGTCAGAAACAACAGCATCAGGGGACCTACTTGTAATGTCATCTGACGCAATGACTCATGGGTAAATCTTGAGTCCACACTAACCTCCCGAAAACACATTTCTCTGCTACTCTCAACTGAGTCATTGGCCACAACACAAAATTTTGAAAAGTGTATTGTCCTGAATTCACTGTATGAAACACTATGCATTAAAAAATAGCCTCCTATTTCTTGAAGCGTATTCGTTTTAAAATGGTCTGATAGCAACATAAAAGCTCTAATTCCTAGGCTAACTGCATGTTTGCCGAGACTGTCCCAAATAGGAAAAAATTTAAATAACTATGATAAACAAAGCTATCCCAGAAATAAAATTTCCAAAATTATCTTCTCTGTGCTGAGCATTTAACTTGTAAAGAAAGAATCAACAAATGTTCTAAAAGTAAAAATAGAAATTGTAGAAAGAGTTCAAGTATTCAGTTCCACTTTCTACCTGGCACCAACTTGGGCAAAAGGAAAGTTGGTTTTCCCAAGGACCCTGGTCAGCAGGGTTGTTCAAATGTCAGACACACACACACACACACACACACACACACACACACACACACACACACATGCGCTTTAATTAATTTTTCTCTAAAACAAAATTTGAGTATATTTATTTGAGCCTAATACTAATACTTCTGGAAAAAGATGTATGTTAAGAGCAACTTCAGACTTCATTTATCAACCAGCTTATATTTATTGACTACTTAATGTGCAAGGGTCATGGTACCACAGGGATGGAATATAGACAAGAAGATAGAAAGCTCCCACCCAACATCAAAACTCACACATCAAACTCTAACTAGAGGCACAAAAGCAAAGCCCTCTCTTTGCTTCAGTTTTGGGATGCTATAACAAAAGAAAATAGGCTAAAACTGCTTAATAAAACAAAAATATATTTATCATGGCTCCAGGGGCTGAAAATCCAAGACCAAGGTATCAACAGTTGCCTTGTCCAAATCCCTGTAACAGTAGCTTCTCTTCGGGTCCTCCTTGATCTCTGGGACAAAACAGAGAAGAAGCTCTCCCCTGTCTTATAAGGGCACGGATACCCTTCACAGGAGTCCCACACTCATGACGAACTCAAGGTGACATCTCTGAATACTATTGTGTGGTATTCATGACCGTCAGGATTTCAGCATAATAACTGGGGAGGGGGAGAGCAAATATTCAGTTCTCCAATCATATATACTCTAGTGTTCTATGATGTACTCCTGCCACAGTGGGAATGTATAGTCTTTCCAAGGAATAGTGCTGGGTCAACAAATGCCCAAGAAGGAATTATTAAATCTTAATCCATAGATTACACCATATACAAAACCAAAGTCTGGCAGAATGTAGAAGACAAAGCACAGAAGAGTAAGCATCCATAAGCGGAAACAAAGGATGTCTGAAAGAGGATGGAATGAACAGGCCAGCTCTGAAAGGAAAACAGACAGACTGGGGAATAGTAAAGTATGATTTCTGTTCATCAGAAACCTCAGTATGGGAGTGAAGAAGGAAATTCCAGTGCAGGAGGAAACACTTACCATGCTTATTTCTGCAAAAGGCTCGCCCAGAGTCTCCTATGTACAGATATGACCAGGATCCACGAGACAAACAACTCAAATAGCCAATGGGCTTCTGTTGTAGTTGCTGTTGTTGTTGCTAATTTCTTTTAGTTTTTGAAACAGGAACTTTATAAAGAAGATTCTCAAAAGGCCAATATATACAAATAGGGGCTATCTGCCCTCCTAAGCTTACCTGGAGGAGGTGAGAAGGACAGGGCTCCCATGTATAAGGAGAGGGCATAATCCTCTTGTCCTTCTGTCTTTCCATACACCCCCAAAATCAGGGGGCCTTGCAGGGTTTTAGGTACCCATTCTGAACATATCAATTTGAATACATAGGCTAGTTCAGTTTTTCCTAAAGTATTTATAATTAAATTGTTTTTACCATCCACCTTCCTCAAAAAGAGAAAATGGTAAAACACAGTCATACCAGGCTTCCCAACCCCAGCTCTGAGCTGCTCTAATCCTGTAGCTGTTCTGATTCCAAAGTTCTTCTACTGCTCCTGCTGAATTCAACCCCACTTGTAGCAGGATTATGAAGCAGAAACTCACAGGGGCAGTGAAATTATGAGGGTTCTCTCTTCACCAGTGCTGTTACTGCAGGAAAGGGTTAGTGTTCCGGAATTTCTCATAGAAAGGCTCAGTCTCCCTCCCTCCTTCCCTCCCTCCCTTCCTCACTCCTCCCTCCCTCCCTCCCTACCCCTCCTCATTTGCTCTTCCCCCTTATTAACCAGCATTGCCACGACCTTTCCCACATGGTAGCACCACATAGGCTGCTCTTCCTCTAAAATGTGAGCAAATGACATTCTACTGTCTGCAAAGTCCCAGTCGTCGACTGTTCTGTTCTGTTGCAGTATCAGAGAATAGATGTAAAGCACGCTTTTTTTAAACCCATGACTACTGAAAAGTGTGGGTTACAAAATACCCTCAGGGTTCTTCCCTTGTAAAAGAAATACATATTCATCGCACAAAACATAAACAAAATTAAAAGTACCCTTGAGGTCACTTTTAAAAAACACTATTAATGTTTTTATGTTGATCCTGCATCTTTTCTAACATCCAACTCATTTATGACTCACACATATACTGGTTTTGGGAATGTAATTCCTTGAAGAAAACCAATAACGATTTTCTATTTTGACATATTGATTACTACTCTACACTCATAAACTCAGTGAATGGTCCAAATTTCAAAACAAAACAACACAAAAAGGCTTCATAAACTTCTGCCCCCTCATTGGACAAATAATACATGTTTAATTTCAATACATGATTTATATATATTTAAATTAAAATAAGAACTAGTCATGTTCATCAGCAATATTTGCTGCTAATAATGATTTCATATATGCCCTGGGCTTTTCTTGGGAAGGTTTTGAATTTTTATTTTTAAAGTAATCTATGGGAAGACTAGAACATTTAAAGGGGAAAGTCAAGGAGAGGGATTTATAGAGCCTCAAGAAGTGAAAGTGAGGGGCTGGGGATTTAGCTCAGTGGTAGAGCGCTTACCTAGGAAGCGCAAGGCCCTGGGTTCGGTCCCCAGCTCCGAAAAAAAAGAACCAAAAAAAAAAAAAAAAAAAAAAGAAGTGAAAGTGGATGGGGGTGGGCTGGTCCATCTTAGCATGTCCCCACCCCCAAGCCTTGCACTCCTGGTGTGCAGCTGGACATGTGGCAATGGCATTGTGCAGTGACAAAATGAGAATTTGGGACTCACCATTCAAAGAATCTTGGTTATTCTGCCTCCCCCCTCCTCCCACCTCTCTCTGTCTGTCTCTCTGTGTCTTCTCTCTCTTCTCTCTCCCTCATTCCCTCCCTCCCCTTTCCTTCCTTCTCCTCCCCCACCTCTCTCTCTGTCTTCCTCCACAGTTTGCAATGCAGTATCATCAAGAAAGCAGCTCCTCACTTGCTGTTGCAGAGGGAAGCACTAACTCAGCTTTGGGAAGATTCTCCCATCAGCTACAGCCCACCATTCATCCATCTCAAAGTTGAACACGAGAGTGTTTCAGAGCATTGGTGTATGACCAGGCACTGCTTGCAGAGTCTCAGGCTTAGATTAGGTGATAGCTTGTTTATCCAAAAGAAGATGCTAAACATAAACTGTTCCCATCAACTGCTTCCTGCATGAGAATGTGGGAGATTATTAAATTCTAAGCCTCCTGGAGTCTGATGAAGAAACGGAGTATTTTAGCTGAACAAAAGGCGCTTGTCTACCAGAGACACTCCATGCTGTTCTTGGAGTTGTGATGTGTGTAGGGTGTTTTCATTGCAGCAAGCATAGTCGTGTTCTAGCACCAAATCAATGACTCATTTTCTTTCGACTTGCCAGAGAACTGCCACACCCAAGGCAAACATGAGAAAATTCAGTAGACTAATTAGAATTGTAGAGTATTCACTCATGGGAACTTGGCAGAAAATCTTTCTTTTTCTTTTTGCCAGTCTGAAAACCCTGCACCTTACCTCCTTGCTTTAAATAGATATAATTCAATTAATATAAGCAGAAACGAAGTGACCATAACAATTACATCTACTTACATATAAAATGTAAGAGAAGGACATTAAGAGATCATTGGCCACAGATGTTGAAGATATGAGTATTTACTAATATAAGCAAGCAAGTTAATGGGTTTTCCCATTTTATTTAGAAAAAAAGTTACTGTACTTCTGTTCATCAAAGATAACATCTTGTGGGGCTGGGGATTTAGCTCAGTGGTAGAGCGCTTACCTAGGAAGCGCAAGGCCCTGGGTTCGGTCCCCAGCTCCGAAAAAAAAAAAAAAAAAAAGAACCAAAAAGGAAAAAAACAAAAACAAAAACAAATAAACAAATAAACAAAAAAGATAACATCTTGTAATTTCAGATCCGGAGGGCAAAATACATACTGTAACCTATGGCTTACTCACAGTGAGTTTCCAGGGAACTGAGGCTAGTTGGTAGTAAAGCACATGGGTAACATGTGGTTGATGAGGTTTGGTCTCTTGCTATTTATTGTAATGCTAAATACTGCCCTCAAGATCTGGTTGCCTCATAGAGAAGGAGATCCTCACATACACCAATGATACTATGTAACCTTGCTCCTTATATAAAACTATCAGTTGAATAAGATACCTACAGCCCATAGCTTGGCAGAAGAGAGGTAGGCAGGGCTTCTGTTCCTGGGGCTTGGAGTCTGGAGAGAAACCACGCACGAGAAGAGAGAAGAGAGGAGAAGACACCATGGGGTAGATGGATTGTGAGAACATGGCTATGAGAGCTGGCCAATTAGAGTAGCAGTGACCCAAACAGAACTTGGCAAATGATATTTCTGGGTTAATGACAGGGAAGTAGACAAAATATCATGGGGGTTGATATCTGCCTAGCTCTAGTGCTATTAAGGTTTATTATGAATATAAAAGTTTTGTGTCGTTTATATTTATTTTTATATTTTATGTTTATATTTATATGATCAAAGGAATGGCCTGGATTTGGTTACCAGCACTGCAATCACAACAATAACAATAACAATAACAATAACAATAAAAGTGAGTTTGTAGTGTTTTACCACAAACCAGACTGAGCCTAGAGGCAATTAGATCTGACTGGGTAGATGGAACACATGGGATCTACTGCTAACTGTTCATGCAAACCTGGACATCGAAGATGTAAGCAGTTTTCTCACTGTGGCATATATTTAGAAGCAAATGGATTTGGATTTTTTTTCCTAGAGAAATTGCTAAGTTGGTTCATCTAAGAAATGACAGAATCTCATCAATAGTTCAAGCAAGACAAAGCCCTTTGGGAAATGTATCAGGCATACAACAGAATAACATGCCTGGTGGAAGAGTCACATAAGCTAGAATTCATAGCTTTATCAGAGTCCTGAGAGTGAGGCTGGGGTCCTGAGAGTGAAGCTAGGGTCCAATAGGCTTGCATATGCCATGGAGAATTTCTGAGCTTAGCTTCCTCATCTTAAGAATGGGTAACTAGCTATATCCCCAAGTTTTGTGGTGGCTGAGCAACACCACCTAATGGTGCTTTAGGATCCCATCATTATATGAAATAAACTCACATCGTAAGAGTAACAAATTCTGCTTCCCACATCCTATTACAACTCTCTCAGTTAGGGTTTTATTGCTGTGAAGAGACAACATGACCAAGGCAACTCTTATAATGAAAAATATTTAACTGGTGCTGGCTTACAGGGTCAGAGGTTTTAGTCCATTATCATCATGGTGGGAAGCATGGTGGCATGCAGGCAGACATGGTGCTGCAGAAGAAGCTGAGAGATCTACATTGGGAGCATCAGGAAGAGAGACACTGGACTTGGATTGAGCATTTGAAACCCCGAAGCTCCCCACTTCCCCAGTGGCATACTTCCTACTCTGACAAGGCCACAACTCCTAATACTGCCACTCCATGGTGACCAAGCATTCAAATGTAGGAGCCTATGGGTGTTCTTCTTTTTCAAACCACCCTAAAACCACCCACAATAAACTATTAATTCCTTTGTATCATCCTGTTGTATTAATTTTGAGACTAACTATAAAGGTCCCTAGCACACATTAATTTGCGTAATCTGGATTTGTTCATAATCTTATTCAAACAAACTGAATTTTACCTTTTGAATTTTTATTTCTTGAGCTTTTTTGTGTTTTTTCTCTCTCTGGTACTCATTTTATATCTTAACTCAAACTTCTCTTGAAGTTAAAACAAATGCTACCATTACTTCACCATGAGCTGACCAGGTAAAGGACAAAGAATACAGAGAAAGCCACCTCTGACAGCAAGTACTGTAAGTTACATGGCTATAATTGCTTAAGTCCAATATGCCAGCTCTTCACAAAGGTTAATACAATTAAATAAACAATGAATAAATAAATAAAAGTAGCAGGGTTGATGCTAAGTATCTGTGCTGGCAGATTTCAAATTTAACTCAAAAGTTGACCGTTGAAGGATGCTTTTGGAGAAAGAAAAATAATTCTTAAATTGTTTTTGATGAGTCCAGAGAGAAAACTCAGTATGTAAAATGTTTGCCATGCAATCACAAGGACCTGAGGTTGAACCCCAGGACCCTTGTAAAAAGCTAGATGTGTGGGGTTTTTTTGGGGAGGGGGTATGTTTGTAATCTCAGCATTAGGGAGGTGGAAACAGGGCCATCCCTAGACTCAGTGGCTAGCTGGCCTCTCTAACAGTTGAGTTTCAGGCCATTGAACGATCTTGTCTCACACAACAAGGTGGATGGCACCTGAGACGCTGTATATGAAATTGACTTTAAGTGTGCCTCTCTCTCTCTCTCTCTCTCTCTCTCTCTCTCTCTCTCTCTCTCTCTCACACACACACACACACACACACACATACCACACCCATGGCAGGACAGCTTCACTTCACCTCCACCGTATAGTGTGCTTCAGTTGACTGACCATTTGGTGAACTAGTTTGCCAAGACTCTCCACTTCTCATTCCTATGCTCTCAGAATCAGGATTTCTGCACATCCAGCCCCCTGGTACCATCTCTAAAGGTCAGAGCTGGTGCAGGCCTTCCTTACTGTTTTTTTTTTCACCTGAGGAAAGAAAACCTGAAAATAAAACCCAGTGGCAAAAATGATTTCCCAAAGGTGCAAACTGATAAACAACGACCTGGTTAGAAGAGAGTTCAGGTGTCCAAGGTCCTTCCTACTGCACCATGGGAAATGAACAAGTGTGACTTGATGTCAGAGAGGCCAGGGAGATTGCTACAGCCTGTGAGTAACACTTCCTCCCCTGGTACACTCATCCCCAAAATTCACCTGCTAACAGCTCACCTTCCCTTCCCTGAGACCTGACATTTCTCAGTAAAGTGAAAGATAATTAAGTCAGTTCAGGTTATTTGCATTGTAACTTCAATGAATTTGTCATATCCTCCCTTGAAAACTGGTTCAGGATAAAGGAAAAAGTTTCCAACAGATGCAGTGCTCTGAATAAATATATTAATAAATTCATCGACACATGGGGAAGAAGACATAGGTCTTGCTGCCATATGCTTTAAACCACATAAATTCCTTCCTCCTTCTGTGAATTTCTTGACAAACGAACCTTAACCCTAGCATGTTTGAAAAGGCTGAAGTCATTTCCTTCCCTTTGTAGCTTGAATGTAAAATGTCTCTCAGAGACTCCTGTGCTTAAGTGTTTGGCTCCAGGCATGCCGCTGGAGCTGTTTTGGAAGGTTCTAGAAGGGAGAGCCTCACTGGAGGAAGTGTGTCACCAAAGGGTGTCCTTTGAAGTGTATATCTGTCTCCACTTCCTTTGTGTTCTCTGCTTCCTGTTCTAAGATGTGGGGGTTTTCTAACTGTATACACTTGCTACCACAGAGTCATCTGCTGTCATCCCTTTCCTCCATGAGGGGCTGTATCCCTTAAACTGTAAGCCTCCCTTCTTTAGGTTGTTTTTTGCTCAGATAATTTGGTCACTTGGAAAAAAAAAAACAAGCAATGAACCTACCTGTCCCCCCTCCACTGCCTTTGTCCTATGTAAGTATCTGCTGAATGAAAAAATGGGAAAAGGAATGAATGAATAAATGAATGAATAAATAAATTTAGGAATATGCCTGCACTCCACAGTTCATTCCACATTTGCCCTAAGGGACCTTTTCAAAAACAAAAATCCCCATTTTGCCATTTGGCTCCTTCCATCACAAACAATGCTTTAGAGACTAATATGCACTGGTCTTGGAACAGTCTCGGAAAAACATCAACACTGAATAAGAAAGATATGGTGAGGATTTATAAGCCTGAACTTTTCAGCAGAGACACAACCTGAGCTTTCACTCCTTGCTTTATGGAGACCTAAGTAAGCCCCTCACACTGAATCTTACTTGTGGATGGGAGGCACTCACCCAGTCAGAGTGCAAGCAAGCATCAGTACTGAAGTGCAACAAGATCTTGTCCTTGTAAAAAACAAAACAAAACAAAACAAAACAAAACAAAACAAAAAAAGATCTTGTCCTTGTGCACAGCAAGAGTTTCAAATGACAGAGGAGATTATGGTAACCTGTGATCGCCTCCTCTGAAGACTTTCATCTCCTGTGTGTCTGTGCTTTATTCATGGCAACTTCCGTCAGCTTCCAGGTTCAAAGGGACACACAGTCATAATTTACAGCCATGAAAAGGGACCATAACTTCAAGTCAACAATGAAAGAGCAGGTGTCAAAGCAGGCACAGCGACATGGTATCAATGTAGCTAATTTAGGGCACGTACTTCAGTAAGCCCCGAAATGCCACTGCCACTTTGAAGCACAAGTTTTGACCTTTCTCACTCCACTGTCAGATTTGAGACACTGTGGGGCCTGTTCTGACTACTACAACAAAATGCCACAGACTAGGATTAAACAACAGCCATCACACAAACTCTTACACCGTTGGAAGCTAAAAGTCAAGACAAGGATGTCAGAATGTCAGCCTCTTGCTGAGAGTCCTCTTCTGGGACACAGCGAAGAGGCATTGGAAAACTAGAAGAGGGCAGAAGGAGAGAGCTCTGTTCTTTCTCCCTCTATAGGAGCTCTAAGACCATCAATGGGGCTGTACTCTCATGATCTTTTGTAACATGGTCTTCTCCCCAAAGCTCCACGTCCAAATACAATCATTTTAGAAGTTAAAATTTCACCCCAGGAATCAGTGGCAAGGAAACAGTCAGTTCACAGAAGAGAAACCTGGGAGCAGCCAGGATAGTGAGTGACTGGAGCCACAATCAGGACAAGAGTCCACCTTCACAAAGGTATGGCAGGACAAGAGACAGGATGATAGAAAGTACCGCCTAGAGAGGCAGTCAGCTGCTGGGAAAACAGAATACAGTGGCTTCCAGGAGGAGAAATCTTTAGTGTCAACTTGAAACTAGGTGAAAGCAACAAATAACAGGAAGAAAGTGGGGATGTGTGACTCTGCTCAAAGGAACCCCTGCTGACCTGTATAGAGAAGAGCAGTCAGGTGTGGAGCAGGGGGTGGACAACTCCAGGGGAATTAATAGGGAGCCCCCCACACCCTGGATTGCCTTGTTAGGTTTGAATGCTTAAAACACCACGGGACAGAGGGAGACAGAGATTCAACTGGAATTCTAGAAAACAGTCTAGCTTCCCTGAAGCACCAGGGCAGAGAGGTGGGGGGCTGAAGAGGAAGATAAAGGAAGTCGGTCCCCAGGACCACAGCTTGTGGCCTCTGACCAGGGCCTATGATTCAAGCCCTCTGAACCCTGGCTTCGTTGCTTCCTCTTTAGGGATAGGAAATAAAGCAAGAACTTCATACATGCAGATTTCATGACCAATGGCAGCATCCTGCCTATGTAACTTGGAAATTAGTATAGCCTTGAACAAGGACAAATGACATTTTTTTTTAAAGATTTATTTATTTATTATATATAAGTACACTGTAGCTGTCTTCAGATACACCAGAAGAGGGCATCAGAACTCTTTACAGATGGTTGTGAGCCACCATGTGGTTGCTGGGAATTGAACTCGTGACCTCTGGAAGAGCAGTCGGGTGCTCTTAACCACTGAGCCATCTCTCCAGCCCGACAAATGACATTTCTGATCTCAGTTTCTTCCCTATAAAATGAAGAATGAAGACGATACCCTTCCCAACACACACACACACACACACACACACACACACACAGACACACACACACACACACGTATGCATACACATGCACGTGCACACACACATGCACCCACACATGTATGCACACATGCACACACACATGCACACACACATGCACACATGCCCACACGTGCACACATATGCATGCACACACTCAGACTCACATAGACACCCATATGCACACATATGCACACACATATATATATATGTATGCACACACATACACACACATGCACACATATGCACCCACACATGTGTGCACACACTCACAGATACTCACATGCACACATATGCACACACACATGCATGTACACACATGTGTGCACACATGCACACATATGCACAAGCATGCATGTGCACGCACACTCACAGAAACCCACAGATACCCACACACATACACATGTGTATACACACATGTACACATGTGCACACACACACACACACACACAATTCATATTCTTATTTATTGGGAGAACTAAGAAATGAAAGACATGAGTCACCTGAGTCCTGAATTAGTGGTGGTAGTAGTAGTAACAGAAATAGCTGTGGCAAGGGGTGCTAACAGTTGCAGTGGTACTGGTAATTTAAAGGAAACGAGTGGCCCTTGCTGTAAAGCAAGAGGCAGATGAGAAAGTGCTGGACTGTAGCAGTAGCTGGGAGAAATCAAGAACCAGTCACCAAGGATCTAAGCAACAACAAGACTTCAGGACTACTGGGTGTGCCCAGGTAGGGAGGGACAAGAGATAAGGATCTTACATGGCATTTTCCTGGAACAACTATGAACATGGAGGAAACTGAGGAAGACTGAGCAGATCTAAGAGGAAAATAAGAAACTCCCTTGTAGACAGCTAGCCATGACCCTCTCTTGACCATCTAGGGAAGATGTCCATTGAAAAGTTCCTGGCAGATGCCTGGAATTCAGGCTAAAAAGCCAGAATTAGAAGTTGTCAACAGATGGACATCAACTGACAGCAGTAGTAGGGAGAGTCATATCACCCAGAAAGACTGTATACAAATGAAGATGCTGGGAAGGAGGTGAGTGGGGGCTGGAGACAGGCCATAGGAGATACCATTGCACAGCCAGACCTATAGAAAAGACTCAAAAAGGATCTGCAAATGGAAAATCATGAGGGCAAAAGAATGTAAGATACCAGGGACCGATGACTGAGGACAGGGCAGGGCACTTAGTTTTGAGGGAGGACACAGGGAGAATCAGGAGGACTGGGGAAGAAGAAGCAGTCAGTGGTGGCAGTCGATAAAGCCATGTGAGTTCTAGGTTGGAGTGACCAATGGTCACTCTATCTGATTATGCATGGGGTGGCAGGGGAGGTTTAGGAGTGCCCAGTCATTGAGTTAACAAAGGCATTTTAAGATTAACTGGTGTGTGTGTGTGTGTGTGTGTGTGTGTGTTCATTATGGAAAGACAGGCATGGTGGAAAGGATAGGCGGTGACAGGTCTCAAGGCTTCTCTAGTTAGAAGTAGAGGAAGATAAAGGCTGATATTCCTCTTGCTTTCTTCTTTTTTTATTCAGCCCAGTACCCCAGATGCCCGGGTTCAGAGTGAACCTTCCCACCATCAGTTAAATCTCTCTGGAAATACCCTCACAGACACTCCCACGAGTTTGTCTCTTGGATAACTATAAATCTTTGCAGACTACCAATATTAACTATCACTATCGAGTGTAGTTTTCTTTAGTTACTTTGGCAATTCAGAATTCTTTTATCTACAATGGCTTGTTTTGGTTTCTTTTGCTTTGCTTGCTTGCCTGGTAAATTATTCTTAGTGTAGGGGGTACACAGGCACACAATAGGGCAGCAGTTCTCAACCTGTGGGTTGTGACCCTGAATGACACTTTTGTAGTGGTTACATAATAGGTATCCCACACATTAGATATTTACAGTATGATTAATTTATAACAGCAGTAAAATTATTTTGTGGTTGCAGCCACCACAACCCGAGGACCTGTATTAAAGGACTGCTGCATCAGGGAGGTTGAGAACACTGCATGAGAGGAATCTGGACTGTTGAGCACATGGAGTTGAGGAACACAGGATTGCTCCTTTAAGTGAAGGAATAGAAAAGTTGTTTTCCACAGAGAAAGCTGGAGTGGGTATAAATGTTGCTTTTATTTCCTCAGATAAAGTGATGAGATGAGAGCTGTATCAGCTTGGCTGAGCACAGAACCTTTCCTTCTCTGTTCTAACCACCCCTAGGCCTAGAAATTACTAGCCTCTTCTCAATCTTCCAAGCTGACTGATTCAATATGGCTTCTCTCAGCTTCTGACTGAATTGCTCTGCCTGGCCTCATACTAACTATGGCAATATGTTCTAATCTTCTGGCTGCTTCCCATTCTCTGGACCCTTCTGGTTCTGTTTCTGGTTCTGTCTTTACTTGTGCCTAGCTTGTTCTTTTTGTAACCTGTCTCTGTAAAACTGTCCCTGTAAAACTGCCACACACACCACCCACCACCTATTATACACCATACCCTCCCCTTTCTGATCTTAAGTAGCCACTCTTTCCTGTGCTGCTCTTGTGTGAGTTAGGTATGCCCTATCTCTGAACTCTGTCTCATTCTGTCAAATCTTTCCCCGATTCAACACTTTGTCTACCTCTCAATTAGATGCCACTTTCAAACACAGCTGGTTCCTCTTAAGGGTATGTCTGTATTCCAGCCAGATTATACTATAATCTAGAGCATGTCTATGTTAAAGCCAGATCACACAGACATAGAAAATCTCTGGATGTGATCCAGAGCAGCCATGTTGCTGGATTAAACTTCCTCAACAAACAGACATGCTTACTAGCCTGATGACCTGTGTGATATCTGTGTGACTGGAGCCAACACCACACCCTTCTCCAGACCCTTATCATAAGTTTGGTTTTCTCAGTGAATTGTACACCTGCTTTTCTTAGTCAGTCTATAGAACCTATCTTTATAGGCTTTACAGAGTTTTGATGCAGTCTCGTCTGACTTGTATTTAGCTTAATTTGTTCCTCAAGGATATTTGTGTGTTTTGTTATGTGCTTGAGATTTAGTCAGTCATCATCAGAATAATTTTCACCAAATTGTGCTGTGCCTAAATATGCCTGAAATAAATCACCTGGAGTCAGACTCCCAGAGTGTGAACCACCACTTGCTACTGAGTCATGTTGAGCCAAACTGCCCTCTTGCCTCCCTTGGTCCATCTCTCTGCTGCCTGTGAAGGTTGTAGAGATCCCTACATCTTAGTACTCTGTGTAGCTTGCATTTATGAGGAATAAAAAGAACAGCAGTAAAGACCATTCCTTAGTACCTGGGCAAGTGAGGGTTCAGCACATGCCCCACAAGCTGAGTTCTAAACAGTAGCTCTATCTTCCAGCTAAGACACCAACTATAAGACAGGCTAATTTGGTGTTGGTGATCAGGATTGTATGCAAAAAATGAGGACTTACACTGAAAATAACAAGCCCCATTTGGACATAAGATCCAATCCACTGATAGAGCTGTGCCCCACAGGCCACACATGACCTACACAAATAGGGGAAGGATAGAGTGAAACATGCTAAATTTGTAGGTTTAACATGCCTATACCATTATAGTAATTTTTCAATTTTTAAAGATAGTAGGATGGAGCCAGCAAGATGGCTCATTGGGTAAAAGGGCTGGGGTGCAAGTCTGACTCCAGAGTTTGATTCCCAGAACCCATGATGGAAGGAGAAAACTGACTCCTGCGAATTGTTCACTGACTTTCATGTGGGTATCACATGTATACCTGTCACCTGTTCTCTCTCTCTCTCTCTCTCTCTCTCTCTCTCTCTCTCTCTCTCTCACCCACACACCCACCCACACACACACACACACACACACACACATACACACACACACACACACACATCTTAATAGCAATAATAAATTAAGTAAAACTTATAGTATGATCCTGAAATACTAATCATCACAGGTCAGTCAGTCAACTCAAATAATGAAGACTTGGCAGCAGTGAATAAGATCACTTGATCAGAAAGCATGAAGACCTGATTTTAAATCCCAGATGCCCAGGTAGGAGCTGACATGGCTGCATTTGCCTGGAGTATCAGCATTGGAGGGGACAATAGCTCAGACAATCACTTAAAGCAAAAGGACTTCAAATGTAAAGGACAAGCCAACATATGAGAATGTTCATGGCTAGCATTCCCCACCATTTCAATAAGTGCTTAGCAACTGGTCTTAATTTCTAAATCAAACCAAACTGCAAAACCAGAAATACAAATGTTACCTTAAGGTGGGGCAAGGTTGGACGAAAATGACATGATTTATCAGTAAACCATCTTGCCTCCCTTGTCAGGGAAGACAGTATTATTCCAGATTTCAAATGTCCTTAAAAGCAGTTTGGAAGATACAGAAATGCCTTAAAACAGAATTCCTTACATATGAATCCAGATTTAACCTAACAATTCTGTTACAATCAAATTCTTCACTCAGAATTTCACTGTGCAAGATTTTCCACAAGATTAAAAAGAGGGGGATTGAGAGGGGGAGAGGGAGAGAGAAAGGGGGGCAATAAACACATACCAATCATTGCAGGATTTAATGGTCATACCCCTGGACTCAGCTCCTGCCATGTTACTTGTGTGAAGTCTTTCTGGAACTAAATGGGCCTCCAACATTTAGCTTATCTTCTGTGTGACCAGAATTCCTTCATTGATTGTCAAGAAGCTTCCAGAGAATGAACAAGCTCCTTCTGGATGGACATGAGCCAGAGACATGGGCATAGAAAGAAAATGAGATGTGTACAAAGCCTAAATATGGGCTGATAGGATTGCTAAGTGGGGAAAGACACTTGCTATTAAAACTGAACCCCAGAACCTACACATTGGACAAAAAGCTTGGCAGTACATAGAGTTGAATACCTATGGCCAAGTAGGACTGGGCCAAAGTGGACTTGAAGAAGATTCTCTCAAGTTCTTTCCAGCTCAAAGCTCTGGGCATAAGAGAACTCAAAATTCACCCTTATCCTTGCAACTCATCATAGGGATATAGTTATCAAAGCAGATGGACGGAGCACATTTAGAGTCAAGTCTATCAGATTAATAAATAGAGTTTTCAACATTGAGACATAACCTTTGCTCCATACAGAGTTAGAGATGTACCCAGTAGTTACATGGTGGTCTTAGAATCACACTGCTCTCAAACAATCCCCTTCCACTTATGTGAGCAGGGCCAAGTCCCCTAGTCTGTTCTGAGTTTGTTTCCTTATTTGTAAAACAGTGACAGCAAGAGCCAGTGGGAAATGAATTGGTGTGAATAGGAAACGAATTGGTGTGAATAGGAAACAAATTGGTGTGAATAGGAAATGACTTGGTGTGAATAGGAAATGAATTTGTGTGAATAGGAAATGAATTGGTGTGAATAGGAAATGAATTGGTGTGAGTCAGAAATGACTTGGTGTGAATAGGAAATGAATTGGTGTGAATAGGAAATGAATTGGTGTGAATAGGAAATGAATTGGTGTGAGTCAGAAAAGACTTGGTGTGAATAGGAAATGAATTGGTGTGAATAGGAAATGAATTGGTGTGAATGGGAAATGAATAGGTGCTTGCCAAGTGCCTAAAAGCACCGAGGATGGAACCAGGGCTCCCCAAATGTCCACTCCAATATTCGTCAAACTAACTGACCAGGCCCTGAAAATTTCTACATAAAAACCTCAGCCAGGTCTGTGCATTTTTTTTCTCTCTTCTTCTTTTGTGCCCTACAAAAGAAAATTAATTTCCATCCTCAGAAGGACAGCTCATCTAACTGCTGATCTGTCTGGTATAAGTCCTTCTGAAATTAAGTATATGTTCTTTATAACTCACAACTCAGCAGATAACACGGGCTTCCTGCTGGTATGAAATTTGCTATCTAGCCAGTTGGCTTGCTGTGTCGATAAACATTTGAAAGGTATAACCAATTTCCAATTTTAAATATTAAAAGGCTACTTTCCAGTCTTCATATTTATTAGGTTCAAAGCTATAAGGCAGAGTAGGCCCTTCCCATGTCATGAACCAAAGGTTGATGATACTGGAAATGGTGAGCAAGAAAAGATACTCAGAAGAGAGAAGCTACCACTAAAACTGGAGCCCCCTCAGTGGAAAAATAGGTGGGAAGAGGCCTTGCATGGCTGTCTAGTGCTCCACCTATTTCTTTATTAGTTAGCAAAGTTGCCATTATACAGTACTCATTGTTAACACTCCTCTGGCTGACAGAGTAGAAGAGGAATACTGACACACTGCAATGTATGCAGAATATCTTATATAATTTCACCACAAAAGCTCCATTCAAACACTCTAGTTGTTTGTTATGGTCAAAGGCCTAAAAGCCCAAGGAGGGAGGGGGAGAGACAAGGAAAAGATTCAAGGTCATATTTACCCTTTGAAATGTGGATCTAAACTACATGTTCAATGCAGTGGACATTCAATGTTCCACTCCCAACCCCCTCAACCTACTCTACAGATTATGCAAAATGCCTAAGTTGTCAGGCTAAGCAGGTAGAGCCCTTGCTGGTTTCCCAGGGTACCTCTAATGAAGCATTGTTAATGTCAACAATAGTTTCTCTTGTAACTTAAACCTTCTCAAACCCAAAATGGACTACCAAAGCCAACAGGAAATAAAAGAAAATTAATTATATTCTATAGAGGGATGACTGAACACATTCATTCATCTGGCAGGAATTCCATATAAATCAAACACATTGTTTCTTTAAAGAGTTTCAATATCTTCCTAATAAAACAAATTCCATGACCATGTTCAATTTTGCCAATTTTTACTTATGCAGCTAAGTGGACTTTTTGTGAGAGCTAGACCAGAAAAATATTTTACAAGCTTATTGCTTATATAATTAAGCTTCATTATGTCACAACCATTCATCGATAGTCAGCATGGAGAATACAACAGTATTTGTATCATGTTGCCTTGTACAATATGAATGCTAAAGACAATATATACTCAAAGGACTGAAAGAGCTGAAGGGGCTTGCAACCCCATAAGAACAACAATTCCAACCAGCCAGAGCTCCCAGGGACTAAACCACCATCCAAAGACTGTACATACCCATGGCTCCAGCTGCATATGTAGCAGAGGATGGCCTTGTTGGACACCAATGGAAGGACAAGCCCTTGGCTCTGCCAAGGTTGGACACCCTTCCAGTATAGGGGAATGTGGGGGAGTGGGAAGAGGGGGTTGGTTGGGGAGGGGGACACCCTTATAGAAGGAGGGGGATGGGATAGGAGGCTATGTCCAGGAAATTAGGAAAGGGAATAACATTTGAAATGCAAACAAAAAATATCCAATTAAAAAAAAAGAGATATTCACAATAGGCCATAAAATATATGAAGATAGAATAGCCTACATGGATTGGTAAAGCCAGCGAGTTCATCTGTCTTTCTCCTCCCCTTCCCTCCCCCCAAAAGCCCAATAGTTGCAAGAACACAAAACTAGCTTTAACTTTGAAACTGCATTCTTAATTATTAATCTTCTCCACACTTACATCCTCCCAAACCATTCTCCACTAACAGAAATAGAACACTTCATTGAGAACCCCTGGTTTTAAAGACTCTTGGGAAATCATTTGACCTTGGTCATTTTTCTCCCTCCATCAAGTATGTGTGCCAAACTTCAGACCCTGAACTGTAGGAAACCGTGTGCCGTTGGAGCAGCGGAAGCTTGGGCAGGCAAATCTGAGGGGTACTGTGTGTATCATCTGCCTAGACACTCTTGGACGCTTTCCTGGGTGCCGGTCGGTGGGAGTAACAGAGCTTGGGAAAGAAAGGAAGCTGCCACAAAGCCCAATGTGTGCCTCTTGGGGAAGACTCTTGAGGACTCACATCGAAGGGGGATGAAAAAGAGGGAGTGCTGGTCTCACGTCTCATGGTTATGATGTACAATTTAAGGAGCTAAGGGAGAGTCTGAGATCCCCAGTCTCCACTCCTTCCTTCTTCCTAGCTACAGAAATTTGGGCGGGCACTCAATAAGCCCTCTCCTTTCCCCAGCCTCTACTAGGGCGCAGGCAAAGCGAGCCACCCAAGGTTAGTTCCACTCGGTGTTGTTAGAGCTGTACAGACAAGCTCCGGAAACACCGAGGAAAGCACCGAGCTTCTAAGGACCTAATCCTCTTCCTACCCATCAATGGATCCCACAGCTCTCCTGGCACCAGGTAGCTGAATCCAGGCAGCGGGTGTCCCAAAGGCTGCGCCCTGGCGCCAGCGGGCACCCCGGGGAGAGAAATCAAGCAGCAACACGCTCCCGGGGCTCGGTCCCCAGGAGCTGAGGCGCGCACTTCGGACCCAGAGCCACGGAAAATTCCCGGGTGGGCACAAAGGGGCAGAAGAGGTCTTGACCCTCCCGGCCAGTGTTCAGGTACCTCGCAGCCATACAGCTGACCCAGTTGCTCCACGATCCATTCTTCCAGCACCAACCGCTTCCGAAGCTCCTTACGGTCATATTTCACTGTCACTTTTCCCTGCTGGTGGCGGCGCTGTTGCTGTTGCACTTGCCCAGCGGCTGCCACTGTGGCCACCGGCGCCGAATCCTCCCTTGAGGAGCCGGAGTGGCTGCTGGATTCCCGGCTGCCGCCGGTGCCCCCGCGAGGACTCTGGAAGAAGACTCGCGCGCCGCCTCCGCTTGTCCCGCCGGCCGCCTCACCGCCGCCGGTCACCACCGACATGTCCCCGAGCGCCGGAGCCCTGAGAGTGGCCCGGAGAAGGGGCAGGCGAGCGCCCCGCGCCACTACCTCCGCGGCCCGGGCAGCTGCATACGACGGCCCGCACCTGCTCCGCGCTCCTAGCCACTGGATCCTAGAGGAGGGAGGAGGCAGAAGGGAGGAGGGCGGAGACCAAAGCCTTAAAGACGCCTCCAAGGACCCCGATGCTCCAGCCCCAGAGACCGCCCTAGGCTTGGAAGTCGTCCGAGGTGGAGAATCTGTGCCCGGGAACAGGCCGGCGAGGGGCTGTGTAGTCCAGGGAGAAGATTGGCGTGGATCGTCTGGGTGGCAGGGGCAGTCGGTCCTCTAGGCGGGCGTCCGCGTCACTTGCCCTGCAGACGCGAACTGTGCTTCTCGAGCAACCTTGGGGCGCACGAAATCTGTCGACTCCCTCAGTCTGGATCAGCTCTGTCCCACCAGGTAAAGGTCGTGGGAAATGACCGCGCTGTGGGATCCTCTCATCTTGGCTCTCCCAGGATGGCTGGTAGTGTCTCCTCCCCTCTCCTTCGGCCCCACCCCGCTGCTCCTAACACACATTCCTATTCACGCCATGACCACCACAGATGCCACTTCCTCTGTCGGATTGGAAAGAAAATTGATGAGGTGATGCTTGTGCAATCAGGCAATCACCGCGCCTGAAAAATTATTCCAGTGTTTTTTTTTTTTCTTTTTCTTTTTTTTCTTTCCAAGCTCCTGTTTCACCCTAAGCTGGACACTGAAGGCTTGCACAGCCCAGAGGATGAGGGGCTAAAGCCACCAAGATCTGGAGCATTTTCACTTTTGCTGAACTTAAAATGTCTTGTTGTGTTCCCAGCTCATTCAGCTTTGCTCCCAGGGCCCTTTCTGAACAACCTCGCCCCCCTCCCCCAGGAAGGCAGCTGCATTGGCTGCTTACTTGAAAAACATCATACAACCAAATAGAATTACGAATGAATGAGCTTATAACGTTTAGGGCTAAGAGGTGGGATGGGGAATTATAAACAGAAAGGAGAGAGAGAGAGTGTGTGTGTGTGTGTGTGTGTGTGTGTGTGTGTGTGTGTGTGTGTAAAATTACAGGGAGACACTAACATACTCCTGTTGTACATAACAACTCATTTCTATTCAGATAACGGAAAGAAACCACAAAGGCATTCAGAGGGAAATAACTAATGTTTAAGGCTGTTAAAAAACAAGCTGGTGAAGGTTCCCTGAAGCTCTCAGAGGAAAAGAAAGCCTCAGGTGAGCTTCCTCTGAGCATTTTCTACAGTGGAGAGAATGTCTAGGTGGGATTCTCCACTGGAAGATAGAAAAATGAAGAAGCAGCCAGTAGGTAGGGCCCTGCATCACCTGCTGGCACTTCTGTTCTACCCACGTTCTCAGGTGTTTTGTTCCCCTATGTGGGGTTTTCCAGCAAGAATGTGAGGGGATTTTCCCAGAGTTCCATGCCAGCAGCTCATTGGGAGGACATCATCGGACCTGGAAAAGTACAAACCAAAGATCATATAGAGGGCTTTACACAATATGGTTAGTGGCTGAGGTAGGCCTAGAACTCCTCTTGCCAGAAGGGATTCAAACTAAAAGATCAGATCTTCAGAGAAAGAATAGACCAAGTGCGCATTATGTTGAATTTTTCTTCAAACCTAGAACCTATCAGAAATAAAGGAAACATATTTCCTGGAGACAGAGCCTTGTAGTCTGACTATCTTAAATCCAAGAAGCGATAGCCAAGAGGTGAGCATCTTCACAAAATCAAGGTGTCTGTAAGGAGGAAGTGGAGGGAGCTCAGCACTCAGCTGTGCCACCCACCCCCATCCCCACCCAATGAGCTTGACCTTTCTCTGGACAGCTGGTTCCTTGCCAAGTTCTTAGGACCAGCTTCAACCAACTGCATTACCCAGAACTTAAAATCAGAACAAAAACAACTGAAATGCTACTGACGAAGGAGAAACTGTACGACGTGTCTGTCCGGATCTGGTGCTGAAACCCTGCAATGCTAATTATTTTGAAGCCTGTTGGGATCCTGAAGTATGGCAAACAGAGCTCTCTGCTCTGAAACTTTGAACAATGAAGTCAGTCATTATGGAAGGGCTTCAAAGAAATCATGAAAATTCATAAAGTTCTTTCTCAAGAATCCTTAAGTTAGTTCTTTCTTCCTGCACAGGATGTTTTGTCCTAGGGGGTTAAAACTCAGTTTTCACTTGAGACTTCAAATATGACAAAAAGCACAGATATCATTCAGTAAGAAGATGGGTTCCTTGCATGGCCTGTAATGAGTCACTTGGACGTATAAATGGGGATTAAATTATCACAGTGCCCCTCTCTCTAGAAATACATATTTCCAACCAGCACTTAATTGTCTTTGGAAGTAAACCCCACTGGCCTATCTTCCCGAGTACATGCTTCATTCCACACTGGAAACACAAAGCCCCACAGCCAGGTCTCTACAGGCACCTCAAACGAGGATTTGCATATTTCCTAAGGCAAAGGTTTTGAAATGTATGGGAGTAAAGTAATTCTTCCCAGGCTGGATCCTTTTTGCTAATGACTAGTTAAGCTGGCAGGCTTCAGCCTTAGAGAGTGCTTGCCTCATACTGGCAAGGCCCTGGGCCTGATCTCCACACTGGGAAAACTGATAGCAAACTTGGCAAAACCACGAGTTATTCTCATCTCTATTGTATAGACATACATATTATATATGTATATGTACACATACATGCACACACAGAGAAGGGGAGAGAGGGAGGGGAGGGGGAGAGAAAGGAAGGGAGGGATTTTGGATTTTTCCCCCTTGATATTTGACCTGGGTGAAGGTGTTTTTGTTTTCTGGAATTATATAGGTCTTTTATCTGAATATAATCTTTATGTCTGAAGTTCAATAGGATTTTTAATAAGTGATTTGGGGCATTCTTTGCCCTCCCAGTGAAATAGATGCTATATTAATGTTTATGCTCAGATGAAAATTTCTTTACTCCTTAAAGACTTTATATCATCATAATTACCTAACACCTGGTGATCTCCCTTGGGGAGGTTCTGATTATAGCCCAAGGCCACAAACTTAAACATAATGTTCTTACCTAGAGTAAAAATGCCAGTAATAAGATGTTTGAGTGCTTGGGCTGGCAAGATGGCTTAGTGGGTAAAGATACTTGCTGCCCAGCTGAATGGTCTGATTTTGATCCCTGGAACCCACGTGATGGAGAGAGAGAACTAGCTCCTGAGCATTTTCTTCTGACCTCCACACAAGCTGTGTACACACACACACACACACACACACACACACACACACACACACACACAGAGAGAGAGAGAGAGAGAGAGAGAGAGAGAGAGAGAGAGAGAGAGAGAGGACACAGACAGACACACACACAGAGGGGGAATTAATAGAGATACATATACTTTAATTTTCTCAGAGTTGTGATAGCCAAAGAAACTGGCTTTGAGTTTAGCTTTCACCTTAAACAATGCAGAAATCTAATTTGTGCTTTGGGTCTCTGACCACAATGCTGAATATTTTCAGGTCCCAGAGAAAAACTAAGGACAACAGTGATGCTCCCATATATCAGTACAGGTTTTTTTTTGATCTCCGTGTCATCTGTTTGGAACTTCTAACTCTAAGCCTTTGACTCTATAATGCAGTCAGAAACTCCAAAACGAATCTGGCAAAACTTGCAAACTTGCAAAAATAGCAGCAGTCATTAATTGAAGGTCTAAAATTTTGTCTCCATAAAAATGCTTCCCTGACTGTCCATACAAGAGGAAAGGTGTGGAGTTGAGGTGGGGTGGGGTGGGGTGGAGTGGGGTGGAGGGATGCATATCTTTAACAAGGTGTAAATACCCTTCCTAGTCTTGTGACTCCAACTTATAGAATATCTGTCCCTCTCTGTAAAACAAGGTTCAAGTTTGTCTCTAGGGTTGGGGATTTAGCTCAGTGGTAGAGCGCTTACCTAGCAAGCACAAGGCCCCGGGTTCGGTCCCCAGCTCTGAAAAAAAGAAAAGAAAAGACAAAAAAAGATGTGAAAAAAAAGTTTGTCTCTAGAGGAAGTGATGCTTCTGTCTAGACAAGGGTTCCTCTTCTCTCCCCCTCTCCCCTTTCTGTGCTGGAAGAGTCCTCGCCACAATCCGGCTACCACCCTTCTACTGGAAAGGCCTTCAACAAGGTTGCCAGCTAACCTCTGTCACAGGAGTCCTTACTAGCATTTCAACGCTGTCTGAATTTGACTCCTGCCACATTGGGTCATTTTGACCTCCAATCCTTCTTCTCTGAGGTCTCTGTTGAAACTCCCTCCTGTTCTCAACTGCCCACCTGTTGCTGCCTGTCAGTGAGTGGCTTTTGTGAGCTCTTTTTCCCATCGTGGTAGGTGATTCCCAGCTCTACACATGATCTAACCCTTGCTCATTATTTATGTCAAGTCACACAACAAATAGATTCTTCAAAGATGATGAGTTAATCTGGAGAAGCAGTGAATGGAAAAACCTGTAGGCAGACTCAAAGAGATTGAGGTAAGGAGGGAATTCTGAAAGAAGGATAGGAAATAATTCGTGTGCTGCTTTGTAGAAATAATCCTTGGGCGCAGGAACCAACAGCAAATATGGTGACAGCCCCAGATAAGGAGAAGGACACAGACCATTGCAGAGATGGGTTTTGCTTAAGGTTGTGGTGGTCCTTATACAATGTTGTCATTTTGCCTAAACTGCAGTTTCCTGCCACTTTTACTACCATCTACCTGTCATGGACACCCCACAACAAGACTGAGTTGGTCTCAGGTCCCAGAACTAGATGGATAACATAGACATTCAGTGCAGAGGCACTGGCAAATATGTTTAAAGTAGATGAGCACTTCTATCAATTTATTAATAGAAAAAAAAAACCCCAAAAACCATAGAGTGAATGTTTGTGGCCAGATATTCTCAGCAATGTAAAAAGTGTTCCAACCCAGTGTTTTTCAAATACTTTTTAAAACCACCATCACAATAAGCAACATACTTTTGTCATGAACCAATTATTGACGCACATATACAACTGTGGGGTGCCTGTGACAGGTAGATGGTAGTAAAAGTGGCAGGAAGCTGCAGTTTAGGTAAAATGACAGCATTGTACAAGGACCACCACAGCCTTAAACAAAACCCATCTTAGCAATGGTACTTGTCCCACATCTCCCTGTCTGGGGCTGTTACCATACTTGCTGTTGGTTCTTTTTTTTTTTTTTTTTTTCTTTTTTTCGGAGCTGGGGACCGAACCCAGGGCCTTGCGCTTCCTAGGTAAGCGCTCTACCACTGAGCTAAATCCCCAGCCCCTTGCTGTTGGTTCTTATTGTATGTGATCCACTTCAACCCTTCAGAGTTGATCATCTATTCTGCTCTGTTAAGATTACAGAATCATGGTCACCATTAACTGAACTGATCTCCCAGGCCACTCCAGAGACTACAACATGCCTAGCACTTTTGTTGACAGAGTGTGCCTCTAAGGTGCAGCCCAGATCGTCTTCAGTCCATCCTGGTTACTGAGTCACTTGGAGGTTTCTTCCACCAATATAAACATTCCAGCAAGCAACTTTAACCCCAAGGGACTGACACAGATCACGTGCAACATCCTTCCAGATAGAGGTAGCAAGAAAGAGCGAAAGAGGTGTTGAAGTGTGTATCTCAGTGGTATAGCACTTATTTAGCATACAAAGGCCCTGGGTTTAAACCCAAGCTCCAAGCAGTAAGTGAATCCTAATGATTTGTCTTTGTCTCTCTTGGACCTCTCCCCTCTCCTGATCTGCCTATTCTGGCTTTTCAGTCCTGAATGCATTTCTTTCATTACTGCCTTACTGCCCTTGCTTCTCCACAGAGGTTGTTAAATGCAAATACAATCGTGTCCTGCTGACACACTCTGCTGACAATGCCTCCTGTAGTTTCCATTCCCTTCAGGCTACAGTTCAGACAACCTGGCATTGTGCACAGACTTGTCTAGATAGAACTGGCTCTTGCTCTATGTTCTAGTGTCCTCTCAAAGTCACTGCCCACATGACTCTCAACAGGAAACATTTTCAGCCTGCTTTTCCCTGTGACTCCGACCTGGTGACCTGCTGGTCTTCATTCCTCTTCAACACTATCTCTGTTCTTGTAGCTTTGACAAAGTCCTTCCTGACTAGCCTAATCAGAGTGGGATGTTGCTTTCATAGTTGTCCATGGCCACCATCCCTGTCTATCACATGTTACCCAAGGAAGCCTCATGCGATCCAGTCTCTGCTCAGATGTTATTTCACCAGATAGGCCTTGTTTTAATACCCTTTGGCCCTTGACCTCTTTCTTTTTCTTCCTCTTTCTTTTGCCTACTTGGAAGTTGTGTGTGTGTGTGTGTGTGTGTGTGTTTATTGGCCCATTATCCCAGCAGAAGATATATTCACAAGGATAGAAAGTTTGGAGCTCACGTTGATTTTTCTACTTGCTATGACTGTGAGACAAATAATGGCTCCTATATCTCATTCATGACAGAGTTTAGTAGTCATCCCTCTCCCACTAAATTGAAAGCTCTTGAAGACAATGACCCAGCTAATTGTTGCGAGTACCCTCAAGAACAAGTACAATGCTTAAGGCATGATAATGTCATAAGTCAATGAATGGATGGGCCTGTCTACACACTATTTCTTTCTGGTTCCTCGAGACAGGTATAGAAAAGTTCAGGTCTAAAGCTAAGGACTTAGCTCAGAGTGTTTACAAGGTGCTAGATTCCATCACTAGTACCAAGACACGGACAGACAAGGAAAGAAGAGGAGAGCAGAGGGGAGAGAAGAGGAGAGGAAAAGGCAGAGAAGAGAGGGGAAGAGAAATTTGGGTGTGTTTTCATCTCTCCCCAGCACAGGCCGCAACAGAGATTTCAGATCATAGGAAGCAACGGTTCTCCCTCCAGAGAGACACTTCCATGAGTTTTGTTAGATTTCCACAGTGAACAAAGAAACAACTGTCTCCCAGTTCTCCCAAGGTCCTACCCTTCCATGGAATCTATACTCTTCGTTTTGTTTGGCATTAGGCTTAGTTTTATAAATACACTGCTATGAGCAATGGGCCAAGGAAGCAAGTGGAGAGTCAGATTGTAACTCTGACTCCATAACCTCACCCAGGATTGCTGTGGGCTCTTTCTCTTGCCACAGCTGCAAAAGTAGAGATGATTCTCAAAAGCCACCCCTAACTCTGCATGGCCTGGTTTTGTTTTCCCACACAGCCACTTGTGCTCTTGTAGGTACAGACACTGCAAGTGACTTGTGTCACTGTGAGTCACTATGTCTGACAATGTTCTGACTGGCTTGAATCCTGTTCTGGGTCTAGTGACACAGTCAAATTCCTCAAAACCCATAAATATCTACTCCTGTTTCTGTATTCATTTCACCATGGACCAATAGCAAACCACTTAGAACCAGTTTGGGAACCACGCCCTGAAACATACTGTACTGAAGTCTCATTTTGTAATTGTAAATGGCTTATAAATTTTAATAACAATAATATTAGCAAAAGGAATTAAGCGTTGCCCTTGAGCCTAAGAGAATGAAACACTGGTTTTAATTTCTTGTTTGTAGATCTTTCATTAAAATATCAGTGATCCTAATGACTTAGAAAGATGTGAGTCTTCCCACTAAGATTATGTGGTCAACACAGGCCAACTACATACCATGGAGGACTGTGTGGGCTCCTTATTCTAAAACTCAACACCCATGTGCATCTATTACTGCCAGAATCATTGCATGCTAATACATGCTATGACAGGGTACATACCAGTAAAGGGACATCGGGGTGCTTGTGAAAGATCAATATCTGGAAAACTGGGATGTTCTTCTAGAAGCCACAACTCCACGGCTGCTGGCAATGAAGGTTGAAGAAACCTCTTACTACAGACCTGTGGTTAGATTTGGGGGATTTTAAGGCCTCATTATCTTTCTGCTTTCCTCAAGGACATAAGCCAATGTTTACTTCAGGGTAGACAGGTTCCATGCTGGTCTTATCTGTCCTTAAATGACCTAAGTTTATAATAATTTGGGCCTAAAGTTACCACAAGCTACTTATCAATTGTAGGGAGCCATATTGGATTTGGGCCTGGCCGCTTTGTGACTGTATGGCTCAAAGTGACTACGTGACTCTGGGCTGTAGGGCCATAAAGTCTTGAGATTGTTGGACAAAAGCCTCTCCCATGAATTTACGGCACAGGAAGAAAATAATCACGGAATGCTTTCAACCCGAGCAAATACCAAGTATCTCCTGAGCAAGCACTGGTATCTCCACCGAATGACCCCTGCTGAGCCAGGCTGATGCATGTGGAACCGACACACCTGGGCGGTGGTCAATTTGCTCCTGCCTTTTGCTTTCTCAGCCTTTACCGACAACCAATGACACCTATTATATTTTAGGTAGATGTTATCTCACAAAAATTTTCTACAACCCTGCAGGACAACAGCCTTAGTCCACTTCCCCCCTGCTGCTTTGACAAAAGTTTATTCCATTCACATAATGGAGGCTGGGAGGTCCAAGAGCATTTGGTGATGGCTTCTCAACTGCATTATGGTATGGCACTGATCACTGTCTAGCAAGACTGACCAAGTGACCAGAGTGAGCTCAATTTTATGACAAAGCCAGTCCTCTAACAATCTGTCAACCCACTGATCCCTGAGTACATTAGTCCAGTCACCATCACAGAGCCTTCTTGACCTGAAAACCTCTTAAAGGTCCATTTCTCAATGCACTGCCCTGGCAACCCAATTTCTAATACATTCAGATGTTACAATCCAGAAGGCCACATCTACCTTCAAGGCTCATTATGTTCTAAAGAAATGCAGGGGTGCTGGGAGTGGGGGTCTGTGGTAGAGCTCCTACCTAGTATATGCAAGGCCCTGGGTTTGATCCTCAGAGAAGGGGGCTATTAACAAAGGGGAGAGGTAAGGAAAAAGAAGGGAGGGGAAAGGGGAAAAGAAAAACCAAGGAAAATTAGCCAAGGAAAAAGAGAATTAATTTATTTGTTAGTGGAATTGTAGTTTAATAGTAAGAGTACTGACTTGCCCGGCATGTACTAGGTCCCAGGTTTGACCCTTAATACACCCCTCTTCCCACCCCAAATTCTTTCCATATATATTAATTCATGCCTATAATCTATAATACTAACAGTGAGGAGGCTAAAGCAGGATGGGTACTGTGAATTTAAATCCCGCCTGGGATATTAGTACCAGGCAAACTAGGGGTATAAGACAGTAAATTAAGAGAGACAGAGACAGAGATAGAGACAGAGACAGAGGCAAACAGACTGGCAGGCAGAGGCAGAGAGACAGAGACAGTCAGTTGGCGAAAGAGAGAGAGAGAGAGAGAGAGAGAGAGAGAGAGAGAGAGAGAGAGGCTTCCAGAAGCTAAGCAATCCCCTACACTGAGGGTTTTTTTTTTTTTTCAGATAGTATAGTTGGTATCTTATTTTTCATTTTCTGTCCATTTAATCTGTAAGATCCTATTAAAATGTTCCCACCCCCTGTTGGTTCTGGGGCTGGGTCTTCATGCAGGAATCTCACATTTATAAGCATATAAAACCACTATTCTCCCATGCTAATTTGGTTTGGTAAATCATGCAGTCTTCCTGAGAAAAATCTTCCAGGAAGAATCAGCCTTAGAGAAACACACATGATTGTTTGTTTTTCTGCTATCAGAGTTCCAAATGTGGAGTTGCCAGTTGTTCTTCCTCCTCCCCTGTGTTCTGAACTGCCTCACTCGTAGCTTACACCAGCTAACCAATAGCTCCATGCTCTTCGATGATTGGGATATGGGGTCTTGACATTGTTGTTGCTTGAAAATTCTCAGGTTATTTCACTATGGAGCTAGGATTGAGGGCCAGTGTCCTCGACCACTGGGGACAATCTTTTGGGTGACAACTTTATTATCCAGACATGATTCTCATTTCTCTCTCTCTCCTTCCCTTTTCCTAAATGCTCTCTCCTCTGTGTCTTTGCTCATAGAAACCTGAATCAGTATCACCAGCATTGCCACCACCACCAGCAGCAGCAGCATGCCCCCATAAGCCTTTATCCATTTATGCCCATGGGTCAGTGTCCCACAGTATGCGTGTGAAGGTCAGAGGACAATGTTCAGGAGTCAGTTCTCACCTTCTGCCTTGTGAGCAGGGTCTCCCTTGGCACTGCTGCCACACCGTGCCCTCCAGGCTAACTTCTCTGTGATTCTATCTCTGCTTCCCATCCCACCAATGGAGTGCTGGGATGATACGTGTACACTATGAATCCACCTCTTTATGTGAGTTCTGGGGGTCAAACTGGGATAATCAAGATGGAGAATTAATACCATTGTTCACTGAGCCACCTCTGCAGTCCTACTAGTGAATCTTGTGGAAAGGTAAAAACATGTAGATTATCATTCTGTTAAGTATTCTTATATAACTTTATATCTCTTAAGTATTCTTATATAACCTTATATCTTAAAAAAAAACCTAGCTGAGAAGTTATAGCTAAATGATAGCAGCTGTGGAAAGAGTCCAAAATGGACTTCAAAGATGTGTGTGATTCCTGAGACGTTACCGATGGTCGAATAGATGGTCCTACACCTGAGTGCATAAAGGCAACATTAAGTGGAGTAGTTGGACTGATGGGGAGTGTGGGGGGATATTAACATTGGAGGGAAAATGGTGGAAGGATAGGGGAGGAATTGGGCAGGAAGGCATAGAGGTAGATTTGATCAAAATACATTACATGTATGAATAAAAGTCTCAAACAATTTCCACAAATACCTAAGAGAATAGTCGGTCACAGTCCTGTGTATAGGATTACTTTGATCTTAGAAATCATGTGCTGAAAAGTAAATAATCGCTGTTTGCATGCTTGAGATAACATGCTTGAGATAACATGCTTGAGAAAATACTATTGCAGTATGTCAAATTCATACAGCATGAAAAACAGACAAAATTATCACACTGCCATCATAATACAGCAAAAATGGATCAGCTTAGAAAAGGAAGCAAGTGTATGCAATGTACACAGGGTAGACAACAAGGCAACAAGCTGTGAAATGTGGTGTGAGGGGAGGTGTTCTCTGCCCTGACAGCCCAACCCCCAGAAAGAGAAATTGTAAAATGTTCCACGGACGAAATTGTAAAAATGTTCCAGCCCTCTGGCTGTCTGAGCACTCAGGAACTGAGACGGGGTTTTAGACTGAAAAACCCAGAAATGCACCAGAGCAGATGAATGGGAGTGAGCCTTGAGGCTCCTCCAAACCGTCCCTTGTACACATCAGAGTCACAGGGGAATAACCGCCATTGAGCCCACAAAGGAAACCTCTAGGAAATGCATGATTTTCATGAGCCAAGAAATTCAGCGTCTTTCCAAGAAACTCTAGGAAGCTTACTTACCTATTGCTCAGCATCCTCTGGTTTGCTGCTTTAAAATCAAGCAGGCAGGCACGGGACAAGCCAGATGCCACATGGGAATGACAACCCAGATCATCTGAAGCTGCTGTACCTGGAAGGCAGTTCTGGACGGGTCAGTGTCCCAGGGCTAATCTGTGTGTGTGAAGCGGGTCTCTCTTGTGACCTTCCGGGACACCTCTCATCATCAGGTTCATACTCTAACTGTTCTATCTGCTAGCACTGCTCTTTCTGGCAGTTTTTCACAAACCTGACCCTCCTGCATCTTCCTTTGGCACCATCCTTTCAAGGCCAGCAGTCTTTCTGATCTCCCAGAAGAGTAGCAGCTTCAAACTGGTATAAACCGCCATGACACTAGGCTGCACTAGGCTGCTAGCATGTACCTGGGTGTGCACATTCTCCCTCTTCCTCCTCTTCCCCCTTCCCTTCCCCCCCTCTCTCTGAACCCTTCCAGGGCTGCTTAGCTCCTCCTGTGGTAAGAGCTCTGGGGCTCTGTCCAGGCCCACAAGGAATCACAAACCATAGGCATCAATGTTTATCAGCCATGGTTCCCAATGAGACAGTAACAGAGGCAGCCCCACAGAAAACACTTCCCTAGGCAGAAGGCATCGCTTCTAGGTGGCTGACTTCCACAGGGAACAATTTCCCACTTTACCCTTTATGAGGAATGAAGAAAATGGACAAAAAATTCTTAGGATTAGGAATCATCTTATAGCTGCCAGTTAGCTGAAAGTCTAACTCAAAAAATGATCAATTCGTACACAGATTCGGGCAACACCGGCCATAATGAATAGACACTGAGCCTGGACCACATGAATGCCTCAGAGGATGTTAAAGAAAAGCCGTTGAAAGGCAGAGCTCGCTGAGGGGGGCCACTAGGAACTGAGCAAGTGTGACCAAAGTGCATTGCATTCACGTATGGAAACTGCATAATGGAACCCAACATTCTGGACAATTAACATAAGTTATTTAAAAAGCCAGTGAGTGAGTAAAGTCAGATACTGTCCAAACCTGATCAAATGGCCTGAGTTCAATCTCCGGGAACCTCATGGTGGAAGGAGAGAACTGAGTCTTACATGTTGTCCTCTAACCTCCACACTGCTTGAATACACATACACACACATACATACATACACACAAATACATACATATACACATACATACACACTGAATAAATATTGTAATAATCTTTTAAATGTCTCAAAAGACCTTAAAGAGGACACGAAATCAGGGGTGTCCAACCTTTTGGCATTACCACATGAAGGTATCCTCTACAATTGGGCTGTATTCATAGCTATGCTGGAACATGTGTGGCCCTCGGGCTACAGTAGACATACCTGAGACAGCTTGTCAAGCTTGAGATTTAAAATATTAAACCAAAGTTGTCTCTGAAGAAAATGTGTGGAGCTAGAGAAAAAAAGTATTCTTATCACATGATTTAGATCATAAGACTTTGTAAGAAAAAAAATCCAGAATGGATTTGACTATTATCCATATTAGAACGGAATTCCCAGTACTTATCATGGCATTTGGCAAGCATCAGCTATAATGAATAAATTATATGCTAATTTAAAAAATAAAGAAATTTAAACACCAATTTTATTAACACTACTATGGCAGTAATGATGACAACCCTCATATGACCGTGGCAAAATGCCATTCACTGTTTAAGGGCTCCGTTTGTAACTGGTGCTTAATCCTCAAATCACCTTGCAGAGAGTCATGGAGAATTTGGAAGGCAACTTGCTGTCCTGGTTAATTTTTACTGTCAACTTGACACAACCTAGAGTTACCCAAGAAGAAGTCACAAATGAAGTATTGCCTCCATCAACTGGCCTAGAGCCATGTCTGTGACACTGTCTTGACAGATGTTGGATGGAGAAGAGCCCAACCTGCTATGGACAGCCATATCCCTGAGCAGCTAGGCCTAAGAAAGCTAGCTGGACATGAGCCAATGAGCAAACGTGTAAGGAGCATCTTCAATGGTCTCTGCCTCAGTTACTGCTGTATTCCTGCTCTGGCTTGTATCAATGGTGGATTGTGATCTGGAGTGTAAGCCAACTAATCTCTTCCCCCGGTTGTTGTCACAGAAACAGAGAAGAAACTAGAATACATTGGGGTTTTTTGGTTGTTGTTTTGGGGGTTTTGTTTGTTTGTTTGGATTTTTGTTTTTTGCTTTTTTGGTTTTTTGTTTTTGTTTTTGATTTTTTTGTTTTATTTTAATCACAGCAACAGAAATGAAACTAGAGCACCAGCCAAATTGCCCTCGTAAAGGCCAGCAGGGCACTGTAGCCATGGGTCATGTGGCGCCTCATCAACAAGCTTCTCAGCAAATGTGTACAAAGTCCCCTGTAGGTGATCACGATGTATGCCCATCACATCTAGACAAGGACGTTTCCATGTGCCTCTGCAGTCCAGAGTCCTCTTTGTCACAGCCACTCATGTGTCTCCATATCCCGGTTCTATCCCTAAACGGCCTTTCTCATAAATTTGATTTTTCAGAGTCAGGCATCATGTTCTAATACCTGTATTATAAGCACTTGAGAAGTCTGGGCAAAAGAATCTTAAGTCCAAGCCTAACCTGGGCTACATAGGAAAGTGCAGTCTGATTTGGGGTATTGTATGAGAGACCCTGTTTCAAAAACAAAACAAATCTGATTCTCAGTCTCAAAGAGCTCTTGGTTACCCAGCCAGGCAAGAACCAGCAACCCTTCAACTTTACACTGTGAACAAGGTGTGAATTGTGTTGTAGAGGAACAGAGAATTCAAGCTTGTCTTCCTCAGAGGGGCCCTGAGTGTTTGCAACAAATTAAAAAGGGCCCCCGAGTGTTTGCAACTGATTATCTGAACTTCATTGAAAGGCTGAAGTGTCTGTTTGCTGTCAAAGCCATTTTATGAAACATTTCCCCTCAACAGAGTATTCAGAAATGACATTCCAGAGACATTTAAGACCAGGTCTAGGAATCCACTGCTGCAGAATCAAGACCAATGGCTTGCTCTCACCAAACGTTCCCAAGGACTTAACAACTGCATGCATATGTGCAAGGAGAATGGTATCAAGGGGTCTTAGCTAATGGAGACTATTAACCTGATATGGTAATGTAATATGTAAATCATGTTTATGTATGGACTCCTCCTAAGACATGCCCCAGGCTAAAACTAGATAGCTGACCCTTATTGGCATTAAGTGATAAGTCAGAAAACCTTGAATAACTGTATTCGTTTTCTGGGAAATAAATAGCAGCATCAGCAGAGCGTGCCCAGGTTTCATGGAGCACATGCCCATGTTGCATCTGGCCCGGGTGTCTCATGCGCTGCTCCTGCACCTGCTGTTCTGTCAGTAACTCCATTCATTAGTGCAAGCTAAGTGCTGCAGCAGATGCCCACAATACATGAAAGTTCCACCATGGTGGGCTTTCCTTCTGTGCTCATCCATTAATTCAGAGAGACATACAGTTCTCTTCCATTTAAAAATTGGTTCCTGGAAGCTCTGGGGCATCAGAGCTTAAGTTCAGGTCACTTGAAGGTCATACTGGGTGCTGATATCAAGCCACCAAGAGACACAAGCCTGGGAGATAGCAAAGGGTATGTTATAATGGGCCAAGCAGGAGATGACATGTGTCTTTTTTGCCCAATATTATTGGGCTGATTCTAATGGCAGAAGGACCTGGGAGATAGTTCAGCTATGTATTCAGGGAGGAAGAGCAAGCTCAGATTTCGGATGAGTGCTTAGCAGTTTCTACCCTGTGACAAGTTATGAGATTTGAGCCACACATGTTGTTCTCCACTCTCAACAAAGAGGCAAGAGTATAGGCTGCAAGACACATTTACACATTTTGATGAGTATTTCCAAGTTCTGTTTTGGGAGCTTTTCTTGGCATATATATATATATATATATATATATATATATATATATGCAATATTTCAAACAAACACATAAACAAACACCTCAACTAATGCAGTAATCTTTTCTAGGGTGGGCAGCCAGGTAGACCTAGATTTGAGTCTGGGATCCATCACTCTATACTCGGTTGATCTGGGGAAAATGTTAGGTGTTCCCAGTCTCAAGTCCCCTTACAAGAAAACTGGTGTAAGTATATATAGTATTGCACGTGGTGTTGGAAAGATTCATTGAAATCATGAGTATAACTGGCACAGAGTAAGCCTTGGAAATACAAATCATATTTCACTGTGGTTCCCTGTGGCAATTGATGCCACCTTCTAACATAAAATATACAGCCACTGTGTAGAACTCACTAAGTGTGAAAGAAAAAAGGAAAGGAGTTCCAAAAACTATTTCCCACATTAAGAGGATGAGTTGCAGGGAAGAGGCAGCTGGAGAGATGGCTCAGTGGTTTAGGAATGCAGGCTGCCTTTGCAGATAACCCAGATTCAGTCCCCAGCAGTCTTATAGCATCTTGCAACAATCTGTAACTACAGTTCAGAGTATCTGACACCTCTCTTCTGGCTTCCTCGATCACTGCACATGCGTGGTACATATATATATATATACAGGCACATACAGACATTCATAAAATACAAACATAAAACCTCTATCTTAAAAAAAGAAGATTATGAGTTGGAAGGAGTTAGGAATACAGAGCCTGATGCTGAGGCCCCCCTTCCCCTCCCTAAGGCATGTTCCAAATGCCTGACCTGGCAGGCATGGTGGGAAGGGGAAAGTACCCAGCAGTACATAGGTAGACTAATAGAAGGTGTAAATGTAAGATATGAAGCTCTATTCAAAGAAAACATGAGAAAATTAGAACTCATATCTAGATACAGGCAACAAAAGTGAAACTAGACAGTTGGATTTATTAAACTAAAAATCTTTGGCATTGCAAAGGAATTAATGAATAAGGCAGCCTATGGGAACAGGACAAAAAATAAGCTATGCATGTGCTAATGGGTTAATAATGAAAAGGATGCACAGTGCAAGACTCCCAGCCAATAGAGTGGTACAAGCTACCTTAAGGGTGAGTCTTACCAGTTCAGTTAATGCACACCGTAGAAAATGTCAGCGCCAGCACTGACACAGTACCGAGAATCGGGCGAAAGCCTACAGGATGAAAGAAACACACACACACACACACACACACACACACACACACACACAGGTTATCATGTCAAGCCAGGAGAGGAAGAGAGGAAGAGAGGAAGAGAGGAAGAGAGAGAGAGAGAGAGAGAGAGAGAGAGAGAGAGAGAGAGGAAGGAAGAGTGAGAGACTCCTGTAGCTTTATTCACCACTTATATACCCAAGTCTCCAGGTAGACAATAACTGGGAAGCACAGTGGGAAACCCTGGCTCTCGACTACCTGGCCCGTGACTTCGTGACTTCGGTAACAAAAGACCGACGAGGAGACCTGAATTAATTAGGGAGAAATCCCAGAAGACCAGCCTAAATCTCAAGGATAAAGGCTGAGGAAGTAAAAGGCAGAAGTAAATTGACCACCACCCAGGTGTGGTCCAGGTGTGTCGGTTCCACATGCATCAGCCGGGCTCAGCAGAGGTCATGCAGTGGAGACACCGGGTGTTTACTACTTGGTCTTTTCTTCCTGTGCCGTAAATACATGGGAGAGGCCTCTGTCCAACAATCCCATGACTTCTTAACTGTGGCCATGCAGTTACAAAGCGGCCAGGCCCAAATCCAATATGGCACTACAAGAAAATCCCTCACAGACATGCAGCCCAGAGGTTCGTCTGCCTAGTGATTGTAGATGTTGACAATCAGTGTCCACCATAACAAACAACTGTCATCAACCATCACAGCACCAACACTTTGAGGGTTTTTTTTTTTTTTTTTTTTTGCGGGGGGAGGGAGTGTTTTGTTTTGTTTTTTATGGATCCAATTTCCAAACCATCTCTTTGGTGAGTCAGGCAGGCTGAACTCTGCCAAGACCGATTATGTCATGTGGAGAGGGTACACTGTTGTACAAAATGACACCTGTTGGGAAATGATCTGTAATTACAAGACAGCAGCCACATAGTCTAGAGGCTGGCCCTGAGCTCCTCAAATTCTACCTCTCCAACAGTCAGCTGTTCTTTACCCTCCAAGGGACTTCATGAACAACACAGCCCTTTGACCTGGCTTCACTGAGAAGCTACGTTTACTAAGACGTGACTGGGTCACTTTTCATTTCATGCACACAGCCTCTGAGCAGAGAATCCCGGCTCTGGCCTTCTCAAAAGGCCAGAGCCGGGATTCTCTGCTCAGAGGCTGTCCTTACACCTGGCACGCATCAGTTACCCCAGCATCTTCCCCTTTCATCCTGAGGGGAGTAAAAATTATTCTAAAGAGAAAAAATTGTACCTTTCCCTTCAGCTATCAATCTACTGAAATGGAAGAAAGAGATTTCATGGTTTTGACAACTTGTCAGACCACCTTGCAGGACACACTGGAGGCCACACTTTAGGTCAGGGATGCACGGAACCACACCTGAGCAAGCCTATTAATTATGTATGCCTCTGGCCCTCTATTTAAACCTGAACCTCATCAGGACCCTAATGATGGACCTGGGGCTTGGGAGGGTGTCACTGAATCTCTTTATTCCTCTACCCAATTGAAGAATGGCCACACTCTCCCCTTCACTGTTATTTATCTCATTAACTGGCTGGTTGTGGGGGCTAAGGGGATGGCTCAATGGTTGATTGATCCTAGTGACCAAATCAGATAGCTCACAATTACATGAAATTCCTTCTTCTGGCCTCTGTAGACACCCACATGTATGTATGCATAGACACATACACACGGCCACACAAACACATGCACATAAGTAAAATAAAAATACATTTAAAAAATTGGCCTATTGAAGGCAGGTAGCTAAATCTGGCTTATAAAAGCTGCCACGGCCTAGGCTTTGATCCTTAGAATTATAGCACAAAGAATGTTGCCTCTGGATGCACAGCAGAGTCCAGCAAGCCATCCACATACTACAACCAGGGTCATTCTTCACTTCTTCTAACAGGAACCATTTAGGCTCCATGTTAGGCTTCAGGTTTTAGGATAATTTGTATTTTATATGAAATTCCCTAATTCTAAAGTGTTGGAAGTTAAAAGAAAATTAAAGAGAATTGTAAAAATAAAATAAAATAGAGATATCTATAGGTCCTATCTGCTGTGAGCAGTGTTTTCAACTTTGTTCCATCTGAGAGAGCTTGCTGAGATCTGAGTATACTTCCAGTGTTCCTTGAGGCCTTGTGGGTTGAATTTAATCCCATGGTGAAATAATGAAAAGGTAGTGATGTAGTCTGACTATGGTGTTCATAAACAGGGCCTTTTGGAGGAAATTGCATTAGACAAGGTCATCCCAGTGGATGAATCTTAGTAGCTGCATACAATGAGAGAGGTTTGGGGATGTAGTTCAGTTGGAAAATACTGCTTGTCTAGCATTCGGGAAACCCTGATCCCAGTTCCCATGCAACAGAGAACTTGGACATGCCAATAAATTCTGTGCTTAGGAGTTGGAAGCGGGAGGATCAGAAGTTCAAGTTCATCCTAGATTACATAGAGTGTTTGAGACCACAGGAGATACTATAATAAATAAATAGATGGATGGATTGATGGATGGATGAATGGATGGATGGAAAGGTAGATAAGAGGAGGGGGAAGAGAGAGATCAGCAGATGAGCATGGGTACCCTCTTCTGTCTCTTGCCATATGAATATCCTATGGCTTGAGATTTTTCTGGGCAAGAAGAACACATCAGTCAGCTCCCACACCTTGCCCTTTAACCAGAACCATGAGACAAAATAACCCCTTTTCTTTGTAAGCACCTAGCCTCAGCATTTCATTAGAAGGTACTCTAATACAGTTTTCCCACAACAGCTATGCAGTCTCTAAGTGTCTTTCTTGCTGGCCAGTTTGTGAAGATATCCCATTTTACAGAAGGAAAATTTCCCTTTGCATTTTAGGAGACCCACTTGTCACATTTTTTAAGATGGATTAATAGGAGAGAACACACTATTTTAGTTAGGTGTACATGAGAGACCCATATGAAAATGAAAACTCAACCTAAAAAAAAAAAAGCCATCAAGCCTACAGCTTTCATACCAATCTCAGAATATTGCATAGGTCATGTTGTGTGTCAGTTGAATCCAGAGTGGCAATCATGAGGAAGTACCTCACATGTATAGGACAACCCGTGCAATGCTTCATGCTTGTCATCCCAGCACTTGGGAGGCTAAAGCAGGAGGATTGTTGCAAGCTAGACAAAGTTCCAAACTAGCCTGGACTACAAGGTGAAATCCTATTTCAAGAGAAAATAAAAATGAAAAAGAGGGTCTGGAGAGATAGCTCAGCAATTAAGAGCACTGACTGTTCTTCCAGAGATCCTGAGTTCAATTCCCAGCAGCCACACAGTGGGTTACAGACATCTGTAATGGGATCTGATTCCCTCTTCTGGTGTGCTTGAAGATAGAGCTCTCATGTGCATAAAATACATAAATAAATGAATCCTTTAGAAAATGAAAAAGAGATGTATGAGGGAATGGAAGAAGGTAAGAATTGTTTTAACAACATCTGTTTATAAAATATTGCCTCCTTAGCTCTGGTCTGCTGGAACATCCCCTCTAGACACTCTCAAGAAGCAGAGAGTGGTTTATGGTTTGATGAGCTGGCTAAGTGAACTTTCCTGCTGTCTCCGTCTCTCCACAACTAGAATGCCCAGGAAGTTTCCCACCGTGGTGGCCTCAGTGGTTGGCTGCCCTGCAGAGTCTTTAGAATCTGTCTCCTGTGAACTCTTGAGTGGAGCAAACACTTGTAAAGATTTGCTCATAGCTATCATTGTAAGTTTCTGTTTGGTGAATTCCACGTTCCCAGGAAGTGCCCTCAGAATTTCATAACACAATAGCTCTTGTTGGGCAGTGGGTGGGGTTCGGGTGAGGGACACAACCCTGCAAAGCACAAGATTGACACCATGAATAGGAACAGACAGTTGGATGCCATTCCTTCTCAGAACCTCGTGTAACCTGGAGCCTGTCCAACTCGGCCAGCCTGGGAAGCCAAGGAAGATGAAGGAAGGAACTGAACGAGCAGCTAAGCCTGACTATAGGTACATCATGAATGCTTCCATTGAAGACTTGAGGACAGATAAGTCCCTGCCCAAGGACCAGACACTGCCTAGTCCTCTGAGAACCTAAGCTCCCAAAATGGCTCAAGAAGACCAAGATCCCTTCTCTCAAGTTTCAGACCATAAGGCTTAGACAGGTGATGAGCTTCTGAGGTTACTGTCAACAGTCACTGTGTCAAAGTCCGACATTCAAAATGTGTGTGCATCAGTAGACCTCTAAATGATTTAACACAATAGTAACAAGTGATGTATATATTCATGGCTGTAATGACTGAAAATATCCTTTCAAACATCTATCTGAGGTGACCTGGGGCATTGACTCATGATCCTAGCACTAAGGATGGAAACAAGCAGATCCATGCAGGGGGCTCACTGGCCAGCCAGCCCAGCCTAGCCAGTGAGCTCCAGGACAGTGAGGGAGCCCTGCTTAAACAACAAGGTGTAAAGCTCCTAATAGTGATGATACCTATGGTTATCCTCTGGCCTCCAGACATGCACATGCACATGTGAACATATGTATACCTATGTACATAAGTGTCCCACACACATATGCATTAACACATGCATACACAATCCATCTGTGTAAAAGGGGACCAAGTAAAAAGTTGATGACTACAGTCTTCTGCAGATTTAAAGTAGAGGACATGCACTTTCATGCATGGAGCCATATTGGATTTGGGCCTAGCCACTTTTTGACTGCATGGTTCAAAGTGACTCTGGGCTGTTTGGCCACAGAGACTCACCCCTAAGATGACTGCCATAAGCCTTAAGATTGTTGGACAAAGCCTCTCCCATGAATTTATGGCACAGGAAGATAACATTCAAGGGATGCCTCAGCTCCCTTAGCAGATACCAGTTATCTCCTCAGTCTACACCCAGTGTCTCCACCACCTGACCTCATCGCCTGGCTTCTTTGCCTCCAGCTATCACTGCCTATACCCTCATCTCCCCCTCCTTCATGTTTCACAAAGGTCACTCCCCCTACCTGAAAGCCTTAAAAGCTGTAACATTCATCGCAATAAACAAGACCTTGACAACAGAATCTTGCTTGGTCTCCTTCTTCTCTCGCCCCCCATTTAGGCCCAAGGGTAGCGCCCCTTCGGGACCCTGAATAACTGGGTCCCCGCTGGCGGGGACAAGTGGCACCCGAACACAAGGACCCCGAAGTACGGCCAACTACCGGATGATGGAGACAGGAGATCCGCGGAGAGATTGAGGACTCTCAGGCTGCATCGATCGTGCATCACTGGAGAGGGAGGTAAGACCGGTCGAATAAGTGTGGTCCCATCGCCATGGGGAAGGTATTGTCTAAGGAGGCTTGATTCATAGGAGAGATCAAGCGCTCATTCAGGGAGAGAGGAAAGAGTTAAGAAAAAGGATTTAATCAATTTCTTTTGTTTTATTGATGAAAAGTGTCCCTGGTTAATTTTAAGTGAATTTTTTTTTGTCTTTGTGTGAGAAACTTGTCCTTAGTTTATAAATGAAGGAGCAGAAATTAATTCCTATAGTTGGAATAAGGTTGGAAAGTGTTTAAATGTCTTATTGTAAGAAAAAGGATCCTAGGTGGTTCCGATTCAGGAGGTAGTGTCTGTGTCTTTGTGTCTTTGTGTTTTGTGCCGGCTAAACTCTGGGTCTGTATTTGCTCTCGAGTTCTGGAGTTCTGGAGTTCTGGTTTTGCAGCTGCTCCCATCTCAGGCTGAGAGGGAGGATCGTGTCTCAGGAGAGACGCAAATGTGAGCGGTAGATGTGCCAGGGACTCACCGATTGCGCTGCCCTGGGAGACGTCCCAGGAGGTAAGAAGGGACCCCAGGGACGCCTGGGAGATTCCCGTCTGGGTGCCGGTGAGGATTCGGCGATTCTCATGGATTGGAGAAAAGACCCGCATTTCTGGCTGTCTGTATTTCCAGAGTGGCCCTTGTCTGTGTTTCTTAGGTCTTTGTTTTGTGTTACTTGTGACTTTGACAATGGGAAGATTCTGGTTGGGAAGGAGGAGTGGTGTGGAATCTGCTCCCGTTCATCTGTCTTTGCTGAGCTCATGGAAGCTCCCATCTGAATCAGCTCAGTTTTGTGGCAATCTTGTGGCGGCCGCTTGTTTTTGTTTTGTGCGCACTTTTGTTTTTTTGTCTGTTAATCTTTTGATTGTCTTTCTATGTGACTAAATGCTTTTGCCCTCTTCAGCAGACCTCTATTTTCTGGACTCTCTTCTTGTTTTCTCATCATCCCACTTGGGATGCTTGTTAGTGGCTGTTACAGGAAATCTATAATGTTCACTTGAGTGTGCTTGAGAAACAAGAATTTCAGGTTTGCCCTGGGTTCCTTTGGGATAGGTGTGGGGATAGGCTTGATTTCTATTGCAAATGATATAACATTGCATATGTTAGTACTCCTAACACTTCTTGGGACTGTGCCTCTGGGATCACAACCTGTATAAGTTTAGAAGTTCTAAAAGGCAGTCATGACCTTTGTGTGTAGGTTCAGATAGTGTCCAGATTGGAATCCTGATGCTAAAGACTTAGTAAGACACAAAAGAGAGTTGAGAATTACTTAGGGCTATCTTAAGGCAGAGTTCAGCTAGGTGCTGCAAGGGCATCTGCTGTTTCCCTGTTGCAGAGAGACCCTTACTCAAGTCTTGGGAAATCGCGGACCCCAGACACAGAGAGACCATTTTGGATGTAATAAGCAAAGGCGAGGTTTATTACGGAGACCTATTACAGAGATCTCCGGGCGACACATATCCCACGCAGGAGACAGAGGTGTCGGCCCCGAGAGGCTGGGAAAAGGAGTATTTAAAGGCAGAGGCTGTGAGCACCAGGGGATGGGGGATGTCAAAGGGGAATGCACCTCAAGTTACAAGATTGTTTTATGGCTCCAGGAGATAAGGGGACACCAGAAGGTTTTATGGCCCCCTGGTTCCTGGAACAGAGCTACTAAATCAGGAGAAGGGTAGGGTCTTCAGGTCCTCATTGTTTTTAAAAGTTTGTCAAAATTGATGGAGCATTTGTATTTGAAACACCTCTGGTTAGGCTTGGGCTGCCCGGTTTCTTGGAGTGCTCTCTGCAGGACACAATGGCTGAAAAGCACAAGTAGGGGCTTATCAGGGTCTGGAGGACATCTGGTTAAAGTATGACTCTGAGTAAGCTGGGGGGATGTCTTTGGATGGTTTATGGGTCAGTCCTCGATAGCCTGAGCTGGTTTTTGCATTCCTTTTCTTTATCTTTATGGCCTGCTATTCCTGGCGGCAGGGCTTAGCCCTGAGTTTGTGGCTTTTGGGGCTTACTCTTTTAATTTTATATTTCTAAACCTAGAATTCGTATAATTCTCCTTTCACCTGCAACACAAGGCTTATGGAGATAAAGCTTCAGTTGTGTTAATACAGAATTGTATGCTAGAGTCTTGAAAGTATTTAAAAAAAAAAAAAGAAAGAAAGAAACCTGGTAAAACATATCTTATTCCAAACAGCAATTAAGTTGGTTATTACAAAATACTGATATTTGGCCTATCACATACAAATTTTTCAGGCGAAGTTGATAATTTTACTCTTTGCATGCTTTTGTATTTCATATAAATTTGTGCATGCAACCCATAGAAAATGCGCTTACTGTATTATAGGTGGTTCATCTAATGAAAAGGCTACATGTATGATTGGATCACTTGTTTATTCTCTTGAGTTTCTGCTGCTTCAGCACAGATTATTAAATTCCGTGCTTTAGCCACTGTTTTTAAAATGTTAAAAAAAAAATCAAGCTTTCAATTCATATACTGATACCCAATGTGCTGCTTGTGGTTTACAATTGATTTCAATTACTTAATGCTTTATTTTTTTTTCAGTTACTACTGTACTTTATTGTGTTCAATCAAATCACCATGTTACAAAAATAGCAAGCTGCCATAATAAAAAATAAGGCTCCTCTATTCAGCACCAGATAGCATCATTTTACTTTCAAGCCTAGAAATTGCACACTTGTATATAAACCAACCGAAGATGAGGATTGATAGTTCATCTTGGTGGATTTTTCCTTTGAATATGAAGTGTCCTTCCTTATCTTTTTTGATGACTTTTAGTTGAAAATTGATTTTATTTGATATTAGAATGGCTACTCCAGCTTGCGTCTTCTGACCATTTGCTTGGAAAATTGTTTTCCAGCCTTTCACTCTGAGGTAGTGTCTGTCTTTGTCTCTGAGGTGTGTTTCCTGTAGGCAGCAGAATGCAGGGTCCTCATTGCGTATCCAGTTTGTTAATCTATGTCTTTTTATTGGGGAGTTAAGGCCATTGATGTTGAGAGATATTAAGGAATAGTGATTATTGCTTCCTGTTATATTCATATTTGGATGTGAGGTTATGTTTGTGTGCTTTTCTTCTCTTTGTTTTGTTGCCAAGACGATTAGTTTCTTGCTTCTTCTAGGGTATAGCTTGCCTCCTTATGTTGGGCTTTACCCTTTATTATCCTTTGTAGGGCTGGATTTGTAGAAAGATATTTTGTAAATTTGGTTTTGTCATGGAATATCTTGGTTTCTCCATCTATGTTAATTGAGAGTTTTGCAGGATACAGTAACCTGGGCTGGCATTTGGGTTCTCTTAGGGTCTGTATGACATCTGTCCAGGATCTTCTGGCCTTCATAGTTTCTGGCGAAAAGTCTGGTGTGATTCTGATAGGTCTGCCTTTATATGTTACTTGACCTTTTTCCCTTACTGCTTTTAATATTCTTTCTTTATTTTGTGCGTTTGGTGTTTTGACAATTATGTGACGGGAGGTGTTTCTTTTCTGGTCCAATCTATTTGGAGTTCTGTAGGCTTCTTGTATGCCTATGGGTATCTCTTTTTTTAGGTTAGGGAAGTTTTCTTCTATGATTTTGTTGAAGATACTTACTGGTCCTTTGAGCTGGGAGTCTTCACTCTCTTCTATACCTATTATCCTTAGGTTTGATCTTCTCATTGAGTCCTGGATTTCCTGTATGTTTTGGACCAGTAGCCTTTTCTGCTTTACATTATCTTTGACAGTTGAGTCAATGATTTCTATGGAATCTTCTGCTCCCGAGATTCTCTCTTCCATCTCTTGTATTCTGTTGGTGAAGCTTGTATCTACAGCTCCTTGTCTTTTCTTTTGATTTTCTATGTCCAGGGTTGTTTCCATGTGTTCTTTCTTGATTGCTTCTATTTCCATTTTTAATTCCTTCAACTGTTTGATTGTGTTTTCCTGGAATTCTTTCAGGGATTTTTGAGATTCCTCTCTGTAGGCTTCTACTTGTTCTCTAAGGGAGTTCTTTATGTCTTTCTTGAAGTCCTCCAGCATCATGATCAAATATGATTTTGAAACTAGATCTCGCTTTTCTGGTGTGTTTGGATATTCCTTGTTTGCTTTGGTGGGAGAATTGGGCTCCGATGATGCCATGTAGTCTTGGTTTCTGTTGCTTGGGTTCCTGCGCTTGCCTCTCGCCATCAGATTATCTCTAGTGTTACTTTGTTCTGCTATTTCTGACAGTGGCTAGACTGTCCTATAAGCCTGTGTGTCAGGAGTGCTGTAGACCTGTTTTCCTGTTTTCTTTCAGCCAGTTATGGGGACAGAGTGTTCTGCTTTCGGGCGTGTTGTTTTTCCTCTCTACAGGTCTTCAGCTGTTCCTGTGGGCCTGTGTCTTGAGTTCACCAGGCAGGTTTCTTGCAGGGGAAAAGTTGGTCCTACCTATGGTTCCAAGGCTCAAGTTTGCTCGTGGGGTACTGCCTAAGTCCTCTCCGCGGCGGCAGCAACCAGGAAGATCTGCGCCGCTCTTTCCGGGAGCCTCCGTGCACCAGGGTTCCAGATGACGTTTGGTGTTTTCCTCTGGCGTCTGGATGTGCACAGAGTGCAGTCTCTTCTGGTTTCCCAGGCATGTCTGCCTCTCTGAAGGTTTAGCTCTCCCTCCCACGGGATTTGGGTGCAGAGAACTGTTTATGCGGTCTGTTTCCTTCAGGTTCCGGCGGTGTCTCAGGCGCAGGGGTCCTGCCGCTCCTGGGCCCTCCCCTACGGGAACCCAGAGGCCTTATACAGTTGCCTCTTGGGCCAGGGATGTGGGCAGGGGTGGGCAGTGTTGGTGGTCTCCTCCGCTCTGCAGCCTCAGGAGTGCCCACCTGATCAGGCGGTGAGGTCTCTCTACTTAATGCTTTATTAAAGGCAGGTTTTCTACATAAAATCAGTGAGTGATGATTTCAGTGTGAATGTCTGACAACTCACTGTCCTTTCCGTGCTCTGACTCAGACAACTAAACAAAACCATAGACCCAGCTCTTTGAAAATGATAATGGAGTTGATAACACTCCCTCCCAAATAGAGGAAGACTCCATTTGCTTACTTTCAACTCCCATCCTCACCTTACCAGCTCAGGGATTTCTATTATGACTGAATCTGGATGCTTATGTTTAGGTAAATAAAGCTGGTGAGGGGCTGGAGTGATGGCTTAGTGGTTAAGAGCACTAAGTACTGTTCCTTTATAGGCCATTTAAGAACTCAAACTGGATTGCCTGGACCCCTTAGCAATAATACCAGGCAGATTATAGGCCTTACATAGGAACAATTAGTCAAAAAATCTCATTCTTTATATCACCAAAACAATAATTTGGTATAAAAGTCAATTTATAAATACAAGTGCTCAATGTCCTCAATTTAATCCTCAAGGACTTATCTTAATAAATAATATTTTAACAATATTTTAATAAATAAAAAAGGGGAGTTATCCCTGTATGCTAAAATATGCTCCTTTTATTTCAATTTTAAAATTTGAATGCCAAGGAATACTCTGAGTTTATGGCATACTACAACTAGGCATACTTCTGCCTAGGTGAAATAGAAAGATCCACATATTGGCATGATCCTGTTCAGATATTTTATATGGGGAAGAGGGAATCTTTGTGTTTTTTCTACAGGATGCTACAGGAGTGTGCCAGCTGCCTGAGTGGCTGGTGAGACTTGCTGATCCTGGGAGCATGAAGAATCAGCTCTCCTGGTTCGGGTCCCTGGAGTCATTCCTGTGTCCTTGGAGGAATATGGAGGATTCCCACTCATCTTTTGTCATCACAGAAATTCTGGCATTGCTGCAGTCATTGTGTCCCGTCCCACCGCAGCCTGCGCTCCGACCCTCTGTGCACTGCTGCTTGCTGGAAGCTGCTGTGGACTGGGGAACTCTGCCCTGGTTCTGCAGATCTCAGACATGGTTCCATTGCCTGTTGCTTGTTCCAGACAAGAATGACCGACCCTGAACTGTCCTGGGAAAGACCTTGGCACTTTTGCTGCTATTGTAGCAGCCATTACTGCTGCAGCCATTGTGTCTGCAGTGTCTGGAGTTACCCTCCCCCCAATCTATTGTTAGGCAAGCACAGTGGGTGAACTTTCTGGAGTAGTTGCTAACAATTGGGAATTCTAAATTTTATTACAGGAGAGGCTTGACTAGGCCCTTGGTGGTATGGCCATAGCAGCTGAGGAGAACCAGATGAGGTGCCCACTACTTATCGGGAGAGGCTCAATTTCCACAATCTCTTAAATTAATGCCATCTGGCTCCTACTCTTTCGCCCCTGGGCTCAAGTAAGAGGAATGAGAAGATGATCCAATGTAGCTATCCTCAGGGACGGGCAACTTCCTCTGACCCTTGACCAATCTAAGACAGGAACCTTGGGGGCGACAAGGTGATCCTATGACAGATAAGGCTGGGGTTTGAGAGGTCGATCCTAAGACAGAGGTGGCTACACCCCGTTTAAACGTGCGGGCCGGTCAAATGCTCCTCTGCCCAGTTTCTCCCCCAATAACACACACGTATAGCCCAGAATGGTGTGTTACACCATAAGTTCATTCCTAGCCATTGGGGTGCAGTCCTAACTGCAAGAGTGGCTCGCCATGGCCGAGCTGGGCACTCTGTGAGGCATGTCTGATCTCTCTCAGACCACTACTTCCACCTAATGGTCTTTTATAAAAGAAAAATGGGGGAGATGCACGGAGCCATATTGGATTTGGGCCTAGCCGCTTTTTGACTGCATGGTTCAAAGTGACTCTGGGCTGTTTGGCCACAGAGACTCACCCCTAAGATGACTGCCATAAGCCTTAAGATTGTTAGACAAAGCCTCTCCCATGAATTCATGGCACAGGAAGATAACATTCAAGGGATGCCTCAGCTCCCTTAGCAGATACCAGTTATCTCCTCAGTCTACACCCAGTGTCTCCACCACCTGACCTCATCGCCTGACTTCTTTGCCTCCAGCTATCACTGCCTATACCCTCATCTCCCCCTCCTTCATGTTTCACAAAGGTCACTCCCCCTACCTGAAAGCCTTAAAAGCTGTAACGTTCATCCCAATAAATGAGACCTTGACAACAGAATCTTGCTTGGTCTCCTTCTTCTCTCGCCCCCCATTTAGGCCCAAGGGTAGCGCCCCTTCGGGACCCTGAATAACTGGGTCCCTGCTGGCAGGGACACTTTCAATGACTAAATAATCATTTTGGTCAATAATACTTGTCACCATAAAGTTTTTAACTTCTATATTCTCTAAATTGTATATATTCGTGACAGAAGTTTTCCCTGAAAGATAACTTGTGTTTGTAAGTATTTTGCAGTAAAGATGTATTTAGGTTTACCATTTTAGACTTTCTAAAATAAAATAATCACTTTTTTCATTCTGTCTTGCCCAATGTAGATTCCTCACAATTTAGCTAAGGTCTAGATAGATAACTATATAGAAGTGTAAGGAGTTATGTGTAGGTGTGCACATGTGTAAAGGGGGAGGGAGTATAGAGGGGGTGGAGAGAAGGAGGAGGAGGAATTAAAAAGTTACAAGAAAGGCAAGAGAAAGCTGAGTGAGTAGGGAAGGGGTGGGTCTGAGGAAAGTGGGAGGAGGGAGTATGATATGAACACATGGCAGGGCTGTAGAGATGGCTCAGTGGTTAAAAGCCTTGACTGCTCTTCCAGAGGTTCTGAGTTCAATTCCCAGCAACCACATGGTTGCTCACATCCATTTGTAATGAGATCTGATGCCCTCTTCTGGTGGGTCTGAAGAGAGTGACATTGTATTCATATACACAAGATACATTAATTTTAAAAACTACACCTTCTCAAAGAACTAATAAAAATTCTTAAAAAGAAGACTATTGTGGCAGAAGCCCTTGCTAAAATCCGCAGGACTGGATGAAGCATCTTTTCTCTTGGCCATGAGGGAGCAAAGACAAAGCAGTTTAAGTCAAGTTATGGGGGCTGCCAGGTGTACTCATCAAAACACTCCCCAGTGTGATGGTTAGCTTCACCAGCCTTTACACTTAGGCAGAGAGTCTCTATGAGGGATGTCTTGATCAGGTTGGCCTATAGGCATTTCTGAGAGTTTATTGTCTTGCCTGTGAAGGTATGAAGTCTAGCCCTTTGTGAGGGACACTGTTCCCTGGGGTTGGGTCCTGGACTTATGTAAGTATAGAAAGGGGACTGGGTACAGAAGCAAGCATGCCTTTATTTCTCACTGCTCCTGTCTGTGGATGTGATGGGAGTAGCTGCTGCAAGTTCCTACCTTGATGTTCCTAAAACAATGGACTGTGACCTGTATGGTTGTTGTTGCTGTTGTTATTGCAACAACAGAAATAAAATAGGGACGCTCAGCTACATTATCATCCACATCTCCCACCAGGCACTTTGATGATCCACTTGCTCATTCAGATCATGGGCACCAAGGAGGTATTTCTCATGGAGCCATCTGGACTCCAGAGTTGGTTTGTGAAGAATAGCTCACTGGTCCACATTCTTTCTCAGAGTCAAGTGGGCATCGATATCCCAGCCCTCTCTTCTAGTGTCTGATACTTCAATGTCTTAAAGAAAGACTTAGCCTCTTCCATGACTTTACACCAAGTATTCAATGTGCTGTCTTTTCCTAATGAGGACCGATGAGGGAAATACCTCACAAAGTATTACCAAGTCATGTCTTCCCATGATTGCTGTGAGGCACTTGAAAGAATCAAGGTTCCATGTTGCTTTGGGATGACTGAGTACATAAGAAGCTGAAGATCAAGATATGCCTCTGAGTCCTCACTCAAATTCTAGTTCACTCTGCAAGGGATGCTGCAAGGGTAGCTGGGATGAGGGAGTGAAAACAAGGCCCATGAGGAGCAGGTGAGCCAAACATGTCCTAGAGTAGTTCTGAACGTCTAAACACAATGGAAGAAACTGAGGCTAGGCTGAGCATGTAACCAAATTATGGTGACTTTCTCTTAAAAGACCCACTTTCCATATTGCCTATAATCTAGCAGAACTAAAATGCAAAACTATTTCTTTATGTAGAACCCATCAGAGCAAGTTTAGGGACTGGGAAGATGGGTCACTCAGTAAAATCCCTGCTATGTAAGAATGGGGGCAGAGATTTGTATTCTAAGAGCTCAAATAAAAGGTCAGACATGACAATGTACCTTTGTAATTCCTGTACTGAAGGGAAAGGGTGGAGACAAATGGATCCCTGAAGCCTATTGGCCAAGCAGCCTAGCCAATAAGTGAGCTCTGGGTTTCATGAGTGACCTTGTTATAAATAATAAAATGTGGAGAGTTTCTAAATGTTTTTATTCCCGAACAAAGCATCATGACCAAGAAGCAAGTTGGGAAGAAAAGGGTTTATTCAGCTAACACTTCCACATTGCTGTTTAGCACCAGAGGAAATCAGGACAGGAACTCACACAGGGCAGAAATTTGGAGACAGGAGCTGATGCAGAGGCCATGACGGTGTGTTACTTACCGGCTTGCTTCTCCTGGCTTGCTCAGCTTGCTTTCTTATAGAACCCAAGACTATCAGCCCATGGATGGCACTACCCACAATGGGCCCTCTCACCCTTGATCACTAATTGAGAAAATGTCTTACAGCTGGATCTCATGGAGGCTTTTCCTCAAGGAAGACTCCTTTCTCTGTGATAACTCCAGCTTGTGTCAAGTTGATACACAAAACCAGCCAGTACAGAGAGTAATTAAAGACACCCCAGATCAATCTCTAGCCTCCATAGGCACACAAACACATGTGCCCTTGTACTCACACTAACATATACCACACACAATGCACATAACACACACAAAACACACATACTTTGTGTCATGATATTAGTGACTTAGGCTCCACAAAAAAATCATCCAAGAATTGCTTAATAAAATATAAACATTTATCATTTCATACTATCTGAAGATCAGAGAGTTGGGAGCAGTTTGGCTGTTTTAACTTGTCTCCAGCTGCCCATGAATTACAAAAGAACCATGGAACCCATACCACCAGATATGGCCACAATCACTAGAAGGCTCAATTGGACTACAGTGTCTACTTTCAGAATGGTTAACTCACATAGTTACCAAGTTTGTACTAGCTGGCAGGTCTGCCAAGTGACACACAGACCTCTCTCAAAGGTGTTTCTCTCCAAGAGCAATTTATCTGACAGAACATGCTAGAAGCCATAGTGTTTAATACAATATACCCTTAGAATGAGTTGAGTCACACGTTATCCTTTCCTCAATACTTTATTGTTTACACAAAAGAGTTTTCCTATTTGACACAGGACAATAAAGATGTGAGGATCTTGGAGGGCAATGATTGTGGTGGCTTGAGTAGGAACAACCCCTATATACTCATGTGTGTGACCTTGTTGGAATGGGTGTGGCCTTGTTGGAATGGGTGTGGCCTTGTTGCAGGAAGTGTGTCACTGTGGAGGCAGGCCTTGAGGTTTCATATGCTCAAGCTACACCTAGTGTAGCACACCATCTCCTATTATTGCCTGAGGATCAAGATGTGGAACTCCTAGTTCCTTCTCCAACACCATATCTGCCTACATACTGTCATGCTTCTTGCTATGACTAAACCTCTAAACCTATAAGCCAGCCACAATGAAATATTTTCCTTTATAAAAGTTGCTATGGTCATGGTGTCTCTTCACAGCATTGAAACCCTAACTAATACAATGACCATACCACAGAAAATTTAAACCTGTGTGGAAACACAGTTCACTCATTCTTGGGAAAGGAGATTGATTGAAATCCTCAGAAAGTCCAGTCTCACCCAAGTTTCAAATCCATCATCCTGTATTTGAGCCACAATAGCAATGACTGGACTACCATCTTTTGGTTCTCTGCACATCACTGCCAACAAAACTTCTGAGTGTGCTCCAAGCTGAGACTGGCAAGAACATGAAGCAAAGCAAGACCACAGCCCTTCCCTCCATCTTTCCTTTGACTCGTGGGGAGCATGTGGCAGCACATGCAATAGGACCACAAGGTTAAGACTGCTCCTAATCAATAAATCAATCAATCAAAGCTAAGGGATAATGGAAGCTCAGTGAAGTCCAGCTCTCATACAAAGACCAAAGGCCCAATTTGCCAGCATGTCATAGAAGATAAAGGATGGCACCAGCCTCAGAGACTTGAATCTAGACAGTGGCATGCAGAAAAACTGTCTGGTAATGACAAAGTCACTCTCACACTGTGGTGGCCAAGGTCAGAGGTGGTACTTGCCCCATCTCCTGTCAAGAAGCAAGTCTTTGTATTAACTGGAGTCAACATCTGTAGAGCAAAGACTATACTCATCAGTTGTTATCTCCAGTTGTCAAAACTTCCTCTTTTAAAGATACCAGGTGATTGGATTAGGGTCCACCATAATGACCTCACTTGACCTTAATCAGCCTTGGCCTGCCTTAATGTACCTGTTCATATTCTGAGGTACTGGGGGTTAAGGCCTCAACATCTGGATTTGGATGAAGAGAGATAATTCAGATGTCTTGGATCTGTTATAACTGAAAGAACCATCAAACATTTGTCTTCAAAGTAGTTCATCTTTTTACACTGTGTGTGTGTGTGTGTGTGTGTGTGTGTGTGTCTGCAGAAGCCAAAAGATGGGTATCAGATCCCCTGGAGCTAGAGTAACAGGCAGTTTTTAGACACCCATGAGGGCCCTGAAAACCAAGTCAGGATCCTCTAGAAGAACAATAAGCACTTATAATCCCTTAGCCATCTCTCTGGTCCCAGTCATCACTGTTAAACATTGTAAAGTTTTGTCCTTGGTCAACTAAATCTGCCAACTTAAGCAGCAATGGTTGTATGGTTGTGAACATTATTTCTTTTCAGCTTTTGATAAGACCAACAATTTCTTTTTTTTCTAAACACAAAATAAAAGGGAAAACGCCTCTAATTTAAAAAAATGGTTCTGATAAGTACAAGATATGAATATTAATAAGAATGAGATTTATTCACAGCTATGATATAAATAATGGACTTAACCTGGCACTCATTAAAGAATCGAGGCGACAATCCTGGTCCTAATTAAAATAAAATAGATCCCAGTGTCCTTCTGTAAACACTGGCAGAAGGCAGTGTGTCCATGATTATTTTCTTATGACTCTCATTAACCCCGGATTAGACCTCCTATCATCTTCCATGGCTCAGTCTAAAACCGCTAACAATTGGAAGAATAATTTAAAATTCAATTTCATGAAGTAAGCAAAAATGAGATGGAATTCCTTGTGCTCATGTGTGTGCATCTGGGAGAATCTTGAGAACTATAATGACAAGAAATCAGCTTATGAGCTTTCAGTGATGTTCCATTGGCTCAAAATATTTTCTCACCATAGTACTTCCAAAAGGGCACACAGATAAAGATGTACAATGTATTGTGAGTTACACTTTCTAAGTGATCTCTGGCTTCCTTTGATTTTTTTTCCTATGACACACTCTCAAGGTTGTAATCAAACCTTCCTTAGAGCCTCTCCCCTGCCCTATTCAATTCTCCACTCTCATATTAACATGTGTGGAAGTTACAACCCTCCATTTTTGAACTAAAACATGTCTTTTATCTTTCAGGATGCCTGTCCTCTGGACAATGAGAAATGGTACCTTGAACTGTTTCAGGAATCCACTGTGGGTGTTGAAACATTCCCAGAAGGTCCTCTCTCTCTCTCTCTCTCTCTCTCTCTCTCTCTCTCTCTCTCTCATTTGACCAGAATTATTTCCTTCTTTAGATGAGTCATAAAATTAAGAAGAGGCTAAGAGCCAGGCTACCAGAGACTGAGACACCAACCAAAGAGCAAGTAGGCATGAATTGTACCTAGCCCCACCCCATGCACATATGTAGCAGATACGCAATTTGATCTTCATGTGGGTCCCCCAACAACCAGAGCAGGGGCTTACCCTGACTCGGTTGCCTGTTTGGGAATCCCGGTTCCCTAACTGGGCTACCTTGTCTGGCCTTAGTGGGAGACGATATTCCTAGTCCTATAAAGACTTGATATGTCAGGGTAAGGGAATGCCCAGGGGTTCCACTTCTCAGAGAAGGGGAAGGGGTGGGAGAAGGAACTTTGGAAGGGGGAATTTGGAGGAAGGAGGCAGATATTAGCATGTAAAGTGAGTGAATGAATAAATAAATAAATAAATAAATAAATAAATAAATAAATAAATAAATTTGTGGAAAAAAGCAGTATGGAGAGTCCAAAAACCACCTTCTATACAGGTACAGGAAGCAAGAATGAAGTCACATGGCACACACTGCACTTCCCGGCTGGACTTGAGAACACACTAGAGGCAGCTTGGGAAACCAGGATAAAAACTTCAGGTCCCACCTACCTAACGACTTTATCTCCTGGATTGAGGAATCAACAGATCCTGTGACTTCTCTATCATCCCTGGTCTCTGGAGAGTCAGAAGATCTCTGCCACAGGCCTGGCAGAAGGCAAGAGTGAAGGCAGATTAGAACACTATTTGCAGGAACACACCCAGTAAGAGGAGCTGAGCCTCTGAATGAAGTCACTGCACAGGCAGAAAGGTCAAACTTGCAGATAATCTGTGACAGAGCTGGTTGGATGTGGGGAGAGATACGGTGACTCCAGCCCAGCTGTCTGTGCTTCTGTTTGGCACACAGACTGAAAAGGGAAGAGGGAGGGATTTGGAGATTGATTTCTGACTTAGGTTGTATTAGAAGCTCCTTTTAGCGAATGCAGCTGAGCTAAAACTGTAGAGGCAGGCATGATCCAGACAGTGCTGGAGCCAGGCCACCCATGCCTTGCCAAGCTCTATTTTGGGGCAGCATCCAGGAGTGAGTTCTGTTAGTAATTCATCACACAACTGAATCCCTATCTCTGCCTTTGGATCTTTGAATGCATACTTTCCGTTCTGGGGTCTTATCGTGTCATTGTCTATCAGAGCGATGTCCCCAGGAATAGCTGTGCTGTCCCTGTTTCATCATCTATTCTGGATATCTCTAATGTTCAATCTCTGCTGTCTCAAATTTCAATCTCCAGGCATATGAGTTCTGGGAAGTCTGCACTGTCACTTTTACCATGCAAACCAGTGCTGGTCATAGAACTGTACAGAATGAAGTGCCTTGGGAGTCTGCTAGGCACCCGCATACCCAACTTGGAAAATTTCGAAGTTAACACTTTATGAAACATAGCTAGGGTCTTTGGTTACAGACATTGGTAGTTAGATGGTTCTCTCTCCAGTCCTCCCTGGCTAGTGGACAGTCTCTCCATCTCACGTGGCTGCTCAAGTGACCAACAGTTAGCAACTGCTGCAGTCAACTTGACAACAGAGCCTTCACCCTTCCCCCAGGTGCCACTCCACAGCAAGACCTTCCTGTGTGCTTTTTGCTTAACTCTGCTCTCTGCAGAATGTAGGCCAGGACACAATGGGAATGAGCAGGTAAAGAAACAGAACTGTCAGTTTGCTTTTAATTATTTGAGTGTGTAGGAAAACCAGGAAGGCAGCATCCCTTTGGGAAGATGTATACCAACTCATACTGGTTGTACAGACTAGGTAGCATTATTTCCACAAGAGCCAACAAGGAGTTATACAGCATGTATAATTTTAGCATTTGAATTTTAAAATTCATGATCAGGCAAGCAATTCAACATATACTACTTTTAATGGCCTTGTTTACAGATTTTTAATATAATTCAGCTACTTTTAGAAAATATTCACTTCATACTTCATTTACAATTCATTGATAAGAATTCACTGGTCATTCATAGACACACTCTTCTTTTCCTCCAACTTTATCCTGTTTATTATCTCTCCATTGATTGCCTCCTTTCTTTGACTAGCTGTACTAAAAGCCAACACTTTCTATAGCATCCTGAAAATAGGGTCCAGTTAAGCCTCTTGAGGGACCCAGTCAAAATATAACACCCCTTCCCCCCATAACATGGCAGTAAGTTCAACAGAAATTATTGCCCTTGGTCATTTGGAGAGAGTGTATTAATAAAGACACCAAGTACCAGAGAGATGAGCTACCAGTCAGCTATGGGTTGGGCTCTGACATGTCTGCAGATGTAGAGATGACTTTGTGTAGAGGGACACACATAGGAATCCATTATTGTACAGAATGGGACATTTATTTACTTAACACTATAGCCTACCCACTATCTATCCATGTATCTGGGGATGCATCCTACAACAAGAAGGTGCTTTCTTGTCTCCATGGATCCTCTCAAGCTGTGAGTTCATGAGCCTCTGCTTCTCAGGGCCAGTAGCTCCAAGAAGACACAGGCCCACAGATGACCTAACGGACCTATCGCTGATGGAGATACCTGCTTCCACCCTGCCATTGGCCCCTGCCTTCCACATGCTGACTACACTCTAATCATTGGATCTAAGGCCACTCAGCACGTCTATGTGTAGCTCGGCTCCCAGGTGACAGATGGCCCACTAGAAGTCCTGTTACCCCATCCCTAGAAGCAGCTGTAGATCTCTGGGTGATCTCCTGGGGTTCCCATCTTCAAGGTATCATCTCTACATGAGAACCTGGTTACCCCAGTTCTGCCTACAGCTGAAGAGAGCTGGAGTTAGCCCAGAACTGCCCCTCCCTCCTTAAATGAGCAGTCTTAGTTTTTTTGGTTATTTTTTTTAAATTGCAAACTACAGGAAGAAATATGTTGTACACCATTTCAATTTTTTAATATAAAGATAAGTATGAAAACATTTCAGGGGCAGTGTAATGATTCAGTGAGTAAAGGTGTTAGCTGTCAATCATGAGGACCTGGTCCCAGGCAACCACTGGTAGGAGGAGAGAACAGAATCTGACCAGCGTTTGATCATGCCACACTTTATGTATATGCACATAAACAAATCAATTTAACTTAAAAAAAAAACTAGAGATGAACCTGTGTCAAAGTTCCTGTGTTGTAAGTGCCTTTAATCCCAGCACTTGAGAGACAGAGGAAGGCAGATCTCTGTGGATGCAAAGCCAGCCTGGGATACATAGTAAGAACTTGTCTCAAAAAAAAAAGTTATTTTATGGGCTTAATATAAAGAAAAAAAACCTATAATGAATTAGTTTCAAAGATTTATTTGTGGTAATCATAGTTACAGGGAAAGAAAATGGGTATTTCTTCATTTTATTGGCATATAATAAGTGTATAAAACAATGGATTTTATTATGGCATTTTCATAATATTATATAATCCTGTCATTATCAACACCAAGTATGGGGCTGGAGAGATGGCTCAGCAGTTAAGAGCACTGACTGCTCTTCCAGAGGTCCTGAGTTCAATTCCCAATGACCACATAGTGGCTCACAACTATTTGTAATGGGATCAGATGCCCTCTTCTGGTGTGTCTTTGGGAGTGACAGTGTACTCACATATACATAGAATAAATAAATAAATAAATCTTAGAAAAACACAAAACAGCAAGCTTCTTTCTTGTGCCTCCCCTTTCCTGTTGGTCATTTTCTTTCCAAATAATACCTCCCCACCTTGTATTTCCATGTTTTGTTTTTTGTAAATCTAGCATCCACACATGAGTGAAAATGTGCAATATTGGTTACTCTGAGTGTGACTCATATCACTTACCATGGGAGGGTCCAGTGTCATCTTTGGACACCTATGTGGAATCTGTCTCTTGGTTACTAGGCACAATGCTATGATGGACATCAGGACTCAGCTATCCCCACGATATGTGACTTACATCCCTCCATGTTACATCCGAGGCAGTGGCATAACTGGGTGGTAGGTAGTTTCACTTTCAGTTTTGAGAACTCTTCATAATTATTTCCATAGGGTCTGTACTAATTTACATCCCTAAGAAGGTTACTCTTTAACTCTGGTAAATGTTTGGTTAAAGGTCACTAGAGTGCTAACTCAGCTAACAGTCAACTAGTGGTTAGGCAACCGGCTTCCTTGATCAAGTCTTAATCCCTTAAAAGTGTATCAGACAATCACGTAGATGTTTTTCTTGGGAACAGTTTCTTTCTAGAAAGATGTTTTGAATCATTTAGCACACCAAGGCTTCCATCTCAGTGGAGACTGGGGACAATTTTCTCAATATAATTATGAGAGACCAAATCTTTTGGGTTCAGACTCCATCTTAGAGAACCTCAACTCGAGTTAACTAACAGGCTGGTACCTAGCACCAGTTTCCAAGTTACTCCCCAACAAATCTTTACCCTCAGGATACAAGCCCAGCTCCGCCCCCGGCACTTCACTTCCTAACAACCACCAGTCAGGAGGAAAGCAGAAGTTACGTTTATGGTTTGGCTCTCAGCGCCAGCCAATTATGTTAAAGGCCATAATGCCAACCCCCCCCCCCGACAGTTGTGTATCAGGCTAGATACCCACTTCTTGTCTTTATAAATGCTTGCCTAAAACTAGGCTCAGGGCTCCACCTCCTTGCTGTGTCAGGGTTGGCAGGGGAATAAAGAGACTCTGATACTATTGCATCGGAATCGGCTCCGTGGTGGTCTTTTGTGTTTCACGAACATTTCCTGGCACAATCACAACTGAGAAACAAATATTTGTATTGTTGAAATAGATGTCACAAGAAATATTTGTCCAATGCAAAGAACTGGTTTTTTTTTCTCTCACTTTCTAATGCTTAAAATATGGCTTTAAGGTTGGGGAGATAGTCCAGTGGGTACAAGCAGTTGTCACACAAAACCGACAACCGGAGGGAGTTTGGTCCCTGGATCCCACAGTGGAGGACAAGAATGGACTCCTGAAAGTTGTTATCTGACTTCGTGTGCACTGTGCCACACAACAATGGTACCAATAGTAATAAAGCAACATAAAGCTTTAAAAATTTAAATATCTTTTGCTTATGAACATGAAGATGCCTTATTTGCAGTAAGAGAAAACACACCTGTGAGTGATCCTGTTTGTAAAAGCTAAGGTGGGGGCTTGCTCTCAAATGTCATCTTTGTACCCCAATAATGCCCTTTGAACTTGCTATCCTTTAGTTTGGAGGTTTTAAAGTGCCTCCCAGCCTGATGTCATATTATTTGGCTGTCAAATGGCTTCTAGGAAGCATACTTGAGAGCTTATAATAGAGGTCAATATTTAAAGACAAGGAAGTTCATGGCAGCTCTGCGCATAATCCCTGGAAACCAGAAGTAACCAAAATGATCACCATTAGGAGAGTGATTGGTACAGAGAGAACCGTGAGACGGTGGTAGAAAGGAAGGCTAACTCGGGATTGTCAAAAGATCAGGCTTCAGATACACAAACCAGAAAGACTCGCAGTCGGGCTGAGAACAAAAGAAGCTGTACCCGAGCAAAGATACGCTGCTTGAGTCAATTTACATGAAGCCAAAGAGCAGACAAAACCAAATCGATGGTGACAGGGTTAAGAATGGGGGTTGCCAGGGCTGGAGAGATGGCTTAGCCTGCAGGAGTCATCCACTCTTTCTAGCAACCTGGGTTCAATTGCCAGAACCTAAATGGCGGTTCCCTACTCCAGTTCCAGAGGACAGAGTGCCCTCTTCTGGCCTCTGTGGGCATTGCATGCATTTGACACATCTATACATGCAGGCAAAATACCCATGCACATAAAATAAAATTTTATTGAAAACAAAAATAAAAAAGAATAGAGGTTACCTCTGGGTAGTGGAAGGACAGGATGATATCTTATGGAAGTTATGGTCCTTGCTTTAGTGTGACGTAATCCCACTTGACTATTTTTTGCTTTTATTTCCTGGACTTTTGTGGTCATGCACAAAACAGTCTTTTCCAAAGCCAATGCTGAAAGGGCCTTCTTTGTGCTTTCTCTCAGAACTCTTAGAGTTTCAAATCTTACATTTCACTCTAATACACTCTGAGTCAGTGTTTCGTAGGATGCGGGATGAGACTCTGACTTCCTCACCTATCCAGTGATATCCCCAATGACATTAGGTCAGGTTTTTATCACTGTGAACCAACACCAGAAGAAAACAAGTCAAATGGGTGCAAGCTTAACCTTAGTTTATATCTTTATAGGTTTTAGTCCAAGGTCAGATGGCTTCATCCCTTTGAGCTTGAAGTGAGGCAGAGTATCATGGTGCATAGAAGACACTGTTCACCTCAAGGAAGCAGAGAGAGAGAGAGAGAGAGAGAGAGAGAGAGAGAGAGAGAGAGAGAAGAGGACAAGATACAACCTTCAAAGGTCCACATTCCCAGCATGTTTCCCTTAGTAAATCTCAGCCCCTGATAGATTGTTCATCTATAAATCCATTTTGGACTGTTCTTCATTAGAGTTAGTGCCTGACTGATCCAACTATCTCTCAACAGAATCACCAAGTCCATGACCACCGGGATTGTCACCCAATCAATATATGGGAGGTGTGTGTGTGTGTGTGTGTGTGTGTGTGTGTGTGTGTGTGTGTGTGTGTGTGTTTGGAAGTCCCGTGAGTATGTATGGTGAATGATGGCACCAGGACCAGCTGCAGGGAGGTAGATCAACTTTACTTGGGGTGATTCAAGGCTTATATAATCTTGGAGACTGGGGGTAAAAACATCCAGAATGGGCAAAAGTCCTTGGCTGAAGGCTCATGGTATCAAAATGCCTCATTAGCATGGGGAAGCATTTTAGGAATTTCAGATACTTACTGATAGGGTTCTTATTGGGAGAAAGGAAGTTGAACCTGTAATCTAATTAAGGTTATGTGACATTCTGCAGGTAGAGGAGTATGGGGTTTATTAATTTCACAGATAGGGTCAGAGAAGGGAAGTCCTGCCATTGAAAGGAATTTTCCATTATGTGCTGAGTCAATGGTAGACTTAATTAGCAGTGTTTTCCGACACAAGTCTTCAAAGCATGATCCTGTTGGGCTAATGAGAGAGGACTTGCCATGTGTTCCTACCACTGCCCTGTCGCTGGTGCGTGTTGCTGCTGCTGACCTCTAAGTGTGTAAGCTTACAAGTTTATGTCTGGGCTCCCTGCTCTATCCCACTGGCCTGTAGGTCTTTGAGCAGTGCACTACTCTTGTGGTCAGCATGGCTTTGCAATGGACTTTGAGGTCAGATAGTGAGACAGCCTTAACCTTACTTATTTTGCTTGATAGCTTTGGCTCTCTGAGGTCTTTTGAGGTTTCATATGAATTTTGGGGTCTTTATTTTTTCTATTTCTGTGAAAAAGATTTGATTTTCATAGAAATTTCATCCAAGCTGTAGCTTGTTTTAGGTTAATGAACACTTCAATGATATGAATCCTTCCACCCTGTGAACACAAGAGTAGAGTTTCACATACCTGCATTTCCTTCATCAGTGTTTTATATTCTTTTACTTCTTTTTTAAAAAATTATTCTTCTCACTGAGATAGAATTATATCATTCTCCCCTGATTCTTTTCTCCCTCCAGCCCTTCCCAGCTACTTTCCCTCTAACCACCTGCATCTCACTCACGTTGATAGCCTTTTCTCTTCCAGTATGACTGTAACAAGCCATCTTAGTTAGGGTTTTATTGCTGTAAACAGACAGCATGACCAATGCAAGTTTTATAAAGGACACCACTTAACTTGGGGCTGGCTTACAGGTTCAGAGATTCAGTCCATTGATCATCAAGACAGGAACATGGCAACATCCAGACAGGCATGGTACAGGCAGAGCTGAGAGTTCTACATCTTCATCCAAAGGAAGCCAAGAACAGACTGTGTATCCTCAGGCAGCTAGGAGGAGGGTCTCCAAGCCCACACCCGTAGTTACCCACTTCCTCCAACAAGGTCATGCCTTCTAATGGTGCCACTCCCTGGGCCAAGCATATGCAAACCATTACACATGTATAGGTGTGTGTGCACAAATATAAATACAAGCTGCTTAGTCCATTTTTACTGTTTGTGTGCACATGATTTCAAGGCTGATCACTCTGCATTAAACAACCAATAGCCGGGCTCATCCTTGGGAGAGGCTAATTCTTCTCTCAGAAGTCATTACTTGCCTATAATTCTTTGTCTAGGGGTGTGACCCCATGAATTTTTCCTCTTCCAGAGTAGCATGTCTGTAGATGTTGTCATTGTTCTGGTCTTACCTATGTACTCACTTCTGGGAGAGACTGTTTCACAGCAGACTTCCTGGTCCTTTGGCTCTTACAATCTTTCTACACCCCCCTCCCCACTTCCTTGATGCTCCCTAAGCTTTGAAGCCTTTGAGGGATTGTTATAGATGTCCCTAGGACTGAACATTCTATAGTCACTTATCAGGATTTTTGATCAGTTATAAGTGTGCATGGTTGTTTTCTCTATTTCCTTTTTGGACAGTTCACTGTCAGGATGCAATACGAGAAAGCCGGTGATTTTTGTGTATTGTTTCCAATGAATGTGTGCAAGAGTTTCAAAAGCTTTTTATGAAACCTTCAGAGAATGAATAGATGATAGATCATACATACCATATATACATACATACATACATACATACATACATACATACATACACACACAACTGTGTATAGCTGTTTTGTATGTATACATACATATGACATGTCATCTGCAAACAGAAAGCAGCATTTCTGCTTTAGAAACTTTTAATTTAAATTGATGTCATCTACATGGAACTAAACACAGAAAAAGGTGGTACTTTTTATATTATATGTCAAGAAACAAAAGGAAATTCTTTATTGATATATATTTATGAACAACTTTTAGGACTGTAAGTATAGTGAGTTGACTGTTGAGTTTACTTGATAGAGTGTAGAATTTCAGTCCTTGCCCCCAACCCCATACTTCCAGAAATAAGACTTGAAATATATTTACAAATACCTTGGCCATGTAGCTAGGCTCTTTTTTGACTAGAATCATAACTAAAATAACCCATTTATTTTAATCTACATTCTGTCACATGTGCTCAGAAACCATGAATCTGTCTCATTACATCTTTCCAGGTGAGTCCCCCATTCTCGGCTCTATCCCAGAATTCTTTCTGCCTCCTGGATGTCTCACCTCCCATTTCCTGCCTAAACCATAGGCTATAGGTTTTTTAATTGACAGCTGATACAACACACAAGATATTCTCTCTACAATAGAGTTTTCCAATCCATCATGTTAGGAACTTTTATAAGAACCCCTTGCATGAGGTTTTATCATGTGAATACTTGCTGACTGTATTTACTCACTTCATTTTCACAAAAGATCTGGTGGAGCAAAGGTTCTGACACGATTATTCTGGTTTTAGACATAAACAAATATAGGCTAAAAAAATACAAGAAAAAGGTTCAGAGTTGATAATAGATTCATGAATGTGTCAGGACTAGCACTCAAATCTTCTAAATTCAAGTTCAAGTTTCTCCCATAGCAACTGTCATTACCTCCCTCCCCAGTGACAATCTCTCATGGGGTCTCCCTTTGGCTCTTCTTCCTTGGGGAAATGTCTTCCTGGTGGGAGTCATGCCACATTACATGTGAGACAACACGTTTCTTCTCCATTGTCACAGTTGGTTCCTTCCTCTCAACAAACTCAGGAAAAGAATATCTAGCTCTCTTTACATGTGCAATAACTGATCCTTGGGGAAATGTCATAACCTCCCTGGGTCACATGGCAAATAAATAGGGTGACTCAACCCCAGGCTGCCTGTCACCTGTGTCCTGCAATGATATGTGTCTGACTCCTTTCCCCAAACTTTATAGAAAGGTATCTTCCATAAGTCCATAAGACTATGGTCCACCTGCCTGTTTCATTCCTGTTCTTCAGCCTACGACCATAATTGTTACCTGTCATAGCTAGTCTTCAGATCCAAGGAAAGGAAATTCCCGAGAGATTTCCTTTGCCACCCAGATGCTTCTGGATTCAGGGGAAACAGAGTTTAAAGACTAGAGACTAGACTCAAATAAGCCCAGACAGATTTATCTGCAGAATTAGAAGGGAGAACGTGCCATATTTCCACACAAACAGGACAAACTAAAGTGCAAATTTCACCTTCATAGTAGGATGACATGTGTTAGAAATTGAATCTACACTTCGGGACCAAGTGTTCTGAAATGGAAAATTCAACTGACAGTCCAAGTGTCACTTTCTCACCTGTGGCAGAAGCAGCTCAAGACTGAGGTCTCACTGGCTCTCCACAATCTACTGGTGAGAAAAGAAAGTTCCTTCTAGTCAGGAGATAGCTTGGTACCCATTGCTCAAGATCAGGAGGAGTTTGGAGTCAAAGCTAATCTGTGACCACTACCAGCTCAGCTGGAATCAGGTGGTTTCGTACCATTCCTGAACACAGCCAGTAACAATAGCACCAAGTAAGTTGCTATGAACAACTCCCCACCCCATTTCACGGTTAGGATGAGAACTTACTCTTCCTTTGTCCGTCTGGATCTTCTCCCAACCCTTCACTTCTAGTTGGGACCAAGATATCCAGTCATGGCTTCTCTCTACAGCCTGACAATGTCCAAAACAGAACAAAGCCAGCCAGCCTAAAAAGTCCTCACTCCAAGGACTTAAAAGTCCAAGCAAAAATCCCGCATTTTTTCCCTCATACTCTGAAATTAGCACATCCTAGGGTCCCCCACTATAAGGAAGTTTTTTTAAATCAGTCTATCAACTATTAGAGTGTTCTTGAAGGCCTTTGTGTAAAGAATAATGTCCCCAGCCACCTGCCATTCTGTTGCTAGGTCACTGAGATGCCTATTGAGTTTAGAAAAATGAAATGAACCACATGAATTCAAACTTAACAACTGAGAATTCTATGTAATGTCACACAAAACAAAGTCAGAATGTCAGTGAAAAAGGCAAGAGCCTTTTTCTACAATTATGAATATTTTACTTTTTAAAGATTTTTTTATTGGGCTGAGAGATGGCTCAGTGGTTAAGAGCACTGACTGTTCTTCCAAAGGTCCTGAGTTCAAATCCCAGCAACCACAAGGTGGTTCACAAACATCTGTAATAATATCTGATGCTCCCTTCTGGTGTATCTGAAGATAGCTACAGTGTACTTATATATAAGAAATAAATAAATCTTCTTTTAAAAAAAGATTTTTATTTCAACTATGTTTATGTAAGCATGTGTGCACCTGAACACAGTACCGTTGGAATCCTCTAGAGGGAGCTGGGTCCTGTGGAGCTAGAGTTACAAGTGGCTGTGAGCCAGAAATAATAGTCAGCTGGAGTCAGCTGGAATGACTTACCGTTTCACCATTAGGATGAAAACCTGCTGCTTCTTTGTCAGTCTAGGTCTCTTCCCACTGCTTTACCTCTGGGTAGAAATTACCAAGATGTCCAATCATGGTATTGTCCCTATTGGCTGACAGTATCTAAAACAGAGCAAAGCTAGACAGCCGTTACCCCTCCCAGAGAGTCATCACTTGGCCCAAGCAAAAGTCCTGCAATTTCTCTCTCACACTCTCTAATTAACACACCCGATGGTATGTCTCCTCCATTACTATAAGGAGGTTTTCGTTTTTGCTTTTGTTTTTTGAAATAAGTCCTTCACCTACTGGAGCGTTCTGGAATCAAACTCCTGGGAGCTACTATTGTGGGTTCTGGTAATCAAACAGGGCTCTGCAAAAGCAATATGGGCTCTGAATTGTTGAGCCATCACGTCATTCTCTCACGAGCGCCTCCATAAAGCATAGTTTATTTCCAGCTTCTATACCATTAGAAACTTAAGATAAAGCTGAAGAGTGTCCAGACTGTAGGGAGGAGCAGCAGAAACCCTGACCCAACACAGGTAAGGAAGGAAAAGCTAGGCTGCCCACTGTTCCAGGCAGGTCGCAGTGAGTAGGCAGGCAGACAGGATTCTTGCCTCCCAGAGAAGACAGAAAGCAAAAACACAGGATAGGAATAAGCAAGAAAGAACAAGACTAGAGAATTGTGTGGGAGGAACTCACTGAGAACATTCCAAAGAGTTCAGTCAATGAAAAATGAGCTGTCATTGGGTCTGTGAATCATATGTGAGTAGCAATTTAGTTAGCACTTGGAATTGACTGCTGATGGAACGTTACATGGTATCATCAGCTGGAATTCAAGCTATGCCATCTTTTGACCACAGTTCTAAACAAAGGTGCTGACTCCCCTCCTCAGGGAAATGTAGGAAATTTCTCAAGAAAGTGGACTTCTGAACTGCCAACATTTCTGGAAAATATTATTTAGTGGCTTATAGGACTGTACACTTCTAAAGACAATATTTAAGAATATAAATGATTTAGGTGCCACTCTCTGAGGTGGTAATTTTCCATGTAGTCAGTCAAAATCACCTCACTTTGTGCCCTAGAATTGCACAATATGGAGGGTCAGTGTGGTTACTCACTCGTTGCCACCACAGCAAGAATGCTTACATATGTTAGAGGCATTTCTGCTGCCTGAGGAGACTGTAAAACATAACTGTAGTGTCTTCATGACAACAGCTTTAAATAACAGTGTCACAACAAATAAGCTGGAATAGAGGGTTCAGAGGAAATCGATACTAGGAAGCAGTCTGTGGGATCAGGGGGATCCTTTAGTCATTGCAGTGAAAGCCTGGCAGTGTCCCCAACGTTAATAAGCTGATGTTCATCCATTGCCCTTTGCTCACAAACAGGAGCACTGGGGCCTGAAATGGACCGGGGTTGCCTAGTAAAGTCAGCTTTAGCTTACTGTAACAAAGAGCAGAGATAAGTCACTTAATACAGAGGAGAACCAGGCACGGAGGAGACAGGAAAGCTCGAGATTTCCCCACGACCCACATACCAACACCAGGCATGGTGGTGTACATTTGAAATGTCAGCTCTACACCAGCAGACAAAGGGGATCCCTGGGACTTGCTGGCCAGCCAGGTTAGTCTAATTGGTGAGTTCTACCTTTAGAGAGAGATTCTGACTCAAAAAACAAAACAAAACAAACAAACAAACAAAACACCCCAAACAAAAAACAACAACAAAACAAAACAAAAAAAAAAGAGGCTGAATAATGTGACGCTTAACTAGAGAGAGACACCCAGACCTGTGTTTAGTTTAGGGTTGTATATTATGAACTTAGTAGGACATGAGAGTGGTGAGTGAGTTTTAAGGGAAAACTGCTACAGTCAAAAATGACATGTTTGCAAAAATAGCTCTCGCAAGCAAAATCTATTAATCTCAAAGACATCAGGATGCTGTGGTCAAACTGCCCTGCTGAAATAAGCATCGGGTGACTTCTGGGAAATGCAGAACAGAATATCTACATCCGTATTCCCAAAGGAGCTGGTTTCCATATACATTGTTTATTTTGATCTCTTAGGTGACTCCATCTTGGGGCAGGTTTACAGCTCAGTCTTCCAATGAATGCATCGATAGTCTATAGCTATTTGTTACTGGACCAGGGCTTGAATCAGGAGACAGAAAGACTAGATGTGGCTGACTGGCATTATACAGTAGTTTGAACTTCAGGAGAGCCTGAGGGCTGATGTGGGGAAACTCAGACAAGAGGAGTATGGCTTGGTTACCTGGTCTTGAACACATTTGAGATTGTTAAGTTTATGGGATCAATAATTGTTTCTGTTGTAACTGTAAAGCTGTGTATGATTTTTAGCTTAAACAGAAGGGGAAGATTTAGAGGAACGTGACTGCTCTGGCAAGGGATCATATCCAAAGACCCAGTTCTCCATAATCTGGCTGGAATGCAGACATGCCACATACCTTTAATTCCTCTGACTGGAATACGGACACACCCTAAGTGCACACCTTTAAGTTAAAATTAGTTTGTAGAACAATGCAGCTGTGCTTGAAAGGGACATCTAAATGAGGGGCAGATGAATAAAAGAAAGAAAGGGACATCTAAATGAGGGGCAGATGAATAAAAGAAAGATTAGACAGAATGAATCAGAGGTGGGATATGCCCACTCTCATGAGAACAGCATAGGAAAGAAGCTATTTAAGAGCATCATAGGGGAAATCAGTCAGTGAGGGTGGTTCACTTGAGTCCAGAACAGTCAGTTGGGGGGTCAGTGCAGTGAGTGCAGTACAGTGTAGTTGAGTTTCTTTATGGGTTTATGCAGTTCAGTGCAGGTCAGCAAAGGCAGTTGGAACTAGAGAATAACAAGGAGCCAGAAGATCCCAAAGACCATTTTTGACATCACAGGATAAATCAAGGCAGGCATCAAGGTGTGGTGTCAGCTATTGGGATCAGTGCAGATGACCTTTGACAATTTAACTCTCTCTTGCTATTATGGGAACAAAAGCTGATGGCTTCTGACAGTTTAATCCCTGCTGATAGTAGCAGGGACTAAGAAAAGATCTTAGTTATTTGGGCTCTATACTTTGGCTCATGGAGCTCCCATTGATCAGGTAAGTAGCTTGGAGTTTGTTAATCCTTCATGAGTCAGAGAGAAGGGAAAAGAAACAGTCAGGCACAGAGACATGCACATTGGATCAAGCAGAAAAGGGCTACACCAAAACTTTATTATTGTTTTCAGTTTTTTATATCTGTTAAGCCAAAAGGTTCTTTATGTATGGAAAAGTTACCTCATAGTTAAAATGTTACACAAAACGGGAGTTAGAGAGGGATGTTGATAGCAAGGTCAAAGCAGTGTTTCATTCTACAAGCTCATTGTAAGTTCAATGCAACAGTTTCACATGTCTTTGTTTTATAATAATGCATACCATTGGCTTTATCTGACCAAGAATGAATGTTTTTCCTTAATCACAAATCTCTTCCAAGCCTTTTAGTGCTCTTTTTAGTGTATTTACAATGAAAGCTCATTGTATTCCTTATTATGCAGCTTTTACTTCTTATTCCACAAGTACAGGGCACATTCTATTCTTGATTCTAACTTTATTACATCATTCTGGCAAAACAACTAAATCTATCCCCCTAAACTTTCATCATAAAATTCTCTGAAACAAATTAGAGATTTTATAAAGTCATTAATTCATATAAACAGCATAAAATGCATAAAAGTTCATCTTCATGTCAATCTGCAGGAAATTTACCCAATAGAGTGGGATATCACCCAGGAAAAGTAATCACACCAGGCTATAGGCAGTGAGGGTCTCCCAGTGTCCACTCATGCCAATGAGTACGGCAATGACAAACATGAGAAAGCACATCAGTAGCAAGAAGCAATTCTGAGACAAAGTCTTTGGGGCCATGCATCACCAGAGCTCAACCATCACAACTGAGCATTTTAGTGGGCCATCTCCAGGGAGCTTACTTGCCCACAGCAGCTGTTCCTGCATGGTGTCCATTAAGAAGATCGCAACAGATTGCCAGAGTGAGTTTGAGAACAAGCAAAGAAATTCACTCAGAAGCCAAGAGAAGCAAATTTGAATCAGTCAGCTTGGAGAGGAGTTTGAGCCTGAACAGTTGAATTGGACCAGCCAGCCAGGGTTCAGAAAGAACTAGAATGAGCTTATTCAGCAGTATGTCTCCAAGACTATAATTACATAAGATGAATAAAAGTTACTTTTATATTGGGGTATTGGTTGTGGAGCTAGGGGAACACCAGAGAGGACAAAGTGTCTGACTGTAAGAAAAGTGGAAGAGTTTTTGCTTGAGATCTCAGTCTAAAAGGGGAGTAGGGCTAGTTATTACTAGAAAATAAATGGGTGAGAGAAATGCTGTTGATAACACCTAGTAAAGGAGCAGGAATCCTGGGGATATGGCATTGGCCATTAATATCACTATGGAGATCTGTGGGGGAAAGGTTTTATCATAGTAATATGTCCACCTGGCTCAATATCTAAAACAAATGAAATAGGTTTACCACCTGGACTGTTGCCTTAGGCTCTTCTCCATTGTGGTGGGAAGAGCATTATTGGGACAAGTTCTAGGGAACTATCAGTCTTTAGCCACCAGGCCCAGAAGATCTCCCATAGTATTCTGTGAGGGGGGTTTAGGGAGGGGCTGGCCAACCTTTCATGGCAAGGATGGACAGTTGATCATCCAGTGTTTCTCTGCTCTGCCTTGTGAACAAGATTTTGGCAGTGGGTGAGGTGAAGGACAGGGATTGAACAGGTGTCCCTACCTGAGGGCTAGGATCTCTTAGGGTGAGGAGCTCCACCTGGCATGACAGCATGACCTTTGGCTGAAGGTAAGGTCCTGAAAACAGGTTAGCCCAGAAAGGACACAGACAAAGAACAGACTAGCTGGAGATAAACAATTACCAAAAAGGAGATGAGATCAGAGACTCAAGGAAGCAGGACGGGAGAATTCCAAATCAGTGTTGAGTAAAGAAGACAGCCACTAGCAGGAGGTCTGTGGTAGTCAGAGGCCCCATTGGTAGTTTGCTAGTCAAATCGGAAATGTTGGAGAGTAAAAGTGACCTGGGGGCAATCATGTACATACTCTATCTGATTCACCACACCATATGTGAGGCTTCAGGAGAGAAGACTACCAGAGCCATGCTGAAGCCAAAAGACAAAGCTTTAATTTAGGCATGAATTGCTGGGCTGTCTCCAAGTAAATGGAAAGCAGCCCTGAATAAAGAAAGTTTGCATTTTATGGGGTGATTTTTTTTTCTTTTTTTCGGAGCTAGGGACCGAACCCAGGGCCTTGCTAGGGCCTTGCTCTTGCTAGGCAAGCGCTCTACCACTGAGCTAAATCCCCAACCCCTTATGGGGTGATTTTATTGGAAGGGGAAAGTGCTGGGGAACATTAAGGGAACAAGAAAAATAGCTGTAGGGAGTAAACATCTGATATGAGGAGACTTCAATTGGTTAAGATGGCAGAATGCTATGATCAAGGCATTCCACTGAGATAATGGTCAAATGACTTCTGAAAATAACAGAATGTTCACCTCCTGCTTCCCCAAAGGAACTGGTTCCAACACTGGTCATCTACCTTGGTGACTCCATCTTGGGTCAGCCTAAGTGATTAAGGCTTGTTAGAAGGCAGGGTAACTCTATGGAAAAAAAGTAGGTCATCAGAAGTTGTTTGCCTTCAGAGCTTTCAGGGTCTAGATTAGTATATTGTAATAGGGCCTTTGGAAGGCACTCTAAAAGTTGAGATGGGTTTTCTTGTTTGTCCTGGATGACCTCCTGAAGTTTTTCAAAATTTACTGGTTTTAAGGCTGCCCCATGGAGACCAGCCAGGAGGCAGGTTATGAATCTGTCTCTGAGTAAACTGTTACCTGTGGAGTTATAATTCCATCGACGATTTTGGTCAGGTACTGTCTCAGATTCGATTGGATGTGTTCTCTATCTGTTTGATGAGTCTTCTCTGCTGTATTTTTGCCTCCTCCCAAACAAGCCTGTGTTCATCAGGAAATGAATTATTAGTACGGATTATATGTACATTGTGGGAAGTCAAGCTATAAGATTGGGTAATGTACTGAAACTCTTTAATAAAGGCAGAGGAGTTAGAGGTATAGAATCCCAGCCTGTTTTCTACTTGAGAAAGTTCACTTAGTAAGAAAGGAACATGTACTCTGATTAGACCATCTGCCCCAGCAACTTCCCTTGTGGGGTTTGGTTGTGGTAAATATTTGGGCATAAGCGACCTCTTTCCATTTTCCAGACTGCTGGTGGTGTCTATGAAGATCCCTTAAAATAATTGAATCTGGGGCTAGAGAGATGGTTCAGGGATTAAGAGCAGACTGCTGTTCCAGAGGTCCTGAGTTCAATTCCCAGCAACCACATGGTGGCTCATAACCATCTGTAATGGGATCTGATGCCCTCTTCTGGTGTGTCTGAAGACAACACTGTACTCACCTACATAAAATAATGGATCTAGAATACCATTAGCCAGCCATTTAGACCCATCATCTAATGGGTCCTGAATCCAAACCTTATTGCAGAGGCATACCAGCTCTGATGCCCCTCAAGTCAGGTATTAACTTTAGAGATTGGAGATTTTTCAGGAGACATCCCAGTGGGGAGCCTGGAGGCATGGTCAAAGATGATGATGAGGCACCCATTGGGTGATGAGGATGGGATGTTATTGAACTGTTCACACCAGAGCATGAGAAAGAGTTCAACAATGAATTACAAATGCACAGCCAGACTAGATGTCCACGTCATCACGTGAACACCTAGAGGCTTTGATGACTACTTTTAAGAGGGGAGTTACTCAAGGATCAAAGTCCTATTTTGTACCTCAGATAGGAGGTTGGTCACACGGACCACGAAACACCAACCCCCTAAGTCCATAGAGGTTGGTCAGATCTTTCGGGGGAATGGACCCTCCTTGCCGACTGGAAGGAGAAACTTACCAATTCACCAATGCTTGTGTGATAAAGTCTGGTGATCTGTTAGCAGGAAGAGTGAGGCTATGAGATTGGTGAACCTGTTCGAATGAGGTTCAGCCCGTGGGGCTTAAACCACGTGGCAGTAGCTAGCCCACATGGTGGAGGTCTGTGTGCCCCAAGGTTACAGCGGCTTACATGGTGGAAATTCATGTGCCCCGTGACAGTGGCAGCAGTGGGTGGTGGCCTGTGGCAGCAGTGGCAGAAACCCATACATTGGTGGTGACAGTGACAGCCCATGTGGAAGTGGCGGTGGTGGCAGCAGCCCACTTGGCAGGGGCAGCAGTGATCGGGTCAGTCGAGGTCACCACCCATGGGCATGGCAGCAGACACTGCGGTCATACCTGGGTGGTCTGTTAGAAGACTGCTCTTATCCGGACAGATCACACTATGTAGACATAGCTCTACAAGAGTTTTATTGGAGGGAATCGGGGAAAAGAAGGAAGAAAGAAGGTGGTGAAGAAAAAGAGGCAAGGAGATTGGGTCCCTGCCTTTTATTCGGGCTGTGATGCAATCACCTGCACCACCTTGCACAGGTGAGGTAAACAGGTGAGGCGAGCAGGTCAGGTGCAAGTTGGGAATGTGTGGTGGTTGCTGTGGCAACAGACGCATGAAGTTCCTTGTTACCTAGGGATGACATCATTGCTGGATTTGTGGGCAACTGTAGACAGCTTCTGATGCCAACACAAAGGAAGTACCTCGGTTGACCTCTGGCCTCTATGTGCTTTTGCACATACATCAGTACAATAAGAAATCTTTTATCTTGCTTCACAATTTCAGAGTTTTCAATCTATAACAAATTGCCTCCTTTACTTTGGGGTCTGTGTGAGTTAGAACAAAGCTGCTCACCTCCTAGATGCCAGGAAACAAAAGGAAGAGAGAAGAAGACAACAAAGCCCCAAGCTCCCCTATTTGGGCATGCTCCCAATAACCTAAAGCCTCCTACCAGACCCCATCTCTTAACTTCCCAAGAGCATATCACAAAGCTTCATGACTCTAACACAAGGAACTCCTGTGGGGATAGCCCCATCCCAGGTGCAAAGCCTGGCTTTGACAATTTTTATTAGAATAAGAAAACAGACTTTTGTAATGGAAAAGAAATCCCAGCTAATGTAACTTGAGAATCACCTAGGGCTGCTGCTCAGCTTCCTTTGTTTAGCTATCCAGGATGCCAGCCAAGGAATAGAACTGCTGTGCATGGGCAGGTCTTCTTTCTCACTGAAGGAAATCAAGATAACGCATACCGGCACACCCTAAGGCCCATGTCCAAGAGGTTAGATTGCTAAATTGACATTCAACAGTAATTATTGCATGAACCATCTGTTCTGAGAAATCTGTTTCACCTTTCTTTTTTCAAAGTCTTATGCATTCCAGTCTAACTTTGATCTCACTGTGTAGCTGAGGATGACCATGAATTTCTTATCCTCTGGTCTCCACCTTCTTATATCAAATATAGCCAAATCTAATTTATGTGGTCCTAGGATGAAACTTAGGCACTCTACCAACTGAGTTACATTCCTTAGGCTCCTTCATTCACCCCACTGTTCCCACCTCACCTCCCATTTGTTTGCTTCCCCTAATTGCAATCTACCTCGTAGAAATTAAAATTAAAATATTTATGTATCCCAGTCTCACTATCAGACTATTGAAAAAAATGGTCCCCAAGTAAATGGGAACATTACCAGGGATCTAATGCTGGGAAAAAGAAAAGGTGCTAATCACAGAGGTAACTTTCTGTTTTCACAGAGTTCTAACAACTTATCAGACTTCCCTGAAGGTTGAGACTGAAGCCCAGGCAATGGTGAGTTCTTGGGACCACACCTTGACTTTAAGTTTGATCCCACTCAGCCCCCAGTAAGTGGACTGGACTTCCTTGTCTCTCTTTCCCATAGGATGACACCAAATAATTATTTCACTTTTAGCCCCCTCTTCATTCTTTCTACTGTCAGTTTGGCTTTTTTCCTCCCTTGCTTTTTGAGGATGGTTGACCAAACTTGACTTCTTAGAGTAAAGATAGTAACCCTAAGTTCAGTAACTCCCTGTACTGGCTGGCTTTGTGTGTCAACCTGACACAGCCTAGAGTCTTCATAGAGAAGGGAGCCTCAGTTGGGGAAAGGTCTCCATAAGATCCAGCTGTAGGCACTTTCTGAATTAGTGATCAATGGAAAAGGATCCAGCCCACTGTGGGTGATGCCATCCCCTGAGCTGGTGGTCTTTGGTTTTATAAGAACACAGGCTGAGCACACCATGGAAAGCAAGACATTATGCAACACCCTCTATGGCCTCTGCCTCACTTCCAGCCGTCAGGTTCCAGCCTTGTTTGCGTTCCTGTCATGACGTCCTTCAATGATGGATTGTGATGTGGAAGTGTAAGCCAAATAAACCCTTTCCTCTCCAATTTGCATTTTGGTCATGGTGTTTCAAGAAAACCCTGACTAAGACATCACCACTCCACTTTGTCCCCACCCCCCATATATATTTCCATAAATAATAGTCTTTGGCAGGTACAGAAAACATCAGAGCCCAGGAGGTGACATGTTTTTACCAGAATGAAGTCAATGATGTGAATTTTCATGATCCTTTGAAAGCATCTTAGATCATGTCACAATTTATACCAAGTGTGACAGGGGCTCCATATTAAGATTGTTGGTGTTTAAATCTTAGCCTGCATCCAGACAGAACACACTAAACCAACGTGGTTCCACGTGGAAAGGTTTAATGAGAGAAGAAGAGTAGAAGCGGGGATAAGTAAAGGAGGCTGACTATGGGCATGTGGAGGGAAGGGGGGATGGGGAGAGAAGGGACAGGGACAAAGAGGGCATGAGAACAGAGAAGAGGAAAGAGCAAGAGCAAGAGAGAGCAAGAGGGAGAGGAGGGGGCAAGCAGCCCCCTTTAGAGTCAGGCACAGCTGGCTGTTGCTAGGCAACTGTGGGGGTGGAGCTTAGACAGAATACCAACAAGGATCCTTTCTGAGACTCCACAAAATCAAGACAACTCCATGCTTTTCTGTGTTTTTCAGTTCAGAGCAGCATAAGTCAACATTGCTCAATCTACATCCTCCCCAATATGTTGGCATTACAATGTCAGCCCCACTCACAGACTTTGTTTTTTGTGTTCTCCCTGGAGTCAAAAATCACCCTTCAACTGCTTCTTCCTATTCTTCATTTTTTTTTTTTTTGTGGGAGTGGTATACAGTGAATGGATCTTAGGGCCTTCCTTGCATACAGAGGTAAGCACTTTGCCATTGAGTTGTATCCTTAGCCCTAGAACTTTTCCTTTCTACATATTTTTACAAAAGAGACACAAGTTAGACAAACACACAACATTTATGGAGACCCTAGAATCTCTAACAGTCACAGTTTATGGAGAACATTGTGGAGTTGGCCTTTCACTTACCCTGAATTCCATGCAACCGTCTCTTACCCTCAGCTCATCCAGGGAAGCAGTGAGTCCCTTCCTACACTCAGTCCCTCTTCTCTGGCAGAGCAATGTGGCTCTCAGTTAAGTGGATGATCTTTTCACCTAAGGAGAATAATGATACCTGAGTTCAAGACTGTCAGCCATGAAATTATTTGAATTATAGTCTAGAAGTGGTCAGACAACTTTTCCATGGTGGTTACAGTGAACAATTACATCTCCTTGTCTAGGAAGCTGCTTATACTAGGAGAATTTCATCTGTCTGGATGCATGCCCAAATCCAGGAAAATAAATAATCCAGAATTTACTGTTGCTTGTAGTTTTATGGCACGTACATTTTCCTGGTACCAAGGCCAAGCAACCAGCCCACTCTAGGCTCCATTTTGTTCCATCTGGCTTACCTGGATCAGCACCACCAGCACTGGCCTGATCTCTTCCTCTACTGGCCTTTGCTCTGGGAGAAGTCGCTTTACCCTTCCACTCCCAAGACACTAGAATCTGTGGATAAAGGACACATAGACAGCTTTATTATTTTAGAACTTGCCAGCTAGCACACTTGCTGGGCTCAGATATATCCTGCCTGAAAAGGCATGCCCTTATTAATTATTATCTGTTTCTCCTTTTGCCCTAAACTTAGTGACTTGTATCAGACAGCCTCCACCAATATCCTTGGCCATCCACCCACAGAGGAGGGCTGGTTCTAGCTGCCCCCAAGATCTTACATGAGTATTGCATACTCCTTGTTCCAAAACATGACAGAAAAGCCCCTCTCCTTCCTTGTGTCTCTTTTTCCTCCTGGGATCTGGAAGTCACACCTGTAGCTTCAACACAGCAATTGACTCCTTGCCTTCTTTATTGACAAGATCAAGAACCAATTAGGGAAATAGGTCTAGTAGAAGCACCTCCCCTTACAATTTGCACCACATAGACAATGCCCCTGTGTTCTACCTTGTCTCTTTCTTTGGCTGTTCATTCCTTCTAACTCAAGAAAGGATGTTCTTGAGGTAATTTGTCATAATCTGTGTCAGTCAGGAACACCATTGAGAAGTGTTGACACGAAGCCATGGATTTGCTGGCAGAGGGGCCTGCTGTAGAATCATCCATCCCAGCTGTCAGCTACTAAGGAAACAACTTTTCCTGGAGAACTGCCAAGAATGGTAATTTCACCACCACTGAAATATATTTTCAACACTCATCTATGCCTAGATGAAAGAAGAGAAGAGCCTTTCCCCCAGATAACTAGTTTGCTCCCTCTTGAGCAAACACCTGCATGTTACTTAAAGATTATTAGATACTACTAGGTATGAAAATTTTTTTCTAGAAGGGAGAATATATAGGAGGTGATGACACATGCCTATCTCAATTTTGTGGGATGAACTATGATCCCTAGCATGTGTCAGCTTGAGGCAAGAGGATAGTCTTGAGGTAAAGGACTACATAAAGAGATCTTGCCTCGAAACAAACAACAAACAAAAGAGACAAGGTGGCTCTTTATTGTAATCAATACCAGCCAGGCCTTGGGATCCAACAGTCTTGGCTTAAAGAGTAGCTTGTGCACTATAAATTTCCTTGTCCAAGTTTTTAGCCTCTGTACATATGATGCCAGTCATCATTAAGAACAAATAGATAGATATTCAACTCAAGTTGGAAGAGGTGAGTTTAGACTCAAAATAGATGACAGTGTTGAAACTTAGAGACACTGATGCTGTTCCTGTGTAGTCTGCCAGTCTTCTCCCCCAGCCCCACTTAGGACTCATTTTTTGGTCACTACACAGGTTTTAGTTCCTATCATCTTGACATATATAATTGGATGTATATATAAAAAGGAAATATCAATTCAGAAATTATTGTCCTGGCAGGAAGCATGGAGGCAGACAAGGCAATGGAGAAGTTGAGAGTTCTACATCTTGATTTACAAGCAGCAGAAATGAATGCCACACTAGGCCTAATCTGAGCATCTGAGACCTCAAAGACCACTCCCACAGCAAGTCAGTTCCTCCAACAAGGCCATCTCAACTTCAGGAAAGCTATATCTTGTAATAACACCACTCCTTATGGACCTATGAGGGCCATTTTTATTCAACTCACCACAGTGGCAATGGACCAGGATATGGAAAGATGGTGGATTTAGTAGTGGAGGAGGATATGGAGGTTACAATAAAGGAGAAAATTTTAGTGGATGTAATTATGATGCTGGTGGGAATGGTGAAAAATTTGTAAATTATAGAGGAAAGCAACAGTCAAATTATGGACTCATGAAGAAGGTGCAGTTTTGGTTGAAGAGCTGTCAGGAAAGCTCCAGGTTACTTTGAGTCATTTTAAAGGCATTAGAGGAATTGGAAAAATCTGCTACAGAGGAAACAATTGTCCATAGTGAGAAAGACTACTGCAGCTTAAACAGGAAACCCTTCTTGTTCAGGACTATCGTAGCCATATTTTGGAAAAAAATAGTGCAGCTCCTGATTCATGCAATATAGTAACAATATTAAGTGTGTCTTCCTAAGGTTTTTTTTTTGTGTGTGTGTAGCTTTGTCTTTTTTCTTTTCATTATGTCAGATACATTGCCATGTGAATTGAGATAGTGGTACTGGGAATTTTAAAAGTAAGAATTTTTTAACTTAAAAAAAAAAGAACAAAATTGCACCCACTTTCCTGACACAAAAGAAATCCAGACAAGTGTTTAGTGTTTTGCAATATATCAAGGTGCATAAATGCTGGCCTATGGCAGGCTCATTCCAAGAATCTTGGCATATATGTGATGCTCAGAGGAAGTTGTATCTCTTGAATGTAAAAGGAAAGAAGGATTTGTATTTGTCCCCAGATTAAATTCAGAGGTGCTCTGTAGCAGAAACAGCAGGACTGCCTCTATATAAATGCCAGGGGATGCACAGCTGCAAACCCATCTCCTGCAGGAGGACCTAATTGAGGACTGCCTGAGAGACCAAGGATTGCTGGTGCAGACAATGCCAATCAATCGGGAACTGCTGTTTAGAAGAGATGCTTTCTTGGGACAAATGGAGTGTGGATGGAGGGTATTAAAGGAGTTAATTAGCAGCTGTTCATATGAGCTTACTGTGGCATTTCTTACCTGCTCCCAAAGTCTGTGTCATTGATTCTGCACCAACTTACCCCCAACCCACAAGGGCAGGCAGGTAGGGCTGGGAGGCAAGTATTTCAGGGCATAGGCAACATCTATGCCCAGTGTGGTCGATGGACTACTTCATCATCCTCATTTTGTGGATGCTTGTGAACCTCCTTTTCTGGGGCCTCGTTTTTGCCTCCTGCAGCAAGAACAATGCTTGTGGTTCGACATGATCTGCTCTTCTCTTTGCAGTGCTGCTGTTATGCCCCCTTCCATTGCTTCTTCAGTGAGGTGGCCCCTTAGTGTTTTATGTTGTGGGTCCCTTGAAGGTGAGTACGTGGACCTCATTTTTGTTTTCTTTGTCTTTTCTGTCTGTCCGCCCCAGTGACCTTACTTTTGGTCTCGGTTCTGTTCGAGGGTGAGCATGTGGCAGCCATCTTTTTGCTTTTCTTTGTCTTTGGGTGAGTGTGCTGTGGTGAGCATGCAGCAGCCATCTTTTCTGTCTTCTTTATCTTTGTCTGCTCATTTTCACTTTTAGTCTGGATTCATCCTGGAATCTGACACAGGGGCTGCTTTCCTAGGTGGCGATAGAAGGGTTCGCCTCCCAAATGCCTTTTCCTTCATGGGTACACCGTCCAGGCATAAGGCCTATGAGCTGTACCTGAGGGAGTCCCTGGCTTAGCACACCATGACTTTTGTTGCCTTTTTCTGTCATATTTGTCACATCTGTTTCTTGTTTCTGTTGTGCCTGTCATCATGGGTTCCCTCCCCTCTACCATCAAGGAAACCCAGATTAGGGCTTTGAAAACCCTTCTAGTTACTCGTGGTCTCAAGGTTAGGACTCACGACCTGGACCAATTTTGGGAGGAGGCTGCTATTTTGGTCCCATGGTCACTGGAGAACATGTGGGATCCTGACCTCTGGATGTGTGTTCTCTTCCTTCTCAAAAGCTCCAGGTACAGCCTCGGATTACCCCTCCCTTGTCCTTTGTCCCCATACTCCTTGCAGTCATGGCCAGTCTTAAGAATTCTTCCTCAGAGAATCACTGCCAGGATCAGGCTAATATTCACCTTTCCTTTACTGACCCTGTGCCACTCTTTCCCAGCAAACAGGTTGATTTTAGTGATGAGGATAAGGGTACTTCTACTCCAGCCCTCCAGTCATCAGGCTCTAAGCCATCCTTTAGCACCACTACCCAAGGGTCCCTTAACTGCCCTTGTGAGACTTCCTATCCCTTGGGAGCACCGTCAGCCTACACTAGTAATTCCAACATGAGGTTGACATCAGCCAAATAATGTTACCTTGATCAGTTCCCAGCAAATCTTGAAAAATTTGCCACCTATGCCCATTGGTGCTACTCACTGAGTGGTCCAAAAATTGAACCTCTTTTCCTCAAATCTTTGCTTCTGTTTGAGAATGAGCTCATTTAACAAGAAATTAGGATAGAGATGATCAGTATTGTCCACAACATAATTACACTTGGGACATCTATTATTTTCCTCCAAGCTCTGATGAGTACACTTTGTAGAGCAAAAGCTGCAGCCACATTTTGTCATGTATGTCTTCTCAATCATATCAAATCAGATGGGGGCTGTGTGATGGAGAGGTGTAAAATTTGCTGGGGACTACCCAATATTATCATCTAACCTCACACTTGTTATGTAGAGGTTTGCCTCACATGTTGCTTCCAATATTACTATATTAACAGAGATCCCATTATATTCCAATATGACCTCATTATGAGCTATTGGGATTATATGGCCCCTCTAATTGTCTTGATTTATGCCCCCTTACTCTCCTAAAGGTTGGCCATCTTTTTAATGGGACAGTATTAAGAAGGAGGATGTTTGATCCCTCATGGATAGCCACTTATGATGGGAGGAATTGTCATACTATAATTATTTTGTTTAAGTGTCTCACACAGCATATCTCCAGGCAGAGTTCCATAAATAAGGTGATCCTCCAGGTGCTGATGGCTTTTGGAAATTGCGATTGCAGCCCTCCTAAGGAAGTAATCAAAGCATGGATGGTAGAGATCTGAGAGATCACTATGCAGACTGTTCTTTGTCTCCCCCTTGTGTGACATGCCTCTGGAGTGATATCTCCTTGAGGGCTGGTAGCCAATGACAGGTAAGACCCTGGAAGACAGGACAATCTAAGACAGGCAGTGTCTAGTATACTGGGAATCCTTTGAGGTACGGTGAATAATGTTGAAACAATGGCACCCTGGATTCCACTAGGCTTTCAAAATGTAAAAGCAAAAGGGTGGAAATGTAGTGGTGTTTCCTCTATGTAAAAACACTGGAGACCAAGTAGCTGCAAAAGTATCTCCTGCAGGAGGACCTAATTGAGAACTGCCTGAGAGAACAAGGATTGCTGGTGCAGACAATCCCCATCAATAGGGAACTGCTGTTTAGAAGAGATGCTTTCTTGGGACCAGTGGGGTGCAGATGGGTATTCAAGGAGCTTGCAGCAGTTCATATGAGCTTACTGTGGCATTTCTTACCTGCTCCCAGAGTCTGTGTCATTGACTTTGCACCAACTCACCCCCAACCCCCAAGGGTAGATAGAGTCAGGCTGCGAATTGTCCAAAGCACAGGCAACCATGCTCATTAGCTAAGAAGCATGAAAGAGGAAACACTTTTAGCATATATAGTGCCAAAAGGTGTTTTTCAGACTACCTGGAGGAAAAAAGGTCTTTCCTAGCACTGGACCCTGAATCTTATAATACTGACCAGCTGGCAAGATGTGCCCTGACAGTAGGGACAATAGTGGCCCAACATTTACTGGGTAATCAACTGCTTCCTCATATGAAGCTTGTTCCACATGAAGTATTTTGTGCCTTTTACTATAAACCTGGTCAACCACCTATGACTGGAGAGATTATAAGCCTTAAGGGAAGAACCTACTGTTAATGTTTTTCTAAATGGTTGTGAATTATAAATATTTATGTTTATACCTGTAGGCTTGTATTGCTCACAATTTTACAGAAATTTTCTTTTCTGCAGTGGGTAAAAGATAATGACAGAGGCCCATTGGTGATGGCCCAAGCCTTTAATCGCCATCCTGGTCTACAGAGCAAGCTCTACAATAGCCATGACTACACAAGCAAACCCTGTCTTGAAAAACCAACAAAACCAAAAGTAGATAATGCAGAGACTATAACTAGTCAAAGAGTAAGTATAAATGACTGAGTGCCCAGCTATGAGTGAACTATCTTATCAGCCTCCACCACTTACTGGGATTTCTGGGACATGGCTCTACTTGGAACATCATTTTCAACAGGTTTACCACATAGTGTGTGGGTAGACTGAAGCGGAAACCCAGAATTGGCTCACCTCCAAAGAAAATTTACCTAAATTAGAAACTTGAATATAGCTATTCACTCTCTGGACTTGGGGTCTAAATGGATCATTAATTAGAGCCAAAACCCATGACACTGCCTCAGACATGATGTCTAAGAGAGGCCCTTCCTGACAAGGAACTATGTTCCTGGGTGCCAGCCCAGCTTCTAGTACACCAAATGTAAGCCACGAAGGAGAGAAGAAGGGATAGATGCAAGACTGGAGTCAGACTCTGGTCTGAGGCCCCATGCTCCTCCTCTCCCAGACAGTACTGCCTAGGAAGATTCTTCCCAAATTCCAGATTCACATCTATCTCTATTCCGAGTCTCTTTGTAAAGTGGATTGCACCTAACCCAACTCAGAATCACTGTGGAACATACTAAAACCAATTTAGATGAAAATGTCATAAAAAGCCACAGGAAGAGTTTGTATAAGAAAGGAAATTAACATTTTCCTAGTATCTGTTATAAGCCTAGAAGACAAAATCCTTTCACATAATCTACTTAGTGTAATAGAGATTATTGTGAAGTATTCAGCAGTGAATTACTCTTTTCGTTTATTGCATTTTGCTTTTTATTTTACTCTTTAGTTTGTTGAGACAGGGTCTCAGGCTAGCCCCCAATTGCTGTGCAACCCAGAACAATTTTCCTGATCTTTATGCCTCTGCCTCCCTTATGCTGGGTTTACCCACGCTCCATCACATCTGGACTTGTTTATCTTGTTGATGAAACAGTTGCATCCTACGAAGCTGTCATTCCTTAACTGGCCAAATGGCTACTCAAAGCCTGTGTCTGGGAAGGACAACATTAGAGTTTGGAGTTGGGTGTGAACATTTACAATGTCCAGCCTTTCATCACCTAGCTGAATGTCAGGAGCCCAAAGACAGCATGATTAACCCAGCACTGGGTAATCTTGTATCAGTTTAGTATCAAGGATGAGAGTTCTTGACTTATAACAGGCTCTTTGAGAGGCAGAAGCAGGCAGATCTCTGTGAATCCGAGGCCATCTTAGTCTACACAGTGAGTTCTAGGACAGCCAGAGCTATACAGTGAGACCTTGTACCAAAAAAGAAAAGAAAAAAATCAACATTTTTATTTATCTTAAAATTGAAACCATCATCATCATCATAGTTTGCAAACAGGTTCTGTTCCAAGGTTCTTTGGCAAGACTCATAGGTTATTTCTATATCTGTGAAATGAGCCAATTCAAGTCAGATTAGATTGTATATAGGCAGGCTTATTGGGAAGCTATTCTTTGGAGAATTCACTGTCCCGTAAGATTGAGGTCAGGGGTGTAGCCATGGGGAGAAGGTGGGGAAGAAAAAGAGAGAAAGGGTTCTTGGGCAGACAGAGAAGAGGAGGAGGAGGGAGGAGGAGGAGGAAGAAGGAGGAAAGGAGAAGGAGGAGAGGAGGAGAAGGAAGAGTACAAATTGTCTGGATTACATAGGGAGGAGACTGGGGAAAGGAGACCCCAGTCCTCAGTCTGAAAAGTTTAGGATCAGAGGACAGGGTATACCAGGTAGGGACTGAAGGATCCTGGGAGAAACTGGAGGCCAGGTCTGCTTTGGTATGTAAAATATGCACTTCAGTCCCTTGTACCAGAGTCTGAAACCAAACAAAGATATTTTCTGAAGCTGTTTACCATCAAAAAGGATCCTAAAAATGGGAGCCTTGGGCCTAGCTAGCTCTTCCAGGGATATACCTCAGAGTGCCCACAAACTCATGCACCTAGAGTGCTAAGCACTTAGGACCCTAGAATCTGAGGCTCTCCTTCTCTCTCCTCTGCCAACTTACACACACACGCACACACACACACACACACACACACACACACACACACACACACACACACACACACACCAAGAGACCAAGCCTGAAACTTGAGAAGGTCTCCAATTTAATAATAAAGAGCCAATTTGCACTGTCTGTGTGCCAAATTTTCTACCAGTGGAGCCTCCTTATGTTGCCTCTCCCACAGGTATTTCTTGCACTCACCAATTGGCTGTGGGCCATTTGCATTAGAAATCCAGAAAAGATGTGAATTACAAATTGAATTGAAAACGAAGGTTTCCTAAGTTTGCCACATTCCTCCCAATTATGGAGAATTTCATTAAACAGTTCACACAGACCTCCCAGCCATTCCTGAAGATACTGCTAAAGACAAACAACATCAGGCAAAAATGTCAAGGAATTTACAGAAGAGACTGACGGTCGCTGACCTCTGAAGGCTGCACATCCACCTAAGGAGTTTGCTAAACCACTCATCTATTAGATTCATCAAGCTTCATACGTGGTCATCGAAAACTGAAGGGACTTCTGCAAGGGGCAACGTACAAAATACTTGATTTAGGACACTTGGTTGATCAGGTAATCTCAGACTATGCCATCTGCCAGGCTATGAACCCCTCAGACCCCAATCCAAGAGCTGCTCTAGGAACAAGAATCAGAGGTCAACAGACAGGGGCTAATTGGGAAATAGACTATATAGAAATTGTGATGGTTTACATGTGTTTGGCCCAGGGAGTGGCACGATTAGAAGGTGTGACCTTGTTGGAAGAAGTGTGTCACTGTGGGGGTGGGCTTGGAGACCCTCCTTCTAGCTGCCTGAGGATGCTCAGTCTGTTCCTGGCTTTCTTCAGGTGAAGATGTAGAACTCAGCTCCTCCTGTACCATGCCTGCCTGGATGCTGCAATGCTTCCATGCTCCTGCCTTGATGCTAATGAACTGAACCTGTAATCCAGCCCAGATTAAATGGTGTCCTTTATAAAACTTACATTGGCCATGGTGTCTGTTCACAGCAATGAGACCCTAACTAAGACAGAAATAAAACCAGGAACATATGGATACAAGTATTGGCTAGTTTTATAGTTAACTTTTCAAGAGGGGTAGAAGAATCCTACCCTACAAATAAGGAGACTACCAACATAGTGACAAAGAAGCTTCTGGAAGACATCTTACCCAGGTGTGGTTTGCCTACCCTGCTTGAGTTGGACAAGGGCACAGGTTCTGGGGACCAATTGGAAATACATTGTGCATACAGGCCCCAGAGTTCAGGGCACATAGAGAGGATGAACTGGACCCTGAAGGAAGTCTTGATCAAATTAACCCCTGAAACTGGTGGTGGCTGGGAGTCTCTCATACCTTATGCCTTGTATAGGGCTAGGAACAACCTATATATACTTTAGGTTCCCTCTCTTTGAGATCCTATATGGTAGGCCCCCTTCCATGCTGCCTAACTTCCAGTCTGATATTTTAGCTGAATACATTTAGCTGAATACAACCAATATATGTTTTTTGTTTTTGTTTTTGTTTTTTTTGGGGGGGGGGACAAATACCAAGTTTATTTCACAAACACTAGGAAGATGGGCTGGATGGGGGTTGGGAGGGCATGGGTGCACAGCTGTACACAGTCATCATCAGTAGCCCACTCCCCACACTGGGGTTCAGTCTGGACTGCAATGCCCCCAAAGTCAACAGGCAACAAGAAGTGAGTGCAGGAGGGCCCTGAACACCTGGCCCCAGTTTTTAAAATCCTTGGATGCCCTCCATAGGGTCCAGAAGCAACTCTAGCCTGCTATCTGCCAGGTTTATGAGTCTGCTCCTCCCCTAACCCCCATTGTTTTGAACCAGGTGAAGTCTGGATTAAGAGATTAAGAGACATAACCACAAGACTCTGAAACCTCACTGGAAAGGACCTCACACCGTAATCCTGACCACACCCATGGCTGTTAAGGTAGACAGAATCAGGACATGGATATACCACTCCCATGTTAAACCTGCCAAGAGAGAGGACATCCAGCAGTTGAGGTCCCAGTAGAGAAGACTCCCATACAAACTGACACAGGAAGGATGGAAGGTCACCCCACACACTATCAATCGCTGAAACTGCTACTCTAGTGCTCCTGATCATGCTTGCTTGCTGCTTACATCTTGCTGCACCAGTCCCCTTACTATTAGGGTACCTGTAAGGCATGATGCAACAAGTTCACAGTGGCTGGCAAGAGGTCTGGTTGGATTGCCAGTTTTTAATTCCTCTTTCCATGGTTATCAGACATGGACTCTGCAATAGAAGTAAGGTAGCCATAGCCTATTCCCATTTCTGCAATCATACTGTAACCCCTGTTGTTATAGGATACATGCTGCCCCAGAGAATGCTAGATGGGCTTGTTGTACCTTGGGGCTTACTCCATGAATTTATGGCCTGGTTGTAAATGCAACTGAGGATTGTTTTTGTTCTAATAGAGCTTTTACCCAGAGTGATTTATTACTCTGGGGAGGATGTCATCAACCAGCTAGTACCTCCAAACAACTGGGTTAAAAGGGTGGCCATTTCTGCTGTGTACCTATGTTCTCTTCTTGGCATAGAGCTGGCTGGAGATGCTAGTGTAGGGACCTAAGCCTAATACTCCAAGATACAAATTACAAAGCCCCACAAATGATGATAGAATCAGACATACAGGAGATAGAAAAGTCCTTCTCAGCCCTGCAGGATTCCATGTCCTCCCTGGCAGAAATAGTCTTACAGAAGAGGCCTAGACTTGCTGTTCCTCCAGCAGGGAGGACTCGATGGAACCTTAGGTGAGGAATGTTGTTTCTACACTGACCACTTAGGAGTGGTCAAAGAAATCCATGGCCTTAGTCAGAAAGAGACTACAAGACAGATCCTATTAGTGTTTGCTTTGACTTGTGTGGTCCCTTTACTTAGGTTTGCTAAGGAACAAATTTATTAAACATCTCAAGGATTTGAGATGGCCCAAAACTGAAGGGGGAACTGAGAAGGCTAGGCTGATTCCATGATAGGCTTCCAATTGGCAGTTTAAGAGACCAGGCCAAAGAACCTGGCAAGTCCAGGCAAGTCAATTACTGATAGAAAAAGCCCCAGGATCCAGGCTCCATACCCAATAATAGTTCTAGAATGCCTAGAGATAGAGCAAACTAAGGCCACCTACTCAGGCATTCCTCAACCACAGTTACCAGCTTCCACACCCAGGTAATGATTCCAGAATGCCTAGAGATCTTAGTCTATGTAAGATTAAACTCATCCACTCCAGACTCCAATGTGCTTTAAAACAAGTCTGCAAGCTCACTTGGTTGTCTTTCTATCTATCCAGTTGGACTTCTGCAGAATAAAACACTCTACATTTACATATTATTTCAGTCTGGGGTATCATTCTCCAGGGAATCATGGACCCTTACACCTCGAGATGCTCATCAAAGGAATGGCACTCTTCCCAGTGGTTATGTAGTTCATTTTATACCTCCATAAGAGAATGCTTGAAGATAAGGAAACTTTTTTCTCCTTTGAGACAATATCTCACTATATAGTACTGCTAGCCTGGAACTCAATGTGCCCACACCTGGCGGGCCTTGACTCACAGACATCTGCCTGCCTTTCCTTCCTAAGTACTAGAAGTAAAGCTATGTACAATAAAAACCACTGTGTTTATTTATTTACTTAATTGTGTGATGATGTATGTATGTATGTATGTATGTATGTATGTATGTGGGGAGGAGCCCCACACTAGTCCTAGGAAATGAGTAATCTATAAAAAATGGACATTGAATTCCTATAGTTGTATAAGATAAGAAAGCAAGTTCAACATGGTTCCTATGGTACAGGACAGGAAGACAAGTGAACATGAACACTAAGGAGAACTTGCACTCATAGCCTCAAGCCTCCTCTAATCAACATGAATACATTCATGAAGGCTCCATGCTAATGTTGTAAATGCCTCTTAACTACCACCTCCCACACTGCTGAACCAGGAATAAAATCTCCAGTAGATGTGGAGCTGTGTTCACACTGTGGCAGATGGTAGAGAAGGATGGCTCTTGACCATCTTTCCTGTCAAAATAAAGGAATAAAGGAAAGACTGGTGCTACTGTCCCACCCTGATCTGACACTCCCTGCTGCATACCTTAGGAAGGTTTCCCAAGGGAAGGAAGTGTCACACATACATCAGAATATAAGACCCTTAGAAGATATGAAATTAGCCTAAACTCATGCTGCTATTGAGCTACTTATACAAATGAGGGATTTCCTTGTGCCATTTGGGCACATAGATCTTAGTCACACACAGTTGACCCAGAGAACCATTCATTCACTTCATCTTCTGGCAAAACCACTTTGTTTACAAGCATTCACCTCCATTCCACAGAGCTGTGAAGGTCTGTAGGGTTGAATTTTTTAAAGCCTACTTTTAATGGGGGATTTTTAATCGCTTTAACCTCCCTTCTAGCCCACCACCCATCAGAGGTAATGGAGAAGAAAGGTTATTAGGATACAGGGAAGTGGACTTGTTTAGAAATTGTTCTTTGGAGCAAATCCAATTTGCTTTGTCTGGAAACCAGCAGTTCAGTTTACAGGATTCAGTAGCTGCAGCTCGGTCCACTCACAAATACTTCAGGAATATATCAGTAGGCCAGTTTTATAGTGTTGGGATAGAAAACATGATTCAGCAGTGGTGACAAGGCCAAGTAGAAACAGCCAGGTTTAACCGAATTGGCAATAGTGAGCAGGAGTGACCAGGACCAACAGGGACACCGAGGGAAGGTCTTTGTCATGCTTCTTTCAATGAAGTGCAAATCAGTGAAGGCACAAGACCAACAATGTGCTGTAAGGCTTTCTATGTAAGTCCTTGTCACTGTCCCTTGAGTCCTAAGGGTCTGTTGTCTGCTGTGTGGTGTGGGATGACTGCTGAGAGTAACATACATGACACCACCCTCATGGAGCTCCTGGCTAGTAAGAGGTGATGCAGAGAGACTAAACCTTGAGATCAGAATCAGAGCAGCCTTTGAGGCAGTGATATCTAGAGCTGCCTCCATATTATGCTCATCATAATAGTGAACAGTCTGGTCTTAGTCAATGTGATGCAGACTAGAGTAATTGGAGAAGAGGAAATCTCAATTGAGGAAATGACTTTGTAAGATAAGGCTCTAGTCAAACCGGTATGGTATTTTCATTATTAGTGATTGGTGTGGGAGGGCCTAGTTTCTATTAACCTGGTCCTGAGTTCTAATAAAAAAAGCAGGTTAGGCAGAACACTAAGCAGCACTCCTGCATGGCATCTGCATCAGTTCCTGTCTCCAGGTTCCTGACTTTCTTCTATGATGAACAGCGATGTGGACTCATAAGCCAAAGCAACCATTCCTTCTCCAATTTGCTTCTGCTCACAGTATTTTATCACAGCAATAGTGACTCTCACAAGCTTATCACAGATATTTGGAACTGTGGGGTCATTCAGCTCACATTGGTCAGCTATAAGAACATGTATTATCAAGGCTGGCATGCAGCCATACCAAGTAAGTGCTTGTAAGGAATGAACCAACACTCTGGCCCAGCCCTGTGATAGAGTGGATACTGATCACATTGGAAGTTCAAGCCTCAACACATTGTTTCCCACCCACACCTAAGAGGTGGTGATTACCCATGGTAACCATGCCAAGGATATTACGAATTGGCCCTTCATAATTTACCAACTGGTAGAGGTGAACTTGCAGCCCTTTTGCTGTTGGCTATCAGCCTCTCCTCCTCGTGCAGGTGAAATCATGACACAGGTTAGGGAAATTAATGACAGGCACACCCTGAGTTTGGATTTAAAAGAAGTCCATAACTTAAAAGCATCACAGTGATGCACCCTAGCACAGTGGTTCTCAACCTGTGGGTCGTGACCACTTTGGTAAATTTCTATCTTCAAAAATATTTACATTATAATTCAAAACAGGAGATACCGCCCAGGCCTGAAGGGACCCGATCAACAGCTCCCTGCACCCAAATCCCGTGGGAGGGAGAACTAAACCTTCAGAGGTACAGACACGCCTGGGAAGCCAGAAGAGACTACACTCTGCCCACATTTCTGACTCCAGAGGAAAACACCTAATGCCATCTGAGACCCCGGTGAACAGGGGCCACCGGGAAAGGCAGCGCAGGCCCTCCTGATTGCTGCCCTCACGGAGAGCTCAAAAGCAGCCCCCAAGGTGCAACTTCAGCCTTGGGACCACAGGTAAGACCAACTTTTCTGCTCCAAGCGACCTGCCTGGTAGACTCAGGACACATGCCCACTGGAACAGCTGAAGACCAGTAGACAGGAAAGAGTACATGCCTGAAAGCAGAACACTCGGTTCCCACAACTGGCTGAAAGAGAACAGGAAAACAGGTCTACAGCACTCCTGACACACAGGCCTATAGGAAGGTCTAGCCACTGTGAGAAATAGCAGAGCAAGGTAACACCAGAGAAAACCTGAAGGTGAGAGGCAAGTGCAGGAACCCAAGCAACAGAAACCAAGACTACATGGCATCATCGGAGACCAATTCTCCCACCAAAGTAAATACTGAATATGCAAACACACCAGAAAAGCAAGATCTAGATTTAAAATCACATTTGATCATGATGCTGGAGGACTTCAAGAGAGACATGAAGAACTCCCTTAGAGAAATGCAGGAAAACATAAATAAACAACTAGAAACCTATAGAGAGGAATCACAAAAATCCCTGAAAGAATTCCAGGAAAACACAATCAAATAGGTGAAAGAATTAAAAATGGAAATAGAAGCAATAAAGAAAGCACAAAGGGAAACAACCCTGGATATAGAAAACCAAAGGAAGAGACAAGGAGCCACAGATACAAGCATCACCAACAGAATACAAGAGATAGAAGAGAGAATCTCAGGAACAGAAGATTCCATAAAAATCATCAACACAAATGTCAAAGATAATGTGAAACGGAAAAAGCTACTGGCCCAAAAAATACAGGAAATCCAGGACTCAATGAAAAGATCAAACCTAAAGCTAATAGGTATAGAAGAGAGTGAAGACTCCCAGCTCAAAGGACGAGTAAATATCTTCAACAAAATAAATAGAAGAAAACTTCCCTAACCTAAAGAAAGAGATGCTCATAAACATACAAGAAACCTACAGAATTCCAAATAGATTGGACCAGAAAAGAAACTCCTCCGGTCACAAAATAGTCAAAACACCAAATGCACAAAACAAAGGAAGAATATTAAAAGCAATAAGAGAAAAAGGTCAAGTAACATATAAAGGCAGACCTCTCAGAATCACACCAGACTTCTCACCAGAGACTATGAAAGCCAGAGGATCCTGGACAGATGTCATACAGACCTTAAGAGAACACAAATGACAGCCCAGGTTACTGTATCCAGCAAAACTCTCAATTAACATAGATGGAGAAACCAAGATATTCCATGACAAAATCAAATTTACACAATATCTTTCTACAAATCCAGCACTACAAAGGATAATAAATGGTAAAGCCCAACACAAGGAGGAAAGCTACACCCTAGAAAAAGCAAGAAACTAATCGTCTTGGCAACAAAATAAAGAGAAGAAAAACACACAAACATAATCTCACATCCAAATACGAATATAACAGGAAGAAACAATCACTATTCCTTAATATCTCTCAACATCAATGGACTCAAATCCCCAATAAAAAAACATAGATTAACAAACTGGATATGCAATAAGGACCTACATGCTGCTGCCTACAGGAAACACACTCAGGGACAAAGACAGACACTACCTCAGAGGGAAAGGCTGGAAAACAACTTTCCAAGCAAATGGTCTGAAGAAGCAAGCTGGAGTAGCCATTCTAATATCGGATAAAATTGATTTTCAACCAAAACTCATCAAAAAAGATAAGGAAGGACACTTCATATTCATCAAAGGAAAAATCCACCAAGTTGAACCCTCAATCCTAAATATATATGCTCCAAATAGAAAGGCACCTACATACATAAAAGAAACCTTACTAAAGCTCAAAGCACACATTGCACCTCACACAATAATAGTAGAAGATTTCAACACCCCACTCTCATCAACGGACAGATCATGGAAACAGAAATTAAACAGAGACATAGACAGACTAAGAGTCATGAAGCAAATGGACTTAACAGATATTTATAGAACATTCTATCCTAAAACAAAAAAATATACCTTCTTCTCACCACCTCAAGGTACTTTCTTCAAAATTGACCATATAATTGGTCATAAAACAGGCCTCAATAGATACAGAAAAATAGAAATAATCCCATGCGTCCTATCAGGCCATCACAGGCTAAAGCTGGTCTTCAACCACAATAAGGGAAGAACGCCCACATATACATGGAAATTGAACAATGCTCTGCTCAATGATAACCTGGTCAAGGAAGAAATAAAGAAAGAAATTATGGACTTCTTAGAATTTAATGAAAATGAAGGTACAACATACCCAAACTTATGGGACACAATGAAAGCTGTGCTAAGAGGAAAACTCATTGCACTGAGTGCCTACAGAAAGAAACAGGAGAAAGCATATATCAGCAGCTTGACAGCATAGCAAAAAGCTCTAGAACAAAAAGAAGCAAATACACCCAGGAGGAATAGAAGGCAGGAAATAATCAAACTCAGAGCCGAAATCAACCAAGTAGAAACAAAAAGGACCATAGAAAGAATCAACAGAACCAAAAGTTGGTTCTTTGAGAAAGTCAACAAGATAGATGAACCTTTAGCCAGACTAACCAGAGGACACAGAGAGTCTGTCCAAATTAACAAAATCAGAAATGAAAAAGGAGACATAACTACAGAATCAGAGGAAATTCAAAAACTATCAGATCCTACTACAAAAGCCTATATTCAACAAAACTTGAAAATCTGCAGGAAATGGACAATTTCCTAGACAGATACCAGGTACTGAAGTCAAATCAGGAAGAGATAAACCATTTAAACAACCCCATAACTCCTAACGAAATAGAAGCAGTCTGGACCAAAAAGAGCCCAGGTCCAGATGGGTTCAGTGCAGAATTAAACTAAACATTAAACTAAATGGAGAGAAACTTAAAGCAATCCCACTAAAATCAGGGAGTAGACAAGGCTGCCCACTCTCTCCCTACTTATTTAATATAGTTCTTGAAGTTCTAGCCAGAGCAATCAGACAACAAGAGATCAAAAGGATACAGATTGGAAAAGAGGAAGTCAAAATATCACTATTTGCAGATGATATGATAGTATACTTAAGCGATCCCAAAAGTTCCACCAGAGAACTACTAAACCTGATAAACACCTTCAGCAAAGTGGGTGGGTATAAAATTAACTCAAATAAATCAGTAACCTTTCTCTACACAAAAGAGAAACAAGCCAAGAAAGAAATTAGGGAAATGACACCCTTCATAATAGTCCCAAATAATATAAAATACCTCGGTGTGACTTTAACCAAGCAAGTAAAAGATCTCTATGATAATAACTTCAAGCCTCTGAAAAAAGAAATTAAAGATCTCAGAAGATGGAATGATCTCCCATGCTCATTGATTGGCAGGATTAACATAGTAAAAATGGCCATTTTACCAAAAGCAATCTACAGATTCAATGCAATCCCCATCAAAATACCAATCCAATTCTTCAGAGAGTTAGACAGAACAATTTGCAAATTCATCTGGAATAACAAAAAACCCAGGATAGCTAAAACTATCCTCAACAATAAAAGGACTCCTGGGGGAATCACTATCCCTGAACTCAAGCAGTATTACAGAGCAATAGTGATAAAAGCTGCATGGTATTGGTACAGAGACAGACAGATAGACCAGTGGAATAGATTTGAAGACCCAGAAATGAACCCACACACCTATGGTCATTTGATTTTGACAAAGGAGCCAAAACCATCCAATGGAAAAAAGATAGCGTTTTCAGCAAATGGTGCTGGTTCAACTGGAGGTCAGCATGTAGAAGAATGCAGATTGGTCCACGCTTATCACCCTGTACAAAGCTTAAGTCCAAGTGGATCAAGGACCTCCACATCAAACCAAATACACTCAAACTAATAGAAGAAAAAGTGGGGAAGCATCTCGAACACATGGGCACTGGAGAAAATTTCCTGAACAAAACACCAATGGCTTAAGATCAAGAATTGACAAATGGGATCTCATAAAACTGCAAAGCTTCTGTAAGGCAAAGGATACTGTTGTTAGGACAAAATGGCAACCAACAGATTGGGAAACAATCTTTACCAAGCTTACAACTGATAGAGGCCTTATATCCAAAATATGCAAAGAACTCAAGAAGTTAGACTGCAGGGAGAGAAATAACCTTATTAAAAAATGGGGTTCAGAACTAAACAAAGAATTCACAGCTGAGGAATGCCGAATGGCTGAGAAACACCTAAAGAAATGTTCAATATCTTTAGTAATAAGTGAAATGAATATCAAAACAACCCTGAGATTTCATCTCACCAGTGAGAATAGCTAAGATCAAGCACTCAGGTGACAGCAAATGCTGGCGAAGATGTGGAGAAAGAGGAACACTCCTCCATTGTTGGTGGGATTACAGACTGGTACAACCATTCTGGAGGTTCCTCAGAAAATTGGACATTGAACTACCTGAAGACCCAGCTATACCTCTCTTGGGCACATACCCAAAAGGTGCCCCAACCTATAACAAAGACACATGCTCCAATATGTTCATAGCAACCTTATTTTTAATTGCCAGAAGCTGGAAAGAACCCAGATGCCCTTCAACAGAGGAATGGATACAGAAAATTTGGTACATCTACACAATGGAATATTACTCAGCTATCAAAAACAATGACTTTATGAAATTCATAGGCAAATGGATGGAACTGGAAAATATCATCCTGAATGAGGTAACCCAATCACAGAAAAATACACATGGTATGCACTCATTGATACGTGGCTATTAGCCCAAATGCTCAAATTACCTAGATGCAGAGAGCACATGAAACTCAGGAAGGATCACCAAAATGGGAATGCTTCACTCCTTCTTTAAATGGGGAACAAGAATACCTCTGGGAGGGAATAGAGAGGGAAAGTTTAGAACAGAGGCTGAAGCAATGTCCATTCAGAGCCTGCCCCACATGTGGCCCATACATATACAGCCACCAAACTAGATAAGATGGATGAAGCAAAGAATTGTGGGCGGACAGGAACCAGATGTAGATCTCTCCCGAGAGACACAGCCAGAATACAGCAAATAAATAGGTGAATGCCATCATTAAACCACTGAACTGAGAACGGGACCCCCGTTGAAGGACGTAGACAAAGGACTGAAAGAGCTTGAAGGGGCTTGAGACCTCACATGAACAACAATGCCAAGCAACCAGATCTTCCAGGGACTAAGCCGCTACCCAAAGACTGTACATGAACTGACCCTGGGCTCCAACTTCATAGGTAGCAATCAATAGCGTCGTAAGAGGTCCAGTGGAAGGGGAAGCCCTTGGTCCTGCTACGACTGAACCCCCAGTGAAGGTTATTGTTGGGGGGAAGGTGGTAATGTCAGGAGGATGGCGAGGGGAACACCCATAGAGAAGGGGAGGGGCAGGGGGACGGGTTAGGGTGATGTTGGCCTGGAAACCAGGAAAGGGAACAACAATAGAAATGTAAATAAGAAATACCCAAGTTAATAAAGATAAAAAAATTCAAAACAGTAGTAAGTTAGCTACTAGTTACAAAGTGGTAACAAGAATAATTTTATGAGTGATTATGACCCTCCCTCATGGATCGTCAGCTGATATTGGTCCACAAATCAAAGGGAGCACAGACACTGGGACCAACTGCAGGGAGACAGTTCCACTTTACTTGGGATAATTCAAGGCTTATATCAGGATATATAGGATGGGCAAAGGTCATTGGCTGAAGGCTTACAGTGCCAAAATGCCTCATTAGCGTGGGGAAGCATTTCAGAAATGTCAGGTACTAACTGATCGTGTACTTATCAGGAGAAAGGAAATAGACCCTGTAATCTTAACCAAGGCTACACCACATTCTGCAAGTAGAGGTGTCTGTGTGCCAAGGTAGAGGGTTGAACTCCCCAGACAACATCAATGAATGGGTAGTCCTTCCACTGACGGGAGTCCTCTATAATTCGCAAGCTCAGAAGGCTATCTGGTCAATGGTAGATTTCAGCCTTTATTACCATGGCAACAGGTAAGGATCACCACAGCATGAGGAACTAACTTAATTCAAGGGTCACAGCATTAGAAGGTTGAGAACTATTGTCCTAGCACATGCTTTCCTGAACGACTGTCTTCAGCTAAGCACCCAGAATTCAGTTAAGTGTTATTTTCTCCTGGCCTGTGGTGTTGAGACAGTAACTGTCCCAGTTGACCTTGAAATCCATGCCCTAGCATAAGAATTGTATTTGACCTTTCTAAAAGAAAGGACAAGCCAGAAAAGAATGCTTCAGGATCCATCAAAAGCTTTTCTAAGATGGGCACAGCTTGCAGAGTATTTGATGATTCTGTAGAGAGCATTTAGGACTCACTAGTAAGAAATTAGCTATGGGAGAATGGAAAGCAATCACCAAGAGATGAGCTGATTTTAGCTCATAGGTTCCGACTCAAATTACATTGTCTTCACGAGACACTGGTCTACCACAGAGTTTCTCAGAGTGAGGCTCAACTATGATCTCAACAGGGTGAACTGGGCCAGAGCCAAGAGAGTCTGAATAAATTTCCCTTTCAAATTTTTCTTTTCTCAGTGATATTTGGCCCTTGTCTAGGTGGGAGGAGCTTAATGATTTGCTAAGAAGCTGTAGGGAGTCACAAGACAAGGTGAACTGTCATCTGAAGACTTGCTGTTTTTAAAAGTTATTAACCTTTTCACTCCTGTATTTGTTCATTCTCCTATTCAAATATACCATGGCATTTCAAATGTCCAACCACACAGAGGTAAAATAAATAGCCCCTTTCCTCATGGTGTTTTCAATCCATCAAAAAATATTTTTGTCAACAATACAGATTCTAGAGCCTACTGAAGAAATCTCATGTAACCAAAGAATCGTTTGGGAGAGGTCTCTAAACCTCTTGGGATAGGTGACTATCCTACTTGCTTTCTATTGCTTTGTACCCATGACCAAAAACAACTTAGTGAGAAAAGGGTTATTCAGTTCATGCATCCTGATAATTATCCATCATGGAGAGATGATGGGCAGGAGCAGAGGCAGGAAACATGGAGGGAAGTTTGCTTACTGATCTCCTCTTCATACTTAGCTCAGCTTGCTTTCTTACACAAATCCTGGACCATCTGACCAAGGGTGGCATCACCCACAATGAGCTGGGCAACCAATAATCAAGGAAATACCCCCATAGACATGCTCACAGGATAATCAGATAGAGTCAATTACTTAATTAATATTCCCACTTTATATACAAGTCTATGATTATTTCAAGTTGATAGGAACTAGCCAGCATAGTGACCAGAAAAAACTGAGTCATAAGTTGGGCTGGGGTAGAAGATTGGCAGACTACACAAGAGACAGCATCAGTGTCTCTAAGCTTTAACACTGTCTTCCATAAATTGGGAGAAGGCATATGTCCACCATTCCTGATGTCATCCCAGTGACATGCCTAGGAATGTTAGGGAGCAAACGGCTAGCACAGCACCCAACACTCACATCCCACTCTGGTTGCTCACACTGGCAGGCTTGACTTTCCTCATGGTGTCTGCTGGATTTCAGAAGAGTCCTTCCTGTTCTTACCCATTCTCCTTGACAACAAGAAGAATGTCATCCAACAGCCTGAATTAGAAGGGAGCCAGCAGCCAAGCAAAAGTGCAAAGCTCAGCAGTGGTGATACAAATAGGAATGGCCCCCGTAGACTCATGTGTTCGAATGTTTGGCTATAGGGACTGGCACTATTAGGAGGTGTGGCCTCGTTGGAGTTGATGTGGTTTGTTGGAGGAAGTGTCAATGTGGGGTGGGTTTTGAAGTCTCAGAAGTTCTTCCATTTACTTCCTGCTGTCTGCAGGTCAAGGACTCTCAGCTCCTACTCTAGCACCATGTCTGCCTGCCTGACGCCATGCTTCCCAACATAATAATAATAGACTAAAACTCTGAACTGTATACTCAAATAAATGTTTTCTTTTATAAGAGGTACTGTGGTAATGATGTCTCTTTACAGCAATAGAAACCTTAACTAAGACAAATAGCTTGATAAGTCTCAGGGCATATCAATAAGTAGAACAGTCCACAAGCTTCAAATTAGATTTCTTCATCCCTATGCCAGCCTTTCAATCACCAATGTGTTTTGAAGGGCTGGATTCTAGTCTTTGTTTCTACCGTCCTGTCCATCACTTCACAGTTCTGTGCACAGCCTTTACTATGTTTAGTCTTTCCAATAACCTGAGAGGCAAGCAAGGTGGCTATTCATAGTTCCTCCTTTTTTCTTTGAAAATGCATTTGTGATGGCTGATGAAATGGCTCAACAAAGGTAAAGCAATTGCTGCAAACACCCGACAAGCTGAGTTCCATCCCTGAGACCCACATAAAGGTAGGAGAGAACTGACCCCACAGAGTTTTTCTTGATCTCCACACACTTGCCATGGCATGCATATGCACACACACACACACACACACACACACACACACACACACACACACACACTCATACACACATACACACAAGCACACACATAAACAAAAATGTACTCATACAAACACATACTCATATATACACACACACACACACTCTCGCACACACAAGCACCATCACCACCACCATACCATGCACACATATAAAAATATGTAACTAATATTAAAAATATGTTTCTATATTGTCAAGGGGCAGAGACTAACTCTCTTGCTTGGGTCACATGTTGATTGGTTATAACAAAAATGCTAGGGTCATAGACCATCCTAGGCTTTTCCCTGGTTAAGAAGCATCCAAAATTAAACTGAAGAAGATGAATGAATCCAAACCAGATGTCATTTCCCCCCTTTAGTTATCAAATGAGACTCTAAGTGTTTCTCTGGTGTTGCCAAGATTGACAGAATGCACAACTGAGCACTTTTTTTAACTCTTAAAAAGCCAAGAATTACAGCCCAAAGAAGCCATCTGCGAGAGAAAAATTCCTTTAATGTTTTTAGTTCTTGTATTCACAATCATTTTACTCCATAGTCCAGCTAAATTCGTTTTCATATAAATATGATTTAGAAATTTAGTTAATTCACAAAAATATGAATTAGTTAATTTAGCCTACACTTCTTTTTCACTGAAATTGACCTTCTACACTAATGCATCAGGTCAGTGCAGCTTCCTGCGTGCTTGTCACTCAGCAGAGAACAAACTGATATGCAGCATTTATACATCACTTATATCTCTAGCCACACACTTCCTGAACTGACACATATGTCTCAAAGAGAAAGTTGTAACGCCACACATAGGGTTCACAATGAGCACCAAGAAGAGAATTATTTAAAGCACTGACTTTATATATATATATATATATATATATATATATACACATATTATCCCTTTTGATATATGTAGTACATATATCTGGCAGGATCTCACGTATCCCAGCTCATTATATGAGCTGAAACTGGACTGGAACTCATGCTTCTGCCTCCCCTTCTCAGAATGCCGGGATGGGATTACAGGCACGCATCACCACCACCAGGAAAAACATAGTGATTGTTTGTGCTCCCTAAGGGGAAGGCCTTTTATGGCGGCCAGTTGGCACTAGATCCAAGAGTTCCCAGAAAGATCAGACAGGTACCAAGCAAAAAAACTGCCAGCCAAAAAGGAAAACAGGAGATTCATCTGCTCTGTGCTTTAACAACTGTGTGAATTTTCCCAATAGCATGGAAGGATGAGGAATTTACTGTATGCCTCCAACACATCCAATCACGTAGCAACCACTGTGCACGTCCACTGGTGATTTGTAAGAGGCATTGAAAAAGCATCCTTGCTGTTTTCAGTAGCTGTATCTTCTCAGGTTTGTGAAATCTTTTCTGTGTTTGAGTTGCCCCCCCCTTTCCTTCTACCCTTATATCAGCTGGTTGTAGCTAATAAAAATCTCTAATTTCCTGAACATGAGGGGTGGAGATCAAAATAGGACCCAAGAGATTGCTCAAGAGGTAAAGATTCTTGACACCAGGACCAATGACCTGGATTCAATCCCTGGGAATCCACATGATAAAAGAGAGAACTGACTCCTCTGACCTGCACATTTATACCATGCCAGGCACACACACACACACACACACACACACACACACACACACACAGAGAGAGAGAGAGAGAGAGAGAGAGAGAGAGAGAGAGAGAGAGAGAGAAACACACAGATACACACACACACAGAAACACACATACACACACACAACTGCAACTTTTTAAAGACTGGGAGAACAGTTGATGGAAACTTCTGTCATCTATGAGAGGCTCCATTTGCATTTATTTGCTTCACTTTTGAGACATTACATAATTTATCCCATTATAAAAGGTCACCTTCAAAATCTCTTTATTCCCTTTATGTAATTTCAATGGAAAACAGCATATATCAACATAAGTTATTATTCTATAGACAGACATGTATAGGAAGCAAGAGTCACAGGCATAATTTCGGGATCATGAGGTTATTTTTTCTATAAAAGTTGATTATAGTTCTGCTTTTCAAACAGTATCATCTCTCACAGTTTAAAATGGTTCAGATATTCTTTTATCTACAATGGTGACCTGTCTGTAAGATACAATGGCTCAGTAGTGACACACAAGTTGTGGGAGCAACCAACCAATTGTCTGGAATTAAGACCCACTCCACGACATAGAACTCATAGCCAATATTACTTTATAGCCAAGCACCTGGGACTATTTGGTTTTCTGTTAGATTCATGGCCTACATAGTCTCAGGTTATTGGCTACCAAGCAGTGTTGGAGATGTGTTCAATATCACCCAGCCATGGACCAAAGGGAAAACCAAATACTACTACTCTGCTAAAAGAATGCACCAATATAGCCAGGTATAATGACACATGCATTGAATTCCAGCACTTGGGAGGGCAGAAGAAGACTGATCTCTGTGAGCTCAAGGACAGCCTGGTTTACAAATCAAGTTCCATAGCAGTCAGGGCTGTTACACAGAGAAACCCTATCTCACTTAAAAAATAAAAAAGACTTCTAATGGCATTCTGTTATACTTATAGAATAGTTTTACACTTAGTCATCATCAGAGAGACTGGGTTGGAGAGATGGCTCAGTGGTTAAGAGCACTGGCTGCTCTTCTAAAGGTCCTGAGTTTCAATTCCCAGCAAACACATGGTGGCTCACAGCATCAGAGAGACTTCCTTCTGCAGCATATGGGAAGAAATACATAGACCTACAACTGGATAATGTGCAGAGTAAGAGACCTTGCAAGTCTCAATTTTACTTGGGATGTCTTCATCAAATCCCTCCCCTCAGGGCTCAGAGAATTCTGCAGGAGACAGAAAGATTGTAAGAGCCAGGCAAAATCCAAGGCCTTCTAGACATATGTAAGAACTTAGGAAGACTGTAGCAGCTTGCACAGGGCCTACATAAGTCTAAGTCAGATGGGGTTCCAGTGCTGAGAGGGGAAGTAGACACAAGCCTCCATCCCTTACCTGGAAGCTCCCTCCAACCTTTAACCACTAAAAGAGGAAAAATTAGTTCCCTCTAATGGAATCTCATTGGGTACACAACACCACACTTAAGGGCAGGCCCCATGCCCAGCAGTAGATGACTTAAACAAAATGAGTTCAGTGGTAATGTGGGAGGATCCTAGGTTTTGTTTTGCCTTAGAATGCATTGTCTGGGTTGTTGTTGTTGTTGTTGTTGTTGTTGTTGTTATTGTTGTATTGTTATTGCTGCTGCTGTTGTTATTCTGGGACTTGTTTGTTTTCTTCTTATGATTTTTTTTTTGCTTATATATTATGGTTTCTGACTTTGTTTCTATAGGTTCTCTCTCTCTCTGTCTCTCTCTCTGTCTCTCTGTCTCTCCCCCCCCGTGTGTGTGTGTGTGTGTGTGTGTGTGTGTGTGTGTGTGTCTGCATCTGTATTTCTTGTGTTTTTTGTGTGGCTTTCTTTTTTGGACCTGAGCCCAGGTCCAAAATAAAATAAATAAATAAATAAATAAATCAAACAATTAACCTAGGCTGGCAGGAGAAGTAGCTGATACTAAAATCTAGGTCCTTAATTGTTCTTGATTTGGTCAATAAAGAAGGCGAAAGCCAACTGCTGGGAGAAGGTAAAGGTGGGACTTCCAGGTCCCAGGAGGAACAGAAGGGAAACAGGGAAGGAGGGGCTTTTGGGGAGGTTTTGGAACAGGAGGCAGGTTACAGCCATGTAAGATCTTGGGAGGCTGGAAACGGTTGGCTGAAATAGGTTAACTGATTAAGAGCTCAGCAATTGTGCCATTTGGTTAGTTTTGAAATAATAAGCTGTCTAGTGTTTTTCTTCCATGGAGCTAAGGTAGGCAGGAAAAGGAAGGAAGCTGGAACAATAGCTGGTGGATTGGAGAAGCTAACCTAAAGGGGCTGGTGGAGTACTGGACAGCAGCTCTGGGGTTGGGGCTAGGGGAACTGGGAGAGATCAGAGGGAGGGCCAAGGCACCAGGCAAGAAGGAAGCATGTTTTAAAAATTACATGCAATACATAACTCAGCAGATCATTCACTCCCCAGGACTTACATTGAAGAAGGAAAAAAAATGACTCTCACAAGTTATCTTCTGACTGCCACATATTGTGCAGTGGCACAATTAAGTCAACATATGTATACACACACACACACACACACACACACACACAATCTGAACGTTTTAAATAATTGATCTCAAAGCGTAGCTATAACCATTTGTTCCATGCCTGCCAGTTATTTCATATAGTTGCTCAATAAGCCCGCCAGTCATTGACACAGAGAAATAACTTGACTCAGAGCAAGGTCATACTGATCACATTCCTTGATATGATTGACAATCTTAAGAAATCCCACAAAGCCTTTATGAACTGTTATGTCTCAAATGACTTGAGTCAGAGTCAACCACCAGGCAGCACTTCCTGCATCTGAAAATGAGCTTGGTTTTTGTGGATTTTTATTCCTTTAAAAGCTGATAAAGAAGGATGTTCAGTGCCATGGCTCAGTGCCTGAATTCTGAGCTAGGATCCTGATCTCTCAGCATTAAGCTTGGCGTTCAATAAACTATCCGTGTCTGATTGAGATTGGTATTTCTATGGTTTCTGCGATGACTCCTGAACCCCAACATGACTGGAGAGATGGCTCAGATTGCTCAACAGTTCAGAGCACTTTCTCTTGTTTTGGCTCAGTTCCCAGTACCCACAATGAATGGCTCACAACTGCCTATGGTTCCAGCTCCATGTGTCTGTTGCCTTCTTCTGCCCAACCCCAGGTACCCACACATGTATGACATACACACACACCCATAAATTAGAATAAAATAGATAGTTTTTAAGATTGAAATAGTGAATAACTCTTGAGGAACAACACCCAAAATTATCCTTTGGCTTCCATGCATGCCAACAGACACACACACACACACACACACACACACACACACACACACACACACCCCTAAGTAACTTTTTTTGTGATGCATTTTCTCCATGAATGTACTTGGAAGACTATAACTTTACAAACTCACATTGTAGATTAGGTTTTATCTAAAAAGACAACAAATCAATACCAGAAAAATGGTCTGACTCTCCAAGATCATACAAGATCATACTGACCTTACCAAGTAGATCTTCTGCTACCACAAAACAAAAAGAGCAATGACTTAGTAAATAGCTATCACAAGCCAAGCACTATGCTAAGTCTAGTTCATGCACTGTCTGATTCAGGCTTCACAACAATGTTTTGAGGGAAGTGTTCTCACATTTACTTTCTAGGTGGGAGCGATCTCTGAGAGATGTGTAGGAACACATACCCCACATCACATGAACAGAGGTTTTGACCATAGCCCAATTCTAGAACCCATGCTTGAAATCACTATTAATTTTACTGTCTTTATAAGATTATGTACACATATACACTACTGCAGACATATGGCCATATATGTAGACACGATAAACCAAAAAGCAAGATAAAGTATTTTTTACACACTTTGAGATAATAATAATGCCATTCTAGTTGTACATACTGAGGGTGGGAGAGGCAAGGTGAGTAGGTGCCTGTTATTCACGTTGTCTTCTTAATGCTATCTCTTTCTATGTTACAAAAACGGTGAAGCTAAAACTGCATTTTCCAGGTTCCTTTGCCATCAAACTCCTGGATAAGATTCAGATTCCATCAAACAAATACAGTAGAATAGGAGCAAGGCCAGGCACTGGTTTCCCTGGTGGGCACACATGGTTATAGAGACATGGGATTTCCCCCACAATAACATTGGCAGTCATCCTAGGCTGTGGTCACAGCATTGAGGTTCTCAGTATCAGTTACAGGCAGATTCTCATAGACACAATGTGAGTCCAGAACATCGGCAGCTGTGGCTTCTGGCTGTGGGGACTACTTGACCACTGTGGTTTCCTAGTCTTGCTTGGTGGTTTTCTGTAACTGGTAGAAGTAGTTGGGAGGGATTTGTAAGATGGTAGAAGACACTCAGGTATAGTTTGTTAGAGCTGCTAGGAAATCATCTGTGGGAAATTGAAAAATAAAAAGGCAGTTACTAGGAGAAGAAAATGGTACCCATATATTTCTGCTTTAATTAGAAAACTGAGGCTGGATGGTGGTGGTGTGTACCTTTAATACCAGCACTCAGGAGGCAGAGGAAGAGGCATCTCTGTGAGTTAGGCCAGCCTGGTCTACAGAGTTCCAGGACAGCCAAGGCTACACAGAGAAACTCCGTTTCAAAATAAAGCAAAGGAAAGCAAAGCAAAGCAAAGCAAAACAAAACGAAAAGTGAAATAGAGAAGTTGATAAAATAGGATAAAACAGTGTGGAGAGCTTTTGGTGCCTCTCATAGAAATTTTGGCAAGTACCTGTCACTGGGCTCAAGAAGCAGGCTCAGATAAGAATATTCACATTTGGGCTATTGCAAGGATCAAGGTAAACACAGCTAAGGAATGTGTGACTTTCCTTTTGTCTTGGTAATCCTGATAATCCCCAGAACCAGGGACTCCAGGGGCTTTGCTTATTGCTCTGTTTGATTACTACCTGGTGTGATCTCTTTCTACTTTGCCTTGCTTGAACACTGTGTCTTTGATCTGAGAACTGAATGTACCTAGATTGATATAAAAGCAGACAGAGAAAAAGTAAAGCTTCTTCAGCCTCAGCACTAGCTGGAGTCATGTTATAGTTTTGTCTAATTGTCTTTTATTTTCAATCCCTACTCTCTCCCTCAAGACCCTGTTGACTGACTGAGCTAACTTGGTCAAAACAGAAAGTCAAATTCAGAACTACAAGAGACAAGTGCATTTGAGGCAGCACTCTGCTCCCACTAAGAGGGAACTTATTATAGACTGCAGGAAACAGAGGCTTAGAAAATTTTCACTGTACTTTCAATAACAGACATTCTAAAGAACTGGAAGAAGTGCTGGACCCAAGACAGTAGTAGAGCCCAAAGAGGGAGAAAGATGCTGGGTAACCTCTCTCCCTTTGGTACTGTGTGATTATTACTTCCACACGGGACCAAAAGGCCCCACAGCGTTATCATTTCAGGAGCCCGAGATTCTCTGGGAGTCATATTCTTGGGAAACTGAGGGAAGGTGTCATAGGACAGACCATACACTGAAACTGGCCTCATGAATATAGCCAGGCTATTGGAAAGAAACTTTAAATGGGGACCATGCACACTCCGGGAGTTGAATATTTTCTGGTATGAAATAGAGTCTACGAAGGGACTTTTGCACAGGCTCCAAGCAGAGCATTTCTCTGGACGCTGGGGAGGACCCACTGAAAGAGCGTACCCCTAAACGGGGAGCTGCGTCTCTCGCTCCGATCGCAGGATGAGGTGCCCCCAGGAATCACGAGTAGCCGGTCTTGATGTAACAGCAAGAGGTAGCTTTATTAGCGGGATCCTGGGTCGATACAGGAGACAGAGGAATCGACCCCGAGCCTCCAAACTCGGGGGTTTATATAGGGGAGGTTAGGGGCATTCTCGATGTTACACATGATTGGCCAATTCAAATGGTGCACAGTTACTTTCGGTGTGAAATTACATCAGCAAGGAGTACGTGCGATCTAGCAGCCCAGCAACTTGGGCAGGGGTGCTTATCTCACTCAGGGGGGTGAAGGAAGAGGAGGGGGTGGCTACAGATGGCTGATAGCTGGTTTGGCAAGTCCGGCCCTGCACATCCAGACTCTGACAATGAGTAACCTTTATGAAACTCTAATTCTACATTCCTCTCTTCTTCTTGTGAGTAGTTCAAATCTTGGAACTACATAACAGGCTCAGCATCTAGGGGCTCGTCACCTCGTACAGCCTGATATTGTTGTCTTAGCATAAGGACATGTACAGCACTAATCCGCTCTCTTACAAAGGTCAAGATTAATAATGCAGGGCCCTAAAGTGAACAGGAGGAGCAGAATCATCAAGGGACCTGCTAAGGCAGACAACAGGGTGGTGAGCCATGGGGACTTATTGAACCAACTTTGGAACCAGCTATCAGTGGCTTCTCGTTCTCGTCATCTCTTATCTAACCTTTCTCTAAGTTTAGCCATAGAGTCTTTAATAATCCCCGAATGATCAATATAAAAGCAACACTCTTCCCTCAGGGCAGCACACAATCCTCCTTCTTTTAGGAATAATAAATCTAACCCTCTTCTGTTCTGGAGCACGACCTCTGACAAGGAGGTTAGGGATTCTTCTAGATGACTAATGGACTTTTCCAGGGCCTCAATGTCCTCAGAGATAGCAGAATTTAGGGCTGTTAGGCCTTGCTGTAATTGTTGTGGCCCAGTGATTAAAGCAGCAGAGCCGGTGCCTACCCCAGCAGCCACCCCCAAGCCTAGGAGTACAGCCACAGTCAACGAGATAGGCTCTCTTTTGATTCTAGGGGTATGTTCATATAAAGACAGGAATTCTCCGGGAGGATGATAATAGATCCTCGGGACCAACTGGACCATAACACAGTAATCTGAAATGTTATTGATCACTGAATCAGCCAGGCAGGGAGTGAGGCCAGAGCTGCGGGCCCACCAATACCCTGGGGGAGGAATTAAGTAAGAGGTCATGCTGGGGGAAATGTTGACGGGGAATACATATCGACATAGATGGCTGTGGGTGGAAGGAACCTTACCTACGCAGGTCCCTTCTCCTGATAGTTCAGTCAAGGTTAATCTGGGCTTGTCGGTGTGGAGGCAGGCTTCTGGGTTTGTTTCCTTTGTAAAATTGGCGTAGGTTGCTATTCCCTCATAGTAAGGGGGCTTGTTGAAAGACAGAGCCAGCATTCTGTAGTCAAGTTAGGGTTGGAGTGGTTCAAAGCCTGGAAAGTCCCCTGGATCAACTTAAACATACGTTCTTGGGCACTGGGTAAGTGGGAGGCCAGGTGATCTTGTGTGGTTGTATCCCCAGTGGGCGCAAAAGTCTCAGGTTTTAGCGTAGTAGTAACTTTAGATCTGGCCCTAGCGAGAGGTCTCTGGTTCTTGAGGACGGGGTTAGGACCTATAACTTTGGGGCTAACAGGCTCCACCTTGAGTCTAATATCTAGTAGGACTCCAGGATCTGGCCCAGCCGCGTAGAGATGCAGCCCCCAGCGTCGGGCCTGGAGCCAGTGTTTGGTATACTTTCTCCCCACTTCAGTAAAGGTAATGTTAAGGGTGGCGACCTTGTTCTTAGCCCACTTGACATCTATAGAACCCCAGGTAGACGTGGGATTCCAATCTGTCTGCCCGGTAGTCTCACAGCCCCAATAATAGCAGAAAAAACGTGATTCGTCCCCACACTTCCACATATCAGATCTAAGGGGCCTGTTCTTTGGGCAAACATAGAAGGGGGTCTTAGTTAGTTCTGTCCTAGCCCCAGGAGTCCGACAGCCGGCATCGGGTTTCGGGGGTGGAGCGCGCGCGGCTCCTGGTCCTCCGAACCGTGGGGAGGTGTACATGTGTGGTGAAAAATCTAGCATGTCATTTACCTCGTCAGGGGCCAGAGCCTCTAAGCCCCACCCTGGTGCCCCCGCAGCCAGCTTACACCAGGACGGGTACAGTGGTGGCCACCAGGTCCGGAGGGGATGTTTACCGGTGACGGACCACACCAGGTTTCCGGTTGAAGAGAAAACCTGCCAAGTTAGTTGCTGGGGAGAATGTGGATCCTTATTCGATGTCCCCACCCGGGACGAGACGGCGGCGAAGGCGAAGCTTAAGAGGGTGAGGAGTCTTTTCCACAGTCCATTCATCTTCAGGAGTCTTGGGAGCTCTTTTGGCGTGCGATGCGTGAATCCACGCGGCTATTCCGTCAACCTTTATAGCGGTTGGGGTGGTGAGTAGAACCGAGTAGGGTCCTTTCCAGCGAGGTTCAAGGTTGCCGACTCGATGACGTCTGACCAGAACCAGATCTCCAACCTGGAAACCGTGGGGGATCTCGGGGCTCTCCGTCCAGTAGGTCTCCTTCAGCAAGTCCCACACCTGGAGCCTGACAATCTCAAGAGCCCTGAGGCGGGTAAGGAGGGGTTGAGAAAGAGGGGGGTCAGGATCGTGTACTCCCCCCAACTTCACCTATAGGGGGCGGGCTGCCCCATAGGATCTCATATGGTATCAGCTTAAACCTCCCAGGAGTGTTCCGAGCACGGAATAAGGCGAAGGGGAGGAGGGCTGTCCTATCTTTCCCGCCGGTCTCCAAGGCCAATTTAGTTAAGGTCTCTTTTAGGGTTGTATTCATTCTTTCTACCTGTCCTGAGCTCTGGGGTCTGTAAGCACAATGTAATTTCCAATTAATCCCCAGTTGACTGGCCAGCCCCTGACTTACCTGGGCAACAAAAGCAGGTCCATTGTCAGACCCGATTACCTTAGGGAGTCCAAACCGCGGAAAGATCTCTTCCAGTATCTTCTTAGCCACCACTTGAGCTGTTTCCGAGCGGGTAGGGAATGCTTCCGCCCAACCTGAGAAGGTGTCTATGAACACTAATAGATATTTGTTACCATATCTGGCTGGAGTTATTTCTGTAAAGTCAATTTCCCAATGAGCCCCCGGCCTATCTCCCCTGAGCCTCTTGCCATGGAGAGACGGGGGTCTATTGGAGTTGACAAGGGCACATGCTTGACAACTCTGTACAACCTCTTGAACTATGTCTGGCAGTCTCTGGACGTGGTATTCAGAGGACTTCACGAGCTCTATCAGTTTTCTCGTACCTAAGTGGGTCAGACGATGGAGATTAGCAACGAACTCACGTCCTTGCTGGTCTGGAAGAACTTGTTTGCCGTCTGTTGTCTCTGCCACACCGTAAGGAGAGAAGCCTTGGATCCAGTCTGAACGGTGAAACTCTTCTAATTCTTCTGGGGTATATTGAAAACTGGAGTCTCTCAGGTTTGGAGGGAGCTCTTTACCTACTACCGGCAGGATCACAGCCCCAAGTGCGGCCTGTTTGGCAGTGGCGTCCTCCATACGGTTGCCCTTTGCCACAGCATCCTGTCCCCTCTGGTGCCCGGGACAGTGAATGATGGCCACCTTTCTTGGGAGGTGTACAGCCTCTAGGAGGCTGAGGATATCGTCTTTATTTTTGACCTCTTTTCCTGTGGACGTCAAGAGTCCTCTCTGCCGGTTGATGGCCCCGTGTACATGGGCAGTGGCAAAGGCGTAGCGGCTGTCAGTATAGATGTTAATATTTTTTCCTTCAGCCAGTCTCAATGCCTGAGTGAGGGCTATTAATTCTGCCTTCTGGGCTGAGGTGCCTTCTGGTAGTCCACTGGACCAAATAGTCCTTTTCCCATCTACCACTGCCACTCCAGCCCTTCTTTTTCCTTCCACCAGAAAACTGCTGCCATCTGTGTACCAGGAAGGGCAGCCTGGCAGGGGGACATCAGTCAAATCCTCCCTGACACCAGAGGCCTCAGCCAGGATGTCAGCACACACATGTATTGGTTTCTGCTCTGTTGCCTCAGGGAGCAACGTGGCTGGGTTCAGGATGACGGGGGCCCCAAACAAGACCCTATCATTTAACAGGAGGCTCTGGTAGTGAGTCAGGCGGGCATTGGTTATCCACCTGTCAGGGGGCTGTCGGATGACACTCTCTAAGGCGTGTGGGGCTATGATCGTCACTGGCTGGCCTAATGTTAGTTTATCAGAGTCTTTTACCAGAATGGCTACTGTCGCGATGATCTTGAGGCAGGATGGCCAGCCACTAGCCACTGGGTCCAGTTTCTTAGAGAGGTATGCCACGGGCCGCCTCCAGGGGCCCAAGGTCTGGGTCAACACTCCCTTCGCCACCCCCGCCTTCTCGTCCACAAACAACATAAAAGGTTTGGTTAAGTCCGGTAGGACCAGAGTGGGTGCGGTCAATAAGGCCTGTTTGATGGCATCAAAAGCCGCTTGGTGCTCACGCTTCCACTGGAACTCAGTCTCTGACCTGGTCAAGGAGTGGAGTGGGGCAGCCAGTGCAGTGAACCCAGGAATCCATAGTCGGCAGAACCCGGCAGTGCCTAGGAATTCTCTCACCTGTCGAGGTGTTTGAGGTGTTGGTATCTGGAGCACAGTCTTCTTCCGGGCCTCAGTGAGCCACCGCTTTCCATCTCGGAGGATGTAGCCCAGGTAGGTCACTTCGGTGCGACGCAGCTGTGCCTTCTTTGCTGACGCCCGGTATCCCAAACGGCCTAATTCAGATAGTAATTGTTCAGCTCCTTTTTGGCACTCACCTTGGGTTTCAGCACTCAGAAGTAGATCATCAACGTATTGAAGAAGAGTCAGGTGTGGGTTATTGGTCCTGAAAATCGTCAGGTCCCAATGTAGGGCCTCATCAAAGAGGGTAGGTGAATTCTTGAAGCCCTGTGGCAGTCTGGTCCAGGTCAATTGTCCAGAATGTCCCGTCTCTGGATCCTTCCATTCGAAGGCAAACAGGTGTTGGCTAGAGGAATGTAATCTCAGACTGAAGAAAGCATCCTTAAGATCTAGGACGGTATAGCATGTCCTCTTCGGTGGCAGAGAGCTAAGGAGGGTATAGGGATTAGGCACTATAGGATGTACATCTTCTACCCGTTTATTAACTTCCCTCAGGTCCTGGACAGGTCGGTAGTCTTGTGTTCCCGGCTTCTTCACTGGGAGCAGTGGGGTGTTCCAGGGGGACCGGCATGTGGTTAGGATGCCCAACTGTAAAAATTTGTTTATGTGGGGCCGGATCCCTTCCCTCACCTCCTTGCTCATAGGGTACTGGGATACGGTGATAGGGGTGACACCTGACTTGACGGTAATCACTATGGGGGGTACTTGGGAAGCCATCCCAACTCCCCCTGTTTCCGCCCAGGCCTCAGGGAACCTTGAAAGCCACCATTGGGGGTTGTCCATCTTGTTACCTTTTTCATGTATTCGATATTCATCAGCCAGGTTAAAAGTTAGAGTCCATACTGGCCTGGAGGGGTGCCATTTCACTTGGGGTCCGTCTGGAGAGAACTGTATTTCGGCATTCATCTTGGTCAGCAAATCTCTTCCGAGCAAGGGGGTGGGACACTCAGGGATCACTAGAAAAGAATGTGATACTCGGCCGGTCCCTAGGTAAACTCGGCGGGCTGTTGTCCATTTGTGTATTTTCGTGCTGGTTGCCCCCACTACTATACTGGTCTTGTTTGTAAGTTTCCCCATAGGGTGTTGTAGAACTGAAAACTTCGCCCCCGTATCAACTAGGAAATCCACGGGGGTTCCCTCCACATCTAAAGTTATCCTAGGCTCGGGGAGGGAATACGAGCCCCGACTATCCTAGTCATCTTCATTTCTCAGGGCTAGGGTCTTAGGACCTCGCATTTTTTTCTTCGAGTTTGGGCAATCCCTGGCCCAATGTCCTTTCATCTTGCAGAGGCGACATTGGTCTTTGTCCAACATCCTGTTCCAGTTCGGTGTGGCCCATTTATCTCGGTTGTGTGGGTTGCCCAGGTTCTCTGTCTTCCTTCCTACATTTCTGTTTCCTTCAGGTACTACCGCGGCCAGTATATGAGTCAAATTCTGGTCCCTGCGTCTATCTCTCTCATCCTCTCTCTCTTCCCTTTCCTTTTTCTCTCTCTCTCTCTTCTCTTCTTCCGTCTCTCTCTTATGGCACACTTTCTCTGCCTCTTTGACTAAATCTCTTACAGTAAGATCTTGCAAGCCCTCTAATCTTTGTAACTTACGCTTGATATCTGGATAGGACTGGCCTATAAAGGACATAGCTACTGCTGCCTGTTGTCCCTCTGACATAGGGTCAAAGGGGGTGTATCTCCGGTATGCCTCTAGAAGTCTCTCTAGAAACAAAGAAGGGGCCTCTGTGGGTCCCTGGAGTACCTCTCTTACCTTAGCCAAATTGGTGGGGCGACGAGCTGCCCCCTTGAGACCTGCCACCAGAGCCCGGCGGTATGTGGTCAGCCACTCCCTATCTTCAGCTGTGTTGTAGTCCCAAGGTGGGCGGTCAAGGGGAAAGGCGGCATCAATGAGGTTGGGCATCTGGGTAGGGGTCCCATCTGGCCCTGGGACATGTTTCCGGGCCTCGAGGAGGATCCGCTCCTTCTCCTCTGTGGTGAAAAGAACCTGTAGAAGCTGTTCACAGTCGTCCCACGTGGGCTGATGGGAGAACATCAGAGACTCTATGAGGTTAATTAAGCTAGAAGGATTCTCAGAGAAGGGATCATGGTTAGTTTTCCAGTTATAAAGGTCAGCAGAGGAAAAAGGCCAATACTGCAAGGGTTGTAGATCTGGGGGATCGACAGGGGGGCCATAAGCTCGGAGCGGGAAGGTGGGGACGGAAGAAGGCCCCTCTGGGCTGGCCCCTCGGCGACTTCTGGTCCCTGCGGCGGGGCCTTCCGGTTTGTCAGTGTCATGTTGATAAGGAGGGGGTGCACTGGGTGTCGACGGGGTGGCCTATCTTCTTCAGGAGGGCCCTCGATGTCGGGGTAAATCTTAGGGACTGTCTTCTTCTCCGTCCGGGACTCCTGCGCTACCAATATGTGAGAGGACGAAGGGGACGAAGAGGGGGGTGGCCGGGACCAAGACCTCAGCCACGAGGGAGGATCGGAAGCTAGATTCTCCCATACTACGATATAAGGGACCTGGTCCGGATGAGATCCGGGCCCCGGCTGAAAAACAATTCTTCTGATGGACGAAATAATTGCCTGGTCTAGAGTGCCCTCTGGTGGCCAGCCTACTCCAAATGTTGGCCATTCAGAGGTGCAGTAAGTCTGCCACTGTCCCTTTTTCACAGCCACAGACAAATTTTGGGCTCTTGTTTTTACTTCTGACCAATGATTCAAAGTTTGGCTCAACGGAGTGGACTTGGACTGTCCCATGGTAAAGAAGAAAAGAACCAAACCAAAAAATGAAATTAAAAAAAGAAAAAATAGTGCGTGTATGCACACGTGCCCGAGTTTGGACTTATATATCCAGCCAAACGCAACCTCGGACGGCGTTGGGTCTTGAATCCACCGCCCGGGCAGGAGAAGTTCTCCGTCCCCTTGATTATAGAAGGTCACAGTCTGATCTCCTTGACTCCCAACTGCCGGGTCCTCCCAACAAAATTTGGCTCGCGGAACGTCTCCCAGAGCCTGCGCAATCGGGGCATCCCCTTGTGCGCTATCTAGAAAGAAAAAGGGAGGAAAAGAAAAGAGAAAAAAGAAAGCTGTTTGGAGTAGAAAACCTCTTCTACTCCCAGACGCCCCGCGCCGGATAGGAATACTCTTCTACCCCGGAGTAGGAAACATCTTCTACTCCCAGGCGTCTGTGCTGGGTAGGGAACCTCTTCTACCCGAGTGCACCCTCAAGCTAGCCTTTACACTGGGTGGGGATACTCATCCACCCGACTGTTCGGAGTAGGAAACCTCTTCTACCCCCAGACGTTTGTACCGGTACCGAGAAATGCAAAATCCGTAACATGCAACTCACATCCACATGCGCTCACACACTCAGCGGCCGCTTTCTAGCACTCACACCAACGTACCTCCAAGTGGCATTCGGGGCTCCAGGGGGTCACACTCCAATCTCGCTGGGGCCTCCAAATGAAAGAGCGTACCCCTAAACGGGGAGCCGCGTCTCTCGCTCCGATCGCAGGATGAGGTGCCCCCAGGAATCACGAGTAGCCGGTCTTGATGTAACAGCAAGAGGTAGCTTTATTAGCGGGATCCTGGGTCGATACGTGTCCCACACAGGAGACAGAGGAATCGACCCCGAGCCTCCAAACTCGGGGGTTTATATAAGGGAGGTTAGGGGCATTCTCGAGGTTACACATGATTGGCCAATTCAAATGGTGCACAGTTACTTTCGGTGTGAAATTACATCAGCAAGGAGTACGTGCGATCTAGCAGCCCAGCAGCACGGGCAGGGGGGCTTATCTCACTCAGGGGGGTGAAGGAGGAGGAGGGGGTGGCTACAGATGGCTGATAGCTGGTTTGGCAAGTCTGGCCCTGCACATCCGGACTCTGACAATGAGTAACCTTTATGAAACTCTAATTCTACACCACCTGCAGGACAGAACCTGCACTTACAACTAGAATGCTTAAGGAACAATCAGAGAAATGAGCAGCCTCTGAGACTCCTCCAAAGGCCTAGATCAGCATCTGTAATACAGTCTCTCAAAAAAAGGCCCTGGGGGAGAAAATAAGTGTCCACTGCACAGGAATTCTCACACAACAGAGAAATTTCTAGAAGCCAGGCAAGGAACTCTAAGAGACCTGAGACTAAATCCAGTAATCAGGCTCACTAGTTCTTTCCTGCCTTGCTTCACATCTGTTTCTCCTTTGTCTAACCGCCAAGGTCAATTTGGCTCTGTTATCACCCTATATCATATTTTACACTTCCTTTTTATCCCTTTCCCCCCCATTTCCCTTAAAAACAAAAGCAAAAAGCAAACAAAATGAAAACAAACCAAAACCAAAACCAAAACAAAACCCAAAAAACAACAAAACCAAACAGACACTGGCATGGTTTGCCAGCTCTCTGTATCAAAGACTCTTCAAAGATGGGACCATTCTTACATAATCTGATTGTATGGTTTTCTCTTTCTTTTCTCCATCTATCTTCAGCCAAAACTCACTGATATCTCCCTGATATTGATCACTATCATTTTTGTTTCCACTCATAAACACACAGGATTGCAGGTGTCTTTACTTTCTAAAATAATATCAACTGGACACAATTTGTAATACCAGGAAAGCAAGTCTTTTTTCTCTCTCTCTCCCTATTGTGCAGCCTTGTCTGTCCTGGACCTTGTTACATAATAGACAAAGCTGGCTTCAAACTCACAGAGATCTGCCTGCCTCAGTCTTCCATGTGCTGTGCTTAAAGGTGTATGCCACCACACCTAAGACAGTCCAAATTGAGGAACTGACTATAGCAGATTGGTTTGTGGGCATGTCTGTGAGGGGATTGTTCTGATTGTTAATTGATGTTGGAAACCCCCTCCCTCAGCGTGGGCAGCATCATTCCCAAGTCAGGGTCTGTAGGTGTGACGTCACTAGCTGGTTTAAGTTAAAAGCTAAGATGTTTTATGTTGGGATATTTTTTATTACAATCGCGGAAATGAAACTAGAACAAGAGGTGGCTATTTTCAGTTCTTAGTGTTTTCATAGTTGGCATACCCCTAGATCATGGCTGTCAGCACAGACAGCATTCTATCATCAGGGGAGCATGGGGGACAGAAATGAGAAAAAGAGAATTCAAATTGTGGGAGATATGAATGTTCTGCAAGTTGAAGTTGAACAGAAGAAGGCAAGAGCATTCCTTTGAGATAAAGATTGCCAACACAAAGAAATATGAAATATCTTGACAGTAATGAGGATGGATGGCACTCCCTAGAAGAGCAATTTTACCATTTACCATTGTGAGAGACAGAAAAAAAATGAATGTAAAGGAGAGGAAAATTAACATCATTAACTCCTTAGTTAAATACAAATCAAACAATAATTATCACATGCCTGCCCTTCAGGCAAAGCAATTTCATTAAAATGCCCATTGTTAGCCTTTTGTCTTGTGTTCATACACTCTCAGGTAATAAGAAATCCAGTCTGTGTAAAATGATCATCCAGTACACACACGGCAAGAGAAGTATATGCTATTTATCATTGTTACTTGTTTATTAGTTTGTTAGGAGGAAAGGACATCTTCACCAAAATGTTTTAGAAAAAACACTCAAATAAGTTTATTTCTAGCAGAAATATCTCCTGGCTCTCTTCCTTTGCTGTTGCTAGGTCACGTGGTGTCTGCCAGCCAGAGCTGAATTATGCCATTTCTAAGCAAAAAAAAAAAAAAAATGCTCCCCTGGCATGTAAACAGCCAGTCATCCCATGAGGTGACTCTGGTAATAAGGGTTTCACTGTTTGGTTGGGCTTTTAAAGGTACAATTCTCCTGACTCTTTGCGTGTGTCCCTAACATTTGCTTTTGCATATTAGCATCAAAGTCAGCAACTTACACCCCCCCCCAAACAAAGTGTTACTATAATTCACACAGACTAGGCATATTAAATATTCAGGTCTATTTAAAATTATTAAGTTTCTGCTAGAATCATGAAGATGTCTCATAACATCTGATGAGTTCAGTGGGGAGCAGCTTTTAAAAGGGGGCTGTTCTGAAAACTCGATTAAGCTTCTTTGTTGGCTTCTGTTTGTGGAGCCTGAGAGCCAACCCAGGCATTTGTGCGTGCCAGACAAGTGCTCTGGCACTAAACTCCAGCCTCAGATCAATTGTTCATAAAGACTAAAATTAATATGTATGTCTAATTGTGAAAGGCACTAAATGGTTTATTTATCTACTATAATTACAATCTAGGATCACAAGAGCTGACTTCCTGAAATCTATAAAACACAGAAAGGATAAAAAATGAAAGAGAACTTGATGTGGTTCTGACATTCATTTTGTCTAAAGTACAATGCGTGTTCACCAAAACCATGGTTTTTCTGCTTCATACCTAAAAATAGTACAACTTGGAAATAATTCTACTTTTAGGTATGTAAACCCTAAACTACAGGGTTTACAGGCTATTAGGTAACTCATAGCTGAAGCAATGCCGGTCACCTGCTTTGACTTCTGTACTGTCCATTTATTATTTTCCTCATCTTTTCTTTCTTTTTTACTTACTGACACAGATTCTTTTTATATAACCCTGGCCATTCTGGAACTCACTATGTAGACCAGGCTGTCCTTGAGCACTCAGAGATCCACCTGCCTTAGTCACCCCTTTTAAGGCTAGGGTTACAGAAGTACCACCACACCTTCCTCGATGTTTCTAATGATGCTTCCTCAAATAAAATATTGTTAGAGTATTGTCTGCATGTTATACTTCTATAATTTCAAGCTTTATAAAATGTAAGACCTGACGAGATAAGAATAGTTGAATTAAAGAAAAAGAATCAACTAGCCACACCCACAAGCACCAGCAATGAAAACTGGGGGTAGGTGACTAACTTTTCCTCTGACTCTATGATTGGCTGCTAAGCAGAGTAGAAACCAATTAACTGAGATGCAACCACATATCTGAGTCACTGTTCTGTTACTGTGAAGAGACACCATGACCACAGCAACTCTTAAAAAGGAAAGTATTTAACTGGGGCTGGATTACAGTTTCAGAAGTATAGCCCATTATCAGCATAGCAGGAAGCATGGTGGCACATAGGCAGACATGGTCCCAAAGAAGGGGTTCTACATCCAAATTCACAAGCAGCAGGAAGAGAGAGCTACTGGACCTGGGCTTGAGCTTGTAGAAATGCAGAGCCTACTCCCCAACCCCCAGTGACATACATTCTCCTGATCCTTTCAACTAGTACCACTCTCTGGTGACCAAACATTCAAATCTATGGCCTATGGGTTTATTCTTATTCAACCTACCATAAGGCAGTTTTCTGGATTGCAGCCCCCAATTTGCTTGTTTGTGTTTGTGAAACCAGGGATTGAACCCAGGCATTTGAGCATATGAGACAAGTGTTCTACTATTGAACTGTAGTCCTAGTCCAATTATTTTTAAAGCCTAAAACTAGGTTCTCTGACAGCAAAATTATAAAGTCTTTTTAAAATGGAAAGACTTTTATATCTAGTAAAATTTTCCCTTGGTTAGTAATCTGTAGTCATTCTTATTTATGGTCATGGCAAACTATAGTAAACTTAGCTGTCTGTCCATGTTAGGTTCTGTCAACTTGACACAGCTAGAGTTATCTCGGAAGAGGAACTTTGATCAAGAAATTTCTCCATTGGATTGGTCTGTAGACAGACACTCTACAAGGCATCTTCTTGATTAATGACTGGTACGGGAGGACTAGCCCATTGTGAATAATGCTAGCCCTGGCAGATATCCTGAGTGATATAAGAAAGCAGGCTGAGCAAGCCATGTGGAAGCAAGAGCCAGGAATCAGTCTTCTTCTGTGGCTTCTGCTTCAGTTCCTGCATTCAGGTTCCTGCCATGAGTTCCTTCCTTGACTTCCCTTCATGATGGACTGTGTGTTATAAGATGAAATAAACTATTTCCTTCCCAACTTGACCTGGCCTTTTATCACAGCAATAGAAATATCTAACTGATGTACTGTCTAAATCACACGTTCTAGTTTCCTTTCTGATGTTGAGATAAAATACCAGAGTAGGATGGAGATGGGAGATGGGGGTGAATCAATTTAGTTAGGATTTTATTGCTGTGAACAGACACCATGACCAAGGCAAGTCTGGTAAAGGACAACATTTAATTGGGTCTGACTTACAAGTTCAGAGTTTCAGTTCATTATCATTAAGGTGGGAGCATGTCTGCAAGTGACCTGCCTGGTGAACTCAAGACACAGGCCCACAGGAACAGCTGAAGACCTGTACAGAGGAAAAACTACATGCACGAAAGCAGAACACTCTGTCCCCATAACTGGCTGAAAGAAAACAGTAAAACAGGTCTACAGCACTCCTGACACACAGGCTTATAGGGACAGTCTAGCCACTGTCAGAAATAGCAGAACAAAGTAACACTAGAGATAATCCGATGGCGAGAGGCAAGCGCAGGAACCCAAGCAACAGAAACCAAGACTACATGGCATCATCGGAGACCAATTCTCCCACCAAAACAAACATGGAATGTCCAAACACACCAGAAAAGCAAGATCTAGTTTCAAAATCATATTTGATCATGATGCTGGAGGACTTCAAGAAAGACGTGAAGAACTCCCTTAGAGAAACACAGGAAAACATTAATAAACAAGTAGAAGCCTACAGAGAGGAATCGCAAAAATGCCTGAAAGAATTCCAGGAAAACATAAATAAACAAGTAGAAGCCCATAGAGAGGAGACACAAAAATCCCTGAAAGAATATCAGGAAATCATAAATAAACAAGTAGAAGCCCATAGAGAGGAGTCACAAAAATCCCTGAAAGAATTCCAGGAAAACACAAACAGTTGAAGGAATTAAAAATGGAAATAGAAGCAATCAAGAAAGAACACATGGAAACAACCCTGGATATAGAAAACCAAAAGAAGAGACAAGGAGCTGTAGATACAAGCTTCACCAACAGAATACAAGAGATGGAAGAGAGAATCTCGGGAGCAGAAGATTCCATAGAAATCATTGACTCAACTGTCAAAGATAATGTAAAGCAGAAAAAGCTACTGGTCCAAAACATACAGGAAATCCAGGACTCAATGAGAAGATCAAACCTAAGGATAATAGGTATAGAACAGAGTGAAGACTCCCAGCTCAAAGGACCAGTAAATATCTTCAACAAAATCATAGAAGAAAACTTCCCTAACCTAAAAAAAGAGATACCCATAGACATACAAGAAGCCTACAGAACTCCAAATAGATTGGACCAGAAAACAAACACCTCCCGTCACATAATAGTCAAAACACCAAACGCACAAAATAAAGAAAGAATATTAAAAGCAGTAAGGGAAAAAGGTCAGGTAACATATAAAGGCAGACCTATCAGAATCACACCAGACTTCTCGCCAGAAACTATGAAGGCCAGAAGATCCTGGACAGATGTCGTACAGACCCTAAGAGAACACAAATGCCAGCCCAGGTTACTGTATCCTGCAAAACTCTCAATTAACATAGATGGAGAAACCAAGATATTCCATGACAAAACCAAATTTACACAATATCTTTCTACAAATCCAGCACTACAAAGGATAATAAATGGTAAAGCCCAACATAAGGAGGCAAGCTATACCCTAGAAGAAGCAAGAAACTAATCGTCTTGGCAACAAAACAAAGAGAATGAAAGCACACAAACATAACCTCACATCAAAATATGAATATAACGGGAAGCAATAATCACTATTCCTTAATATCTCTCAACATCAATGGCCTCAACTCCCCAATAAAAAGACACAGATTAACAAACTGGATACGCAACGAGAACCCTGCATTCTGCTGCCTACAGGAAACACACCTCAGAGACAAAGACAGACATTACCTCAGAGTGAAAGGCTGGAAAACAATTTTCCAAGCAAATGGTCAGAAGAAGCAAGCTGGAGTAGCCATTCTAATATCAAATAAAATCAATTTTCAACTAAAAGTCATCAAAAAAGATAAGGAAGGACACTTCATATTCATCAAAGGAAAAATCCACCAAGATGAACTCTCAATCCTAAATATCTATGCCCCAAATACAAGGGCACCTACATATGTAAAAGAAACCTTATTAAACCTCAAAACACACATTGCACCTCACACAATAATAGTGGGAGATTTCAACACCCCACTCTCATCAATGGACAGATCATGGAAACAGAAATTAAACAGAGATGTAGACAGACTAAGAGAAGTCATGAGCCAAATGGACTTAACGATATTTATAGAACATTCTATCCTAAAGCAAAAGGATATACCTTCTTCTCAGCTCCTCATGGTACTTTCTCCAAAATTGACCATATAATTGGTCAAAAAACGGGCCTCAACAGGTACAGAAAGATAGAAATAATCCCATGCGTGCTATCAGACCACCACGGCCTAAAACTGGTCTTCAATAACAGTCAAGGAAGAATGCCCACATATACTTGGAAATTGAACAATGCTCTACTCAATGATAACCTGGTCAAGGAAGAAATAAAGAAAGAAATTAAAAACTTTTTAGAATTTAATGAAAATGAAGGTACAACATACCCAAACTTATGGGACACAATGAAAGCTGTGCTAAGAGGAAAACTTATAGCGCTGAGTGCCTGCAGAAAGAAACAGGAAAGAGCATATGTCAGCAGCTTGACAGCACACCTAAAAGCTCTAGAACAAAAAGAAGCAAATACACCCAGGAGGAGTAGAAGGCAGGAAATAATCAAACTCAGAGCTGAAATCAACCAAGTAGAAACAAAAAGGACCATAGAAAGAATCAACAGAACCAAAAGTTGGTTCTTTGAGAATATCAACAAGATAGATAAACCCTTAGCCAGACTAACGAGAGGACACAGAGAGTGCGTCCAAATTAACAAAATCAGAAATGAAAAGGGAGATATAACAACAGATTCAGAGGAAATTCAAAAAATCATCAGATCTTACTACAAAAACCTATATTCAACAAAACTTGAAAATCTTCAGGAAATGGACAATTTCCTAGACAGATACCAGGTACCGAAGTTAAATCAGGAACAGATAAACCAGTTAAACAACCCCATAACTCCTAAGGAAATAGAAGCAGTCATTAAAGGTCTCCCAACCAAAAAGAGCCCAGGTCCAGACGGGTTTAGTGCAGAATTCTATCAAACCTTCATAGAAGACCTCATACCAATATTATCCAAACTATTCCACAAAATTGAAACGGATGGATCACTACCGAATACCTTCTACCAAGCCACAATTACTCTTATACCTAAACCACACAAAGACACAACAAAGAAAGAGAACTTCAGACCAATTTCCCTTATGAATATCGACGCAAAAATACTCAACAAAATTCTGGCAAACCGAATCCAAGAGCACATCAAAACAATCATCCACCATGACCAAGTAGGCTTCATCCCAGGCATGCAGGGATGGTTTAGTATACGGAAAACCATCAACGTGATCCATTATATAAACAAACTGAAAGAACAAAACCACATGATCATTTCATTAGACACTGAGAAAGCATTTGACAAAATTCAACACCCCTTCATGATAAAAGTCCTGGAAAGAATAGGAATTCAAGGCCCATACCTGAACATAGTAAAAGCCATATACAGCAAACCAGTTGCTAACATTAAACTAAATGGAGAGAAACTTGAAGCAATCCGACTAAAATCAGGGACTAGACAAGGCTGCCCACTCTCTCCCTACTTATTATATAGTTCTTGAAGTTCTAGCCAGAGCAATCAGACAACAAAAGGAGGTCAAGGGGATACAGATCGGAAAAGAAAAAGTCAAAATATCACTATTTGCAGATGATATGATAGTATATTTAAGTGATCCCAAAAGTTCCACCAGAGAACTACTAAAGCTGATAAACAACTTCAGCAAAGTGGCTGGGTATAAAATTAACTCAAATAAATCAGTTGCCTTCCTCTATACAAAAGAGAAACAAGCCGAGAAAGAAATTAGGGAAACGACACCCTTCATAATAGACCCAAATAATATAAAGTACCTCGGTGTGAATTTAACAAAGCAAGTAAAAGATCTGTACAATAAGAACTTCAAGACACTGAAGAAGGAAATTGAAGAAGACCTCAGAAGATGGAAAGATCTCCCATGCTCATGGATTGGCAGGATTAATATACAAAAAATGGCCATTTTACCAAAAGCAATCTACAGATTCAATGCAATCCCCATCAAAATACCAATCCAATTCTTCAAAGAGTTAGACAGAACAATTTGCAAATTCATCTGGAATAACAAAAAACCCAGGATAGCTAAAGCTATCCTCAACAATAAAAGGACTTCAGGGGGAATCACTATCCCTGAACTCAAGCAGTATTACAGAGCAATAGTGATAAAAACTGCATGGTATTGGTACAGAGACAGACAGATAGACGAATGGAATAGATTTGAAGACCCAGAAATGAACCCACACACCTTTGGTCACTCCAGGAGTCTTCCTGAACACCTATATTAAGTTTTACCATGTTCTATGATCTCTCCCTCCCCCTATGTTTTGAGCCAGATTTTAAGTCTAATCACATGAACATGAATACTATCTGGTACATTTTATACTTCAACACTTTATAAAAGTCAATAAAAGTACTTGTGAGATAAATCCTCCTGCTGACATTATGTGTATCTGAGTATCCTACCAACCTAAGACAGTCAAAGATGGTGCAGAATTGAGGATCCAAAGCCGGTGGACCTCTTGATTAGAGGCTTCTCTTTCTAACCTTTGCCTTTCAAAGGGATTCTGATTGTCACAGAATTATGAGTCTTATGGCTCACTGCTCCCATTTTGAACTTACCACCATGTTTCTCTTATAGATACACACTCTCTTAGTTGCAAACTAAATATCAAGACTCCTACTACACATGAATTGCCCTGGTATAAAGGAGAGTGCTCAGAGGATGAAGTGCCTTTCCTTGTATTTGATAATATAAACAAGGCCACACCTTTGAATGACATAGAAAAGAAGGTAAATTACACTATTCCAAGTACAGAATTCACACAAAGCCTGAAAAACATTTCAGAAGAGTTGCAGAAACAGCTATATAACATGGAACCAGAGAACAGAGGTAAGTATGGGGCACTATGAAATGATAAAGGCTATTAATAAGCTCCAGGAAGGGTGTAGCACATATAAGAAGTGAGCTGTGGATGCGTAAAAGAGCTGAACATTGATCAAAGCTGTAAGTACATGGTACTTAATGTTAAGAAACAGCAAGCCAAGAAAGTAAAGAATATAGGTCTCTAAATATGCAGAGAAAGACTTGATCATTGAAGGGGTTGATGGCTATATAAAAGGGAAGAAGATGATGATTATGTTTGCCATTTGCAGGACATCGAACCTTGAAGGCCATTATGATGTCTCTATATAATCAAGGCCAACTCAGTAAAGCATTCTGGGAAATCACCTGTGGTGAAAAGCATCACTTCATGTTCGATTCAAATAGCATTACTTGGATTATGCCTCCAACTGAGGACAGAGGCACCATAGAAAAATGGAAGACTAACAGAGAATTAGAACAAGGTCTCTGGAAGTTCTCCATGGGAGATTCCCCTCACTGGTTCAAGAACTTCTTTAAAAACTGCAAGGAAATGCCAAGTAAGTAGGTACATTTCCACAAGGAAACATGCAGAGAACAGGCAGTTTTCTTGAAAAGTTTGATGACTTCCCTATGTGGATGTCACATGTGCATAATGGAAAATCTGAAAAACTGAATACTAATTTGTTGGTGGTATTTCTGTCTGTGGATCCAGTGATGAGCACAAAGATTTCTCTTTGCCATCTTAACCCCCAATGTTTTTCATTCCCTATTAACCAGTGATCCAGGCTCTACATGGCCTGCCAGTGAGCTCCTCGTCTGTGTGCATCATTGTATACTTCCAGCCTTTTCTTGCTCCACTGTAGCTGCCCTTCTACCAGCCCTAACATCACTTTTGAAGGCTTTATTATCTTTTTTGGCTCAATTAAACACAAAAAAATTGTGACACAGTACAATTATGTCACATTGTCTGATGTTTCAGTAGACATTTGCTTTCTTTGATAGTGAAACAAACTCTGAAAGACTGAGTATTAATTTGTTGGTGGTTTTTTGTCTGTGGAGCCAAACTCTGTAAGGACATCTTACACACACATTCTACTCATCTTTCTAGCCAGGGTCTGGGAAAATAGTTATCACACATGAGTTCCTTGTGCTACCCAGAGAGAAGTTGCTGATGGAGGTGTAATGTCAGCATCATTTATATTTTTTTCTGATTTTTTTTACAGGATCAACAGTAAAGGTCCCAGATACCACCCAGCCTACATTTGCCACCCAGATTCCACCTACAGGGAATAGCATCCAAGTCATGGCTTACCCCCAGATTCCATCTATAGAAATAAGCACCCAGCCTACATTTACCACCCATGGTCAAAGTATTATGTTTTGGGTGACTGTAGTTCTAGCAATCTTCACTGCATTGCCTAGGGTTGCTACAATAGTGAAAAAAAGGTAAGAAAAGGGCTGGGCTCATTCTTCTTGGTTTATTAATCAGGTAAGGACATAGGAGCCCATTTCCAATGGTCTAATCCAAGCCACTCTCTATCACAGTCTATTTGTTGCAGTTTAGTGGAATTTAATTACCTATGTGACCACATTTCTTTTTGTGTGTTGTCACTGATGGCCACAAACTACAGCCAAATATGCTAACTCACTAAGTACCACAAAAGGGAGATTGAAGTGAAATATTAATTACTGTGTCTTGGGTACTTGGACAGCAAAAGGGATGCAGTATGATAATATCTATCTATAAGACCACCTCATATACAGATCTGTTAATTCTTTTTCTCCAGCAAAATTCTCATATTTTTGAACCAGTTAATGTCACAGCAGAAGCAGGAGAAATTGCCAGAAGTTGTGATTTGCTATCACATAGCATTGTGACCACAAGAACACAGATCCACAGTTTTGCTCAACAATAGGGACTTTGAGTGGACTTGTAAGATAATGCTTTATCAAGTAATTTCTCAATGCAGCTCATCAACTTTGTCGTCAGATGTTTAGAGTTCAGTTTTCCTTTACCTAATGGACACATGAGTAAACACAAGTAGAAGCAATTTTCAAAATTTTGTCTTTTGGAGGCTGGAGTAGTGGCACATCTGTTAGGAATACTGACTGCTCTAGCAAAAGACCCACATTCAATGCCCAGCATCTACATGGTAGCTCACAACCACATGTAACTCCATTGCTACAAATCAACAACCTTTCCTGGCTTCTATGTATTCTGTACACACATGTTGCATGGTTGTACACTCAGGCATTTGAACATACATACAAAATATAATCTTTTAAAAGGCATTTAGATTTTTGACATTGGGATTGATGTCTGACACTGGACATTCAGGACTTGTAGCAACTATGTTCCTTTTTTAAAAAATTAGTGATATGTTTCATTTAACCAACTACCTCTAAAATGTTACATCAACATGGAACCAATATAAAGCATGAAGGAGATATTTTAGATCCTTTTCCCTCTTCAGGATCAGCTCTTTAAATAATAATGGAATTAGATTAAACTCAGGTCAAATGTTGACAAGCCCTCTTACAAAAATGCCATCTTGGTATCCTATACTTTATATAAAATAATTTAGCTTATTCTTTGAGATGGTCATGCGAATATATAATATATTTTCATCATATTTGTTACTCATTCATGCTCTCTTTCTCTCAATTCTACTCTGAAATGTCCCCTTCCTACTTTATGCCTCTTCTTCTTTTGTTTTTGATTTGAAATTTTTTTAAGATTTTTTTTAATTAACTTGAGTATTTCTTATTTACATTTCAAGTGTTATTCCCTTTCCCTGTTTCCGGGCAAACATCCCCCTAATCCCTCCCCCTCCCTTTCTTGATAGATGTTCCCCTCCCCATCCTCCCCCAATTGCTGCCCTACCCCCAACAATCTAGTTCACTGGGGGTTCAGTCTTAGCAGGACCCAGGGCTTCCCCTTCCACTGGTGCTCTTACTAGGATATTCATTGCTACCTATGAGGTCAGAGTCGAGGGTCAGTCCATGTATAGTCTTTAGGTAGTGGCTTAGTCCCTGGAAGCTCTGGTTGCTTGGCATTGTTGTACATATGGGGTCTCGAGCCCCTTCAAGCTCTTCTAGTTCTTTCTCTGATTCCTTCAACGGGGGTCCTATTCTCAGTTCAGTGGTTAGCTGCTGGCATTTGCCTATGTATTTGCTGTATTCTGGCTGTGTCTCTCAGGAGAGATCTACATCCAGCTCCTGTCGGCCTGAACTTCTTTGCTTCATCCATCTTGTCTAATTGGGTGGCTGTATATGTATGGGCCACATGTGGGGCAGGCTCTGAATGGGTGTTCCTTCTATGTCTGTTTTAATCTTTGCCTCTCTATTCCCTGTCAAGGGTATTCTTGTTGCCCTTTTAAAGAAGGAGTGAAGCATTCACATTTTGATCATCCATTTTGAGTTTCATTTGTTCTAGGCATCTAGGGTAATTCAAGCATTTGGGCTAATAGCCACTTATCAATGAGTGCATACCATGTGTGTTTTTCTGTGATTGGGTTACCTCACTCAGGATGATATTTTCCAGTTCCAACCATTTGCCTACGAATTTCATAAACTCGTTGTTTTTGATAGCTGAGTAATATTCCATTGTGTAGATGTACCATATTTTCTGTATCCATTCCTCTGTTGAAGGGCATCTGGGTTCTTTCCAGCTTCTGGCTGTTATAAATAAGGCTGCGATGAACATAGTGGAGCACGTGTCCTTTTTATATGTTGGGGCATCTTTTGGGTATATGCCCAAGAGAGGTATAGCTGGAACCTCAGGCAGTTCAATGTCCAATTTTCTGAGGAACCTCCAGACTGATTTTCAGAATGGTTTTACCAGTCTGCAATCCCACCAACAATGGAGGAGTGTTCCTCTTTCTCCACATCCTCGCCAGCAACTGCTGTCACCTGAGTTTTTTAACTTAGCCATTCTCACTGGTGTGAGGTGAAATCTCAGGGTTGTTTTGATTTGCATTTCCCTTATGACTAAAGATGTTGAACATTTTTCTAGGTGTTTCTCAGCCATTCGGCATTCCTCAGCTGTGAATTCTTTCTTTATCTCTGAACCCCATTTTTAATAGGGTTATTTTTCTCCCTGCGGTCTAACTTCTTGAGTTCTTTGTATATTTTGGATATAGGCCTCTATCTGTTGTAGGATTGGTAAAGATCCTTTCCCAATCTGTTGGTTGCCGTTTTGTCCTAACCACAGTGTCCTTTGCCTTACAGAAGCTTTGCAGTTTTATGAGATCTCATTTGTCGATTCTTGATCTTAGAGCATAAGCCATTGGTATTTTGTTCAGGAAATTTTTTCCAGTGCCCATGTGTTCGAGATGCTGCCCTAGTTTTTCTTCTATTAGTTTGAGTGTATCGGGTTTGATGGGGAGGTCCTTGATCCACTTGGACTTAAGCTTTGTACAGGGTGATAAGCATGGATCAATCTGCATTCTTCTATATGTTGACCTCCAGTTGAACCAGCACCATTTGCTGAAAATGCTACCTTTTTTCCATTGGATGGTTTTGGCTCCTTCGTCAAAAATCAAGTGACCATAGGTGTGTGGGTTCATTTCTGGGTCTTCAATTCTGTTCCATTGGTCTATCTGTCTGTCTCTGTACCAATACCATGCAGTTTTTATCACTATTGCTCTGTAATACTGCTTGAGTTCAGGGATAGTGATTCCCCCTGAAGTCCTTTTATTGTTGAGGATAGTTTTAGCTATCCTGGGTTTTTTGTTATTCCAGATGAATTTGCAAATTGTTCTGTCTAACTCTTTGAAGAAATGAATTGGTATTTTGATGGGGATTTCATTGAATCTGTAGATCGCTTTTGGTAAAATGGCCATTTTTATTATATTAATCCTGCCAATCCATGAGCATGGGAGATCTTTCCATCTTCTGAGGTCTTCTAAAATTTCTTTCTTCAGAGGCTTGAAGTTCTTATTGTACAGATCTTTTACTTGCTTGGTTAAAGTCACACCGAGGTACTTTATATTATTTGGGTCTATTATGAAGGGTGTCGTTTCCCTAATTTCTTTCTCGGCTTGTTTCTCTTTAGTGTAGAGGAAGGCTACTTACTGATTTATTTGAGTTAATTTTATACCCAGCCACTTTGCTGAAGTTGTTTATCAGCTTTAGTAGTTCTCTAGTGGAACGTTTGGGATCACTTAAATATACTATCATATCATCTGCAAATAGTGATATTTTGACTTCTTCTTTTCCGATCTGTATCCCTTTGACCTCCTTTTGTTGTCTGATTGCTGTGGCTAGAACTTCAAGAACTATATTGAATAAGTAGGGAGAGAGTGGGCAGCCTTGTCTAGTCCCTGATTTTAGTGGGATTGCTTCAAGTTTCTCTCTATTTAGTTTAATGTTAGCAACTGGTTTGCTGTATATGGCTTTTACTATGTTTAGGTATGGGCCTTGAATTCCTATTCTTTCCAGGACTTTTATCATGAAGGGGTGTTGAATTTTGTCAAATGCTTTCTCAGCATCTAATGAAATGATCATGTGGTTTTGTTCTTTCAGTTTGTTTATATAATGGATCACGTTGATGGTTTTCCGTATATTAAACCATCCCTGCATGCCTGGGATGAAGCCTACTTGATCATGGTGGATGATTGTTTTGATGTGCTCTTGGATTCTGTTTGCCAGAATTTTATTGAATATTTTTGCGTCGATATTCATAAGGGAAATTGGTCTGAAGTTCTCTTTCTTTGTTGGGTCTTTGTGTGGTTTAGGTATAAGAGTAATTGTGGCTTCATAGAAGGAATTCGGTAGTGCTCCATCTGTTTCAAATTTGTGGAATAGTTTGGATAGTATTGGTATGAGGTCTTCTATGAAGGTCTGATAGAATTCTGCACTAAACCTGTCTGGACCTGGGCTCTTTTTGGTTGGGAGACCTTTAATGACTGCTTCTATTCCCTTAGGAGTTATGGGGTTGTTTAAATGGTTTATCTGTTCCTGATTTAACTTTGGTACCTGGTATCTGTCTAGGAAATTGTCCATTTCCTGCAGATTTTCAAGTTTTGTTGAATATAGGCTTTTATAGTAAGATCTGATTATTTTTTGAATTTCCTCTGAATCTGTAGTTTTGTCTCCCTTTTCATTTCTGATTTTGTTAATTTGGACACACTCTCTGTGTCCTCTCGTTAGTCTGGCTAAGGGTTTATCTATCTTGTTGATTTTCTCAAAGAACCATCTTTTGGTTCTGTTGATTCTTTCTATGGTCCTTTTTGTTTCTAGTTGGTTGACTTCAGCTCTGAGTTTGATTATTTCCTGCCTTCTACTCCTCCTGGGTGTATTTGCTTCTTTTTTTCTAGAGCTTTTACGTGTTCTGTCAAGCTGGTGACATATGCTCTCTCCTGTTTCTTTCTGCAGGCACTCAGAGCTATGAGTTTTCCTCTTAGCACAGCTTTCATTGTGTCCCATAAGTTTGGATATGTTGTACCTTCATTTTCATTAAATTCTAAAAAGTCTTTAATTTCTTTCTTTATTTCTTCCTTGACCAGGTTATCATTGAGTAGAGCATTGTTCAATTTCCATGTATATGTGGACATTCTTCCCTTATTGTTATTGAAGACCAGTTTTAGGCCGTGGTGGTCTGATAGCACGCATGGGATTATTTCTATCTTTCTGCAATTGTTGAGTCCCGTTTTTTGACCAATTATATGGTCAATTTTCTAGAAAGTACCATGAGGAGCTGAGAAGAAGGTATATCCTTTTGCTTTAGGATAGAATGTTCTATAAATATCTGTTAAGTCCAGTTGGCTCATGACTTCTCTTAATCTGTCTAAGTCTCTGTTTAACTTCTGTTTCCATGATCTGTCCATTGATGAGAGTGGGGTGTTGAGATCTCCTACTATTATTGTGTGAGGTTCAATGTGTGTTTTGAGCTTTATTAAGGTTTCTTTTACGTATGTAGTGCCCTTGTATTTGGAGCATAGATATTTAGGATTGAGAGTTCATCTTGGTGGATTTTTCCTTTGATGAATATGAAGTGTCCTTCCTTATCTTTTTTGATGACTTTTAGTTGAAAATTGATTTTATTTGATATTAGAATGGCTACTCCAGCTTGCTTCTTCTGACCATTTGCTTGGAAAGTTGTTTTCCAGCCTTTCACTCTGAGGTAGTGTCTGTCTTTGTCTCTGAGGTGTGTTTCCTGTAGGTAGCAGAATGCCGGGTCCTCGTTGCGTATCCAATTTGTTAATCTATGCCTTTTTATTGTGGAGTTGAGGCCATTGATGTTGAGAGATATTAAGGAATAGTGATTATTGCTTCCTGTTACATTCATATTTGGATATGAGGTTATGTTTGTGTGCTTTTCTTCTCTTTGTTTTGTTGCCAAGACGATTAGTTTCTTGCTTCTTCTAGGATATAGCTTGCCTCCTTATGTTGGGCTTTACCATTTATTATCCTTGTAGTGCTGGATTTGTAGAAAGATATTGTGTAAATTTGGTTTTGTCATGGAATATCTTGGTTTCTCCATCTATGTTAAATGAGAGTTTTGCAGGATACAGTAACCTGGGCTGGCATTTGTGTTCTCTTAGGGTCTGTATGACATCTGTCCAAGATCTTCTGCCTTCATAGTCTCTGGCGAAAAGTCTGGTGTGATTCTGATAGGTCTGCCTTTATATGTTACCTGACCTTTTTCCCTTATTGCTTTTAATATTCTTTCTTTATTTTGTGCGTTTGGTGTTTTGAATATTATGTGACGGGAGGAGTTTCTTTTCTGGTCCAATCTATTTGGAGTTCTGTAGGCTTCTTGTATGCCTATGGGTATCTCTTTCTTTAGGTTAGGGAAGTTTTGTTCTATGATTTTGTTGAAGATATTTACTGGTCCTTTGAGCTGGGAGTCTTCACTCTCTTCTATACCTATTACCTTTAGGTTTGATCTTCTCATTGAGTCCTGGATTTCCTGTATGTTTTGGACCAGTAGCTTTTTCCGTTTTACATTATCTTTCACAGTTGAGTCGATGATTTCTATGGAATCTTCTGCTCCTGAGATTCTCTCTTCCATCTCTTGTAATCTGTTGGTGAAGCTCGTATCTACGGCTCCTTGTCTCTGCTTTTGGTTTTCTATATCCAGGGTTGTTTCCATGTGTTCTTTCTTGATTGCTTCTATTTCCGTTTTTAATTCCTTCAACTGTTTGATTGTGTTTTCCTGGAATTCTTTCAGGGATTTTTGTGACTGCTCTCTATGGGCTTCTACTTGTTTATTTATGTTTTCCTGGAATTCTTTCAGGGATTTTTGTGACTCCTCTCTGTAGGCTTCTACTTGTTTATTAATGTTTTCCTGTGTTTCTCTAAGGGAGGTCTTCATGTCTTTCTTGAAGTCCTCCAGCATCATGATCAAATATGATTTTGAAACTACATCTTGCTTTTCTGGTGTGTTTGGATATTCCGTGTTTGCTTTGGTGGGAGAATTGGGCTCCGATGATGCCATGTAGTCTTGGTTTCTGTTGCTTGGATTCCCGCGTTTGCCTCTCGCCATCAGATTATCTCTAATGTTACTTTGTTCTTCTATTTCTGACAGAGGCTAGATTGTCCTATAAGCCTGTGTGTCAGGGGTGCTGTAGACCTGTTTTCCTGTTTTCTGTCAGCCAATTATGGGAACAGAGTGTTCTGCTTTCAGGCGTGTAGTTTTTCCTCTCTACAGGTCTTCAGCTGTTCCTGTGGGCCTGCATCTTGAGATCACCCGGCAGGTCGCTTGGAGCAGAAAAGTTGGTCTTACCTGTGGTCCCGAGGCTCAAGTTTGCTCTTGGGGTGTTGCCTACGAGCTCTCCGCGGGGGTAGCAACCAGGAAGATCTGCGCCGCCTTTTCTGGGAGCTTCCGTGCACCAGGGTTCCAGATGGCGTTTGGTGTTTTCCTCTGGAATCAGTAATGTGTGCAGAGTGCAGTCTCTTCTGGTTTCCCAGGCATGTCTGCCTCTCTGAAGGTTTAGCTCTCCCTCCCACAGGATTTGGGTGCAGAGAACTGTTTATCTGGTCGGTTCCTTCAGGTTCCGGCGGTGTCTCAGACGCAGGGGACCCGCTGCTGCTGTGCCCTTATCCAAGGGAACCCAGAGGCCGTATACAGTTTCCTCTTGGGCCAGGGATGTGGGCAGGGGTGGGCAGTGTTAGTGGTCTCTTCCGCTCTGCAGTCTCAGGAGTGCCCACCTGTCCAGGCGGTGAGGGCTCTCTCCCACGGGGTTTGGGAGCAGAGAGCTGCTTTGGGCAGGGATCCGTGGGTCTGCTCTATTTCTTATATTTGTTCCGTAGATGTGGGGGAAACGGCTCATGCGGTACAAACACCAGCCCGGGTGTGAGAAATGCTCATTGCTAAGAACAAAGTTGGAAACGACTTTCAAATCTGAATGTATACCTCTCTGCTAGGCTGCCCTTCAATACTTCTTTGGCTCTTATGAGCCTGGGTTCTTCCCAGGTGGAGAGGAGAGCTTACGCAAAAGCTTTAATCGATTTGAATTTTTTATAACACATTAGTGCTGCTAGAATATGCACATTGGTGTAGAGACATCTTCTGGAGTATGAACAACCTATCACTGGCCATACCCCAAAAGAAAAATGACACTCAATCTCTAGCAGTCACCAGGGGCCAATTGTTCCCCAGCTAAATGTCAGGTCTGCTCACCCCTCCCTTATCCATAGTGGAATTTTAACTGGCCTGAGCTTCTGCAGGTAACTGTGAGTTCAAAGTGTAATGTCCATTTTATGTCCAGAGGACATTTTGCCACACTCCTCTCCATCCTCTGGCTCTCAAATTTTATCAGTTCCCTTTATTGAAGTCTTGCCGACTCATGAAGCTGAAGTTAATATCAATGTCTCATGTAGGGTAAGCATCCATAGTTACTTTTTCTCAGCATTGTGAATAATTCTGAGGCATACATTAACTGCTCCCCACTGCAAAAATAGAACCCTTGGAGGAGAGCAGCCAGAGACCATGGTTATAAACATAAATATTTAGAAGTCAGTTTGATTGTGTGACAATTTCTAGGACAATAGAGGGTTTACCACTAGGGCCTATAACAGCTCAGCCATGGGTTTCTGCAGGTTTACAGAACCAAGCATGGATTCCCCTTTTGTGGACCAGGCCTCAGATCCAATGAGAAAGCAATTACCTAAACCATAACAGTCACAGTGTTTATTTATAATTTTACATCACAGAGACTAGATATATAGATTATAGCTATAGACAATAATTGCAAGTTTTTTAGTGGAATTTATTTTAGAAGTTCCAAATCTGGGGCAGGTGAGATGACTCAGCAAGTAGAGGCATTTGCTATCAAAGACTGACAACCTGAGCTCACTCCTGAGGACACACGAATACATGTGGATGGAAAGAACTGACTCTGGGGTGGTGGTAGTACCTACCTTTAATCCCAGCCTTAGAGAGGCAAATCTCTGAATTCAAAGTTTGTCTGGTCTATAGAATGAGTTTTAGGATAGCCAGGACTAAATAGAAAAACTGTCTCTAAATAAAAACAGACAAAAAAATAGAACTACCATGTGACCCAACTATATCATTCCAGGGTTATATACCTGAAATTCTGTAAGTCAACAATCACACATAATATTATTAAAGATTACAGAAGTTTCTGGTATCATCTGAGATGGTCTTGGGCACCTTCCTGTTATCCTAGCACTTGAGAGATGGAAGCAAGAAGATTGCTTGGGTGTGTGTTTAGATATAACACTCACTGAATAACAATAGCAAATCTTATACCTAGAGCCCATCAGTACATTAGTAGCTGCAGGCTTAGGACCGCCCTTAAGACAAAATGATTGAAATAATTAGACTATTCAAGGAGTTGTCATTGTGGAACTGACCTGTAATCTCAGCACTCAGGAGGCCGATGCAGAAGGAACACCAAGTTCAAGGTCACCCTGGGCTTCATAGTCACATCTTGTCAAAAGAACAAACAAAACCATATCAGAAACTAGGTCTAAGGATTTAACTTATTCTCATCTGGATACCTGAAGAGGCCACCTAACCTTGAAATGGTTATGGCCCCTACAAACTTGACCCTGGGTTGTTTGTGTCTCAGGGAACCTGCAAGCAGAGGACTCCTAACCATCTTAAGGCTTCAGCTCCATCCACACTGCTAATGTCTCCTCCTTTAATCACTGTCTGACAGGTCATATGCTGCTTCATGGTAATGTGGATCTGCATCTCATCTGCTGGATCCTGGGTCCTACACCTCACCTCTGCAGTTCACTCAGTCCTGAGGCCTGGTGCAGCCCTGCAGCTCTTCAGTTCTCCACAAACTTCCTTAACCTCTAATCACCTGCATTGAGTCTGTGTGATGAGAATCCCTCTGTCTCTACCTCAAGTCTAGACTCTGTGAACGCTAATGGCAACTCCTTCACTCTTTAAAGACATTCTGTGATCTAAGTACATATGATAACTTTGTGGTGTTCAATGTGATATCAGAGTTTATATTAGTAATTAACACTAGAGTAAAAAACCCATGTTGGCTAGGTACCAGTTGTCAAAGATAATTAGGACTACTTGGCAATTACAGCCAGTGAATTGGATGGAGCTGGTAAATTAAGACAAATATGTGAACGTGTGTTTTCCTGGCAAAGCTCACTGATTCGGAATTTCACATATATATAATATAAAAATTCAGTGAGCAAATAGTCTATTGGCAAAGAAGTTGGAAATACACAAATATTTTTCAAACAAATGAAATGTCTAATGATAGAAAATTCAGCATCCTTCCAAAACCCTGGTCAACAGAGACAAAGTTTGCTCCACTGACCCAATGCCTGCCTCATACTGCAGTGCAACCTCACACCGTTCAGGATGAGATGTGACCAAGGTGTTAGAAACAGCCTCTCAGGAGGAGTGGGTTAGCAAATTTAATTGTAAGACAGAAAATAAAAGCAAACATCAGATCACACATCTATGATTATTACTGTATACGATAGGTATAGATTTATACCATACTTCAAATTTATACTTTTCAAAAGAAAATTAAGGAAATATTAACTTGGGTAAGAAAAATGAGTAATGGACTAAAGAGAAGACAAATCCTCAAATAGTGCTGCCTCTAGGGATGCACAGGATCACAGACCTGAGCAGGAACACATGACAGTAACAGTCCTAGACTAGCTGGCACTGCCATGCCACGAACTACAAGGGGGTATGGCATAGGCATAGCAATGTCACATTCAGTGGCTGAAAATGATATAAACGTTTTAGTGAGGAATGGGAGACAAAGAGACAACTCAGTCATACAGTGCTTGCTCTTGACAAGCATGCGGACCTGAATTCCCGCCTCAGACCCCATGCACACTGTGGGGCCACATGCTTGTAATAACACTGTAGGGAACAGAGAGAGACAAGTGCATCTCTAGGGCTTCCTCCTCAGCCAGAGTAGTTGAGTTGGTCAGTTGCAATAAACACTAGCTCACAATTCAGTGCATTGTGAGTGGTGTCCTGAGGAGTGACATCTGAAGGTCATGTGCAGCCTCCATATATATGAGTATATGAACAAGCATGCACACATGTGTATATATACACAGGAAAAAGATAGACTCTGGACAAAATCACAGCTAGTGACTTCTCCAGAGGCAATATTTCTGATATGGAATGGTGAGTTTTAATACTATTTATAAGATATTACCCAGCCTCATCTTCAGGGCCATTTTTATGTTCATATTGGACCAAATAAGAGGGAAAGAGCTCCCATCTTCTTAGATAATAAGTTTCACAGCACCATTGTTCAACCACTGGCCTGAGGTGCCAGGGTTGGTATAATTCACTGTCTACTTGTAGGATTTATTGCAAGGAACTGAGTCAGACTCCAAGCAATAGACTCTGGGTACTAAAAGAGGATATTTTGATTTTATTTTCATTGGAGGTATTCTTTGAATCTACACTTCTGCCTTGAAATATGAGCAGAGTATTTCATGGATAAATGATGCAGATGTTTCCTGTTGGAAGAGCTGTATTGCTGAGAATGGACACTGAGAGCTCTGGTTGGGGTTGCAGAGTGGGTACAGGGTATGGTCAAAAGACCATAAAATTTAAGAAGGGATTGACCTACATTTTGGAGAGGGGAAGAGTTGTTGCATGAGGTTGAAGGCCAGGCTCTGATGTCACTCAGAGGTCAAGTGGTCCTCGCTGCTGACAGTAGTGTTTGTGTAAATGGCAGGGATGGATGGCCCTTCCACAGCACTATCTTAGTGACTTCTAATCTAGACAATAGACATCATACTGGAGGATTAAGTGAGATCAGCCAAAGACACCACAAGTTTAAAACTAGAAGTAGGTTGTGAGCAGGAATAAATAGTTGTAACCCACAGTGATTAAAGGGGAAAACTACCCTTTGGTGGTTTCAGTACAGGGAGGAGGTATGACAGTAGAGACTGAGGAGGAGAAGAAAATCCAGAAATGTAGAAGTAAGGACTTCATAAGTGAATATAAAGACCTCAGATTAAATCTTTTTTTCTTTATTAACTTGAGTATTTCTTATTTACATTTCGATTGTTATTCCCTTTCCCAGCTTCTGGGCCAACATCCCCCTAGCCTCTCCCCCTCCCCTTCTATATAGGTGTTCCCCTCCCCATCCTCCCCCCATTACCACCCTCCCCCCAACAATCACGTTCACTGGGGGTTCAGTCTTAGCAGGACCCAGGGCTTCCCCTTCCACTGGTGCTCTTACTAGGATATTCATTGCTACCTATGAGGTCAGAGTCCAGGGTCAGTCCATGTATAGTCTTTAGGTAGTGGCTTAGTCCCTGGAAGCTCTGGTTGCTTGGCATTGTTGTTCATAAGGGGTCTCGAGCCCCTTCAAGCTCTTCCAGTCCTTTCTCTGATTCCTTCAATGGGGGTCCCATTCTCAGTTCAGTGGTTTGCTGCTGGCATTCGCCTATGTATTTGCTGTATTCTGGCTGTGTCTCTCAGGAGAGATCTACATCTGGTTCCTGTCAGCCTGCACTTCTTTGCTTCATCCATCTTGTCTAATTGGGTGGCTGTATATGTATGGGCTACATGTGGGGCAGGCTCTGAATGGGTGTTCCTTCTGCCTCTGTTTTAATCTTTGCCTCCCTATTCCCTGCCAAGGGTATTCTTGTTCCCCTTTTAAAAGTGAAGAATTAGCTTCTTGTTTTCCTGGAAGGTATAAAACCTTGAACACAGAAAACCTCTCCATGCTTTGTGTTTTGCAAAGTGGGTTTAGATGCACAGCATTATCAAGTCACACTGTCATTGTTTAATGCACCTTTTCACACCGAGCTTCAATACCCTGGTGACATTGTTTGTATAATGCAATAGTTCATGTTTTCCTCACAAATTTAAAATAATTCAGTATGTTAGATTTGCTTGTATATTATGAATTAAAAGAAATTTGAGCTAAGATTGTACATTTTCTTACTTCTCAGTAAATTTAAGTTAAACCTTTTGCAGGAAGGACGTTAATATGTAGACATTACCACAGAGCATCTATCTGAAGGTGGAACACAAATGTACTGAATCAAAGACACAGGCTAAAGCTGAGACAGGCCACAGAACGACACAAAAACAACATTACATGTGTGAAAAGGGGTTCTCAGGAAGACCTCAACCCACAAAAGCTAATTGACTAAGTAGAACCTTAGAACTGTGAGATGCTGGAATGACACAGGTCCCAAGATATACTGTCTTTGGCCATCTTTAGCCCACTTAGGGGACATTATAGCCTACCCCGGTTGGCGCCCTAACATTATTGTGACTATTAGATATATTTCTAGAATGTATGAACCGACCCTCTAGACTCACCCTAACCAAAAGCTAAGAATTTTATTAAATAATATCAGTGGTGGCAGGCGTATTTTTTAATATATGGGCAGGGCAAATTAACTTGATTACAAGTGCAACTCAGATGTAGCAGGCATAGTTTTCACAATATAGGCAGTGCAAGTTTTCTCAAATGAAGCTGCTTTTTCTAAGCCAATTCTCTTCGTTCCAAGTGGGACTCCTCTGTAGCAAATGTAGTTTTCAAGACATAGTTTAAGGAAGGGTTGGTGAATGGAATTGCAGTTCCTTGGCGATTTAACTTCATTCCAAGTGGGACTCAGTTGTAGCAGGCGTAGTTTTCAAGATATAGGCAGGGCAAGTTTTCTACAATGGAGCTGCAGTGTTAAGCAAATAATCTTCGTTACTAGCGGGACTCATTTGTAGCAGGTAGAATTTTCACGACATAGACTAAGGAAGCTTTTGGCGAATGGAATCGTAGTTTCTTGGTAAATTAACTTCGTTCCATGTGGGACTCAGTTGCTGCAGGCATAGTTTTCAAGATTTAAGCAGTGGAAGTTTTCTCAAATGAAGCTTTGTTTCTAAGTGAATTTTCTTCTTTCCAAGGGGGACTCATTTGTAGCATGCATAGTTTTCAAGATATAGACTAAGGAAGCGTTTGATGAATGGAATCATAGTTTCTTAGCGAATTAACTTCGTTACAAGTGGGACACAGATGCTGAGGGGTAGTTTTCAAGATATAGGCAGGGCACCTTTACACGAATGTAGCTGGAGTTTCTACGCCAAGTCTCTTCGTTCCAAGCGGGACTCATTTATAGCAGGTGTAGTTTTCAAGATATAGAGTAAGGAAGGGTTCGGCGAATGGAATCGTAGTTTCTTAGCGAATTAACTTCGTTACAAGTTGACACAGTTGTTGCAGGCGTAGTTTTCAAGATTTAGGCAGTTAAAGTTTTCTGGAATGGAGGTGGAGTATCTAATCGAATTCTCTTTGTTCCAAGAGGGACTCATTTGTAGAGGGCGTAGTTTTCAAGATGTAGACTACAGAAGCTTTTGGCGAATGGAGCTGCAGTTTCTTTGCGAATTAACTCTTTCCAAGCGGGAGTCATTTGTAGCACGCGTAGTTTTCCAGTAATAGTGTAGGGAAGGGTTTGGCAAATGGAATGTCAGTTTCTTGTAGAATTAACTTCATTCCATGCGGGACTCATTTGTAGCAGGCGTAGTTTTCAAGATATAGACTAAGCAAGCATTGGACGAATGAAATCGCAGTTTCTTGGCGAATTAACTTCGATCCAACTGGGACTCAGTGGTGGCAGGCATAGTTTTCAAATATAGTCAGAGCAAGATTTCACGAATGGAGCCGCAGTTTCTAAGCAAATTCTGTTCCTTCCAAGGGGGACTCATTTGTAGCAGGCATAGTTTTCAAGATATAGACTAAGGAAGCGTTTGTCGAATGGAATCAGTTTCTTAGCGAATTAACTTTTTTACAAGTGGGACACAGATGCTGCAGGTGTAGTTTTCAAGATATAGGCAGGGCAAGTTTACACCAATGTAGATTGAGTTTCTACGCCAATTCTCTTCGTTGCAAGCGGGACTCATTTGTAGCAGGTGTAGTTTTCAAGATATAGAATAAGGAAGGGTTCGGTGAATGGAATCGTAGTTTCTTAGCGAATTAACTTCGTTACAAGTTGACACAGTTATTGCAGGCGTAGTTTTCAAGATTTAGGCAGCTAAAGTTTTCTGGAATGGAGCTCGAGTTTCTAATTGAATTCTCTTTATTCCAAGCGGCATTCATTTGTAGTGGGCATAGTTTTCAAGATATAGACTACAGAAGCTTTTGGCGAATGGAGCTGCAATTTCTTTTCGAATTAACTTTGTTCCAAGCGCGAGTCATTTGTAGCACGCGTAGTTTTCAAGGAATAGTGTAGGGAAGGGTTTGGCGAATGGAAGGGCAGTTTCTTGGCTTATTAACTTAGTTCCATGCGGGACTCATTTGTAGCAGGCTTAGATTTCATGATATAGACTAAGCAAGCATTGGACGAATGAAATCGCAGTTTCTTGTGGAATTAACTTCGTTACAAGTTGACACAGTTGTTGCAGGCGTAGTTTTCAAGATTTAGGCAGTTAAAGTTTTCTGCAATGGAGCTGGGGTTGCTAATTGAATTCTCTTTTTTCCAAGCGGGACTCATTTGTAGCGGGCCTAGTTTTCAAGATATAGACTACAGAAGTGTTTGGCGAATAGAGCTCCAGTTTCTTGGCGAATTAACTTCATTCCAAGTGGGACTCATTTGTAGCAGGTATAGTTTTCAAGATATAGCCAGGGTTAGTTTTCGCGAATGGAGCTGCAGTTTCTTGTCGAATTCTCTTTGTGCCAAGCAGGACTCAAGTGTAGCTCACGTAGTTTTCAAGATATAGAATAAGAAAGGGTTTGGCCAATGGAATGGCATGTTCTTTACGAATTAAATTGGCTCCAAGCAGGAATCTTTTGTACCAGGCGTAGTTTTCAAGATTCGGCAGTTAAAGCTTTCTGGAATGGAGCTGGAGTTTCTAATCTAATTCTCTTTGTTCCATGCGGGCTCATTTGTAGCAGGCATAGTTTCAAGATATAAACTACAGAAGCTTTTGGCGAATGAAGCTGCAGTTTCTTTGCGAATTAACTTCGTTCCATGCAGGACTCATTTGTAGCAGGCGTAGTTTTCAAGATATAGACTAAGCAAGTATTGGACGAATGAAATCGCAGTTTTGTGTGGAATTAACTTCGTTCCAAGTGGGACTCAGTTGTAGTGGGTATAATTTTCAAGATATGGCCAGGGTTAGTTTTGGCAAATGGAGCCACAGTTTCTAAGCGAATTCTCTTCGTTCCAAGCGGGACTCATTTGTAGCACGCGGAGTTTTCAAGATATGGAGTAAGAAAGGGTTTGGCGATTGGAATGGCAGTTTCTTGGCGAATTAATTTCATTCCAACTGGTACTCAGTGGTGGCAGGCATAGTTTTCAAGATATAGTCAGAGCAAGATTTCGCGAATGGAGCAGCCGTTTCTAAGCAAATTCTCTTCGTTACAAGCGGGACTCATTTTAAGCAGGCGTAGTTTTCAAGATATAAACTAAGGAAGCGTTTGGCGAATGGAATTGCAGTTTCTTGGTGAATTAACGTGTTTCCATGTGGGACTCAGTTGTAGCAGGTACAGTTTTCAAGATATAGCCAGGGTTAGTTTTTACGAATGGAGCCGCAGTTCCTAAGCGAATTCTCTTCGTTCCAAGCGGGACTCATTTATAGCAGGTGTAGTTTTCAAGACATAGAGTAAGGAAGGGTTCGGCGAATGGAATCGTAGTTTCTTAGCGAATTAACTTCGTTACAAGTTGTAACAGTTGTTGCGGGCATAGTTTTCAAGATTTAGGCAGTTAAAATTTTTTGGAACGGAGCTGGAATTTCTAATCGAATTCTCTTTGTTCCAAGCGTGAATCATTTGTAGCGGGCATAGTTTTCAAGATGTAGACTACAGAAGCTTTTGGCGAATGGAACTGCAGTTTCTTTGCGAATTAACTTCGTTCCAAGCGGGAATCATTTGTACCACACGTAGTTTTCAAGAAATAGTGTTTGGCGAATGGAATGGCAGTTTCTTGGCGATTAACTTGGTTCCATGCGGGATTCATTTGTAGCAGGCATAGTTTTCAAGACATAGACTAAGGAAGCGTTTTGAGAATGGTATTACAGTTTCTTGGTGAATTAACTTGTTTCCAAGTGTGATTCACTTGTAGTAGGCATAGTTTTCAAGATATAGGCATTGTAAGTTTACCCAAATGGAGCTGCATTGTTTAAGCGAATTCTCTTTGTTCTAAGCGGGACTCATTTGTAGCAAGTGTAGTTTTCAAGATATATAGTAAGAAAGGGTTCTGGCAATTGGAATGGCAGTTGCTTGGCGAATTAACTTCGTTCCATGCGGGACTCATTTGTAGCAGGCGTAGTTTTCAAGATATAGACTAAGGAAGCATTGGATGAATGAATTCGCAGTTTCTTGTCGAATTAACTTCATTCCAAGTGGGACTCAGTTGAAGCAGGCATAGTTTTCAAGCTATAGCCAGGGTTAGTTTTCGCCAGTGGAGCCGCAGTTTCTAAGCAAATTCTCTTCCTTCCAAGGGGGACTTATTTATAGCAGGTGTAGTTTTCAAGATATAGAGTAAGGAAGGGTTCGGCGAATGGAATCGTAGTTTCTTAGCGAATTACCTTCGTTAAAAGTTGACACAGTTGTTGCAGGTGTAGTTTTCAAGATTTAGGCAGTTAAAGTTTTCTGGAATGGAGCTGGAGTTTCTAATCGAATTCTATTTTTTTCCAAGCAGGACTCATTTGTAGCGGGCGTAGTTTTCAAGATATAGACTACAGAAGGTTTTGGCGAATGGAGCTGCAGTTTCTTGGTGAATTAACTTCGTTCCAAGCGGGAGTCATTTGTAGCACGCGTAGTCTTCAAGACATAGAGTGAGGAAGCATTGGACGAATGAAATCGCAGTTTCTTGTCGAATTAACTTCGTTCCAAGTGGGAGACAGTTGTAGCAGGTATAGTTTTCAAGACATAGCCAGGGTTAGTTTTCGCGAATGGAGCCGCAGTTTCTAAGCGAATTCTCTTCGTTCCAAGAGGTACTCATTTGTAGCACGCATAGTTTTCAAGATATAGAGTAAGAAAAGGTTTGGCCAATGGAATGGCATGTTCTTTACGAATTAATTTGGCTCCAAGCGGGAATCATTTGTACCAGGCGTAGTTTTCAAGAAATAGGCAGGGGTAGTTTTCGTGAATGGAGCTGCAATTTCTAGCAAATTCACTTTCTTTCACGTGGCACTCATTTGTAGCAGGCGTAGTTTTCAAGACACAAACTAAGGAAGCTTTTGGTGAACGGAATCGTAGTTTCTTAGTGAATTAACTTCGTCACAAGTGGGACACAGTTGCTGCAGGCATAGTTTTCAAGAGTTAGGCAGCGCACATTTTCTCGAATGGAGTTGGATTTCTATTCGAATTCTTTTCGTTCCAAACGGGACTCATTTGTAGCAAGCGTAATTTTCAAGATATACTGTTGGAAGAATTTGGCGAATGGAATCGCAGTATCTTGGCGAACTAACTTCGTTCCAAGAGTTACTCAGTTGTAGCAGGCATAGTTTTCTAGATATAGAATAAGGAAGCATTTGACAAATGAAATCAGTTTCTTGTCGAATTAACTTCGTTCCAAGTGGGACTCACTTGTAGCACGCATAGTTTTCAATATATAGATTAAGGAAGGGTTTGGCGAATGGAAGAGCTGTTTGTAAGCTAATTCTCTTTGTTCTAAGTGGGACTCATTTGTAGCAGGCATAGTTTTCTAGATGTAGACTAAGGAAGCATTTGACAAATGGAATTGCAGTTTCTTGGCGAATTAACTGCGTTCCAAGTGTGACTCAGTTGTAGCAGTTGTAGTTTTCAATATAGGCAGTGCAAATTTTCGCAAATGTAGCTGCAGTGTTTAAGCAAATTCTTGTCGTTCCAAGTGTGATGCTTTTGTAGCAGGCGTAGTTTACAAGACATAGACTAAGGGAGCGTTTGGCGAATGGAATCGCAGTATCTTGGCGAACTAACTTCGTTCCAAGAGTTACTCAGTTGTAGCAGGCGTAGTTTTCATGATGTAGGCAGTGCCAGTTTTTGCAAATGGAGCTCCTGTTTCTAAGCGAATTCTCTTCATTCCAAGCGGGACTCATTTGTAGCAGGAGTAGTTTTCACGATCGAGACGAAAGAAGGGTTTGGCGAATGGAATCACAGTTTCTTGGCGATTATCTTTGTTCCAAGTGTTAGTTATAGCAGGTATAGTTTTCAAGACATAGGCAGGGCAAGTTTTCACGAATGGAGCTGCTTTTTCTAAGCGAATTCTCTACATTCCAAGTGGGACTCATTTGTAGCAGGCATAGTTTTCAAGACATAGACTAAGGAAGCTTTTGGCGAACGGAATCATAGTTTCTTAGCGAACTAACTTCATTACCAGTGGGACACAGATGCTTCAGGCGTAGTTTTCAAGATATAGGCAGTGCGAGTTTTCTTGAATGCATCTGGTGTTTCTAAGCCAATTGTCTTCGTTCCAAGCAGGACTCATTTGTAGCAGGTGTAGTTTTCAAGATAAACACTAAGGAAGCATTTGAGGAATGAAATCACAGTTTCTTGTCAAATTAACTTCGTTCCAAGTGGGAGTAAGTAGCTGCAGGCGTAGTTTTCAAGATTTAGGCAGTTCAAGTTTTCTCGAATGGAGCTGGAGTTTCTAAGCCAATTCTCTTCGTTCCAAGCGGGACTCATTTGTAGCAGGCGTAGTTTTCAAGATATAGACTAAGGAAGCATTTAGCGAATGCAATTGCAGTTTCTTGGCGAAATAACTTCGTTCAGTTGCAGTAGGTGTAGTTTTCAAGACATAGGCAGGGCAAGTTTTTGCGAATGGAGCTGCTGTTTCTAAGCGAATTGTCTTCGTTTCAAACGGGACTCAGTTGTAGCACGCGTAGTTTTCAAGATATAGAGTAAGGAAGGGTTTGGCGAATGCAATGGCAGTTTCTTGGTGAATTAACTTCGTTCCAACTGGGACTCAGTTGTAGCTGGCATAGATTTCAAGATATAGGCAGGGCAAGTTTTCGCAAATGGAGCTGAAGTTTTAAACGAATTCTCTTCATTCCAAGCGGGACTCTTTTGTAGCACGCGTAGTTTTAAAGATATATAGTAAAGAAGGCTTTAGCGAATGGAATCGCAGTTTCTTGGCAAATTAACTTTGTTCCAACTGGGACTCTTTTGTAGCAGACAGAGTTTTCAAGATATAGACTAAGGAAGCGTTTGGCAAATGGAATCGCATTTTGTTGGCAAAGTAACTCCATTCCAAGTGGGACTCAGTTGTAATAGGCATAGTTTTCAACATATAGGCAGTGCCAGTTTTCGCAAATGGAGCTGCACTTTCTATGCGAATTCTCTTAGTTCAAAGCAGAACTCATTTGTAGGAGGCGTAGTTTTCAAGATATAAACGAAGGAAGTGATGGCGAATGAATTTGCAGTTTCTTGGTGAATTAACTTCATTCCAAGTGAAACTCAGTTGTAGCAGGCGTAGTTTTCAAGATATAGGCAGGACAAGTTTTCTCGACTGGAGCTGCAGTTTCTTTTTTTCCCCATCTCCCGAGCTGCAGTTTCTAAGTGAATTCTCTTTGTTCGAAGCGGGACTCATTTGTAGCATGCGTAGCTTTCAAGATATAGACTAAGGAAGCATTTTGAAAGGAAGGGTTTGGAGAATGGAATCACAGGTTCTTGACGAATTAACTTTGTTGCAAGCGGACTCATAGGTAGCAGGCGTAGGTTTAAAGATATATACTAAGGAAGTGTTTGGCAAATGGAATCGCAGTTTCATGGCAAATTAACTTCGTTCCAATTGGAACTCAGTTTTAGCAGGCATAGTTTTCAAGATATAGACTAAGGAAGCGTTTCGCGAATAGAATAGCAGACTCATGGCATATTAACTTCGTTCCCAGTGGGAGTTAGTTGTAGTGGGCATAGTTTTCAAGATATAGATTAAGAAAGCGTTTTGTGAATGAAATCGCAGTTTCTTGGTGAATTAACTTTGTTCCAACATGGACTCAGTTGCAGCAGGCATAGTTTTCAAGATATAGGCTGTGCAACATTTCGCAAATTGAGCTGCAGTTTTAAGCGAATTCTCTTCTCCAAGAAATGTCGATTCCATTTGCCAAACGCTTCCTTAGTTTATATCTTGAAAAGTATGCCTGCTACAAATGAGTCCCACTTGGAACAAAGAAAATACCTTTAGAAACTCCAGTTCCATTCGAGTAAAATTGCCCAACCTATTCTTTGAAAACAACTCCTGCTACAACTGAGTTCCACCTCGACCGAAGTTAATTGGCCAAGAAACTGTGATTCCATTCGCCAAACGATTCCTTACTCTATATCTTGAAAACAATGCCTGCTAAAAATGAGTCCCGCTTGGAACGAAGAGAATTCGCTTAAACACTGCTGCTCAATTCGCGAAAACTTGCCCTGCCTATATTTTGAAAACTATGCCTCCTACAACTGAGTTCCAGTTGCAACGAAATTAATTCACCAAGAAATTGCGATTCCTTCGCCAAGTGCTTCCTTAGTCTATATCTTGAAAACTACACCTGCGACAAATGAGTCCTGCTTGGAACGAAGAGAATTCGCTTAGAAACTGCAGTTCCAATTGAGCAAACTTGCACTGACTAAATCTTGTAAATTATGCCTGCAGCAACTGAGTCCCACTTCAAATGAAGTTAATTGGCCAAGAAACTGCGATTCCATTCACCAAACGCTTCCTTAAACTATGTCTTGAAAACAATGCCTGCTAAAATGAGTCCCGCTTGGAACGAAGAGAATTCCCTTAAACACTGCTGCTCCATTCGCGAAAACTTGCACTGCCTATATTTTGAAAACTATGCCTGCTCCTACTGAGTCCCAGTTGGAAAGAAGTTAATTTGCCAAGAAACTGTGATTCCATTCACCAAATGCTTCCTTAGTATATATCTTGAAATTATACCTGTTAAAATGAGTCCCGCTTGGAATGAAGAGAATTTGCTTAGAAACTGCAGCTCCATTCAAGAAAACATGCCCCGCCTATCTCTTGAAAAGTATGCCTACTACAATTGAGTTCCACTTGGAACTAAGTTAATTCGCCATGAAACTGTGATTCCATTTGCAAAACGCTTCCTTAGTCTACATCTTGAAACTACACATGCTACAACTGAGTCCCACTTGTAACCAAGTTAATTCACCAAGAAATTGCGAATCCATTCGCAAAACACTTCCTTAGTCTATATCCTCAAAACTATGCCTGCTACAAAAGAAACCCACTTGGAACGAAGAGAATTTGCTTAGAAACAACTGCTCCATTCGCGAAAAAATTGCCCTGCCTATATTTTGAAAAGTATGTCTGCTACCACTGAGTCCTAGTTGGAACCAAGTTAGTTCGCCACGAAACTGCGATTCCATTCGTCAAATGCTTCCTTAGACTATATCTTGAAAACTACGCATGCTACAAATGAGTCCTCCTTGGAACGAAGAGAATTCGCTTAGAAACTGCAGCTCCATTCGCGAAAACTTGCCCTGCTTATATCTTGAAAACTACGCCTGCTAACATTGAGTCCCAGATGGAACGAAGTTAAATCGCCAAGAAACGGTGATTCCATTCGCCAAATGATTCCTTAGTGTATATATTGAAAACGACGCCTGCTACAAAAGATTCCCGCTTGGAACGAAGAGCATTCTCTCAGAAACTGCAGCTCCATTCGCGAAAAATACCCCTGCCTATATTCTGAAACTACGCCTGCTACAACTGAGTCACACTTGGAAAGGTGTTAATTTGCCAAGAAACTGTGATTCCATTCGCCAAACGCTTCCTTAGTCTATATCTTGAAAACTACACCTGCGACAAAGGAGTCCCACCTGGAATGAAGAGAAGTTGCTTAGAAACTGGAGCTCCAATCAAGAAAACTTGCCCTGCCTATATCTTGAAAACTATGCCTGCTTCAATTGAGTCCCATTTGGAACGATGTCAATTCCCCAAGAAACATGCGATTCCATTCGCCAAACACTTCCTTATTCTATATCTTAAAAACTACACGTGCTACAAATTAGTCCCGCTTTGAACGAAGAGAATTTTCTTAGAAACAGCAGCTCCAGTTGCAAAAATTTGTACTGCCTATATTGTGAAAACTATGCCTGCTACAACTGAGTCGCACTTGTAACCAAGTTAATTCACCAAGAAACTGCGATTCCTTTCGCCAAATGCTTCCTTAGTATATATCCTCAAAATTACGCCTGCTACAAATGAATCCTTCTTGGAATGAAGATTTTCGCTTAAACACTGCAGCTCCATTGGCAAAAACTTGCCCTGCTTACATATTGAAAACTACACCTGCTGCGATTGGCTCCCACTTGAAACGAAGTTAATTCGCCAAGAAACTGCGATTCCATTTGTCACAAGCTTCCTTAGTGTATTTCTTGAAAACCTCGAGTGCTACAAATTACTCCCGCTTGGAACGAAGAGAGTTCGCTTAGAAACAGCAGCTCCATTCGCTAAAACTTGCACTGCCTAAATCTTGAAAACTAAGCCTGCAGCAACTGAATGCCACTTGTAACGAATTTAATACGCCAAGAAACTGCGATTCCATTTTTCAAACGCTTCCTCAGGCTATATCCTGAAAACTACGCGTGCTACAAATGAGTCCCGCTTGGAACAAAGAGAATTCGCTTAAGCACTTCAGCTCCATTTGCAAAAACTACCCCTGCCTATATCTTGAAAACTATGCCTGATACAACTGAGGCCCACTTGGAACGAAGTTAATTCGCCAAGAAATTGCGATTCCATTCGCCAAACGCTTTCTTAGTCTATATCTTGAATACTTCACCTGCTACAAATTAATCCCGCTCGGAACAAAGAGAATTCTTTAAGAAACTCTAGCTCCATTTGAGAAAATTTGCCCTGCCTATATCTTGAAAACTACACCTGCTACAACTGACTTCCACTTGGAATGAAGTAAATTTGCCAAGCACTGCGATTCCATTCCACAAACGCTTCATTAGTGTATATCTTGAAAAGTACACCTGTGACAAATGAGTCCCGCTGGAACGAAGAGAATTCTCTTAGAAACAGCAGTTTCATTTGGCAAAAATAGCCCTGCCTATATGTTGAAATCTACGCCTGCTACAACAGAGTCCCACTTGAAACCAAGTTAATTCGCCAGGAAACTTTGATTCCATTCGCCAAACGCTTCCTTAATCTATGTCTTGAAAACTACGCCTGACACAAATGACTCCCGCTTGGAACGAAGAGAATTCGCTTAAACACTACAGCTCCATTTGGGAAAACTTGCACTTCCTATATCTTGAAAACTACGCCTGCTACAAGTGGTTCCACTTGGAACGAAGAGAATTCGCCTAGAAACTGTGATTCCATTTACAAAAACTTTCCCTACTTATATCTTGAAAACTACGTGTGCTACAAGTGAGTCCTGCTTGGAACGAAGAGAATTTGCTTACAAACTGCAGCTCCATTTGTGAAAACTTTCCCTGCCTATATCTTGAAAACTACGCCTGCTACAAGTGGTTCCCAGTTGGAATGAAGAGAACTTGCCAAGAAACTGCGATTCCGTTCACTAAATGCTTGCTTTGTCTTTATCTTGAATTCTACGCCTTCTACAAGCGAGTCCCGCTTGTAACGAAGAGCTTTCGCTTAGAAACTGCAGTTCCATTCACGAACACTTGCCCTGCCTATTTCTTGAATACTACACCTGCTACAAGTGATTCCCACTTGGAACGAAGTTAATTCTCTAAGAAACTGTGATTCTGTTCGCCAAACGCTTGATTTGTCTATATCTTGAAAAGTACGGCTGCAACAAGTGAGGTCCGCATATCACGAAGAGACTCGGCTTAGAAACTGCAGCTCCATTCGCTAAAACTTGCCCTGCCTATGTGTTGAAAACTACGCCTGCTACATGTGAGTTACACTTGGAACAGAGAGAATTCACTTAGAAACTGCAGCTAAATTCGCAAAAAATTTCCCTGCTTATATCTTGAAAACTGCGCTTGCTACAAGTCAGGCACGTTTGGATGGAAGAGAAATGCTTGGAAACAGCAGGTCCTTTCGTGAAAACTTGCCCTGCCTATAACTTGAGAATTATGCCTGCTACAAGTGAGTACTGCTTGGAACGAAGAGAATTCATTTCGAAACTGCAGCTCCATTCGAGAAAACTTGCTCTGCCTATATCTTGAAAACTACGCCTGCTACAAGTGGTTCCCACTCGGAACGAAGACGGTTTGCCAAGAAACTGCGCTTCCGTATGCTAAATGCTTGCTTTGTCTATATCTTGAAATTATGCCTGCTACAAGTGAGTCCCGCTTGTAACGAAGAGCATTCACTTAGAAACTGCAGCTCCATTCGCGAAAACTTTCCCTGCCTATATCTTGAAAACTACGCCTGCTACAAGTAAGTCCCCGCTTGGAGTGAAGAGAATTCGCTTAGAAACTGCAGCTCCAGTCGCGAAAACTTTCCTTGCCTATATCTTGAGAACTATGCCTGCTACAAGTGAGTACTGCTTGGAACAAAGAGAATTCTCTTACAAACTGCAGCTCCATTCGCGAAAACTTTCCCTACCTATATCTTGAAAACTACGCCTGCTACAAGTGGTTCCCAGTTGGAATGAAGAGAATTTGCCAAGAAACTGCGATTCCATTCACTAAATGCTTGCTTTGTCTATATCTTGAATACTACGCCTTCTACAAGCGAGTCCCGCTTGTAATGAAGAGCTTTTGCTTAGAAACTGCAGCTCCATTTGTGAAAACTTTCCCTGCCTATATCTTGAAAACTACGCTTGCTACAAGTGAGTCCCGCTTGGAACAAAGGAGAATTTGCTTAGAAAGTGCAGCTCCATTCGTGAAAACTTGCCCTGCCTATATTTTTCTAGGGTGTAGCTTGCTTCCTTATGTTGGGCTTTACCATTTATTTTCCTTTGTAGGGCTGGATTTGTAGAAAGATATTGTGTAAATTTGATTTTTTCATGAAATATCTTGGTTTCCCCATCTATGTTAATTGAGAGTTTTGTAGGATATAGTAACCTGGCCTGGCATTTGTGTTCTCTTAGGGTCTGTATGACATCTGTCCAAGATCTTCTGGCTTGTCCCCTTCGATTCATTCCATTGTAATATTTCCTACTTGTTTAGAAATGTGGTACAAAACAAGAGTCCATTGAGTATGACCAAAGACGAGCACGGCAAGTCATTGGTTCGATAATAGTTGATAAGTAACTAGATGTTGGGCAGCACACACTGCAAGGAATTCTAGGTTATAGAATGATTGTCATCCTTGTAGATATAAGGCACTGATTGCTAAATATTCTTCACTTAACTCAGTATGGTAAGCATTCTCTTAATACTACAAATTTCAACTTTTAATGTTTCAGACTATAGTCAATTAAGGCTAATTGCAGGTGTGGAAAGAAGAAAAATTAAGTAGTCAAAAATGAAGGAATTAAATATTTATATTTAATTTATTTTACATTATACTATGAAAATGAATTTACCTTGTCAGAGAGGAGTGAAAATGTATGACTTGGACAAGTCAAAGGACTTGCACTGACAATCCTAAAGAGAAATAATAAGACATAATATGTTGAATTTTAAAAGAGTCCTTAGGTTTCTGAGAAACCAAATGAAGACCCAGAACTATGTTCAATTCTGTGGTAAAAAAAATCCACTTAAGTCTAATCAAAGGACAGTTGTTTACAACTGAGCTGTTAGTGTCACTTATTGCAACTATTCTGATATCTTGGCCATACTGGTTATTGTCATATTTCATAGGTGTTGCAGGTGAGTAAAACTATCATTTGCTTCCTTAACATGTCAACCTTCCTACTATTTTATCTACCTTAAAACAGTGACGTATAGATAGAGCCTTCTAAGACATATCCATCTACAATCAGTTGATTGCTGAGACATCCCTGTAAGATTTATTTAGGAACAGGCACTTAAGCCGCCAAATTTGACAGAAATCCAAGTGCTACCTAAAGCATTTATATATATTGGAAAAAGTCACATGAAATACTTTAATAATTGGAAGAATTTCTCTCAAAATTAATGAAATGATGGCTGGTGCAAGAAATCTAGTCAGATTTATGGAACTAGTGATGTCATAAACCTTAAAATTTATCACATTAATTTACTAAATCTGCCACGCTTCTTACAGGATTCTAAATATTAGTATTATATCTACCAACAAGTGGGGCCATCATCCCTCATCAAAGAAGCCTCTTTGTACAGAAAATGGAGACCATTACAGAAAAGAAAAACTGGACACAAAGTGCTTTGTGTAAAATGCAGCACCTGTGAGTACATGCACATTATAGAGAAAATCTCTACAGCTCAGGGAACATTGTAAAAGAGGGATTACAAATACTTTAAGAGCCACCATACTTGAAAGTCTGTTTTCAAATTGCCTGTCATAAAAATGGGTGCAAAAACACAATGTTAGCGATATCAATGCACTAGTAAAACCGTGGAAAAAATTCATGTGTCAAAAGTTATAGGCATCTAAAGATGACCGTCAGAAGGTTAATTTTTATGGAAATGACCTGCATATGGATTGTCTAATACACACTGTACATCATGGAAACTAAATCACAAACACAAGAAAATGGACTCAAGATGTATCCATATTTTTAGGATACAAATGTACATAAATAAACACATATATAAAACAATATTGATGAGTTTGAGATTGCAGTGACTGAAGGGAGAAAAGTCAGCCTATAGTGCTATAATTCATTTTTTAATAATGCATAGGTGAAACACCTGTGTGGGGGGAAGGGGAGGAAATGGGGGCTTATGGACAGGAAACCAGGAGGGGGATAACCTTTGAAATGTAAGTAAAGAAATATATCTAATAAAAATATTTTAAAAATTTAAAATAATAATAGGAATAAATGAAAACATTTTGAAATTATTATAGTTGGGAGTTCAGGAGGGACCAAGAAAGAGTAAATATGGAAATTATCAATTATATTACTGGAGGTTTTCTCTAAGATTTGCATATCTCAAAATTGTATTTCAGACCATTTCCACATAGACAATGAATAAAGAATATTTCATGCTGAGGTCTCAGGTTATGCAGAGAGATAAAACATATGTACTGTATGCTTCTGTATATTTCTGAGTGTATGTAATGTATAAGGATGAATATATGTGTGTATGAGTGCATGTGTGTGTGTAAAGCATGTTTATTTACATTTGAAAAGAACATCCAGTATTGGTCTTTCTCAGTTTGGTTTTTTTTTTTTTTTTTTTTTTTTTTGGCATAAGGTCTCTTTTGATCATTGCTGAACAACATGTCAGGAATATCTGGCCAATAAGCTTTTGTTAACTACTGTCTCCAACTCCCACCTCCATCCAGGTAGAAGCTTCTGGTCTAGAGATGCTTGTGCAACAATACTCAGTTTTGTTTGTGTTCTAAAGTATGTTTCGCTGACCCAAATTCATGTCACAAAGCCTGTATCTCAGTTGCTTAAGCACTGATCTTTTCAGGTGATTTTGTATAATCTAACAACTGTGATCCATCTCTAACTTCATCATGTGTGATGATTAAATTTGATTCGTAATGGAATTTTATTTAGAACTTTGTATGGCACAGAATTCTGGGCACAATTCTGAGGGGTTATTTAACGTCATTAGTTTTGGCTGCACTTTAGAAACTGAGGTGGGAAAGCAAGTACTATAACTGGGCTGTAGAGGCAGAGACAGAAAAATGCCACTTTCCAAAGACTATGGAGAATCATGAACAAGGCACATTGGAGTGTAAACAATAACACTTTTATTTATTATAACATTTATTATGATAGCATATGAATGCTGAAGCAGGATCTTGTAATAATTGTTCTGCTATGATTAAGGGGAAGGTAGAAGGGAACATTAAAATAGAATGACCTTATAATGTCTTCAGTCACCTTCTATCACTTATATGTGGTAGTTGTTCTGTTCTGTCCTGTTAAATGAAACATAAAATGTTATTGTTAGACAAACATTCTCAGATGATAGATTCACTTCACTTCAGATAAGAGTAATCTTTCAGTATATTTTCTTAACTCTATACAAATAATTACTTGCATTATCAATGTATAGGAATTTGAGTGGTACTACCATATTAATCAGGTGCGTTTTAGCCTCCTTATATTTCTTCACATAGGTTTTGTAATGGATCCTGTGCATTTTAATATTTATGCCAATGCTAAGCATTTGGCAAGATTGTCTCTCATAGGAAATTAAACAAACATTATTATTTTTGCATTAAAATCAAAAAGCATGTTGACAGTGGTACAGGACTTAAACATGCAGAATCTCTAGTGGATGTATAAATTAAAACATTGTTTCTAAATGATCTTATCAAAAATAATAATTTCATATGCATGAATCCTCTATGACTTAAAGACCATAGGAAGAACGGCAATATTGTGGGATTCTTACAAAGGCTGAATAAATAGTCTGTCATACTTACATGTGGTATATATAGTACATAAGTATTTGTGTGTGTGTCTGTCTGTCTGTTTGTGTGTGTACATATAAATTATATATACATATATATTGGTTTGTATATACATATGCATAAATTTAAGTATAATTTAATTAAAGTGGTGTTTAAAAAGTTTTTCCATACTCTAATATCATTTTGGGTCCAAAACTGCTCTCATATTTACAAATTTATGAAATAAGTGAATGATGTCATCCTTCCATTTATATGATGACTAAATAAATCTTGACTCACCTGTAGGACCTTCCTCCTGCAGAGCAATGGATGAAATTTTTAATTTTTCACCATTATCTCATGTTTTCTTATTGTGGCCAGCTAGGAATTCTTTCATAATAGGTGATTTGCCAGAAGAGTTTATTGAATCTGCACAGGTCTTTAAATCCTCAGATCTTCTGTCAATATGTTTATTAAATATATTATCATTTCCAAATATTTGATGATAGTTGTTGATCATGATTTGTATAATGGACATCTGTAACAACACAAGGCAAAACAAGATTGTCATTTCACATGGGTTACAAAATTGAAATTTAAAAATGAAATCCAAAACTATGAGGAAAATAACAGTTGCCACAGATAGGAACGCATGATATGAAGTTTCTGAAATGGAGACTCTAAGTTCTCTGCATTTTACCAAAACTTGTCAAAATTTAAGGCATACTGCAAAGAATAGAAGAACTACTTAACCAAAGCAACATTTCAAACCTGATGTGCTGCCAAACACTGTGAGTTAATCTAATTAATGACTGTCTTTTGTTGACATTTTTAGGGGGTAGGGGGATTGGGGGTTTCTGTTGGGATGTTTTGAATGGGATACCATTCTAGTTCCAGGCATGGCAATACCCTCTTTGTGACAACTTTCTGGTGGCTTAAGTCCCTTGGCCCTCCTGATAAAAGTATGCCATTGCCTATAATTTGGAATTACAAAATACAGGTGCCCATTTTCAATGTACTTTCTCTGCTACATTTTTGCTTCCCAAGACAAGAGATACCAGGTTTCAGCCTGCTTTTTGTTTTTTTGTTTTTTGTTTTTTTTTTTTTTTCTTTCTGCAGACATGCTCCTCTGTCATGACATTGAAGTGCTATGCTCTCTTGGCATTTCTTTTTTTTTTGGTTTAATATTCTTTTTTTTTTTTATTAACTTGAGTATTTCTTATACACATTTCGAGTGTTATTCCCTTTCCCGGTTTCTGGGCGAACATCCCCCTAATCCCTCCCCCTCCCCTTCTTTATGGGTGCTCCCCTCCCAATCCTTCCCCCATTGCCGCCCTCCCCCCAACAATCTAGTTCACTGGGGGTTCAGTCTTAGCAGGACCAAGGGCTTCCCCTACCACTGGTGCTCTTACTAGGCTATTCATTGCTACCTATGAGTTTGGAGCCCAGGGTCAGTCCATGTATAGTATTTGGGTAGTGGCTTAGTCCCTGGAAGCTCTGGTTGGTTGGCATTTTTGTTCATATGGGGTCTCGAACCCCTTCAAGCTCTTCCAGTCCTTTCTCTTATTCCTTCAATGGGAGTCCCTGTCTCAGTTCAGTGGTTTGCTGCTGGCATTCGCCTCTCTATTTGCTGTATTCTGGCTGTGTCTCTCAGGAGCGATCTACATCCGGCTCCTGTCGGCCTGCACTTCTTTGCTGCATCCATGTAGTCTAATTGGGTGGCTGTATATGTATGGGCCACATGTGTGGCAAGCTCTGAATGGGTGTTCCATCTGCCTCTGTTTTAATCTTTGCCTCCCTATTCCCTGCCAAGAGTATTCTTGTTCCGCTTTTAAAGAAGGAGTGAAGCATTCGCATTTTGATCATCGGTCTTGAGTTTCATATGCTCTGTGCATCTAGCGTAATTCAAGAATTTTGGCTAATAGCCACTTATCAATGAGTGCATACCATGTGTGTTTTTCTGTGATTGGTTTACCTCACTCAGGATGATATTTTCCAGTTCCCTCCATTTGTCTATGAATTTCATAGTCATTGTTTTTGATAGCTGAGTAGTATTCCATTGTGTAGATGTACCACATTTTCTGTATCCATTTCTTTGTTGAAGGGCATCTGGGTTCTTTCCAGCTTCTGGTTATTATAAATAAGGCTGCTATGAACATAGTGGAGCATGTGTCTTTTTTATATGTTGGGGCATCTTTTGGGTATATGCCCAAGAGAGGTATAGCTGGGTCCTCAGGTAGTTCAATGTCCAATTATCTGAGGAACCTCTAGACTGATTTCCTGAATGGCTTTACCAGTCTGCAATCCCACCATCAATGGAGGAGTGTTCCTCTTTCTCCACATCCTCACCAGCATTTGCTGTCACCTGAGTTTTTGATCTTAGCCATTCTCACTGGTGTGAGGTGAAATTTCAGGATTGTTTTGATTTGCATTTCCCTTACGAATAAAAATGTTGAACATTTCTTTAGGTGTTTCTCAGCCATTCGGCATTCCTCAGCTGTGAATTCTTTGTTTAGCTCTGAACCCCATTTTTTAATAGGGTTATTTGACTCCCTGCGGTCTAACTTCTTGAGTTCTTTGTATTTTTTCGATATAAGCCCTCTATCAGTTGTAGGATTGGTAAAGATCTTTTCCCAATCTGTTGGTTGCCATTTTTTCCTAACCACAGCGTCCTTTTCCTTACAGAAGCTTTGCAGTTTTATGAGATCCCATTTGTCGATTCTTGAACTTAGAGCATAAGCCACTGGTGTTTTGTTCAGGAAATTTTCTCCAGTGCCCATGTGTTCGAGATGCTTCCCCACTTTTTCTTCTATTAGTTTGAGTGTATATGGTTTGATGTGGAGGTCCTTGAGACCTGAGGAACTTAAAACTGCACCTGAATACATTAGTGGTAAAGTAATTGAAAGTATACAAAATAATATACACCAATTTGTCAGCTACATATACACACACAAATATCCACACACATTTGAAATATATATATATGATATGTACTTTTATATGACTATTATTTCACTTGATGTGAATATTTAATAATATAATAGTCTAATTACTGTGAAACACAACTATTATATACTCCAAAAATAGGACTGGAATGAAAAAAAAAACAAGCAAAACATGGGTAAATAGGATTTTTTTAAACTTCACTCTAGTCTTCTTTGACTACCATTATATGTGAAGCATTCTGTTGGCCAAAATCAATATCTATGAAGAAAGAACAAAAGAAAGACTGAAATGATTCACTCATTTTAAACTACATTAACCATCTTTCTTCCCAAATCTTCCTGAAACAGAACAATATATATTCCACTCCACTCCAGAAAATGGAATCCTAGGGTTTCCTTTTACAGAAATGATCTTTCCAAAGTGTTCCTACTTCCTGCATTACAATGAGAATTTTGTTCCCAAAGGCAAAAGTCAGATTCCCTTACCTTTCTTGATACATCACTCCCAAACCATGCGTCCTTTGTAGTCTGATCCCACAAAACATAAGGAGCTATCCGGATAGATAACCTGTTAGTGTCTAAATTATTCGTGGATGAGTCTCTTACTATGACTAATATGCAAATGAGATGCTTTAGAAGGATAAAGTTTGCCTGAGGAATTTTCAGTAGAAGTCTAAACAAAGAAAAGGGATAATTTTATTTTAGACCATCTGAAAACTAATGTTAGTTACAAAACTAACTATGAAGAAAACAGGGAAAATGTAGACCAACTCATAGTATAACCAGAATTCAAAAGAGGTATAATATACAGCTAGAGTACTACATAAAATATTTTCTGCAAATCATTGTACTGTATAAAATCATGGGAACATTTTAAAAGTATGAATGATTTTCTATGTAATAGATATTTGACTGCTTCCTACAGAAGCCAGAGGAAGGTGTCGGGATATTGGTATTAGAATGAATGAGATTGATGCAGACCATGTGTGTTCTGTGTATGAAAACATCTAGTGTTATTAAACATCAATCCATCTTCCCAAGCACCATGGAGTGGAGACACATTTAATATCTAATGTAGTATAAATCCATGTAACATTCTTGTGACACTCTAGAACATAAGGAGCAGAAAGCCCTCTAGTGACCTCACACAATGCGATTATAAAAGCTTCACTACAGCAAGACAGAGATGCATTGCGCCTGGGTAGCATGTGGAGCTCAATGCTCCTGTTACACACAAAATCATTCTCTGAAGTATTGCACAGAAAAAAGATTCAAAGAAGTCAGAGCTATACCTGACCTAGACTATTCGAGGTAGTTATATCTGAGAAAGAAGTATTCACTAATAGCTTCATGTTCTAACCAATGACATATATTTAGCATCTGGTATATTCACAGTAACATGGTAATAATACTAGGATGCAAATAATACACAGGTATTATACACACCTCCTTCTTTTAATTTGTTTCACACAGGAACTAAACCAATACTCTAGGCTGACCTGCACACAAGGTGTTGCATAGACTGTCTTCTAAACTGTGACAGTTATAAAGGAGAAGACACCCAGGAGGGATTACAGACATGATTCAACACTCTAGTTTGAGAAATGAACGTGTTTAAAAAGTGACAATACGTGTCTGTGCTAAGGAAACCTCTTGGCATGGGACATCACTCCAGCTTATAATACTGTAAACACAAGCCTATGACCTTACAAAAAACACTGCTTCTATATTGGTACAGTTCCCCAAGTGCTTTCTGTATCATTACCTTTGGATGGCATTGATTTTTCCAACCAGAGTTCCTTCATCTGGGATGTTAAGTCAATTCTCATATAAGTCAGAAGTAAGTAAACTTCCTTCAGTGTTTGCAATGAAGTCCTTTTTTAAAATGAAAATAAAAAAGTAATGGTCAATATACACTTTAGAAAGAACATGAAAAGCATTTTTGTTTAAAATTAACAGTTTAGACAAGTGATTCTCAACTTGGGAGTTATAATCCATTAGGGGTTCACATATCATATATCTTCCATGTCATAAATTCTCTCCATTTTTCTTTATAATTCTTACCAATAGCAAAATTTTAATTGTGAGAAAGCAGCAAAATGATGTAGTGGTTAGTAATCACCAAACCATAAGGAAATATATTAGTGTTACAGTATTAGGATGGCTGAGAATCATTGGTTGAAAGCATATTACATAAAAGACTCCCAAACTTCTATCTCCCCAGAATCTTGGATCAAATGTGGAACCTATATGCAGGACCTTGTGTTTTCTTCCCTAAGACTAGAATCAATGAAGCAGTGTCCTAGTTGCTATAGCAATGAAATAAACCTATGGTCTGTTCAAATTGCCTCTCCTGACTTCTAGTCCACACCATGACTTGCAATCATAGATCTGCACTCCACTTCCCAGCCCAAAGCTCTCTCTGCCTTGAAAAATGCCAGATGCTATGTGGAATATCCAGACAGGAACCTATCATAACTACCCTCTGAGAGGCTCCACCCAGCAGCTGACTGAAACAGGCTCAAGGGCTTGTATGGAAGAAATGGGGGAGAGATTCCATGACCTGGAGGAGATAGGAACTCCACAGGAAGAGCTACAGAATCAACTGAGCAGCACCACTGGGAGCTGTCAAAGGCTGAATTAACATCTAAATATCCTGCAGAAGCTGTAGCATGACCTACAGCACAATTTCTAGCAAATGTAAAGCTTAGTCTCCTTGTGGGTCCCCGAACTTGTGGAGCAGGGGCTATCTGTAAGCTGTTGACTGTGAAAACCTGTCCCCACCTGGCCTTAGGGGGAGAAGATGTGCTAAACCTGAAGAGAGTTGATGTGCCTGGGTAGGAGGACAACCCAAGGGTCCCAATGCAGCTCACAGAAGGGGAGAGACCCTGTGAGGGGAGAATAGGTAGGGGGCAGTATACAAGACATAAAATGAACAAACAAAAAAATGTAAAATGATGACGACGATGACGATGACGACGATGATGATGATAATGGTTTAAAAATCCACCAAAACAATCAAACCAAAACCAAAGTCCTCTTCTTGGAATAGGCAACTATCAAAAAATGACAGCACCCAAAATTAACTCATCCTGACGGTATAATTGTTGAATCTGTACTTTAGGCTCACACAGCGTAAAGCTGTTGTATACACGTACACCTTGCTTACAGACCCAGCAGGAATAGTGGTGAAGCTTACTTATTTTCCATGTGAGAAGGTCTCACAGTTTCATGTCTTTTTCCTAAAGACATTAAAAAATGCTGAGAAAGCATTTGACAAAATTCAACACCCCTTCATGATAAAAGTCCTGGAAAGAATAGGAATTCAAGGCCCATACCTAAACATACTAAAAGACATATACAGCAAACCAGTTACTAACATTAAACTAAATGGAGAGAAACTTGAAGCAATCCCACTAAAATCAGGGACTAGACAAGGCTGCCCACTCTCTCCCTACTTATTCAATATAGTTCTTGAAGTTCTAGCCAGAGCAATCAGACAACAAAAGGAGATCAAGGGGATACAGATTGGAAAAGAAGAAGTCAAAATATCACTATTTGCAGATGATATGATAGTTTATTTAAGTGATCCAAAAAGTTCCACCAGAGAACTACTAAAGCTGATAAACAACTTCAGCAAAGTGGCTGGGTATAAAATTAACTCAAAGAAATCAGTAGCCTTCCTCTACACAAAAGAGAAACTAGCCGAGAAAGAAATTAGAGAAACGACACCCTTCATAATAGACCCAAATAATATAAAGTACCTCGGTGTGACTTTAACCAAGCAAGTTAAAGATCTGTATGATAAGAACTTCAAGCCTCTGAAGAAAGAAATTGAAGACTTCAGAAGATGGAAAGATCTCCCATGCTCATGGATTGGCAGGATTAATATAGTAAAAATGGCCATTTTACCAAAAGCGATCTACAGATTCAATGCAATCCCCATCAAAATACCAATCCAATTCTTCAAAGAGTTAGACAGAACAATTTGCAAATTCATCTGGAATAACAAAAAACCCAGGATAGCTAAAACTATCCTCAACAATAAAAGGACTTCAGGGGGAATCACTATCCCTGAACTCAAGCAGTATTACAGAGCAATAGTGATAAAAACTGCATGGTATTGGTACAGAGACAGACAGTGGACTAGAATTGAAGACCCAGAAATGAACCCACACACCTATGGACACTTGATTTTTGACAAAGGAGCCAAAACCATCAAATGGAAAAAAGATAGCATTTTCAGCAAATGGTGCTGGTTCAACTGGAGGTTAGCATGTAGAAGAATGCAGATCGATCCATTCTTATCACCCTGTACAAAACTTAAGTCCAAGTGGATCAAGGACCTCCACATCAAACCAGATACACTCAAACTAATAGAAGAAAAACTAGGGCAGGATCTTGAACACATGGGCACTGGAAAAAATTTCCTGAACAAAACACCAATGGCCTAGGCTCTAAGTTCAAGAATCGACAAATGGGATCTCATAAAACTGCAAAGCTTCTGTAAGGCAAAGGACACTGTGGTTAGGAAAAACAGCAAGCAACAGATTGGGAAAAGATCTTTACCAATCCTACAACAGATAGAGGGCTTATATCGAAAATATACAAAGAACTCAAGAAGTTAGACCGCAGGGAAACAAATAACCCTATTAAAAATGGGGTTCAGAGCTAAACAAAGAATTCACAGCTGTGGAATGCCGAATGGCTGAGAAACACCTAAAGAAATGTTCAACATTTTTATTCATAAGGGAAATGCAAATCAAAACAACCCTGAGATTTCACCTCACACCAGTGAGAATGGCTAAGATCAAAAACTCAGGTGACAGCAAATGCTGGTGAGGATGTGGAGAAAGAGGAACACTCCTCCATTGTTGGTGGGATTGCAGACTGGTAAAACCATTCTGGAAATCAGACTGGAGGTTCTGCTCTAAAATACCTAAGAAATTGGCAGTAATGCTCATGTGTCAGACAGGATAAATTTGTTCACAAACAGCATAAATTCCTATCACAGCTATAGTGCTAAAAGTGATGTTGGATACTAAAGATGTTTCCAAAGAAGTTTAATAACTCATTTAAAATAGATTAAGCCATATTATATGGCATTTAAATATACTCCACTAGGATAAATGATGTTAATATATATATATATATATATATATATATATATATATATATATATAAGTGTGTTCATCTAATTCATTGATCATTTAAAGGAAGAGCCTACAGATATTTTTAAGTATTGAGTAATTTCAGAGGCAATGATATTAAGGGAGATTCCAGAGAAATGTGGAGTCTTAAAGAAGCTGCAAGACTTTACAGTTGGGTAATTAGTGGGGCACTTCCATAGAATTATTTCCTCCAACATACTGGTGGGTTTGAATCTCTGATGCAGTCAGTGCAAAACATGGGAATGGTATTTCTTCTCTTTTTCTTTCAATTACATTATTCAAAATACAGTAGAACTTATTTCTGTTTTAAAAAGATGTTACTCTCATAGATTGGTTATCTAAACATTCCTCAGTTTGATTAAAAGCTTACTGAGGAAAAAGGTGCTATAGAAAGCCAAAATGATACTCACAAGTATTGGAGCAGGCAGCTTTCTGTCGACATAAATGCTTGTAAGATTTTTGCCAAATAAGCATTTCTTTCTTGGTGGTGTTGTATCAGAAAAAACTGGTGGCTAGGTATATATATATATAGCCTTTCTGTTTCTCTGCATATAAGAAAGAAGGGAAATCATTTTTGAAACTGAACTCTCTTTAACCTTGTATATCCTTTGCATTTATCACACCAAATCAAAAAGAGATATGTGTTAAAGTACTAGAAGCATAGAAAACATCAAGAAGACACATAATAGTCAAAGGCTAACTGAACATAGAAATAAAAATATGAAAAGCTATGAATGAAAAAGACAAAGTCACACATAACATTAACTACATTAGACTAATACCTGAATTTTCAATGGATATTCTAAAATATAGTGGGCCTGCATCAACGTTCTCCATGGTTTCAAAGAATACAGATACTAGACTAGACTTTATTACTGAGCAAAAGCATCATTCATATCAACAAAAGAGGAGAAACATTACATAGTTTAAGCACCACTAAGTCATTTCTCATCATCAATCTTGGTCTACAAAAGGCAAACAGCAGGCTGAATATAACGTACATATACACAAGAGGACAGAAATGATAAATAACCCTGTAGTCATTCGAAAAAGAGGGGGAAAAGTATGTGTCAACAAAAAAATAACAAAGAACCATAAATACTGCTCATTAATAACTCTAAGCATTAACTGTCTCACACCAATAATATACAGACTATCAGTTTGGGTCAGAAAGCAGGTTTCATCATTCTCCTGCATCCACAAAATACACTTGTTTTAGATAAAATCGCATACTCGTGTTTACGATGCAATTGACTATATTCCTTTGTCTAGGTTTCAGGTGCCATTTAGTTTTCCATGTTCATTGGTGTTGCCTTGTTCAGTTAATGTTTAGGAAGTGATGTTGGTGAGGCTTTATGGGTGAGGTCAAGGGAACATGGCAGAAGACTGGGAGGAAAGAAGTTTAAAAAATCACTTCTACAATATTGTTTCTCCTAATAACATCAAGACTGTTATAAATTTTATCAAGCTTTCAAAGGATAGAATCAAAATGTTACTACAGGATGGTCTAGAATTTTAATTTTTAAATCTCATTGATTCATGAACATGTGGGAATCTTTCCATTATCTGATATCTGCTCAATTTATAAGACATTTTGCCTTGTTTTGGGTTGAATTTTTTTTCATTTTTTTCTTTTGTTTTTGGTTTTGTTTTTTTAATCATAAAAGCCTTTTATTTCTTGGTTAGAATTTTCCCAAGAAACTTAATAATTTTAAAAGTTACTGTTAATGACAGGTTTTCATTGATTTACTTTTCGGTAAGTTTGTGATTTTTACAAAGAAGGAGTACTCACTTTGTGTGTTAATCTTGTATGTTACTACTTTTGAAAGAATTTACAAGATATCTGATTATTCTTATGGAATATTTAGGCTCACTTATGTATACTATCATATTATTTTCAAAAAGACATACTTTGAATTCTGCATTTCTAATATATGTCCCCTTGGTCATATGCAGTTTTAATATTATCTTATTTGTTTACATATGCTCTATGAAACAAGAGTAAATTGAGTATGACCAAAGATCAGCAAAGGAAGCCATTGGTGTCATAATATTTCATAAATAACTTGATGAGGAGCAGCACACACTATAAGGAAATTCTAGGTGATAGAATCATTATCATCCTTTCAGACATAAGGCACTCACTGTTAATTATTCTTCAATTAACTCAATATGGTAAGCACTCTTATTGCTAGAAATTTCAACTTTTGATGTTTTAGACTATTGTCAATTAAGGCTACTTGCAGATGTGGAAAGAAGAAAACTAAAATAACCAAAAAGAAGGAATTGTATATTTATATAACATTTATATCATATTACTTTAGGAAAATGAATTTATCTTGTCAGAGAGGAGTGAAAATGTGTGACTTGGACAAGTCAAAGGACCTGCACGGATGATCCTAAAGAGAAATAACAAGATACCAAATGTTGAACTTTAAAAGCATACTTAGGAATAACATTTTTTTCTGAGAAACCAAATGAAAGACCCAGAACCATGTTCAATTCTATGGTAAAGAAAATACATTTAAGTCTAAACAAAGAACAGTTGTTTTGAACTGAGCTCTTAGTGTCACTTATTGAACCTATTCTGCTATCTTGCCATACTGGTTATCATCGTACTTTATAGGTATTACAGGTGGGTACCACTATCAATTGCTTCCCTAACGTGTCAACTTGCCTACTGTTTTATCTACCTTAGAACTTTGACTTAAACCTAGAGGCTTCTAAGACATATCCAGGTAGATTGCTGAGATGCCTTGTAAGATTTATTTGGCAACTGGCACTCAAGCCACCAACCTTGAGAGAAATCCAAGTGCTACCTGACGCATCCATATTTTGGGGGAAAGCCACAGGAAGTACTTTAACAATTTGTAGAATTTCTCTCACCAAGATTGAAATCATGGCTGGAGCTAGAAATCTAGTCCGATTTATGTATCTAGTTTGGTCATAAACTTTAAAATTGATGACATTAATTTAATAAATTAGCGACGTTCCTTACAGCATTAAATATTAGTCTTATATGACCAACAATTGGGGCCATCATCCTACACCAAAGAAGCCTCTTTGTATAGAAAATGGAGACCATTACAGAAAACAAAAACTTGGACACAATGAAGAGATAATTGCATTACAAAAAATCTAGCACCAGTGAATACATGTACACTAGAGCTAAATGCTCTGTAGCTCAGGGACTATTGTAGAGGCCTTACAAATACTGTAAGACCCAGCATACTTGAAAGTCTGTTTTGAAATTGCCTCTCATAAAAATAGGTGCAAAATCAGAATAATAGCAATGTCAATGCAGTGTTAAGGCAATGGTCAAAATTTTGCTTGTCAAAAGTTATAGGCAGCTAATTATGACTGACAGAATATTAATTTTTCCAGAAATGACCTGCATATGGATTGTCTAATACACACTGTATATCATGGAAACCATATTCACAAACAGAACAAAATGAACTCAAGTAATATTCATATTGGTAAAGATAAATATATACCTACATACATATATATATATAAACATGTACAAAACAATATTGAAATGAATATGAAAGTACAGTGACTGTGATGGACTTAAGGGAGAAAAGTCAGGCTACAGTGCTATAATTCAATTTTTGATAAAAATTTAAAATAATACTAGTAATAAATGAAAACATTGTAAACTTATAGTAATGGGAGTTCAGGAAAGACCAAGAACAGCAAATATGGAAATTATCAATTTCTTTACTGGAGGTTTTCTCTAAGATTTCCATTTCTCACATTTGGATTACAGACACTTTTGAGATAGACAAACCATGAATAAACAATATTTCATGTTGAGGCCTCAGGTGATGAAGAGAGATATAACAAATATGCTGTATGCTTCTGTGCATTTCTCAGTGCACGTAATGCATGCATGTGTGTGTGTGTGTAAAAATAAAGCAGATCACATCACTGGTGATGTATATTTAGAGATTAATTAGAGCTTTGAGCTTATTAACATATGAGGAGCCTCCAGTATTGGCCTTTCTCTCTGTCTCTTTTTTTTGGGGGGGGGAGTGTCTTTTTTTTTTTTTTTTTGGTCTTTTTTTTTCGGAGCTGGGGACCGAACCCAGGGCCTTGTGCTTCCTAGGCAAGCGCTCTACCACTGAGCTAAATCCCCAACCCCTGGGGGGGGGGAGTGTCTTTTGATCATTACTGAACAATATGTCAGAAATATCTGTCCAATAAGCTTCTGTTACTGTATCTGACTGCCATCTTTATTGAGGTAGAAACTTCTCGTTTAGAGATGATTGTGCTACAATACCTACTTTTGTTTGTTTTTTAATGTATGTTTTGATGACCCAAATTCATGTCACAAAGTCTAAATCTCAATTGCTTTAGACACTGGATTATCTTTTCAGGTCATTTTGTATATCCTAAAACCATGATCCACCTCTAAGTTCATCATGTGTGATGATTAATTTTGATTGTTAATGGAATTTTATTCATAACTTTCTATGGCACGGGATTCTATGCAGAATTCTGAGGGATTATTCAGTGTCATTAGCTTCTGGCCACACATTGATAACTGAGGTGGGAAAATTAGTATTATAACTGGGCTGTAGAGGCAGAGACTGAAAATTTTTCCAAAGACTGTGTAGGACCATGAACAAGGCACATTGGAGTGTAAGCAATAACCCAATTTACTAACATTTGTTATAATAGCAAACAATATGAAATATGCAGCATAAAATAAGTACAATGAGTGGAAACTATTTGTAACTAATACGGTGAAATATAAAACTAACATAGGATCTTGGAATAATTCTTCTAATATGATTAAATGGGAGGTAGAAGGGAACATTAAAATACAATGACCTTAGACCATCTTAAATCACCCACTACCACTTATATGTGGTAGTTGTTCTGTTTTGTCCTACTAAATGAAACATAAAGTGTCATCATCAGACAAATATTCTCAGATGATAGATTCACATCACTTAAGATAAGGGTAATATTTGGGTGTATTTTCTTAACTCTATAGAAAGAATTACTTCAGTTAAAAATGTATTTGAATTTGTGTGCTGCCACCTGATAATCAGGTGAGTTTAACCTCTTTATCATACCTCTCATAGGTTTTGTAGTGGATCCTGTGCAAATATTTTTACCAATGATAAGATTTTGACAAATATTGTTTCTCATAGGAAATTAAACAAACATTAGTATTTTCATGCTAGGAAACCAAAGCATGTTTACAGTGATGCAGGGCTTAATCTTGCAGAATGTTTAATCAATTTTTAAATCAAATCATTGTTTCTAAATGATCTTATCAAACATAATAATTTCATATGCAAGAAATTCTCTAACTTAAGGAGCATGGGAAGAAAGAGGGGAAAATATAGCAGACAATATTGGTGGATACTCTAAATAAAGAATGTGTCATACATACCTGAATGATGTATCCAGATGTATTTCAGTATATGTGTATATATATACATACATATATATATATATGATGTTTAAAAACTTTTCCCATACTCTCTCAAATAATCATTTTGTGTCCCAAAGCTTCTCTGATATACACAAATTTATGACATCATGAAATGATTTGATCAAATGATTCCATTCATTTGATGAATAAATAAATCTTGTCTTACCTGTAGGACCTTCTTCCTACAGTGCAGCATATGAAATATTAAATTTTTCATCAATATCATTGGTTTTCCAGTTGTGGCCAGCTATGGCTTTTATCATAATAGGAGATTTTCCAGAATAATTTATTAATTCTTTGTATGTCTTTAAGTCTTCAGACCTTTTGTCAATGTGTTTACTAAATATATCATCATTTCCAAATATTGGATCATAGTTGTCAATCATAATTTGTATGAGACATCTGTAACACCACAAGGCATAAACAAGATTGTCATTTCACATAGTTTACAAAATAAATTTAAAAATGAAAAGAAATACTAGGAGGAAAATTACAGATAGGAACCCATGCAATGAAGTCTTGAAATGGAGACCCTAAGTCTTTTGCATTTTTATACAACTTGTTAAAATTTCATGCATATTGCAAAGAACAGAAGAATTACTTAACCAAAGCAACATTTCAGAACTGATATGCTGCAAAAAAACTGTGAGTGTACCAAATTAATGACTGCTGTGTGTTACTCTTTTGTGTGTGGGTGGGGGTAGCTGTTTATTGTGATGTTTTGAATGGGATGCCTCTCTAGTTCCAGGCATCGCAATACCCTCTCATTGACAATTTTCTGGTGCCTTGGTCTGCCTGGTGAGGAGTGCCACTGCTTAGAATTTGTAGTTACAAAAGGTAGGTGCCCATTTTCAATGTACTTTCTCTGCTACATTTTTGCTTCCCAAGATAAGAACCATCAGGTCTCAGCTTCCTGTTTGTTTTTTCTTCTTTTCTGCAGTCGTGCTCCTCTGTCATGACACTGAGGTGCTATACTCGCTCAGCATTTGTAGGTCCCAAATAACCACCTACTTCAATAAGTTTCCCTGGTCATGTAGTTTTATTTTTTATTGTTTATTTCATTCATTTACATTTCAAAACTTATCCCCCTTCACAGTTCCCTTCCACAAATCCTATATCTCCTCCCCTGCCTCTATTGCAGTTTTCTCTCACTTGACTACACACTCCTGCCCCAACAACCTAGCATTCCCCTACCCTAGGCCATCAAGCCCCTCAGGACTAAGCAGCTCCCCTCCTAGTGATGCCAAATAAGACAATCCTCTGGTACATATCCAGCTGGAGCCATGGTCCCCCCATGTGCACTCTTTGGTTGGTCTTTTAAATCCTGATGTTTTATTAAGGCAATAGAAATGTGACTGAGAGAAGTTGGTGAGAAGAGGGAGTCTTAATTGAGAAAATGCCTCCATCAGATGGACCTATTGTATAGTGAAGCCTAAGGGATATTGTCCTGATTAACCTTGGAATTTGTAGGGCCCAGATCTCCAGGATGGTGCCACCCTTGAGTTATTAGTCAGAAAAGGAAAGATATGAGATACAAGGTAGGAGGCAGTGCTCCTACTAGGCTTCTGCTTCAGTTCTTGCCTCCCTGTTTTATTTTTGGCTCTGACATTTCTCAGTATTTAACTGGTAACTGCAAGAATATTGTGGAGTGTAACCTGTCTTCCATTAGTTGCTTTTCATCAGTGTTTTGTCACAGCAATTGTAGAAAATTATGACACTTCCTAAATTGAACAACGCTGGTAAGTTACTTTTCTTCTGAGATGATGACTTAGGTTAGGCAAACTCTATTCATCACATATGTTTCTTCTCACCATGCACCTGTTTATTTTTGAGCACTCCTGCACAGGATAGTCTTATTTTATATGCAGATTGTACAGGATAGTTTTGCTTCTTTGTTTTCATACCTGACCACACAGAAGAATATTTGAAAAGAACTGTCCATAAAGGAAGAATCTTTAATAGTTATTAAGAGTGAAAAATGCATTTTATTGTTTCATTTGGACTAAACATGCAGTTTGATATAGTCTTGGATTTTAGGTTTCCAGTACCTTGGTAATTAGAAATTAACTAAACAAGCTACGTTTCTAGTTCAAGCCAAGTACAGTCCTGAGCAAGAATCTTATTCAAGCTATCCCTTGGGCTATCATCCTCCATTGTGAGTAACATCATGGTATCTTCTTTCCTGTGGACCTAATACCTGGGAGCTACTAGTTAACATGTACCTTGCTTTCTGTCATATTTACATTTTCTTTATCTTTTATCCTTTTCAAAATATGTGTCCTTTATTAATTCTCTGAAATTTCTAATCATGCTACCAAGTAACTCTCATTTCATTTTTCAATCCTTCCATATATCCTTTGGAAACAATCCCCCCTCACTAAATTTCAAAAATTAAAATTAAATAAAAATTTAAATTTAATTTTAAAAAATTAAACTAAAATTTAAAAAATTAAAAATACAGTGTGTGAGATGTGTTGTGCTGTAAGTGGTCACACATTATACCCTCTTGTCCAAACAGATTTTCTTGCAAATGTATAGTGAAATAAGTCTGGTTTAAGCTCTCTGCATTTTTCTATACTCTCAATACTGGAACGTCCTGGAGATGCCTCTCCCTCTATATCCTGGTATCTTGCTGTAGCCTTTAATCATTGTGATCCTTCAGCTTTGAATCTGCAGGATCTCCCCCATCATATGCTCCAGCAGCAGGATCTAGGGCCCCTATATATATGTAGCAGATATGCAGCTTGATCTTCAGGTATGTCCCCTACCAGTTGTATGTACACATGCAAACTCACACTCATACACACACTCACACACACACACACATGTCCCCTAGCCAGTATGCAGACTGGCTCTGACTCTGTAGTCTACAACTGGATTGCTTTCTTTTATCAGTGCTGCTTGTATGGCTTCAGTGGAAGGTGATTCACTTATTCCTGTTGTGAACTGATGTATGAGAGTGGGTTGGTGTCAATGGAAGGTCTACACTACTGAGGTAAAGAAGAATGGAGGGAAAAACAGGTTGTAAAGATGGGACTTGGAGGAAGGGACTACAATCAGGATATAAAGTAAATAAATGAGTGAAGAATATTGATGTATATGCGTTTATAATAAAATTAACAGCTACAGTATACTTGAGGATCATAAAACTGTACCTGAAATAGGTTAGTGCTAAAATAATGGAAAGCATACAAAATAATATACACCAATTATTCATCATTACATATGTATATACATATACTAATACATGCACATGTACAAGTACACTTACACGTATATGTACACATGCAAAAACACTCATACACACATATATGTATATACATACACACACACATATGCAATGTGCTTTAATATGACCAGCAATTCACATGATGTGAATATTTAGTGATATCATGGTCTCACCACTGTGAAACACAACTATTCTATACTCCAAAAATAGGGCTACAGTGGAAAAAACAAACAAAACCTAGGTAATCCAGATCTTTTAAAATTTCACTCTAGTCTTCTTGGATTACCATTATATGTACAGATTATTGTTGGCTAAAACATCAATATCTAAATCAATACCTAAGAAGAAAGAAGGAAAGAACAGTAGAAAGAAATGATTAACTTACTTTAAACTACATTAAAAATCTCCCTTCCCAAATCTTCCTGAAATAGATCAATACATATTCTACTCCACTCCATAAGAATGCAATCCTAGGGTTTCCTGTTAGAGAAATCATCTTTGTAAAGTATTCTCAATTATTGAATAATAATTAGACTTTTGTTCCCAAAGGCAAATTTCAGATCCTCTTACCTTTCTTAAGACGTCACTCCCAAATAATGAATCTCTCGAAGTCTGACCCCACAGTACATGTGGAGCTATGCGCAGAGATAACCTGTAACTGTCTAAATTATTCATGGAAGAATCTTTTATTATTACTAATACACATATGAGATGTTTTAATACTATAAAGTTTGGTTCTAGGATCTGTTGCAATAGGCTAAACAAAGAAAAAAGGAGAATTTTAGGTTAGACCAACTTGAAAATAATGTAAGTTAGAAATCTAACTACAAAGAACAAATAGGGTAAATGTTTTGTAGACCAACTCACAGTATAATCAGAATTCAAAAGAAGGAAGAATATATAGCTAGAGTATTACATAAAATATTTTCTGCAAATCACTTTTCTGTACAGAATCACAGAAAAAACATTTTTCAAATTATTTATGAATTTCATTGTACTAGATGTATGACTGCTACCCACAGAAGCCAGAGGAACATGTCAGGATCCCTCGTAACAGAATGAATGAATATTGTTGCAAACCATGTATATTCTCTGTGTGAAACCATCCAGTGTTATCAAACAGCAAACCATCTTTCTTGCCACCATGGGGACACATTTAATATCTAATGTATTATGAATCGATGACACACCCTTATAACAATCTAGAACATAAGGAGCAAAATCACACTCTGGACTCTACTCAATGTCCTGGTATTAGAATGAATGAAGATTTTTGAAAACCATGTGTATTCTGTGTATGAAAACATCCAGTGTTATTAAACAGCAAACCATCTTTCCAACCATAATGGAGTGGAGACACATTTAATATCTAATGTAGTATAAGTTCATGTAACACTCTTGGGACACTCTAGAACATAAGGAGCAGAAAGCACACTTGTGACCCTACAAAATGCAATTATAAAAGCTTTGCTACAGCAAGCCAGAGATGCAGGGCTCCTGGGTTGCAATGGGAGCTCAAAGCTCTGGTTAAGTATGAAATCATTCTATGTATCACAGAAAAATGATTCAAAAAGTCAAAGCTATACCTGATCTAGACTTCTCTAGGTAGTTATAGTTGAGAAAGAAGAATTCAGTAAGAGATTCCTGTTCTAATCAATGACACATATTGACCATGTGAACTATTCATAATACCATGGTAACAATTCTAGGATGCAAGTAACCCACAGGTATTATACACACTTACTTCTTTTAATTTGTCTCACACAGGAACTAAACCAATACTCTAAACTGACCTGAACACGTGTTACATAGACTGTCTTCTAAATCATGACATTTATAAAGGAGAAGGCTCCCAGGTAAGATTATAGACATGGTTCAACATGCTAGCTTGAGAAATGGGTATGTTTAAAAAGTGACAATACATGTGTGACCTAAGGAAACCTCTTGGCATAGAACATCATTCCAGTTTATAATCCTGTAAACACAAGCCTATGTACCTTACAAAAGCATTGCTTATATATTGGTGCAGTTCCCCAAGTGTTTACTGTATCATTACCTTTGAATGCCATTAATTTTTCCAGCCAGAGTTCCATCTGGGATGCTAAGCCAATTTTCATAAAAATCCAAGGTTAGTAAGCTTCCATCGATGTTAATAATAAAATCCTTTTTTATTGAAAATAAAACAAAAATAGTAATGGTCAATGTACATTGTAGAAAGTACTTGAAAAACATTTTTGTTTAAAATTAGCAGTTTAGACCAGTGATTCTCAACTTGTGGGTCATAATCAATACGGGGTCACATATATTTTTCGTATCAGATATTCCATCCATTTTTCTTTATAATCAAATCAGGAGCAAAATTTGAATTATGAAGAGAAGCAAAATGAAGTAATGGTTAAGAGTCACAAAGCCATGAGAAAATATATTAGTGTTACAGGATTAGGGAGGCTGAGAATCATTAGTTGAGATCATGCAGGATCTTATTTTTCTTCTTCCCTAAGACTAGAATCAATGAAGCAGAGTCCTAGTTGCTATAGCAATGAAGTAAACCTACCATCTGTTCAAATTGCCTCTCCTGGCTTCTAGACTACAACACTCCTTGCAATCATAGATCTCCACTCCACTTCCCAGCTTATGTAGTCCTGGCTGACCCAAACTCACAGAGATCCTCCTCCTTCATCTTCCCAGTGTCGGGATTACACACATGTGCCACCATGACTAGAATGTCTCTCCTTGAAATCTGGATATGTTTTACATGTTAATGTTGGTGTTGTACATACAGTATACTTAAAGACTGCAATTTGGAGATTTTCTTGTTTATGAAGCTTTCTCTGGAGCCTTTCCCTATTTTTAACATGCCTGCCTGTTCACACGGATTTGTAGATGTCCTACCACATGAGTTCCTTCCCCATTACTAAATCACATGCCTGAGAATCAACTTAATGAAGTGGTGTATGTTGGCCAAAAATTGGAGGCCACAGTCCACCATGGCAGGTTGAGCAGCTGTCTATATTTTATCCTCTCTGAGAGTGCAGAAAGCAATGAATACTTATGCTCCACCCCCTTTCTCTTTATATACAGTCAAGGCCTATTGATTGATCAGTGCTGTTCACTGTTAAGATTTATTGTCCAACTAGCCTGACCCCAGTAATCTCTCAGGGTATCCAGAAGGTTATGTAATCAAGGTATGGTACATTTCTTCAGGCTCTTCTTTTTTTGTTTTTCTTTGTGGGTTTTTTTTTTTTTTTGAGACAGTGTCTCACTCTGGGCTGAAGTTGGTCTTCACCTTGACTTATTCTGTGCCTCCAGGTTGTTAGAATTACAGGGCCTAACCACCACATTTGCCTGGAAATCTCCACAGACCTAAATCTATTTGTTTCTTGGTGATCAAAAAGAGAATGTAACAATGGTCAAGCTAGGCCCAATGTCTTTGCTCCCTTCCTACTGCCTGCTGATTGGAATGTAGAAGTCTCAGCTATCTCTCTAGTACCATGGCTTCCTGTGTTCCCACCCCCCCCATGACAATAATAGACTAGACCCCTAAATATGTTAAGCCAGTCCCAATTAAAACTTTTCCTCTGTAAGAGTTGTCATGGTCACGGTGTCTCTTCATAGCAATAGAACATTGACTACGACACTGGTACTATGTCTGATCTTAAACAACTGTAAACTCAACCAGGCATGATATTAGTAGAACATCCAGGTGAGATGATGTTGGGGCTACAAGCTCACAGAGAACCCCAACCAACAGATACCTGTAAGGTCTCATGGGCAGGTCTCTGTTTTCTTTAGTGTCCTCTTTCCGTCTATCTTACTGATTTTTATTCTCCCCATGAACAGTGTAAAAATACATTGCCTTTACTTCTAAGTCATCCTTAGCGTTCTCTTTAAGTCCTGAGTTTATGGGACAAGGTTTCTTACTAGAATCTTCACCTTTGGTGTATTTCTAATCTCTGGACACTTGGGCCCTGAAGAACAAAATAAGAACCAGGTTCTCAGAGACTCAAAGAGAAGAAATGAAGTCCATGAACTCAGTGAAAATTTTTACCAACCCAAAGTCAAACTGATTCAAATCAACGCTGGCCCACTAAATTATCAGAGCATCTTCAAGAGAGAAAGCTCCCAGGACTGGGGACAAAAGTTGAAACTTGAACTTTTAATCTCATTTCAGATGAAAGTGATGTGGTCTGGGAGTCAGAGGCAGGAGGGTCTCTAGGTTGTGTTAAGTCTGAGCTGTGCATTGAGAGCCTTTCTCAAAAGAACAGCCATAAGGAAGTGACATGGAAACAAGCTGTCATCTCAGGGGATGTGACTTTACATGATTTGGTAACTTAATCCTAGGAAAAGAAACTCAGATATGGGGTGACAGTCTAATGGCAGAACCTTGTCTAGCACAGACAAATAGAAGGACAGGAAGGAGGGAGGAAGAAGGGCCAAAGATGAGCGATGCTACAGGCATTCAAATGTTAAGAATGCTATCCCTAAGAACTGGAGGAAAGCTAGCTTTCCCACACTGTAGCAGTGCTTACAGTTTACTGCAGTTCAGAAACTGGAGATGATTGTCCCTGTGTTGCTGTACAGAAAGGACTGGAACAGTAGCAAAGACAGTGGCTGTGCCCATTTCATGGGTGCTTTAGAGCAAGACACCTTCTGGAGAGGTTTCCAAATAAAAATGTCCAAGTGGTACTTCTGAGCTTAAAATTTCATAGCTTAGGTAAAAATCAGATTTTTCTTATTTCCAAATGAAGTTTTGAAGGTTTTCAAGTTGTTCCTCTAGAGGGTGCCCAAGTGCTTGAATATTCTGACAGTGAACCTCCACAGGCATCTCCCCAGTGGTCAAGGTTTAATATGGAAACAGTTAGTTATTTTTACACAGTTCTTTTTGCTTGTGTGTGTGAGCTGTCCCTTGTCGACAATAGCTTTCTGTTTTCCTCAATGAGGAGTGTTGCTCATTTGTGAGCCTTCATTAACTCAAAATGAAATGGTTAAAAATATTTATCCTGTTAGAATAGGCTGCATCTTTTACACAACCCATTAAAAAACAACAACAACGATAACAAGACTCTGGCTTTTGAGATGACGTATACTAATTCACATTGTTTACCTAGCTGTAGTGCTATATGAACACTACTTAAAAGGCAAAATAAACTTGGTTTGTATTTTAAAAAAAAGGTTTCAGAGCTGCAGAGGAACAGCCTTGAAAGATGCTACTGACATGGAGACTCCAGGCTCAGCCTCAGCCCATGAAGAAGATAACAGAACACAGAAAGCTTCCTGTTCCTGCTAGCGCTGTGGCAGCGCATACGTGCCCTCCTGATGCATGGGGAACTGAGATAGGAGAGCCTGGAGTTTGAGGCTACAAAGGGAGGCACTGTGCTTTCTCATTACCAAGCCTAGTATAGGACAAATCAGCACAACTCAGAAATCGGTCTCTCCCGCTCTTGCAGTTGCAAAGGGAAATGGGATGTAGCTTTGGACAGTTCTCAAGTTCCATCTGGGTCTCCCCTCTCCAGCTCTGAGTCCAGTCTCGCCAGTTTGTTGGATGTGAATTCTATGATCCCAAATTAATGTGCAAAATCTTTTTTCCTATAATTCAGCTTTTCATCAAAGCCACTAAGAACCAGAAGCTAAACAAAAAGCCACAGCTTCTTAAGAACTTTTTACTTTTGTTTTCAAGGGCCCAGGTCACCATCAAGGAGACTAAAGCTGGGGTAGGAAGAGCATGAGAATATCTCAGAGGTATTGGGCCTGTACTGGGAAGATCTTTTCAGATACCCCTGGAATGCTCTGAACTCACAGGCAGGGGATTTAGAGGTGGGACTCTTTATCCTAGTAGCTAGATGTGGAAATGGCACTTCCAAGTCCTATTTGGGGATGGCTTGCCCAGGGAGCTTGGCTCAGTGGAGTGTAGAATGAATGCCAACATTAACAATAATTCTGGTCCAAGTGCAAATGTCTGCATCAAGTCCTCAAAAAAATCCTTTTATGGTCCATTTGTTTGGACACACCCTGGTTCCAAACCTTGTTTTGCCTCAGGACCCACATTCTTAGAAACATGCTAGCTTGCTGAAGACATGGACTGCTTCTGCCTTCTGTCCTGCAACACTGACTAGATGCTAAGATTCATTCTTAGGCACTGTGACATTTGAGCCTTTGCAAAATGTATTATGTTTATTCATGCCCCCCCTCTCTTTGTGTGTGTGTGTGTGTGTGTGTGTGTGTGTGTGTGCGTGCACTTGTGCACATGAATTCCACTGTTCACTGTGTGGCATCAGTGGATAACTTTTGGGAGGAGTTCTGTCCTTTGGACCTGATTCCAGAGATCACACTCAAGTCACCAAGCTTGGTAGCAAGTTCCTTTACCTGATGAGCTTGTTGGTCCAGTCTGAGCTTTCACTGAACCCTTAGCCCCTCTTTCCCCATCAGCCACAGGAAAGCAATCTCTGCAGTGTTACTTTTGGTCCTACGTGACTTTCTTAGGTCCCAACAACTAAACATTTTACTTAGAATTCAACATAGTAACTAAATTGCTAAATTTAATAGGAATTACAGAATGTGGGCTTTTCTGATTCTGTATTGCTTTCCATATTCTTAATTATACAGTATAGAAGACAGTAAAACAGTCATCATTAGGACCTATTTGGCTTCCTTAAGATATATTTTCAGGAAGATTTTACAAAGTTTGGATGTTTAATTTGCTCCTCAAATACCAATTTTCAAACTAGGAAGTGAGTGTTCTATGAACTTCACATGAGAACTTACGCAATAGATTTTTTTAAAAACGCTTTTCAGTCATTTGAAAGCTGTTTCTACCTCCTTCTTTGCAGGTCTCCGAATTCCTGGGAGGCCTTTTGTTTTCCTAATGAGAAATCAGACTGTGGTGGAGCAGTGGATGCACTGACACTGTCTCTCCTCTTGCTGTGCCTTCCATGCAGATGCCTGAAGCCTTGGAGGAGCTGAATGGTTCAGTTTCCTTGTATCTTCCAGAGGAGAAAAAAACACCATCCAGAATCCTTGTGACAAGCACTTGTTTGCGATTGAGCAAGTGTCATGTTGCCTGTCATCTGAAAAGCAGCAGAGAAGCATCATCATTGTGTCCCCACTCTAAAAACAAAATGCAAGTCTCTGGGCATGCTGGTGGCATCCCACACTCCCCCTGACCTGCTGGCTCATCCTGCTGCATAGAACATCATCTGCACTTGGAACTCCTCGGTCTCCACCAATGGTTCTTCAAGTCTCAAGTCATGTACATTTTCGGATCGTTGAGCTCCTCTGCAGGATACTGGTGCTACTAAGGCTGGAGACGGTAAGACATGTGCACATCCAGTGTATCCTCAAAGGCTTCAGTCCTTCATGAGTTCTAGGTTACCTTCATGGTTCTCATTTTTCTTGCTATTCTCTATGACCAGAGATCTACTCAGACTGCCTTTCTAGCAGGTCCTCAATGAGGTTCAGGCTCAAAACAAAAACCAAGAATAGTGACTGATGGTGCTGGAGGATAGCAAACATCCAATAGCCAGCAACATAGAAACTTCACAGAACTCTGTGGACTGTGTGGATGACAGTGCACATCCTTTAAATCTAATCTCCAGGTTTCAGTGACTTCTGTTTGCTACAGTGAATGGTCTGAGCCTTGTCTAGTTTACTACCAGGCACAGATGGAGTTCTTAGAACTCCTTTTGAAAACATTTAGACATGTGTAGAAATCAGGAAGTAAAGATTGAGTGTTTTGAAAGACACGAGTCCTGCCAATGTAACTATGCAAGCCCAGTGTTAACTTCCTCCATGACGTTCACCTTTCCTTCATGTTTACCTTCGCCTTCCTTTGAAGAATGACCTACAGCAAGTAACTTGCCTTCCAAAGCCTCTGACTTACAGATCCATAAAGAAAACTATGAATTTTAGATTTCAAGTACTAAGTATTAGTCAGAGTTCTTCAAAGAAATAAAAGAAATAGAACCAATTGTATATGTCTCTCTCTGCATGTGTGTTCTGTATACATAGTCATATGATGCACAAATGTTTTTTTTCAATAGTGTATTTCACACTCAAGCTACAAAACTGCCTAGGAACAGTTTTCTCAGTCTGTATTCCAGCCCTTGACTTACATGTGGCTCTCTATGTGTGTCTACTTGTAAAGTCAGTGTTATGTTTGAAAGAAATCTCAAAACTGTAGAGCTCACAGTTGAGATCTAGTCAGCCTGACAGCCTGAGAATTAAAAATGTCACTGACAGATCAATCCCCCAAATCAAGCTAGGAATCAACCTTCACCTATATTCCTCTTTCTATTCAGCCAGCAACTGGCCAGATGTCACACATACATACACACATACACACACACATACACACACACACACACACACACACACACACACACACAGAGGAGGAGTTATGTCCTTTAGTCCACCAGTGTGGATGCTAAGTTCTTTAGAACACTCTTCCAGATACTGTAAGACATACTATTTAGTCAGCTCCTGGGCATCCCATGCCTGACCAAGTTGATGTGCAATTACTAATCACATGATGTTCCCCAAATACAATGGCCTCAAGAACAGGAACTGAAAATTAGCAAAGCTTTATGTCTCAGTTCTAAAGCTGAGGGTATCAATATATTTTCTGTTAAGAAATCCTAGACTATGTATAAACTAAACTTGTACTGAGATGCTGATGCTACAACGAGAAGTGGTAAGAAGTCACTTTTGAACTACAAAATGAGGATTCCAATTTACTAATCCAGCCTGATGGTCTACCTGGAGAAGTAGAGACAGAAAGTCAACCATCCAGTCATATGTCTGAAACACAGAACACAGTAGAACTGCTACCTCTCTCTGTCCAATACTGGAAACAAACAAACAAATAAACAAACAAAACTGGTGACTTGAATATGTGGCGACTGAAAGCACGAAGCCCAGAAGTGTAATTGATAAGATATGAAGTTCTAAGAATGTAAGACTCGGGGTTGGGGATTTGGCTCAGTGGCAGAGCGCTTGCCTAGGAAGCGCAAGGCCCTGGGTCCGGTCCCCAGCTCCGAAAAAAAGAACCAAAAAAAAAAAAAAAAAAGAATGTAAGACTCAGCTCTGTGACAAGTCCACCTTTAAGTAGGGATTACTCACGGAGACCCAAAGCCACCTGTCAGGCAGACAAACTTCCCTGAACCTGATATCAGGATATGCCCTGCTTAAATGTTTGCCGTAAGCAAAAGTCAGGGGCTTCATACTGGCTGTCTCACATTACTAGGATGCATATCCTAGGGTTTGAGGGGTTGTCATTGAGGAAGTGATGTAGACAGAGCTTGTTCATCAGAAACTAGACTGTCCACACACCTCTGTGAGAATCCTCTCACGATGCACTACTGAGCTGGGGTGGAGACTAGCAAGATAAAGGCAGAGGGGGTTGGGGGGGGGATCTCAAATTTTCTCTGGTATCTATTAAAGTCAGCAGAGTCTGGCCACCATGTAGTCATGTAGTGACAAGCTAGAGACAATTACATAGAAATAGTGCCACAGAGGCTTTTGTTATAAGGGGAACATGAAAACAGCAAGGATATAAAAGCATTTGGAAAGTAAACACAGGGGAAACAGCATCAGAGCCTGCATATCCTCCTCATTCCCCCAACCACATGGGATGAGATGGTATGAGATGAAGATGCCACTTTGGGAGGCAGCATTGAGGATGATACTGGCCTGCAGTTTACAGCTTGAAGGAAAACTAGAGAAGTTTCATACCCACTCCGTCCATGCTCTGCAGAGTTTAGCAGTGGGGTGGATAGAACTGCTGTGGGAAATGAGCCTGCAGGGTTCATAAGTAAATTCTGCTTGCTTTATTTTGCTAGAAAACCCTCTGCACTCCAGTCCCCAAGCAAAGAAACATATAAACATATAATCCAAACATTTTAATTAAATTGGTTCTTCCTCTCTCTCTCTCTCTCTCTCTCTCTCTCTCTCTCTCTCTCTCTCTCTCTCTCTCTCTTTCTCCTTTTCTTGGAGGCTGGATTTTTCAGTGATGCACAAACTTTTCCTGAGTAACCTATAGATCAGCCTGGTTTGAAAGTCAAGTGATCTGCCCACCTACCTCTGTCTCCAGAGTGCTGGGATTAAAGGTGTGCTACCATTTCTTGTTCTCTGACACTTTTCATTGTTGTCAAAAGATAAAATAGAATTCATTTTTATTTATTTTTTGAGTGAAATTTTGCTGCCTACCAAAACTTGTTTGCCTTTCGAAGTAGTTTATCGGTAAGTCTAGAATGAAATAAAAATGAATTGCTGAGAATGGGAAAGCTACAGATGGCTTTCCTAGGTTTTGCTTTGATGTTCTACTGGAAATACGATTGTGGTGACGAAAGAACTTACTGGGGCTTCCTTTATCCAGACAGGAAAACCCAAGAAGATCTCAGGCAATTCTGTTTCTTTTGTGTTCAGGAAGGAGAGGTGTCTTATTATCTTTAGTGTGATGTTTTCTACCATTTTGTACAAGGAGCTTTCCTACATGTTGTATTTTGGTTCTCAAGTTGGAGCATATTTTTACTTAGCATTTGTCCTTGGCAAATGGTGTTTTGTAATTCCTTTTATATATCACTCTCAACCTTGTGTCATAGGATTGTAAGCCTTGTGCCTGACACTTAAAAATGAACATGAAACCCTACTTGTTTTTTAACATTTGTTCTAAAACTTAATAATAATTGGTGAATTCCATAGTATGGACTATGCTCCAGGACTCTTTGCTAAGTGGTTTCCCATTTAATATCCCAAAGCACTATTTAAATTTGGCGTAAGGACAAAGGAACAGGTTTGTAGAGATAACAGTACTTGATTGGCTCACATGGTATAAAAGGAACCAGAATTTTTACTTCCCTTTGATTCATAACCCAGGTCCTAACACTTTTGTGAGCTACATTTTAAAAGGACAACTTTTGCATTTTTGCCATATATTTGTAAGTGTGTGTTCCTCCAAATTACTGGCAGTATTTCATTATTTCTGCCCAAGAGGATGTTGTCTGATTCCTGGCAGATGTAGTGGCTGGTGTTTGCAGGATGATGGGATTTGGACTCCAAGCCTTATGATCGCACAGCAAGTTCTTTTAACCAGGAAACCATGTGTCTAGCCACCAGATCTGTAGTTTATAAACAAGTGAATATAGAGTTAAACATGGACACTAAGAGAGGAGAAACACACATGCAAGCATGAAAGGCATGTGAGAAGGAGAGGCAGATGTGGGGAAACGAACCAAACAGAAGTGAGCGGGGGCCAAAAACAGATGATTTGAAAAACCTTTAATTAATTTATTAATCCGTTAATTGATACATTATCATATTCTGTGTGCATATGCCTATATGTCTTAGTGTGCATATATGGAGGTCAGAGGACAATGAGTGAGGATGTCATCCAACTACCACATGGGTTTTAGTGATAGAACTTGGATCCCCATGGTTGATGACAAGTTCCTTATCCCCCTTTTTAAAATTATACTTATTTTGTGTGTGTGTGTGTGTGTGTGTGTGTGTGTGTGTGTGTGTGTGTGTGTGTAGAGGGGCAGGAGTTGTGAGGGTAGATGTTGTAGAAATTATTTAATCCCAACCCAGGTTTTCTCCCCTGCCTCTGACCACTTAGTTCCCAGATAAAAGACACCCACAAGCTTTATATTTACATTAAGCCTTAATCAGCACAGGAGCTGGGCAGATATGGATCCTCTGGCTGTTATGTCTGTTTCCCAGCTAATAATCCCACTATATAATTTGCTGTGCTTCATCTGGGCTGCTCTTAACTCCAATTAGCCAACCCACCTGACCCATGGTGTCTTCCTCCTCCCTTCACCTTCTTTATTCCTCATGGTTCTTCTTGGATGCCTCAAGTCCTGGGATGCTAAACCCTCCCTGTGCCCAGCTGTTGACTGTTGGGATCCTTCTTCGTCTATCAGAAATAATTTGGGGACACAAGTTTACATCACTTGGGTCTACATGTGGACTCTCTTGTCTCTGGGACAATCAGGCCGTGGAGGCCTACAGTTAGCATTACAATACAGAGCAACAGACCAAACCTCAAAGCATGGAGGTCAGGGCCATCTGGTAGGAGTCAGGTTTCTGAGTAGGTCCCAGGTATTGAACTGATTATGTCAGGCTTGGCCACACAAGAACCTTTATCCATTGAGCTATCTTCCTGGCTCATGATAAACCTTTTACAGGCTAGTTTGGTCCTGTGGCTCTGCATATGTGAGCTTGCATGTGTGCAGGCCAGAGGACAACCTTGGGGTTTACTCTTCAGGTGCCATCCACCAGATTTTATAAAATGGGAGTTTTCATTTGACTAGGAATAGGACAGGTCAGCCTGGCTGACTGGCTAGGGATATGGAGTCTGTGTTCCCCCAGCAAAAGTGTGTGCCATCAAACCAGGTTTCTTTATTGTTGTTGTTATTTTAATTGGCTTCTTGTGTTTGGACTGAAGTTTATCATCTGAGTTTCTGGCTCCATTGCTTTCCATGTAAGCAGGAGAGGACAAAAGAAAATGTCTGTGATTGATGTGTGTATTCTATATGATTGTCCTTGAGTCTAGTATAAAAGTGAACCAGAATGTTGCTTTCTGGCTCAGTCTTGCTTGGTTACACTCAAGGTTTAAGAGGAACTTCTTGAAGGTTTAGTTATACAACAAAGGCTCTACAATTCTCTAAAGTCCCTGATTCTTACATCTGAGATTACTAAGAATTTACTTAATTTCATTTTTCCCATTTTAGGCACAGTCTGAATTATGTAGCTGAAATGTGGAATAAATTATTAATAGTAAAATTATTAAGTGTTTTTAAGTTAATTAGGACACAGGCCAAACTATTGGAAAAGACTGGATCTGGTGCAAATATTGAGAGTTTTCCCTTGCCTGTGATAGCCAATCCACAGAGGGCAGCATTTCTCTGGCTATTCAGGGCCACAGGTCCCTCTGTCTGCTTAGCCATTCTCTAGGGATTAGGGTTGACACTATTTTTCTTTAATTTAGAGAAATGTCATGAGGCGACTGCTCCTAGCTTGCCAGCTGCAGGGCACCCTAGGATGGCTCGGCCACTCTCAGCACACTGAGATACAGAGGAGGCAATTCCTCAAGCAGAGGATCCTGGTGCTCTGTCTCCCAAATAAGCTGGGAATCTGAGGACGTGGACTTCATGGTCATTTTCTCATGAGAAAGTAACTTTGTTTATACCTTAATTAGACAGCAGCACCTCTAACACGTCTAAGAGTTGGACTGCTGACAGATTCTGCAAGGAGGTTTGGGTCACTTTGATCCAGTATGTGCTATTGCTAGAGAAATAGCAGCTGGTGAGAACTAGAAACGGTGGGAAACTTTTATCCTGCTTTGCCTTTAAAAGAAGTTGAAACTGAATAAACTGTGCATTGGCTGACTGGGCTGTGTAACTCTTGTCCAGGTTAATGCGACCCTCACTTGGGACTTCAATGTACCAGACTATAGCAGTGAATTAATTAAACAACTTTGGCTCCTTAGTACAGTCATGGCACCTGCCCAAGTGTTCTCTGGTTTCGAGAATGAAAGACACATTTCTAATTCTCCTCACAGCTACCATACATCTCCCTTCTACCCAGCATCCCAGGTTTAACACCTTTTAAATCTATGTTTTATCTTTGCTGCCCTGTTACCTTCTGGGAAACACCCCACTCCCCCAATAGGGTCCAGTTCCCTTCTACCAACATCATAGGATGCTTTCTCTCCCGTAGCTCTTAAATCTGATCCTTCTAACTCTGGATCATGGTGACTCTCTTCATCCTCTCCTCTCTCCCAATCCCTTGACCTGTTTATCTTTCTGCTCAGCCATTGGCTATGGCAACTCTTTATTATCAGTTGAAGCCCTCAGGGGCACTCAGGTCTAGAAGTGAGGCTTTTTGGGGACAAAATAAGAGAATTCCCAACACCAGATGTTGACAGTTTACACATACATTCTTGATATTGAATAAAGCAACTATCTTTGAGAATATAGGAATTTGATCCTCAGTACTAGGGAGGGTAAACATAAAAGAAGAAAATGGCAGACATTTTGCCTATGGACTCTGTTCATGTTTCTGGCTAGAACTTAGTCACATGCAAACTCTTGGTTTGAGAGACACCTAGGAAATATAATTCATAGTTGCCAACTCTGTACTCTATTAAAGATGTAGGAAATGTGAAGGGAAGATAGAAAATAATAGGACAGACTCTCTCAAAATTCTCTGTGGCCTGTGGGTTTGTACTCCAGGGACCCTGGAGGCCTGCTCTAACCAGAGACACAGGAGGCCCACAATAAACAGAGACAGTACTACCTGACTCCCAGGAGACCAGCTGTCACCCAGCTCACAGAGCTCTACATTCCTCCAGTCAGGCTGGATCCAGTCAGAGACATGAATGACAGTTAACACCAGAGATAAACATAGGGAAGAGGCAAACTCCAGGTCATAAACAACAGAACCCAATGCAAAATCTGCTGCTCACTCAGAGGACCTATAGTGTGCTTAACCATCATCTGTAAGAGGGTATCTAGTGGCGTCTGCTGGCCACTGAGGGAACTGCATGCAGAGGGACCACAGACAAAAGTCAGCCAAAGAACAATTCATCAAAATAAATAAGAGTGGATACACTTTTCTTTCAAAAAGTCATACAAATGTATGGTCAAGGCAAACAACACCCAAGAGAACACAATAATGCAATATTTCATAACAACCCCAGAGTGCAAAGAAACAGCATAAAAACAATCTCTAAAACCTATAATAATTCTATATGTATTTCTTGAAATAGCAGTTGGAGTAAGCAACCAGGCTGTAGTGTTCTTATAAGTTCCATAGTCTCATCAACCCTTTGTAAAAATCTCCACCTGTTTGATTTTTCCTTAATCACAAATATGTGTGAGTTAGAATCCTGTGTCTCTCTGTGATCGAACTGTAAACAGTAGTCAATGTAACACTGGCAATCATTAACCACAATCTTTAAGTTTCCCTTGTAACACAAGAGCACAGCCATAACTTTGGAAAGCAGAACTCACCCTCCAACAAACAATCTATTCTCTAAAATCCAGTCTCTCCAAAACTCCAAGTCCATTCCTCGAGCTATAAAGTATGACTGCCAAGTCTTGCATATGAACGAGCAATGGTGCAGGCTCTAATACCTCACCAAAGAGACATTGTCCTAAATTCTTTTATAAGTCTTGTTTCCATGATAAGAGTTATATTAAAATATGATCCCAATCTAGACCTGTTTCCCTATGTTGGCTCATGCCACGTGTTGTCTAGAATGACTCCAGTTTTAAGCCAACTTTCTGTTACCAATGTTACAAATTTTTAACCATACCCAATAACTTAAAAGCCAGTCACCTATAGCCAAGACATGTAGAGCGCATTATACATTTAAAACCAAACAGAAAAAAATGAAGTGACAACACATATCTTTAGTATTTAGATCAAACATCATTTTTACTTTTTCTAGCTGTCATTTTAAAAGAAGCACCTTGTTACCTGTTGAATCCAATAATCACAGTCAAAGATTTCTCTAAGAGAGACAGCTAACAGCTCCATTACCATAGAAGCTTTGAAGCTGCTGGCACCTTTAAGATCAGCTAGTGTAAACATTTAGCCAGCCCCCTGGGGAGCTTCCCCAGTGGACAGACCTAGACTCCCAGCTACATTCCTCCATTGATGCCAGATCCAGTCAGAGACAAGCATGACTGTGACACCAGAGATAACCAGTTATCTATGATGCAGGTCTCCAAAGGTCAATTTAAACTGCTTTTTATTTATTTGTTCCTTTCTTGAAAGGACTTAAAACTAAATCAAGGGAGGAATCAACCAGCATTTAAAGTTTTAACCATGTTTTTCTTTTAAACATGAAACACAAAACATTCAAGCAACTAGAAGCAAAACCCAGCCATAAACTGACATACATGGACAGCTTGGAGCACCAAGGACAGACAATAGATATAGAGGGAAGGAGTTAGATGGTGTTCCACCAAACGGTCCCAGATATCGTACTTAAAGGAAATAAGAGCCAGAAATAAGTGGGTGTGGCTGTGGCCCTGCTGGAATGGGTGTGTCCCTGGCTGGAGTGGGTGTGACCCTGGCTGGAGTGGGTTTGGCCCTGCTGGAGAGGGTTTGGCCCTGCTGGGGTGGGCATAGCCCTGTGGGTGTGGGTTGTCTCTCAGTGCTCTGCTAGCAGCCTTCAGATGAGGATGGAGAACTCTCACCTCCTCCTGCACCATCCTGCCTGGACACTGCCCTGCTCCTGCCATGATGATGATGGAATGAACTTCTGACCCTGTAAGCCAGCCCCAGTCACATGTTGTCCCTGTGAGAGCTGCCTCGGTCATGCTGTCTGTCCGCAGCAGTAAAACCCTAAGTAAGTCAGAAGTTGATACCAAGGCCTGGGTATTACTGATACGCCTCACCATACTTTATTTGGAAGAATGTGAATTTTGGGACTTTGGATTTGGAAAGCCACGAAATGGTTTGAGTGGGGCCCAATGAGCTATCCTGGCAGGAAGACTTTGTGGCTGTGAGTGATTTTAACTGCATAGACCTGGCACAGGCTTCAGGGAGAATAATTTCAGTGTGTGGCCTGGAGATTGTTTTTGTGGTGTTTTGGTGAAGAATGTGGCTGCTTTTTGCCCCTGTCTGAAGAGTCTGCCTGAGGCTAAGGTGAAGACTCAGATTCATTGCACAGTCAAAGGACGTCTCAGAAAAGCCCAGCAGAGACTGTGTTCTCTGGTTAAGTCTCAGGAGGAGAATTTTGCGCAAGTGCAGTGAGATTAGTAAAGAAACAATATATAATATATTGTTCGGGTATTAAAGGGGCACCCACAAGTTAAACAAAGCCATGTCTGGACCCAGCACAGAGGCCCTAGCAGATGCTGAGCGGATGCCAATGCCCACAAGTACTCAAGACAGTTAAAAACTATGACTGTGTGAAATCTTCTATACGCCCATATACAAGCGTTCACAGCAGCACAGTTCTTTCATGAAGCCTTCGGTCTGGCAGTCCATCCACTGAAAATTAGGGAAGTAAAATGTTTGGTAATATATGGAAAAGGGCTCGGTGATATGAATTATTATAGAACGATGAGGAGAAACTTGGTCAAGGGCATGAACATGAGATCACGATGTATACGGACTTTCTAAAAACACATATATTCAAAGACATGAAACTGTGACCAGGACAAATCCCCTGTTCTGATTGAATTTGCAAAGATTACAAAACTATGATGCTTGCCCGATTGAGGCTACAGGGACCTTGTCGCTATAGCAACCACCTTTACTTGGATGGGCCACATAGAATAAGAGGAATTACTTCAGTGAGGAAGTTGTGCTCTGTGGTTTGAATAAATCTTGTCCCCACAGAACCTTGGGGTAAAAACCGTGATGCTTCTGTTCGGTGCCACAAGAGCAGGCTGTGTTGCCTTATGGGTCTGTGCCCATTTACCCTTTTGTTTTTCTGCCATGTTAGGCTGCAACGTGAGTCCTTCACCAGATATAGCCACCCATCTTGGTCACCCGGCTCCCAGAACTTGGAGGTAAATAAACATCTTTCCTTTATTAATGTTACTATTAATTATTAATTATCTATTATTCTTATAGGGAAAGACAATGGGTTAAGAAATTATGAGTAAGCTCTGCTGTTAACAGAAGTGTCAGACTTTCAGCAGCTCAGAAACAAAGACGACAATGCACACACACACACACACACACACACACAGACACACACACAGACACACACACACACACACACACACACACACACACACGTCAGCCTCGAGTCTTGTGGAGCCACTTCCTGGGAGAGGCAGGGACATGAGGCAGGAGTCTGCCCCTCTCTGAGGGCCACCTAGGTTGTGCCTCCCATAGAGTGCCTGACACATCTGGTTATCAAAGACACAGAGAATCATGGGATGGTGGAGTGATTATGTCGACAACTGCTGGGGATGTTGTGAGTGTCCCAGGCTTCCAGCAAGAAACAGCAAGGGCTTCTAACTATTTTTAAAATGTGCTCTTATTGTCTCAAAAAATAGCAAGAGAGTTATGATGTTTTTAAAGTCAATAAATAAAGCTACGCCAGGTGGCGCCACCCTTTAACCTAGAGAGCTAAGTCAAAAACCTGTGACATCCAGGCAAGCTGGGGCTGTAAAACAAAATCCTGCTGAGAAAAAAAGTAATAAGAACAGAAAAAAAGTAATAAAAAGGGGGAAAATATTGCTGTAAAAAACTTATAATTACTAAAAAAAAGTAATAGAGAAAATACTGCGGCAAAAACAACCTTATAATTGCTAAATAAGATCAAACAGAAAAATTACTCCAAAATGTACCATCTGGGTTAACGACCAGGGAATATAGTATTCCTGCAGTTGCAAAATCTCTCACAGCCATGTTCATCCATTTCATACCACAAAACTGAGAGTATTCTGTAGGTAATGCGCTGTTATCTACATCAAAACACGCAATGTTATACATGAAGAGCAGCTCAACAACTTCCCTATGTTCATGCTGCACTCCCTGATCTGTTGGAGCGACTGTGGGTGTCCGATATGTCTCCTCACCATGGAACAGTATTTCCCCACGTTAAAGCCAGAAATATTGTGGAAACAACTCCAAAGAAACCTCTTTGGACCTTCTCTAATCCACACTAACAAAAGAACAAGGCCATTTGCAAAAAATGGCAACAGTGTGAGTCCTGAAAATTCAGAGGAGGAAGAACAGAGGGTTTGCAAGCCACTCACTTCAAGAAATGCTGGAGGGGCGTGACCCCGCCCCGATGGGCGGGCGGCGCGTGGATAGAACATCACGTGGTTACTAGCCCCGCCTCTTCCTCTCGGTCCCATATTGAACTCGAGTTGGAAGAGGCGAGTCCGGTCTCAAAATGGAGGTAAAACCGCCGCCAGGTCGCCCCCAGCCTGACTCCGGCCGTCGCCGCCGCCGCCGGGGGGAGGAGGGCCATGATCCAAAGGAACTAGAGCAGCTGAGGAAGCTGTTTATTGGTGGTCTGAGCTTTGAAACCACAGATGACAGCTTAAGAGAACATTTTGAGAAATGGGGCACACTTACAGACTGTGTGGTAATGAGAGATCCTCAAACAAAACGTTCCAGAGGCTTTGGTTTTGTGACCTACTCTTGTGTCGAAGAGGTGGATGCTGCAATGTGTGCTCGGCCACACAAGGTTGATGGACGTGTGGTGGAACCAAAGAGAGCTGTTTCTAGAGAGGATTCTCTAAAGCCTGGTGCCCATTTAACGGTGAAGAAGATTTTTGTTGGTGGTATTAAAGAGGATACAGAAGAATATTATCTGAGAGACTACTTTGAAAAGTATGGCAAGATTGAAACCATAGAAGTTATGGAAGATAGGCAGAGTGGGAAAAAGAGAGGATTTGCTTTTGTAACTTTTGATGATCATGACACAGTTGATAAAATTGTTCAGAAATACCACACTATTAATGGGCATAATTGTGAAGTGAAAAAGGCCCTTTCTAAACAAGAGATGCAGTCTGCTGGATCACAGAGAGGTCGTGGAGGTGGATCTGGCAACTTTATGGGACGTGGAGGAAACTTTGGTGGTGGCGGAGGAAACTTTGGGCGTGGAGGAAACTTTGGTGGAAGAGGAGGCTATGGTGGTGGAGGTGGTGGCAGCAGAGGCAGTTATGGAGGTCGTGATGGTGGATATAATGGATTTGGAGGTGATGGTGGCAACTATGGTGGTGGTCCTGGTTACAGTAGTAGAGGAGGTTATGGAGGTGGTGGACCAGGATATGGAAACCAAGGTGGTGGATATGGTGGTGGAGGAGGAGGATATGATGGTTACAATGAAGGAGGAAATTTTGGTGGAGGTAACTATGGTGGTGGTGGGAACTATAATGACTTTGGAAATTATAGTGGACAGCAACAATCTAATTATGGACCCATGAAGGGGGGCAGTTTTGGTGGAAGAAGCTCAGGCAGTCCCTATGGTGGTGGCTATGGATCTGGAGGTGGAAGTGGTGGATATGGTAGCAGAAGGTTTTAAAATAAAACAAACAAACGGCTACAGTTCTTAGCAGGAGAGAGAGCGAGGAGTTGTCAGGAAAGCTGCAGGTTACTTTGAGACAGTCGTCCTAAATGCATTAGAGGAACTGTAAAAATCTGCCACAGAAGGAACGATGATCCATAGTCAGAAAAGTTACTGCAGCTTAAACAGGAAGCCCTCCTTGTTCAGGACTGTCATAGCCACAGTTTGCAAAAGTGCAGCTATCGATTAATGCAATGTAGTGTCAATTAGATGTACATTCCTGAGGTCTTTTATCTGTTGTAGCTTTGTCTTTTTCTTTTTCTTTTCATTACATCAGGTATATTGCCCTGTAAATTGTGGTAGTGGTACCAGGAATAAAAAATTAAGGAATTTTTAACTTTAAAAAAAAAAAAAAAGAAATGCTGGAGGACTCAGGTACACACTCGCAGTGTGTCAACAATGTTGTCTTGAGGAAAAAATACACAACGGATAACATATTACTTGACAAATCCACCCCAGAACGACTGAAGCTACGTTGTAAAGACTTGAGTCGAGGAAGTTTGCTAATTGAGTTTATAATGTATGGAAATTATGTGACGCTTCCCCTTCCCTCCCCATCATGAGCTTGGTTTTCAGTGGAAGGGACGGTGTCTGTGAATGTCACCCGTGCTCCCGTGTCGCCCTTTGATCTTCTTTTCCAACACTTACAGTGATGGGTGACGGAGGGAGTAACCGTAGCCAACAATTAATTATTCTTTACAAGATGAGCTCCAATGTGAGCCCAATTAAAGAATTTCCGGACACCTCTTCCTTGCTAAAACAAGTACATTTAATGAAGAGAAGCCCCCAGCCTGTCACTCAGGCTTTCATTCCCGTGCACACTTACAGAGGTAACCCCTGCCCTTCTCTCCCCATCTGGAAATACCAATTGTCACCCTTTAAATGCTCCGTGTCCTCCTGACCCCTGGAAGTTTAACTTAGAGGCTTTTATGGCTTTTTCCTCGAGATGACACTATCTGGAAAGGTGTTTCTGGGGACAAACATGACTGCAGGCCATTTTAAGCAACAGAACACTGTTCCCATATGCAAGGCACAGCGCTTGCAAGAATGAAGCAAATGCTCAACTTCAGCCTGGACTTGGAAAGAGGGGTCTTGATGGACTCAAAGCTTGAATTCTCTGGACCCTGCTACAATTTGTCCATCATAACATTGAATAATAAACAAAGCGTTTCAAACGTCACAACATTCCAAAATCTTGTCAAAAGTGATTATTTGAAAGGTCACAACTGTGGCATGTGACACCTATGGGTTCCAACAGGATGAACTTCACCACACAAGCCTCAGACATCTCACCCCATCCAAGCTTAAGATCCCATCTGACAGATGTGTGAAGAAAGGTTTCAGTCACAAACAGCTGTGGAAACTGCAAACATGAGGCTTGGGAAGGACATGACTGTTCTTGGGGCAGCATGCAGAAGAGATTTTCTGATAATCTCTCCCTGGTTGTGTTAAGAGCTATTGAAATCTACACATGTGATAAAATTTCACACACACACACACACACACACACAGACACAGACACACATACACACACAGGCACACATGCACATAGATACACACAGAGGCACACACTCACACAGACACACAGACATACACACACACACATAGGCACACACACAGACATAGACACACACACACACACACACAGACACACATTCACATAGGTGCACACACAGAGACATAGATACACACAGACACACACACAGACACACAGACATACACACACATGCATACACACACACACACACACACACACACACACAAACAATGAGATCTAACATAATTTCCAAAATGTCAATAGGTGACTTTATTTCACAGATAACAACTTCAATAGGTGACTTTATTTCACAGATAAGAACTTCCGATTTAGAACAACCATCTCTATAGTTCTACAATGGAGGCTCCTTGGGGGAGGCTGGGTGAAGATTCTGTAGGAGTCTTCCTGAACCATTTTAAAACTCTGACCGGTGCTACATTATTTTTTTAATATTAAGGACTTTTGGTTTGTTTTTTTTTTCAGTTGGTTGTTTTTGTTTTGTGTTTTGTTTTGTGTGTCAGACTGGATTGAAAATTCTAGACAGTCTGATCCTGTGGTTTAATTTTCCTACACATTTAAACACAGTTAAACCTCAGGGATGGCTACCTTGAAATTCTGTTGCAAAGTAGCAAAGCTCCCATGATCTTTAAGGTAAGAATGGATTCTATCAACTGATAAACAGGCCTCGGGGCTCAGACCCACCAGCAAGGAACGATGTGCGACTTTTTGTCTTTTTTTTTTTTAATTTTTCATTAGATAATTTTTTTATAAATTGCTTTTTGTATTAATTTTTCTTTTTTTAATTTTTTATTAGATATATTTCTTTACTTACATTTCAGATGTTATTCCCCTTGCCCCCTTCCTGTACATCAGCCCCCATTCCCTCCCCTTCCCCTCCCCCAACTTTTTGTCTTTTTAATTGAAAATAGTTTCTTTGCTCACACGATACACCCCAAGGAGAGTTTCCACTTCCTGGGATCTAATAGGAGGGAAGTGTTTCCCCTGGGAAGGGGAAATGGAATCCAAAGGAATTTTGTGAACATCTGATTTGCTAGGGGCTTCTTTAAAATGTGTGCCATGTTAAGTTTAAACCCTTGCACTGCATGGAAAACTGGCTTACGTGGTGCACCTAGGTAGTGGGGACACCAGCTCAGGCTTAAAGAGCAACAGAGCAAATGGGTAGCATCCCAGGATGGCTCACAAATGAGCCCCCACCCGCAAGAGTGAGAGCCCACTGCACATGACAAGTGCACATGTCGAAGCCTGATTTGCCAGAGGCTGAGAGTGACATGTTTGCCTGGCGGCTGGATGGTTAGCATTTTAAGGAGAATCCATGTGTTGCCAGACAAAGCAACATTCCTACCTTTATTCTTGTCAGGTTTGTATTCCCCGTCTCCCAAGATATCTTCAAGATCCTTGTCTGACCAACCTACAGAAAAACCACACATTTCAGTGGCCAAAAGAAAAAAATCTCAGCAGCAAACATTTGGATTAGTTAAAGTTGTCCATGACATGTGAGTGTTCTTCATGGAACTGAGAGTGTGGTTCAGTGGCACAGCAGATGTAAGGTCTCAGAACCACACCTTGTGCTCATACTAAGGATCGATGGAGAAGGGGAGAAGGAGGAGGAAGGGAAGGAGGTTGAGGGAAATGAACAAGGAAGAAAGGGGGTAGGCAAAATTTCAACCACCCCTCAGACAGCTCACTGCCGATGTATATGTTCTGTAGAACGTCCAATCATCTTGAGCGTTTGTGCGACCACAGAGAGAAGAAATACAATCCTATAATTAAGTTCAGATGAGATGCCATCCCCCTGCCTGGATGGCAGCTCTCTGAGGTCTGACTCTATAGAAGACTCTGCTTCTTAACTGAACCAAGGAGATTAATGCCTTTCTGCAAAAATAAGTCTCAACTTTCTCACAATCTGCGACACAATCACAGATGACTAATACGAGAAGCAGAATCATTATTAATCATAGTTCAGTAATTAAGTACACATCTTCCTGAATGTCTTATGCTCTGTGTGCAAAGTGTGCTTAAAGCCGTCCTGCTGTATTCCAGAGGACAGGGGGGTGATTTGCTAAGCCCCTGGCGTCACTGTTCCTTCTCTTACTTGGCTTTGTCTGTTTTGTGTCATGAGACCACTTTTGCCAGGCAGAATGAATGTCGTACCAACTGGATGACTTGGGAAGCATTTCTTACAACTGAATGAAATGAATCGATCAGTCCAGGACAGCCACTGATGGTGCTTGTCGACAAGATTTCGAGCGAAGCCTTTATAAGCTACCATGGTTCTTTTCCAGTGGTATGGGTGGTGTTAGCAGCAAGTTAGATTTTTTTATTATAGCATGCAGCATTACACGGAAGTTTTATAAACCATAAGAGAACGAGGTTTTCTAAAAGACTAACCTGCAATGCTAGAAAACTACAAATGGGCACAAGTCCATTGAACGGGTGTTGTAATTCCAACGTGAAATTTCCCTATAGGCTCATGTGCTGGGACTCTTGAGGCCTGCTTTTGGAAATACATCACTGAAAGTTGACATCTGAGTTTTACTAGCCCACTTCCTGTCTCTGTCTCTGCACTTCCTGTGTGTGGATACAAAGCGAGCAGCAGAGTCATATCGGAGCCTCATCGCTTCTAAAATGATAAGCTGAAAGAATACTTCCTCTTCTCTTTGCTTGCTAGGTCCTTGTTCAGGGCAACCAGAAAAGTAATGAAAGGAGAACTAAGTGAGGAAAGGTTACTAAACACTTTTTAAAATGTATCATTCATTTATATATCTGTTTTAAACCCTTTTGAATTTAATTGTATTTAAGTGGGTTGCATATCTCAATATGAGAATCCAGGTATCTCCTAGAAAGACTGACATTCTAGAAATTTTTAAGAAGTATAAAATAATGCCACTTTCTGACAAGTTGTTTTTCTCTCGACACACAGATTCATACAATGTGCTATTTATGTTAATATGTATTGGTTTAGTATTATCATTTTATACGAACAATACTGATTTTTTAAAAAAATTAAATATATAGATGATAAACAGATATAGATATGACACACACAGACAATAGTTATTGAGATTTCCAATAATGCGGAGAATCCCAAGACCAAAATATATCAGTATTACCGTTGTGGGGTTCTCCTACAGTTTGACGTGGCCCATATCTGGCCCAGATCTACAGTACCCTGTACGTCTCAGAACGCCACTGCAGGTATAAGACAAACCATACCAGGAGCTATAGCACTGGCCTGCGATGTTGAGCATCTAGAACTTACCTCCTCTTTCTCCTGTACTTGGTGTTTTGGGGCCATCTAGATCGTTCCAATCATCCAAGGAGTCTTCCAAGTCAAATCCATCAAGTTCTGGGGATCACAGAACAAAAGAGATAATCACTGCTGTACTGGGTAGTTTTTATGTCGGCATGAGGTAGAGCCATCTGCAAGGAGGGAACCGTGTTTAAGAAAAGACCTCCATAAGCTCAGGCTGTTAGGCATTTTCTCAGTGATCAATCAGTGGGAAGGACACGGTACACCATGGAAGGTACCATCCCTATGCTGGTGGTACCCTTATTTTATTCATAAGCCAAATAAAATAAACCCTTTCTTTTCCATGTTGGCTTTGATCGTGGTGTTTAATTATCACCATAGAAACACAAACTAGGATACCCACTGAAACAGGTAGCTGATGTGAAAAATCCTTCCTTCCTTTTTTCCTCTGAGAGCTTGTCTTACCCGTAGGATTTGACAGTGCTCTAGTTGTTCCTGGCCTTCTCGCTGTAGTAGTGGTGATGTGGTCCCATCTCTCTGAAAGTAGGAGGGAAAAAAGCAATAAAAAATAAATAATAATAAAATGTATACCTACATCATAGTTTAAGGAAGTCACACTGTGAATAGACCATCGTTAGTACTTATTAAAGCTCCTATACAAACTCATGACTACCTGGAGAAAGATGGCAAAGAGATAGAACAGGTTTAAGTGAGGGAGATTCTAACCATTCTTCATAGGTTGGGGACAGAGACACACACATCTCACCACTTGACCAGAGCTAGAACATGAGCCCAGATCTGCTGCACACATGGAGTAGGGAATTTTAGATGATCCCGGAGACCTTTGAGCTATGGTTTCCTCTACTGTTAGTGCAAGAACTGAACAGCAGATTATGATGCCCAGAGATGAATGAGCTGGTGTTGTCTGTAGTGTGCAGAGAATTGTTTTCTAAGCTAGCATTTATGTGATGTACAGAGAACTTTACAAACTGAAAGTGGTTAAAGAAAATTTGATGATCATGCTATACCGTACATTAAAATCAACTAAAAGTGGATCAAAGATCTAAAAAGCTAATTTCTAAACACTCAGCAGAAAACATTTTGGAAAAAATATATCCGGTTCATGTCAGCCTGCACTTCTTTGCTTCATCCTCCTTATCTTGTTTGGTGGCCACATATGGGGTAGGCTCTGAATGGCCGTTCCTTCAGACTCTGCTCTAAACTTTGCCTCCCTATCCCCTGCTAAGGGTACTTTTGTTCCCCTTTTAAAGAAGGAGAGGAGCATCCGCATTTTGGTCATCCTTCTTGAGTTTCATGTGATCTATGGCGATGCACTCTTTTAATCACAGTACTCCGGAAGAGAGGCAAAAGGATCTCTGAACTTGAAAACAGCCTGGTCCACAGAGTGAGTTCCAGGACAGCCAAGAGAAACCCTCCATTAAAGAAACAACAACAAAAACAAAAGGGGAAAGAAATGAAAAGAAAAAACAACAAGGATTTCCAAACAACTCACTTGCACCATCACAGAACAACAAACAAATGGGTGTTGTAGTCAAACGTGATATGACCCTACAGGCCAATTGTTGGGAATACGTCACTGGAAGGTGACATGTAAGGTTTACTAGTCCACTTCAGTGTGGTCACATGGGGCCCAGGTTAAGAGTAAAGAAGATCTACTGTGGCATTTTGTGAGTGATGGATTGGACACTGCCTTGTCATCACTATTACATGTCGATGCTATGGAACTCATTTCAGCAGTGTCTCAGAAAGCAAAGTATTTAAAGCAGAGGTGAGTGAAATTACTATAAACGTAGAGTAAACCTAAAGGTATAAAACCAAGAAGATCCAATTAAAGACACACACCAGATTGGCAACATCAGCTCCCACACTCTCTATGTTCAAGGAAAGCCTATAGAAGTCCCACTGATTGTTTCTTTCCAGAAAGAGTCAAATTTGATCTAAACTTTTTGGGGAAGGCAGAACCTGAGATTGTCTTTTTTAAACCTTAAAAAGAATAAAGTGGGATGAATCACTCTACCTAATATTTCATAGTCAACATTTATCAAAGATGTGGCAGGTAGATAGATATAGGCAACAGAACAGAATGAAGAGCTCAAAAGACCTCAGATCTGCTCAAGTGATTTTTTTTATACATATGCAAAGCAACTCAAGGGAGCAAGAAATCTATTCAACAAAGGGTGCTGAAATAATTAAACTTCCAAAACAAAAAGCAATGAGTTTCATTTTATATAATAGTAACTGCAAATGAATAGGTTCCATTTGCTTAAATATTAAACCATTCAATTTTCAGAAGGAAGTGTTTCAGAATTGAATGCTTAGTAAAGAGTTCAGATATTTGACAACAGAAACATGGCCCATAAGAGGAAAAGTTGTTACGAAGCTGGAAAGAGCAGGCCACCTGGTACACAGCCACGATCCAGGAAGCTGAGGTGGGAGGACCTGGCATTTGAGATCCAGCTAGGACTGCTTGCCAAGATAGTAAGATTCAGTTTCAAAAGAGGGAGGAAGAGGAAGAAGTGGCACAGGAATAGGATGTGTAGAAAGGAGGGAGGACAAAGGATTCTAGACAAGAAAACCATCAGGAAGCTTTAATGGAACTAAGGTTCTTGTGGGCTGGTGGGGTAGCTCAGAAGCAAGCATGCATTTACGTAGAGGTCCTAGGTTTTTCCTCAGAACAAACAGGGAAAAACAAGGGGGAGGAGAGGAATGAAAGGAAATCTGGAGTTGGCTTTTTGACAAAAGAAAACAAGATTCAAAACTTGATCTAATGACCAAAATTATAAATGGGAGAGGAGGCATTGCAACTAATACTAAATAAGTACAAAGGAAACTGCAATGGACAATGTATTCCAACAAATCAGACATGCTAGAGGAAATGAATAGAGTTCTAGAAGCACACAAACTATTAAAGTGATTATGAAAAATATAAAAATATATAAAGTGATTATGAAAAATATAACTGGAGGGAGTTCTCTGCACCCAAATCCCGTGGGAGGGAGAGCTAAACCTTCAGAGAGGCAGACAAGCCTGGGAAACCAGAAGAGACTGCTCCCTGCACACACATCTCGGATGCCAGAGGAAAAAGCCAAAGACCATCTGGAACCCTGCTGCACTGAAGCTCCCGGAAGGGGCGGCACAGGTCTTCCTGGTTGCTGCAACTGCAGAGAGCCCCTGGGCAGCACCCCACGAGCGAACCTGAGCCTCGGGACCACAGGTAAGACCAAATTTTCTGCTGCAAGAAAGCTGCCTGGTGAGCTTGGGACACACGGAAGCAGAATTTCTCTAGGACCGGGCACGTTCTGTGTTTACCGGAAGTCCCACACCCGCGGATCCCGGCCCGCAGCAGCTCTCTGCTCCCAGACCCCGTGAGAGAGAGACCCAACCGCCTGGTCAGGTGGGCACTCCTGAGGCTGCAGAGCGGAAGAGACCACCAACACTGCTCACCCCTGCCCACATCCCTGGCCCAAGAGGAAACTGTATAAGGCCTCTGGGCTCCCGTGGGGGAGGGCCCAGGAGCGGCAGGACCCCTGCCAGAGACACCGCTGGACCCTGAAGGAAACAGACCGGATAAACAGTTCTCTGCACCCTAATCCCGTGGGAGGGAGAGCTAAACCTTCAGAGAGGCAGACAAGCCTGGGAAACCAGAAGAGACTGCTCCCTGCACACACATCTCGGATGCCAGAGGAAAAAGCCAAAGACCATCTGGAACCCTGGTGCACTGAAGCTCCCGGGAGGGGCGGCACAGGTCTTCCTGGTTGCTGCTGCTGCAGAGAGCCCCTGGGAAAAACCCCACGAGCGAACCTGAGCCTCGGGACCAAAGGTAAGACCAAATTTTCTGCTGCAGAAAGCTGCCTGGTGAACTCAAGACACAGGCCCACAGGAACAGCTGAAGACCTGTAGAGAGGAAAAACTACACGCCCGAAAGCAGAACACTCTGTCCCATAACTGACTGAAAGAGAGGAAAACAGGTCTACAGCACTCCTGACACACAGGCTTATAGGACAGTCTAGCCACTGTCAGAAATAGCAGAACAAAGTAACACTAGAGATAATCTGATGGCGAGAGGCAAGCGCAGGAACCCAAGCAACAGAAACCAAGACTACATGCCATCATCGGAGCCCAATTCTCCCACCAAAACAAACATGGAATATCCAAACACACCAGAAAAGCAAGATGTAGTTTCAAAATCATATTTGATCATGATGCTGGAGGACTTCAAGAAAGACATGAACACACTTAGGGAAACACAGGAAAACATTAATAAACAAGTAGAAGCCTACAGAGAGGAATCGCAAAAATCCCTGAAAGAATTCCAGGAAAACACAATCAAAAAGTTGAAGGAATTAAAAATGGAAATAGAAGCAATCAAGAAAGAACACATGGAAACAACCCTGGATATAGAAAACCAAAAGAAGAGACAAGGAGCTGTAGATACAAGCTTCACCAACAGAATACAAGAGATGGAAGAGAGAATCTCAGGAGCAGAAGATTCCCTAGAAATCATTGACTCAACTGTCAAAGATAATGTAAAGCAGAAAAAGCTACTGGTCCAAAACATACAGGAAATCCAGGACTCAATGAGAAGATCAAACTAAAGGATAATAGGTATAGAACAGAGTGAAGACTCCCAGCTCAAAGGACCAGTAAATATCTTCAACAAAATCATAGAAGAAAACTTCCCTAACCTAAAAAAAGAGATACCCATATACATACAAGAAGCCTACAGAACTCCAAATAGATTGGACCAGAAAAGAAACAACTCCCGTCACATAATTGTCAAAACACCAAACGCACAAAATAAAGAAAGAATATTAAAAGCAGTAAGGGAAAAAGGTCAAGTAACATATAAAGGGAGACCTATCAGAATCACACCAGACTTCTCGCCAGAAACTATGAAGGCCAGAAGATCCTGGACTGATGTCATACAGACCCTAAGAGAACACAAATGCCAGCCCAGGTTACTGTATCCAGCAAAACTCTCAATTAACATTGATGGAGAAACCAAGATATTCCATGACAAAACCAAATTTACACAATATCTTTCTACAAATCCAGCACTACAAAGGATAATAAATGGTAAAGCCCAACATAAGGAGGCAAGCTATACCCTAGAAGAAGCAAGAAACTAATCGTCTTGGCAACAAAACAAAGAGAATGAAAGCACACAAACATAACCTCACATCCAAATATGAATATAAAGGGAAACAATAATCACTATTCCTTAATATCTCTCAATATCAATGGCCTCAACTCCCCAATAAAAAGACATAGATTAACAAACTGGATACGCAACGAGGACCCTGCATTCTGCTGCCTACAGGAAACACACCTCAGAGACAAAGACAGACAGTACCTCAGAGTGAAAGGCTGGAAAACAACTTTCCAAGCAAATGGTCAGAAGAAGCAAGCTAGAGTAGCCATTCTAATATCAAATAAAATCAATTTCCAACTAAAAGTCATCAAAAAAGATAAGGAAGGACACTTCATATTCATCAAAGGAAAAATCCACCAAGATGAACTCTCAATACTAAATATATATGCCCCAAATAGAAGGGCACCTACATACGTAAAAGAAACCTTACTAAAGCTCAAAACACACATTGCACCTCACACAATAATAGTGGGAGATTTCAACACCCCACTCTCATCAATGGACAGATCATGGAAACAGAAATTAAACAGTGATGTCGACAAAGAGAAGTCATGAGCCAAATGGACTTAACAGATATTTATAGAACATTCTATCCTAAAGCAAAAGGATATACCTTCTTCTCAGCTCCTCATGGCACTTTCTCCAAAATTGACCATATAATTGGTCAAAAAACGGGCCTCAACAGGTACAGAAAGATAAAAATAATCCCATGCGTGCTATCGGACCACCACGGCCTAAAACTGGTCTTCAATAACAATAAGGGAAGAATGCCCACATATACGTGGAAATTGAACAATGCTCTACTCAATGATAACCTGGTCAAGGAAGAAATAAAGAAAGAAATTAAAAATTTTTTAGAATTTAATGAAAATGAAGATACAACATACCCAAACCTAAGGGGCACAATGAAAGCTGTGCTAATAGGAAAACTCATAGCGCTGAGTGCCTGCAGAACTAAACAGGAAAGAGCATATGTCAGCAGTTTGACAGCACACCTAAAAGCTCTAGAACAAAAAGAAGCAAATACACCCAGGAGGAGTAGAAGGCAGGAAATAATCAAACTCAGAGCTGAAATCAACCAAGTAGAAACAAAAAGGACCATAGAAAGAATCAACAGAACCAAAAGTTGGTTCTTTGAGAAAATCAACAAGATAGATAAACCCTTAGCCAGACTAACGAGAGGACACAGAGAGTGCGTCCAAATTAACAAAATCAGAAATGAAAAGGGAGACATAACTACAGATTCAGAGGAAATTCAAAAAATCATCAGATCTTACTATAAAAACCTATATTCAACAAAATTTGAAAATCTTCAGGAAATGGACAATTTCCTAGACAGATACCAGGTATCGAATTAAATCAGGAACAGATAAACCAGTTAAACAACCCCATAACTCCTAAGGAAATAGAAGCAGTCATTAAAGGTCTCCCAACCAAAAAGAGCCCAGGTCCAGACGGGTTTAGTGCAGAATTCTATCAAACCTTCATAGAAGACCTCATACCAATATTATCCAAACTATTCCACAAAATTGAAACAGATGGAGCCCTACCGAATTCCTTCTATGAAGCCACAATTACTCTTATACCTAAACCACACAAAGACACAACAAAGAAAGAGAACTTCAGACCAATTTCCCTTATGAATATCGACGCAAAAATACACAATAAAATTCTGGCAAACCGAATTCAAGAGCACATCAAAACAATCATCCACCATGATCAAGTAGGCTTCATCCCAGGCATGCAGGGATGGTTTAATATACGGAAAACCATCAACGTGATCCATTATATAAACAAACTGAAAGAACAGAACCACATGATCATTTCATTAGATGCTGAGAAAGCATTTGACAAAATTCAACACCCCTTCATGATAAAAGTCCTGGAAAGAATAGGAATTCAAGGCCCATACCTAAACATAGTAAAAGCCGTATACAGCAAACCAGTTGCTAACATTAAACTAAATGGAGAGAAACTTGAAGCAATCCCACTAAAATCAGGGACTAGACAAGGCTGCCCACTCTCTCCCTACTTATTCAATATAGTTCTTGAAGTTCTAGCCAGAGCAATCAGACAACAAAAGGAGATCAAAGGGATACAGATCGGAAAAGAAGAAGTCAAAATATCACTATTTGCAGATGACATGATAGTATATTTAAGTGATCCCAAAAGTTCCACCAGAGAACTACTAAAGCTGATAAACAACTTCAGCAAAGTGGCTGGGTATAAAATTAACTCAAATAAATCAGTTGCCTTCCTCTCTACAAAAGAGAAACAAGCCGAGAAAGAAATTAGGGAAACGACACCCTTCATAATAGACCCAAATAATATAAAGTACCTCGGTGTGACTTTAACCAAGCAAGTAAAAGATCTGTACAATAAGAACTTCAAGACACTGAGGAAAGAAATTGAAGAAGACCTCAGAAGATGGAAAGATCTCCCATGCTCATGGATTGGCAGGATTAATATAGTAAAAATGGCCATTTTACCAAAAGCAATCTACAGATTCAATGCAATCCCCATCAAAATACCAATCCAATTCTTCAAAGAGTTAGACAGAACAATTTGCAAATTCATCTGGAATAACAAAAAACCCAGGATAGCTAAAGCTATCCTCAACAATAAAAGGACTTCAGGGGGAATCACTATCCCTGAACTCAAGCAGTATTACAGAGCAATAGTGATAAAAACTGCATGGTATTGGTACAGAGACAGACAGATAGACCAATGGAATAGAATTGAAGACCCAGAAATGAACCCACACACCTACGGTCACTTGATTTTTGACAAAGGAGCCAAAACCATCCAATGGAAAAAAGATAGCATTTTCAGCAAATGGTGCTGGTTCAACTGGAGGGCAACATGTAGAAGAATGCAGATCGATCCATGCTTATCACCCTGTACAAAGCTTAAGTCCAAGTGGATCAAGGACCTCCACATCAAACCAGACACACTCAAACTAATAGAAGAAAAACTAGGGAAACATCTGGAACACATGGGCACTGGAAAAAATTTCCTGAACAAAACACCAATGGCTTATGCTCTAAGATCAAGAATCGACAAATGGGATCTCATAAAACTGCAAAGCTTCTGTAAGGCAAAGGACACTGTGGTTAGGACAAAACGGCAACCAACAGATTGGGAAAAGATCTTTACCAATCCTACAACAGATAGAGGCCTTATATCCAAAATATACAAAGAACTCAAGACGTTAGACCGCAGGGAAACAAATAACCCTATTAAAAATGGGGTTCAGAGCTAAACAAAGAATTCACAGCTGAGGAATGCCGAATGGCTGAGAAACACCTAAAGAAATGTTCAACATCTTTAGTCATAAGGGAAATGCAAATCAAAACAACCCTGAGATTTCACCTCATACCAGTGCGATTAGCTAAGATCAAAAACTCAGGTGATAGCAGATGCTGGCGAGGATGTGAAGAGGAACACTCCTCCATTGTTGGTGGGATTGCAGACTGGTAAAACCATTCTGGAAATCAGTCTGGAGGTTCCTCAGAAAATTGGACATTGAACTGCCTGAGGATCCAGCTATACCTCTCTTGGGCATATACCCAAAAGATGCCTCAACATATAAAAGAGACACGTGCTCCACTCTGTTCATCGCAGCCTTATTTATAATAGCCAGAAAATGGAAAGAACCCAGATGCCCTTCAACAGAGGAATGGATACAGAAAATGTGGTACATCTACACAATGGAATATTACTCAGCTATCAAAAACAACGAGTTTATGAAATTCGTACGCAAATGGTTGGAACTGGAAAATATCATCCTGAGTGAGCTAACCCAATCACAGAAAGACATACATGGTATGCACTCATTGATAAGTGGCTATTAGCCCAAATGCTTGAATTACCCTAGATCCCTAGAACAAACAAAACTCAAGACGGATGATCAAAATGTGAATGCTTCACTCCTTCTTTAAATGAGGAAAAAGAATACCCTTGGCAGGGAAGGGAGAGGCAAAGATTAAAACAGAGACTTAAGGAACACCCATTCAGAGCCTGCCCCACATGTGGCCCATACATATACAGCCACCCAATTGGACAAGATGGATGAAGCAAAGAAGTGCAGACCGACAGGAGCCGGATGTAGATCGCTCCTGAGAGACACAGCCAGAATGCAGCAAATACAGAGGCGAATGCCAGCAGCAAACCACTGAACTGAGAATAGGTCCCCTATTGAAGGAATCAGAGAAAGATCTGGAAGAGCTTGAAGGGGCTCGAGACCCCAAAAGTACAACAATGCCAAGCAACCAGAGCTTCCAGGGACTAAGCCACTACCTAAAGACTATACATGGACTGACCCTGGACTCTGACCCCATAGGTAGCAATGAATATCCTAGTAAGAGCACCAGTGGAAGGGGAAGCCCTGGGTCCTGCTAAGACTGAACCCCCAGTGAACTAGTCTATGGGGGGAGGGCGGCAATGGGGGAGGGTTGGGAGGGGAACACCCATAAGGAAGGGGAGGGGGGAGGGGGATGTTTGCCCGGAAAGCGGGAAAGGGAATAACACTCGAAATGTATATAAGAAATACTCAAGTTAATAAAAAAAAAAAAAGAGAGAATATAAAAAAAAAATACACAACCCAGAAATAAACTCGAACGTAACTCTTACGGAGAGTTGAAAATGCTCAAAGGGTTAAGGATAGTGTCTTCAGGAATCACTGGTGGGAAAACACAAAAGAATAAAATTAGACCTTTATTCCAACACAGTAACTGAATCATAATTAATTTGCAATTTATTAAATGCGATACCCAATCCTGAAGAGCTACTAAAAGAAGTAGCGGCCATTGGTCTGGCTTATGGTTTCCTGAAGAGCATTCCCAAAGCATAGGCAAAAAAGCAAACTGCAGCAGTGAGGCGGAGCATACAGGGCAAGGGCTCACTCCACAAGTGGAAAGCCCTGGGTTTAATTCCCAGCACCACAAAACAAGGAGACTAACATGTGTCCAACCAAAATGCTTCACCACAGCTAAAGAATGTCCCATGCAATTAAGTGACATTTTCCACAAAGAAATGATGTTTATGGCCAACTGATGAATTAAAAGATAATGTACGACAAGTCTAATCTTTGAGGAAACAAAAATTGCAAGTGCAATGAAGCCAGCTTTAGTCCTAGCCTATGGAAAATGGTATGGACACTCCTGAAAAGTAAGCATAGAATTATCCTATAATCCAGTTATATGAAGCTTGGGAACTGAGGTTGGTAAATCAGAGGCATCTGCACGCTCGTGCTCAGTGCACAACTATTCACAGTAGCCAAGGTATGGGGGAAAAAAACTCAAGCTTTATCTAGGTAAATGAATACAGGAAACGTTATTAGACTAGGGAAATGGCTTGGTGATAGCACACTTACTTGGTGTGTGCAAAAGGCCCTTTATTTTTGAGATTATGACTACAACACTTCTCCCTTCCCTCCCTCCAAATCTTCCCATATACTCCTCCAAACAGCACTGTGAGCACCACTTAAATGGAACCACCCACTGTACCATACTCAACCTGCCCAAAGCTACAAGGTCATGTGGACCGTGTCCACAACCTGGCGATTACTGCTAGTGCCAAGCTTACAAATGCACCGAAAAGGTTTCTGAGCCAAAAGCTTAGAGCCCAGTAGCCAACTCTTGCTTCTTTTCAGAGTCCTTTACATATTACTTCCAAATCCTGAACATGGGATTCAGTATTATCAAGTTCAACTCTTATAATCTTCCTCCCACAGTGACACAGGGGAGATTAAGGTCCCCTCTGGGATTCTGAGCCATACTGACAACAGGACTTAAAAACAGACTCATGAAGAACCACAAGGATGATTTATTAGAGTTCAGAAGAAGAACCCCAGGACTGGCAAGCTATAAAGCCCTAGCAGCTCCCAGAGGACGAGAAAGGAGAAGGGCCAAGCCGTGCTGTTTAAGCTGCCATGGAGGTTAGGCTCATGGCCAGCAAGCAGCCACATGTGGGGTTACAGGTTTTAAGGAAAGAGTAGGGAGGCCCAAAATGCTGGGGATAAAGACCCCAGTACTAAGGAAAGAACACTTAGAAAAGAGATAGAAAATGTGAAAAATATGTATGCTTTTCTGACTTGGTCATAGGGTAGACTTAGGACCTTTTACATGACTGGTCGGTAAGCCTCTGCACAATGGTGGTGGGATCGTGGGAAAGAAAAGTACAGTGTTTCATTTTAAAAACCATTCTATCTTTTCAGTAAGGTTTTAGTTGGTGAGCCAATCTTTCTATGGTGATCCCTTACCAAAGGGATCGAACCAGTCTCCACTCAGACCGGAGATCTTATCCTCTTGACCGACACTAACCTACCGTAAACCAGTAGAGATGGACAGTTCTCTCTCTAGCCCTGGGCCCAAAGCACTACCCCAGAAACACACACTTGAATGCTAACCCGACTTACAGAACAAGCAGCCCATTAAGCAGTTTTCCCTGAGATACCAGTCTGGAAATAATGCGACATTACTTCGCCTGTTTTATTGCTCCGCTCCCCTTGTCACATTCTGGTCCATCCAATTACTGCTGCTCATAAGGAGATTCAAGACTTGTGTGTGAGCTGGATGATGGCTTAGGGGCAGCTAATTTGAAAGAGAAAACCTTTCCTCAGCAAAGGGAAAGAGTGATATAATGCACCTACGTAGGCAAGAAATATATATAGATATATCTTTCATTTATTTAATATATGTTATTAATATGATACACACACACACACACATAAAATCAATGAGTGTGCGAGAATCCTTGGAGATCAGAAGAGGGTATCGGATCCCCTAAAACTGGACTTAGAGGCATCTGCGAGTTATCCTGTGGATGCTGGGAACTGAATCCAGGTCCTCTCCAGAGCCTCTCTACTCCCAGGAACTGGGAGTCAGCAGACGTTCTACTAGAGGCGCAAGGCAAGCCTGGTATGCACAGCGATTTCAAGTACAGCTTGGTGTACCTGTCAAGTCCTAGGCCAGCCAGGGCTACACGCTGAAACCCTACCTCAAAGAAGAGGAGGAAGGTATATAATGAAAGAGGCCTTTTGAAGATAGAAACGGACTGGAGTGAAGCAGCTCTAGCCAAGGCAAGGATTTTAGTTCCAGTCCAGCTACAACCTACCCTGTTGAAAGATAAAAGTTTTAAAATTTCCCCCCTAGACACAAAGTTTAGAGCAGAAAAAAAAAAAAAAGAAAACAGGTTAGGCCCCAGAATTGTATGTTCCAAGAAGCCTCTCCTAGGGCTATAGAATAATTACATTGGCCAGCTCAACAGCTTTCTCCCAGAAACTAGCTGACCATAAATCCTAGAGAACAATTTTGAGAAGCAGGAAACAACTTCTCCTAGGAACTAGCAGACCATGAAGTTAAACAATCTGAGAAGTAAGAGACAGCTTCTCCTAGGAAACAATCTTGAGAGACAGAGAGTTCTTCCTTGTGATTTTTCACTGTTATTCTATGACGCCATCCCTGCCCCCTCGGGTTGTGGTTTCTCCCTTTAAATACCTCTTCTCCCAGCCTCTTGGGGTCGAATCCACTGCCTCTGCGTGGGATACGAGTCTCGACCCCAGTGCACTGGTTGCTATCGATAAACCTTATGTAATTACAACAAGGACGGTCTTGTGTGAGTTCTTGGGGGGTTGCGTCATCCCGAGACTTGAGTGAGGGTCTCCCCACTCCGGGGGTCTTTCACTGTGACTCTTTACTGCACACCGTTTACTTTAAGGACTTTTGTCCTTTCCAACAGCTCAAAGTATGGTCCTCCATAAAGCCAGTCACTGCTAATTCCTTCCTAGAGTAAGAACGTAGACTCGTAGGGCATATAAAACTTAACAAAATGCCTCTGGTTCCTTGGGCTACCTCTAAATTGTTCAGAGAGCTCTATAGCTGCAGCTTTGGTGAGCCATCACCCATGCTGGCGTAGAACTTCAAAACCAAACTTTGTAGATGTATGTGCAGGTGTGTGTGTGTGTGTGTGTGTGTGTGTGTGTGTGTGTGTGTATGTTTCTATGTTTGGGTTCACACACACCTTTGTGGGTATTTGAAGGCCCTTCTTTTTTGAGACAGAATCTTTCATACATACACAGAACATAGCAATTAAGTCAAGTCAGCTTGCTACTCAGTGCCAAGGATCTGCTCTCCCCCTTTCACCAACAATGAGAGCACAAGTGTGTGCCACTAGCATTGGCTTGTCACGTGACTGTTCGGTATTGAGCTCAGACTCCTGTGCTTATGCAGCAATCACTTTACGGACTGAATCCTCTCCCCAGCCTCTTTGGTGAGCTTTTGGTGATGCAGCTGCCTTTCAGTCACACAGGTTCTTCTCACTAACTAAGCCTCAATAAATTAATTGATTTACCAAGCTAATAGATATGCCAAAGTGGACGAAAGCCCGTGAAGCCTCACTCTACACAAAGAACTACATGCAAATAAGAAATAGTGAGAGAGAGATAGTCTTCCCCGGGGAAGAGCAGGTCAATTTTTACCCAATACCAAGTAGTCAGCACTGAAAACATAAACATACAAGCAACATCAGACAGGTTGAATAGGTTATATTTATGTATGTAGGAAAATCTATACATAGTTGCATGTAACAACAATTAATGAAAAAGGAGGTCGTAGACTTGAAAGAGAGCAAGCAAGAATAGATGGGAGTTATTTTAACATTTTATTTTATTTTCATCCCGTGTATGTGTGAATGCCCAAGGCAACCAGAGGCATCAAAGCCTGTGAGCTAGAATTCCAGGCAGTTGTGAACCATCTGCCAAGGGTACTAGGCACCAAACTCAGTTCTTCTGGAAGAGTGAAATACACTTCCAAATACTGAGCCATCTCTCCAGCCCACATGCAAGGGTTTGGTGGGAGGAGAAGTGGAGGGAATGGAGAAATGTTGGGATGATGTTATAATTTCAAAAGTAAAAGAGATCATTTTTAAAACACACTTAAAGCATCATGTCCCTTTTCCCCTCCCCCCACCAACCAGAATGATTTTGTCCTGGCTATCACCCCACATCCCTTTAGATCCCGGGGTAGATGAGTTCTAACATTTCTGCACAAAGAATGCCCAAGAGGCCTAAGGCAAGACATCTGTGGTAGAGCCGCTGAGACACAACCCCACTGTACACTCAACATGTTTGTCACACCTAGACCTGCATTGTGAGGAACATAGACATTACCAAATGAGACACATGCAAAAACATGAATACCAGACCTGTGAAAAATAGCAGAACCCAGGCTACAAAAGAAGAAGACTGCATGCACAGTCCATTTAGCTTACTGTGTGCTCATTAACCACCACTTAGTGGAAGGAAAAAGTACTTAAGCCCCTGCAATGGGTCTGAGTCATTTCAGCTGACCCCTCACTTAACACACATATTGTGGAATTTTCATTTTTGTTTTTCATAAGATCTTATACTGTTTTTAAAACCATATATGGAAGTTGTCTAGATATGATCTTTTCTGAGAATCTATTGTGGTTTTACGTAAAATAAAAACAGTGTGACATCATGACACAATGGTAATGATATAATGTTCAATTTCCTGTAATGCACGCAATCCCTCAAGGGTGTTCTCATTTCGAGTGTCAGGGCATACACAGTTGATACTTTACGAGGCAGAAATCACTATAAAATGTAACTAAGCTATCTTCTAAGTTATTGGAGATACAGTTATTATCTTCTATTATCTGGACTGGCTCAAAGTGAAATCTAGGGTCATGATAAGAAAGGAAGAGTGATAATCAGACAACATGTGGTCAGTGGATCAGGGGAAGGAGCCATGATCCATAAGATGAAGACACATTTCACAAAACAAAAAGAAACAAAACAAACAATACGAACAAACTCAGGAAAGGCAAAGAAACTAGAGCCTTCAGAGGAGGACAACACTGCTAAAGCTGAACTTTATTCTAGTGGGAATCTTTCAGCCGCCTAATACCCAAAATGTAAATGGATGGATTTGTGTTGCTTTAGGCATCTAAGTTCAAAGCAGAAATAGAGAGACTATTTCCCCCTTTCTCCTATGTATATAACAATCCATCACAGGCCTGGAGAACAGTAAGAACATTGTATTCTTTGCCTGAAAGAAGTTTCCACAGCAGGTGACATCTGTTTAAAATAAACCACGTGCTCGCCTTTGTTCTCCTGAGGTCTGCAGTATTCATTGGGAAATCTTTCCACATCCTATTCTGCTAACTCTTGAATGTCACACTTTTAACAAGCAATTATTCTTTTTGTAAAAAAAAATGGAGTCCTACTTACAATTATGTATATTCTAACTGGGCAATGTGACTGGCAAAGGCCTTAATTGAGGTTCATAATTCACACCTAGTGTATTATTAGGCCTTTGCTACACATTGGCATTTGTGAACATTGAACCATGGCCCTGTCGTCTGCACAGCTTCTTGCAATTACTGTGATTACAAAGGACTTGTGAAAGCTGAGGTGACAAAGGATGGCATTCCACTCACCTGAGGGACACATCCTTTGCTCACACTAACCTAAACCCAGAAGAAAGGCTTCCAAGACATCACATCTATGAACAGGAAACTGGTTAGCTGTTCTTATATTTTAGTGAGATACAAAGTAGTTAAGAATGGCGGGGGGGGGGGGGGTGGAAGGGGAGGAAGGATTCCATTCAATCCAGGAGCACTCAGGAGCATGGCTCTGCTGATATTTTGAACTCTGGGGAATTCTACTCTGGGGAATTGTAAAAAAAATTATTATTATTTCTTTTCAAATTTTAAGTTATCCAGTTGATTGTACAGTTATCTTCTGCATAAAGACCAGAAACCCTGACAACCTGAGCTCGATTCCTTGAACCGATGGAGAGGTGAGAGAGTATCAACTCCATAACTTTTCTTGGACTTCCACAGGCACCATGATATATATCAATCTCTCTTTGTGTGTGTGTGTCTCTGTGTCTCTCTCTCTTCTTACACATATACATACACATACACATAAATGTACACACTCTCGCATGTACACATACACACACACACACACACACGCGCGCGCGCGCGCACACACACACACACACACACACGCACACTCACACTAAATTACCCAAAAGCTCTCAGCTGCTCCTGACACCATGGCTTCTCTCTGCCATCATGGACTCTAACCTTCTGGAAACATCATCCTAATTTTATTTTTAATTTGTTTTGGCCATGGTGTCTTTCAAAGCAATAAAGAAGTAAATAATACATACTGTCATGTATTCAGTCTTTAATGGATCAAATGTTGCTGTGTGGCCAGTTGTTAATGTAGTACTTTAACTCCACTGTGTCCCAGTAGCCCTAAGAAAGCAGTGCAACACAGATACCTACAGTGTCCAAACATAAGAAGTAGTCTGACAACACTTCCTAAAAGCTGCCCGGAAGCCAGTCTTCTCCTATCTGCCCTCAGAAGATGTTGAACTCTCAGCTTCTCCAGCCCCACATCTGTGTGGACGCTGCCCTGAACCGCCCTGATGATAACGGACTGAACCTCTGAACCTGTAAGCTAGCCCCACTTTGTTCTAAAAGCAGGAACCATAGAGGTTGGCAAGGTAAAAGACAATGGACAAATGGGTTCTGTCTTTGATTAGAGTACTGAACACTCCTTGAAGGAGGAGATAGTGAAGATACACTACTTTACACCTATCCTGTGATCAAAAATTATTACACAGATCAATAAGGAGGCAACACAGAGTCATTGATAGAGTGTTTGTCTAGCACACACAAGTCATGGTTTCCAGCCTCAGTACTCAAAAGAATGGAAAGAAGGGAGGGAAAATGGAGGAAGGTGTGGTTGAAACATTAGAAACTGTAGCGTGTCAAATGACTAGCTTTCCAGTATCTGTTTCTCCCACAATGACCTGCTCCTCCTCACACTGTACACAGTGTACTAATGAACGCTTATGAACAGATCATAAGCACAAAAACACATGTGTGAAACTATGCTTGGAGACAAAGCACGTTATAATGTGGGATGCCTTCAGGTATGGTTTCTAAAAGCAAAGATAGATCATCTTCGATTGGTCCTTTAGATTTTATCTAATACCTGTCTATGGTTTCCATGTCCTCGTTACATGGGTACATGGGTATGTTACCTTCTTCATCTTCAAGATTTTCCCAGCATTCTCTGCTGACTTAACAGTCAGCCTGTAAGAGAGGATGTGTGCTCCTGGCACTGTTTGTTGCCAGCCAAGGTAGGTTGGTGTGCACTCATGTGTTCTTTCTTCGCACTCAAGGGAGAGGAAAATGGACTCCCATTTTGGAGTGTTTTCCTTAGAACTATCTGCAAAAGCAAAGAGACTCTTAAAACTCCCTCCAGTGCATTTGTATCTTTGGCCTTTTGCAAGAAGGGGAGAGAAGGAAGAGAAAGGACGACTGACTGAGAAGGTTGTTCTCATTCCCACTGCTGGCGAGGGGTTTGATTTCCTAAGTATTAATCAAAATCACTCTTGATTATAGCAAAAACAACCTTTGCTATAATTTTAATGAAATTAATGAGAATATATGGTAATTCTGAGCAATCTTGCTCTAGAGATTAAAGAACAGCCTGCCAGGAAACATAGGAATAAAGCTTTCAGATCAAAATTTGCATAATTAAGTTTCTTCCCTACACTGCCCACCCCCACCCCCAGCATCACTAGCTGTGCTAAGTTCTATGAAAAAAGATGTTTAAAGTCAAGTTTGCAAAGCCTCTAGCCTGGGTTTCCCCCTGAGCCAGAACATCCTTTTCCAATACTGTTTTCATGTTTTTACAACTCATGCCTGCCAGACTAACAGATAGCCAATGACGATTGACCAAAATTACAGAGTGCAGAGGGTTTGAGCCCTCCTCTTAAATTCTTAAGTGAATGAAAAAAAAAAAAAAAAACAAGACCTTCTCCGTCAGGAAACTGCTTTCCTGCCACGTTGGTACCATACAAATCTGTGTGCCCTGCTCTATGGAAGTGTCCTGCCAAGTCATAGCCTAAGCAACATATCAAAGCCCCAAATGACAAGCATTGTTTAAGAATACTAGACAGAAAGGCTCGCCCCTCCAGTACTACTCCCTCAACAGAGGCTGTGAAGGCCTCAGCCCAGTCTACCGCATGCCCCCTCTATCAGCACAACAAACTTTGGTCATTTCAGGAGGGTATGTGTTTGTTCCAAGAGTACAGACAAAGCAGTAGTTGCCTGTTTCCTGAGAATGTAAGGACACTCAGGACAGTGCACACATTACAGGTGTTTGTGCCCTTGGCCCCACCCTCAAAAAGATCTTTAACATTTCAAAAAATCCTGTAAAATGTCAACAGGCCCATTTCCCCCCTTCAATGAGTAGTTCTTGGCTTTGTGATAAGGCTATAGCAGAAAGGTTAACAGTCTTTGATCAGAGGGAACAGAAATCATCATTTTTCATTATATGCCTCTATACAAAGAAAAAGCAGAGAAGAGGAAAATGTGAGGAAAAGCTGGCCCTGTTTACAGAGAACTTCAAGCTGGATGCCACACACATCTGTATAATTAAAACATTATGTCCTCAAGCATGCATGTCTGTATCCTTGGTCTGTCCAAACACCTGGGAAACAGTAAAAAAAAAAAAAAAAAAAAGAAAGAAAGAAAAAAAAAAGAGCACATGGGTGTCCACAGACACTAGCTAGAAAGAGGAGGCATTCCAAAGTGCTTCTACCATTTTTCTGTGTTTCAGTCAACATTTATTAGTGATTCAAAGCTCTTCTTCAGTGAATTTGTTTTTATGATTTAAGTCACTTCTGTTTCTCTGGAAGTTCCTCTTAATCTTAGGAAGAATGGAATGTGCCATGCATTGCTACTGAGAGTGTAACATGGTAGGAACATTTTAGAAACCCCCAGAAGTTTCTTAAGACATTAGACATATATGTGCTCCATTAGTCAGGAATGCCCCTCCTTGGTCTCTCAGACATGTTTCATTTGTAATAAAAACAAAGCAACTCAAACATCTATTCTCAGGATAAACACGTGGGATATGGAAAATTACCCAAGAACAATAAAAAGGGTGATGCTGGCCAATCACATATCACTTGTAACACTACTGAGCAGACAGCAACACAGCTATCTTCCATTGCATGACAAGCAGAAGTGCAGGATCACTGGGGCAATCCAGTCTGCTGAAAGGAATACAAGAAGAAACTGGGTGGGGAGAGAGGAGAAGGAAAGAAGAGAGAAGTAAAACTAGAGAAAGGTAAGGACAGGTCATCTCCTATGATGCAGTCCAGCTACGCAGTGGGCTATCAGTCAGGTGCAAAGGCACAGAGTCCTGAGCCATGCTGCAGCTAGAATGCACCTTGACAGCATGTGTAAGTGCAGTCTCTGTGCCTGGGATTACCTGATGGTAGGGACCAAGCAAGTTCTGAACCAAGTGAGGAACAGCCCAGCCCATCTCTCCACTCTCTGACTTCTAGTCTTGTGGCTGGGACAAACACTTGACAGAAGCAACTTACAGAGGAAGGCCTCACACTGACTCCAGTCTTAGAGGATAAAGTGCATCATGGTGAGGGAGGCCTAACAGAGTGGCTCGGTAAGGGACCACAAGAGTCAGCAGATGACATGTCTCACATATTAGTGGATCAGGAGTTCTGCAGCTCCCATCTGCATCAGTGATGCCCTGTATAATGTGTGCCGAGAAGAAGGATGAAAAATTGCCAAGTATTCAGGGTGTGAGGTGGAGAGAGGGAGGTCTTATGTCTTAAGGAACATAAATATATGTGGCTTCCAACCAAAACCTAAGCCTGACTGCCCAAGCATGAAACCAGCTGTGCACATGAGCATGAGGAACTGGGCGCTACGATTCCAATGTCAGAAAAGCCTATTCTATTTCAAACAGTCAAACAGGGTTAGGGAGATCGCTCAGTAACGTTAATGCTGCACAAGCATAAGAGCCTGAATGAGTTCAGGTGTGCAGCAGCCATATAAAGGTCGGATGTGGTGGTGCTCGGCTGTAAATCTAGCACTGGGTATGTTACCTGGCTTACAACCACCCGCACTCCAGTTCAAGGAGATCTGGCGCCCTCTTCTGGCACTGCATTCTAGTGATGCACTTACATATGAGCAGCCAAAACAGACATAAAAGGGCAAATAAATAAATATATTTTTTTAAAGTAGAGAACAATTGAAGACACATGGTGTTGCCCTCTACCCATGACATGTATGCAGATATTTTCAGAATTACCGAGTCACAGGATCTCAAAAGTTTGCCAACATAACTACAGGGTCACAGAGTAGTAAGAAGGAACAGAAGAGATTTCTTGTGCTTCGCTCAGTTTCCTCCAAAAGCTTCCTTGCCATAATGTTATGGCAAGACATAGTCTATCATCACAACAAAAATACTGAAATTCACACAACCGTACACTGGGTTTAGACTTCCGCCGTTTTACCTTCGCTCTTTGGAGAATGTTTGCTCAGCCATACTTTTGTCAAATGTGTCATGTGACCCCACCACAGTCCAGGCAAAGAACAGTTATATCACAATAATGGCCCCTTCTCCTCACCTCCGATTAACACACATACTTGTCTCTACCTCTCCTAGGTCTCCATCCACTACCCACCTCAGAACCCAAATGATCACTAATTTGTTTTTTGCCTCCATAGTGAGGAAATTCCAACCAAGTCATATTTGTGGCATCATACTACTTGACGTGTTCAACACTGTCTGAGTCCATTCACCCCAACTGTGAAGCCATCTCTCCCAACGGAGTGCACCAAGTGATTGTTACAGTTCATTCCATTGTCGGGAACATATGAGTTCATTCCAGTATCAGGCAATTTCAAATAAAGCTGTTATGAAAATTCATGAATAAGAAGCCTGGTGAGGCAGAGAGCTACCATATAAAAGGAATCAGAGAATAAGAAGACACACAAACCATCTTCTTACTTCAACTTCCCCACTATGCCTGGTTCTAAACAAAATCACTATAGCTCTGTGCTTGTGAATGGAAAATTTGGTATTTATCTGTTATTCCTTCCACTGAACTGAAAAACACCTACCCTCTTGCACGTCCTAGGGATATAACAGTAAATAAAACAGACCAAAAAACCTGTTTGTGTACGAATCATATATTCAACTGGACTTAATGGATAGTATTCTATAACTACACATTTCAAAAACTTGGTCAAAACCAAGCATTCTGGCACATTCCTAGGCTACACAGCAAAACAAAACATGGGTGGAGGAATGTAGCTCAGTCAGTGAAGTGTTCCCTGTCTCCCTCTCTCCGTCTCCATCTGTCTCTGTGTCTTTCTGTCTCTCTGTCTTTGTCTCTCTGTCTTTGTTTCTCTATCTTTATCTCTATCTTTCGGCCTCTCTAGCTCTCTCTTTCTCATGTGTGTGTGTTTTTGTGTGTGCATGCGTGTATAGACTAGAGACTATGGGTCATCCATCATCAGAAGCTGTTCATGTTATACATGCACACACAAAACTTTAAAAAGTAGTTAAGGGTGTTGCTGCTAATTTCAGATATATGAAAAAAATCTTAAGTTTTCTCAGGCAACAATATTCATGAGTTAGAGAAATGGAGGAGGAGGAAAAGATCCTATTCATAACAGGAATCTATACTATACAATGCTTGGCAACAGCCCTGTGAGAAATGAAAATGAATAAGATTATGAAAACAAACCCAAAGTTAAAAGAATTACATAGCTCACATTTGAATGGGAAATGTGAATAATGTAAAAGAAAATTACATCTTTTAAGATTTTTTAAATTATGCATATAGGGGCCGAGGGGTTAAATCTGTATTAGTGCAGTCCCTACAGAGAGGGCCTCAGATCCTCTGGACATGGAGCTATGGTGGTTGTAAGTGACCTGACCGGGGTGCTGGCAACTGATTTCCAGTCTCTGCATGGCTGCTTATATCTGTAACTCCAGTGTCAGGGGATCGAACACCTTCCTGACCTCTGCGGGCGCAAAGCACCACATGATACACATCCATGCATGTAGGAAAAATATTTCCAGTGATAAAATAGTAAAAAGTAAATCTAAAACAATATTTTAAAGCCCAAGGTAGGCCAGGCATAGTGGGGCAGGCCTCCAGTGGCAGCACTGTAAACACTAAGGCAGAGGATTGAGATTTCATGGCAGACTGAGCTACACAGGAAGATCTCTAAAAAATAAAAAATCAATGGCAGTGGGGAGGAATCCTAATAGCATTTAAAACTTTGAAAATTTTATTCTCAGCTGTACGTGGCAGAAACTTGCAGGTAAGTAGATCTCAAAAACAAAGCATAATTTTAGAAAGACAAGGTTGGGGCTGTGCATAGAACTCTGAAGCATTTGGCTAGTAAGCGACTATGCTAGGTTCAATCCCTTGTTTATATTATATTCTCCTGATTTTGTTGTACTAGATTATAAACTGAGAGCAAAGAAGAATATTTTACGTCCTTGTCTATTAACACAAAGTACGTGACTTGATAAACAAAAGATACTGACTTTTTAAAATAAGTCAATAAAGAAATTATCAGTCCTTTCATATACTACTTAAGATTACGGCAAACAATGGGAATGACTTGGATAGATAGAAAGAAAGACTGACAGATCAATAGATAGATATTGTAATGATAATAAAAAAATGAAAAAATACAGCAAAGAAAACAGGAAAAAAGAGCATTGTGAGCAGGAACCGGGAGAAAATATACACAAGGAACTGAGCCAAAGTCTTAACTATCTTAGACAACCCCGTAGTAATCAGAAGCATGTAAATTAAATATAATTACAAATATATAATTATAATGTCATTGTATAATAAATGTGTAAATCTTGTGGGTTTAGATCATGATAAAGTTGACAAGTGCTGCAAGGCCATTACACAATGGCTCCTTTAGTACACTGCTGGCAGCCAGAACCAAAACAGCCACTTCAGGAGACAGTTGAGTATCATTTCATAACAATAAAGTGATAAACACTGTGCACAGCAGAAACCACACTCCTGAGTATCATTTTGCAAAAGGAAGCATCAAACTTTTTGGTCTTACAACTCTAGATGCTAAAACACTTGAAGACCTTCATGTACTTTTTAAATATGGTTTCTGACTATTGATATCTATCATATTACAGGTTAAAATATATTTTAAGGCATAAGACAGAGTACATCTTCCACTAGTCATCAAAGCACATTTTTTCTTAAAACTTTTGTTATAAAAGATTTTCAAATTAAACAACAAACAACAACAAAAACAAAAATAAAATAAAAGTCATCAGGCACTGAGACTGGCAAGACCTAACATCTACCCATCTCAGTGACTTGCTATACAGTTAGGACAGCCCAAGCTCACCAGAGTCCAGGAGAGGTCTCAGATGAGTGCGGCTGATACCAACCCACAGAGATGGCCCCTGACCTCAATTCTTCCAACACATCTGTCCTGAGGCAGCAGGGAAAACAGAAAACTTTGATGTTTGAGTATATTGAAATCAAGAGAGGGAACTACAAAAAAAAAAAACAACAACAACAAAAAAAACCATCTGCAAGCTGTCTGAAACCTTTTATCCTAGCATTTCAGAGCAGAAGCAGGAGGGGCTTATAAGTTCAAGCCTGACATACACACAGAGATCTTGTCTCTGAAAAACTCTGCCAAGGTCTAGGCTGTGTCATAGCAGTAGAGCATCTGAGTGATATGTACAAGGCTCTCCTCCTTCCCAGCCCTAGAACCACACACATACAGAGATATCTCAAGAGTCATGAGATAGACATCTTTGTCAATATCACTGGTGCTCCACCAGTAGAAATCTACTGCCCGGCACACACTGGGTGCTCTCTGCAGTCGTCTTCAGGTTGCAAGGCAAGTGAGCAGGGTGCTGTACTTGCTGGGTAAAGGCAAGAGATTATGTGCCAAACATCTTACACCACACAGGATAACACCCACGTTTCCCTTGCTTACAAGATATCTACTATCAATCAACCAACTTTCCTTTTCCTGTTATTGCCCCACCACTACTTCCTGGAACCCAGAACCTCATATATGCTAGACAGGTTTCTCACACTATGCTACCCCAACCCGCATACAACTTCCAGGCTAAAATTCAAAGGCCTGGTGCTAAGGAACTGCTCTGCAGTCTGCATCTAGAAACAGGCAAACCTACGTAACTTTTCTCTGTCATAGACAAGGACCCCCAGGTTGCCCCAGCTCCTGATCTAGACTTCTGAAGACCGATGCTCTGCCAATTCCACTAAGGGACCTGTCCCACTGGACATTGTACTCTCTGTATGAAGCCTCGACCATAGAGAAAATTCTAGAAAAATCTTTGGATCCAACTAGCTCACGCCCAACCCCAATGGAGAGGGAACGTGACAACCAACAGTTGACAGACACATCATGGCCTCATTCAAAGGGCTAGAAATAAAGAGATGTGCAGGTCACCAAATACCTCTAATGGTCATTGCTACTCAAAGAACTAAAGGGACCAGTTTCATGCTAGAGGTATACAGTCACTGCCACTGGGAAGACTGGGGAAAACTTTATGGGTGCAGCATTTCAGCTGGACCCTACAACTCCATGAGTTTGTGCCTGTTGAGAAACTGGGGTAAAGTTCATTGGACACTCCTCCACTTTCATGGTGGAATATGTACCGTTACCTAGACTCTCCACCATCCTATGGGACTTACAATGTGCAGAGTTCAATGAAAGCAACACTGTGTGACTGTGAAGGCCACAAAGGGCAGATATGCAGATGTATGGAAAAGTGGGTCAAGGTTTCATATACCACTGGGTAGCCGCTAATTGGCTGTGTAGCTGAGGCTACCCTTGAAGTCCTGGTTCTCCTGCCTCCACCTCCTGAGTGTTGAGATTGCAGACATTCACCAGAAATCCAATGGTGATCTTATATATACCTACTTTAGAACAACAAATCCTCAGTCACTGGACCTCTGAGCGGGCTACTGGGAGAGCTGAGTCTAGAATAAACAAAGGTTCAGGAGTTTCTGTGCCAGGCTTTCTGGGAACAAAGAGCAGCAGAGGAACAGCATTCAAAATGTACAAAGTGACAGTAGACACAAAGTTGGAAAAGCCAAACCATCAATGAGGAAGCACAACTGGAGATAGGAAAGTCAGTGTGTCTAGAAAGTCTACTCTCAGAACCCAGTGAAGCTCCTGGCTTCAGGCCCCTCTGAGCAGTCTTTTCGTTGTCATCTCACACTGTGTTACTTTAACACCATTTCTCACGCTGTGGAGACCCCCAACCATAACTTTAGTTTTGTTGCTACCCACAAATATCCATTCAAATGTCTTCTGTACACTTGATACAGGTACCTGGTGTCTGTCTTGTATTGAAAAATGAAGACATGGCCTATACCACCAAAGGAGGGGCTGAAAACTTATCAAACGTCTTAAGAATGAGGCTCTAGACCCTGTGGAGGATTAGCTGACAAAATGGTGACCCCAGAACCACAGAGGGAAAGAAAATTCTCTCTGTCCTCATGATGCCCAATTCCCAGGACTGATGAAGGCACTCAAGGAGCTTGAAGCCAATCCCACAGTCTTTCTGGGGCACATCTATAAAGCTTGATACCCCCAAATCAGTGCACAAGTTCCTGTTAGGAACCCAGCCTGGCCACTCGGCATAATTAGCACTGGGGTCATTGTGCTCTTACCCACAATTATGTACACCTTATTCTGGTTGGCTGTTTGCTGAGCGGAGTCTAGCCCCAAATTCAAGATCCTCCTGACTCAGCTCGTGGAGCACTGAGATTAAAAGGCATGTGTCACCACATAGGGTATAATTAGGAAAGCATTTTTTCTCTATTGGACGTGATGTGGTATTTTGGACTCCTTTCCTTTCCGTAGGCTAGCCTGGACCTCATCACGTAATCTAGACTGCTCTCAAACTCACAGCAATCCTTCTGCATCATCCCCAAATGCTGGGATTATAGACATAGGCCAACACATCCAGCTTACCTTTTAAAAAACTTACATTTATCTACTCATTCCTTTCTTTTTGTGGGACTGAAGATAGAACCTAGGGCCTTGCACATGTGAAATATATATTCTACCTGACAATGAGCGACATCTTCAGCCTTTGGGGATTATTTTAAATGAATATAGAATTCATATAACACAAGTCACCCTTTCAATGTGTCTAATCCAATGATTTTTATGATTCTTTAAGAACGTACAGCATTACCTTTCTCTATTTCTAGAAGGATTATGTTACTTCCCAAAGCCTTTGCCCTTTAAGCTGTCACTTGCCATCATCCCCTTCCCCCTTTTTGTTTGTATAGGTGTGAGATCTCTGACCATTTCATGTAAACAACACTGTCAGGATTTGCAAAGTGTATTTATTAAAATGTTGCTGGTAACATCGAAGAAGTAAGATTAATAAGTACTAATCTGAAAGGGGCTATTGGAAGGCAGATCCTTTGCTAAGCACTTTAGACACATTTATTTAATCCTGATAACTGCCACACCAGGAGAAAAGGGCCATCATCCCCATGGATTACTGAAGAAATGAATAGTAACGTCCCCAAAAGGTTGCTAAAGCCTTTAGAGCTACACGTTGCTTATGTAGGACCAACAGTCCTACTGTTACTGACCAGTTCTTTTATTTTGTTTTTAACATTAACGTATAAAGTAGTGGGCTTCATTATGACATTTCATACTTCACTCATGCTCACCGTCCCCATTATCCACTACTTAGTCTCCTTCTGATTTCACATCTGAGAAAAAGGTTCTATTTATCTTTTCCCTATTAACCTCCTCCTTTTCTTGCCACATTACTATTCCCTTACCTCTTCTCAACAGTTCGGCTTTATCTTCATGTCTTATAAATATAAATATATACATGGATACACATATAGACTTAGCACATGAGAGGAAAAACATGGGTATTTGTTTTTTTGGGTGACGTATTTTACTTAACATGATCATATTCACTTCTATCCATGATTATATTCAGTTCTACCCATTTTCCAGCAAGGAATATAACTTTTTTTGTTCACAGATGAATGAAATCCATTGTGAGGCTGGTAAAATGGTTCAGTAGGTAGAGTCACTTGCCATCAAGCCTGATAACCTGAGTTTGATCCCTGGGACCTGTAGGGTGGACGAAGACAATCAAATAAAGAAACCTGTCCTTTGACTTCCATGTGTACCCTACAGTGTGGCTAGACATATATACCCCAATAGTAAAATAATAATAAAAATAATGATAATGATAATCGTCTCAAAACTTTATTATGTACATTTATGTACCACATTGTCATTAGCTACCTGTCAACTGATGGGCGTCTAGACTGATTCCATTCCCTAGCTATTGGGAATGATCACAAACATGGTGCACAGCTATCTTCATGGTCTGTTGACCTAAGCTCCTTTAGGTATATGCACAGGAGTGGTGAAGCTGAATCATATGGGAGTTCTATTCACAGATTTTGAGGAACCGCATACTAATTTCCACCGTGGCTGCACCAATGTTGAGTAAGCCGCCCCCACCCCATCCTCATCAAAACCATTCTAAGCTCAAGCATTTTTAATTTGCATTTCCCCAAAGACCTAGGATATTGAACATTTCCTCAAATATTTATTAGCCATTTGTAGTTTGTCCATTGAGAGCTGTCTATCTGACTGGATGGTCCTGACTATGGCGAGATAGAATTGCAAAGCAGTTTGAAACAAGTCACTATGTACGGTGAGTGTCAGAGCAGATAACTATGGTAACCTTCCCAGGTTGGTATGTGGCATACATGTGTGTGATGCACCTGTCGTCAAAAGATGTTTCAGAAGCAGTAGAACACATTACCATTAACTCCCCTTTGTCTCTATAGAGTTACATTTTAATCACCCTTTCAACTTTTGAGAGCTAAAATGTGTTGCTACTTCCTAGCGCCTGGAGGGACTTTGGAACCCTCCAGGAGTTCCAAAGTGCTTCTGGAACCTTTTGCATGCCTTCTAGGGTTGTTCAGGTACAACCCATTAGTGAGGACCAGGAACAAGAATAAAGGGACACTGGGGCAGAGCTCCCTGGACCCCACTACAGAAAAATTAGGTCCCGACCTTTAAAGCAAAGATACTTCTGGTTCAGTATTCTTAGGTCACACGAAACAAAACAAAGTGTTACAGAGCGGCGTTCTTATCTGGTTGAACCCTGCTATTCTTTCTGATGTGTAGCCACAGTCCCCTTACTTGGAAGTGAGGATTATCTAACCTAAACAATTGTAGTGCTGATTCAAACCAAGATGCATGTCAGACATGGTGGCACGTAAGTGTAACTCCAAGTCTCAGGTGGGAGAGGCAAGAGAATCAGGAATGTAAGCCTAGGTCTCAGGAAGCAGAGGCAGGAGGATCAAGAGTTCAAGGCCAGCTTTGAACACAGAGCAAATTTGAGACTCTGTCTTTTAAAAAAAGGAAGCAAGCAAACAAGGATGGAAGAAATATGATGGGCACAAAAACACGCAGGGAGTAGTACTTGATCTAAGATGGACACATTCCTGAACCAGAGACGTCTTTTGCTAATATTAGTCATTTTATGAACTGATTGAACGGGTTTAGAAAACTCGTTTTCAGAAAGCCACAGAAGGTTAGAAGTGGGGCAACCTCCAGGTCTAAATGAATTATGCCACGTGTTTTAAGATGGTGACTGTGGAGTCATAGAATCCTGGGAGCAAACCCTAGCCGCCAATTAATCACTGTATGACTTCGCCTCTACCAGCTTCTCCCATCTCTCTCACTTCAAAGCAGGAAAAGCTAAGGGCATTCAGTCTAGTTTCAAAACCTCCATGCTATAAGATGCAATTATCTACCATGCACAGGGCTTCGTGTTTCAACTCAGCAATGAAAAACTATTGACATTTACAGTCTCAGTCATCTCCCGCAGTGCGTGGGACACAAACCTCAAGGTGGGCTACTGGATACTTTTCTCTACAAAAGGCCACTAGACAATAAAAATTTTATCCCCAAAGGGAGACTAAAATCATAAGCCACTCTTTATCCCTGTGATTGTTTGCTTTCTTCCCTCCATAGCAGTCCATGACATAGATCTGATGTTTGTGCTGGGTTTCTTCCTCTACCATATTGTCATTGCAGAGACACAAGTGTTGGCTGTCTTCACCCTCTGCAGCATCAGTTCCTACAACTCAGAACCCAGACTGGCCATTTCTCTGTAGCTCACTGAAAGGTTCTTGTACCAACACCAGCAGAGTTGCCTTAGGAAAACCATTTCTGTATTCATTCATTCATTCATTCATTCATTCATTCATTCATTTATCATAATGACCTGGGTAAGGAGTTCTCTTTCCCAGTGTTCCTTATATGGGACATAAACCTTGCTAGAAGTCAGTGCTAAGGCCAAGTTTGGTTTGCCTAAACCTATGTTTCTCACTGGTCGGGTTTGCCTTCAGTTTTAGAAAGCTCAAAGCATAATGCTGCTTTGAATCAACTACAATTGCAGTGTTTTCTTGAAGCTATTTTTCCCCTCCTGATGTGGAGATGGGACATAATAAATGAAAGAAGACTCTGCTGGTCCAGGCTTAAGATGCTATTATGAATCACAGATTGTATTTATCATAAGAGGACACTACTCAGACTTGAATGTGCCTGAAAATTCTGGGGATCTGATTACTAGCTAAATAAATCACTGAATCTGTCTCAATAACTCAGAACTGCTGCATTTCTAACCTCAGACCCCAGGTAATGCCACCGAGGCATGGTCTACAAATTGAGTTGGACAAGGTGAAAGAAACGTGTTCCCTTGATTCAGCACAATTTCTGTGTCCACCTCCTCCACAGAATATGACCAAAGTCTCTAGAAGTGTAGGGACAGACACAAAAAGCACGTAGGATGCTGTTAAGAAGTACAAGTTGCCCCCACCCTAATTTCCCTTTGTCTCTCTACTAACCCTCCGAGTTCCCGATGAAAGTGGCCAGAAAGTCTCCTGGGAAGCTCTCCAGATGCTTTTGCTGCAGGTGGCCTCAAGGCCAATTTTCAAAATGACTGCTTTTTCCAAGGTTTTTCCCAAGGTAAACTGCTGGGGACAGCTGTTATCACTGATACTTGGCTAGGATTTTAACATCCTAGTGTTTTCATACCAGCCCTAAGAAGGTCCCATCCCTCATCTTCAATGCAGAGTTGGTTCAGTTCCAGAAAATCTTAGACCCTCAGCCCTACGCCCAGAGCAACCAGGTCTCCCTATTCCTACCCCGACCCCACACCTCAGGCCAGCCAGATAGAGACAAAGCCTCTCATGCACAGAGCGACCCCCAGGCACCAGGGCAGGGTCCCCGGGTGCCCCAGCCCTCACTCACCTTACCTGTCTAGACCAGGATGGCCAAGGAGAAAACGAGGTAAACGAGGAGAGCAGTGAGGCTGGCCACCATGGCTGGGAGCAGGTGCAGGGCCCCAGAGGAGGACAGTTATCCCAGGAGGGCCTGAGAAGTGGGTGGGGAGGAGGGGCCGGAGAGGAGGAGCCTATCACAGCTGCAGGACCCCGCCAACAGCTAGAACCACTTTAGCAGCTTGGCCGCAGTCTGGGGGTGGGAAATGGGGGAGAGGGCGGAGGTGGGGCTAACAGACACACTTGGGTCGCCTGATCCAGATTGGGTGGTGTGTCTCCTTGCTGCCCACAGGCCCCTCCCCATCCTGCGTCGCTATGGGAATGTCAGAAGTGGCCTGTGAGTATCAGAAGCCAGGGGGTGAGAAACAGCAGCGGAAATGATGCTCAGAAATGGCCACCTGTGAGACCACCACACCCTGGCCCAGAGCTTGCGACCTTGGGCCGCACCTTCCTCCTCTACTTCAGTTCTCCCAGCTGCGAGGACCCCAGCACCTCAGCAGCGCTTGCTACTCCAGGTTGAAAGCTGCAACAAAATCCCTGCCCCATACTAAAAGAACTGGTCTGTTTGTGTAGCTGCTGGGAACCAGGTGGAAGCTGAGGATCAGGGCAGGCAACAGGGAGGGTGAGCTCAGTCCAGAGTAAAAGCTGTAGGGAACAGTTCCTGAGGCTTGAGTTAGGGATGGCCTTAGTGAAGGGAAAGTTCACAGCTGCTCAGTCTACTGAGACTAACAAATGCACTGCAGTCTTTCCCCATGAATCTCTCTCTCTGCAAATGGAGCCCACCTCCCTGGCGGTGAGAATGCAGATACTCTCTGCTGTGACAACCAAAAACCTACTGCAGCCTGGAATTGAAAGCTCCCAATATGAGCAGGGCTGCAGCCAGCTCTCAGGACAAAGAAACACTGCTCAGGGTAGCAGCATGGAACCTGTCTATACCATCATGCTGCATAAGCTGCCCTGGGTGCCACTTCAGAGCACCCCTCCTATTCCTATTCCCATGGGGCGGAAACAACACATATACTGAAAGATCCCACGCAGAGAGACCCTTACTCAAGTCTTGGGAAATCGCGGACCCCAGACACAGAGAGACCATTTTGGATGTAATAAGCAAAGGCGAGGTTTATTACGGAGACCTATTACAGAGATCTCCGGGCCGACACATATCCCACGCAGGAGACAGAGGTGTCGACCCCGAGAGGCTGGGAAAAAGAGTATTTAAAGGCAGAGGCTGTGAGCACCAGGGGATGGGGGATGTCAAAGGGGAATGCACCACAAGTTACAGGATTGTTTTATGGCTCCAGGAGATAAGGGGACGCCAGAAGGTTTTATGGTCCCCTGGTTCCTGGAACAGAGCTACTAAATCAGGAGAAGGGTAGGGTCTTCAGGTCCTCATTATTTTTAAAAGTTTGTCAAAATTGATGGAGCATTTGTATTTGAAACACCTCTGGTTAGGCTTGGGCTGCCCAGTTTCTTGGAGTGCTCTCTGCAGGACACAATGGCTGAAAAGCACAAGTAGGGGCTTATCAGGGTCTGGAGGACATCTGGTTAAAGTATGACTCTGAGTAAGCTGATAGCTTGAGCTGGTTTTTGCATTCCTTTTCTTTATCTTTATGGCCTGCTATTCCTGGCGGCAGGGCTTAGCCCTGAGTTTGTGGCTTTTGGGGCTAACTCTTTTAATTTTATATTTCTAAACCTAGAATTCGTATAATTTTCTTTTCAATACATATACACAGGCAGGCAGGCGAGCACAGACACACACACACAAACACAGACACACACACACACCCTAATGAAAACAATATTAAAAAGAAGAGAAATTTTCTGAGCCTTCAACAAAATCCTAATTCCCTGACTCAGCAAATCCAATCCTATATGCTTCAAGGGGAAGTTAAAATTTATTGGGAAGGGTGCTCTCTATTCAGAAAATAAGGTTCAAACAGCATCTGTCTTCAAACTACACAACAGAGCTGTGGGGAACTCAAGTCCATCCACTACCAGAAGCGCGGATTTCCTACCTTTAGCTGGTACTAGAAGGTCTCAGCCCGATGTCAACAGCTGCCCAGAGTAAGCCCACAGCTGCCAGATAAACCTCCAGGACACCAGTGTTTCCTCTCAACATAAATAATAACAATTACATGTTTCTATGCTTCACACAGCTCACTAAACATTCTTTCTTAAGTGCTAGGCTTTCCCACACATGAACACACATAAATATTTTTTAAATAAAATTTAAAAGAATTTTTCTCCTCTAAGACTTAAAAGCTTCCAGTTGGACAATCTCCCCCTGAACGTCTTTTTCATAAACATTCTAGCATTCAGATGTCAGCATTGACTACATTTGGCAGCTGATTAAATACCACAGATCATGTCCCTCCTGGGTTATGCTGTTACCCTCAGTTCCCAGTGACTGGTTCCATTTCAGGCTTTTCTGAGCTCTTAAACAGCCACACACAACCTTTGACACTGTGACACATTGTCATCTACAAAGTTCACCCTTCAAGAACCATGACCGAGTTGCAAAAGAAAACTCTCTGAAGGTTTTAGATCAGTTTACAGTTTTGTGCTGGGCCATAGCCTGCTCTTCAGGTTTCAGACAACTGTATACAGACCTATTTTCCAATAACTGTGTGCTCTTCCTGGGCCAGGAAAATACATACCCCAACAAAAGGCCACTCAGAAACACATCTGTAACACAAAATCCCTTTGAGGAAAATTTGATTCCTGCCTTTAAATCTCTTTAGATAGAAAGAACTCACACTGAATATTTTTGGAGATTGTTAGAATTTGAAAGTTCTAGAACCGTTAAAAGAAATCCACGCCTTTGGCTTTACAAGAACAAATGCTCATCAAACTTCATCAAGGAGAAAAGGAGCCAGGAGGCAAAAGCTTTTTTTTTTTTTTTAAAGTTTTTTTTTTAGTTTTTTTTTTTTTTTTAATTAACTTGAGTATTTCTTATATACATTTCAAGTGTTATTCCCTTTCCCGGTTTCCGGGCAAAATCCCCCTCCCCCCTCCCCTTCCTTATGGGTGTTCCCCTCCCAACCCTCCCCCCATTGCCGCCCTCCCCCCATAGTCTAGTTCACTGGGGGTTCAGTCTTAGCAGGACCCAGGGCTTCCCCTTCCACTGGTGCTCTTACTAGGATATTCATTGCTACCTATGGGGTCAGAGTCCAGGGTCAGTCCATGTATAGTCTTAGGGTAGTGGCTTAGTCCCTGGAAGCTCTGGTTGCTTGACATTGTTGTACTTTTGGGGTCTCGAGCCCCTTCAAGTTCTTCCAGTTCTTTCTCTGATTCCTTCAACGGGGGACCTATTCTCAGTTCAGTGGTTTGCTGCTGGCATTCGCCTCTGTATTTGCTGCATTCTGGCTGTGTCTCTCAGGAGAGATCTACATCCGGCTCCTGTCCGTCTGCACTTCTTTGCTTCATCCATCTTGTCTAATTGGGTGGCTGTATATGTATGGGCCACATGTGGGGCAGGCTCTGAATGGGTGTTCCTTCAGTCTCTGTTTTAATCTTTGCCTCTCCCTTCCCTGCCAAGGGTATTCTTTTTCCTCATTTAAAGAAGGAGTGAAGCATTCACATTTTGATCATCCGTCTTGAGTTTCGTTTGTTCTAGGGATCTAGGGTAATTCAAGCATTTGGGCTAATAGCCACTTATCAATGAGTGCATACCATGTATGTCTTTCTGTGATTGGGTTAGCTCACTCAGGATGATATTTTCCAGTTCCAACCATTGAGGCAAAAGCTTTTTAATGAGACTTTCTGTTTTCAGTTTCTCTGTTTTCCAGCCCAGCTGTTCACTCTCTCCCCCTCCCCCACCCCATCCTCCAGTTTGATATGTTTTAAATCCTCTAAAGATTAGTAACGATGGCCATAATTGTCTTCTAAGGAACCGACTAATGCAGGCACTCAAAACATAACATATACTAACAACAAATCCTGGCAATACGTTTATAAATGAAAATCAGAGACTTGGGGGTAAAATAAGTTGCCTTAGCATGGCCAAGATTCAAACTTGACAACAACGCTCCTACCCTAACTATTACTCTATACTCTGTTAAACACAAAGTGTTTTCTTCCCTCCTGAACTATTTCTCCAAACAACTCCTGAACCTGCAGAAAATGTCCCACCAGGACCAGAAGGTCCTCTTTGCTAGGTTAATGTTTTTGTCAAAACACTGACAGAAAAACTGTGAAGTTGAAATGCTGTGGAGAGAGGTGTGACCACGTCCTCCTTGCAGAGATCATTGAGCAGGGAGAGGGGGAGAAAGGTGTGGGGGAGGATGAATCTAGGTCCAGTTTCCCAGTCCATCAGGGTGGATGAAAAGTTGTTCCCTCTGGGCATTCCCCTGCCTTCTTCCTGCTACCTTTAGTGCTAGTGAGTCACAGAACCAGGATAAGGTGGTTCAGGGGAGGTGAAGGCCACAGTTGTGGGGACAAGAACCAGAAGTAATAGCAGACACAGGTGTCTACACCATGTTCTCTCCCTAAGGCTCTTCAGCATGTTTGCCTAAGCCTGCACAGGTAACTACCACAGTCAAAGCTAAATGGCTGTACCCTCCATCCTGCAATGCCTATGAAGCCTCAACATGGCTCACCTTCTCTGAACTTGCAAACCAAAATTTTTCATTACACTTGGGAGGAGAGCTGGCTGCATAATCCAGGCTGGCATAGAATTCTCTATATGGCCCAGGCCACTCTTGAACCTAGACAATCTTTCTGTCGCAGCCTGCCCCAGCCTGCCCCCGCCTGCTCCAGGCTGCCCTAGCCTGCCCTAGCTTGCCCTAGCCTGCCCCAGCCTGTCCCAGCCTGCCCGGTACAGGGATGGGCCCAGGTAAATGACCATGTCTAGTTTGTCCACTCTGCTATATTTTCTTTAAACAAAACCTCAAATGCCCAGTTTTTCAATGCACTTGCCTTGAGCTGTAGAACTCACGTGGTCCTCCAGTCCTACCATATACCTCCCTCCACTCAGGGGTGGCATGTGACTAGACTCGGGGTAATTAGGAAGGATTTCTCCTTACAAAGGAGCGACGGGAACATCTGGCTCTGAAGGCACTAGATAGGACTGGGTGTTTCTGTTCCCAAGGTCTTTCCTGCCTGGAGTTAGGAAAGCTGCATCTGCCTGTGGAGGAGCTGGGGTTCTGGTGCCCATTGGATCCAAAAGCAATGCTGGGTCCTTGAAATCCAGGACCTCTACCTCTCCCACAGGTGGCCCCTGTTTGATTTGATGGACCAAAGATGCCGATTCTGTTTCCAGGTAGGATGGCCAGTTACCAGGGGCTGGGTGTGGCAAAGGAGAAGCGTGATCAGAATCTGGAGACAGGGTGCCAACATCCACACAGCTCGGATTAGCCTTTGATTTGAAAGACACATCAATACATCCATTCTGCTGTGGCCTTCCAGGGCCTCCCCTGGTTCAATTGGTGGGTAGTGTACATCCTCTCCATTCTCATTGTAATAATTGAAACTGTCCTCAGTATAGATCTCCAGGGCTGCAGCATGGTTGAACGAGTGCTCCAGCACTGTTGAAAGAGTGCTCCAGCACTGAGGAGCAGACTGTGGAATGGTCACCTCTGACCTTAGCTGGACAGACATTGTCCAGGGCCAGCCTGCTGCTGATGTGAAAAGCCCACACCCCAGGAATCCCCAGGTTGCTTAGTCTAAGAACAGAGGAAAGAGTGGATTATAACCAGTCCATTCATCCTCCTTCAGAATTTATTTTGAAATCAAAAGACTTTAACGATCAAAGTCAAACTTTGCCTGCTATGTCAAACAGAAGCAAAGCTTCTAAGTAACTGAGATAAATACCATACAGGAACTTTGTTATGAGCTGCCTTTTGTCTGGCATTGTGTATGGAACACTAAGTCATCAGGTTATATGTCTGCTCCAGAAGCCCAAATCAAATATTCTGTCAAAACCTGGCTGTCTTGAGAGCAAACATGGAATGCAAGAATATTTTATGCTTTCTCTACGTGAATGAAAACTTAAATCAGACTCAAGCTTACTTAGGCTTACAATTCCTAAAACACTTAAATAGTACTGATTTCTACAAGCCGTGCCTACACCGGTGCTTATCAGTCTTCACTGGGCTCTGCAAGATAGGGGTGGTAGCTGTGCTAGATCTTAGTGAGGAAAAAGTTGGTTTTGAGAGGTTAGCTAATCTTCAGATCATACAGCCAAAAGTTGGCAAAGTCAGGGCAAGAATTTCATGCTAACAAGAAACTTTGTCTTCCAAACATCTCTGTGTACTGTGATTCACATGGACTAATGTATTAATGACAGAGGATGATAGATCTATGAGTACTTTTAATGACCAAGTCTAAAACAATTTTTGAGCAAAAGTTCAACTTGGGTGAGATACAAATGTATTAGTCAAAATGAGGCTCAGTATTTGGGAACAGATCTTCATTTTCTCTGTAGAGTAGACCATGAACCCCTCTTAGTTCCCAAGAATCTCTTTTCTCAGAGGAGTCTCACCAGACAGTCCCAGCTATCCTGAAACTCAAGATCTTCTGCTGGGATGTGGCACTACTTTTCCAGCTCAGTCACATACTATCTCAGTGTCAATGGTATGCTTGCTGTGAAGAGGACAGCCATGCGTAAGACGACTCCTAACCCTAAGAGAAAGCTCGGGTTAGGAAGGCTCTGGAAGGCTGAAGGAACACCCATTCAGAGCCTGCCCCACATGTGGCCCATATATATACACCCACCGAACTAGATAAGATGGATGAAACAAAGAAGTGCAGGCTGACAGGAACTGGATGTAGATCTCTCCTGAGAGACTCAGCCAGAATATGGCAAATACATAGGTGAATGCCAGCAGCAAACCACTGAACCTAGAACGGGACCTCCCCATAGAAGGAATCAGAGAAAGGACTGAAAGAGCTTGAAGGGGGTTGAGACCCCATATGAACAAAAATGCCAACCAACCAGAGCTTCAGGTGACTAAGTCACTACCCAAAGACTGACCCTGGGCTCCAACTGCATAGGTAACAATGAATAGTCTAGTAAGGGCACCAGTGGAAGGGGAATCCCTTCATCCTGCCAAGACTGAACCTCCAGTGAACGTGATTGTTGCGGGGAGGGTGGTAATGGGGGAGGATGGGAGGGGAACACCCATATACAGTGGGAGTGGAAAGATGTTAGGGGGATGTTGGCCTGGAAACCAGGAAAGGGAATAACAGTTGAAATGTAAATAAAAAATACCCAATTTAATAAAGAGGGAGGAAAAAAAAGACTCTGGAAAGCGGGACCTAGCCAACGATATCAATCCTGTGTTTGCATGAAAGACCAAAGCTCAAATTCTCCCAGATTATGTAATTTCCTCAAAAGTCCACAATCAAGAATAAGAGGGAATGGCTAAAGAGAAGTATTAAGATCCACTGAATCATATAACGAGATCTTTGTTCACTGGGGCAAGTATTCATCATTCTAGTCTAGGTTTCTACTGCAATAATGAAGAGAGTTGAGGTTCTCTTCAGTTCTCTTTCTCTCTCTCATTCTGTGCACTGTCCACTAGCCACTACCTCTACCCAAGTGTATTCATGATACTCTACTGTACTGGCTGGATTTTGTCACTCTGATGCAGACCTGAGAAGAGACTGCCTCAATCACACAGGCCTGAAGGCAAGTCTGGGGGAGGGGCGTTTTCTTGGTTAATGATTGGTGGGAGGAAGAGCAGTTCACTATGGGTGATACCACCCTAGGGTACCATCTCTGGTTGTGTAAGAAATTAGTCTGAGTAACACAGAGGAACCAAGCCAATAATAATGTTCCTCCATGGCTTCTGCTCCAGTTCCTGCCTCCTTCTAGGTTCCTGTCTTGTTTTAGTTCCTGACTTGGCTCCTCTAATGCACTGTGTGACCCAGGACAGTAAACCAAATAAACCCTCTCCTCCCCAAGTCAGGTCAGTGTTCGTCCCTTCTGTGATTTGTTATATTCAATTGCTAAGGTTTCTTTTCATTTTTTTGAGACACAGTCGCATGTAGCTGAGGATAACCTTGAGCTTCTATTCCTCCTGCCTGCACCTCCCAAACACTGGGATACCAGCTGTGATACTAAACTCTGTTTGTGTGGCACCAAGGTCAAAACTCTGGGCTTTGTGTCAGCAAGGCAAGTGTTCTACCAGCAGAGCTTCAACTCTTGCCCTCAGTTGGTGCTTATAGAAATTAGGGTTGCAAATAAAACACACCACAGAAGACAAAACTCCAGGCTGATAAAATGACTCAGCAGGGAAAGCCACTTATCTACAAAAGCTGAGAGCTATACCCAGAATCCACGTGGTAGTGGGAGAGCACAAACTCTGACAAACTGAATTCCGACCCAGACACCTCCCTAACAGCTGCCTCCAACCCCCAACTCCCACACAGTAATGTAATTTTAAAAACTGAAACCAATCAGTAAGAAGAGACCCTGGAGCCCCAGCCCATCCCACAGCAGGGGTATTGCAGCTGGGAAACCTCTTGAGTTTGGAAGTGGACAGCTTCAAAGCTTCAAAGAGTAGGAAAATACAAATCATGCAAGCGTGGAGCTAAATAAATGCCTTCTAATGAGACATAAATCAATATCCTGGCGTTTGCCACACTGCCTGGGGGGAATCTAAACAGTTAATTTACCCTCCACACTGAGGTCATTTTGAATGCTCACAGATAGAATTTGTCTCCTAGAAAGAAAAACTGTATCACAAAACAGAACAGCCATGCTGGCCTGCCTGTGACTAATCCTTTCCCAGGAACTACTCTCTTCTCTACCTGAATATGCATATGTTTCAGAAGAGGCCTGCAAACATGAATAATGTATGACCTCTCTTGGAAGAAGAGATTCCAGGACTAGGAAAATGTTCTTCTTCTGGAGGGATACAACAAAGTATCCAGAGGTAGCTAGGACCATGATCCTGAGCTACTTTGTTTACAAATGTTGTCCTCAATGCTGGGCATGTGTGATGCAATGTTTCAACCCTTAAGACAACGATACTGACAGAATCTGGAGGAAAGAAACCTAGGAGACAGTGTTAAGTATGGAAACACTGAATGGGAAGCAAAACCCACAGTGAAAGGGGAGGTAGCAGAGTTGTCACTCAGAGTAGTGGTAGGATAATTCTGACTTGCATTTTATGTTATTCCATTGCCTGTAGTTTGTCTCATTTTATTAAGCGTGAGGCACACCAAATCTGTCAATCACTCTGGTCATGTCTCACGCTTCTTCTTTCTGGCACACGCCTGTGTCATAAAAATCGTAGTATTTCAAGCACTCAGCCCTCCTTCCAAGGGGCTCTAGGTACAACCTGGGGAGAGAGAGTCTTTAAGCTAGAGGGTAAGAGGTTAGAGGAGAAAGGATAGAGGCCAACTGCTAAGTCTGTTCTAGAGTCTAGACTACACAACGGGTGAGATGGAGACCAAGACCCTGTACGGATCACAGAACAGGATGGGACACTTGTATGTAGAGCCCTTGGAAATAGGGCTGAGTGCTTGAAATACTATGATTTTAAAGGCAGATCCCCTGGACAACAACAGCATCTGGGAAGGACCAAGAATCACAGAGTATTAGAATGAGAATTGGTACCTGCATAGCCATAAGAAGCTGCTGTGCCTGTGTGTGTGTGTGTGCAAAAAACATGTGAGGAGAAAGTTGTGTTTCCCTACTAGAGCCATAAAGGCCTTCATACACGTGCTCACACACATGCATGCGCATGCATGCGCGCGCGTGCACACACACACACACACACACACAGACACACACACACAAACACTGTCATTCATTCACTCCGGTTCTTCACTGTCTCCTTTGATGCTTTCCAGAAATATCAAAATTGCAGGAGAGTGGCAGAATGAGCTGTAACCCTGAGTGACTGATAAAATGAATCAAAATACAAACAACCAGGTAACATGAAATCCAAGTAAGAAACACCCTATCTACTCTGCATAAGAGATCACCCCTGTATCCATACTTCAGAGTTGTATTGACTATGGCTTGGCCACTTAACTCTGACATAAGCACCTTTCATAAATTCAGTAAGACTATTTGTAAAACTGGGAAGATAGTTATACTTACCGCCTATAAGCTGAGAGAGTTTTAATTAAGATAATATCTGCAAGTGTTTTATCACAATGCTCTGCAGATAAAGTGATCAGCAAATTTTTGCTCTGTCACTCTATCTGCCCACGATCTAGTTTTAGTTTGACTGAGAAGCAACTATGGGAAGCCACAAAGTAACTCCTGTGGGCTAAGCTGGTATTGCAGAATACAAAGACAAAAGAGCCCACCTGAAGTCAATAGTCTCATAGGAGCACCAACTGGACAGACACCTGCAGAATAGCCTACTGCAGCACTAGCAGAATAACCCACTGGGGAGACTAAGAAATGGATATGTCTCTGGCAACGGTGTGGGTAAACCAATCAGCATGATTTCAGGTGATGATGCCAGGCGAAACCTGAGATGACTAAAAGCCTCATCTACCTCCCCCCATTATAGTACTCATAATTTAATCCTTAACAATACCTGTTTGAAAGACTGAATCATGATGCCTCCTCTCCAGAAATCATTAACCTGAAAAGCTTCCACTGAGGCAGTTAGTTATGACTGGATATTTTTGTGTAGCCCCAAGAACAATGTTTTTCACAGCAAGCCCCAGTAGTTCTGCAAAAACATATAATCACTGCTGCTTCTGGTTTCTATGCCTGACAGATAGTGCAGGAAAAAGAAAGAATCTTTTACATCTTGGAGAGCCTTAAGCTCCAGAGGTCCAGCTTAGCTCTTGGTTTTGAACCAGCGCCTTTCTTAGAAGCCACCAAAGGTTTCTGGCCACTAGATATAGTGTCCCTACTAATGTCCTTCCAGTGCATAGCACAGTCACACACTCCACATTACTCACGGGTAGAGATTCTTCACCGACTGCTCACTGTTAGTCAGGCTGAAATACAGGGCTTTTCTCTTCAGGTCATCTGCTTCCCCTTGGCAGAAGCCACCTTCGCAGGAAGCTGCAGCTGGACACTGTAGGATTCTTTGGGGCGAGTTCCAAAAACTGAAGACCATTGGCAGGATAGAGAAAGAGGGCATAGGAATCACATTCATCAGATGCCAGAACGGCTTGGAGAGTGTTCAGCTGTGGACAAAAAGGAATTGCAGACACCCTTAAACAAAGAAATAAACAAAAGAAGAAAATCAGAACACAGGTAAGGTATTCCAACAAGGGGGCAGAGGCCAGATCCCTTGCCTTGAAATCCGAGTTCAGTTCCAGGAACCAATGTAAAAGGAGAGAACTGGTACCGGGAGGATCTCCTCCCAATCTCTGCATGTGCACACATGAATCATACAAAACCACATACCATACATGTCCTACACACATACCATACACATACCCCACATATATATCATGCACACACTAGTGGCCTCAATGCAGTATGCAAATACCGTACAAACACCACACACTCACACACAACCTGCACACACCATATGCATATAAACACACCATACAGACACACAAAAGCACACACATCATGCACATACACACATCATACACATAAACCATACACAGACACACACATCACACACACATATACAAACACACACATAATGCACAAATGCAGACATACATACACATCATGAACATGCAGACACACAATTTCATATACAACATAAACATAGATTATTTACGTACACACACAATACATAGACATACATATTCACATGTAGCACATAAACATATACATACACATACATGCACACACACAGAGAGAATAACATGAAATAAAAAAACCAAGTCCTTACATAAAGGAGTTCTACCACAAGATCATTACATGGCAGGAACAACACATTGCCTTGGTTAATTCTCATGACAACCCTAAAAAGTCAGCACTACCATGTCAATCTACAGCTTAGAAAATGAAGACTGAGGGCTTGTGTCTTCCAAGACCACTGTTGCAAGTGTTTTCTGCCTTGTGCCTGACTACACAAGTACCTGGAAGGTGTAATGAAAGAATGTACTGTGCCTATGGGTGTTGCTCATTCATGAAGGACTTACTTAGCTAACCTTCATGAGGACTTGTGTTCAAGTCCCAGAACTGCAAAATTGAAGGAAGAGCTGGGAAAATGGTTCAGTGTGAGGAGTTGCTATTCAAGCATGAGGACCTGAGTTTGATCCCTAGAATACACACTGAACAAAAACAGTCATGGTGTCTGTCAGTCCCAGATCTGTAGTTCCACAGGACGGAAGGCAGCTCCGAGAACCTTGTCACCCAGCAATCAATCCTAGATTAGCTGCTGAGTACTGTGTCAGAGGGAGGCGTGCCTGAAAATGATTTGAAAGGGAGCTGGATAGAGTGCTCAACAGGTTAAAGGCGCTTACCTCAGAAGCCTGATAACCAGAGTTCAATTCCCAGACCCCATGAAGGAGGATTAGCAGAGAGCTGACTCTGAAGTTGTGCTGTAACTACCACAGTGTCAAAGCATGCACATATATGCAGAACAAATAAATAATTTTTAAAAGGTGGAGAGTGCCTAAGGAATGGCACTCAAAATTCTTCTCTGGTCTGCACACACATGCATCTCCACACAAATGTGAGCCATGCATGAATGTCTGTGTGTGCCTGCACGTGCGCCCACATGCGCAGGCACACACACAGATACAGGTACAGCATGCACGGACACCAAAAGGAAACTGTCAAAGACCATTTCTAATGAAATATTGCTAATGAAATGAGAATCCTAAGTAGTAAACTCATCTCTCTGGGTCTGTAACCTTCATGTCAAATAAACACTAAAACACTTGGGACCCACCACAGCCTCAAGACCCCGGAGCCTCAGTGTAAATGCTTCCTGCTCTAAATGTTGTTTTTGTTTGTTTGTTTTTTCTGTTGCAAGAGGCTAGCTAATTCAGCTGAATTTTCCTTGGGAGCAGCAGAGCAGTAATTTCAAAGTGAGGTTATCATCAGAAGCATCCTTCACAGCAACTTCACTCCAGTTCACACTTCCTTTGAATATGGCTCCAAGAACTGTCCTAGCACCAAAGCCACAATGAACACTAAAACGCTAACCTTATTTATTAGATGTCTTCAGAAAAAGCGCAACGATTGTTACTGTAACTACTTATATGATTCGTGTACAGAAAATGGGTCTTGCATGAAAAGTGTAAGAAAGGGGAAAAGTATGTCTTCTAAGGTGACTTTGCCTCACTTAAGGCAGATTTGGAAATTATTTTCTCTTCTGTGATATAAACAGTAATTACTGTACTTATCCTGTGGGACTGTGTAGAGAAGACAGTATAAAACAGTCCTGCAAGAAGGTAAGGAGAGGGGGCAGAGGGATGGCTCCCTGGTTGAGATCATTGGCTCTTCCCCCAGAGGACCTATGTTCATTTCCCAGCACTCACATGACAGCGCACAACTGTAGGTAATCCGGTCCAGGGTATTCCACCAGCACTGCATGCAACTGTGTGTAAGCATATGACCCATATGCATAAACACAATTTTAAAAATTTAAAGAGAAGTCTGATGGTATGAACAAACAGACTATTTAACAGTTGTCTAAGTAGTTTGCCCTTCGACCCTTACTAACTAAGTTCACCAGAAAGACTGTGGCTCAGTCTGCACTCTGGGTTCAGTTCAAATGGGTAGGTTGTGATGCTGCACACCTACTATCTCAGCACAGGTCAGTCAGGTCAAGGATCAGAGATAAAAGATCATCCTCCATTATGAGGTTTGAGGCCAACCTGAGATGCATGGCGGGGGGGGGGAGCGGGGATCAAAAGCAAAACAAAAGGAACAACATAAACGTCAGACTCCCCCAACTTCAAATTGTTCAAGGCTGCCTACTTCCAGGAACCAATTGCAGTCCTCAGAGGGGACAACGTCTCTACCCTTGAGTGCTCCTGCATCAGATCCCAACACCCTGCTCTTCTGAAAGACACTGTGCCTGCCATGCCCCTAGTACATTAACCTCCAGTGCACAGGCTGATACATGCTCTGCCTTCTATCCTGGAGAAATTGCTTGCTCACTGAAACCTACCCAAATGGAATCCCTGAATCAGGATGGGTTAGGAGGAAGCTCTAGCTGGAGAGTCTACCATATTACCACAACAAAAGGTTATCAATGGTGTTCCTACTAAATGTAAGAGAGGCCTTTCAGAGTAAGAGCATTCCGCTTAGAGTCTATGTCTATTTCAGTGCCGATATAAGGAAACTGTGTAAAAATAGTTTCTGAATTAACATATCGACTATGTTTAGATAGAGATCATATATGATATATATGACTCTCTGCATATATAACCCTAACCCTAACCCCTTACTCCTAACCCTAACCCCCTAGCTCCTAACCCTAACCCTGTGACATAAAGTTTTTTAACATTACAGGAGAAGCTGGGAAGGCAGCACACCCTATGTAGTGCTTGCTGTGCGTGCATGAAGTCCTGAATTGAATGGCAGCACCCAGATGAAAAGCAGGTCGTGGCAGCACACTTGTAATCTCTGCTCTGGAGAGAAAAACAAGCAGATCCCTAGGGCTCACTGGCCAGCAAGCCTAGCCTAACTGGGGAGCCCCAGGTCCCAGAGAGACCCTGAGTAGAAAGACAAGATGGCTCCCAAGCAAAGACATTTAAAGTTGACCTCTGGTTCCCACATGCATATGCACACATGTGCATGCACACCCACACTCTCACTCATAAATGAAAAATTTTTAAAAAAGACCATAAGAAAATAGAAATATTAGAATTGGTGACCCAGTTGCTTGTATTAGAAAAGTTTATTTTTTTCCACTATAAGCTTGTTATACATGATATTAGATAAACGTTTTAAAAAGAATGTATAAATGAATGACTGAGTGAATGAAACTTAACAGTGGGGACCGTCTTCTCTAGCCCTCTAGCTGGCTGGCCTGCCCCAAGGAGGCAGTGTTTGAGTTGAAGGTATTCTGTTGAACTGTAATTGAGATGTCAAACCCAAGGCATTACAAGGCTAGTCAGTAAACAAAACTGGATGTTAACCTGTCAAGTAAGAAACTGTAGCTTCAAACAATGTTTATTTCTCCATTTCTGCTGGTGCAGGCTTTAGGAAAATATGTCTCTTCCTTTAAGTTCACAGAACAAACACAGCCACTGTCAGTGACAAGAACAAGTGTCAGTGGCAATCTCTTAGGGAAGACATCACTTCTGTAGCTCAGAGGCTCTAGGGGAGTTAAAGCAAACACAGATTTGCTCCAGGTCTATGGCATTTTACACCCAGGTGGAATTTCACAAGAGGACTCTGTCTCTACCTACACCAGGAATGAGGCCATTTACCCTCACCCACCCACACCCGCTTCACATGTTGCCAAGACCAAAGCCAGAGCAGAGTTGGTGTTTTCTCCAGGGAGACCGCAAAGCAGGCTCCTGCAGACAGAAGTATGTAAACTGTTACAAAGGCAATGTGGAGAAAGCTACAAGGAACTTACTAAGAAGTTCATGGCATGCTTGCTCACTTTCCTGTGATGTCAGCTAAGGCTGTGCAGTGTTTTGACACATTAAAAGTGTTGGCTTTGAGGAAGTGGTTCAGCAGTTAGGAGCACCTTGTAGTCCTTGCAGCATGCTACTCAAATCTCTGTATCCATTCTCAGTCAAGGAGTTCACAACTGCCTGTATGTAACAACTCCAGCTTCAGGGGGCCCAAGCCCTCTTCTGGCCCTACCAACACAAGCAGACACAGAGAAAGATAAACACACACACACACACACACACACACACACACACACACACACACACACACAAACAAACAAACACGAATAAAAAAAAACCTTATAAAGCATTTTATAGTATTGATTATAGTAAAAACGTCACGGGAGCAACCTTAGTGACCACTAGGAAGGGTGAGATTTTATACGGTTGTAATAAATGTTACAGAAATACATTGACCAGAGCATACTATACAGCAGAACAAGCAAGTGAAACAGTAATATGGGCACTGTGGACCCACTGTTGTCAACGGCAACAATATGCTAAAGAAATAACTAGAAATGTACACACGAACCTACGGGTTATTTTTGGTTTCTCCAAGACAGGGTTTCTCTGTATTCTGTCCTGGAACTCACTTTGTAGACCAGGCTCGCCTAGAACTCACATAGATCTGTTTGCCTCTCTGACTCTGCTGGGATTGAAGGCAAGTGACACCACACCCAGCTCATACAAAAAAAAAAAAAAAAAAGTGTTCCTTTTTAAATTTCCCAAATTTTTAATTTTTTTCAATGAATGTCTCCTAGCCAATGCCTTAGTTTCCGGTTCAAGCCCAACCCTTCTGTTTACTCAGCTGCAGAGTACCCCTCACTTACCTCTCTAGACCACGCAGCCCCAAGACTGTCCTCCTCCTAGGGGCCCACTTGTTCCCAGGTGGCCAGGAAGAAGTGGGTAGTGGGGAAGCTGGACCTGGTCAGCAGGAAGCCTGTGCACAGGTAGCAAGCAGCCAGACACAGCACAGCCCAGGAGGTGTCCTCCATACAGGATCCGGCCACTGCTCTGACTCGAGTGGATGTCAGCCAGGAATGGGGCGATGGCTAGGAAGTCAGTAGGAAAATCATCAACGACATATTAAGTCTCCCTGGGTAAGTCCTGGGTGGAGATGATGCCATTGGTGCCCACCTACAATAAGACCACAGGGCGGTGAGACAGTTCAGCAGGTAAGGGCACTCTGCCATCAAATCTGACGACTTGAGTTTTAGGACCCGACAGAAGGTGGGATAAAAAAAAACAAAAGAAAACAAAAAAAAAAAACAAAAAACAAAAAACAAAAAAACAAAAAACTGGTTGTTCTCTGCTCTTCACCCGCATGAGGTGGCACGTGAATCCCGCCCCACATAAACGTTTTTAAAAGGGCAAAACAGTGGTAGCTCAATCCCAAGGGCAGCCACCAGTCGAACGCACCTACGGTCCGAGTTCTAATAGAGTCAAGAAGACTCCCTTCTCTTTGCAGGTTGAGACACATCCAGGGTAACAAACTCAACTTTGGTGACAGTCCTCAAGTGCACTGCGACCCACAGGTGCGGCCTCTCTGGAACCCGCTCATCTTTCTCCACCCCTGCACACCTTGGGCGCCCTGTCCTTAATTAGATTCCTATGTCTGCATGCACAGCCTCCCACCGCCCCTAAACGCAAACCGCACTAGCCGCCTCAACTTCATCTTCCTGCGTGGGAAGTCGAAGTAGAGGGGGACGGTTCCAGCTCTCCCTTGAAATGATCCTTATTCCTCCACAGTAGGGATCAAGAAGCTGCAGCGCCGCTGCTAAGCCTGGTCCCCAGCGGCGATGACAGTTAAACATGGAGGTTAGTTGCTCCACACCCTGGGAAGAAACTACGACCCCACACCAAGCCGCGCACCTCTGGGAGCTGAACTTACGTAGAGGTTGCTGAACTGGACACCATAGAAGTGTAGAGGTACTGCTAGCTTCACAGCCGCGGAGCTTTCATCGTCGCCCTCCCGAGGCAGCCTGTCTCCCCATGATTCCCCTTAAGGAAAGAGCTCTTCAGGACGCAGACCTCCGGCTCTGGACAGCAGCACCAGCACCAGCACCAGGAGCAGCGATAGCGGTGATGGCGGTGCCAGCCGCCTGGCTGTCAGGTCCCAAGACATGCTCACTCCTCCCTGGCTCTACCCTCCACACCCTGAGTCTCTGCAGGCCACAGTGCCCACCAGATGCCCACACGGACCTTCGGCCCGCAATGCGGGCCCAACCACCGCACTGATTGGCTACAGCTCTCGGCCACTGACCAATCAGCGAGTCTGAGAAAGTTTGCCAGCGGCCACTAAAACTAGTTCTCATTAGGTTTTCTAAGACTGCTGTAGATTGGTGAAGCAGCCGGGAAGGTGAGACTGTTGGCCAGATCCGGTCTGGGCTGTCCCAACTACTCCTGGGCTACCCACAACTTTCCAGTATGGGTTATGGCTCTGCAGGAGGTGACCTCATGGGCTGGAGGGACACTAGGCGCGCGGGCAGCTGTAGGCTGTAAGCGACTGTGCACGCTAGGTTGGCAGAGCGAGGGAGGGTAATGAGATTACACACTGGAGTGTGCTCCCTGCCCTGGCGTCCCGGGTACCCCTCTTGCAAGAGGCCAGGCCCTCTGATAGATTCAAAGGACCTTCGTCTCTATCCCGGGACTGCTCAGCCCCACCCTCATTTCCTGCTGAGAAGCATGGCTTTGTGAAAGGCTGACTCCCAAGTTCTATCCCCAATCACTGGCTAACCTTTGGGAGGACACTGCCACCCTCCGAAATGTCCTCCCCAGCTGTTTACCTTCCCTGGGGCAAACCACCCCAGCGCAGACTGTGGATCCCACTTTGTGTGACACCATTCAATTGGAGCCTGGAGTGAAGCTGCCTGGCGCCAGGGCGGGACAACTGAGTGTTTTCTCCCAAAGCCTGGGAGTAAAGGAACTACACTAGCAGGAGGCCACAGAGTCCATAACCCCAGCTGCCCTGTAGGCCTGGAAAACCTCACAACTTGGAAAGCAGCTGCACCTGTGTTGGGGAACCCCCTCCACCATAAACATCCCCTCTGCTCTAAGCCTCGGGAGCCAGATGAGATTTTATTACCATTTTATTATCAGGAGCGTGAAATTTCCCACATACAGCCAGTTTTCTCTCAGCTAGGCCCACCCCCCACCCACGGGCTCCATAGAAGTAAAGGTAGTTTTTAAAAAAGCCTTAGAGATACTTTAAAGGACTCCCAAAACCAGCTTTCTCGTTGTGTTTATCCCAGCCATGTAATTCTTAATTATTTTTATGTTATTTAATATATTTCTTTACTATTTGGCCCCAAGGGGCCAAATACTAAAATCCTTGAAAATACCAGACTGATAGGCTCCGAATCAACACAACAGAAAAGGCCCAGAGCAGTTTGTCCCCACAAGCTGGAGAGAGCTATGTTTTCTCCCTCTGAAAACAAACTGAAGCTTGCACTTTTTTTTCTCATTTGCCCCCCTGTGACCAAGTATTTACATTTTGCTGAGGACAAAATGATGTCTCAGAGGCAGGAGGCGATTTGACTTGTCCAAAGTCACCTTATTTACTCTTCCACCCACCATACATTCTGCCTCTGGCTCAGCATCCCTCCATCCAGCATAACAATAGCTCTAACATTGACTGGAGGTCTAGCCTACAAATTAGAGGCAAACCAAAATCCAAGATGGAATCCCCACAGCTTGATTTCCTAGTGTTCTCTTTCTTGTCTAAACCCCCATCCTCCCATGCACTCCTACTCTCCAACAACCCACCCCTGCCAACCTGAGAAGGATAGGCTTGCTTGTGAATTCTGACCAACAGAATGGGGCCATAGTGATCAGAATTCACTTCAATGGCCTTTCTGGCTTGCCAGTCAACACCATATCTCCACTGGTTCTGAAGAAGCCATATACTGCATTAGGAGGGCAACACATAGTAAAGAGCTCCAGAGATCCTCTGGTCACCAGCCAGCAAGAACCAAACTCTGCCAAGAGACGTATAAATGAGCTTGTGGAGTCTTGAGATAGCACCACAACGCTGGTTGACTTTGGTTGCAGCCATGTGATAGACCCTTGAAGCAAGGGCCTCATTTAAGCCATAACACATTCTTAATTCATAATGACCCTGAGAATTACTAAATATGTGTTGTCTTAAGGCATTTCATTTGAGAGGAGTTGCTGGACATCAATAGATAACCAAATCAGGAGGACACTGTGCTAAGGAAACTAAGCTAATGGCAGGGAACAGCATGCAGCCAGATATGATATTAGAGAAGGAGCTAAGTGTTCTTCATCTTGATCTGAAGGCTGTCAGCAGAAGGGTTGAATCACACTTGCCAGACTTGTGCACATATGTGAGACCACAAAGCCTACCATCACAGTGACATACTTCTGCTAACAAGGCTACACATCCACCAAAAAGCCATAATTCCTAATAGTGTCACTTCTCAGTCTTCATTCAAACTACCACACTGTCCATCTGTTTGTTTGTCAGCATCCATATTGTACGCATTAACTATCAATCATCTACACTCAATCTATTAGACCATTGTATATAATTTGCCAGTCTATGACCTAAATGTCATCTACCTTTTTATTATCGATCTATCAATTTTACGTCAGTGAATATCTGACAAAGACATACAGTTTGTGTTCTATGTGTCCTGCTTTACACTAGACATTTTTTGGAACACCATACAGAACAACTTGCTCAAGTACAATGACTTACCAGCATCATGTAACATATAGTTATTATAGAGGCTGTTGAATTTTTTTTCATGTTAAAATATTCCACCTGGAACAGCCACCTGAGAAAACTGCATGCAAGGGAACTAAAAAGTTGAGGGAGCTCAGTTAGAGGAGTAACAAAATGGTTATGATTTTTCATAATGATTATATACTATGTAAATAAGACCAATAATAAATTAAAGGAACATCACTTGTCATTTGTGTAGCGATAGCCTCTGAATTGTAAATGCTGTAGGCACTAATATATCTGAATTCTCTGTAACAAATTGGACCATCAAAACCTATAATAAATTTTATTGTCTTATTTTTCTGCCTGACAGATTTGTTTATTCTTTCCTCTATGTTTCTCCTACTCATCAGCTTTGACTTCTAGCATAGGCAGAGGTAGGAGCGAGAATAAATTAAACCATGTTGTGAAAGCAGGATGACAACAACCATGGTGGGGGCATGGGGTATCTTTGCCAACACTAGGAAGGACATGAAAATTGAAGCTGGTAGTGAGGTAGCAACAAGTCTTCACTAGGCATGGTTCATTTTTCTTGTTATTTCATAGGAAAAATAACTGTGGGTGGAGGTACCATGAAGGTGGTTTTCAACGTGTTTGTTGAACAGTGTACAGCATCCCATCTGGGTTAGTAACAATTGTAATGGTTTGAATAGTTTTGATGCAGTGAGTTGCACTATTAAAACCAGTTATGGCCTTATTGAAGTAGGTATGTCACTGTGGGTATGGGCTCTAGTATGTGTGTCCCAGTTTCCTGGAAACCAGTATTCTCCTAGTGGCCTTCAGATAAAGTTGTATAATTCTCAGTCCCTCCTACATGTCTACGAATGGCTTGATGATGTGGACTAAACCTCTGAACCTGTAAACCACCCCCAATTAAATGTTGTCATTTTAATAGTTGAGTTGATAATGGTGTCTGATGAACAGCTCTAAAACACTCATTTATTTACTTTTTTATTAATGATTTAATTCAATTTAATTTATTTAATGTATCAGTGCCCTTTTGCATATACTCTGCCTGCCTGAGTAGGACACCAGATCCCATTACAGATGTTTGTGAGCTACCATGTTGTTGATGGGAACTGAACTCTAGACCTCTGAAAGAGTAGCCAGTGCTCATAACCCCTGATTTGCCTTACCAGTCCCCTAAAACACTAATTTAGACAGAAGTTGACACAAAAAACTAGGCTATTGTTGTGATTGGCCTGATCATGCTTTTGCTTAGAAGAATGTGGATTCTGGGACTTTGGATTTAGAAAGTATTGGAGTGCTTTAAATGAAGCTTAATGGCCTATCCTAGAAGGACTGTGAAAGACTTTGTTGTCAAAAGTGATTTTAACTGTGCAGACCTGGCCAAAATGGTTTCATTGGAGAATTTCAGTATTTGGTACAGAGACAGTTTTTGTGTCATTTTGGTGAAGAATCTGGCTGGCTGCATTTGGCCACTGTAAGAAGAGTCTGCCTGAAGTTAAGGTGCAAAGATTTAGATTAATTGCTTTGGATAGGCAAATCTCAAAATAGCCAGGTATAAATTCTGTTGTGTGGTTCCTAAAGCTTACTTTTATGAAGAACATTTTAATGAAAAAGAGCAAACTGAGAAAGGAAAAATACAAAATATATGGTTCAAATATTAGAGGCGCACCAAGAAGCACAATAGAAGTGTATCCTATGTCCTAGGCAATAACAGATTAAGAGATTTTAGGGCAAGATCCCACCCAGCTAAGATTAGATCCAGGCATGGCAGTATACACCTTTAATCCCTGGATACAGAACCATCTAGATATCTGTGTTCAAGGTTAATTTACAGAACAAGTTCTAGGACAACTATGCATAAACAGTGAGGAAGTTGGAAAACAGAAAGCTGTAACAGCATAAGGGGTGGGGATTTGAGTGGGTGGGGACATGTTCCAGCCATAAAACTTAGCAGCACAAGGCATCCTTATCTACATGGTTCCGTGGAATTAAAGTACAGAAGGGACTATTGCAACAATTGTTGGTGGTTAGCGGTGCTAATAAGTTAGTGGTGATTATAAAGACACCAGCATTACTGAGGTGAAGTCTGGCAGTAGTTTTCTGAAAGGACAAAAAATTTGTGTTCCAAAGATAGCGAAGATTGTACCTTATGCTGTAGCTGGACTTGGTAACTTGTAAGAATCACCTAGGTAGTACATTTTGAATATATGAAGGGGTCATGAAGAGTAGGTAAGACCAGGGACAGTCATTTGTGAAGGTGCAGTATCAGTTACAGTTCATGGACAAATACTTAAGTGGTCATGGGAAGATGTTGAGGTTTGGCACTATAAAGAGACATTATAAGAGTCTATTGGTGAAGCATAGTTGAAACAGAAGATCGCTGAGTATTGGAGATGCCAGTACCATGAGATTGCCATCCATAACAGCAATAGTACCTGAGTTGAGTCAAGGAGACCATAGAGTGCCACAGAGGGCAGAACTGAAGAAGTAAGCCAAACCCTTTGGAAGAGACCAGAAGATCATGTTTGGATCCCACACATTGGAACAAGAATCTGTGAGGTTGACTTATAGTACTCAAAATGTTAAAGATGCTATGGACATGGGATACCTTCCAAGAAAAGCTGCTAATATCAAGAGAAACCAGCCCAGGAGAAAGAATTTTGTCACAGTCAACAAAAATGAAAAAGGAGTTTGATATCTGAAGACTGCTTTGACATTAGACATGGAGATATTTGGTGTATGGCCAGCTGGTTTCCAGTCTTGAGTTGGATATCAGAGGTAAGTAATAAGATAAATCTCAGAAGACTTTTTGAACTTTGGACTTCTAACATTATTGAGACTGTCATAGTGTATGGGATTTTTGAAGTTGGCCTAAATATTTAAGCATTATGTTATGGCAATTTATGGCACCATATACTCAGGTGTTTGAAAAGACCTAAGTGGGCCACGGAGTATAATATAGTAGTTTGAATATGTATGGCCAAAGAAATGTCATTATTTGAAGGTATGGCCTTGCAGTATGTAAGTCACTGTGGATGTGGGCTTTAAGACCTTCTCCTTCTGACTGGAAGCCAGTCTTTTCTTAGTAGCCTACAGATGATATGTAGAACTCTCATCTTTTCTTGCATCATGCCTTCCTGGACACTGCCATGTTCCCACTGTGATGATAATGGACTGGACCTCTGAACCTATAAGCCAACCCCAATTAAATGTTGTCCCTATAAGAGTTGGCTTGGTCAAGGTGTCTTTTGACAGCAGTAAAACCCTAACTAAGTAAGACACCTTTATTTGAGCCAACTGAAGTCTGTGGTGTGTGTGGGGGGGGCAGGGGGTGTAATAAAATGCATTGATAGGCCAAATTTATTCATTAAAGTATTAAAAGAGGAAAAATACTAGGTGATAAGTCAACAAACTTGTTTCTGTGTTGCAATAATAAGAGTTTAACTTACTATGTCCTACATGTACTTTTAAAAAGCGAGCTAAAAAAAAGGGAGAAAGAGTAAAGTTTTTCATACATAAGCATAAGGATCTGAGTTTAGAACCCCAAAGGAAGCTGGGAACACCATTCTATACACAAGTCTGTAATTCAGGCCTGGGTGCAACAGACAGAGCTTTACTGACACAGTGGATGGTGTTAGAGAGAAAGTGCCCAATTCTGACATACTTCTAGCTTTGATGTGTGTGCATGCATGCACATACAAACACACACACACACTCACAGACACAAACACAATATTTAAATGAATAAATGCAATAAAAACAATTTTCAAATACACCTTCTGTTAATGGAGATCAAAAACATAATGCAAAACCCCAGGAACAGTTCTGTCTGAACATTTCATTATTACACTCTTCATTGTTTTCTACATATGTGTAATCATGTACAGAGGTCTGTATCTCTTATAGTTACCTGCCATTCTCTAAAGTTTTCTGAAATTGTTGTAAAGACCTTCTGAGATTTGACTAAAGAATAGCTTAGTTCTAGAAGAAAAAGGCTTTGCTACTGTAAGTAGACCCATCTAAGTGCTGGCCATTGAAGTGAGATCACATGGCTTGGAACTAACCATAGCTGTGAAAAGCTCAAAGAGTCTCCTCTTTGGACAAACGAGTATAATGTTAAATGAACAACTAAATTAAACATTTACCATGAAGAAAGATTCAATCTGATGAACTGGTTTAGTGTTCTTATCAATAATTTTCACTGTCAACTTGATTTAATCTGGAATCAACTAAGAAACATAGGGCTATGGGCATTTCTCGGGAGGTTAGCCTATCTCTTTCCCATATCTAAGCATGATATACTTTCATAGACATTATTATATTTAATGTGCTCACCTTGCATTTTTAAGAGAATAAAGCCTTACAGAGTTAATAGATTATTAGTGAAATTATAGCTCAGGAGAAAGATAATGAAAAGTTAATTCTGTAAAAGATCCTATTCATTCCAGGAGCTCTGCATGAGACAAGTACTCATTCCATGACACTGAGCTAAAACCTTCTCTGAAGTATAGTTTCTTTTGGATGCCAGAAAAAAAAAGTGCAGCTACTTGTCAGAGAGTACTAAGTCTCAAGGGAAAGTTGTTTTTAAATTTGTCTTGCTGCATTTATATCCAAGTATCAAAGAAAAAGTATAGTATAACCTATTGATAAATTCAGTCACATGCTTCAGATAAATCATAGCCTCCAGGAAGAACTGTGGCTGTTAAGACTTCTCAAAGTGACTGTAGGGTGGCTACAAATTTCATCCACTTTCAGCATGATAAATGAACCTCTGGGATCAGAAGGACTGCTTAGATGTGTTAGGCATGAAATAATCACAGGCTTGTTCCTTCTTTGAATTGTGCAACTAAGAATACAAAAGGGGAAGTTTTTTTTTAAATATGTGAAAGTAGTAACTTATCCAGCAAGACCAAATTAAATATAGGGTATATGAAAAGACCTTTGTCAAGATAGAAGCTGCTGTGATAAGATGTAAAAAGGGGCTGCCAAAGGCTCTGCATGCATTCTTAGAAGCCAGGAAAGATCTGAAGGGTGAGGAGCAGAGCTCAGAAAAAGTCAAAGAACAGTGGTCAAGAGTGGGCTATTATTACTTGATATATGATCACTTGGTCCCTATCAAATTTGGTAGCTATTATTTCTTCATATTATATGTTGCTTCTTGTTTATAAGCTTCTTAGTTTGTAGTCTTTTACTTTCTAAAACACTGAAAAAAATTAACTGAAATATGATGGGTCAAATGTTTTTTATTGATGTATATGTTTTTGTTTTTGTTTTTTTTTTTTTTTTTTTTTTTTTGGTTCTTTTTTTGGGAGCTGGGGACCGAACCCAGGGCCTTGCGCTTCCTAGGCAAGCGCTCTACCACTGAGCTAAATCCCCAACCCCAATGTATATGTTTTTGTATTCCTGCATCTTCATATGTCTGTTTTTTCTATCTTTCTCTCTTTGTGTTTTATGAGTTGGTTCTCCTCTCTGTCTCCTTCCCTGCCATTCTGTCTCCCTCTGTCCCTCTGTGTTGTTATCGTGCCAAAGTCCTTTTCTACTGTGAATTCATGCTTTCACATTTTATTGTTTGCTCTGAAATCAGTATGACAACTGGCATTGTCAGAGCTGGGGGTGTCTCTGCCAAAAGTTGGGGTAGGACATGAGACTTGAAGCTATTGGTGAGGTAGCAGAAACTCTTTACAAGGCATTTTTATTTCCCTTGTCTACTCAGAGAAAAAAGTAACTTGAGAATATTTAACACAATTTAAATCTTTTTGAGAATTTTTTAGAAGCTTCTAAACTAGACTATAAATTATATTTTCACTTTATTAAATTGAAATTTGCACGCATCTATCATATGTTAATTTTAAATTTCATTAGCTTTTGGTTAGAGAGAATACATAGAACACTCAATATATTGAGGTATTCTATGTTATATATTTCACTATTTCATATACTTTGGAGAAAAATGATTTTTCATAAAGTATATTCTAACTAGAATTTCCACTTCTCCAAATCCTCCCAGATCCTCTTCTCCTTTCCACCCATGCAAATCTTCACCCTTTCTTGCTGTCTCACTAGAAAACCATTAGGGACTAAGTAATTATCATCATCATCGTTGTCGTCGTCGTCGTCGTCGTCGTCGTCGTCGTCGTCATCATCATCATCATCATCATCATCATCATCACCACAACCACCTACCACAATCCCCCACTTGCCAGGAGCAGAAAACCAAGCAGTCAAGACATCTACCACATCTTTTCTGAGTTCCAAGTTCTGGTCCACACCTTTACATGCAATCCTGCACCTAATTCCACAGCTATGCCTCGCACCTTGGAAGCCTGTGCCCCCTGGCAGAAACAATCCCTGAGGCTTGCTCCTCTCTGGGAGTACCCTGAAAGCCAATAAAACAGACAACAAGATGGTGAAAGGCAAGCACAAGCACATACTCAACAGAAGGTAGTGCAATATGGCAACATCAGAACCTAGTACTACTACAACAACAAATTCTGGTTACCATAACACACCTGAAGAGCAAGACTATGACCTTTAATTTCATGAAAATGATAGTCTTATAATGAGAAAATAAATAAATAGCTTAAAGAAATTCAGAAAAATACAATGAAAAATATAAATGCCATTAAAGAGGAAGCAAATGAATCCATTAAAGAAATAGAAAAAATGCAATCAAACAGTTAAAAGAAACTAATGAAAAGTCCAAGACCTGCAAATAAAATTAGAATCAATAAAAAAAATACAAACAGGCAACTTTGTAGATGGAAGACTCACAAAAGAGAACCGAATCTACAAATGCAAGCACCACCAACAGATGACAAGAGACAGAATACAGAATCTCAAATTAGAACATACATTAGAAGAAACAAACATACATCAGTCAAAGATAATACCAAATCTTAAAAGTTTCTAACCCAAAACATTCAAGGAATTTCATGACAGAACCAAATTGAAATAATATCTTTTGAGTAATGTATGGATATCTCAAGCTGGCAGGGTTGGCTTCATGGGGAGGCATCTCTAAGACATACCAGAGACTTGGAATGGAGAAGGCTTTGACGACTCAATGAGGTGACCATAGATGAGACACATATCTCTGGGGATATGGAACCTTCTGAAACAAGGCATGTTGTGGAGGGATAAGAGCAACAACCCATCCACAAAACATTTGACTCAAAGTTTGTCCTGTCTATAAGAAATGCTGAGACTAAGAATGAAACAGAGACTGAGGGAATGTGTGGGAGCCATATTGGATTTGGGCCTGATTGCTTTGTCACTGTGTGGCACAAGAAGTTTACATTCACAGAATGTTGTCAGCCTGAACAAGACCCTTCTGGGTCTCCAACAAGGTTTGACCCCTGCTGAGCCCTGCCCTTGCATGTGGAAGCCTTTTGTCCCCAACTGGGAACAGTCTGGCCAGGTACTTCTCACCTGAGTCAGAATTAGGCTGGCCTTCCTGGTTATTTCCCTAATTTATTCAGGCCACATAGTCGGTCCTTTGTTACCGAAGTCTCAGCCAGGGTTCCCCACTGTGCTTGACAGATACCTGCTAAGTGGTGTTCTTTGGATATATAGTTTGGTCAATAAAGAAACCAGAAGCTCTCTTCCTCTTCTGGCTTGACAGGAATAACCTGTGTGTGTGTGCTTCTTTCATCCCGCAGGCTTTCGCCCGATTCTCAGTACTGTGTCGGTGCTGGCGCCGACAGGAATGGGCAACTAAAACTAGCCCAACTCGGTGCCCATCCCATGTACAAGCACCAGTCCTAGACCATTAAAGATTCTATGTTATGCTTGAAGGCAGGAGCCTAGCAAAACTATCCTCTGAGAGGCTCCACTCAGCAGCACAGAGACACGCAGACTAACATTGGGTAGAGTTAAGGTGTGCCTATGGAAGAGTTGGATGAGGATCCCAAAGGGGATAGAAACTAAAGAGGAAGTCCACTAGAGTCAACTAAAGTTTAAATTTAGAGACTCTCAGAGACTGAGCTACGAAAGAAATATTCATGGGTTTAACCAAGGCCCCCCCCCCCACACACACAAACATATATAGCAGATGTATAGTTCAGTCTTCCTGTGTGTTACCCAACAACTGGAATGTGAGCTGTCCCTAAAGCTGTTGCCTGTCTGTTAAGTTTCTTCCCTAAACTGGACTGCTTTGTATGGCCACAGTGGAGAAACAGGAGAAGCAACACCTAGTCCTGTCTTGATAGGTCAGGATAAGGGGATACTCAGGGGCTCCCTACCCTCTCAGAGAGGAAGAGATGGGATAGGAGTAGGGAGAGTGTAAGGGAAGATAGGCAAGGGGCAGCAATTCAGATATAAACTAATGCATATATTAATTAATGGAAAAATAATATGAACAAACATGAATAGAAGAAAACAAATTAATTTTTAAAAATTGGAGCCAAAAATGTCCAAGAAACATACATGACTTAGAGACATACATGTTGGCAAACAGAAACCTCAAAAAGAAAGAACATCAGGAATCACAATATATTAGTAAAAAAAAAACTGTTGGGGAAAAAGAAACAAAAATAGATAAAGCATTATAAGGCACTCCCTCCTATCTCCATACCCTCAAAAAATTTCCATTGAGCTACCTTTTTTCAGGTCTCCTGAAAGCTATATAAATTCTTTAAATTAAAAGCTCACCTTTTTAAAATATTATAGATTGATTTATTTAACTTTTATTGTTATGAGTAGTTGCCTACATGTATGTTTATTAGTCATATAAGTTTCTGGTATCTGTGTAAGTCAGAAAAAATATCGGACTGTCTGGAATTGGTGTGATAAATGCATCTGAGTTGCCCAATGTGAATACTGGGATCCAACTTTGTTGCAAGAACGAGTTGCAAAGCAAATTCTCATACATACCCAGCTGGCTGGTGGAAGGAGAAACTGCCTAATAGCCTGGAAGAAACAGAGACTAGTCAAACTTTCTAGAAGGTTCACGGTCAACCTTATCTGCCTGCCAACAAGAGGCTTAGACTGATGGAACCACCAGGAAAAGACACCCTTTGAGCCATTTTGCTGCCAGTTATGTGTGCGATGCCTTTTAGACTTCCAGCTCTTATGAGTTGTCACCAATGTTTGGGTAGGCTATGGTTTCTTTGACTCTTTTCCTGCTCCCGAAATAAATCCTCATCAATGTTCCTGAAAATATTCCCAACAACAACACTCTTTGGTTCATTGAGATAAACGCCTGTTAATAACCTATATGGGACAAGTAGATATTTGTAAATATTTCCCCACAAAAAATAATTTACGTTTTTGTTGCCACTTAATCCTGTATTTTGAGAATACAGGAACCTTAAAGATGCAAAGTAACTTAACTATCTGTAAGCAGGCCTTCACTATAATATTTACAAAGCCTTATTTCAATCTTCATGGACAAACTTACGTTCAGATATTACAGTAGAACAATGACTTTAACCTTTATATTTCATCATCTTGAACAATTTGGCAGTGTTTCTATCCCACTGCACTCCAATAAATCTGAGCACTGTAGGTTCCATAAATGTTTTAGCTTTATTTAGACCATTGGAGTTCCATGCCTACACACATAAATCAGTGTGGCCAGGGACAGAACTATTTTTCACACACAAAAATTTGTTATCTATGTTTGTAAATGCCTATGCTTTTTTCTTGCTTTTATTTACTAATTAGTGTGGGGGTGGGTCCTTACACCAGTGTGCGTGTACACGTGTGTAGAAGTACATAGATCACGCTTGAATGGAAAGGTCAGAAGATACTTTTTGGAAGCTGGTTATTTTCTTACACTTTGTGTTCAGGGATTTGAATTTAGATAATAGACTTGTGGAAGTCTCTTTACCCACTGAGAAATATCGTTATATCTCATTTGCATTTCTTTTATGTCTCTTTCTGCATTGCTATGGGTATAACCCAGTTCTTTGCACAGAAACAACAATTTTAGCTCCATGAACTACCACCAATACCGAAGCTTCAGAAGTATGCTTTTTACTGTTTTGAAGACACGTTTACCTGTGTAGGTCTGACTGCCTAGAACCTGGCCAGTCTCAAAATTAAGCAAATCTGTCTGATTCTGCCTTGTGAGTAGTACTATTAAAGACATGCAACAACAGGCCCAGTCAATAATGCTTGCTTTAAATTTTACCTCCAATACTCAGGATACTGAGAAAGAAGAATCACAAGTACAAAGTCACTCTTGACTACATAGTGAACTTGAGGCCATCCTGGATTATAAGGGACTTTGTCTCAAAATATGTAGCATAGGTTAAACAAAATATATAGCCAACAAAATCGTTGGAGTTGTGTGTGTTGTTATTAATATCATTGTTGTTAAATATCGGCCTGCACCCATCGGGATAGAGCACACCAAACCAACACGGCTCCATGTGTAGAGATTGAATGGGAGAACAAGACAAGGGGAAGGGTCGAGAGAAAGAATAGAAAAGAGAGGAGGAGGGTAGAAGAAGTCAGCCTTTTATTTGGAATATGACATAACTACTTCCAGGTGGAGTTGAGAATTGAGCCAAAAGATCTTCTGGAAATGTATGGCTGTTGCCATGGCAACAGTGACCAAACATTATCTCTGTTAGAGTTAAAGGCAATTCCTGATAACAATATATCTCCCATTTTATTATTATAAAAAGAAGGGGAAAAAAAAGGGAGGGAGAAGCTGATGGTGAAAGGGGAATGGGGTGCCCTGTCTCTTAGGCTACTTCCTACTCTCTTGGGGCGTCGTCAATGTCAGGGTACAGCTGACTTTCACTATCAGGGCCCACTTGGTAAATGTTTGCATTAGGCTCCTTAGTGGACAGTGGCTGGTAATCCTGTACCACGAACTATTTAATAAATTGATCAGAATTTTTTTTTATCGGTCATTGAAGGAATGCAGAGACAAGATTAGCGAGGCAGGGAGTGAATAGTAACACCAGAAAGATGACTAGAGAGGGTGTTATGAAAGGGAGTATCCACTTCCCTATAGGGTTTTAAAAAGTCCAGGAACTGGAGAAAAAGGCAGAATGACAGGTTGGTGCCATTTATGAGGGGGGATGTTTGTCCAGTCTTAGAGTTAGCTATTTTCTTGTTGCCCAGGGTCTGTCGAATTGTTGGAGGATAGGTCAGAAGGAACAGGTCCAATAGAAGCATATGTGTCTGTGAGAGGAAACTGGAACATCTGGCGGTTGCTTCTCTGGAGCTGTCCTGGGTGTAGTAAGTTCCTGGACTTGCAAGATGCTGGAACACACCTATATATTTATTATAGGCAGAGAATAAGTTTAAACATGTTTAGGAGAAAGGAAAAGTTTTTCCCTTAGGTGTACATTTGAAACCCAGAGGAATCCCACCCTTTAAAATAGGTAGTAAGTGGGAACTTTAGGCAGATTTATTTGTCAGGGTGGAGTCTATTTGGTCCTTGAGAGGTAGTCCTGGGTGGGCTTCCTGTAGCTTATAAGTTTACAAAACAGATAACAGCATGAGTCAACAACATGAACATTTTTAAAGATCTCCAGAGCAAGAAAGAGGCTTGAGCACATGGGTGAAGACCTGCGCAGCCGGGACACTGGTGCTCACAGAGAGAGTTAGATTTTATGAGGGTCTTATGGTTCGCATGTGAGTGGGAAAGCAGCCCTCACAGACAGGTTTCCTGAGGAATGGGGTCAGGCCTGCTTTTTCATGGACACAAACCAGGAGCTAAAACAATGAGGAAGGGAGGAGGGGGAGGCCTGGGGATGAGGACAGACAGAATTACTGTTGTTTGCTTAGTGTAAATTAGACCAAAACATCCCAGGAAATGGGGACAGGCAGCAAAGACCTAAAGACCAGTGGTTGTGACTAGGGATAAATTTCCCTGACCAGTTCTCTGGCTATATTTAGAGCTGGTGCTCCTGAGACAGAGAACAGTCTATCCAGGCCCACCCTGGCATTAAATTGTCTGAGAGAGAGAGAGAGAGAGAGAGAGAGAGAGAGAGAGAGAGAGAGAGAGAGAGAGAGAGAGAGAGAGAGGGAGAGAGAGAGAGAGAGGGAGAGAGAGAGAGTCTCGCTTAAGGGAAAAGGTCCTAGAATGAGAGTTAATAAAAAGTTCATCCCCAGAGGCAGCACAGGTTCAAAAGTTCAAGAACACTCCCCTGAAACCATGTGTACACAATAGAAAGTCAAGCTCTGAGGTAAAGAAAACACAAAGAGATTGAGAAGGTACTGCTCACTACCACGTGCTTGAAGAGGGCTCTCTCCTTGGTGGGCAGCTGTAAGCAGGACATCATAGAGATGGGGAGGCCTGCTGAAGTGGTGGAAGTCCTGAGGTCCACAGCAGCCAGTAGGAGGTGGTCCGATGACGTAGATGTTGTGGCAGCAGCTGCAATCGAATCCCTATGATGCACTTGGAAGCAGCAGCAGATGTAATGGCAGGGCCAACAGCAGGACGCACAGTGGCAGTCTCGGGTCATGAGCACAGAAGTGGCCTGCATGTGCATTCATCCCCTCCACAGTCAGCGCAAACGCACAGCCAGCCCATGTTGAGGAGCAACCGCAACTGCATCCCTGTCCCAGTGTGGAGTGCGGTCACTGCAAGAATGCTGTGGGAGCACACAGTTCCTTCCATCTCCACCAAGGCTCCGTGCCTTAGGCCCGTGGGGGCCCAGGGTGGACTGGGGGTTGCTCTGGGCGGCAGAGGCATGCAGTGGGAAAGGCCTATCCTCCACCCTGTGGTCAGCGGCGGGGTGGCAGGGACTCCAAGCCATGTGGGCAGGGGGAGATCAAAATCCTCACGCAGGGCATCTGAATCACAGCACCAATGTAAAGTTTCCTGGTTCGATCCCAGGTTCGGCACCAATTTAGGTTTTAAATCTCTGCCCGTGCCCAGACAGAACACACCCAGTCACCATGGTTTTACATGGAGAGGTTTAATGAGAGAAGAGTAGAAGAGAGGAAAGGTGGCTGGCCAAGGACACATGGGTGGTAGGGGAAAGAGCATCGAAGAATACAGAGTAAGAGAGAAGTAAGAGAGGGTAAGAGAGGGCAAGCAGCCCTTTAACACTGTCAGGTACAGATGGCCAGGAAGTGTGGGCTAAAACATACCTAGTGGTTCCCAGGTAGCTGGGGTGGGGGAAAGTGGGATTGGAGCTTAGAATACCAACAGTATGTGAAGCTTTACATTTGGGACCTATAGGCAGACGCTTGGGTAATTCCTTTATATAGTCTTATGATAGATAAACACATTCAAAGATGGATGAAACACTATGTGAGAAACCTCATTAATGTTAAAGCTTAGCATCTTGTAAGAGATTTATGCATTTTTACTCATTTTATTAAAAATATGAAATACCTTTAAAAACTTACTGTACCAATAAATCCTAAGAAAGTCATAGTACAAAATATATAATTTAAGCAACTTCAATGGCCAGAAAATTCTAGATGTTTTTCAGATGTATTTACAAATACTTATTAATTAAAAACAAAACAAAAATAAGGAAAATGTTTTGAAGAATAGAATGGAAAATAAAAATTTCAAAATTCTACTATTTAAATAAAAACGCACTTATAATTCTATTTTTAAACTAAAATAAAAATGAACCACAAATGAAATATTAACAAATTTAGAGACACGCTGCTCTGATACATAGCTGGAAAATTTAAGACATGAAAAATAACATCTTCAAAAGAACAACTTAATCCACACATTTACCCATATGTCTACTCATTATCTATCTCTATATATCATCTATGGTCTATGTAATTATCATATCTTAGTTACTTTTTAGTATTAGGATAAAGCACCATTACTAAAACTAATCATGGTGGAGTTCATTTCATATTATGTTTTCAGACAGGGTGTCTATAATATTGGTAGAGGTATGACCTCAAGTACCTGGACCAGTAAGCTAAGAGTTCATAAACTACAAAAAGGCATACTGGAAGTGAAATGAGACCCCCAGTCCTATTAACAAGTCTCCACCTCTTAAAGGCTTCATAACCTCCCAAACATCACCACCAGCTGGGGGACAAATGTTCAGATGTGTGAGCCAACAGGGGACATTTGTCTTTCACATCAACACACCTAATCTGTTCCAAACCATTTCTCAGGATGAAAAAGAGGTAGAAGAAATGAAGAACTAGGATTGATTTACAATTCAAATGAACAGGTGGTTATATGAATGCAAGAGGGAGTTTGCTGCAGGTGAAATCTTTTATATTTCTAGAGAGAGTTAACCAGTCCGCTCACTCTTCTTGTTAAATCAGTTATGTGGAGATTTTTGGTTTGTCTGTTTGTTTATGTGTTTGTTGTTCACATCTTGCAACATCATTCTTTCAGAGCAACAACCACTATTTGCTAGTTCATCTTGCAGGTTCCTTATTTTGTTTTGTTTTTCTCATTAGTGCTTTGTTCTGATTGACCGTTGTTCACGTTTGTTCATCCTATCTTTTTAAAGTCATACTCTACATTTGCACTTCTATGCACTAAGATATATTCTTGACGAAATGATGGCTAGTAGCAGATTCTTTGTGGTATGTTACTTTAGATAAATATGCTAATTTATCTTTAGGTTTTTCTGTGTAGTCTAACTGGTTGAAACCCATCTAAATTATCCAAGTCTTTTTGCAAATGGCTATTTGCAATTGCCATTAAGGCACGTTGAAATTTCAAACTAAATGATGGTAAATTGATCTGCTCCAATTTCAGTGAATTATTACTGACCCTTCATGTCATAGAAGCAGTTACTGCTAGAGTAGTTATCTATTACTGCTACCATAGTACCAGTAGTGACCAGTGTAGCTGGGAGATGGAGGCAAGAACTAGTGCGTTCTTAACCCAAGCTAAGTCTGAAAAGTAGGACTGGAAACCAGAAGCATCTGATTAACATGTGAAAGTTGCTAGTGACTGAGGATTGGAGAGTCCTCCAAACCTGGCAAAATTTGCATGAGAAAATCCCAAACCTCTAAAGGGGAGAATGCCAGTGCTATGTAAATGACCCCTAGATGCTTTCTATCCACCTGCCTGAATAGTTTTATAGCTTCTAACTTTCCCAGCACCTCTGGCCATTTCTCTTCTTGAGAGCCCTTTTCTCTTCTTAACACACAGTCTCTAATTTTAATCAATTTTTATGTGTTGCTGATCTAATTATTTGTTTGGAACCAAAGAACCTAAATATTTCAGTATTATTTTCCACACTCCAGTCTTTTACTCCAATATCAAGGCTACACATACTCTCCTACACATTCCATCTAAGCAACATAGCTATTAAAATCTATGTATACACTGTCTTAGTTTTCAACACAGAATACTTAGTTACCAACATGAATACTAAATCTAGAATAAATTTAGGAGCACATCAATGGTCATTCATCAGGGTAGTCATGAAGATTATAAGTAGCAAGTGTTTAGTTCATGAATAGCTCTATACTTGTTTCATGTTGCTTCTCTGAGATTCAAATGTAATTTAAACTGAGATTGCATTTCTTTTTCAATATTTCTAAGATGGTATAAAATAAATCATGCTATTTTCAAATATGTGTACATATATGTGCCTAAATGTGAATGTGAACATATGTATACAGGTTGCCATGGAGAGAAAAGAAGGCAGAACACACACACAGACACACACACACACATATACAATATTATATATCATATAGTATTTATTGTATAGTATGTAGTATGTATCATGTAGTATGTACTGTGTAGTAGGCAGGATTCAGGATGCAATATATATATATACCATTATCACATAACATATATAATATAAAATATAATCAACATATATATATGCATGTATGTACATATATAAACAGTTTACCTGACTCACTACTAAAGTTTAAAAATATCCTTGCCATTATTTTATAACTTTCTATAAATTCTGAGGTGCACACTGACAGGCTTGCTAAAGAATAAATAAATACATATCCTTCAATTTCTGTTTCTCAGTACGATTGGGAATACAAGGAAACCAAGGTCATGTGCTTATGGATCTAAGTGTCCCACATTTCTTTGGTAGGTGTGGATTCTGTAGGCAGGAGGAGGATCATTGTAGTCGGGGAATGGCTGGGCAGAAGAGGGGACTGCCAGGTGGAGATTAAACGTGCAGCAGGAGGAAGGTTTGACTATTCGAACACACAACTCTTCAAAGGATACCTTTTTCAGTGGAAGCTAAGTTCTGTGCAGGAAGTATGGGCTCCTGATGCCCATCATCAAAGGACATGGCTTCTGCTCAAGTCCATATTAAATGTCAGGATCTAAACCACAAAGATCACTAGCAGAATGTATAGATGATTTTTGTGAAAATATCAAAACAAAACAAAAATCAATCAATCAAACAAATAAACAACAACAACAACAAAAACCCCTAAGAACTCTATTGGGCTCTGTATATATTCAGTAGATAGACTCTTTCCATAGTATCTGTGAAGCCAGAGTTCCCTCTCTAGCATCACCTTAACCAAGCTTGGAAGGACATGGATGCTGTTCTATTTCTAGGCACATGGAGGCAGAAGGATCAGGAATATAATGACATTCTTTACTACTGAGAGTTTTCATGGTCCTTATGAGCTATGCTTGATCAAGGGTATAAATCAAACAAAAGAAAAACTTTAAGTAAGTACTTGTTATTTAAGAAATATTTATCTGGCCAATTTCAGCCTTGGTCAATTTCAAAGTTAGCCACTCTGATCTAATGAAATTGTAGCATTTATTTGTTAATTAGTCAGATGAAATCAATTTCTATAGTTCTTAAGCCATTTCCTACTTTGGTAGTCAGTACCCAGAATCAGTACCTAAGCAATCTAGAATGATACGATATCTATTTTGTGTCAAAGTCAAAGTCGCAGCCTGATTATTTTTCTCTATTTTTTTCCTCACTATAGACTGTAAGGATTTGTAAATTCAGTGTGTTTTTGCTTAGAATTGCTCTTTTTAAGAACCATATTAAGATAAAAAGGCCTGACTTGGGCTTGCAATACATTGTTTTTTGCCTGGTTTAGTTTCATTTGTCTAGATACAGATAAATGTGTAATCCTTATCAATAAAATGAAAATGTTCTTACTTTCTATTAATAATGCTTGACTTTATCATTTGAGTATTAATGGTCCCCTAAATGCTCATACGTTTGGGTCCTTGACTCTCAGATGGTAGTGCTGGTTTGAAGGTTTTGGAACCTTTTCAAGGTAGATTCTTGTTGCAGAGAGTGTCCCTTTGGGACTCATAGACTGACCTATTTCATATTCACTTTTTGCTTTCTGAGTATTGACATAATGTGAACAGCTGCTGAATGATCATGATACAATGCCTTCTCTACCACAGTAAGAGATTTCCCTAATATTGTGAGCATATATATAGATATAGATATAGACATAGATATAGACATAGACATAGACATAGATATAGATATAGATATAGATATATGTGTGTATGTATATGTGTATGTGTGTGAATGTGTCTGTATGTATATATGTGTGTGTGTCTGTATGAAGTGTTATATATAGAATGTAAAACCCATGAAAAACTGGGTAAACAGTATCCATTATTACTCTTCTGCATCATCTTCATAATTCTTTTTTAAAGTTTGTTTTATTAATACTTAATGCTTGTCTGCATATGGGTCAGTGCACACATGAATGCAGTGTTTATGGATACCAAAGAAGGATACTTCAGCTGGAGTTCTAGATGTTTGCATGGTGCCAGAGGTAGTTGTTAAGAATGCAACTCATATCAGAATGTAGCATGTGCTCTTAATCACTGAGTGATCTCTCCAGCTACACCCATGATTCTACTGTATAATACTCTTTTATTTTATATAAGCATTGATATAAATACACTTTTGTTGGACAGAGTTCTAGAAACATGTTCTTAGACTTCGTTACTTTGTGTCAATTCTTCATCTTTCCTTCCTCAAACTACCATCACCCTCTTCTCTTTCTTTCCTTGTCCTATTATTGTTGCACTCTTTTATGTTGGCAGCTATATTGATTTAAGAGTCAATAGCAATTCTTCAGGATATTTTTCTTACACTATGAAAAGGATAACTCTGGTATACTGTTGAGAAACACATGTTTTATGGATGAGTAAAAACAGTATTTTCAATATCTGAAATTGAGTGGAGTTTCTTTTTCCACACATTGACTGCTAGACAACTAATCTGTTGGGAACAGTAGTTATTAGATGATTTGTACTCTGCAACATGACCAGAGGTAATGACTCATTCTCAAACAAGTTATTACAAGCTATGGTTCCTTGGCAGCTGCTCAGTCAATATTATGCTGCTTTAGTAAACATCTCCTTTATTCTTATGTCCAAATGCCACAAAACATGAGGAAAAATGAAAACATAATGAAATAAAAATTCCCCCTTTTCACACCAGCCAACTTGCTAGCTATTCACCTTAATTGAAAGTTGCAAAGTGATTTGAATGAGATGAGATTCTGCCCTAAATTTTTCTGGATCAAACGGAGGGTGCCTTGGCACACCTACTGAGCTTACATTCCTAAGTGATTGGGACATAACTTGTTCAAGAGGAAATCTGGACATTATTCATGATTTATGGCTAACCTTACAAAATGATAATCTATGTCAAGTGTTCTGCATTAGTGACTAAATTATTCTTTGGTTATGCAGAATCCCTGATCTTTGATGAGGGCTCTTCAAAGCTAGTAGTCTCAAATGCAGTTAAGGTGCATCTTTGATTCTCATGACAGCCTTGGGGATTTTATGGAATACCTTTTATGGAAGATGTCTACTAAGAATATTAATAGATGATCACTGTGTAAACATTAAATAGGCTTTCACCAGTTGGTATTGTGGCCATTACCTTCATTAGCTGATAGTACTGCATGTATTTTTAAATAAATGTGGAATTCTAGAAGAGAACAAAGCCTCTTTCCCAGAATCTACCACAATCATAATCATTTTCTACTACCATAGGTCACTGAGAACAATTATGCATAAACCAATGACACTGGTTTTATTAGTTACTTAACATAATAGTAGGTCCACAGAGAAGAAGCTGACAAAAAAATTTTCCTTCTAGTCCAGTGGTATCTATGACAGTTATAGGTTTACAGCAAGAGACAACCATCATGAATCATCAATATTAGCGAATCATCAATATTAGGGTGCTGCAGGGTCAGGTCTCAGGCAGACATGCTGAGGCTCTGAAGCATTAGCACACTAAAGTACAATGGACAGTACAATGGAATCATGAAGGAAACTGGAACTTTTGGATCAATAGAACAATGGGAAATTCTTATTTGTATAGACTTTCAGGGGTAGGGTAGGCTCCTCCAAATGCCAGAAGTTATAAGACCTTCATAAGATTAATGTTGGAATTCAAAGTTTTCTTTTCTTTCTCAGAGGTGCAAGGTATGTAAAGAGCCTTTTGAGGCCATTTACTTGGTTCTAGACACATGGCAGGAATTTGATATTATCAGGACAAAAGAAAGAAGCCCAGGGTAGGAATCTGGCTTTGGGCTTGGCATCAGGAAATGGGCCTTGATAAAGAATATTTACATTTGAGTTGATGCAAAACTCAGAGCAAGCTCAGCTGCAGCTTGTGTGCCAGTCCTTTTGTCTTGGTCATCCAGACCAGCCCCCAGAAAGGTGGTTACAGAATTTTGATTATTACCTTACTTCTTCCTCAAATCAGGACAGATCTTAGAGTGGTATAAAAGCAGATTGGAAAATGAAATATCTGCTTCAGCCTCAGAACTGGCCAGAGTCATGTTATAGTTTTGTCTGTCTTTTTTTTTTTTCAATCCTCACTCCTGCCCTGGAGAACCTGTTGACTGACTGAGCTGGCTTGCTTGTAAGCCTCAAAGTGAGATTTAACTACCTGAAGACCCCACCCCCCAAGTCAGGGAAATGAATGAAGTTCTATGCAAATGCAAGAGATCAGGATCCACCTTCCATCAGCCTTTCCTGGCCAGTGACTGGAAGGTGACCCTCAATGGCTATAGCAAACAGATTTTATACTTTAAGAGGTACAGGTTACATCAGCAAGTTTACAGTTTAAACTGATATGACATATCTTTGAGCTCTATCTGGGAAAAGAGGGTCAAGTGACTGTCCGTCAGTACATTCTGTAGATTTTCAAAAATGTCCCTGCTCCTCCCAAGAACTGTGGATGGAGAATGGAACTTGACCTAGCCTTGACCTGAGGCAGGAAGCTGGTGCTTGGCCTAATCTCGATCTTACACTTCTGTAAGAAGTAGGGCATTTCATGCTGAAAGGCAAAGGAAGACTGCAGGGCTGCAGCCTGCTTTATCAATTCTCTTTCCAGGGAGGAAGATGGCACATGTGTAAAAAACAGAGAAAGGCCGAGAGCTAGAGGCCTTGTGATTTAAACTTTTTCAATAGCATTTTTGTTTGATTGTTTTCGCTAATACAAAGGGGAGACTTTGTGGTTAATCATCAGCTTGAGAACAAAAATAAATATATCAAAAGTAGAGTTACTGAAGGGAAAATTATACAGATTTGGGGTTTAAAATTATGGAGTTGGAAGAGTGTGTTCCAGGGTTCACAGACTCAGGACTAAACACTGTGAAAAGCAAGTCCAGGCAGCCTCGCCCTGCCGCTAGAACTAACAGACCATAAAAGGAAAGGAATGCAGAACAGACCAGGAGTACCAGATCTGACTCACAGGCCACCTGGCAGGAAGAGATAAGCCCCCAGCCCCCAACATCCGGGACGCCCCAAACCTGCCAATGTGTGTAGCTATACCTTTTTACCTCATCATGTGAAATAGCCAATCATATGTGAACATGTCTACGTGCCTTGTTTGAATCCACCAATCCCTGTAACTATGCATCTGCTTCTGTCCACCCGCTTCTGCTTCCCCAAACCCTATAAAAGCCCCATGCTGGAGCTGCTGGGCGCGCAAGTCCTCCAAAGAGACTGTGTGCCCGCAGGTACCTGTGTTTTCCAATAAACCCTCTTGCTGATTGCATCCAAGTGGACTCGGCTCGATCATTGGGCGCTTGGGACTCCTCCTGAGGGAAGGGTCCTCTCTGGGGGTCTTTCATTACCACAGTCATTTTGATCCAATAGTTTAAAGTAGCCACTGATGACGATATAGTGACCTATTTCATCTTATTTTTGGAATTTATTACATGGCATGATAGTGTATCAGAATGCAGACAACAGGCTATCTTAAGCCTCCAGCTTCAACATTACTACTACCATCACTCCTAAAACCATCTGTTCCTGCTACTAAGTTTCTTTAGCAACAAAAGCATAAGTAACTGTTTTTTTCCATTATCAAGCTCTCTGTCTCTGTCTCTCTCTGTCTCTGTCTCTCTGTCTCTGTGTCTCTGTGTCTCTGTCCCTGTGTCTCTGTGTCTCTGTCTCTCTCTCTGTCTCTCTCTCTCTCTATATATATATATAAATACACACTCTCATCAGTAGACAGAGACACAGAGACAGTAACAGAAGTTATAGTAACAGAAGTTATAAACCAAACAGATATCTATAGAACATTTCATCCTAAAACAAAGATATCTCTATCTCTATCTCTATCTCTATCTCTATCTCTATCTCTATATCTATGTCTTTATCTATATATATCTCAGCATCACAGGGTAACTTCTCCTGAATTGACCATATAATCTGTCAATAAACAGGCCTCGACATATACAAGATTAAAAGTAACCCCATGCATCCTAACAGATCACCACAGGCTGAGGCTGGTCTTCAATAACAAAAAAACAAAGAAACAAACAAATAAAAAGCAAGACAAAACAACGACAATGCACACCTATAATTTCTACAAGAAATAGAAACAAATACACCGAACAGTATTAGATAGCAGGAAATAATCAAACTCGGGCTGTAATCAACCAAATAGAAACAAAAATAACTATACCAAGAATCAACAAAATAAGGAACTGGTTCTTTTTTAAAATCAACAAGATATATAAACCCAGACTAACCAGAATAACCAGATTAACCAGAGGGTACAGAAGAAGTAGCCAAAATAACAAAATCAAAAATGAAAAGGTAACATAACAACAAAAACTGAGGAAATTCAAAAAAACATCAGATCTACAAATGCCTATACTCAGTAAATTTGGTTAATCCGAATGAAATAGATGATTTTCTAGACAGACGAAAGCACCAAAATTATAGAAGCAGTTATTTAAAGTCTCCCAACTGAGAAGTGCCCAAGGCCAGATGGATTTAGTGCAGAATTCAATCAGAGCTTCATAGAAGACCTTATACCAATACTCCCCAAACTATTCCCCAATATAGAAACAGAATGAACACTACATAATTCATTTTCTGAAGTCACAGTCACACTTATACCTAAACCTCACAAAGACTCAATAAAGAACAAAAATCAGACCATTTTCCTTTGTGAATATCGATGCAGAAATACTCAATAAAATTTTTGCAAAATGAATCCAAGAATACATCAAAAAGATCCTTCATCATGATCAAGTATGTTTTATCCCAGGGATGAAGGGATGATTCAATATACGGAAATCTATCATTGTAATCCAATATATAAACAAACTCAATGAAAAAAAAATTACATGATCATCTCATTATATGCTGAGCACTCATTTGACAAGTTAAACACTACTTCATGTTAAAAGTTTAGGAAAGTTGGGGATTTAGCTCAGTGGTAGAGCACTTGTCTAGCAAGCACAAGGCTCTGGGTTCGGTCCCCAGCTCCGAAAAAAAAAAAAAGAAAAGCAAAAAAGTTTAGGAAAGATGAGGAATGCAAGACCCATATCTAACCATACTAACAGCAATATTCAGCAAACCAGTAGCCAACATTAAATTAAATGGAGAGAAACTTGAAGCAATCCCACTGAAATCACGGAGTAGACAAGTCTGTCCACTCTCTGTCTATTCAATATAGTACTAGAAGTCCTAGCCAGAGTAATTAGGCAACAAAAGGATGTCAAAGGGATACAAATTGGAAAAGAAGACAAAATATCACTACTTGAAGAATATATATTAGTATATTTAAGTGACTCCAATACTTCTAGAAGAAAACAACTAAGCCTGAAAAATAACTTCAGCAAAGTGGCTGGGTATAAATTAACTCAAACAAATCAGTAGGCTTCCTCTACTCAAAAGATATACAGGCTGAGAAAGAAAAGACACTGCTTACAAGAGTCACAAATAATATAAAATACTTTGGTGAGACTCTAACCAAGTAAGTGAAAAATCTGTATGACAAGAATTTCAAGTCTCTGAAGAAAAATTGAAGAAGATCTCAGAAGATGGAAAGATCTCCCATGAACATGAATTGGCTAGATTACTATTGTAAAAATGGCCATCGTGCCAAAAGCAATCTACAGATTCAATGCAGTCCCCACCAAAATTACAATTCTTCATAGAGTTTGAAAGAGCAATTTGCAAATATATTTGGAATAAAAACAAACAGACAAACAAACAAACAAACAAACAAACAAAAGGGGATAGTTAAAACCTTACTCAAGGATAAAAGAACTTGTGGGGAAATCACCATCCTAGCAAACAGGGTATATTACATACCAATAGTGACAAAACCTGTTTGGCACTGGTACAAAGATAGGAAGGTAGACAAATGGAATAGAATTGAAGAACAAAATATGAACCTACACAACTATGTTCACTTGATCTTTGACAACGTTGCTAAAATCAAACAGTGGGAAAAAAGGTAGGATTTTCAACAAATGGTGTTGGTTCAACTGGTGGTCAGCATGTAGAAAAATGTAAATCCATCCATCCTTATTTCCCTGTACAAAGCTTAAATCCAAGTGGATCAAGGACCTCCACATAAAACCAGATATACTCAAACTAATGGAAGATAGAGTGGGGAAGAACTTCAAATACATGGGTTCTGGGGAAAATTTCCTAAACAGAACACCAATGGCTTATGCTCTAAGATCATGAATTGACAAATGAGACTTCATAAATTTGCAAAACTTGTGTAAGGCAAAGGACACTCTCATTAAGATAAAATAACAACAAACAGATTGGGAAAAGATCTTTACCAATCCTACATCCAATGAAGGGCTTATATCCAATATATACAGAGAACTCATGAAGTTAGACTGCAGAGAATCAAATATCCTTATTAAAAAAATCATGTACAGAGCTAAACAAAAACTTCTGAACTGAGGAATATAGAATGTCTAAGAAGCACCTAAATAAATGTTCAAAATCCTTAGTCATCAGATAAATGCAAATCACAACTACCCTGAGATTCTACCTCACACCAGTAAGAATGATTAAGATAAAAAACTCAGGTGACAACTGATGATGACATGGGTATAGAGAAAGAGGAACATTCCTCTATTTTGGCTGTGACCGGAAGTTGGTGCAATCATTCTGGAAATGTCTGGAGGCTTCTCAGAAAAGTGGACATAGTACAACCTGAGGAACCAGCTATCCCACTACTGGGCATATACCCAAAAGATGCTCCAATATAAAACATCGTAACATGTTCCACCTCATTGATAGCTGCCTTATTTATAATATAAGGTGGAAAGAATCCAGTGTGTGGTTTAATTACACAATGGAGTACTACTCAGCTTTAAAAATCCATGACCTCTTGAAATTCATAGGCAAATGATTTGAACTAGAAAATATCATTCTAAGTGAGGTAACCCAACCCAGAAAAACACAAATGGTATGCACCCACTCCTAAGTGGATATTAGCCCAAAAGCTCAGATTACCTAAGTACAATCCACAGAAGATGTAAAGCTCAAGAAGAAGGATGACCAAATTGTGGGTCCTTTAGTCCTTATTAGAAGGTGGGGCAAAAATAGTAATAGGAGAAAATACAGAGAAAAAGGTGGAGCAGAGACTAAAAGAAAGTGCATCCAAAGACTGCCCTGTCTGAGGATACAGCCCATTCACATACAGTCTTCAAACCCAGAAAATATTGCTAATGCCAAGAAGTGCATGTTGACAATAGCATGATATAGCTATCTCCTAAAAGTCTCTGCCAGAGCATGACACATACAGAGGCAAATGCTCTCATCCAACCATTGAACTTAGAAAGGGACCCTCATTGTAGGACTTAGAGAAAGGATTGGAAGAGTTGAATGGGTTTGAAACCTCATAAGAACAACAATATCAACCAACCAGATCTCCCAGGGACTAAACTGCCATCCGAAGCGTCCTCGAGGAGAGAGCCATGGCTTCAGTTGCATATGTAGCAAAGGATGGCATTGTTGGGCATCAATGGGTGGAGAAGCCCATGGTCCTGCCAAGGCTTGACTCCCCAGTGTAAGGCAATGTCAGGACAGGGAAGCAAGAAGGGATGGGTGGATGGGTGCCGGAACACCTTCATAGAAGAAGGGAGAGTGAGGATGGCATAGGGGAGTTATGGACAAATAAAATATATTCAAGTAAAAGTAGAAAAAATAGAAAAGAACAATTAAAACAACTCCTTAAATGGTTAACATGTCTATACATGTAGGTAAATAGGAGTCTACCCATATTTTAAGATGGCAAAGGAGACAGTTTCAAAATGAAGACAAGTACACGAAGTTTTTTCCTAAATTACCTACCCAATATACATCTACAGTTCCAAGGGAAGAGTGAATGCATTTAGTAAAATCTGTCACTCAGTTTGTAGTATAAAAATGATTGTACTCAAATGATATTTACAGAAATTTAAGCTAGCTAAATATCCCTCAAGGACATAAAAATTGGTCTTACATATGGATCTACATGATACTTTCAGTCAAGCTAAGTGAATAAGGCTTGAATTATTGCTCTTTTGAAGTTTACCTCACTTGCACAAAGAGTTAGATTGTACCCCAGATCATATAAATCAGGAGTATAGTTTTCACCTATAATCCCAACACTTAGATAGAACCATAGTGATCAATAATTAAAGCTACCCTCTGAGTACAAGGCTATCCTGTGATTCATGAGACTCCCTTTGAAAAATAAGAACCACTACATAAATAACTATATTTTTTTTACTTTCAACCTCTATCGTGACCCCTTCTCAAATTCATGGCTTATTTTTCAGTTATTAATTGTTACACATACATACATACATACATACATACATACATACATGCATACATACATACGCACACACATACACACCCCTATACCCTGACACACACATTGATCACTTGACCATTGTAGGCAACTTGGTAAGGTAGAGTGGGTCTGAGAGTCCAGAAACTTGGTTACATATGTGAGACTGTAGGTTCCTTTCTGCTCCCTGCCAGATTTTTGGCCTGGAACACGTGCCATACTCTCTACAAAGGTCCCATAGTTGAAAATGAGGTTCTCAATCCTAATGAGCAACCTAGAGGCCCTGAATGTTTACTGTATAAGCTACTTTTCCTGAACATTTCACATTGCAAAAAGTATTTAATCTTTGGGCCACCCTGAGAAGTTGCTATGCATCCATTTTTCCATGTAGATAGTCAATAAATTGTATGTATAAACATAGTCTATCTCTTTCATCAAGAACCACTGTGGACAGCATAGAGCAGGCCTTATCCTAAAGATCTATAGTCTATGATTCCCATAGAAGTCCTCCCTGTGCTTACTGACAACTGACACCAAACTACTTAAAATCACCAATGAGCTAAGCCGGAGCTCCCATTTCAGCAGCCCTAAGATAGAAGTTGTCCTCAGCCCAAGGGCCCCCAATTATCCTGGCTTCAATATAGCCTGTGAATGCCCACTCCCACATACACACACTTCTGTGTGGTTATCCAGTGGCCACTACAGGCTTAGAAGTAAGGGAACCTCAGCTTTGCACCCTATCCCCATCTTTCTTTCATGCTCTGTGCCATGTGTGGCACTTCCCTGAATTCAGCACCAGACTGCAGATAAAAGCAGTCAAGGCCACTACTAAATGCCTCTCCAGCTGACTTGCCGAGTACCCCTATGGCAGGATGGAACACAGACCACACAAACACACACACACACACACACACACACACACACACACACACACCACGCACACACAACACACACACACACAGAGTGAGAGAGAACAAAGACACACAGACACTCATACATATGAATACATAAAACTTGCTGCATTCCATTAGTGCTGCTTGTGTGGTTATGTGATTATGTGTTTAGACCTAAACACTTTGAATTAGCTTATGTATCTTGAGTCTTATACCAAGAGAAAACAGATTCTCCCTCTCTTGCTATCAATTAATTGAATAGAGCTATTTATTTTTGTGGTTTGCCTTGGAGTTATCTGTATTTTAATGCTAATTTCACTGCCTCAAGGACAGCTACCTAGTCACATATTCAGGACTCAGGTGACTTCACCAGAAACTTCTCCCTATTGAATTTGTAAAATACAGATGAGGAGCAGGTACAGGATACAAGGAGGCCTGGCATTGGATGAGACGGAAGGATGGGCAGGAAAGAAGTATGAAGGAAGAAGAGGAGACTGGAACGGAAAGGAGGAAGAGACAGGATGGACAGGGAGAGGAGCCAAAGAACAACAATGGAGGCTGATGTTAAGATTCTGCTCTGTGTATATACAGGTTCTTATTAATGTCCTTAAGGGATGGATGTGTATTGGGCTTTGTATGTTTAGGTGGGCAATTATATCTTATCAATCGGGACAAAGGTTATTGTGTTGTGTTTTCTTTTATGTGACAGTTTGAGTGTAGGAAAGTGGCTGGAGACACTGAGCCACCGCCGAAGAATTGGCATGTGTTTCCGCCAAAATATCTAGCAGATATCTTGGGGCACTGCAGTGCTGAAGCTAGCGAGGTAAAAGACAGGCATACTTTTATATATAGATACACAACAACAGTTTACCAAGAGTTAATGAGATTTATCCCATCATGTTTTTATATCAGCAGATATTGTCATAATACAGGTATTGTTTAAATGATCTTATTGTTAATTTTTCATTACCTCCCTGTCACACATGAAAGAGATTTTCTCATCACAGAGATCCTTGTCCTTGGATCTTACAATTTTTCCATGCCGTCTTCTTTAATGTTTCCTGAGCCTGAAGTATAGAGTTTCTATTGCAGGTATGTCAATGGTGGTTGAGTACTTCAGTGTCAGCTGTTCTTTTAATTTACATATGTTTTAGACTTTTTAATTTTCTTTATTTGTCGCAAATAGATCTACAATTTTCTGTGGCTATAAGGGTTTGCATACAGAATAGAGGTGGACATTGTGCTGATTTAGAAATGTGGCTATAGTAGGTTCTCATCTAATGCCCATGCCAACCACAACCACACATCTTTGCCTAAACATATAGTATCAGGCATTATTGCATGGACTGGGACAAAATCCATGAAGATAATTTTTTCTAGGATATAAATGCCACTGTTGGGCCTTTGAGGATATCTGGGTCTTCTGGCCATTGGTTCAATTCATGGAATTTATTGCTGAGTAAGACTATTTCTTGCTTTTCTCCATTTGTGGCTTACATTGCATCAGATATTGTGAGAGGTAATGTTCAGGGAGTCTTTTCTAGGTCAATTCTCACTCAATTCCTTAAGTCTTGTGTTCCAAATACATAGTGTCTTCAACAATAAGTTCTTACCTTTATTTACTGGGAAGCAATAAAAGGTAATGACAATATCCTATACTATAAAGAGTCTCTCAAACTTCCTGACCAATGACTGAAGGATATCCCGTCCCTCATACTGGCATTTTAAATTTAGTCTATAGCACTTGGTGAAGCATTATCACCATGAGACATAGTTTCATTTAAATTATTTGCAATAATTATTCCTTTAAATTATTCTCTCTCTCTCTCTCTCTCTCTCTCTCTCTCTCTCTCTCTCTCTCTCTCTGTGTGTGTGTGTGTGTGTGTGTGTGTGTATTCAGTGTTAGTCTGGTGTTACTTTGGTTACTATGTATTCCCAGTGCTAAATTCTGTATCTCTGGTTTCCCCAAGACAAGTGAATTCTTATGTACACCAATTTTGTTATGTAAACACTGCTCTCCAATTTAAATGTTAATGAAAGGTTAGATCCTATGACTGGGCAGTAGAGAGAAAAAGGGGGATTTGATAATTGAGTAAGGGGTCTCACGAGAGACCATGGGAGGAGAAGAAAGAAGGAGAAGCACACCATGAGAGGGAATGGACATGAGCATGTAATCAAGAGAAGCATGTAACAAGGGAAATAGATTGGTTTGCAATTTAGAATAGTGAGAAAACCTGACATATCTAGTCTTACTGTTTGTAAATAAAATACTGGGATTATGTATCTTTTGGTCAGGCTAGCTACAGTAAATAATTATTTTAAAATGTTTATGTCGGGTGGGGTGGCCTGTCAAAGTAAATATAAATATTTTCTATGTTTTTTCAATCATCTTTAATATTCTTCATTCATCTTTCCCTCTCCTAATTAAAGTCCCCTCTATGCATGGGGAGGGTAGAACACAGGTATCTAGGGGAAATGGGAGATTGCTCTCATTTTGTCTATAGATTGTTAGAGAGTTATATTATGGATGGCATTTTAAATATTTTTTTTATTTTTTATTTTTTTTATTAACTTGAGTATTTCTTATATACATTTCAAGTGTTATTCCCTTTCCCTGTTTCCGGACAAATATCACCCTCCCCCCTCCCCTTCCTTATGGGTGTTCCCCTCCCAAACCTCCCCCCATTGCCACCCTCCCCGCATAGTCTAGTTCACTGGGGGTTCAGTCTTAGCATGACCCAGGGCTTCCCCTTCCACTGGTGCTCTTACTAGGATATTCATTGCTACCTATGGGGACAGAGTCCAGGGTCAGTCCATGTATAGTCTTTAGGTAGTGGCTTAGTCCCTGGAAGCTCTGGTTGCTTGACATTGTTGTACTTTGGGGTCTCGAGCACCTTCAAGCTCTTCCAGTTCTTTCTCTGATTCCTTCAACGGGGGACCTATTCTCAGTTCAGTGGTTTGCTGCTGGCATTCGCCTCTGTATTTGCTGTATTCTGGCTGTGTCTCTCAGGAGCGATCTACATCCGGCTCCTGTCGGTCTGCACTTCTTTGCTTCATCCATCTTGTCTAATTGGGTGGCTGTATATGTATGGGCCAGCTGTGGGGCAGGCTCTGAATGGGTGTTCCTTCAGTCTCTGTTTTAATCTTTGCCTCTCCCTTCCCTGCCAAGGGTATTCTTTTTCCTCATTTAAAGAAGGAGTGAAGCATTCACATTTTGATCATCCGTCTTGAGTTTCCTTTGTTCTAGGGATCTAGGGTAATTCAAGCATTTGGGCTAATAGCCACTTATCAATGAGTGCATACCATGTATGTCTTTCTGTGAGTGGGTTAGCTCACTCAAGATGATATTTTCCAGTTCCAACCATTTGCGTACGAATTTCATAAACTCGTTGTTTTTGATAGCTGAGTAATATTCCATTGTGTAGATGTACCACATTTTCTGTATCCATTCCTCTGTTGAAGGGCATCTGGGTTCTTTCCAGTTTCTGGCTATTACAAATAAGGCTGCGATGAACATAGTGGAGCACGTGTCTCTTTTATATGTTGAGGCATCTTTTGGGTATATGCCCAAGAGAGGTATGGCTGGATCCTCAGGCAGATCAATGTCCAATTTTCTGAGGAACCTCCAGACTGATTTCCAGAATGGTTTTACCAGTCTGCAATCCCACCAACAATGGAGGAGTGTTCCTCTTTCTCCACATCCTCGCCAGCATCTGCTGTCACCTGAGTTTTTGATCTTAGCCATTCTCACTGGTGTGAGGTGAAATCTCAGGGTTGTTTTGATTTGCATTTCCCTTATGACTAAAGATGTTGAACATTTCTTTAGGTGTTTCTCAGCCATTCGGCATTCCTCAGCTGTGAATTCTTTGTTTAGCTCTGAACCCCATTTTTTAATAGGGTTATTTGTTTCCCTGCGGTCTAACTTCTTGAGTTCTTTGTATATTTTGATATAAGGCCTCTATCTGTTATAGGATTGGTAAAGATCTTTTCCCAATCTGTTGGTTGCCGTTTTGTCCTAACCACAGTGTCCTTTGCCTTACAGAAGCTTTGCAGTTTTATGAGATCCCATTTGTCGATTCTTGATCTTAGAGCATAAGCCATTGGTGTTTTGTTCAGGAAATTTTTTCCAGTGCCCATGTGTTCCAGATGCTTCCCTAGTTTTTCTTCTATTAGTTTGAGTGTGTCTGGTTTGATGTGGAGGTCCTTGATCCACTTGGACTTAAGCTTTGTACAGGGTGATAAGCATGGATCGATCTGCATTCTTCTACATGTTGCCCTCCAGTTGAACCAGCACCATTTGCTGAAAATGCTATCTTTTTTCCATTGGATGGTTTTGGCTCCTTTGTCAAAAATCAAGTGACCGTAGGTGTGTGGGTTCATTTCTGGGTCTTCAATTCTATTCCATTGGTCTATCTGTCTGTCTCTGTACCAATACCATGCAGTTTTTATCACTATTGCTCTGTAATACTGCTTGAGTTCAGGGATAGTGATTCCCCCTGAAGTCCTTTTATTGTTGAGGATAGCTTTAGCTATCCTGGGTTTTTTGTTATTCCAGATGAATTTGCAAATTGTTCTGTCTAACTCTTTGAAGAATTGGATTGGTATTTTGATGGGGATTGCATTGAATCTGTAGATTGCTTTTGGTAAAATGGCCATTTTTACTATATTAATCCTGCCAATCCATGAGCATGGGAGATCTTTCCATCTTCTGAGGTCTTCTTCAATTTCTTTCCTCAGTGTCTTGAAGTTCTTATTGTACAGATCTTTTACTTGCTTGGTTAAAGTCACACCGAGGTACTTTATATTATTTGGGTCTATTATGAAGGGTGTCGTTTCCCTAATTTCTTTCTCGGCTTGTTTCTCTTTTGTATAGAGGAAGGCAACTGATTTATTTGAGTTAATTTTATACCCAGCCACTTTGCTGAAGTTGTTTATCAGCTTTAGTAGTTCTCTGGTGGAACTTTTGGGATCACTTAAATATACTATCATGTCGTCTGCAAATAGTGATATTTTGACCTCTTCTTTTCCGATCTGTATCCCCTTGATCTCCTTTTGTTGTCTGATTGCTCTGGCTAGAACTTCAAGAACTATATTGAATAAGTAGGGAGAGAGTGGGCAGCCTTGTCTAGTCCCTGATTTTAGTGGGATTGCTTCAAGTTTCTCTCCATTTAGTTTAATGTTAGCAACTGGTTTGCTGTATACGGCTTTTACTATGTTTAGGTATGGGCCTTGAATACCTATTCTTTCCAGGACTTTTATCATGAAGGGGTGTTGAATTTTGTCAAATGCTTTCTCAGCATCTAATGAAATGATCATGTGGTTCTGTTCTTTCAGTTTGTTTATATGATGGATCACGTTGATGGTTTTCCTTATATTAAACCATCCCTGCATGCCTGGGATGAAGCCTACTTGATCATGGTGGATGATTGTTTTGATGTGCTCTTGAATTCGGTTTGCCAGAATTTTATTGAGTATTTTTGCGTCGATATTCATAAGGGAAATTGGTCTGAAGTTCTCTTTCTTTGTTGTGTCTTTGTGTGGTTTAGGTATAAGAGTAATTGTGGCTTCATAGAAGGAATTCGGTAGGGCTCCATCTGTTTCAATTTTGTGGAATAGTTTGGATAATATTGGTATAAGGTCTTCTATGAAGGTTTGATAGAATTCTGTACTAAACCCGTCTGGACCTGGGCTCTTTTTGGTTGGGAGACCTTTAATGACTGCTTCTATTTCCTTAGGAGTTATGGGGTTGTTTAACTGGTTTATCTGTTCCTGATTTAACTGCGATACCTGGTATCTGTCTAGGAAATTGTCCATTTCCTGAAGATTTTCAAGTTTTGTTGAATACAGGTTTTTATAGTAAGATCTGATGATTTTTTGAATTTCCTCTGAATCTGTAGTTATGTCTCCCTTTTCATTTCTGATTTTGTTAATTTGGACGCACTCTCTGTGTCCTCTCGTTAGTCTGGCTAAGGGTTTATCTATCTTGTTGATTTTCTCAAAGAACCAACTTTTGGTTCTGTTGATTCTTTCTATGGTCCTTTTTGTTTCTACTTGGTTGATTTCAGCTCTGAGTTTGATTATTTCCTGCCTTCTACTCCTCCTGGGTGTATTTGCTTCTTTTTGTTCTAGAGCTTTTAGGTGTGCTGTCAAGCTGCTGACATATGCTCTTTCCTGTTTCTTTCTGCAGGCACTCAGCGCTATGAGTTTTCCTCTTAGCACAGCTTTCATTGTGTCCCATAAGTTTGGGTATGTTGTACCTTCATTTTCATTAAATTCTAAAAAGTTTTTAATTTCTTTCTTTATTTCTTCCTTGACCAGGTTATCATTGAGTAGAGCATTGTTCAATTTCCACGTATATGTGGGCATTCTTCCCTTATTGTTATTGAAGACCAGTTTTAGGCCGTGGTGGTCCGATAGCACGCATGGGATTATTTCTATCTTTCTGTACCTGTTGAGGCCCGTTTTTTGACCAATTATATGGTCAATTTTGGAGAAAGTACCATGAGGAGCTGAGAAGAAGGTATATCCTTTTGCTTTAGGATAGAATGTTCTATAAATATCCGTTAAGTCCATTTGGCTCATGACTTCTCTTAGTCTGTCTACATCTCTGTTTAATTTCTGTTTCCATGATCTGTCCATTGATGAGAGTGGGGTGTTGAAATCTCCCACTATTATTGTGTGAGGTGCAATGTGTGTTTTGAGCTTTAGTAAGGTTTCTTTTACATATGTAGGTGCCCTTGTATTTGGGGCATAGATATTTAGGATTGAGACTTCATCTTGGTGGATTTTTCCTTTGATGAATATGAAGTGTCCTTCCTTATCTTTTTTGATGACTTTTAGTTGAAAGTTGATTTTATTTGATATTAGAATGGCTACTCCAGCTTGCTTCTTCTGACCATTTGCTTGGAAAATTGTTTTCCAGCCTTTCACTCTGAGGTAATGTCTGTCTTTGTCTCTGAGGTGTGTTTCCTGTAGGCAGCAGAATGCAGGGTCCTCGTTGCGTATCCAGTTTGTTAATCTATGTCTTTTTATTGGGGAGTTGAGGCCATTGATATTGAGAGATATTAAGGAATAGTGATTATTGCTTCCCGTTATATTCATATTTGGAAGTGAGGTTATGTTTGTGTGCTTTCATTCTCTTTGTTTTGTTGCCAAGACGATTAGTTTCTTGCTTCTAGGGTATAGCTTGCCTCCTTATGTTGGGCTTTACCCTTTATTATCCTTTGTAGTGCTGGACTTGTAGAAAGATATTGTGTAAATTTGGTTTTGTCATGGAATATCTTGGTTTCTCCATCTATGTTAATTGAGAGTTTTGCAGGATACAGTAACCTGGGCTGGCATTTGTGTTCTCTTAGGGTCTGTATGACATCTGTCCAGGATCTTCTGGCCTTCATAGTTTCTGGCGAAAAGTCTGGTGTGATTCTGATAGGTCTGCCTTTATATGTTACTTGACCTTTTTCCTTTACTGCTTTTAATATTCTTTCTTTATTTTGTGCGTTTGGTGTTTTGACAATTATGTGACGGGAGGTGTTTCTTTTCTGGTCCAATCTATTTGGAGTTCTGTAGGCTTCTTGTATGCCTATGGGTATCTCTTTTTTTAGGTTAGGGAAGTTTTCTTCTATGATTTTGTTGAAGATATTTACTGGTCCTTTGAGCTGGGAGTCTTCACTCTCTTCTATACCTATTATCCTTAGGTTTGATCTTCTCATTGAGTCCTGGATTTCCTTTATGTTTTGGACCAGTAGCTTTTTCCGCTTTACATTATCTTTGACAGTTGAGTCAATGATTTCTATGGAATCTTCTGCTCCCGAGATTCTCTCTTCCATCTCTTGAATTCTGTTGGTGAAGCTTGTATCTACAGCTCCTTGTCTTTTCTTTTGATTTTCTATGTCCAGGGTTGTTTCCATGTGTTCTTTCTTGATTGCTTCTATTTCCATTTTTAATTCCTTCAACTGTTTGATTGTGTTTTCCTGGAATTCTTTCAGGGATTTTTGCGATTCCTCTCTGTAGGCTTCTACTTGTTCTCTAAGGGAGTTCTTTATGTCTTTCTTGAAGTCCTCCAGCATCATGATCAAATATGATTTTGAAACTAGGTCTTGCTTTTCTGGTGTGTTTGGATATTCCGTGTTTGCTTTGGTGGGAGAATTGGGCTCCGATGATGCCATGTAGTCTTGGTTTCTGTTGCTTGGGTTCCTGTGCTTGCCTCTCGCCATCAGATTATCTCTAGTGTTATTTTTCTGCTATTTCTGACAGTGGCTAGACTGTCCTATAACCTGTGTGTCAGGAGTGCTGTAGACCTGTTTTCCTGTTTTCTTTCAGCCAGTTATGGGGACAGAGGGTTCTGCTTTCGGGCGTGTAGTTTTTCCTCTCTACAGGTCTTCAGCTGTTCCTGTGGGCCTGTGTCTTGAGTTCACCAGGCAGGTTTCTTGCAGGGGAAAAGTTGGTCCTACCTGTGGTTCCAAGGCTCAAGTTTGCTCGTGGGGTACTGCCTGAGTCCTCTCCGCTGTGGCAGCAACTGGGAAGATCTGCGCCGCTCTTTCCGGTAGCCTCCGTGCACCAGGGTTCCAGATGGCGTTTGGTGTTTTCCTCTGGCGCCTGGATGTGCACAGAGTGCAGTCTCTTCTGGTTTCCCAGGCGTGTCCGCCTCTCTGAAGTTTCAGCTCTCCCTCTCACGGGATTTGGGTGCAGAGAACTGTTTATCCTGTCTGTTTCCTTCAGGTTCCGGCAGTGTCTCAGGCGCAGGGGTCCTGCCGCTCCCGGGCCCTCCCCTAAGGGAACCCAGAGGCCTTATACAGTTGCCTCTTGGGCCAGGGATGTGGGCAGGGTTGGGCAGTGTTGGTGGTCTCCTCCGCTCTGCAGCCTCAGGAGTGCCCACCTGATCAGGCGGTGAGGTCTCTCTCCCATGGGTTTTGGGAGCAGAGAGCTGCTGCGGTCTGGGATCCGCCGGTGTGGGACTTCTGCATTTTAAATATTTTATCAATCCTCCAATTCTTCCATGTACTGAACAATAGCAGCCCAAGAAAGGTTCTAGAAGTAGCCTGGATCATTGTAAATGATTTGACTCATAGTGTAAAGAGCTGTGTTCAACAATTATTTATGTTAAGACAGTAGTAGGCAGGATTGGACACATGGTTCAGTGGGCAGAATCAAAACATGATGCCTTGGCTTTTGGTACTGAGCAAATATGAAGACCCAGATTATGCATGTCTGTAAATTAGCAGTATGCATGGGTGCAAAGGGAGCAGAGACAAGTATACCCCTAAAATTTGCTGGACTTATGGTCTAGCTGAGTCTGGAAACTCTAAAACCATTCTCAAAAGATAGATAGCTAGATGATAGCTAGCTAGCTAGCTAGATAGATAGATAGATAGACAGACAGACAGACAGACAGATAGATAGATAGATAGATACATAATGAAAATAAGATGTGCTGTGCTTGATTCTCATCTCCAAACTTGTCATACATATATACATGAACTTTGTACACGAAGGCATACACATGTATAAAACACAAACACACACACACACAGAAGAAAGTGACAGTCACACATGTATGTATATGTATTAATCAGGATTGTCACTGAAAGGTATTTCAGAAGTTATCAAAGCTTTGATAAGAATGGGATTGTCTCAAGTATATGCTGAAGGAATATCCAAATAATCACTTTGTCTAAGACAAAGGGAACATCATAAATGTTTTCCTATCTTGGCTGATCTTACCCTGAGAGAATGTTATACAGCTAGTTATAAAATTATACAATGTAAGGTACATAAATCAATTCATTTTTGTATGATAAAGAAAAAAGAAATTTACTTAAATAGAATTACTTGATTTCTGGAGTCTTGAGTTCCTTGTATATATTGAATATTAGCCCTCTATAGGATGTAGGATTGATAAAATCTTTTTGCAGAGTGTTGTCTGCCATTTTGTCCTAATGACAGTGTCCTTTACTTATAGAAGTTTTGCAATTTTATGAGGTTCCATTTGTCAATTCTTGATCTTAAAGCATAAGCCATTGGTGTTCTGTTCAGGAAAATTTCCCCAGTGCCACGTGTTCAAGAATCTTCTGAAATTTATCTTCTACTAGTTTCACTGTATCTGGTTTTATGTGGAGGTCTTTGATCCAAATGGACTTCAACTTTGTACAAGGAGATAAAAATGGATTGATTTGCTTTCTTCTACATGCTGATAGTCAGTTGAACCAGCATTATTTGTTGAAAATGCTGTCTTTTTGCCACTGGATGGTTTTTAGCTCCTTTGTCAAAGATCAACTGACCATAGGTATGTGAGTTCATTTCTGGGTCTTCAATTCTATTCCACTGTACCTGCCTACTCTGTACCAATGCCATGGAGTTTTATCACTACTGTTCTGTAATATATCCTGAGGTCAGTGATGATGATTCCACCAGATGTTCTTTTATTCTGGGGAATAGTTTTTGTTATCCTCAGTTTTTTGTTATTCCAAATGAATGGGCAAATTGCAAATCCTAACCCTGTGAAGATTGAGTTGGAATTTTGATGGGCATTGCTTATGACAATATGACCATTTTTAAAATTTTAATCCTGCCAATGCATGATCATGAGAGATCTTTCCATCTTCTGAGATCTTCTTCAATTTCTTTCTTCAGAGACTTGAAATTCCTTTCATACAGATCTTTAACTTGCTTGATTAGAGTCATACCAAGATATTTTGTATTATTTATGAATATTTTAAAGGGTGTCATTTACCCAATTCTTTTCTCAGCCCATTTATCCTTTGAGTATTGGAAAGCTATTGATTTATTTAAGTTAATTTTATATCTAGCCACTTTGCTCAAGTTGTTTACCAGGTGTAGGAGTTCTCTGGTGGAAATTTTGGGGTTCCTTAAGTATACTATCATATCAATTGCAAATAGTGATATTTAAATTTCTTCCTTCTAATTTGTATCCCTTTGACATCCTTTTGTTGTCTAATTGCTCTGAATAAGACATCAAGTACTATGTTGAACAGGTAGGCTTTGTTTCATCCCTGAGTTTCAGTGGGAGGTTTTGTTTCATCCCTGAGTTTAGTGGGATTATTTCAAGTTTCTCTCCATTTAGTTCAACGTTGGCTACTCATTTGCTATATACTGTTTTTACTATGTTTAGGTATGGGTCTTGAATTCCTGGTATTTCCAAGAAGTATGCAATTCAAAGTGGCAAGCCTGAAGCATTAAATGATCTCAACAGGTTGTATTTATAGCTGTATATGCATATACATAATAATAATAAAGTATCAAAGGCCCTGAATTTGAGGAGTGTAGGGTAGGTCATGGAAAAATTTGGAAGTAGGAGAAGTTAAATGATGAAAATTTATCACTCGTATATGAAATTCTCAAAAATTAAAGAAAAAATTTAAAAGAAAATTATTTTGTATACAACTGGACATGATCTTATTAAGAAAATTGAGTCAATTGGTGCACTTACATACACTAACACACACACACACACACACACACACACACACACACACACACAGACACACACACCACAGCACATGTACCTGCAGAAGTTTAAAACTGTCTAGGTCAGAATGGAGATCAACAGAAAGGAGAACATGAGAGAAAAGGAATGGTATGATGTAAGAGTAAAAAAAATATGTTCAACATATTAAAATATATATATATAAAAAATTGAAATAATGTCATTTTAATATACTATATGGCTGTGCTAGAATTGAAAAAAATAAGAACAATTCATTAAAAATTGATTAACACATCTATTTGATATTATTTCACTGGAAAATAGTTCCCCCCCCCTAAAATAGACCTAGCTATTCAGACTCCCACAATACTCCTTCATAGGATTTATGTCTGTAGCAGCCAGATGCTACTGGAGACTTACAAGCGTCATTGAGACAACTCAGAGCATGTTTCCCTAGTGCAATAGCTGGTGTGTATGTGTGTGAGTGTGTGTGTGTATGTGTGTGTGTGTGCGTGTTTATGTATGTGTGTGGTGTGTGTGTGTGTGTGGTATGTGTAGTGTGTGTATGTGTTTGTGTGTCTGTGTGTATGTTTGTGATGTCTGTATATGTGTGCCTGTGTGTCTGTGTTTTGTATGTATGTATGTATGTATGTATGTATGTATGTATGTATGTATCCTAGTATAGTTTCTAGTGTGTTTCTGGCTGCATGTACACACATGTATGTGTGAATCTGGAGGCCAGTGGTTGATGTCAGATGTCTCACTCATTGTCCATCTTCATGTTTGAGACAGGGTATCTCTCTGGACCTAGTCTTCCCCCTTTTTTTATTGGATTATTTCATATTTACATTTCAAATGTTATTCCCTTTCCCCCACCCAACCACCAACCCCTCCTGTCTCCCTGCCATGACATTCACTTACACGGGGGGTTCCAGCCTTGGCAGGACCAAGGACTTCTCCTCCCTCTGGTGATCAACAAGGCCATCCTCCTCTACATATGCAGCTGGAGTCATAGGTCTGTCAATGTGTAGTCTTCGGATGGTGGTTTAGTCCCTCAGAACACTGGTTGGTTGGTATTGTTGTTCTTATAGGGTCGCAAACCCCTTCAACTCCTTCAATCCTTTCTCTAACTTCTCCAATGGGCACCCCATTCTCAGTTCAATGGTTGGCTGTGAGCATTTGTCTCTGTGTCATGCTCTGGCAGAGCCTCTCAGGAGACAGTTCTATCAGGTTCCTGTCAACACACACTTCTTGACCTCAGCAATATTGCCTGAGTTTGGTGGCTGTGTGTATATTGCCTGGATCTTCAGGTGGCACAGGCTCTGAATGGCCATTCTTTCAGTTTCTGTTCCAAATTTTATGTCCATATCAAGTAGACTTGCTGGCCAGTGAGACCCAAAGTATGTTCATCACACCTTTCCCAACATTGAGGTTATAAGTGATTGCTTTCCTTGCCTGGATTTTATTGAAGAACAGGGAAGTTGTACTCTAGTCCTTTTAGTTGATTGATAGACACTATCCATTTTCCATTTTCACAATCCCCTGATGGCTGACATTTGTCCTCCCCTCCAAATCTGAACAGGTATAGCAACTTCTTCATCTACCTAGGGATGTAAAAAGCCCAAGTGCCAGTGCTGGCTCTTATTGAAATACTATACTAGTTCAGAATTGCATGATGTAAAAAACTCATAACATCTCTAGTTCCATTTCCTGGTGTTATCTTTTCTTTGGAGGGTGGGGTATGGCTGTCTGGCAGACAATAAAGAAAAGATTTATCTCTGAAATCTTGCAGTCTCTAAGTTTTACTACTTTCATTAGTGTAATAATTACATCATCCCATTTTCTCATGTCATAGTTTTACTGAATTTATATTTTCATTTCCAATGAAGAAGGAGAAATTTGCACACAGTGGTGCTATATGCTTGAGGCAGCAGAAAGTTCCACTGGAGAATCATGGGACAGTCTCTGCCTGGATTGAGCTTAACAAACAAAAATTCCTAAGCTACCTGTTTAATTGAAGAATAAACAGAATTTGAAAAAATTATTCCAAGAGTCAAGTCTCAAAATTGTCTCTAGAAATCCTCTCTAGAGAAAATTTTTCCAATGTAGAAGAAATTAAAATTCTAAGCAAGGAAACATTCAAGAACAGCCATAAATCTCAGAGGGTTGTAAGGTGAGAACAACAATTCACAAAGCAATACCAGGAAATGCTCCAATAATGAGAAAGAAAAGAAGCAAGACAGTGGAAGGGGGTCAAGGGAAACCATGTTTTTCTTTTGATTGAACATGCAAGCTCTGGAGTATGTGCTTCAAAACTTCCCAAGAGATCAAAGAAGAAATTACAGCCTGCAGAGCAATTGCTTGGGAAGAAACAAAGAAGGTTGCGATAAACAGAAAGATGTCTGGGGGCTTGACCTTCTGTTTTAACCCTGCTCATCCTGCATCTCAGAGCATTCTCCTGCAGTGGAACCAACAACACAGTTTTTCACAGTCTATGTAAGTAAGAGACTGCTCTGACCAGTAAGTAGTATTCTTGTTAGAACTGAACAATGATCCTGGGAAGAGAAAAGTGATAACCTCAAAAATCAAGAAGAAGGCACTTTATGGAGGGAAGTGTCTTCTTTCCATGACACCTTTTCTATGCAGAGGAGAGATTTTGCTCTCATTTTTTCTTTTAGTGTCTATTTTATCACCTTTCCTTCAACTAAAACCTAATTATTGTACATTTGCCTTTTTATATCTTTGAATCACATACCTGTGAGTTTAAAAAAAAAATAGATGAATACCGTTTTTCAACACAACTTAAATGTTCTGTGTAGTACCCACAATGGTTGAATTTGAACTGAAAATGTAAAGACATGCTTCATGCCATCATTTCCTAAGCAATTCAGAGTAGGAATTATTTATGTAGCATTTTCATTGTATTAGACACCACGATTTATTCAGAGATGACTAAATATACAAAGAAATATGGGTATTGATTCTACATAAATATTACATGATTCTATATGAGGTACATGAGGGTCACTGGGTTTTCTTTTGTTTGTTTTGTTTTGGTTTATTTTGTTTTGTGATTGTATCATTTTAGGAGACAATTTCCTTCAGAAACTAAAATAAGAGAATATATTCCTAATATGTAGTCAGTAAAACATTTGTTAAAGTTAATTTTAAAATATTTTTGAGAATTTCTACCAAAAGAATGACATATTTTTTCATGCCTCCCTCCACCCTCAACTCTTTTTATCTCACTCACACATTCACTCAAATTAATAACCTCATTTCTAATTATAGATAGATAGATGATAGATAGATAGATAGATAGATAGATAGATAGATAGATAGATAGATAGATAGATAGATGATTGCAGACCAATGAGTGTGTTTAATGTTACTGTTGACTTTGGATAATCTAGACTGAGGCTTGTCCCTGGAGAAAACTAATTCCACTTCTCCCAGAAGCTGTTACTTAACTCTAATTTTGTATCAATAGCAGTGGTTCTCAATCTGTGTGTCATAACCCCATTGGCAAAAGTCTACCTTGAATAGTATTTACTTTATGATTAATAACAATAGCAAAATTACAGTTATGAAGAAGCAACAAGTATAAATTTAGGGTTTGAGGTCAGCACAACATGAGTGACTATATTAAAGGGTTACAGCATCAAGAAATCTCAGAAACAGTGATCCATGAATAGGACCATATGAGATTTCCTATACACTGGCATGGCAATTGATATTCAGGTCTTGTTTAGGTGACCACTTTGAGATGCCATATTCTCAGATTAAAGAAAATAGCAATTATAGTTTTTCCTCTTTGGTCTCTGGCCTAATTAACCCTGGGTAGTTAACTAGTTTTCTAGCAATCAACATGATTTCCCTTCTATTGAGTAGCCCTTGAATATAAGGACACAACTGTTAATTGCTTCCAAAAATATAAGCAGTGCTTTTGTAGTCTTTAAGATATCTGTGCTGTGCAGGTAATTATTATGGTTTATATCTGGTTAGAACTATTGATTACTTTTCTACCTTGGTACTTGCTTGGCAGCTTCAAATAATGTTAGTCCCAGGAAGGATGCCTTTAGTTCAATATTTGCTCAATTCTTTCAAGTTCTGCTTTCAAAGTATGTGTTATGTTCAGCAAGTTCTGAGGTTCAATCAAGTACAATGAAAATATATACTATTTTTGTATCCATATATATATGTATATACATTATATACACTCACATATATACAAATATATTGTATATTATATATAGTAATTTGTATATATACTTTTTATATATGCATATGTACTCTGTATTATATATATATGTGTGTGTGTGTGTGTGTGTGTGTGTGTGTGTGTGTACATCTATATCCCCAGAGTTCATTGTTTAAACCAAGATAAAATGGTTTAAACTTCTTCCTGTCTCTGCTCACCAAGTGCAGAGATTAAGACCACTTACATTATTTGAGAGTCTCTCTAAATTTCTCTGATCAGTGATTTAAAAGGAGGCTCCCATGAACTGTTTCTGTTGTTTCTGTTTAAAGATAGTTTAGATGATTTTCTTTAATATTCACACTAATTTGTGCTTCTCTTCCTTGTTTTATGAGCTCAATAGATCCTTGAATTAAGTACTAGCTGCGGTGATAAAACATATTAACCAAATCGTCTCAAGAAATGAAGGAAGCGTTTATTTACATAGACGGTTAAAGGAAATAGTACATCATGATAGAGAAAGCATGGCAGCTCAGATGTGAGTCATCTGGGTACATGCTTAACTATATATGGTCAGGATGCAGAGAGATGATGGCTAATACTTATGTCTTTGTCTCCTTTTGCATGGAGACCAGGATACCAAACCAGGGGATTATGTTACAAAAAATAGGCAGGTATTCTCAAGTCAATTAACACTGTCTGCTAGGGGGAAAATCCCTAGATGATCTGTTTCATGAGCTAGAAAATTCCTCTTTCTTTAAACTAATTTATGATGTCTTTTAAAGTCTCTTGTAACCTAAAGAACTTTCCATGTTGCAAAGTTGCTTATATTTTTTTGCCTTATTTTACCTCTAAGATCCCAAATTTCTGTGAGACTAAGTAACATAGTTCCAGTGTGGGAGGCTTCATTCTGGCTCTGCTTGCCTATTGCCTCCATGGCAGCTCCAGAATAAATATCTATGTCTCCTTGTTAAGAAGCTTACAAAAGAATTTTATGGCAGATATGGGGCATAACCAGGCACAGTAAATTTTAGTATTGTTTAGACATTAAGACAGAAGTGTAAAGGCAGAATGCGGGGTGATGAGTCTATATACTAAGGAAGAAAAGAAGCAGTAGAAAAGTAAGATCTTTAGGGATAGTAGTAACAACATACAAGAGACAAGCAAAGTTATATCTCAAGTTTAGTGGAGAAAAGGTACAGAGGCTATTGTAGGTAGGAAGGTTGAGCGAGGCCAAATAGGTGAGAATATCCAGGTTACAGAAAAGAGCACTAAAGAATGAAAGAGTCATACCTCTACCTCCACAAAGAATTTCTTCAAGAACAACTTGGAGACACTGAAGTATGTAGATATTCCTGTCCTATTGTAAAATGTTTCAGAGTTTGTATGTGATCCATATGTGTCATCTATGCTTTAAATCCTCTCTAAATTACTCTTAATACAATGTTAGTAGACATTATGTTTATTGCTTAAGAAACAATGGGAAGGAAAACAATATATATTTGGTATAAACATATACTTTTACAAATATTTCAGTTCATGTTTTGAGGACTGATCATATTTTACAGCATATAATATAATAAATAAGAAAGGTCTAAAACCTACATAAAAGAGTGTATGTCCTTGTGGAGAACATGAGAGACAACTGTGAGGGGTTAGTTCTTTCTTTCCACTTTTATAGGGCTTGAGGAGAAGGCATTCCATATTTCTAAGAAAGAGCCTTCGCCTACTGAGCTATCTCACTGGGAAACTGTTCGTTTTACATCTTACATTTTATTACATTATTTATCATAAAATATAGACAGAAAAACATAATACATTATTCAAAAGTCACAACTTTACTTCCTCTAGAGGAGAGAGAGATTTATATGGGTATGAGTCTGACTTCATGTATTTCTTAACATTGAACTCATTGTAGATGGTCAATAAATATTTCGTCTCTCTACCGGAACAGTGTTCTTTGAAGAACATAGTTATACACAAGAAAAGCAAAAAAAAAAAAACATTTTGAATACCATGATGCAGCAAAGAGTTTACAAATATATGCATCTACGTGCATTCTCCCAGTGTTGATGATGATGACTAAGCTAAGTGTACGGACTAAAGGAGGCAGACTGTGAATCAGGACTTTATATGGAGGAGAAAGGCCATGTCACCCAGATTTACAGTGGTCCCATCTAGACAGAAGAGAGTTTATCTGGCTCCATCTCCTACATGGTTATTTTGAATGATGATCTTCAAAGAATACTGGTTAACTGCACTAATTCTTATTAAATTTTATATTTGATCAGGCATCTATTACTCATTATGTCCTCCTCTAGAAGAGAGAAAGAGAGATTTATATGGGGATGATTCTGAGTTCATGTATTTTAGCTTACCCACTTACTAATATTCTGTCAGTTTTCCTCCCTAAGTGTCTACTTAGGACATTCTTTACTCGATGTGGCTGATAAGTTAATGGGAGTTCTCTGCAGCAGTGAGCATTGCCAAGTTGATGATGGAGTACCCTGTATTCCTAGTCCTTTTTAAAAAATCCCACATGGAACATAAAATATTCACAGAAAAATTTAAATGAATTTAGATAAGAGTCTCACATATGTCAGAATTAGAGAAACTGGAATAAACAGAGGCTTCAACTAAATACAAAGTACAAAAATTTGGAGGGGGAAGGTTATTAGGCTCAGATATTCAGTCTCTGTCTCTTTCTCTGATTCTGCCTCTCTCCCTCTCCCTCTCCCCTCTCCCCTCTCCCTCTCGCTCTCCCTCTCCCCATCGCCTCTCTCTCCCTCTCCCTCTAGTCTCTGTGCGTAGCATGGTATATATTGGTGTGTATATACAAAGATGAACATGTACTTTAAGTGTTTGTGCACATGCGTTGGAGATGAGAGATCCATGCCTGACATCTTCCTTGACAATTCTCCAACTTACTAGTTAAGGTAGGATAATTCATTGAACATTTTATTAAATAAGGGAGGTGTTTTTGAACCTTATTATTTAAGATATAGTATTTTGCCCAACATTTCATTATTTAAGCAGGGTCCCTTGTTGAATCTTCTTATATAAGTCAGGTTCTTTTGTCAAATATGAAAGGAAGGTATCCTGGCAAGACTGTCTGAACTGTGAGCACTAAGTCCTAGATTTATGTTCAGTGAAAAATTCAGTCTAAGGTAGAGAACAGGTAGAGACTAGATATTATTAGCCTCCCTTGCCTCTATTTCCAGGTGCCCCTCCCTCGTAAACACATTGTACCCACATATAAGCACACTTACATCCATGTGCTTGTGAGTTCACTCCACACTCACATATACATTGAGGAAACAAATAAGAGATGTTTCTTTTGGGTATGATGTTGCTATTTGCTCAGGGTGTAGTTGTGAGTGTCATGATGCTTCAAGTCCTGGTAGAAAACTGAAGGGAAAATGAACATAAAGAAGAAAGACCAGAGAAATCTGAGGAATTAAAGAATCTTTTGGTGATCCATGTAATTTTATGAAAATGATATTTATCTCTATAAGAGTAGCATTGATTTCTCCCTTAAAATGTGTCGGCATATCGTTTTGGTTATCTTTCACATTGCTGTGTCCTAACACCTCATAAGACACAGTACAATAGGGGAAGGGTTTATGCTGGCTCACAGGTCCAGGGTGTGCAACTTATCATCATGGGTAACATATGATAGCCTTATAGATGTTAGTAGAGATTTATTTCCATGGTGACTCTAAATCCCGTCAATTTTACAGTAAAGGTGAATCATCATATGAACCAAATTTTGAACATAAACATAATTTGGAGTGTCTTGACTCCATCCTTATAAGATTTTCTACATATCTTGTATGAAGGGGCACACATGTGAATATGTGTGAATGAATATCTCATAACTATAACCTGGACTCTACCTCATTCACTAAGTCTACCATAAGGCACCAGCTAGTAATAAGAAAAATATATTTTGAGTTGTTTGACTTGTGTTTATATGAGTGTGAGCACATGTGTATCAGGTGTCATGTGAAGGCCAGAGATCAAAATCAGATATGAGGCCTTCTTCATCCACCTTCTATATTCATTTATTTTTGAAACATGGCTTCTCACCAAACCTACAACACACTGATTGGCTAAACTGCCTGGGAAGTAGAATCTGGAAATTCCTATGCCCCTACCTCCTCAATGCCAGAACTACACACTTAGAATTATTTTTTTCACATGGGCTCTGTTTATCAGATTACAGGTCTGCATGGTTGTACAGGGGACACTTTACTCATTTAGCTTTCTTACCAAACTCTGACTTGCTGTCTTCTGCCTCCCAAATTTCTGGAGGCACTTCTCTGCACTTCTCAGACTTCTCTGCCACTGTAAGGGGGCAGAAGTCTCTGCTTTTCACAGTGTTTTCTAGAAATGGATGTTGTGCTAATTTTACACAAAGCCATTTTCTCACCTTACACCTATACCGTTCTTAATGTTTCAGACTTTTTTAAAATAACAGAGTTGGGGTGATGACTCAGTAGATGAGCCACTCTAAAGAAGCTTGAAAAGCTGATTCCAGTTGCTGAAAGCACTTAAACCTGGACAGTATCACACATCTGAGATGTAAGTGACCCTGCTGGGAGAAGAGACCCAAACTAAAATATCCCTGGAAGCTTGTGGGCCAGTGAGTTGGATGGATAAACAATGATGGGAACCTGTCTCAAATAGGGTGTGAGGCAAGTGATACCAAGCACAATTAAGTCAACATATGTATACACACACACACACACACACACACACACACACACACACACAGAGTATATACTCACTGATAAGTGGGTATTAGCCCAAAATTCATATTGCCCAAGATACAATACACAAACCACATGAAGCTCAAGAAGAAGGACAACCAATGTGCAGACTCTTCAGTCCTTCCTAAAAGAGGAAACAAAAATATTTGTAGGAAAAGTTATGGAGAAAAAATTTTGAGCAAAGACTGACAGTATGGCCATATAGAGCCTGCCCCAACTGGGGACCCAGCCCATATACACAATATTATCAAACCCAGATAATATTGCTGATGCCAAGAAGTACATGGTGACAAGAGCCTGATATAGCTGTCTCCTGAGAGGCTTTATCAGAGCATGACAAATACAGAGGTAGATGTTTGCTACCAACCTTGAGCTGAGAAAATGCTCCCCATTGGAGGAGTTAGATAAAGGAGTAAAGGAGCTGGATGTTTTGCAACCCCATAAGAACAATAATATTCCAGTTCCCTGCATTTGCTTATGAATTTCATAAAGTCATTGTTTTTGATAGCTGAGTAATATTCCATTGTGTAGGTATATCACATTTTCTGTATCGATTCATCTATTGAAGGGCATCTGGGTTTTTTCCAGGTTCTGCCTATTATAAATAAGGCTGCTCTGAACATAGTGGAGCATGTGTCATTGTTATGTGTTCGGGCATCTTTTGGGTATATGCCCAAGAGAGTTAGAGCTGGGTCCTCAGGTAGTTCGATGTCCAATTTTCTGAGGAACCTACAGACTGATTTCCAGAATGGTTCTACCAGTCTGCAACGCCACAAACAATGGAGGAGTGTTCCTCTTTCTCCACATCCTTGCCAGCATTTGTTGTCACCTGAGTTTTTGATCTTAGCCATTCTGACTGGTGTGAGGTAAAATCTCAGGGTTGTTTTGATTTTCATTTTCCTTGTGAATAAAGAGGTTGAACATTTCTTTAAGTGTTTCTCAGCCATTCGGCATTCCTCAGCTGTGAATTCTTTGTTTAGCTCTGAACCCCATTTTTAATAGGGTTATTTGTCTCCCTGCAGTCTAACTTCTTGAGTTCTTTGTATACTATGGATATAAGCCCTCTATCACTTGTAGGATTGGTAAAGATCGTTTCCCAATCTGTTGGTTGCCGTTTTGTCCTAGCCACAGTGTCCTTTGCCTTAAAGAAGCTTTGCAGTTTTTATGTGATCCCATCTGTCGATTCTTGATCTTAGAGCATAGGCCATTGGTGTTTTGTTCAGGAAATTTTCTTCAGTGCCCATGTGTTCGAAATGCTTCCCCACTCTTGCTTCTATTAGTTTGAGTGTATCTGGTTTGATGTGGAAGTCCTTGATCCACTTGGACTTAAGCTTTGTACAGGGTGATAAGCATAGATCACTATGTATTATTCTACATACTGACCTCCAGTTGAACCAGCACCATTTCCTGAAAATGCTCTTTTTTCCATTGGATGGTTTTGGCTCCTTTGTGAAAAATCAAGTGACCATAGGTGTGGGTTCATTTCTGGGTCTTCAATTCTATTCCACTGGTCTATCTGTCGGTCTCTGTACCAATACCATGCAGTTTTTGTCACTATTGTTCTGTAATACTGCTTGAGTTAAGGGATAGTGATTTCCCCAGAAGTCCTTTTATTGTTGAGGATAGTTTTAGCTATCCTGGGCTTTTTGTTATTCTAGATGAACTTGCAATTTGTTCTGTCTAACTCTCTGAAGAATTGGATTTGTATTTTGATGGGGATTGCATTGAATCTGTAGATCGCTTTTGGTAAAATGGCCATTTTTACTATATTTATCCTGCCAATCCATGAGCATGGGAGATCTTTCCATCTTCTGTGGCCTTCTTCAATTCTTTTCCTCAGAGGCTTGAAGTTCTTATCATACAGATCTTTTACTTCCTTGGTTAAAGTCACACCGAGGTATTTTATATTATTTGCAACTTTTATGAATGGTGTCGTTTCCCTAATTTCTTTTTCAGCTTGTTTCTCTTTTGTGTAGAGGGGGGCTACTGATTTATTTGAGTTAATTTTATACCCAGCCACTTTGCTGAAAGTGTTCATCAGGTTTAGTAGTTCTCTTATGGAACTTTTGGGATCACTTAAATATACTATCATATCATCTCCAAATAGTGATATTTTGACTTCTTCTTTTCCTATCTGTATCCCCTTGATCTCATTTTGTTGTCTGATTGCTCTGGCTAGAACTTCAAGAACTATATTGAATAAGTAGGGAGAGAGCATATTTTCTGTATCCATTCCTCTGTTAAGGGTCATTTGGGCTATTTCCAACTTTTGTCTATTATAAATAAGACTGGTATGAACATACTAGAGCATGTGTCCTTGTTATAGGTTGGGGCAACTTTTGGGTATATGCTCAAGAGTGTTATAGCTGGGTCCTCTGGTACTATTATGTGCAATTTTCAAAAGAACCTGCAGATGATTTCCAGAGTGGTTATACCAGCTAGGAATCCCAGTGACAATGGAGAAGTATTCTTCTTTACATCCTCACCAGCATCAGTTGTCAACTCAGTTTCTTATCTTAGCCATTCTCACTTTTGTGAGGTGAAATCTCAGGGTTGTTTTCATTTGCATTTACCCGATGACTAAGAATGATGAACATTTCTTTAGATACTTCTAAGCCTTTCAAATTCCTCAGCTGAGAATTCTTTGTTTAGCTCTGTCTACAATTTTTAATAGGATTATTGGATTCTAAGGAGTCTAACTTCTTTAGTTCTGTATATGTGTTGAGTATTAGTCCTTTATCAGATGTAGGAATGGTAAAGATCTTTTTCTAATCTATTTGTTGGTGCTTTGTCCTAATTACGGTGTCCTTTGCCTTACAGAAACTTATTTATTTATTTATTTATTTATTTACCTTTTTCGGGTACTTTTTTATTTTATTTATATTTAAAAAGTTATTTCTTTCTCAGTTTCCCATCAATAAACACCCTAACTGATCCTCTCCTTTCTTTTATGAGGGTATTACCCTACCCAACCACCCAACCCTTCCTGCCTCACAGCCCTGACATTCTCCTGCACTTGGGAGTCCAGCCTTGGCAGGACCAAGGGCTTGTCCTCTTATTGGCGCCCAACAAGGCCATCCTTGTGGAAAGCCACGATAGCATTCGCCATTACAAGATGGTGCCGGCTTCCGCTGTGCCCCACGTGGAAAGCCGAGATAGCATTCGCCATTACAAGATGGCGCTGGCTTCCACTGCGCCAACCCGACTTCCTTTCAGGAAACTAGCTGTGTGCGCATGTGCAAGAGTGTGTTCACGCCAAGTCTTTGCCCACCCCAGGGCGTGCCAGTGAGATCATAGGTAAGCGACCAATCAGGTGTGGACGCGCCGTGCTAGGGTTTTATAAGCAGCGCCTTTCTGGGCCCCGGGTCTCTCCTCTTCAAGATGTAATAAACGCTTTGCTCCAGAAGGATCCTGGTGTCTGCGCGTCATTCCTGCTGGAGAGACGTTGGGCGCGGGACACATCCTCTGCTACATTTACAGCTGGAGCTATGTGACTGTTCATGTGTACTCTTTAAATGTTTGTTTAGTCACCCGGAGCTCTGATTGGTTGGTATTGTTTTTCTTATGGGGTTGCAGAGCCCTTCAACTCCTTCACTCCTTTCTCTACCTCCGTCAATGGGGACCCTGTTCTAAATTTTATGATTGGCTGTGATCATTTATCTCTGTATTTGCCATGCTCTGGTAGAGCCTCTCAGGAGGAACCTAAATCTGGCTCCTGTGAGCATGCACTTTTTGTTCTCAGCAATATTGGATGAGATAGGTGCCTATATGTATGTGGGCTGGGTCCCCAGGTGGGGTGGGTTTGAATGGCCATTGCTTCAGTGTCTGCTCCAAGCTTCAACGCCATATCTACTCCTATGAATATTTTTGCTCCTCCTTCTAAGAAGGGCTGAAGCATCCACACTTTGTTCATCCTTCTTCTTGAAGTTCATCTGGTCTGTGGATTGAACCTTTGGTAATCCGAGCTTTTGGGCCAATATCCTTTTATCAGTGAATGCCTACCATGTGTGTTTTTTGTGATTGGGGTACCTCACTCAGGATGATATTTTATTTTTCAATCCATTTGCCTATGAATTTCATGAAGTCATTGTTTTTAATACCTTGGTAGTACTCCATTGTGTAAATGTTCCACATTTACTGTATCCATTCCTCTGTTGAGGGATATCTGAGTAATTTCTAGATTCTAGCTGTTATGAATAAGGCTGCTATGAACATAGTATAGTACCTGTCTTTGTTATATCTTAGCGCATTGTGGGGGTATATGCCCAAGAGTGCTATAGCTGGGTCCTCAGGGAGTAGTATATCCAATTTTCTGAGTAACCTCCAGATTGATTTCCAGAGTAATTGTACCAGTTTGCAATTGCGCCAGCAATGGAGGCATGTTCTATTTCTCCACATGCTTACCAGCATCTGCTGTCACTGGAATATTTGATCTTAGCCATTCTGACTGGTGTGAGGTGGAGTCATATGGTTATGGTGATTTGCATTACCCTGATTACTAAGGATGTTGAACATAATGAAGTCTCATTTATTGAATCTTGATCTTTAATCATAAGCCTTTATTGTTCTTTTTAGAGAATTTCCCCAGTGCCCATATGTTGTTGTAAAAATATAAAAATTAAAAGAATAGTTGTCTATTATCCCCACTAGGTCCGGCACCACAGTGCCCCAAGATATCTGCTAGATATCTTGGAGGAAACACATCCCAGCTGCACACTTTCCTACACTCAAACCCTCACATAAAAGAACACACAACACAATAATCTTAGATCCAATTGATAAGATATAATTTCCCACTTAAACTTACAAATCCCGGTACCATCCATCCCTTGAGAACATTAATAACAACCTGTAAATACACAGAGCAGAATCTTAACATCACCTGCTGTGGCTTCTCACCCTCTCCTCTCCTGTCTCTTCCTCTATCTCCCTGTCTCCTCCTCTTCCTACAAACTTCTCTCCCACCCATTCTTCTCCTCCAATGACAGGCCTCCTTCTATCCTGTACCTACCCCTCACCTGTACTTTACAGATTCAATGGGAAGAAGGTTCTGGTGAAGTCACCAGATTCCTGAGCACATGACAAGGCAGCTGTCCTTGGGGCAGTAGAATTAGCATCAAAACACAGATAACTTCAGGGCAAACCTCAAAACTCTTATGTCCAGGGTTGGGGATTTGGCTCAGTGGTAGAGCACTTGCCTAACAAGCACAAGGCCCTGGGTTTGGTCCCCAGCTCTGAAAAAAAGAAAAGAAAAAAAAACTCTTATGTCCAAGGCTCTCCTCCACTTTATCTTCTATCAGTTTGAGTGTATTTGGTTTGATGTTGATATCCTTGACTCGCTTGGACTTGAGCTTTGTACAGGACAATAAGGATGGATCAATTTGCATCCTGACCATCAGGTGAACCAGAACAATTAGTTGAAATTGCTCTCTCTTCTCCACTGGATGGTTTTAGCTCTTTTTTCAAAGATCATCAGTGATAACTGGATTCCTTTGCTAACTAGCATGGGTAGACAGAACCCACCTGTGGACACACCACATTAGTTAAGGAAGATGCATGTGTGGGTTCATTCCTGGGTCTTCAATTCTATTTCATTGGTCTACCTGCTTGACTCTCTGCCAATACCATATTGTTTTTATTACTATGGCTCTGCAATACAGGTTGAGGTCGGGATGGTAATTTCCCCCAGAATTTCTTTTATTGTTAAGGATAGTTTTCCCTGTCCTGGGCTGTTTGCTATTCAAAATTAATTGGTAAATTGCTCTTTCTAACTCTATGAAGAATTTGGTTGGATATTTGATGGGGATTGCATTGATTCTGAAAATTGCTTTTGGCAGGATTGCCATTTTTACGATATTAATCCTGCCATTCCAAGAGCATGGGAGATCGAACGATCGTCTGAGATTTTGTTCAATTTCTTTCTTCAGAGACTTGAAGTTCTTGTCATACAGATCTTTCACTTTCTTGGATATAGTCATATTGAGATGTTTTATATTGTTTGCAACTATTGGGAATGGTGTCATTTCTTTAATTTCTCTCTCAGCCTCTTCATCCTTTAAGTAGAGGAAGGCAACTGATTTGTTTGAGCTAATTTTATATCCAGAGACTTTTGCTGAAGTTGTTGATCTGGCTTAGTAGTGACCTGGTTTAATTTTTGCGGTCACTTAAGTATACTATTATATCATCAGCAAACTGATATTTTGATTTCTTCCTTTCCAATTTGTATGTGTTTGACCTCCTTTTGTTGTCTTATTGTTCTGGCTAGGACTTTGAGTACTATATTGATTAGTTAGGGAGAGAGTGGGAAGACTTGACTAATCCCTTATTTTATTGGGACTGTTTCAACTTTCTCTCCATTTAGTTTGATGTTGGATACTAATTTGATGTATATTGCTTTTATTATGTATAGGTACGGGCTGTTAATTCCTGACTTCTCCATTACTTTTAATATGAAATTTTGTTTAATTTTGTCAAATGCTTTCTCAGCATCTGTTGAAATGATCATATGTTCCCCCCTTCAAGTTTGTTTATCTATTGGATTATTTTAATGGATTTCCAAATACTGAGCCATCCCTTCATCGCTGCGGTGAAGCCTACTTAATGATGATGATCATGTTGATGTGTTCTTGGATTCAGTTTCTCACAATTTTATTGACTATTTTTGTATCAATATTCATAAGGGGAATTGGTGTGAAGTTCTCTAGCTTTGATGCGTCTTTGTGTGATTTAGGTATAAGCATAAATGTAGCTTCAAATAGAAGGAATTAGGTAGTGTTCCTTCTTTTTATTTTGTGGAATAATTTGACCGGTATTAGTATGAGACATTCTATGAAAGTATGATAGGATACGGCATTCAACCCATCCGGTCTTGGTTTTTTGTTTTTTGTTTTTTTGTTTGTTTTGTTTTGTTTTGTTTTGTTTTTTTGGTTGGGAGATTTTAATGACTGTTTCTATATCTTTAGGAGTTTTCAGACTATTTAGACAGTTTATCTAATTGGGATTTAACTTTCGTGTCTGTTATCTGTGTAGAAAATTATCCATTTCTTCCAGATTTTCCAGTTTTGTAGAGTACAGGCACTTGTAGTAGGATCTGATGATTTTTTTTTTAATTTCTTCAGTTTGTTTTGTTACATCTGCTTTTCATTTCTGATTTTGTTATTCTGGATATTCTCTGTGTGCTCTCTTGTTAGTCTGGCTAAGGGTTTATCTGTCTTGTTGATTTCTCAAAGAACCAGCTCCTGTTTTTTCTGATTCTCTGTATTGTTCTTTTTGTTTCTACTTGTTTTATTTCAGCCTTGAGTTTGATTATTTTCTACTGTCTACTCCTCTTGGGTGCATTTGTTTCTTTATATTCTAGAGTTTTAAGTGCGATGTCAAGCTGCTATATATATTCGCTCCAGTTTACTTTTGGGCGTATTCACATCTATGAGTTTTTCTCTTAGCATGGCTTTCATTACATCACAAATGTTTGTGTATGTTGGGCCTTCATTTTTATTAAATTCCAAAAAGTCTTTAATTTCTTTATTTCTTTCTTTACCAAGTTATCATTGAGTAGAGCATTGTTTGGCTTCTTTGTGTATGGGGACTTTCTTTTTTGTTGTTGTTGTTATTATTTTGTTTTCTGTTTTTATTGAAGACCTGCCTTAGTGTGTGGTGATCTGATAGGACCCATGTGGTTATTTCAATCTTCTTGTATCTCTTGAGGCTTGATTTGTGACCAATTATGTAGTCAATTTTGAACAAGGTACCATGAAGTACTGAGAAGGTATATTCTTTTGTTTTAGGATGAAATGTTCTATAAATATCTGTTAAATTTGTTCAAAACTTCTGTTAATTTTTCTGTGTCTCTGTTTAGTTTCTGTTTCCGTGGTCTGTCCATTGTTGAGGGTGTGTTGTTGAAGTATCCCACTACTATTGGGTGAGATCCAATATGTGCTTTGAGCTTTAGTAATGTTCCTTTTAAGAATATAGGTGCCCTTGAATTTGGAGCACAGATATTCAGGACTGAGAGTGCACCTTGGTAGAATTTTCCTTTGATGAGTATGAAATGGTCTTCCTTATTGTTCTTGACAACTTTTGGTTGACAGCCAATTTTATTCGATATTAGAATGATTGCTCCAGCTTGTTTCTTGGAACAATTTGCTTGAAAATTTCTTTTCCAGCCTCTTATTCTGAGGTAGTGTCTGTCTTTATCAGTAAGGTGTGTTTCTTTTATGCAGTAAAATGCTGATCATCTTTATATATCCATTCTCTTACTCTATTTTTTTTATTGAGAAATTGAGTCCATTGATGTTAAGACATATTAGCAATTTATGATTGTTGTTTTCTGTTATTTTTTTGTTGTTGTTGGATTTGGAATTATGTTTATGTGGCTCTCCTCTTTCGGGTGAGTTGAAATTAAATTACTTTCTTTTGATTTCTCCATTTTATTTTCCCTACTTGTCTTGGAGTTTTCCATCTATCATTGCTTTTAGGGCTCCATTTGTGGAATATATAATTTAAATTTGATTTTGCATTGAATATGTTGCTTTCTCCATTTTTGTTGATTTAGAGTATTATTTTCTATAGTAGCCTTGCCTGGCATGTGTTTTCTCTTAGATGTTGCATGATAAACTTTGAGGATCTTCTCACTTTCATTGTCTCTGGTTAGAAGTCTGATGTAATTCTTATAGGTCTGAATTCACATATTACTTGAAGTTTTTCCCTTACTGCTTTTAATATTCTTTCTTTGTTTAGTGCATTTGAAGTTTTGAGTAATATGTGACAGGAGGAATTTCATTTCTGGTCTAATCTATTTGGAGTTCTGTAGGCTTCTTTTATGTTTATGGGCATCTCTTTATTTGAGTTAGGGAAGTTTTCTTCTATAACCTTGTTGAAGGTAATTACTGGATCTTTAATTAGGGAGTCTTTGCTCTCTTTTATACCTTTTATCCTTAGGTTTGAATTTCTCTTTGTGTTCTGGATTTTCTAGATATTTTTGGTTAGGAGTTCTTTGTGTTTTGCATTTACATTAACATAGTTGTGTCTATGTTTTCTCTGGTATATTCTTACCCTGAAATTCTCTCTTCTATCACTTGTGTTCTGCTGGAAATGTTTGCATCTATGGGTATTGATTTCTTTCCTAGGTTTTGTATCAACAGGGTTGTTTCCTTTTGTGATTTCTTGATTATTTTTATTTCCATTTTTAGATCCTGTATAATTTTGTTTAGTTCCTTCACAGTTTTGGATGTGCTTTCCTATAATTCTGTAAGAGAGTTTTGTATTTCCTATTTAATTTCTTTGACCTGTTTATCTTATTTGTCCTGAATTTCTTTAAGGAAGTTATTTATGTCCTTCTTAAAGCCCTCATGGTTTGTGATTTTTAAATCAAAGTCTTGTTTTTCTAGTGTGTTGGAGTTTCTTGGCCTTGCTATGGTGGAGGACTTGGTTCTGAGGATGCCAATTGGCCTTGGTTTCTGTTGCTTAGGTTCCTGTCCTTGCCTCTCACTGTCTGGTTGTCTCTGGAGTTAGCTGGCCTTGCTATCTCTGACAGTGGCTTCACCTTCCTGCAAGCCTGCAAGCACTCCTGGAGACTTGCTTTCTCCCAGTGTGATCTGGGTACAGAGAACTGTGTCACAAGACACAGGCAGAAAGAAGAAAGATCCTGTCCCAGGCTGTTCCTTGGTTCCTCTCTACAGAGGGGTCCTGGCAGTTTCCTCTTGGGCCAGGAATGTGAGCAGAAGTTGTTGTCTGTCTTACTAGTGCTCTCAGAATTGTCTATACTTCTGAGAATCCAGCTGTGTCACAGAGTCAGCTCTTCTAATGACGTTCTTGTGTAACATCTTTATTTATTGAGGAGTTAGATTATTTCTCAGATCATGTTTGTGTTACTTCTTTCATAATTAAAAAATAATTTAATTGCTATATATTTGTTAGTATGTGTGTTTGAGTACAGGCTCACACAGAGGCCAGAGAGAGCACTGTATCATTGAAAATCTGCCATACAAATGATTGTAAATTATCTGACTTATTTTTTCTCCAAGAGCAACATGCACTATTAAATACTGATCGATTTCTTTTTTTTAATATTTATTTATTTATTATATATAAGTACACTGTAGCTGTCTTCAGATACACCAGAAGAGGGCATCAGATCTCATTACAGATGGTTGTGAGCCACCATGTGGTTGCTGGGAATTGAACTCAGGACCTCTGGAAGAGCAGTCAGTGCTCTTAACCACTGAGCCATCTCTCCAGCCCCATTGATCAATTTCTTGAATCCCATGTACCAGTATATTATCTGTTTCTCTCGTGCATAATTCACACTATGATTTTAGACATCTGTTTTTGCCAGAATATCACAATAGACAGAAGGATTACAAATCGTCATCACCATGTAGAGGATAGGTTCTCCTAGATACATTGAGTGAACTCTGGGAAGAGAATAAACCACAAACGTTTAAATAACTGTTTATTATCTAAGAGCAATCAGGGAAGGGATCCAGCTCAACTCTCAAAATGATTTCTGTATGGACATAAGAACCTGAACCCCTTGAAACAAATCTGAAGCTGATGTTAATCATTTGTAATCCAAGAATTACAAATCCAAAAGTGAAGACAGGCAGATCCTTAAGGCTCACTAGACAGCCCAGCTAGCTCACCTTGTGAGCCACTGGCCAATTGAATACTGTCTCTAAAGGACAAGGTGCAAATCACCCGAAGAATAATACGTGAGATTAATCTCTAGTAACAAAGGTGCATGTACAGCTTACCCATTTGTAGCTGCACATAGACATTAGCACACACACACACACACACTCAGTGCTCACACATGCATGCATAGCAAAGTGAAAAAGAGAGATTGCTTGATGGTGCCTGATTTTATCAGTGAATCCCTTAATGGACTCCTTCCTTCTAGATAATGAAATTTTTAAAGTGGAATGACTGAGCGTGTTCTGAATGGTGCCAAACAACAAGCTGGGACAGTGATTCTGGAAGCTGAAGAAAGTTTCCACCTGGCACTGAGTAGAAAGAGGTAAGTGATTTTAGGAGACTAAATTATAAACCTCATAAATAGGAATACTGCCATTCAAAGGAAGCCTGGAAAATGTACCTCATCTTCTCAACAAAGTGAGGACATAGTCAGAAGTTATTATCTGATATCAGCTGGATACTGAGTCCTTTTGTCCTTTGATGCTGAACTCTGAGCCTAGAGAATTGAGAGCAATGCCTTGTTTTTAAGCATCTATAGACTATTTTGTTACAAAGAAGCTAGAATGGACTAAAACAAATTTTAGTTCTTAGCACTTTTCCAGCTATTAGAAGTCTGTGTGTGTGTGTGTGTGTGTGTGTGTGTGTGTGTGTGTGTGTGTGGTGTGGTGTGTGTGTGTTCAGTCATATACCAACATGCATGGAAATGTATTTGTGTGGAAAGCAGAGGACAAATTTTGATGGATTCTTGAGGCACTGTTCACCTTGTATTCTGAGACAGGATTCTTCAGTCCCCTGGAATTCTTCAAGTACAATAGATATCCACCAAGTAAATCCTGAGAATTTATCCCTTTGAGTGCATAGTTAAATAAGATTGCCTGACTGGCTAGCAAACCCTGGTGATTTCGTTGCTGTATATTTTTTTTAAATTAAATATTGCAAAAGAGATGGGGTAGCCAATGTAATCCATCACTTAACACTGTTTTTCCTCATGCAAACAGATTCCTTTTATTCCCCTCCCATGGTTTTGAAGGCTGCTGAGTAGGTTTCTGTCAAAGGAGAAAAACTGGAGCTTTATTCCATGTTGCTGCCCTGTTATTGACAGGTGATTGCAGAAGGTTCTTATCCCTGTTCCCATCAGCATTGTTCGGAAAATAGAAGCAAAGCTTATAGGTATTCTTCGTTGGGTTTTCTATGTCCCTGCCTCTCCAGAAAGAGGGTTGGGTGATAGCTTGTTTGTTCTCTGGATTCATCTTTGTAAATACTCCCAGGTATAATCTCAAAACACAGAGTAAAATTCCTTTGTGTTTCATAATGTATGTGCAAAAATTCAGATCATGTCTCACCAATATCTCACTCATCTAATTGCTCAGAAAATTCACAAATAGCATTCCTACCTGGTTTAATTTTATTATACAAATGACTTCAACTGTGAAGTTAATTCTAGTGCAAATATGCACAATAAAAGGAAAACACAGATATTAAAATGTAATGTTAATGAAATTTTATAAAGATTTTTTTCTTGGTAGTATGTGGGAAACAAGTTACAAAGTATTTTTATTTCCTCCTTTGGGTTGTGGTCAATGAAATTTAGGAAGTATTTAAGGAAGATCATCCTCAGTGCTGGCAACATTGAAACCAATTTAGGCAATATATGTGTGAGGGTCAATCCTGACAGTCAATTTGACTGGATAAGGAGTAAAGTTAAAAAAAAAAAAGCTGCTGGGGACTCCCTTGAGATATTTTTCTCTCCCATGCTCATGGATTGGCAGGATTAATATAGGAAAAATGGCCATTTTACCAAAAGCGATCTACAGATTCAATGCAATCCCCATCAAAATACATATCCAATTCTTCAGAGAGTTAGAACAATTTGCAAATTCATCTGGAATAACAAAAAACCCAGGATAGCTAAAACTATCCTTAATAATAACATGACTTCTGGGAGAATCACTATCCCTGAACTCAAGCAGTATTAGAGAGCAATAGTGATAAAACTGCATGGTATTGGTACAGAGACAGACAGATAGACCAGTGGTATACAATTGAAGACCCAGAAATGAACCGACACCTATGGTTACTTGATTTTTGACAAAGGAGCCAAAACCATCCAATGGAAAAAAGATAGCATTTTCAGCAAATGGTGCTGGTTCAACTGGAGGTCAGTATGTAGAAGAATGCATATCAATCCATGCTTATCAACCTGTACAAAGCTTAAGTCCAAGTGGCTCAAAGACCTCCACATCAAACCAGATACACTCAAACTAATAGAAGCAAAAGTGGGGAAGCATCTTGAACACATGGGCACTGAAGAAAATTTCCTGAACAAAACACCAATGGCTTATGCTCTAAGATCAAGAATTGACAAAGGGGATCTCATAAAACTGCAAAGCTTCTGTAAGGCAAAGGACACTGTTGTTAGGACAAAACAACAACTAACAGATTGGGAAAAGATCTTTACCAATCCTACAACTGATAGAGAGCTTATATCCAAGGTATACAAAAACTCAAGAAGTTAGACTACAGGGAGACAAATAACCCTCTTAAAAATGGGGTTCAGAGCTAACAAAGAATTCACAGCTGAGGAATGCCGAATGGCTGAGAAACACCTAAAGAAATATTCAACGTCTTTAGTCATAAGGGAAATGCAAATCAAAACAACCCTGAGATTTCACCTCACACCAGTGAGAATGGCTAAGATCAAAAACTCAGGTGACAACAAATGCTGGCAAGGATGTGGAGAAAGAGGAACACTCCTCCATTGTTGGTGGGATTGCAGACTTGTACAACCATTCTGGAAATCAGTGTAGAGGTTCCTCACAAAAGTGGACATTGAACTACCTGAGGACCCAGCTATACCTCTCTTGGGAATATACCCAAAAGATGCTCAAGCATATACCAAAGACACATGCTCCACTATGTTCATAGCAACCTTACTTATAATAGCCAGAAGCTGGAAAGAACCCAGATGCCCTTCAACAGAGAAATGGATACTGAAAATGTAGAACATCTACACAATGGAATATTACTTATCTATCAAAAACAATGACTTTATGAAATTCATAGGCAAATGGATGGAACTGGAGAATATCATCCTGAGTGAGGTAATCCAATCACAAAAAAACACACATGGTATGCACTCATTGATAAGTGGCTATTAGTCCAAATGCTTGAATTACCCTAGATTCACAGAACACATGAACCTCAAGAAGAATGACCAAAATGTGACTGCTTCACTTCTTCTTCAAAAGGGGAACAAGAATTCACGTGGGAGGGAATAGGGAGGCAAAGTTTAGAACAGAGGCAGAAGGAAGACCCATTCAGAGCCTGCCCCACATGTGGCCCATACTTACACAGCCACCAAAGTAGATAAGATGGAGGAAGCAAAGAAGTACAGGCTGGCAGGAACTGGATGTAGGTCACTCCTGAGAGACACAGCCAGAATATACCAAATACATAGGCGAATGTCAGTAGCAAACCACTGAACTGAGAACGGGACCCCCGTTGAAGGAACCAGAGAAAGGACTGAAGAGCTTGAAGGGCTGGAGACCACATTTGAACAACAATGCCAAGCAACCAGAGCTTCCAGGGACTAAGCCATTACTCAAAGACATGGACTGACCGTGGGCTCCAACCTCATAGGTAGCAATGAATAGCCTAGTAAGAGCACCAGTGGAAGGGGAAGAAGCCCTTGGTCCTGCCATGCCTGCACCCCCAGTGAAAGTGATTGTTGGGGGGAGGGCTGTAATGGGGGGAGGATGGGGAGGGGAACACTCATATAGAAGGGGAAGGGTTAGGGGGATGTTGGCCCGGAAACCGGGAAGGGGAATGACAATCGAAATGTAAATAAGAAATACTCAAGTTAATAAAGATAAAAAAATTAAAAAAAAAATAAAGTGGCTAAACCTGTCCTAAGGTGAATGACATCTGGTGCCTGCTCAGATTGAAGAAGGATAGAAAATTTGCCTTTTGACTGCTTGCCTTATTCTTGATGGGCTCTTATACCTGACACTGCTTCATATCTTCTTAGACATTAGAACAGTACTTTTGGTCTTCAAATGCACACTGATTCAGCAGCAGTCCAGGGACTTTCTAGGCCTTCAGTACCATATTGTGACTGCAGAGACATCTACCCCTAGTGACTCTCTGATTCTCAGCCTCTGGGTTTGAATGAGTCATTGTTGGGACTACTCAGACCAGACTGCATAAACAGTCTAAAAAAAAGAAAACCTACAACATATTCACACTATTGGGTGTATTCCTGTAGAAAAGCCTTGATTAATATAGTACCCATAGTCACCTCATATAAGAAAAAAGAGAGGCCTTTTTTTAAAATGAAAGAATGAACATGTTACTTCTTCCCTGTAGCATCACAATGAGGAGAGAATCCATTAAATTTCCAATTTTAGAGAATTTTGGTGTGAGATACACATTTCTGTGGTCCCTTGATGCATTCCGTTCACTAAAGGTGATAATGTTTCTTTTTTTCATTTTAAAATCTGATTAATCAAAAATTTTAAATGTTTTTTCATTTGAATTTTCACTTTACCACATCTAGAAATAACCTAGCATTGGCCTTTATTCTATTAAGATCATTTTCCTATTCAGGGTTGTTTTATTTTGTATTGTTTTGTTTTGTTTTATTTTATTTTGTTGTGTGTTTTTTTCAACCTTTCCACAAGGTAGAGAAGAGAAGCAGAAACCTCTTCTCATCTGAGAAGAGAAACCTCAATTGAAAAAATGCCTTGATCAGACTGGGCATGTCTATGGGGCATTGTATTGATTGTAGGCATGTGTAAGGACCTAGACTGGTGTGCACACTCTCACCACTACTTACCAGTTTCCTAATGTATAAGAAAAAACATGGAGCAAGACACGGAAAGCAAACTTTTATGCAGCATTCTTTCATAGTCTCTGCTTAAGCTCCTGCCTCCTAGTTCCTGCTCTGCTTGTGTTCCATCCTTGCCTACTCTTGATGATGGATGATTAGGGTATGTAAGACACATCCTTCCCAAGTTGGTTTGCTCAGAATTTTTTTCATAGCGAAAGAATTTAAATTAAGATAGCCACTCATGTAATGTAACATATACTTGTCTATCTTATCATATCAATTCTCCCACCAAAACAAACATGGAATATCCAAACACACCAGAAAAGCAAGATCTAGTTTCAAAATCATATTTGATCATGATGCTGGAGGACTTCAAGAAAGACGTGAAGAACTCCCTTAGAGAACAAGTAGAAGCCTACAGAGAGGAATCACAAAAATGCCTGAAAGAATTCCAGGAAAACATAATTAAACAAGTAGAAGCCCATAGAGAGGAGTCACAAAAATCCCTGAAAGAATTCCAGGAAATCATAAATAAACAAGTAGAAGCCCATAGAGAGGAGTCACAACAATCCCTGAAAGAATTCCAGGAAAACACAATCAAACAGTTGAAGGAATTAAAAATGGAAATAGAAGCAATCAAGAAAGAACACATGGAAACAACCCTGGATATAAAAAACCAAAAGAAGAGACAAGGAGCTGTAGATACAAGCTTCACCAACAGAATACAGGAGATGGAAGACAGAATCTCAGGAGCAGAAGATTCCATAGAAATCATTGACTCAACTGTCAAAGATAATGTAAAGCAGAAAAAGCTACTGGTCCAAAACATACAGGAAATCCAGGACTCAATGAGAAGATCAAACCTAAGGATAATAGGTATAGAAGAGAGTGAAGACTTCCAGCTCAAAGGACCAGTAAATATCTTCAACAAAATCATAGAAGAAAACTTCCCTAACCTAAAAAAAGAGATACCCATAGACATACAAGAAGCCTACAGAACTCCAAATAGATTGGACCAGAAAAGAAACACCTCCCGTCACATAATAGTCAAAACACCAAACGCACAAAATAAAGAAAGAATATTAAAAGCAGTAAGGGAAAAAGGTCAAGTAACATATAAAGGCAGACCTATCAGAATCACACCAGACTTTTCGCCAGAAACTATGAAGGCCAGAAGATCCTGGACAGATGTCATACAGACCCTAAGAGAACACAAATGCCAGCCCAGGTTACTGTATCCTGCAAATCTCTTATTAACATAGATGGAGAAACCAAGATATTCCATGACAAAACCAAATTTACACAATATCTTTCTACAAATCCAGCACTACAAAGGATAATAAATGGTAAAGCCCAACATAAGGAGACAAGCTATACCCTAGAAGAAGCAAGAAACTAATCGTCTTGGCAACAAAACAAAGAGAAGAAAAGCACACAAACATAACCTCACATCCAAATATGAATATGACAGGAAGCAATAATCACTATTCCTTAATATCTCTCAACATCAATGGCCTCAACTCCCCAATAAAGAGACATAGATTAACAAACTGGATATGCAACGAGGACCCTGCATTCTGCTGCCTACAGGAAACACACCTCAGATACAAAGACCGACACTACCTCAGAGTGGAAGGCTGGAAAACAACTTTCCAAGCAAATGGTCGGAAGAAGCAAGCTGGAGTTGCCATTCTAATATCAGATAAAATCAATTTTCAACTAAAAGTCATCAAAAAAGATAAGGAAGGACACTTCATATTCATCAAAGGAAAAATCCATCAAGATGAACTCTCAATCCTAAACATCTATGCCCCAAATGCGGTGGTCTCCTCTGCTCTGCAGCCTCAGGAGTGCCCACTTGATCAGGCGGTGAGGTCTCTCTCCCACGGGGTTTGGGAGCAGAGAGCTGCTGCGGTCCGGGATCCGCCGGTGTGGGACTTCCGGTAAACACAGTAAGTGCCCGGCCTTAGAGGAATTTTGCCTCTGTGTGTCCTGAGTTCACCAGGCAGGTTTCTTGCAGGGGAAAAGTTGGTCCTACCTGCAGTTCCAAGGCTCAAGTTTGCTCGTGGGGTACTGCCTAAGTCCTCTCCGGTGTGGCAGCAACCGGGAAGATCTGCGCCGCTCTTTCCAGGAGCCTCCGTGCACCAGGGTTCCAGATGGCGTTTGGTGTTTTCCTCTGGCGCCTGGATGTGCACAGAGTGCAGTCTCTTCTGGTTTCCCAGGCGTGTCCGCCTCTCTGAAGGTTCAGCTCTCCCTCCCACGGGATTTGGGTGCAGAGAACTGTTTATCCGGTCTGTTTCCTTCAGGTTCCGGCAGTGTCTCAGGCGCAGGGGTCCTGCCGCTCCCGGGCCCTCCCCTAAGGGAACCCAGAGGCCTTATACAGTTGCCTCTTGGGCCAGGGATGTGGGCAGGGGTGGGCAGTGTTGGTGGTCTCCTCCGCTCTGCAGCCTCAGGAGTGCCCACTTGATCAGGCGGTGAGGTCTCTCTCCCACGGGGTTTGGGAGCAGAGAGCTGCTGCGGTCCGGGATCCGCCGGTGTGGGACTTCCTTGTATGACTTTTTGAAAGAAAAGTGTATTCACTCTTATTTATTTTGATGAATTGTTCTTTGGCTGACTTTTGTCTGTGGTCCCTCTGCATGCAGTTCCCTCAGTGGCCAGCAGACGCCACTAGATACCCTGTTACAGATGATGGTTAAGCACACTATAGGTCCTCTGAGTGAGCAGCAGATTTTGCATTGGGTTCTGTTGTTTATGACCTGGAGTTTGCCTCTCCCCTATGTTTATCTCTGGTGTTAACTGTCATTCATGTCTCTGACTGGATCCAGCCTGACTGGAGGAATGTAGAGCTCTGTGAGCTGGGTGACAGCTGGTCTCCTGGGAGTCAGGTAGTACTATCTCTGTTTATTGTGGGCCTCCTGTGTCTCTGCTTAGAGCAGACCTTCAGGGTCCCTGGAGTACAAACCCACAGGCCTCAGAGAATTTTGAGAGAGTCTGTCCTATTATTTTCTATCTTCCCTTCACATTTCCTACATCTTTAATAGAGTACAGAGTTGACAATTATGAATTATATTTCCTAGGTGTCTCTCAAACCAAGAGTTTGCATGTGACTAAGTTCTAGCCAGAAACATATGAACAGAGTCCATAGGCAAAATGTCTGCCATTTTCTTCTTTATGTTTACCCTCCCTAGTGCTGAGGATCAAATTCCTATATTCTTAAAGATAGTTGCTTTATTCAATATCAAGAATGTATGTGTAAAGTGTCAACATCTGGTATTGGGAATTCTCTTATTTTGTCCCCAAAAAGCCTCACATCTAGACCTGAGTGCCCCTGAGAGCTTCAACTGATAATAAAGAGTTGCCATAGCCAATGGCTGAGCAGAAAGATAGAAAGACAGGTCAAGGGTTTAGGAGAGAGGAGAGGATGAAGAGAGTCACCATGATCCAGAGTTAGAAGGATCAGATTTAAGAGCTACGGGAGAGAAAGCAGCCTATGATGTAGGTAGAAGGGAATAGGACCCTATTGGGGGAGTGGGGTGTTTCCCAGAAGGTAACAGGGCAGCAAAGATAAAACATAGATTTAAAAGGTGTTAAACCTGGGATGCAGGGTGGAAGGGTGAAGTATGGTAGCTGTCAGAAGAATTAGAAATGTGTCTTTCATTCTCGAAACCAGAGAACACTTCGGCAGGTCCCATGACTGTACTAAGGAGCCAAAGTTGTTTAATTAATTCACTGCTACAGTCTGGTACATTGAGGTCCCAAGTGAGGGTCGCATTAACCTGGACACGAGTTACACAGCCCAGTCAGCCAATGCACAGTTTATTCAGTTTCAACTTCTTTTAAAGGCAAAGCAGGATAAAAGTTTCCCACTGTTTCTAGTTCTCACCAGCTGCTATTTCTCTAGCAATAGCACATACTGGATCAAAGTGACCCAAACCTCCTTGCAGAATCTGTCAGCAGTCCAACTCTTAGACGTGTTAGAGGTGCTGCTGTCTAATTAAGGTATAAACAAAGTTACTTTCTCATGAGAAAATGACCATGAAGTCCACGTCCTCAGGTTCGCAGCTTATTTGGGAGACAGAGCACCAGGATCCTCTGCTTGAGGAAGTTGCTTCCTCTGTATCTCAGTGTGCTGAGAGTGGCCGAACCATCCTAGGGTGCCCTGCAGCTGGCAAGCTAGGAGAAGTCACCTCATGACATTTCTCTAAATTAAAGAAAAATAGTGTCAATCCTAATCCCTAGAGAATGGCTAAGCAGACAGAGGGACCTGTGGCCCTGAATAGCCAGAGAAATGCTGCCCTCTGTGGATTGGCTGCCTACCTTTGGGCTATCACAGGCAAGGGAAAACTCTCAATATTTGCACCGGATCCAGTCTTTTCCAATAGTTTGGCCTGTGCCCTAATTAACTTAAAAACACTTAATAATTTTAGTATTAATAATTTATTCCAAATTTCAGCTACATAATTCAGACTGTGCCTAAAATGGGAAAAATGAAAGGAAGTAAATTCTTAGTAATCTCAGATGTAAGAATCAGGGACTTTAGAGAATTATAGAGCCTTTGTTGTATAACTAAACCTTCAAGAAGTTCCTCTTAAACCTTGAGTGTAACCAAGCAAGACTGAGCCAGAAAGCAACATTCTGGTTCACTTTTATACTAGACTCAAGGACAATCATATAGAACACAAACATCAATCACAGACATTTTCTTTTGTCCTCTCCTGCTTACATGGAAAGCAATGGAGCCAGAAACTCAGATGATAAACTTCAGTCCAAACACAAGAAGCCAATTAAAATAACAACAACAATAAAGAAACCTGGTTTGATGGCACACACTTTTGCTGGGGGGACAGAGACTCCATATCCTCCCTAGCCAGTCAGCCGGGCTGACCTGTCCTATTCCTAGTCAAATGAAAACTCCCATTTTATAAAAACTGGTGGAAGGCACCTGAAGAGTAAACCCCAAGGTTGTCCTCTGGCCTGCACACATGCAAGCTCACATATGCAGAGCCACAGGACCAAACTAGCCTGTAAAAGGTTTATCATGTGCCAGGAAGATAGCTCAATGGGTAAAGGTTCTTGTGTGGCCAAGCCTGACATAATCAGTTCAATACCTGGGACCTACTCAGAAACCTGACTCCTACCAGATGGCCCTGACCTCCATGCTTTGAGGTTTGGTCTGTTGCTCTGTATTGTAATGGTAACTGCAGCCGTCCATGGCCTGATTGTCCAGAGACAAGAGAGTCCACATGTAGACCCAAGTGATACTATGTAAACATGTGTCCCCAAATTATTTCTGATAGATGAATAAGGATTCCAACAGTCAACAGCTGGGCACAGGGAGGGTTTAGCATCCCAGGACTTGAGGCATCCAAGAAGAACCATGAGGAATAAAGAAGGTGAAGGGAGGAGGAAGCCACCATGGGTCAGGTGGGTTGGCTAATTGGAGTTAAGAGCAGCCCAGATGAAGCACAGCAAATTATATAGTGGGATTATTAGCTGGGAAACAGACATAACAGCCAGAGGATCCATATCTTCCCAGCTCCTGTGCTGATTAAGGCTTAATGTAAATATAAAGCTTGTGGGTGTCTTTTATCTGGGAACTAAGTGGTCAGAGGCAGGGGAGAAAACCTGGGTTGGGATTAAATAATTTCTACAACATCTACACTCACAACTCCTGCCCCTCTACACACACATACACACAAAATAAATGTAATTTTAAAAAGGGGGATAAGGAACTTGTCATCAACCATGGGGATCCAAGTTCTATCACTAAAACCCATGTGGTAGGAGGATGACCTCCTCACTCATTGTCCTCTGACCTCCATATATGCACACTAACACATATAGGCATATGCACACAGAATACGATAATGTATCAATTAATAGATTAATAAAGTAATTAAAGGTTTTTGAAATCATCTGTTCTTGGCCCCTGCTCACTTCTTTCTTTGGTTTACACAGCTCGCTTCCCCACATCTGGCTCTCCTTCTCACATGCCTTTCATGTTTGCATGTGTGTTTCTCCTCTCTTACTGTCCATGTTTAACTCTATATTCACTTGTTTATAAACTACAGATCTGGTGGCTAGACACATGGTTTCCTGGTTAAAAGAACTTGCTGTGCGATCATAAGTCTTGGAGTCCAAATCCCATCATCCTGCAAACACCAGCCACTACATCTGCCAGGAATCAGACAACATCCTCTTGGGCAGAAATAATGAAATACTGCCAATAATTTGGAGGAACACACACTTACAAATATATGGCAAAAATGCAAAAGTTGTCCTTTTAAAATGTAGCTCACAAAAGTGTTAGGACCTGGGTTATGAATCAAAGGGAAGTAAAACTTCTGGTTCCTTTTATACCATGTGAGCCAGTCAAGTACTGTTATCTCTACAAACCTGTTCCTTTGTCCTTACGCCAAATTTAAATAGTGCTTTGGGATATTAAATGGGAAACCACTTAGCAAAGAGTCCTGGAGCATAGTCCATACTATGGACTTCACCAATTATTATTAAGTTTTGGAACAAATGTTAAAAAACAAGTAGGGTTTCATGTTCATTTTTAAGTGTCAGGCACAAGGCTTACAATCCTATGACACAAGGTTGAGAGTGATATATAAAAGGAATTACAAAACACCATTTGCCAAAGACAAATCCTAAGTAAAAATATGCTCTAATTTGAGAACCAAAATACAACATGTAGGAAAGTTCCTTGTACAAAATGGTAGAAAACATCACACTAAAGATAATAAGACACCTCTCCTTCCTGAACACTACAAGAAACAGAATTCCCTGAGATCTTCTAGGGTTTTCCTGTCTGGGTAAAGGAAGCCCCAGTAAGTTCTCTCGTCACCACAATCGTATTTCCAGTAGAACATCAAAGCAAAACCTAGGAAAGGCATCTGTAGCTTTCCCATTCTCAGCAATTCATTTTTATTTCATTCTAGACTTACCGATAAACTACTTCGAAAGGCAAACAAATTTTGGTAGGCAGCAAAATTTCACTCAAAAAATAAATAAAAATGAATTCTATTTTATCTTTTGACAACAATGAAAAGTGTCAGAGAACAAGAAATGGTAACACACCTTTAATCTCAGCACTCTGGAGACAGAGGTAGGTGGGCAGATCACTTGACTTTGAAACCAGGCTGATCTATAGGCTACTCAGGAAAAGTTTGTGCATCTCTGAAAAATCCAGCCTCCAAGAAAAGGAGAGAGAGAGAGAGAGAGAGAGAGAGAGAGAGAGAGAGAGAGAGAGAGAGAGAGAACCGATTTAATGAAATGGTTTGGATTATCTGTTTATATGTTTCTTTGCTTGGGGACTGGAGTGCAGAGGGTTTTCTAGCAAAATAAAGCAAGCAGAATTTACTTATGAAGCCTGCAGGCTCATTTCCCACAGCAGTACTATCCACCCCACTGCTAAACTCTGCAGAGCATCGATGGAGTGGGTATGAAACTTCTCTAGTTTTCCTTCAGGCTGTAAACTGCAGGCCAGTAGCATCCTCAATGCTGCCTCCCAAAGTGGCATCTTCATCTCATACCATCTCATCCCATGTGGTTGGGGGAATGAGAAGGATATGCAGGCTCTGATGCTGTTTCCCCTGTGTTTACTTTCCAAATGCTTTTATATCCTTGCTGTTTTCATGTTCCCCTTATAACAAAAGCCTCTGTGGCACTATTTCTATGTAATTGTCTCTAGCTTGTCACTACATGAGTACATGGTGGCCAGACTCTGCTGACTTTAATAGATACCAGAGAAAATTTGAGATCCACACCCCAACCCCCTCTGCCTTTATCTTGCTAGTCTCCACCCAGCTCAGTAGTGCATCGTGAGAGGATTCTCACAGAGGTGTGTGGACAGTCTAGTTTCTGATGAACAAGCTCTGTCTACATCACTTCCTCAATGACATCCTAGTAATGTGAGACAGCCAGTATGAAGCCCCTGACTTTTGCTTAGGGCAAACATTTAAGCAGGGCATACCCTGATCTCAGGTTCAGGGCAGTTTGTCTGCCTGACAGGTGGCTTTGTGTCTCCATGAGTAATCCCTACTTAAAGGTGGACTTGTCACAAGCAAGAGACCAGAGCTGAGCCTTACATTCTTAGAACTTCGTATCTTATCAATTACACTTCTGGGCTGCGTGCTTTCAGTCGTCACATATTCAAGTCACCAGTTTTGTTTGTTTATTTGTTTGTTTGTTTCCAGTATTGGACAGAGAGAGGTAGCAGTTCTATTGTGTTCTGTGTTTCAGACATATGACTGGATGGTTGACTTTCTGTCTCTACTTCTGCAGGTAGACCATCAGGCTGGATTAGTAAATTGGAATCCTCATTTTGTAGTTCAAAAGTGACTTCTTCCCACTTCTCATTGTAGCATCAGCATGTCAGTACAAGTTTAGTTTATACATAGTCTAGGATTTCTTAACAGAAAATATATTGATACCCTCAGCTTTAGAACTGAGACATAAAGCTTTTCTAATTTTCAGTTCCTGTTCTTGAGGCCATTGTATTTGGGGAACATCATGTGATTAGTAATTGCACGTCAACTTGGTCAGGCATGGGATGCCCAGGAGCTGACTAAATAGTATGTCTTACAGTATCTGGAAGAGTGTTCTAAAGAGCTTACCATCCACACTGGTGGACTAAAGGATATAACTCCTCCTCTGTGTGTGTGTGTGTATGTGTGTGTGTATGTGTGTATGTATGTGTGACATCTGGCCAGTTGCTGGCTGAATAGAAGGAGGAATATAGGTGAAGGTTGATTCCTAGCTTGATTTGGGGGATTGATCTGTCAGTGACATTTTTAATTCTCAGGCTGTCAGGCTGACTAGATCTCAACTGTGAGCTCTACAGTTTTGAGATTTCTTTCAAACATAACACTGACTTTACAAGTAGACACACATAGAGAGCCACATGTAAGTCAAGGGCTGGAATACAGACTGAGAAAACTGTTCCTAGGCAGTTTTGTAGCTTGAGTGTGAAATACACTATTGAAAAAAACATTGTGCATCATATGACTGTGTATACAGAACACACATGCAGAGAGAGACATATACAATTGGTTCTATTTCTTTTATTTCTTTGAAGAAGTCTGACTAATACTTAGTACTTGAAATCTAAAATTCATAGTTTTCTTTATGGATCTGTAAGTCAGAGGCTTTGGAAGGCAAGTTACTTGCAGTAGCTCATTCTTCAAAGGATGGCGAAGATAAACATGAAGGGAAGATATATGTCGTGGAGGAAGTTAACACGGGCTTGCATAGTTACATTGGCACGGCTCGTGTCTTTCAAAGCACTCAATCTTTACTTCCTGATTTCTACACATGTCTAAATGTTTTCAAAGGGAGTTCTAAGAACTCCATCTGTGCCTGGTAGTAAACTAGACAAGGCTCAGACCATTCACTGTAGCAAACAGAAGTCACTGAAACCTGGAGATTAGATTTAAAGGATGTGCACTGTCATCCACACAGTCCACAGAGTCCTGTGAAGTTTCTATGTTGCTGGCTATTGGATGTTTGCTATCCTCCAGCACCATCAGTCACTATCCTTGGTTCTTGTTTTGAGCCTGAACCTCATTGAGGACCTGCTAGAAAGGCAGTCTGAGTAGATCTCTGGTCATAGAAGATAGCAAGAAAGATGAGACCCATGAAGGTAACCTAGAACTCATGAAGGACTGAAGCCTTTGAGGATACACTGGATGTGCACATGTCTTACCGTCTCCAGCCTTAGTAGCACCAGTATCCTGCAGAGGAGCTCAATGATCTGAAAATGTACATGACTTGAGACTTGAAGAACCATTGGTGGAGACCGAGGAGTTCCATGTGCAGATGATGTCCTATGCAACAGGATGAGCCAGCAGGTCAGGGGGAGTGTGGGATGCCACCAGCATGCCTAGAGACTTGCATTTTGTTTTTAGAGTGGGGACACAATGGTGATGCTTCTCTGCTGCTTTTCAGATGACAGGCAACATGACACTTGCTCAATCGCAAGCGAGTGCTTGTCACAAGGATTCTGGATGGTGTTTTCTTCTCCTCTGGAAGATACAAGGAAACTGAACCATTCAGCTCCTCCAAGGCTTCAGGCATCTGCATGGAAGGCACAGCAAGAGGAGAGACAGTGTCAGTGCATCCACTGCTCCACCACAGTCTGATTTCTCATTAGGAAAACAAAAGGCCTCCCAGGAATTCGGAGACCTGCAAAGAAGGAGGTTGAAACAGCTTTCAAATGACTCAAAAGCGTTTTTTTTTTAAATTTTTTTAAAAAGATTTTATTTATTGTATATGAGTACACTGTAGCTGTCTTCAGACACCAGGAGAGGGCATCAGATCTCATTACAGATGGCTGTGAACCACCATGTGGTTGCTGGGAATTGAACTCAGGACCTCAGGAAGAGCAGTCGGTGCTCTTAACCGCTGAGCCATCTCTCCAGCCCCCTCAAAAGCGTTTTTAAAAAAATCTATTGAGTGAGTTCTCATGTGAAGTTCATAGAACACTCAGTTCCTAGTTTGAAAATTGGTATTTGAGGAGCAAATTAAACATCCAAACTTAGTAAAGTCTTCCTAAAAATATATCTTAAGGAAACCAAATAGGTCCAAATGATGACTGTTTTACTGTATAGAAGACTCTTAATTAAGAATATGGAAAGCAAAAAAGAATCAGAAAAGCCCACATTCTGTAATTCCTATTAAATTTAGCAATTGAGTTACTATGTTGAATTCTAATTAAAATGTTTAGCTGTTGGTACCTAAGAAAGTCACTTCGGACCAAAAGTAACCCTGCAGAGATTGCTTTCTTGTAGCTATGGGGAAAGAGGGGCTAAGGGTTCAGTGAAAGCTCAGACTGGACCAACAAGCTCATCAGGTAAAGGAACTTGCTACCAAGCTTGGTGACTTGAGTGTGACCTCTGGAATCAGGTCCAAAGGACAGAACTCCTCCCAAAAGTTATCCACTGATGCCACACAGTGCACGGTGGAATTCATGTGCACAAGTGCACACACACACACACACACACACACACACACACACACACAAAGAGAGGAGGGGCGTGAATAAACATAATATATTTTGCAAAGGCTCAAATGTCACAGTGCCTAAGAATGAATCTTAGCATCCAGTCAGTGTTGCAGAACAGAAGGCAGAAGCAGGCCAAGTCTTCAGCAAGCTAGGATGTTTCTAACAATGTGGGTCCTGTGGCAAAACAAGGTTTGGAACCAGGGTGTGTCCAAACAAATGGAACATAAAAGGATTTTTTGAGGACTTGATGCAGACATTTGCACTTGGACCAGAATTATTGTTAATGTTGGCATTCATTCTACACTCCACTGAGCCAAGCTCCCTGGGCAAGCCATCCCCAAATAGGACTTGGAAGTGCCATTTCCACATCTAGCTACTAGGATAAAGAGTCCCACCTCTAAATCCCCTGCCTGTGAGTTCAGAGCATTCCAGGGGTATCTGAAAAGATCTTCCCAGTACAGGCCCAATACCTCTGAGACATTCTCATGCTCTTCCTACCCCAGGTTTAGTCTCCTTGATGGTGACCTGGGCCCTTGAAAACAAAAGAAGTAAATAGTTCTTAAGAAGCTGTGGCTTTTTGTTTAGCTTCTGGTTCTTAGTGGCTTTGATGAGAAGCTAAATTATAGGAAAAAAGATTTTGCACATTAATTTGGGATCATAGAATTCACATCCAACAAACTGGCGAGACTGGACTCAGAGCTGGAGAGGGGAGACCCAGATGGAACTTGAGAACTGTCCAAAGCTACATCCCATTTCCCTTTGCAACTGCAAGAGCGGGAGAGACCGATTTCTGAGTTGTGCTGATTTGTCCTATACTAGGCTTGGTAATGAGAAAGCACAGTGCCTCCCTTTGTAGCCTCAAACTCCAGGCTCTCCTATCTCAGTTCCCCATGCATCAGGAGGGCATGTATGCGCTGCCACAGCGCTAGCAGGAACAGGAAGCTTTCTGTGTTCTGTTATCTTCTTCATGGGCTGAGGCTGAGCCTGGAGTCTCCATGTCAGTAGCATCTTTAAAGGCTGTTCCTCTGCAGCTCTGAAACTTTTTTTTAAATACAAACCAAGTTTATTTTGCCTTTTAAGTAGTCTTCATATAGCACTACAGCTAGGTAAACTATGTGAATTAGTATACATCATCTCAAAAGCCAGAGTCTTGTTATCGTTGTTGTCGTTTTTTAATGAGTTGTGAAAAAGATGCAGCCTATTCAATCAGGATAAATATTTTTAACCATTTCACTTTGAGTTAATGAAGGCTCACAAATTAGCAACACTCCTCATTGAGGAAAACAGAAAGCTATTGTCGACAAGGGACAGCTCACACACACAAGCAAAAAGAATTGTGTAAAAATAACTAACTGTTCCCATATTAAACCTTGACCACTGGTGAGATGCCTGGGGAGGTTCAATGTCAGAATATTCAAGCACTTGGGCACCCTCTAGAGGAACATCTTGAAAACCTTCAAAACTTCATTTGGAGAGGGTCACTGTCAGAATATTCAAGCACTTGGGCACCCTCTAGAGGAACAACTTGAAAACCTTCAAAACTTCATTTGGAAATAAGAAAAATCTAATTTTACCTAAGCTATGAAATTTTAAGCTCAGAAGTACCACTTGGACATTTTTATTTGGAAACCTCTCCAGAAGGTGTCTTTCTCTAAAGCACCCATGAAATGGGCGCAGCCACTGTCTTTGCTACTGTTCCAGTCCTTTCTGTACAGCAACACAGGGACAATCATCTCCAGTTTCTGAACTGCAGTAAACTGTAAGCACTGCTACATTGTGGGGCAGGTAGCTTTCCTCCAGTTCTTAGGGATAGCATTCTTAACATTTGAATGCCTGTAGCATCGCTCATCTTTGGCCCTTCTTCCTCCCTCCTTCCTGTCCTTCTATTTGTCTGTGCTAGACAAGGTTCTGCCATTAGACTGTCACCCCATATCTGAGTTTCTTTTCCTAGGATTAAGTTACCAAATCATGTAAAGTCACATCCCCTGAGATGACAGCTTGTTTCCATGTCACTTCCTTATGGCTGTTCTTTTGAGAAAGGCTCTCAATGCACAGCTCAGACTTAACACAACCTAGAGACCCTCCTGCCTCTGACTCCCAGACCACATCACTTTCATCTGAAAGGAGATTAAAAGCTCAAGTTTCAACTTTTGTCCCCAGTCCTGGGAGCTTTCTCTCTTGAAGATGCTCTGATAATTTAGTGGGCCACCGTTGATTTGAATCAGTTTGACTTTGGGTTGGTAAAAATTTTCACTGAGTTCATGGACTTCATTTCTTCTCTTTGAGTCTCTGAGAACCTGGTTCTTATATTGTTCTTCAGGGCCCAAGAGGCCAGAGATTAGAAGTACACCAAAGGTGAAGATTCTAGTAAGAAACCTTGTCCCATAAACTCAGGCCTTAAAGAGAACGCTAAGGATGACTTAGAAGTAAAGGCAATGTATTTTTACACTCTGTTCATGGGGAGAATAAAAATCAGTAAGATACCGGAAAGAGGACACTAAAGAAAACAGAGACCTGCCCATGAGACCTTACAGGTATCTGTTGGTTGGGGTTCTCTGTGAGCTTGTAGCCCCAACATCATCTCACCTGGATGTTCTACTAACATCATGCCTGATTGAGTTTACAGTTGTTTAAGATCAGACATAGTACCAGTGTCGTAGTCAATGTTCTATTGCTATGAAGAGACACCGTGACCATGACAACTCTTACAGAGGAAAAGTTTTAATTGGGACTGGCTTAACATATTTAGGGGTCTAGTCTATTATTGTCATGGGGGGGGTGGGAACACAGGAAGCCATGGTACTAGAGAGATAGCTGAGACCTCTACATTCCAATCAGCAGGCAGTAGGAAGGGAGCAAAGACATTGGGCCTAGCTTGACCATTGTTACATTCTCTTTTTGATTACCAAGAAACAAATAGATTTAGGTCTGTGGAGATTTCCAGGCAAATGTGGTGGTTAGGCCCTGTAATTCTAACAACCTGGAGGCACAGAATAAGTCAAGGTGAAGACCAACTTCAGCCCAGAGTGAGACACTGTCTCAAAAAAAAAAAAACCCACAAAGAAAAACAAAAAAAGAAGAGCCTGAGGAAATGTACCACACCTTGAGTACATAACCTTCTGGATACCCTGAGAGATTACTTTGGTCAGTCTAGTTGGACAATAAATCTTAACACTGAACAGCACTGATCAATCAATAGGCCTTGACTGTATATAATGAGAAAGGGGGTGGAGCATAAGTATTCATTGCTCTGTGTTCTCAGAGAGGATAATATGTAGACAGCTGCTCAACCTGCCATGGTGGACTGTGGCCTCCAATTGTTGGCCAACATACACTACTTCATTAAGTTGATTCTCGGGCATGTGATTTAGTAATGGGGAAGGAACTCATGTGGTAGGACATCTACAAATCTGTGTGAACAGGCAGGCATGTTAAAAATAGGGAAAGGGTCCAGAGGAAGCTTCATAAACCAGAAAATCTCCAAATTGCAGTCTTTAAGTATACTGTATGTACAACACCAACATTAACATGTAAAACATATCCAGATTTCAAGGAGAGACATTCTAGTCATGGTGGCACATGTGTGTAATCCCGACACTGGGAAGATGAAGCAGGTGGATCTCTGTGAGTTTGGGTCAGCCAGGACTACATAAGCTGGGAAGTGGAGTGGAGATCTATGATTGCAAGGAGTGTTGTAGTCTAGAAGCCAGGAGAGGCAATTTGAACAGATGGTAGGTTTACTCCACTGTTATAGCAACTAGGACTCTGCTTCATTGATTCTAGTCTTAGGGAAGAAGAAAAATAAGATCCTGCATATAGGTTCCACTTTTGAGCCAAGATTCTGGATCCATGGCAGTTTGGGAATCTTTTAGGGAACTACGATCTCAACCAATGATTCTCAGCCTCCCTAATCCTGTAACACTAATATATTTGCTCATGGCTTTGTGACTCTTAACCATTACTTCATTTTGCTTCTCTTCATAATTCAAATTTTGCTCCTGATTTGATTATAAAGAAAAATGGATGGAATATCTGATATGGAAAATATATGTGACCCCGTATTGATTATAACCCACAAGTTGAGAATCACTGGTCTAAACTGCTAATTTTAAACAAAAATGTTTTTCAAGTACTTTCTACAATGTACATTGACCATTACTATTTTTGTTTTATTTTCAATAAAAAAAGGATTTTATTATTAACATCGATGGAAGCTTACTAACCTTGGATTTTTATGAAAATTGGCTTAGCATCCCAGATGGAACTCTGGCTGGAAAAATTAATGGCATTCAAAGTAAACACTTGGGGAACTGCACCAATATAGAAGCAATGCTTTTGTAAGGTACATAGGCTTGTGTTTACAGGATTATAAACTGAAATGATCCCAAGAGGTTTCTATCCCAAGAGGTTTCCTTAGGTCAGACATGTATTGTCACTTTTTAAACATTCCCATTTCTCAAGCTAGCATGTTGAACCATGTCTGTAATCTTACCTGGGAGCCTTCTCCTTTATAAATGTCATGATTTAGAAGACAGTCTATGTAACACCGCGTGCTCAGGTCAGTTTAGAGTATTGGTTTAGTTCCTGTGTGAGACAACTTAAAAGAAGTAAGTGTGTATAATACCTGTGGGTTACTTGCATCCTAGAATTGTTACCATGGTATTGTGAATAGTTCACATGGTCAATATGTGTCATTGATTAGAACAGGAATCTCTTACTGAATTCTTCTTTCTCAACTATACCTACCTAGAGAAGTCTAGATCAGGTATAGCTTTGACTTTTTTGAATCATTTTTCTGTGTGATACATAGAATAATTTCATACTTAACCAGAGCTTTGACCTCCCATTGCAACCCAGGAGCCCTGCATCTCTGGCTTGCTGTAGCAAAGCTTTTATAATTGCATTTTGTAGGGTCACAAGTGTGCTTTCTGCTCCTTATGTTCTAGAGTGTCACAAGAGTGTTACATGGATTCATACTACATTAGATATTAAATGTGTCTCCACTCCATTATGGTTGGAAAGATGGTTTGCTGTTTAATAACACTGGATGTTTTCATACACAGAACACACATGGTCTTCAAAAATCTTCATTCATTCTAATACCAGGGCATTGAGTAGAGTCCAGAGTGGGATTTTGCTCCTTATGTTCTAGATTGTTATAAGGGTGTGTCATCGATTCATAATACATTAGATATTAAATGTGTCCCCATGGTGGCAAGAAAGATGGTTTGCTGTTTGATAACACTGGATGTTTTCACACACAGAATATACATGGTTTGCAACAATATTCATTCATTCTGTTACGAGGGATCCTGACATGTTCCTCTGGCTTCTGTAGGTAGCAGTCATACATCTAGTACACTGAAATTCATAAATAATTTGAAAAATGTTTTTTCCGTGATTCTGTACAGAAAAGTGACTTGCAGAAAATATTTTATGTAATACTCTAGCTATATATTCTGACTTCTTTTGAATTCTGACTATACTGTGAGTTGGTCTACAAAACATTTACCCTATTTGTTCTTTGTAGTTAGATTTCTAACTTTCATTATTTTCAAGATGGTCTAACCTAAAATTCTCCTTTTTCTTTGTTTAGCTTTTGCAACAGATGCCAGAACCAAACTTTATACTATTAAAACATCTCATATGTGTATTAGTAATAATAAAAAATTCTTCCATGAATAATTTAGACAGTTACAGGTTATCTCTGCGCATAGCTCCACATGTACTGTGGGGTCAGACTTCGAGAGATTCATTATTTGGGAGTGACGTCTTAAGAAAGGTAAGAGGATCTGAAATTTGCCTTTGGGAACAAAAGTCTAATTATTATTCAGTAATTGGGAATACTTTACAAAGATGATTTCTCTAACAGGAAACCCTAGGATTGCATTCTTATGGAGTGGAGTAGAATATGTATTGATCTATTTCAAGAAGATTTAGGAAGGGAGATTTTTAATGTAGTTTAAACTAAGTTAATCATTTCTTTCTACTGTTCTTTCCTTCTTTCTTCTTAGATATTGATTTAGATATTGATGTTTTAGCCAACAATAATCTGTACATATAATGGTAATCCAAGAAGACTAGAGTGAAATTTTAAAAGATCTGGATTACCTAGGTTTTGTTTGTTTTTTCCATTGTAGCCCTATTTTTGGAGTATAGAATAGTTGTGTTTCAGTGTGGTGAGACCATGATATTACTAAATATTCACATCATGTGAATTGCTGGTCATATTAAAGCACATTGCATATATATATATGTGTGTGTGTGTGTATAAATATATGTCTGTGTGTGTGTATGAATGTGTGTTTGCATGTGTACATATACGTGTAAGTGTACTTGTACATGTATTTCTATATGTATATACATATGTAATGATGAATAATTGGGGTATATTATTTTGTATGCTTTCCATTATTTTAGCACTAACCTATTTCAGGTACAGTTTTATGATCCTCAAGTATACTGTAGCTGTTAATTTTATTATAAACACATATACATCAATATTCTTCACTCATTTATTTACTTTATATCCTGATTGCAGTCCCTTCCTCCAAGTCCCATCTTTACAACCTGTTTTTCCCTCCATTCTTCTTTACTTCAGTAGTGTAGACCTACCATTGACACCAACCCACTCTCATACATCAGTTCACAACAGGAATAAGTGAATCACCTTCCACTGAAGCCATACAAAGCAGCCCAGATAAAAGAAAGCAATCCAGTTGTAGACTACAGAGTCAGAGCCAGTCTGCATACTGGCTAGGGGACATATGTGTGTGTGTGTGTGTGTGAGTGTGTGTATGAGTGTGTGTTTGCATGTGTACATACAACTGGTAGGGGACATACCTGAAGATCAAGCTGCATATCTACTACATATATATAGGGGCCCTAGATCCTGCTGCTGGAGCATATGATGGGGGAGATCCTGCAGATTCAAAGCTGCAGGATCACAATGATTAAAGGCTACAGCAAGATACCAGGATATAGAGGGAGAGGCATCTCCAGGACGTTCCAGTATTGAGAGTATAGTAAAATACAGAGAGCTTAAACCAGACTTACTTCACTATACATTTGCAAGAAAATCTGTTTGGACAAGAGGGTATAATGTGTGACCACTTATGGCACAACACATCTCACACACTGTATTTTTAATTTTTTTTAAATTTAGTTTAATTTTTTTAAATTAAATTTAAATTTTTATTTAATTTTAATTTTTGAAATTTAGTGAGGGGGGATTGTTTCCAAGGGGTATATGGAAGGATTGAAAAATGAAATGAGAGTTACTTGGTAGCATGATTAGAAATTTCAGAGAATTAATAAAGGACACATATTTTGAAAAGGATAAAAGATAAAGAAAATGTAAATATGACAGAAAGCAAGGTACATGTTAACTAGTAGCTCCCAGGTATTAGGTCCACAGGAAAGAAGATACCATGATGTTACTCACAATGGAGGATGATAGCCCAAGGGATACCTTGAATAAGATTCTTGCTCAGGACTGTACTTGACTTGAACTAGAAACGTAGCTTGTTTAGTTAATTTCTAATTACCAAGGTACTGGAAACCTAAAATCCAAGACTATATCAAACTGCATGTTTACTCCAAATGAAACAATAAAATGTATTTTTCACTCTTAATAACTATTAAAGATTCTTCCTTTATGGACAGTTCTTTTCAAATATTCTTTTGTATGGTCAGGTATGAAAACAAAGAAGCAAAACTATCCTGTACAATCTGCATATAAAATAAGACTATCCTGTGCAGGACTGCTCAAAAATAATCTGAGGTGCATGCTGAGGAGAAACATATGTGATGAATAGAGTTTGCCTAACCTAAGTCATCATCTCAGAAGAAAAGTAACTTACCAGCGTTGTTCAATTGAGGAAGTGTCGTAATTTTCTACAATTGCTGTGACAAAACACTGATGAAAAGCAACTAATGGAAGACAGGTTACACTCCACAATATACTTGCAGTTACCAGTTAAATACTGAGAAATGTCAGAGCCAAAAATAAAACAGGGAGGCAAGAACTGAAGCAGAAGCCTAGTAGGATCACTGCCTCCTGCCTTGTATCTCATATCTTTCTTTTTCTGACTAATAACTCAAGGGTGGCACCATCCTGGAGATCTGGGCCCTACAAATTCCAAGGTTAATCAGGACAATATCCTTTAGGTTTCACTATACAATAGGTCCATCTGATGGAGGCATTTTCTCAATTAAGACTCCCTCTTCTCACCAACTTCTCTCAGTCGCATTTCTATTGCCTTAATAAAACATCAGGATTTAAAAGACCAACCAAAGAGTGCACATGGGGGGACCATGGCTCCAGCTGGATATGTACCAGAGGATTGTCTTATTTGGCATCACTAGGAGGGGAGCTGCTTAGTCCTGAGGGGCTTGATGGCCTAGGGTAGGGGAATGCTAGGTTGTTGGGGCAGGAGTGTGTAGTCAAGTGAGAGAAAACTGCAGTAGAGGCAGGGGAGGAGATATAGGATTTGTGGAAGGGAACTGTGAAGGGGGATAACGTTTGAAATGTAAATGAATGAAATAAACAATAAAAAAAATAAAACTACATGACCAGGAAAACTTATTGAAGTAGGTGGTTATTTGGGACCTACAAATGCTGAGCGAGTATAGCACTTCAGTGTCATGACAGAGGAGCACGACTGCAGAAAAGAAGAAAAAACAAACAGGAAGCTGAGACCTGATGGTTCTTATCTTGGGAAGCAAAAATGTAGCAGAGAAAGTACATTGAAAATGGGCACCTGACTTTTGTAACTACAAATTCTAAGCAGTGGCACTCTTCACCAGGCAGACCAAGGCACCAGAGAATTGTCAATGAGAGGGTATTGCGATGCCTGGAACTAGAGAGGCATCCCATTCAAAACATCACAATAAACAGCTACCCCCACCCACACACAAAAGAGTAACACACAGCAGTCATTAATTTGGTACACTCACAGTTTTTTGCAGCATATCAGTTCTGAAATGTTGCTTTGGTTAAGTAGTTCTTCTGTTCTTTGCAATATGCATGAAATTTTAACAAGTTGTATAAAGATGCAAAAGACTTAGAGTCTCCAGTTCGAGACTTCATTGCATGGGTTCCTGTCTGTAATTTTCCTCCTAGTATTTCTTTTCATTTTTAAATTTATTTTGTAAACTATGTGAAATGACAATCTTGCTTTTGCCTTGTGGTGTTACAGATGTCTCTTATACAAATTATGATTGACAACTATGATCAAATATTTGGAAATGATGATATATTTAGTAAACACATTGACAAAAGGTCTGAAGACTTAAAGACATACAAAGAATCAATAAATTATACTGGAAAATCTCCTATTATGACAAAAGCCATAGCTGGACACAACTGGAAAACCAATGATATTGATGAAAAATTTAATATTTCATATGCTGCACTGCAGGAAGAAAGTCCTACAGGTAAGACAAGATTTATTTATTCATCAAATGAATGGAGTCATTTGATCAAATCATGTCATGATGTCATAAATTTGTGTATATCAGAGAAGCTTTGGGACACAAAATGATTATTTGAGAGAGTATGGGAAAAGTTTTTAAACATCATACACACACACACACACACACACACACACACACATATATGTACTCATATACTGAAATACATGTGGATACATCATTCAGGTATGTATGACACATTCTTTATTTAGAGTATCCACCAATATTGTCTGCTATATTTTCCCCCCTTTCTTCCCATGGTCCTTAAGTTAGAGAATTTCTTGCATATGAAATTATTATTTTTGATAAGATCATTTAGAAACAATGATTTGATTTAAAAATTGATTAAATATTCTGCAAGATTAAGCCCTGCATCACTGTCAACATGCTTTGATTTCCTAGCACGAAAATACTAGTGTTTGTTTAATTTCCTATGAGAAACAATATTTGTCAAAATCTTATCATTGGTAAAAATATTTGCATAGGATCCACTACAAAACCTATGAGAAGTATGATAAAGAGGTTAAATACACCTGATTATCAGGTGGTAGCACACAAATTCAAATACATTTTTAACTGAAGTAATTCTTTCTATAGAGTTAAGAAAATACACCCAAATATTACCCTTATCTTAAGTGATGTGAATCTATCATCTGAGAATATTTGTCTGATGATGACACTTTATGTTTCATTTAGTAGGACAAAACAGAACAACTACCACATATAAGTGGTAGTGGATGCTTTAAGAAGGTCTAAGGTCATTGTATTTTAATGTTCCCTTCTACCTCCCATTTAATCATATTAGAAGAATTATTCCAAGATCCTATGTTAGTTTTATATTTCGCCGTATTAGTTACAAATAGTTTCCACTCATTGTACTTATTTTATGCTGCATATTTCATATTGTGTGCTATTATAACAAATGTTATTAAATTGGGTAATTCCTTACACTCCAATGTGCCTTGTTCATGGTCCTACACAGTCTTTGGAAAAATTTTCAATCTCTGCCTCTACAGCCCAGTTATAATACTAGTTTTTCCAACTCTGTTACCAATGTGTGGCCAGAAGCTAATGACACTGAATAATCCCTCAGAATTCTTCATAGAATCCCGTGCCATAGAAAGTTATAAATAAAATTCCATTAACAATCAAAATTAATCATCACACATGATGAACTTAGAGGTGGATCATGGTTTTAGAATATACAAAATGACCTGAAAAGATGATCCAGTGTCTAAAGCAATTGAGATTTAGACTATGTGACATGAATTTGGGTCATCAAAACATACATTAAAAAACAAACAAAAGTAGGTATTGTAGCACAATCATCTCTAAACGAGAAGTTTCTACCTGAATAAAGATGGCAGTCAGATACAGTAACAGAAGCTTATTGGACAGATATTTCTGACGTATTGTTCAGTAATGATCAAAAGACACTCCCCCCCCCAAAAAAAAGAGACAGAGAGAAAGACCAATACTGGAGGCTCCTCATATGTTAATAAGCTCAAAGCTCTAATTAATCTCTAAATATATATCACCAGTGATGTGATCTGCATGTGTTTTACACACACACACACACACACACACACACACACACACACGCACGCATGCATTACATACACTGAGAAATGCACAGAAGCATACAGCATATTTGTTATATCTCTCTTCATCACTTGAGGCCTCAACATGAAATATTGTTTATTCATGGTTTGTCTATCTCAAAAGTGTCTGTAATCCAAATTTGAGAAATGGAAATCTTACAGAAAACTCCAGTAAAGAAATTGATAATTTTTCATATTTGCTGTTCTTGGTCTTTCCTGAACTCCCATTACTGTAAGTTTACAATGTTTTCATTTATTACTAGTATTATTTTAAATTTTTATCAAAAATTGAATTATAGGACTTAGCCTGACTTTCCTCCCTTAAGTCCATCACAGTCGCTGAACTTTCTTCTTTTTTTTGGAGTTGGGGACTGAACCCAGGGCCTTGGGCTTGCTAGGCAAGAGCTCTACCACTGAGCTAAATCCCCAATCCTGTCACTGAACTTTCATACTCATCTCAATATTGTTTTGTACATGTATATATATATATATATATATGTATGTAGGTATATATTTATCTTTACAAATATGAATATTACTTGAGTTCATTTTGTTCTGTTTGTGAATATGGTTTCCATGATATACAGTGTGTATTAGACAATCCATATGCAGGTCATTTCTGGAAAAATTAATATTCTGTCAGTCATAATTAGCTGCCTATAACTTTTGAGAAGCGAAATTTTGACCATTGCCTTAACACTGCATTGACGTTGCTATTATTCTGATTTTGCACCTATTTTTATGAGAGGCAATTTCAAAACAGACTTTCAAGTATGCTGGGTCTTACAGTATTTGTAAGCCCTCTACAATGGTCCCTGAGCAACAGAGCATTTAGCTCTAATTTACATGTATTCACTGGTGCTGGATTTTTCGTAATGCAATTATCTCTTCATTGTGTCCAAGTTTTTGTTTTCTGTAATGGTCTCCATTTTCTATACAAAGAGGCTTCTTTGGTGTAGGATGATGGCCCCAATTGTTGGTACATATAAGACTAATATTTAAATGCTGTAAGGAACGTCACTAATTTATTAAATTAATGTCATCAATTTTAAAGTTTATGACCAAACTAGCTACATAAATCGGACTAGATTTCTAGCTCCAGCCATGATTTCAATCCTGGTGAGAGAAATTCTACAAATTGTTAAAGTACTTCCTGTGGCTTTCCCCCAAAATATGGATGCGTCAGGTAGCGCTTGGATTTCTCTCAAGGTTGGTGGCTTGAGTGCCAGTTGCCAAATAAATCTTACAAGGAATCTCAGCAATCTACCTGGATATGTCTTAGAAGCCTCTAGGTTTAAGTCAAAGTTCTAAGGTAGATAAAACCGTAGGCAAGTTGACACGTTAGGGAAGCAATTGATAGTTGTACCCACCTATAATACCTATAAAGTACGATGATAGCCAGTATGGCAAGATAGCAGAATAGGTTCAATAAGTGACACTAACAGCTCAGTTCAAAACAACTGTTCTTTGATTAGACTTAAATGTATTTTCTTTACCATAGAATTGAACATGGTTCTGGGTCTTTCATTTGGTTTCTCAGAAAAAAATGTTATTCCTAAGTATGCTTTTAAAGTTCAACATTTGGTATCTTGTTATTTCTCTTTAGGATCATCCGTGCAGGTCCTTAGACTTGTCCAAGTCACATATTTTCACTCCTCTCTGACAAGATAAATTCATTTTCCTAAAGTAATATGATATAAATGTTATATATATATACAATTCCTTCTTTTTGGTTACTTTAGTTTTCTTCTTTCCACATCTGCAAGTAGCCTTAATTGACAATAGTCTAAAACATCAAAAGTTGAAATTTCTAGCAATAAGACTGCTTACCATATTGAGTTAATTGAAGAATATTTAACAGTGAGTGCCTTATGTCTGCAAGGATGATAATGATTCTATCACCTAGAATTTCCTTATAGTGTGTGCTGCCCCTCATCAAGTTATTTGTGAAATATTATGGTACCAATGGCTTCCTTTGCTGATCTTGGTCATACTCAATTTACTCTTGTTTCATACAGCATATGTAAACAAATAAGATAATATTAAAACTGCATATGACCAAGGAGACATATATTAGAAATGCAGAATTCAAGGTATGTCTTTTTGAAAATCATATGATAGTAAACATAAGTGAGCCTAAATATTCCAGAAGAATAATCAGATATCTTGTAAATTCTTTCAAAAGTAACAACATAAAAGATTAACACACAAAGTGAGTACTCCTTCTTGTAAAAATCACAAACTTACTGAAAAGTAAATCAATGAAAACCTGTCATTAACAGTAACTTTTAAAAGTATTAACTTTCTTGGGAAAATTCTATCCGAGAAATAAAAGGCTTTTGTGATTAAATAAAAAAACAAAAACAAAAGAAAAAAATGAAAAAGAAATTCAACCCAAAACAAAACAAAATGTCTTATAAATTGAACAGATATCAGATTATGGAAAGATTCCCACATGTTTATGAATCGGTGAGATTTAAACAGTAAAAATTCTAGACCATCCTATAGTAACATTTTGATTTTATCCTTTGAAAGCTTGATAAAATTTATAACACTCTTGATGTTTTTAGGAGAAATAATATTGTAGAAGTGCTTTTTAAAATTCTTTCCTCTCAGTCTTCTGCCATGTTCCCTTGGCCTCACCCATAAAGCCTCACCAACATCACTTCCTAAACATTAACTGAACAAGGCAACACCAATGAACATGGAAAACTAAATGGCACCTGAAACCTAGACAAAGAAATATAGGCAATTGCATCGTAAACACGAGTATGCGATTTTATCTAAAACAAGTGTATTTTGTGGATGCAGGAGAAAGATGAAACCTGCTTTCTGACCCAAACTGATAGTCTGTATATTATTGGTGTGAGACAGTTAATGCTTAGAGTTATTAATGAGCAGTATTTATGGGTCTTTGTTATTTTTTTGTTGACACATACTTTCCCCCTCTTTTTCGAATGACTGCAGGGTTATTTATCATTTCTGTCCTCTTGTGTATATGTACGTTATCTTCAGCCTGCTGTTTGCCTTTTGTAGACCAAGATTGATGATGAGAAATGACTTAGTGGTGCTTAAACTATGTAATGTTTCTCCTCTTCTGTTGATATGAATGATGCTTTTGCTCAGTAATAAAGTCTAGGCTAGTATCTGTATTCTTTGAAAACATGGAGAACGTTGATGCAGGCCCACTATATTTTAGAATATCCACTGAAAATTCAGATATTAGTCTAATGTAGTTAACGTTATGTGTGACTTTGTCTTTTTCATTCATAGCTTTTCGTATTTTTATTTCTATGTTCAGTTAGCCTTTGACTATTATGTGCTTACTTGATGTTTTCTATGCTTCTAGTACTTTAACACATATCTCTTTTTGATTTGGTGTGATAAATGCAAAGGATATACAAGGTTAAAGAGAGTTCAGTTTCAAAAATGATTTCCCTTCTTTCTTATATTCAACAAACAGAAAGGCTGTATATATACATACCAAACCACCAGTTTATTCTGATCCAACACCACCAAGAAAGAAATGCTTATTTGGCAAAAATCTTACAAGCATTTATGTCGACAGAAAGCTGCCTGCTCCAAAACTTGTGAGTATCATTTTGGCTTTCTTTTTTTTTTTTTTTTCATTTTGGCTTTCTATAGCACCTTTCTCCTCAGTAAGCTATTTAATCAAACTGAGGAATGTTCAGATAACCAATCTATGAGAGTAAGATCATTTTAAAACAGAAATAAGTTCTACTGTATTTTGAATAATGTAATTGAAAGAAAAAGAGAAGAAATACCATTCCCATGTTTTGCACTGACTGCATCCAAGATTGAAACCCACCAGTATGTTGGAGGAAATAATTCTATGGAAGTGCCCCACTAATTACCCAACTGTAAAGTCTTGCAGCTTCTTTATGACTCCACATATCTCTGGAATCTCCCTTAATATCATTGCCTCTGAAATTACTCAATACTTAAAAATATCTGTAGGCTTTTCCTTTAAATGATCAATGAATTAGATGAACACACTTGTGTATATATATATATATATATATATATATATATATACATATACACACACACATATATATATATATATAAACATCATTTATCCTAGTGGACTATATTTAAATGCCATCTGATATGGCTTAATCTTTTTTAAATGAGTTATTAAACTTCTTTGGAAACATATCTTTATTATCCAACATCGCTTTCAGCACTATAGCTGTGATAGGAATTTATGCTGTTTGTGAACAAATTTATCCTGTCTGACACATGAGCATTACTGCCAATTTCTTATGTATTTTAGAGAAGAATTTTCTGGTAACCTTGTTTGTATTCATGTAATCAATTTAACGTGGAGTAAACCCATGCATGGTAGTCATGTTTACAGAGTAAATTATGGAAGAATGATAGAAATATGCTTGGGTTTTTAAATGTGAAAGCATCTGTACACATAGTTGAAATTAAGAAGTCACAGAATAAGGATATAAAAGTCTCAGAAATATGGTGAAAAATATTTCTTCAAAACACAAAAGTTAGGATTCATAATACAGGCCAGGACAAACAGTAAGTAAAATAGTGAGTTGATCTCTGGAAGGGAAATGTCCCAATATTTACTTAAGATGCCAGGCTTGAGAAAGATATTGATAGAAGGAAACACAAAGTAATAGAGGACCATTCACCACAATGCTTTGGGGAACAGAAGTCCAACAAAACCATGATGTTACAAATGAAAAAATGGATTAGGGAAGAAAATGTATTTGGAAGCTAAAACAGAAACAAGTTCAATGACTACTTTATTCCTCTCAGTAATAGCTGTGCATCCAAAACTGTCCTTGCTCAGGTTCACAATAAAAGACATATTTGTGCTTCAGGTGTGGAGCTCTAATACTACATCCTTATCCCACACAGGATAAGTTATCCATAATTGCAGGTAAAGGACGAGAATCAGATCACATATTCGAAATTCTACCTGAAAATTCACATTGGTGCCTCAGAGAGAGGATTGACAGTGAACAACTCATTGAATGGATTAAGGAATTCATGCTTGTAATAGCATCTGTCGTGAAGGTAAGGAAGGTTTTCACGTCACCAACATTAAGCATCCCTCTAGAGATGCATATGTGCTTTCTGTCCTTAAGATTACATGAGGATGACTGTTTCTAAGAACTATGGACACGTGACCTCTTGATAAGAGGCATGGCAGGTAAAAGTCTGACAAACCCAAAGATTCATCATAAAGACACAGGTGAAGAGCTTCTGTTGGAAGTTAACATCCTCATATATCAGATGGGCTTTAGTTGGGCATTATAAATATTCCCACTGATTTCACCTCTGAACATACCCTGTGAATTAATAGCTGAACAAGTTATAATGGTGGTAAAAATATGCTTTATCAAATGAATGTATTAAATAATACCAAAAAATATCCTTCAAAAATAACAGTTCAAATTGACAAGTCCAACACTCACCTACAATAGGCTATCGATGTTGAATATTACCCTCCATCTTGTATATACAAGAAGTCATTTTCCTTCTCAATCAAAAAATAATCCAGCACTTTCACTTTAGCCAGATATTGCCATTCTAATTCCATGAGAAATATTCAAGTATTAGCCTAACCTACTTTTAACTTGTCTAACACACTAACACTCCTAACTTGCCAGGGAGCTGCAGTGACTCTAGAGCAATTATCATTTTCTTTTTAACTTGGTCCATGATCTGATTTCACCTTTCAGAAGTCTGTGAAGCTATGGCCCAGACATAAATAGTAAAAATAATGCTCTGGGATTAACTATGCTTACTAACAGTAGGCAAAGGTACTGAATGATCCTTCCTTGGCCTTTGAGCTTGCCAAGTGTGTCTGATTCTCATTGCCAGAAACTTAAGACCTTACTGAAGTTAGCCATGTGTATTCAAAGCAATTTACAGGTACAAGGGCACCTGGGATTCTTCCACTTTTATGGCTTTCATTGTACAACATGAATGTTCATTGTTGTATTTCATGCAAAAGACAGTTTCTGTTCTTCAAACAATCTGATGCTTACAACTAAATTTAAATAGTTGAATATTTACAAATTTTAAGAAAAAGACATGAAACTGTGAGACCTTCTCCCATGGAAAATAAGTAAGCTTCACCACTATTCCTGCTGGGTCTGTAAGCAAGGTGTACTTGTATACAACAGCTTTACGCTGTGTGAGCCTAAAGTACAGATTCAACAATTATATAGTCAGGATGAGTTAATTTTGGGTGCTGTCATTTTTTGATAGTTGCCTATTCCAAGAAGAGGACTTTGGTTTTGGTTTGATTGTTTTGGTGGATTTTTAAAGCATCATCATCATCGTCATCGTTGTCGTCATCATTTTACATTTTTTTGTTTGTTCATTTTATGTCTTGTATGCTGCCCCCTACCTATTCTCCCCTCACAGGGTCTCTCTCCTTCCCTGAGCTGAATTGGGACCTTTGGGTTGTCCTCCTACCCAGGCACATCAACTCTCTTCAGGTTTAGCACATCTTTTCCCCCTAAGGCCAGGTAGGGACAGGTTTTCACAGTCAACAGCTTACAGATAGCCCCTACTCCACATGTTGGGGGACCCACAAGGAGACTAAGCTTTACATTTGCTAGAAATTGTGCTGTAGGTCATGCTGCAGCTTCTGCAGGATTTTTAGATGTTAATTCAGCCTTTGACAGCTCCAAGTGGTGCTGCTTAGTTGATTCTGTAGCTCTTCCTGTGGACTTCCTATCTCCTCCAGGTCATGGAATCTCTCCCCCATTTCTTCCATACAAGCCCTTGATTGATCCATAAGATCCAATTTTTGGCTGTGGCTCTACATAGTGTGTTTCAGTCAGCTGCTGGGTGGAGCCTCTCAGAGGGCAGTTATGATAGGTTCCTGTCTGGATATTCCACATAGCATCTGGCGTTTTTCAAGGCAGAGAGAGCTTTGGGCTGGGAAGTGGAGTGCAGATCTATGATTGCAAGTCATGGTGTGGACTAGAAGTCAGGAGAGGCAATTTGAACAGACCATAGGTTTGTTTCATTGCTATAGCAACTAAGACGCTGCTTCATTGATTCTAGTCTTAGGGAAGAAAACACAAGGTCCTGCATATAGGTTCCACATTTGATCCAAGATTCTGGGGAGATAGAAGTTTGGGAGTCTTTTATGTAACATGCTTTCAACCAATGATTCTCAGCCATCCTAATACTGTAACACTAATATATTTCCTTATGGCTTGGTAATTACTAACCACTACATCATTTTGGTGCTTTCTCACAATTAAAATTTTGTTATTGGCAAGAATTATAAAGAAAAATGGAGAGAATATATGACATGGAAGATATATGATATGTGAACCCCTAATGGATTATAACTCCCAAGTTGAGAATCACTAGTCTAAACTGCTAATTTTAAACAAAAATGCTCTTCAAATTCTTTCTAAAGTGTACATTGACCATTACTTTTTCATTTTCATTTAAAAAAAGGACTTCATTGCAAACATTGAAGGAAGTTTACTTACTTCTGACTTATATGAGAATTGACTTAACATCCCAGATGAAGGAACTCTGGTTGGAAAAATCAATGCCATCCAAAGGTAATGATACAGAAAGCACTTGGGGAACTGTACCAATATAGAAGCAGTGTTTTTGTAAGGTACATACGCTTGTGTTTACAGTATTATAAGCTGAAGTGATGTCCCATGCCAAGAGGTTTCCTTAGCACAGACACGTATTGTCACTTTTTAAACACGTTCATTTCTCAAACTAGAGTGTTGAACCATGTCTGTAATCCCACCTGGCAGTCTTCTCCTTTATAACTGTCACAGTTTAGAAGACAGCTTATGCAACACCTTGTGTGCAGGTCAGCGTAGAGTATTGGTTTAGTTCCTGTGTGAAACAAATTAAAAGAAGGAGGTGTGTATAATACCTGTGGATTATTTGCATCCTACTATTATTGCCATGTTACTGTGAATATACCACATGCTAAATATATGTCATTGATTAGAACATGAAGCTATTACTGAATACTTCTTTCTCAGATATAACTATCTCGAACACTCTAGGTCAGGTATAGCTTTGACTTCTTTGAATCTTTTTTCTGTGCAATACTCCAGAGAATGATTTTGTGTGTAACAGGAGCATTGAGCTCCACATGCTACCCAGGTACCATGCATCTCTGTCTTGCTGTAGTGAAGCTTTTATAATCGCATTGTGTGAGGTCACTAGAGTGCTTTCTGCTCCTTATGTTCTAGAGTGTCACAAGAATGTTACATGGATTTATACTACATTAGATATTAAATGTGTCTCCACTCCATGGTGCTTGGGAAGATGGATTGATGTTTAATAACACTAGATGTTTTCAGACACAGAACACACATGGTCTGCAACAATCTCATTCATTGTAATACCAATATCCTGACACCTTCCTCTGGCTTCTGTAGGAAGCAGTCAAATATCTAATACATAGAAAATCATTCATACTTTTAAAATGTTCCCATGATTTTATACAGTAAAATGATTCGCAGAAAATATTTTATGTAGTACTCTAGCTGTATACTATACCTCTTTTGAATTTTGGTTATACTATGAGTTGGTCTACAAAACATTTGCCCTGTTTTCTTCATAGTTAGTTTTGTCACTAACATTAGTTTTCAGATAGTCTAAAATAAAATTATCCCTTTTCTTTGTTTAGACTTCTACTGAAAATTCCTCAGGCAAACTTTATCCTTCTAAAGCATCTCATTTGCATATTAGTCATAATAAGAGACTCATCCATGAATAATTTAGACACTAACAGGTTATCTATCCAGATAGCTCCTTATGTTTTGTGGGATCAGACTACAAAGGACGCATGGTTTGGGAGTGATGTATCAAGAAAGGTAGGGGATCTGACTTTTGCCTTTGGGAACAAAATTCTCATTGTAATGCAGGAAGTAGGAACACTTTGGAAAGATCATTTCTGTAAAAGGAAACCCTAGGATTCCATTTTCTGGAGTGGAGTGGAATATATATTGATCTGTTTCAGGAAGATTTCGGAAGAAAGATGGTTAATGTAGTTTAAAATAAGTGAATCATTTCAGTCTTTCTTTTGTTCTTTCTTCATAGATATTGATTTTGGCCAACAAAATGTTTCACATATAATGGTAGTCAAAGAAGACTAGAGTGAAATTTAAAATAATCCTATTTACCCAGGTTTTGCTTGTTTTTGTTTTTCATTCCAGCCCTCTTTTTGGAGTATATAATAGTTGTGTTTCATAGTAATTAGACTATAATATTATTAAATATTCACATCAAGTGAAATAATGGTCATATAAAAGTACATATTATATACACATATATATACATATATAGATATATAGATTTCATATGTGTGTGCATATTTGTGTGTGTGTGTATGTAGGTGACAAATTGGTGTATATTATTTTGTATACTTTCAAATACTTTACCACTAATGTATTCAGGTGCAGGTTTAAGTTCCTCAGGTGTCAAGGACCGCCACATCAAACCAGATACACTCAAACTAATAGAAGAAAAAGTAGGGAAGCATCTCGAACACATGGGCACTGGAGAAAATTTCGTGAACAAAACACCAATGGCTTATGCTCTAAGATCCAGAATCAACAAATGGGATCTCATAAAACTGCAAAGCGTCTGTAAGGCAAAGGACACTGTGGTCAGGGCAAAATAGCAACCAACAGATTGGGAAAATATCTTTACCAATCCTACAACAGATAGATGGCTTATATCCAAAATATACAAAGAACTCAAGAAGTTAGACCGCAGGGAGGCAAACAACCCTATTAAAAAATGGGGTTTAGAGCTAAACAAAGAATTCACAGCTGAGAAATGGTGAATGGCTGAGAAACACCTAAAGAAATGTTCAACATTTTTAGTCATAAGGGAAATGCAAATCAAAACTACCCTGAGATTTCACCTCACACCAGTGAGAATGGCTAAGTTCAAAACTCAGGTGACAGCAAATGCTGGGAAGGATGTGGAGAAAGAGGAACACTCCTCCATTGTTGGTGGGATTGCAGACTGGTAAAGCCATTCGAGAAATCAGTCTAGAGGTTCCTCAGAAAATTGGACATTGAACTACCTGAGGACCCAGCTATACCTCTCTTGGGCATATACCCAAAAAATGCCCCAACATATAAAAGGCACGTGCTCTAATATGTTCATAGCAGCCTTATTTATAATAACCAGAAGCTGGAAAGAACCCAGATGCCCTTCAACAAAGGAATGGATACAGAAAATGTGGTATATCTACACAATGGAATACTACACAGCTATCAAAAACAATGACTTTATGAAATTCATAGGCAAATGGAGGGAACTGGAAAATATCATCCTGTGTGAGGTAAACCAATCACAGAAAAACACACATGGTATGCACTCATTGATAAGTTGCTACTAGCCCAAATGCTTGAATTACGCTAGATGCACTGAACACATGAAACTCAAGACGGATGATCAAAATGTGAATGCGTCACTCCTTCTTTAAAAGGGAAACAAGAATACCCTTGACAGGGAATAGGGAGTCAAAGACTAAAACAGAGGCAGAAGGAACACCCATTCAGAGCCTGCCCCACATGTGGCCCATACATATACAGCCACCCAATTAGACAAGATGGATGCAGCAAAGAAGTGCAGGCCAACAGGAACCGGATGTAGATCTCTCCTGAGAGACACAGCCAGAATACAGCAAATACATAGGTGAATGCCAGCAGCAAACCACTGAACTGAGAAGGGGACTCCCATTGAAGGAGTAAGAGAAAGGACTGGAAGAGCTGGAAGGGGCTCGAGACCCCATATGAACAACAATGCCAACCAAGCAGAGCTTCCAGGGACTAAGCCACTACCCAAAGACTATACATGAACTGACCTTGGGCTCCAACCTCATAGGTAGCAATGAATAACTTAGTAAGAGCACCAGTGGTAGGGGAAGCCCTTGCTCCTGCTAAGACTGAACCCGCAGTGAACGTGACTGTTGGGAATAGGACTGTAATGGGGGGAGGATGGGGAGGGGAACACCTATATTGAAGGGGAGGGGGAGGGGTTAGGGGGATGTTGGCCCAGAAACAGGGAAAGGGAATAACTATCGAAACATAAATAAGAAATACTCTAGTTAATAAAGAAAAAAATCTTTATTCACTAATTTATTTATTTTATATCCTGATTACACTCCCTTCCTCCAAGTCCCATCTTCACGACCCCTTCTTCCCTCGACTTTCCTTCATCTTAGTAGTGTAGAACTTCCACTAACACCAACTCACTCTCATACACCAATTCACAACAGGAATAAGTGCATCTCCTCCCATTGAAGCTAGACAAAGCAGCCCAGCTAAAAGAAAGCAATCAAGTGGTAGACAACAGAGTCAGAGCTAGCCCGCACACTAATACTTAGGGTACATACCTAAGATCAAGCTGCACAACTGCTACATATATGTAGGGGGCGTAGATCCTGCTGCTGGAGCATATGAAGGGGGAGGTCCTGCAGATTCAAAGCTGAAGGATCACAATGATTTAAAGGCTTTAGCAAGCTAGGATATATAAGAAAAGGCGTGTCTGGGAGGTTCCGGTATTGATGGTGTAGCAAAATCTAGAGGGCTTGAAGCAGACCAGTGACTTATTTCAATGTACATTTGCAAGTAAACCTGTTAGGACAAAAGGGTATAATTTGTGACATAGTATAGTACAACACATCTCACAGACTGCATTTCTTAAAAGGATTTTAATTTTTTGTTTGATTTTTAATTTAACTTTAAAACTTTAATTTTAATTTTTGAAGTTTTGCAAAGGGAGATTGTTATCAAGAGATAGTTGGAAGGATTGAAAAATAAAATGAGAGTTACTTGTGAGCATGATGATAAATTTAAAGAGATACAAAAACAGACATATATTTTGAAAAGGATAAAAGGCAACAAAAGAATAAAAAAAGAAAGAAAGCAGGGTACATTTTAACTAGTAGTTTCCAGGGATTAAGTCCACAGGAAGGACAAATTAGTGATGTCACACACATGAATAGTATTCTCACCCAGGACTCAACTTGGCTTGGACTAGAAACCTACCTTTTATAGGTAATTTCTTATTACCAAGCTCCTGGAAACGTAAAATCCAAGCCTGTATCAAAACGCATGTCCAAATGAAGCAACAAAATTCATTTTTCACTCCTAATAACTATTAGTGATTCTTCTGTTATGGGCAGTTCTTTTCAAATATATTCTTTTGTATGGTCAAGCATGAAAACAAGCAAAACTATTCTGTACAAGCTGCATATAAAATATGACTATCTTGGGCAGGACTGCTCAAACATAAACTTAGCTGCATGCTGGTAAGAAATATGTGATGAGTAGAGTTGACTTAACCTAAGCCATCATCTCAGAAGAAAAGTAACTTATCAGTGTTGCTCAATTTAGGAAGTGTTATAATTTCTATGATTGCTGTGACAAAACACTGATAAAAAGCAACTTATGGAAGACAGGTTACACTCCATGATATACTTGGAGTTACTAGTTAACTCCTGAGAAATATCAGGGCCTAAACTGAAGCAGGGCAGGAACCTGGATTTAAGAACTGAAGTAGAAGGTGAGTAGGAGTTCTGCCTCTTGCCTTGTACCTAATATCTTTCATTTTCTGACTAATAGCTCAAGGGTGGCACCATCCTGGAGATCTGGGCCCTACAAATTCCAAGGTTAATCAGGACAATATCCCTTAGACTTCTCTATACATTAGGTCAATCTGATGGAGGCACTTTCTCCATTAAACTCCGTTTTCTCACCAACATCTTTTCTCAGGCACATTTGTTTTCCCTTAATAAAACACTAGGATCTAAAACACTAAATAAAGATTGCACATGGGGGAACCTGTGGCTCCAGCTGAATATGGCAGAGGATGGCCTTATTTGGCATCACTAGGAGGGAAGCTGCTTAGTCCTAAGGGAGCTTGATGACCCAGGGTTAGGGAATGTTAGCGTGTTGAGGCCAGAGTGTATAGGTGAGGGAGGGAGCATTGTAATAGAGGCAGGGGGAGGAGATACAGGGTTTGTGGAGGTGAACTATGAAGGGGATAACGTTTGAAATATAAATAAATAAAATAATCAATACAAAATAAAACAATATGACCAGGGAAACTTATTCAAGTAAGTGGTTGTTTGGGACTTAGAAATGCTGAGAGAGTATAGCACGTCAATGTCATGACAGAGGAGCATGTCTGCAGAAAGGAAAAAAAAACCCAGCAAGCTGAAACCTGATGTCTCTTGTCTTGGGAAGCAAAAATGTAGCAGAGAAAGTACGCTGAAAATGGACACCTGTATTTTGTAATTCCAAATTATAGGCAATGGCATACTTTCATCAGGAGGGCCAAGGGACTTAAGCTACCAGAAAGTTGTCACAAAGAGGGTATGCCATGCCTGGAATTAGAATGGCATCCCATTCAAAACATCCCAACAGAAATCCCCAATCCCCCTACCCCTAAAAATGTCAACGAAAGACAGTCATTAATTAGACTAACTCACAGTGTTTGGCAGCACATCAGGTTTGAAATGTTGCTTTGGTTAAGTAGTTCTTCTATTCTTTGCAGTATGTTAAATTTTGACAAGTTTTGGTAAAATGCAAAGAACTTAAGAGTCTCCATTTCAGAAACTTCATATCATGCGTTCCTATCTGTGGCAACTGTTATTTTCCTCATACTTTTGGATTTCATTTTTAAATTTCAATTTTGTAAACCATGTGAAATGACAATCTTGTTTTGCCTTCTGTTGTTCCAGATGTCCATTATACAAATCATGATCGACAACTATCATCAAATATTTGGAAATGATGATATATCTAATAAACATATTGACAGAAGATCTGAGGATTTAAAGACTTGTGCAGATTCAATGAACTCTTCTGGCAAATCACCTATTATGAAAGAATTCCTAGCTGGCCTCAACAAGAAAACAGGCGATAATGGTGAAAAATTAAAAATTTCATCCATTGCTCTGCAGGAGGAAGGTCCTACAGGTGATCCAAGATTTATTTAGTCATCAAATGAATGGAAGGATGGCATCATTCACTTATTTCATAAATTTGTAAATATGAGAGCAGTTTTGGGCACAAAATGATATTAGAGTATGGAAAAACTTTTTAACCACCACTTTAATTAAATTATACTTAAATTTATGCATATGTATATACAAACCAATATATATGTATATATAATTTATGTGTATACACACAAACAGACAGACACACACACGCACAAATACTTGTGTACTATATATACCACATGTAATACCACAAGTATGACAGACTATTTATTCAGCCTTTGTAAGAATCCCACAATATTGCCGTTCTTCCTATGGTCTTTAAGTCATAGAGGATTCATGCATATGAAATTATTACTTTTGATAAGATCATTTAGAAAGAATGTTTTAATTTATACATCCATTAGAGATTCTGCATGTTTAAGTCCTGTACCACTGTCAACATGCTTTTTGATTTTAATGCGAAAATAATAATGTTTGCTTAATTTCCTACGAGAGACAATCTTGCCAAATGCTTAGCACTGGCATAAATATTAAAATGCACAGGATCCATTACAAAAGCTATGTGAAGAAAGATAAAGAGGCTAAAACGCACCTGATTAATATGGTAGTACCACTCAAATTCCTATACATTGATAATGCAAGTAATTATTTGTATAGAGTTAAGAAAATATACTGAAAGATTACTCTTATCTGAAGTGAAGTGAATCTATCATCTGAGAATATTTGTCTAATAATGACATTTTATGTTTGATTTAACAGGACAGAACAGAACAACTACCACATATAAGTGGTAGAAGATGACTGAAGACATTATAAGGTCATTCTATTTTAATGTTCCCTTCTACCTTCCACTATATCATAGCAGAACAATTATTACAACATCCTGCTTCAGCATTCATATGCTATCATAATAAATGTTATAATAAATAAAGAGTTATTGCTTACACTCCAATGTGCCTTGGTCATGATTCGCCATAGTCTTTGGAAAGTGGCATTTTTCTGTCTCTGCCTCTACAGCCCAGTTACAGTACTTGCTTTCCCACCTCAGTTTCTAAAGTGCAGCCAAAACTAAGGACATTAAATAATCCCTCAGAATAGTGCCCAGAATTCTGTGCCATACAAAGTTCTATATAAAATTCCATTACCAATCAAATTTAATCATCACACATGGTGAAGTTAGAGATGGATCACGGTTGTTAGATTATACAAAATGACCTGAAAAGATCAGTGCTTAAGCAACTGAGATACAGGCTTTGTGACATGAATTTGGGTCAGTGAAACATACTTTAGAACACAAACAAAACTGAGTATTGTTGCACAAGCATCTCTAGACCAGAAGCTTCTACCTGGATGAAGGTGGGAGTTGGAGACAGTAGTTAACAGAAGCTTATTGGCCAGATATTCCTGACATGTTGTTCAGCAATGATCAAAAGAGACCTTATGCCAAAAAAAAAAAAAGAAAGAAAAAGAAACTGAGAAAGACCAATACTGGATGCTCTTTTCAAATGTAAATAAACATGCTTTACATTTATACACACACACGCACTCATACACACATATATTCATCCGTATACACTCAGAAATATACAGAAGCATACAGTATATTTGTTTTATCTCTCTGCATGACCTGAGACCTCAGCATGAAATATTCTTTATTCATTGTCGATGTGGAAATGGTCTGTAATACAATATTGAGATATGCAAATCTTAGAGAAAACCTCCAGTAATATAATTGATAATTTCCATATTTACTCTTTCTTGGTCCCTCCTGAACTCCCAACTATAATAAGTTCAAAATGTTCTCATTTATTAGTATTATTATTTTAAATTTTTAAAAATATTTTTATTAGATATATTTCTTTACTTACATTTCAAAGGTTATCCCCCTTCTAGTTTCCTGTCCATAAGCCCCCATTTCCTCCCCTTCCCCCCACACAGGTATTTCACCTATGCATTATTAACAAATGAATTATAGCACTATAGGCTGACTTTTCTCCCTTCAGTCACTGCAATCTCAAACTCATCAATATTGTTTTATATATGTGTTTATTTATGGATATTTGTATCCTAAAAATATGGATACAACTTGAGTCCATTTTCCTGTGTTTGTGATTTAGTTTCCATGATGTACAGTGTGTATTAGACAATCCATATGCAGGTCATTTCTGTAAAAATTAACCTTCTGATGGTCATCTTTAGATGCCTATAACTTTTGACACATGAATTTTTTCCACTGCTTTACTAGTGCATTGATATTGCTAACATTGTGTTTTTGCACCCATTTTTATGACAGGCAATTTGAAAACAGACTTTGAAGTATGGTGGCTCTTAAAGTATTTGTAATCCCTCTTTTACAATGTTCCCTGAGCTACAGAGAGTTTTCGCTATAATGTACATGTACTCACAGGTGCTGCGTTTTACACAAAGCACTTTGTGTCCAGGTTTTCTTTTCTGTAATGGTCTCCATTTTCTCTACAAAGAGGCTTCTTTGATGAGGGATGATGGCCCCACTTATGGTAGATATAATACTAATATTTAGAATCCTGTAAGAAGCGTGGCAGATTTAGTAAATTAATGTGATAAATTTTAAGGTTTATGACATCACTAGATCCATAAATCTGACTAGATTTCTTGCACCAGCCATGATTTCATTCATTTTGAGAGAAATTCTTCCAATTGTTAAAGTATTTCATGTGACTTTTTCCAATATATAGATGCTTTGGGTAGCACTTGGATTTCTGTCAAAGTTGGCGGCTATAGTGCCTGTTCCTAAATAAATCTTACAGGGATGTCTCAGCAATCAACTGATTGTAGATGGATATGTCTCAGAAGCCTCTATCTATACGTCACTGTTCTAAGGTAGATAAAATAGTAGGCAGGTTGACATGCTAAGGAAGCAAATGATAGTTTGACTCACCTGCAACACCTACGAAATATGACAATAACCAGTATGGCCAAGATAACAGAATAGGTGCAATAAGTGACACTAAGAGCTCACCTGTAAACAACTGTCCTTTGATTAGACTTAAGTGAATTTTTTTTACCATAGAATTGAACATAGTTCTGGGTCTTCATTTGGTTTCTCAGAAACATAAGGACCCTTTTAAAATTCAACATATTATGTCTTATTATTTCTCTTTAGGATTGTCAGTGCAAGTCCTTTGACTTGTCCAAGTCATACATTTTCACTCCTCTCTGACAAGGTAAATTCATTTTCATAGTATAATGTAAAATAAATTAAATGTAAATATTTAATTCCTTCATTTTTGACTACTTAATTTTTCTTCTTTCCAATTAGCCTTAATTGGAATTAGCCTTTGCAATTAGCCTTAATTGACTATAGTCTGAAACATTAAAAGTTGAAATTTGTAGTATTAAGAGAATGCTTACCATACTGAGTTAAGTGAAGAATATTTCACAATCCATGCCTTATATCTACAAGGATGACAATCATTCTATAACCTAGAATTTCCTTGCAGTGTGTGCTGCCCAACATCTAGTTATTTATCAATTATTATAGAACCAATGACGTGCCATGCTCGTCTTTGGTCATACTCAATGGACTCTTGTTTTGTACCACATTTCTAAACAAGTAGGAAATATTACAACAGAATGAATCGAAGGGGACAAGCCAGAAGATCCTGGACAGATGTCATACAGACCCTAAGAGAACACAAATGCCAGGCCAGGTTACTATATCCTACAAAACTCTCAATTAACATAAATGGGGAAACCAAGATGTTTCATGACAAAACCAAATTTACACAATATTTTTCTACAAATCCAGCCCTACAAAGGAAAATAAATGGTAAAGTCCAACATAAGGAAGCAAGCTATACCCTAGAAAAATATAGGCAGGGCAAGTTTTCACGAATGGAGCTGCAGTTTCGAAGCAAATTCTCTTCGTTCCAAGTGGGACTCACTTGTAGCAAGCGTAGTTTTCAAGATATAGGCAGGGAAAGTTTTCACAAATGGAGATGCAGTTTCTAAGCGAAAGCTTTTCGTTACAAGCGGGACTCGCTTGTAGAAGGCGTAGTATTCAAGATATAGACAGAGCAAGCGTTTAGCGAACGGAATCGCAGTTTCTTGGCAAATTCTCTTCATTCCAACTGGGAACCATGTGTAGCAAGCGTAGTTTTCAAGATATAGGCAGGGAAAGTTTACGCGAATGGAGCTGCAGTTTGTAAGTTAATTCTCTTTGTTCCAAGCGGGACTCACTTTTAGCAGGCGTAGTTCTCAAGATATAGGCAAGGAAAGTTTTCACAACTGGAGCTGCAGATTCTAAGCGAATTCTCTTCACTCCAAGCGGGATTTACTTGGAGAAGGCGTAGTTTTCAAGATATAGGCAGGGCATGTTTTCGCAAATTGAGCTGCAGTTTCTAAGCGAATGCTCTTTGTTAAAAGTGGGACTCACTTGTAGCAGGCATAATTTCAAGATATAGACAAAGCAAGCGTTTAGCATATGGAATCGCAGTTTCTTGGCAAACGCTCTTCGTTCCGAGTGGGAACCACTTGTAGTTGGCGTAGTTTTCAAGATATAGGCAGAGCAAGTTTTCTAGAATGGAGCTGCAGTTTCAAAGTGAATTCTCTTCGTTCCAAGCAGTACTCACTTGTAGCAGGCATAATTCTCAAGTTATAGGCAGGGCAAGTTTTCACAAAGGGACCTGCAGTTTCTAAGCATTTCTCTTCGATCCAAACGTGCCTGACTTGTAGCAAATGCAGTTTTCAAGATATAAGCAAGGGAAATTTTTCGTGAATTTAGCTGCAGTTTCTAAGTGAATTCTCTCTGTTCCAAGCATAACTCACATGTAGAAGGCGTAGTTTTCAACACATAGGCAGTGCAAGTTTTAGCGAATGGAGCTGCAGTTTCTAAGCGAATTCTCATGGTGCCAAGCGGGACTCACTTGTAGTAGGCGTAGTTTTCAAGATATAGACAAAGCAAGCGTTTGGCAAACGGAAACGCAGATTCTTGGCGAATTCTCTTCTTTCCAAGTGGAACCACTTGTAGCAGGCGTAGTTTTCAAGATATAGGCAGGGAAAGTTTTTGTGAATTGGATCACAGTTTCTAGGCAAATTCTCTTCGATCCAAGTGGAACCACTTGTAGCAGGCGTAGTTTTCAAGATATAGGCAGGGCAATTTTTCGTGAATGGAACTGCAGTTTCTAAGCCAATTCTCTTCGCGACACGCGGACCTCACTTATTGCAGCCGTACTTTTCAAGATATTGACAAATCAAGAATTTGGTGAACAGAATCACAGTTTCTTAGAGAATTAACTTCATTTCAAGTGAGAATCACTTGTAGAAGGCGTAGTATTCAAGACATAGGCAGGGCAAGTGTTCATGAATGGAGCTGCAGTTTCTAAGCAAATTCTCTTCGTTCCAAGCGGAACTCACTTGTAGCAAGCGTAGTATTCAAGATATAGGCAGGGAAAGTTTTCACAAATGGAGCTGCAGTTTCTAAGCGAAAGCTCTTCATTACAAGCGGGACTTGGTTGTAGAAGGTGTAGTATTCAATATATAGACAAAGCAAGCGTTTAGCGAACAGAATCGCAGTTTCTTGGCAAGTTCTCTTCATTCCAACTGGGAACCACTTGTAGCAGACATAGTTTTCAAGATATAGGCAGGGAAAGTTTTCGCGAATGGAGCTGCAGTTTCTAAGAAACTTCTCTTCGTTCCAAGCGGGACTCATTTGTAGCAGGCGTAGTTTTGAAGATATAGACTAAGGAATCGTTTGGTGAATGGAATCGCAGTTTCTTGGTGAATTATCCTCGTTGCAAGTGGGACTCAGATGCAGCGGGCGTAGTTTTCAAGATATAGGAAGTGCAAGTTTTCTCAAATGGAGCTGTAGTGTTTAAGCGAATTCTCTTCATTCCAAGCGGGACTCATTTGTGTCAGGCATAGTATTCAAGACATAGATTAAGGAAGCGTTTGGCGAATTGAATCGAAGTTTCTTGGCAAATTAACTTGGTTACAAGTGGGACTCAGTTGTAGCAGGTGTAGATTTTAACATATGGGCAGGGCTAGTTTTCCCAAATGGAGCTGCTGTTTCTAAACGAATTCTCTTCGTTCCAACGGGACTCATTTGTCACAGGCGTAGTTTTCAAGATAAAAGGAAGCGTTTGCCGAATGGAATCTCAGTGTCTTGGCGAATTAACTTCATTCCAAGTGGAAGTCAGTTGTATCAGGCGTAGTTTTCAAGATATAGGCAGGGCAAATTTTCTCAAATGGAGCTGCAGTTTCTTAAAGAATTCTCTTTGTTCCAAGCGGGACTAATTTGTAGCAGGCGAAGTAGTCAAGATATACACTAAGGAAGCATTTGGGGAATGGAATTGCAATTTCTTGGTGAATTAACTTCGTTCCAAGTGGGCCTCAGTTGTAACAGGCATAGTTTTTAAGATATAGGCAGGGGTAGTTTTCGCAAATTGAGCTGAAGTGCTTAAGCGAATTCTCTTCATTCCAAGTGGGACTCATTTGTAGCATGCGTAGTTTTCAGGATATAGCCTGAGGAAGCGTTTGGCAAATGGAATCGCAGTTTCTTGGCAAATTTAATTCGTTACAAGTGGCATTCAGTTCCTGGAGGCATAGTTTTCAAGATGTAGGAAGTTCAAGTTTTAGCAAATGGAGCTGCTGTTTCTAAGCGAACTCTCTTCGTTCCAAGTGGGAGTCATTTGTAGCACGCGTTGTTTTCAAGATATAGACTAAGGAAGCTTTTGGCTAAAGGAATCGCAGTTTTGTGGCGAATTAACTTCGTTCCAACTAGGACTCAGTGGTAGCAGGCGTAGTTTTCAAGACATAGGCAGGGCAAGTTTTCGCGAATGGTGCTGACGTTTCTAAGCGAATTCTGTTCATTCCAAGCGGGACTCAAGAGTAGACGGCGAGGTTTCAAGATATAGATTAAGAAAGTGTTTCATGAATGTAATCGCACTTTCTTGGTGAATTAATTTGGTTCCACAAAGGACTCATTTGTAGCAGGCTAGTTTTCAAGATATAAACTAAGGAAGTGCTTGGCGAATTGAATCACATGTTTCTTGGGGAATTAACTTCGTTCCAAGTGGGACACAATTGAAGCAGGCATAGTTTTCAAGATATAGGCAGGGCAATTTTTCTCGATTGGAGCTCCAGTTTCTAAGCTAATTCTCATCATTCCAAGCAGGACTCATTTGTAGCACGTGTAGTTTTAAAGGTATAAACTAAGGAAGTGTTTGGCGAATGGAATCGCATGTTTCTTGGGGAATTAACTTCGTTCCAAGTGGGACTCAATTGAAGCAGGCATAGTTTTCAAGATATAGGCAGGGCAAGTTTTCTATTGGAGCTCCAGTTTCTAAGAGAATTCTCTTCATTCCAAGTGGGACTCCTTTGTCACGGGCGTAGTTTTGAAGATATAGACTAAGGAAGCATTTGGTGAATGGAATCACAGTTTCTTGGCGAATTAACTTGGTTACAAGTGGGGCTCAGTTGTAGCAGGCATAGTTTTCATGATATAGGCAGTGCAAGTTTTTGCAACTGGAGCTGCTGTTTCTAAGAAAATTTTCTTCATTCAAAGCGGGACTCATTTGTAGCACGTGTAGATTTTAAGATATAGACTAAGGAAGTGTTTGGCGAATGGAATCGCACGTTTCTTGGGGAATTAACTTCGTTCCAAGTGGGACTCAATTGAAGCAGGCAGTTTCCAAGATATAGGCAGGGCAAGTTTTCTCGATCAGAGCTCCAGTTGATAAGCGACTTCTCCTCGTTCCAGGCGGGACTCCGTTGTAGTAGACATAGTTTTCAAGACATAGACTAAGGAAGCATTTGGCGAATGGAATCACAGTTTCTTAGCGAATTAACATCTTTCCAAGTGTGAATCATTTGTAGCAGGTGTAGTTTCAGAATATAGGCAGGGGTATTTTTTCGCAAATGGAACTGCAGTTTCTGAGAGAATTCTCTTCATTCAAAGCGGGAATCATTTGTAGCACGCATAGTTTTCAAGATATAGACAAAGGAAGCGTTTGGCGAATTTAATCGCAGTTTCGTGGTGAATTAGCTTCGTTCCAAGTGGGACTCAGTTGTAGCAGGAGTAGTTTTCAAGATATTGGCAGCGCAATTTTTCGCGAATGAAGCTGCAGTTTGTAAGTGAATTCTCTTCGTTCCAAGAGGGAATCATTTGTAGCAGTTTTCAAGATATTGATTAAGAAAGCGTTTGGCAAATGGAATCGCAGTTTCTTGGAGAATTAACTTCGTGCCAGGTGGGACTCAGTTGTACCAGGCGTAGTTTTCAAGATATAGGCAGGGTAAGTTTTTGTGAATGGAAGTGCAGTTTCTAAGCGAATTCTCTTCGTTCCAAGCGGGAGTCATTTGTAGCACGTGTAGTTTTAAAGATATAGATTAAGGAATCGTTTGGGAAATGGAATTGCAGTTTCGTGGCGAATTAATTTCATTTCAAGTGGAACTCAGTGGTAGCAGGCGTAGTTTTCAAGACATAGGCAGGGCAAGTTTTCACGAATGGAGCTGCAGTTTATAAGCGAATTCTCTTCATTCCAAGCGGGACGCAATTGTTACAGGAAAAGATTTCAAGATATATACTAAGGAAGCGTCTGTCGAATGGATTCGCAGTTTCTTGGCGAATTAACCTAGTTACAAGGCAGACTCAGCTGTAGCAGGCGTAGTTTTCATGATATAGGCAGTGCAAGTTTTACCAAATGGAGCTGCTATTCCTAAGCAAATTCTCTTCGTTTCAAGCGGGACCCCTTTGTAGCATGCGTAGTATTCAAGATATAGACTAAGAAAACTTTTGGGAAAAGGAATCGCAGTTTCTTGGCGAATTTACTTTCTTCCAACTGAGACTCAGTGGTAGCAGGCCTAGTTTTCAAGACATAGGCAGGGTAAGTTTTCAAGAATGGAGCTGCAGTTTCTAAGTGAATTCTCTTTGTTCCAAGCGGAACTCATTTGTAGAAGGTGTAGTTTTCAAGATGTATACTAAGGAAACATTTGGTAATGGAATAGCACTTGGTGGCGCATTAAATACGTTCCAAGTGTGATTCAGTTGTCGCAGGCGTAGTTTTCAAGATACTGCCAGGGCAGTTTTTGGGAAAGGAACTGCAGATTTTAAGCGAATTCTCTTTGTTCCAAGTCAGTTGTAGCAGGCATAGATTTCAAGATATAGGCAGGGTAATATAAGCATTTTCCCTTCGTTCCAGAGGGACTCATCTGTAGCAGGTGTAGTTTTCAATATATAGACTAAGGAAATATTTGGCGAATGGAATCGCCTATTCATGGCAAATTAACTTCGTTCCAACTGGGAACCAGTGGTAGCAGGCTTAATATTCAATATATAGGAAGGGCAAATTTTTGTGAATGGAGCTTCATTTTCTATGCGAATTCTCTTCGATCTACGCAGTATTCAATTGTAGCACGGATAGTTTGAAGCTGGCATAGTTTTCAGGATATATGCTAAGCAAGCGTTTGGGGGAATGGAATCGCAGTATCTTGGTGAATTAACTTGGTTACAAGTGGGACTCATTGTAGCAGGTGTAGTTTTCAAGATATAGGCAGGGTAATTTTTTGTGAATGGAGGTGCAGTTTCAAAGGGAATTCTCTTCGTTCCAAGCGGGACTCCTTTGTCGCAGGCGTAGTTTTCGAGATATAGACTAAGGAAGCATTTCGCGAATTTAATCGCAGTTTCATGGAGAATTAACTTCATTCCAAGTGGGACTCAGTGGTAGCAGGCGTAGTTTTCAATATATTGGCAGGGCAAGTTTTCGTGAATAGAGCTGCAGTATTTAAGCCAATTCTTTTCCTTCCAAAAGGGACTCATTTGTAGCAGGCATAGTTCTCACCGTAGAGACTAAGTTAGCATTTGGCGAAAGGGATCGCACTTTCTTGAAGAATTGACTTCGTTCTAATTGGGATTCAGCTGTAGCAGGCGTAGTTTTCAATATATTGGCAGGGCAAGTTTTCGTGAATGGAGCTGCAGTATTTAAGCGAATTCTTTTCCTTCCAAGAGGGACTCATTTGGAGCAGGCATAGTTCTCCCTTAGAGACTAAGGTAGCATTTGGCGAATGGGATCGCACTTTCTTGAAGAATTGACATCGTTCCAACTGGGATTCAGTTGTAGCAGGCGTAGATTTCAAGACATAAATTTACGTAGCGATTTGCGAATGGAATCGCTGTTTCGTTGCGAATTAACTTCTTTCCAAATGGGACTCAAGAGCAGCAGGCATAGTTTTCATGTTAGAGGCTGTAAAGTTTCGCAAATGGAGCTGCCGTTTCTAAGCGAATTCTCCTCGTTCCAAGCGGGACTCCTTTGTCGCAGGCGTAGTTTTCAAGATATAGACTAAGGAAGCTTTTGGCGAATGGACCTGCAGAGACTTGGCAAATTAACTTCGTTCCAAGTGGAAGGCAGTTGTAGCAGGCATAGTTTTCAAGATACAGGCAGGTCAAGTTTACTCGAATGGAGCTGCAGTTTCTCACAGAATTTTCTTCGTTCCAAGCGGGACTCATCAGTAGCATGCGTAGTTTTCAAGATATAGACTAAGGAAGCTTTTGAGAAAAGGAATCGCAGTTTCTTGGCTTATTAAATTCGTTCCAAATGGGAGTCAATTGAAGCAGGCAAAGTTTTCAAGATAAAGGTAGGGCAAGTTTTGGAGAATGGAGCTGGAGTTTCTAAGTGAATTCTCTTCGTTCCAGGCGGGCCTCATTTGTAGCATGCATAGTTTTCAAGATATAGACTAAGGAAGTATTTGGTGAATAGAATCGCCAATTCATGGCTAATTACATTCCTTTCAACTTGCACGCAGTGGTAGCAGGCATAATTTTCAAGATATAGGGAAGGCAAGTTTTCTTGAATGGAGCTGCAGTTTCTAAGTGAATTCCCTTCGTTCCAAGCGGGACTCCTTTGTCACAGGCGTAGTTTTCGAGATATAGACTAAGGAAGCGTTTCGCGAATTTAATCACAGTTTCATGGAGAATTGACTCGTTCCAAGTGGGACTCAGTTGTAGCAGGCATAGTTTTCAATATATTGGCAAGGCAATTTTTTGTGAATGGAGCTGCAACATTTAATCAAATTCTTTTCATTCCAAGAGGGACTCATTTGTATCAGGCATAGTTTTCCCCTTAGAGACTATGCTAGCACTTGGCGAATTGGATCGCACTTTCTTGAAGAATTGACTTCGTTCTAATTGGGATTCAGCTGTAGCAGGCGTAGTTTTCAATATATTGGCAGGGCAAGTTTTCCTGAATGGAGCTGAAGTATTTAAGCGAATTCTTTTCCTTCCAAGAGGGACTCATTTGGAGCAGGCATAGTTCTCCCTTAGAGACTAAGGTAGCATTTGGCGAATGGGATCGCACTTTCTTGAAGAATTGACATCGTTCCAACTGGGATTCAGTTGTAGCAGGCGTAGTTTTCAAGATATAAATTTACGTAGCGATTTGCGAATGGAATCGCTGTTTCGTTGCGAATTAACTTCTTTCCAAATGTGACTCAGTAGCAACAGGCGTAGTTTTCATGGTAGAGGCTGTAAAGTTTCGCAAATGGAGCTGCCGTTTCTAAGCGAATTCTCTTCGTAAGAAGCGGGACTCCTTTGTCGCAGGCGTAGTTTTCAAGATATAGACTAAGGAAGCTTTTGGCGAATGGACCTGCAGAAACTTGGCAAATTAACTTCGTTCCAAGTGGAAGGCAGTTGTAGCAGGCATAGTTTTCAAGATATAGGCAGGTCAAGTTTACTTGAATGGAGCTGCAGTTTCTCAGAGAATTTTCTTCGTTCCAAGCGGGACTCATCTGTAGCACGCGTAGTTTTCAAGATATAGACTAAGGAAGCTTTTGAGAAAAGGAATCGCAGTTTCTTGGCATATTGAATTCGTTCCAAGTGGGAGTCAATTGCAGCAGGCAAAGTTTTCAAGATAAAGGTAGGGCAAGTTTTCGAGAATGGAGCTGGAGTTTCTAAGTGAATTCTCTTCGTTCCAGGCGGGTCTCATTTGTAGCATGCATAGTTTTCAAGATATATACTTAGGAAATATTGGGCGAATAGAATCGCCGATTACTGGCTAATTAAAATCTTTTCAAATTGGACACAGTGGTAGCAGGCGTTTATTTCAAGATATACGCAGGGCAAGTTTTCTCGAATGGAGCTGCAGTTTCTAAGCATATTCCCTTCGTTCCAAGAGGGACTCATCTGTAGTAGGTGTAGTTTTCAAGATATAGACTAAGGAAATATTTGGCGAATGGAATCGCCTATTCATGGCCAATTAACTTCTTTCCAACTGGGAACCAGTGGTAGCAGGCTTTGTTTTCAAGATATAGGAAGGGCAAGTTTTTGCGAATGGAGCTTCATTTTCTAAACGAATTCTCTTTGTTCTACGCACTATTCAATTGTAGCACGCGTAGTTTGAAGCTGGCGTAGTTTTCAAGATATATACTAAGGAAGCATTTGGCGAATGGAATCGCAGTATCTTGGTGAATTAACTTGGTTACAAGTGGGACTCAATTGTACCAGGCGTAGTTTTCAAGATATAGATAGGCAGGGTAATTTTTTGTGAATGGAGCTGCAGTTTCTAAACAAATTCTCTTCGTTCCAGGCGGGACACATTTGTAGCACGCATAGTTTTCAAGATATAGACTAAGGAAGTATTTGGTGAATAGAATCGCCAATTCATGGCTAATTACATTCCTTTCAACTTGCACGCAGTGGTAGCAGGCGTTTATTTCAAGATATAGGCAGGGCAAGTTTTCTCGAATAGAGCTGCAGTTTCTAAGTGAATTCCCTTCGTTCCAAGAGGGACTCATCTATAGCAGGTGTAGTTTTCAAGATATAGGCATGGTAATTTTTTGTGAATGGAGGTGCAGTTTCTAAACAAATTCTCTTCATTCCAAGCGAGACTCCTTTGTCGCAGGCGTAGTTTTCGAGATATAGACTAAGGAAGCATTGCGCGAATTTAATCGCAGTTTCATGGAGAATTAACTTCGTTCCAAGTGGGACTCAGTTGTAGCAGGCGTAGTTTTCAATATATTGGCAGGTCAAGTTTACTTGAATGGAGCTGCAGTTTCTCAGAGAATTTTCTTTGTTCCAAAGCGGGACTCATCTGTAGCACGCGTAGTTTTCAAGATATAGACTAAGGAAGCTTTTGGGAAAAGGAATCGCAGTTTCTTGGCGTATTAAATTCGTTCCAAGTGGGAGTCAATTGCAGCAGGCAAAGTTTTCAAGATAAAGGTAGGGCAAGTTTTCGAGAATGGAGCTGGAGTTTCTAAGTAAATTCTCTTCATTCCAGGCGGGTCTCATTTGTAGCATGCATAGTTTTCAAGATATATACTTAGGAAATATTGGGCGAATAGAATCGCCGATTACTGGATAATTAAAATCTTTTCAAATTGGACACAGTGGTAGCAGGCGTTTATTTCAAGATATACGCAGGGCAAGTTTTCTCGAATGGAGCTGCAGTTTCTAAGAATATTCCCTTCGTTCCAAGAGGGACTCATCTGTAGTAGGTGTAGTTTTCAAGATATAGAGTAAGGAAATATTTGGCGAATGGAATCGCCTATTCATGGCCAATTAACTTCTTTCCAACTGGGAACCAGTGGTAGCAGGCTTTGTTTTCAAGATATAGGAAGGGCAAGTTTTTGCCAATGGAGCTTCATTTTCTAAACGAATTCTCTTCGTTCTACGCAGTATTCAATTGTAGCACGCGTAGTTTGAAGCTGGCGTAGTTTTCAAGATATATACTAAGGAAGCGTTTGGCGAATGGAATCGCAGTATCTTGGTGAATTAACTTGGTTACAAGTGGGACTCAATTGTACCAGGCGTAGTTATCAAGATATAGATAGGCAGGGTAATTTTTGTGAATGGAGTTGCAGTTTCTAAACAAATTCTCTTCGTTCCAAGCGGGACTCCTTTGTCGCAGGCGTAGTTTTCGAGATATAGACTAAGGAAGCATTGCGCGAATTTAATCGCAGTTTCATGGAGAATTAACTTCGTTCCAAGTGGGACTCAGTTGTAGCAGGCGTAGTTTTCAATATATTGGCAGGGCAAATTTTCGTGAATGGTGATGCAGTATTTAAGCGAATTCTTTTCCTTCCAAGAGGGACTCATATGCAGCAGGCATAGTTCTCACCTTAGAGACTAAGTTAGCATTTGGCAAAAGGGATCGCACTTTCTTGAAGAATTGACTTCGTTCCAACTGGGATTTAGTTGTAGCAGGTGTAGTTTTCAAGATATAAATTTACGTAGCGATTTGCGAATGGAATCGCTGTTTCGTTGCGAATTAACTTCTTTCCAAATGTGACTCAGTAGCAACAGGCGTAGTTTTCATGGTAGAGGCTGTAAAGTTTTGCAAATGGAGCTGCCGTTTCTAAGCGAATTCTCTTCGTTCCAAGCGGGACTCCTTTGTCGCAGGCGTGGATTTCAAGTTATAGTCTAAGGAAGCTTTTGGCGAATGGACCTGCAGAGACTTGACGAATTAACTTCGTTCCAAGTGGAAGGCAGTTGTAGCAGGCATAGTTTTCAAGATATAGGCAGGACAAGTTTACTTGAATGGAGCTGCAGTTTCTCAGAGAATTTTATTCGTTCCAAGCGGGACTCATCTGTAGCACGCGTAGTTTTCAAGATATAGACTAAGGAAGCTTTTGAGAAAAGGAATCGCAGTTTTTTGGCGTATTACATTCGTTCCAAGTGGGAGTCAATTGCAGCAGGCAAAGTTTTCAAGTTATAGGTAGGGCAAGTTTTCGAGAATGGAGCTGCAGTTTCTTAGAGAATTCTATTCGTTCCAAGCGGGACTCATCTGTAGCACGAGTAGTTTTCAAGATATAGACTAAGCAAGCTTTTGGGAAAAGGAATCGCAGTTTTTTGGCGTATTAAATTCGTTCCAAGTGGGATTCAATTGCAGCAGGCAAAGTTTTCAAGCTATAGGTAGGGCAAGTTTTCGAGAATGGAGCTGCAGATTCTAAGTGAATTCTTTTCCTTTCAGGCGGGACTCATTTGTAGCACGCATAGTTTTCAAGATATAGACTAAGGAAGTATTTGGTGAATTGAATCGCTAATTCATGGCTAATTACATTCCTTTCAACTTGCACGCAGTGGTAGCAGGCGTTTATTTCAAGATATAGACTAAGGAAGCTTTTGAGAAAAGGAATCGCAGTTTCTTGGCGTATTAAATTCGTTCCAAGTTGGAGTCAATTGCAGCAGGCAAAGTTTTCAAGATAAAGGTAGGGCAAGTTTCCGAGAATGGAGCTGGAGTTTCTAAGTGAATTCTCTTCGTTCCAGGCGGGTCTCATTTGTAGCATGCATAGTTTTCAAGATATATACTTAGGAAATATTGGGCGAATAGAATCGCCGATTAATGGCTAATTAAAATCTTTTCAAATTGGACACAGTGGTAGCAGGCATTTATTTCAAGATATATGCAGGGCAAGTTTTCTCGAATGGAGCTGCAGTTTCTAAGCATATTCCCTTCGTTCCAAGAGGGACTCATCTGTAGTAGGTGTAGTTTTCAAGATATAGACTAAGGAAATATTTGGCGAATGGAATCGCCTATTCATGGCCAATTAACATCTTTCCAACTGGGAACCAGTGGTAGCAGGCTTTGTTTTCAAGATATAGGAAGGGCAAGTTTTTGCCAATGGAGCTTCATTTTCTAAACGAATTCTCTTCGTTCTACGCAGTATTCAATTGTAGCACGCGTAGTTTGAAGCTGGCGTAGTTTTCAAGATATATACTAAGGAAGCGTTTGGCGAATGGAATCGCAGTATCTTGGTGAATTAACTTGGTTACAAGTGGGACTCAATTGTACCAGGCGTAGTTATCAAGATATAGATAGGCAGGGTAATTTTTTGTGAATGGAGTTGCAGTTTCTAAACAAATTCTCTTCGTTCCAAGCGGGACTCCTTTGTCGCAGGCGTAGTTTTCGAGATATAGACTAAGGAAGTATTGCGCGAATTTAATCGCAGTTTCATGGAGAATTAATTTCGTTCCAAGTGGGACTCAGTTGTAGCAGACGTAGTTTTCAATATATTGGCAGGGAAGTTTTCGTGAATGGAGCTGCAGTATTTAAGCGAATTCTTTTCCTTCCAAGAGGGACTCATATGCAGCAGGCATAGTTGTCACCTTAGAGACTAAGTTAGCATTTGGCAAAAGGGATCGCACTTTCTTGAAGAATTGACTTCGTTCCAACTGGGATTTAGTTGTAGCAGGCGTAGTTTTCAAGATATAAATTTACTTAGCGATTTGCGAATGGAATCGCTGTTTCGTTGCGAATTAACTCCTTTCCAAATGGGCCTCAGTAGCAGCAGGCGTAGTTTTCACGGTAGAGGGTGTAAAGTTTCGCAAATGGAGCTGCCGTTTCTAAGCGAATTCTCTTCGTTCCAAGCGGGACTCCTTTGTCGCAGGCGTAAATTTCAAGATATAGTCTAAGGAAACTTTTGGCGAATGGACCTGCAGAGACTTGGCGAATTAACTTCGTTCCAAGTGGAAGGCAGTTGTAGCAGGCATAGTTTTCAAGATATAGGCAGGACAAGTTTACTCCAATGGAGCTGCAGTTTCTTAGTGAATTCTCTTCGTTCCAAGCGGTACTCATCTGTAGCACGAGTAGTTTTCAAGATATAGACTAAGGAAGCATTTGGGAAAAGGAAACGCAGATTCTTGGCGTATTAAATTCGTTCCAAGTGGGAGTCAATTGCAGCAGGCAAAGTTTTCATGCTCTAGGTAGGGCAAGTTTTCGAGAATGGAGCTGCAGTTTGTAAGTGAATTCTTTTCGTTCCAGGCGGGACGCATTTGTAGCACGCATAGTTTTCAAGATATAGACTAAGGAAGTATTTGGTGAATAGAATCGCCAATTCATGGCTAATTACATTCCTTTCAACTTGCACGCAGTGGTAGCAGGCGTTTATTTCAAGATATAGGCAGGGCAAGTTTTCTCGAATAGAGCTGCAGTTTCTAAGTGAATTCACTTCGTTCCAGGAGGGACTCATCTGTAGCACGCGTAGTTTTCAAGATATAGACTAAGGAAGCTTTTGAGAAAAGGAATCGCAGTTTCTTGGCGTATTAAATTCGTTCCAAGTTGGAGTCAATTGCATCAGGCAAAGTTTTCAAGATAAAGGTAGGGCAAGTTTTCGAGAATGGAGCTGGAGTTTCTAAGTGAATTCTCTTCGTTCCAGGCGGGTCTCATTTGTAGCATGCATAGTTTTCAATATATATACTTAGGAAATATTGGGCAAATAGAATCGCCGATTACTGGCTAATTAAAATCTTTTCAAATTGGACACAGTGGTAGCAGGCGTTTATTTCAAGATATACGCAGGGCAAGTTTTCTCGAATGGAGGTGCAGTTTCTAAGCATATTCCCTTCGTTCCAAGAGGGACTCATCTGTAGTAGGTGTAGTTTTCAAGATATAGACTAAGGAAATATTTGGCCAATGGAATCGCCTATTCATGGCCAATTAACATCTTTCCAACTGGGAACCAGTAGTAGCAGGCTTTGTTTTCAAGATATAGGAAGGGCAAGTTTTTGCGAATGGAGCTTCATTTTCTAAACGAATTCTCTTCGTTCTACGCACTATTCAATTGTAGCACGCGTAGTTTGAAGCTGGCGTAGTTTTCAAGATATATACTAAGGAAGCGTTTGGCGAATGGAATCGCAGTATCTTGGTGAATTAACTTGGTTACAAGTGGGACTCAATTGTACCAGGCGTAGTTATCAAGATATAGATAGGCAGGGTAATTTTTTGTGAATGGAGTTGCAGTTTCTAAACAAATTCTCTTCGTTCCAAGCGGGAATCCTTTGTCGCAGGCGTAGTTTTCGAGATATAGACTAAGGAAGCATTGCGCGAATTTAATCGCAGTTTCATGGAGAAATAACTTCGTTCCCAATGGGCCTCAGTAGCAGCAGGCGTAGTTTTCACGTAGAGGCTGTAAAGTTTTGCAAATGCAGCTGCCGTTTCTAAGCGAATTCTCTTCGTTCCAAGCGGGACTCCTTTGTCGCAGGCGTGGATTTCAAGATGTAGTCTAAGGAAGCTTTTGGCGAATGGTCCTGCAGAGACCTGACGAATTAACTTCGTTCCAAGTGGAAGGCAGTTGTAGCAGGCATAGTTTTCAAGATATAGGCAGGACAAGTTTTCTCGAATAGAGCTGCAGTTTCTAAGTGAATTCCCTTCGTTCCAAGAGGGACTCATCTGTAGCAGGTGTAGTTTTCAAGATATAAGCAGGGTAATTTTTTGTGAATGGAGGTGCAGTTTCTAAGAAAATTCTCTTCGTTCCAAGCGGGACTCCTTTGTCGCAGGCGTAGTTTTCGAGATATAGACTAAGGAAGCATTGCGCGAATTTAATCGCAGTTTCATGGAGAATTAACTTCGTTCCAAGTGGGACTCAGTTGTAGCAGGCGTAGTTTTCAATATATTGGCAGGGCAAGTTTTCGTGAATGGAGCTGCAGTATTTAAGCGAATTCTTTTCCTTCCAAGAGGGACTCATATGCAGCAGGCATAGTTGTCACCTTAGAGACTAAGTTAGCATTTGGAAAAAGGGATCGTACTTTCTTGAAGAATTGACTTCGTTTCAACTGGGATTTAGTTGTAGCAGGTGTAGTTTTCAAGATATAAATTTAGTAGCGATTTGCGAATGGAATCGCTGTTTCGTTGCTAATTAACTCCTTTCCAAATGGGCCTCAGTAGCAGCAGGCGTAGTTTTCACGGTAGAGGGTGTAAAGTTTCGGAAATGGAGCTGCCGTTTCTAAGCGAATTCTCTTCGTTCCAAGAGGGACTCCTTTGTCGCAGGCGTAGTTTTCAAGATGTAGTCTAAGGAAGCTTTTGGCGAATGGACCTGCAGAGACTTGGCGAATTAACTTCGTTCCAAGTGGAAGGCAGTTGTAGCAGGCATAGTTTTCAAGATATAGGCAGGACAAGTTTACTCGAATGGAGCTGTAGTATCTCAGAGAATTCTCTTCGTTCCAAGCGGGACTCATCTGTAGCACGCGTAGTTTTCAAGATATAGACTAAGGAAGCTTTTGAGAAAAGGAATCGCAGTTTTTTGGCGTATTAAATTCGTTCCAAGTGGGAGTCAATTGCAGCAGGCAAAGTTTTCAAGCTATAGGTAGGGCAAGTTTTCGAGAATGGATCTGCAGTTTGTAAGTGTATTCTTTTCGTTCCAGGCGGGACGCATTTGTAGCACGCATAGTTTTCAATATATATACTTAGGAAATATTGGGCAAATAGAATCGCCGATTACTGGCTAATTACATTCCTTTCAACTTGCACGCAGTGGTAGCAGGCGTTTATTTCAAGATATAGGCAGGGCAAGTTTTCTCGAATAGAGCTGCAGTTTCTAAGTGAATTCACTTCGTTCCAAGAGGGACTCATCTGTAGCACGCGTAGTTTTCAAGATATAGACCAAGGAAGCTTTTGAGAAAAGGAATCGCAGTTTCTTGGCGTATTAAATTCGTTCCAAGTGGGAGTCAATTGCAGCCAGCAAAGTTTTCAAGATAAAGGTAGGGCAAGTTTTCGAGAATGGAGCTGGAGTTTCTAAGTGAATACTCTTCGTTCCAGGCGGGTCTCATTTGTAGCATGCATAGATTTCAATATATATACTTAGGAAATATTGGGCAAATAGAATCGCCGATTACTGGCTAATTAAAATCTTTTCAAATTGGACACAGTGGTAGCAGGCGTTTATTTCAAGATATACGCAGGGCAAGTTTTCTCGAATGGAGCTGCAGGTTCTAAGCATATTCCCTTCGTTCCAAGAGGGACTCATCTGTAGTAGGTGTAGTTTTCAAGATATAGACTAAAGAAATATTTGGCCAATGGAATCGCCTATTCATGGCCAATTAACATCTTTCCAACTGGGAACCAGTGGTAGCAGGCTTTGTTTTCAAGATATAGGAAGGGCAAGTTTTTGCGAATGGAGCTTCATTTTCTAAACGAATTCTCTTCGTTCTACGCACTATTCAATTGTAGCACGCGTAGTTTGAAGCTGGCGTAGTTTTCAAGATATATACTAAGGAAGCGTTTGGCGAATGGAATCGCAGTATCTTGGTGAATTAACTTGGTTACAAGTGGGACTCAATTGTACCAGGCGTAGTTATCAAGATATAGATAGGCAGGGTAATTTTTTGTGAATGGAGTTGCATTTTCAAACAAATTCTCTTCGTTCCAAGCGGGAATCCTTTGTCGCAGGCGTAGTTTTCGAGATATAGACTAAGGAAGCATTGCGCGAATTTAATCGCAGTTTCATGGAGAATTAACTTCGTTCCAAATGGGCCTCAGTAGCAGCATGCGTAGTTTTCACGGTAGAGGGTGTAAAGTTTCGGAAATGGAGCTGCCGTTTTTAAGCGAATTCTCTTCGTTCCAAGCGGGACTCCTTTGTCGCAGGCGTAGTTTTCAAGATGTAGTCTAAGGAAGCTTTTGGCGAATGGACCTGCAGAGACTTGGCGAATTAACTTCGTTCCAAGTGGAAGGCAGTTGTAGCAGGCATAGATTTCAAGATATAGGCAGGTCAAGTTTACTCGAATGGAGCTGCAGTTTCTCAGAGAATTCTCTTCGTTCCAAGCGGGACTCATCTGTAGCACACGTAGTTTTCAAGATATAGACTAAGGAAGCTTTTGAGAAAAGGAATCGCAGTTTCTTGGCGTATTAAATTCGTTCCAAGTGGGAGTCAATTGCAGCAGGCAAAGTTTTCAAGATATAAATTTACGTAGCGATTTGCGAATGGAATCGCTGTTTCGTTGCGAATTAACTCCTTTCCAAATGGGCCTCAGTAGCAGCAGGCGTAGTATTCACTGTAGAGGCTGTAAAGTGTCACAAATGCAGCTGCCGTTTCTAAGCGAATTCTCTTCGTTCCAAGCGGTACTCCTTTGTCGCAGGCGTGGATTTCAAGATATAGTCTAAGGAAGCTTTTGGCGAATGGACCTGCAGAGACTTGGCGAATTAACTTCGTTCCAAGTGGAAGGCAGCTGTAGCAGGCATAGATTTCAAGATATAGGCAGGTCAAGTTTACTCGAATAGAGCTGCATTTTCTAAGTGAATTCCCTTCGTTCCAAGAGGGACTCATCTGTAGCAGGTGTAGTTTTCAAGATATAAGCAGGGTAATTTTTTGTGAATGGAGGTGCAGTTTCTAAGCAAATTCTCTTCGTTCCAAGCGGGACTCATCTGTAGCACGCGTAGTTTTCAAGATATAGAGTAAGGAAGCTTTTGAGAAAAGGAATCGCAGTTTCTTGGCGCATTAAATTCGTTCCAAGTGGGAGTCAATTGCAGCAGGCAAAGTTTTCAAGCTATAGGTAGGGCAAGTTTTCAATAATGGAGCTGCAGTTTGTAAGAGAATTCTTTTCGTTCCAGGCGCGACGCATTTGTAGCACGCATAGTTTTCAAGATATAGACTAAGGAAGTATTTGGTGAATAGAATCGCCAATTCATGGCTAAGTACATTCCTTTCAACTTGCACGCAGTGGTAGCAGGCGTTTATTTCAAGATATAGGCATTGCAAGTTTTCTCGAATAGAGCTGCAGTTTCTAAGTGAATTCCCTTCGTTCCAAGAGGGACTCATCTGTAGCAGGTGTAGTTTTCAAGATATAGGCAGGGTAATTTTTTGTCAATGGAGGTGCAGTTTCTAAACAAATTCTCTTCGTTCCAAGCGGGACTCCTTTGTCGCAGGCGTAGTTTTCGAGATATAGACTAAGGAAGCATTGCGCAAATTTAATCGCAGTTTCATGGAGAATTAACTTCGTTCCAAGTGGGACTCAGTTTTATAGGCGTAGTTTTCAATATATTGGCAGGGCAAGTTTTCGTGAATGGAGCTGCAGTATTTAAGCGAATTCTTTTCCTTCCAAGATGGACTCATATGCAGCAGGCATAGTTCTCCCTTAGAAACTAAGTTAGCATTTGGCAAAAGGGATCGGACTTTCTTGAAGAATTGACTTCGTTCCAACTGGGATTCAGTTGTAGCAGGCGTAGTTTTCAAGATATAAATTTACGTAGCCTTTTGCGAATGAAATCGCTGTTTCGTTGCGAATTAGCTTCTTTCCAAATGGGACTCAGTAGCAGCAGGCGTAGTTTTCATGTTAGAGGCTGTAAAGTTTCGCAAATGGAGCTGCCGTTTCCTAGCGAATTCTCTTCGTTCCAAGCGGGACTACTTTGTCGCACGCGTAGTTTTCAAGATATAGACTAAGGAAGCTTTTGGCGAATGGACCTGCAGAGACTTGGCGAATTAACTTCGTTCCAAGTGGAAGGCAGTTGTAGCAGGCATAGTTTTCAAGATATAGGCAGGTCAAGTTTACTCGAACGGAGCTGCAGTTTCTCAGAGAATTTTCTTCGTTCCAAGCGGGACTCATCTGTAGCACGCGTAGTTTTCAAGATATAGACTAAGGAAGCTTTTGAGAAAAGGAATCGCAGTTTCTTGGCGTATTAAATTCGTTCCAAGTGGGAGTCAATTGCAGCAGGCAAAGTTTTCAAGCTATAGGTAGGCCAAGTTTTCGAGAATGGATCTGCAGATTCTAAGTGAATTCTTTTCGTTCCAGGCGGGACGCATTTGTAGCACGCATAGTTTTCAAGATATAGACTAAGGAAGTATTTGGTGAATAGAATCGCCAATTCATGGCTAATTACATTCCATTCAACTTGCACGCAGTGGTAGCAGGCGTTTATTTCAAGATATAGGCAGGACAAGTTTTCTCGAATAGAGCTGCACTTTCTAAGTGAATTCCCTTCGTTCCAAGAGGGACTCATCTGTAGCAGGTGTAGTTTTCAAGATATAGGCAGGGTATTTTTTGTGAATGGAGGTGCAGTTTCTAAGCAAAGTCTCTTTGTTCCAAGCGGGAATCCTTTGTCCCAGGCATATTTTTCGAGATATAGACTAAGGAAGCGTTTCGCGAATGGAATCGGTGTTTCGTTGCGAATTAACTCCTTTCCAAATGGGACTCAGTAGCAGCAGGCGTAGTTTTCACGGTAGAGGCTGTAAAGTTTCGCAAATGGAGCTACCGTTTCTAAGCGAATTCTCTTCGTTCCAAGCGGGACTCCTTTGTCGCAGGCGTAGTTTTCAAGATATAGACTAAGGAAGCTTTTGGCGAATAGACCTGCAGAGACATGGCAAATTAACTTCGTTCCAAGTGGAAGGCAGTTGTAGCAGGCATAGATTTCAAGATATAGGCAGGTCAAGTTTACTCGAATGGAGCTGCAATTTCTCAGAGAATTATCTTCGTTCCAAGCGGGACTCATCTGTAGCACGCGTAGTTTTCAAGATATAGACTAAGGAAGCTTTTGAGAAAAGGAATCGCAGTTTCTTGGCGTATTAAATTAGTTCCAAGTGGGAGTCAATTGCAGCAGGCAAAGTTTTCAAGCTATAGGTAGGCCAAGTTTTCGAGAATGGATCTGCAGATTCTAAGTGAATTCTTTTCCTTCCAGGCGGGACTCATTTGTAGCACGCACAGTTTTCAAGATATAGACTAAGTAAGTATTTGGTGAATAGAATCGCCAATTCATGGCTAATTACATTCCTTTCAACTTGCACGCAATGGTAGCAGGCGTTTATTTCAAGATAAAGGCAGGACAAGTTTTCTCGAATAGAGCTGCAGTTTCTAAGTGAATTCCCTTCGTTCCAAGAGGGACTCATCTGTAGCAGGTGTAGTTTTCAAGATATAGGCAGGGTATTTTTTGTGAATGGAGGTGCAGTTTCTAAGCAAATTCTCTTTGTTCCAAGCGGGAATCCTTTGTCCCAGGCATATTTTTCGAGATATAGACTAAGGAAGCGTTTCGCGAATTTAATCACAGTTTCATGGAGAATTGACTTCGTTCCAAGTGGGACTCAATTGTAGCAGGCATAGTTTTCAATATATTGGCAGGGCAAGTTTTCGTGAATGGAGCTGCAACATTTAATCGAATTCTTTTCATTCCAAGAGGGACTCATTTGTATCAGGCATAGTTTTCCCCTTAGAGACTAAGTTAGCATTTCGCGAATTGGATCGCACTTTCTTGAAGAATTGACTTCGTTCTAATTGGGATTCAGCTGTAGCAGGCGTAGTTTTCAATATATTGGCAGGGCTAGTTTTCGTGAATGGAGCTGCAGTATTTAAGCGAATTCTTTTCCTTCCAAGAGGGACTCCTTTGTAACAGGCATAGTTCTCCCTTAGAGACTAAGTTAGCATTTGGCTAATGGGATCGTCCTTTCTTGAAGAATTGACATCGTTCCACCTGGGATTCAGTTGTAGCAGGCGTAGTTTTCAAGATATAAATTTGCGTAGCGATTTGCGAATGGAATCGCTGTTTCGTTGCGAATTAACTTCTTTCCAAATGGGACTCAGTAGCAGCAGGCCTAGTTTTCAAGATACAGGCAGGACAAGTTTACTCGAATAGAGCTGCAGTTTCTAAGTGAATTCCCTTCGTTCCAAGAGGGACTCATCTGTAGCAGGTGTAGTTTTCAAGATATAGGCAGGGTAATTTTTTGTGAATGGAGTTGCAGTTTCTAAGCAAATTCTCTTTGTTCCAAGCGGGAATCCTTTGTCGCAGGCATAGTTTTTGAGATATAGACTAAGGAAGCGTTTCGCGAATTTAATCACAGTTTCATGAGGAATTGACTTCGTTCCAAGTGGGACTCAGTTGTAGCAGGCATAGTTTTCAAGATATAAATTTGCGTAGCGATTTGCGAATGGAATCGCTGTTTCGTTGCGAATTAACTTCTTTCCAAATGGGACTCAGTAGCAGCAGGCGTAGTTTTCATGGTAGAGGCTGTAAAGTTTCGCAAATGGAGCTGCCGTTTCTAAGCGAATTCTCTTCGTTCCAAGCGGGACTACTTTGTCGCAGGCCTAGTTTTCAAGATATAGACTAAGGAAGCTTTTGGCGAATGGACCTGCAGAGACATGGCAAATTAACTTCGTTCCAAGTGGAAGGCAGTTGTAGCAGGCATAGTTTTCAAGATATAGGCAGGTCAAGTTTACTCGAATGGAGCTGCAGTTTCTCACAGAATTTTCTTCGTTCCAAGCGGGACTCATCTGTAGCACGCGTAGTTTTCAAGACATAGACTAAGGAAGCTTTTGAGAAAAGGAATCGCAGTTTCTTGGCGTATTAAATTCGTTCCAAGTGGGAGTCAATTGCAGCAGGCAAAGTTTTCAAGATAAAGGTAGGGCAAGTTTTCGAGAATGGAGCTGGAGTTTCTAAGTGAATTCTCTTCGTTCCAGGCGGGTCTCATTTGTAGCATGCATAGTTTTCAATATATATACTTAGGAAATATTGGGCGAATAGAATCGCCGATTAATGGCTAATTAAAATCTTTTCAAATTGGACACAGTGGTAGCAGGCGTTTATTTCAAGATATACGCAGGGCAAGTTTTCTCGAATGGAGCTGCAGTTTCTAAGCATATTCCCTTCGTTCCAAGAGGGACTCATCTGTAGTAGGTGTAGTTTTCAAGATATAGACTAAGGAAATATTTGGCGAATGGAATCGCCTATTCATGGCCAATTAACTTCTTTCCAACTGGGAACCAGTGTTAGCAGGCTCTGTTTTCAAGATATAGGAAGGGCAAGTTTTTGCGAATGGAGCTTCATTTTCTAAACGAATTCTCTTCGTTCTACGCACTATTCAATTGTAGCACGCGTAGTTTGAAGCTGGCGTAGTTTTCAAGATATATACTAAGGAAGTGTTTGGCGAATGGAATCGCAGTATCTTGGTGAATTAACTTGGTTACAAGTGGGACTCAATTGTACCAGGCGTAGTTATCAAGATATAGATAGGCAGGGTAATTTTTTGTGAATGGAGTTGCAGTTTCTAAACAAATTCTCTTCGTTCCAAGCGGGAATCTTTTGTCGCAGGCATAGTTTTCGAGATATACACTAAGGAAGCATTGCGCGAATGGAATCGGTGTTTCGTTGCGAATTAACTCCTTTCCAAATGGGACTCAGTAGCAGCAGGCGTAGTTTTCACGGTAGAGGCTGTAAAGTTTCGCAAATGGAGCTGCCGTTTCTAAGCGAATTCTCTTCGTTCCAAGCGGGACTCCTTTGTCGCAGGCCTAGTTTTCAAGATATAGACTAAGGAAGCTTTTGGCGAATAGACCTGCAGAGACCTGGCAAATTAACTTCGTTCCAAGTGGAAGGCAGTTGTAGCAGGCATAGTTTTCAAGGTATAGGCAGGTCAAGTTTACTCGAATGGAGCTGCAGTTTCTCAGAGAATTTTCTTCGTTCCAAGCGGGACTCATCTGTAGCACGCGTAGTTTTCAAGATATAGACTAAGGAAGCTTTTGAGAAAAGGAATCGCAGTTTCTTGGCGTATTAAATTCGTTCCAAGTGGGAGTCAATTGCAGCAGGCAAAGTTTTCAAGCTATAGGTAGGCCAAGTTTTCGAGAATGGATCTGCTGATTCTAAGTGAATTCTTTTCCTTCCAGGCGGGACTCATTTGTAGCACGCACAGTTTTCAAGATATAGACTAAGGAAGTATTTGGTGAATAGAATCGCCAATTCATGGCTAATTACATTCCTTTCAACTTGCACGCAGTGGTAGCAGGCGTTTATTTCAAGATAAAGGCAGGACAAGTTTTCTCGAATAGAGCTGCAGTTTCTAAGTGAATTCCCTTCGTTCCAAGAGGGACTCATCTGTAGCAGGTGTAGTTTTCAAGATATAGGCAGGGTATTTTTTGTGAATGGAGGTGCAGTTTCTAAGCAAATTCTCTTCGTTCCAAGCGGGACTCCTTTGTCGCAGGCATATTTTTCGAGATATAGACTAAGGAAGCGTTTCGCGAATTTAATCACAGTTTCATGGAGAATTGACTTCGTTCCAAGTGGGACTCAGTTGTAGCAGGCATAGTTTTCAATATATTGGCAGGGCAAGTTTTCGTGAATGGAGCTGCAACATTTAATCGAATTCTTTTCATTCCAAGAGGGACTCATTTGTATCAGGCATAGTTTTCCCCTCAGAGACTATGTTAGCATTTCGCGAATTGGATCGCACTTTCTTGAAGAATTGACTTCGTTCTAATTGGGATTCAGCTGTAGCAGGCGTAGTTTTCAATATATTGGCAGGGCTAGTTTTCGTGAATGGAGCTGCAGTATTTAAGCGAATTCTTTTCCTTCCAAGAGGGACTCCTTTGTAACAGACATAGTTCTCCCTTAGAGACTAAGTTAGCATTTGGCTAATGGGATCGTCCTTTCTTGAAGAATTGACATCGTTCCACCTGGGATTCAGTTGTAGCAGGCGTAGTTTTCAAGATATAAATTTGCGTAGCGATTTGCGAATGGAATCGCTGTTTCGTTGCGAATTAACTTCTTTCCAAATGGGCCTCAGTAGCAGCAGACGTAGTTTTCACGGTAGAGGCTGTAAAGTTTCGCAAATGGAGCTGCCGTTTCTAAGCGAATTCTCTTCGTTCCAAGCGGGACTCCTTTGTTGCAGGCGTAGTTTTCAAGATATAGACTAAGGAAGCTTTTGGCAAATGGACCCTCAGAGACTTGGCAAATTAACTTCGTTCCAAGAGGAAGGCAGTTGTAGCAGGCATAGTTTTCAAGATATAGGCAGGTCAAGTTTACTCGAATGGAGCTGCAGTTTCTCAGAGAATTTTCTTCGTTCCAAGCGGGACTCATCTGTAGCACGCGTAGTTTTCAAGATATAGACTAAGGAAGCTTTTGAGAAAAGGAATCACAGTTTCTTGGCGTATTAAATTCGATCCAAGTGGGAGTCAATTGCAGCAGGCAAAGTTTTCAAGATAAAGGTAGGGCAAGTTTTCGAGTATGGAGCTGGAGTTTCTAAGTGAATTCTCTTCGTTCCAGGCGGGTCTCATTTGTAGCATGCATAGTTTTCAATATATATACTTAGGAAATATTGGGCGAATAGAATCGCCGATTAATGGCTAATTAAAATCTTTTCAAATTGGACACAGTGGTAGCAGGCGTTTATTTCAAGATATACGCAGGGCAAGTTTTCTCGAATGGAGCTGCAGTTTCTAAGCATATTCCCTTCGTTCCAAGAGGGACTCATCTGTAGTAGGTGTAGTTTTCAAGATATAGACTAAGGAAATATTTGGCGAATGGAATCGCCTATTCATGGCCAATTAACATCTTTCCAACTGGGAACCAGTAGTAGCAGGCTTTGTTTTCAAGATATAGGAAGGGCAAGTTTTTGCCAATGGAGCTTCATTTTCTAAACGAATTCTCTTCGTTCTACGCACTATTCAATTGTACCACGCGTAGTTTGAAGCTGGCGTAGTTTTCAAGATATATACTAAGGAAGTGTTTGGCGAATGGAATCGCAGTATCTTGGTGAATTAACTTGGTTACAAGTGGGACTCAATTGTACCAGGCGTAGTTATCAAGATATAGATAGGCAGGGTAATTTTTTGTGAATGGAGTTGCAGTTTCTAAACAAATTCTCTTCGTTTCAAGCGGGAATCTTTTGTCGCAGGCGAAGTTTTCGAGATATAGACTAAGGAAGCATTGCGCGAATGGAATCGGTGTTTCGTTGCGAATTAACTCCTTTCCAAATGGGACTCAGTAGCAGCAGGCGTAGTTTTCACGGTAGAGGCTGTAAAGTTTCGCAAATGGAGCTAACGTTTCTAAGCGAATTCTCTTCGTTCCAAGCGGGACTCCTTTGTCGCAGGCGTAGTTTTCAAGATATAGACTAAGGAAGCTTTTGAGAAAAGGAATCGCAGTTTCTTGGCCTATTAAATTCGTTCCAAGTGGGAATCAATTGCAGCAGGCAAAGTTTTCAAGCTATAGGTAGGCCAAGTTTTCGAGAATGGAGCTGCAGATTCTAAGTGAATTCTTTTCCTTCCAGGCGGGACTCATTTGTAGCACGCACAGTTTTCAAGATATAGACTAAGGAAGTATTTGGTGAATAGAATCGCCAATTCATGGCTAATTACATTCCTTTCAACTAGCACGCAGTGGTAGCAGGCGTTTATTTCAAGATAAAGGCAGGACAAGTTTTCTCGAATAGAGCTGCAGTTTCTAAGTGAATTCCCTTCGTTCCAAGAGGGACTCATCTGTAGCAGGTGTAGTTTTCAAGTTATAGGCAGGGTAATTTTTTGTGAATGGAGTTGCAGTTTCTAAGCAAATTCTCTTCGTTCCAAGCGGGACTCCTTTGTCGCAGGCGTAGTTTTCGAGATATAGACTAAGGAAGCGTTTCGCGAATTTAATCACAGTTTCATGGAGAATTGACTTCGTTCCAAGTGGGACTCAGTTGTAGCAGGCGTAGTTTTCAATATATTGGCAGGGCAAGTTTTCGTGAATGGAGCTGCAACATTTAATCCAATTCTTTTCATTCCAAGAGGGACTCATTTGTATCAGGCATAGTTTTCCCCTTAGAGACTAAGTTAGCATTTGGCGAATTGGATCGCACTTTCTTGAAGAATTGACTTCGTTCTAATTGGGATTCAGCTGTAGCAGGCGTAGTTTTCAATATATTGGCAGGGCAAGTTTTCGTGAATGGAGCTGCAGTTTTTAAGCGAATTCTTTTCCTTCCAAGAGGGACTCATATGCAGCAGGCATAGTTCTCCCTTAGAGACTAAGTTAGCATTTGGCTAATGGGATCGCACTTTCTTGAAGAATTGACATCTTTCCAACTGTGATTCAGTTGTAGCAGGCGTAGTTTTCAAATATAAATTTAGTAGCGATTTGCGAATGGAATCGCTGTTTCGTTGCGAATTAACTCCTTTCCAAATGTGACTCAGTAGCAGCAGACGTAGTTTTCACGGTAGAGGCTGTAAAGTTTCGCAAATGGAGCTGCCGTTTCTAAGCGAATTCTCTTCGTTCCAAGCGGGACTCCTTTGTCGCAGGCGTAGTTTTCAAGATATAGACTAAGGAAGCTTTTGGTGAATGGACCTGCAGAGACATGGCAAATTAACTTTGTTCCAAGTGGAAGGCAGTTGTAGCAGGCATAGTTTTCAAGATACAGGCAGGTCAAGTTTACTCGAATTGAGCTGCAGTTTCTCAGAGAATTTTCTTCGTTCCAAGCGGGACTCATCTGTAGCACGCGTAGTTTTCAAGATATAGACTAAGGAAGCTTTTGAGAAAAGGAATCGCAGTTTCTGGGCGTATTAAATTCGTTCCAAGTGGGAGTCAATTGCAGCAGGCAAAGTTTTCAAGATAAAGGTAGGGCAAGTTTTAGAGAATGGAGCTGGAGTTTCTAAGTAAATTCTCTTCGTTCCAGGCGGGTCTCATTTGTAGCATGCATAGTTTTCAAGGTATATACTTAGGAAATATTGGGCGAATAGAATCGCCGATTAATGGCTAATTAAATTCTTTTCAAATTGGACACAGTGGTAGCAGGCGTTTATTTCAAGATATACGCAGGGCAAGTTTTCTCGAATGGAGCTGCAGGTTCTAAGTATATTCCCTTCGTTCCAAGAGGGACTCATCTGTAGTAGGTGTAGTTTTCAAGATATAGACTAAGGAAATATTTGGCGAATGGAATCGCCTATTCATGGCCAATTAACATCTTTCCAACTGGGAACCAGTGGTAGCAGGCTTTGTTTTCAAGATATAGGAAGGGCAAGTTTTTGCGAATGGAGCTTCATTTTCTAAACGAATTCTCTTCGTTCTACGCACTATTCAATTGTAGCACGCGTAGTTTGAAGCTGGCGTAGTTTTCAAGATATATACTAAGGAAGTATTTGGCGAATGGAATCGCAGTATCTTGGTGAATTAACTTGGTTACAAGTGGGACTCAATTGTACCAGGCGTAGTTATCAAGATATAGATAGGCAGGGTAATTTTTGTGAATGGAGTTGCAGTTTCTAAACAAATTCTCTTCGTTCCAAGCGGGACTCCTTTGTCGCAGGCGTAGTTTTCGAGATATAGAATAAGGAAGCATTGCGCGAATATAATCGCAGTTTCATGGAGAATTAACTTCGTTCCAAGTGGGACTCAGTTGTAGCAGGCGTAGTTTTCAATATATTGGCAGGGCAAGTTTTCGTGAATGTAGCTGCAGTATTTAAGCGAATTCTTTTCCTTCCAAGAGGGACTCATTTGTAGCAGGCATAGTTCTCCCTTAGAGACTAAGTTAGCATTTGGCTACTGGGATCGCACTTTCTTGAAGAATTGACATCGTTCCAACTGGGATTCAGTTGTAGCAGGCGTAGTTTTCAAGATATAAATTTACGTAGCGATTTGCGAATGGAATCGCTGTTTCGTTGCGAATTAACTTCTTTCCAAATGGGACTCATTAGCAGCAGGCGTAGTTTTCATGTTAGAGGCTGTAAAGTTTCGCAAATGGAGCTGCCGTTTCTAAGCGAATTCTCTTCGTTCCAAGCGGGACTCCTTTGTCGCAGGCGTAGTTTTCAAGATATAGACTAAGGAAGCTTTTGGTGAATGGACCTGCAGAGACTTGGCGAATTAACTTCGTTCCAAGTGGAAGGCAGTTGTAGCAGGCATAGTTTTCAAGATATAGACTAAGGAAGCGTTTGGCAAATGGAATCGCAGTTTCTTAGCAAATTTATTTTGTTCCCATTTGGACTCAGTTGTAGCAGGCATAGTTTTCAAGATATAGGCAGGGTAATTTTTTGTGAATGGAGTTGCAGTTTCTAAACAAATTCTCTTCATTCCAAGTGGACTCATTTGGGGCAGGCGTAGTTTTCAAGATATAGCCTTTGGAATCGTTTGGTGAATGGAATCACAGTTTCTTGGTGAATTAACTTCATTCCAACTGGGACTCAGTGTTAGCAGGCGTAGTTTTCAAGATATAGGCAGTGCAAGTTTTCATGATTGAGCAGCTGTTTCTAAGAAAATTCTCTTCGTTCCAAGTGGGACTCATTTGTAGCAGGCATAATTTTCAAGATATAGGCAGGGCAAGTTTTTCTGAACGGAGCTAAAGTTTCTCAGTGAATTGTCTTCGTTCCAAGCCTGACTAATTTGTCACAGACGTAATTTTCAAGATATAGAATAAGGAAGCATTTGGCAAATGGAATCGCAGATTCTTTGCAAATTTACTTCGTTCCCATTGGGACACAGTTGTAGCAGGCGTAGTTTCCAAGATATAGTCAGGGCAGGTTTTCACCAATGGAGCTGCAGTATTTGAGCAAATAATCTTCGTTCCAAGCGGGATTCATTTATAGCAGGCGTACTTTTGAGGCTATAGACTAAGGAAGCATTAGGAGAATGGATCCGCAGTTTCTTGGTGAATTTACTTGTTTACAAGTGGGAATCAGTTGCAGCAAGCATAGTTTCAGGATAGAGCCAGGGCAAGTTTTGGCGAATGGAGCAGCTGTTTCTAAGCAAATTCACTTCTGTCCTAGTGGGACTATTTGTGGCAGGTGTAGTTTTCAAGATATAGACCTAGGAAGCATTAGGCGAATGGAATCGCACTGTCTCGGCAAATTAACTTGTTCCAAGTGGAACTCAGTTGTAGCAGGCATAGTTTTCAAGAGATAGGCAGGGCAAGTTTTCTCTAATTAGGTTAGAAGCTGCAGCTCCATTTGCGAAAACTTGCACTGCCTATATCTTGTAAACAACGCCTGCTATAATTGAGTCGCTCTTGGAATGGAGTAACTTTGCCAAGAAACTGCGATTCCTTTTTCCAAAAGCTTCCTTAGTCTATACCTTGAAAACTACACCTGGTACAATTGAGTGTCGCTTGGAAGGAAGTTAATTCGCCAAGAAACTGCAATTTCATTTGCCTAAACCTTCCTTACTCTATATACTATGCGTGCTACAATTGAATACCACGTAGAACGAAGAGAATTCGACTAGAAAATGAAGCTCCATTCGAGAAAACTTGCCCTTCCTATATCTTGAAAAAAACGCCTGCTACCACTGTGTCCAAGTTGAAAGTAATTTAATTAGCCATGAATCGGCGATTCTATTCGCCAAATACTTCCCTTCGTCTATATCTTGAAAACTATGCGTGCTACAAATGAGTCCCGCCTGGAACGAAGAGAATTCACTTAGAAACTCCAGCTCCATTCTCGAAAACTTGCCCTACCTATAGCTTGAAAACTTTGCCTACTGCAATTGACTCCCACTTGGAACGAATTTAATACGCCAAGAAACTGCGATTCCTTTTCCCAAAAGCCTCCTTAGTCTATATCTTGAAAACTACCTGTCCTACAGATGAGTCCCGCTTGGAACGAAGAGAATTCTCTAAGAAACTGCAGCTCCATTCCAGTAAACTTGTCCTGCCTATATCTTGAAAACTATGCCTGCTACAACTGCCTTCCACTTGGAACGAAGTTAATTCACCAAGTCTCTGCAGGTCCATTCGCCAAAAGCTTCCTTAGTCTATATCTTGAAAACTACGCCTGCGACAAAGGAGTCCCGCTTGGAACGAAGAGAATTCGCTTAGAAACGGCAGCTCCATTTGCGAAAAATTTACTGCCTCTACCGTGAAAACTACGCCAGCTGCTACTGAGTCCCATTTTGAAAGAAGTTAATTCGCAATGAAACTGCGATTCCATTCGCAAATCGCTACGTAAGTCTATATCTTGAAAACTATGCCGGCTACAACTGAATTTCACTGTGAACGAAGTCAATTCTTCAAGAAAGTGCCATCCCATTCGCCAAATGCTAACTTAGTCTCTAAGGGAGAACTATGCCTGCTACAAATGTGTCCATCTTGAAACGAAAAGAATTTGCTTAAATACTGCAGCTCCATTCACAAAAACTTGCCCTGCCAGTATGTTGATAACTACGCCTGCTACAACTGTGTCCCACTTGGAACGAAGTTAATTCTCTATGAAACTGTGATTAAATGCGCGAAACATTCCTAGTCTATATCTCGAAAGCTATGCCTGCCACAAAGGAGTCCGCTTGGAACGAAGAGAATTCGCTTAGAAACTGCACCTCCATTCACAAAAAATTACCCTGCCTATATCTTGAAAATTATGCCTGCTACAATAGAGTCCCACTTGCAACCAAGTTAATTCACCACGATACTGCGATTCCATTTGCCAAAAGCTTCCTTAGTATATATCTTGAAAACTACGGCAGCTTCAAACTACGCGTGCTACAATTGAATACTGCATAGAACAAAGAGTATTCGCTTAGAAAATGAAGCTCCATTCGCAAAAACTTGCCCTTCTTATATCTTGAAAACAAAGCCTGCTACTACTGGTTCCCAGTTGGAAAGAAGTTAATTCGCCATGAATAGGCGATTCCATTCGCCAAATATTTCTTTAGTCTATATCTTGAAAACTACAACTGTTAAAGATGAGTCCCTCTTGGAACGAAGGGAATTCACTTAGAAACTCCAGCTCCATTCTCAAAAACTTGCCCTACCTTTATCTTGAAAACTTTGCCTGCTGCAATTGACTCCCACTTGGAACGAATTTAATATGGCAAGAAACTGCGATTCCTTTTCCCAAAAGCTTCCTTAGTCTATATCTTGAAAACTACGCGTGCTATAGATGTGTCCCGCTTGGAACGAAGAGAATTCTCTAATAAACTGCAGCTCCATTCGAGTAAACTTGTCCTGCCTATATCATGAAAATTATCGACACCCGCGGATCCCGGCCCGCAGCAGCTCTCTGCTCCCAGACCCAATGGGAAAGAGACCTCACTGCCTGGTCAGGTGGGCAATCCTGAGGCTGCAGAGCGGAAGAGACCACCAACACTGCCCACCCCTGCCCACATCCCTGGCCCAACTGTATAAGGCCTCTGGGCTCCCGTCAGGGATGCCCAGGAGCGGCAGGACCCCTGTCTGAGACACCTCCGGAACCTGAAGGAAACAGACCGGATAAACAGTTCTCTGCACCCAAATCCCGTGGGAGGGAGAGCAAAACCTTCAGAGAGGCAGACAAGCCGGGAAGCCAGAAGAGACTGCTCTCTGTACATACATCTCCGACGCCAGAGGAAAACACCAAAGGCCATCTGGAACCCTGGTGCACTGAAGCTCCCGGAAAGGGCGGCGCATATCTTCCTGGTTGCTGCCGCTGCAGAGAGCCCGTGGGCAGCACCCCACGAGCAAACTTGAGCCTCGGGACCACAGGTAAGACCAACTTTTCTGCTGCTAGAAAGCTGCCTGGTGAACTCAAGAAACAGGCCCACAGGAACAGCTGAAGACCTGTAGAGAGGAAAAACTACACGCCCGAAAGCAGAACACTCTGTCCCCATAACTGACTGAAAGAGAGGAAAACAGGTCTACAGCACTCCTGACACACAGGCTTATAGGACAGTCTAGTCACTGTCAGAAATAGCAGAACAAAGTAACACTAGAGATAATCTGATGGCGAGAGGCAAGCACAGGAACCCAAGCAACAGAAACCAAGACTACATGGCATCATCAGAGCCCAATTCTCCCACCAAAACAAACATGGAATATCCAAACACACCAGAAAAGCAAGATCTAGTTTCAAAATCATATTTGATCATGATGCTGGAGGACTTCAAGAAAGACATAAAGAACTCCCTTAGAGAACAAGTACAAGCCTACAGAGAGGAATCGCAAAAATCCCTGAAAGAATCACAAAAATCCCTGAGAGAATTCCAGGAAAACACAATCAAACAGTTGAAGGAATTAAAAATGGAAATAGAAGCAATCAAGAAAGAACACATGGAAACAACCCTGGATATAGAAAACCAAAAGAAGAGACAAGGAGCTGTAGATACAAGCTTCACCAACAGAATACAAGAGATGGAAGAGAGAATCTCAGGAGCAGGAGATTCCATAGAAATCATTGACACAACTGTCAAAGATAATGTAAAGCAGAAAAAGCTACTGGTCCAAAACATACAGGAAATCCAGGACTCAATGAGAAGATCAAACCTAAGGATAATAGGTATAGAAGAGAGTGAAGACTCACAGCTCAAAGGACCAGTAAATATCTTCAACAAAATCATAGAAGAAAACTTCCCTAACCTAAAAAAAGAGATACCCATAGGCATACAAGAAGCCTACAGAACTCCAAATAGATTGGACCAGAAAAGAAACACCTCCCGTCACATAATAGTCAAAACACCAAACGCACAAAATAAAGAAAGAATATTAAAAGCAGTAAGGGAAAAAGGTCAAGTAACATGTAAAGGCAGACCTATCAGAATCACACCAGACTTTTCGCCAGAAACAATGAAGGCCAGAAGATCCTGGACTGATGTCATACAGACCCTAAGAGAACACAAATGCCAGCCCAGGTTACTGTATCCTGCAAAACTCTCAATTAACATAGATGGAGAAACCAAGATATTCCATGACAAAACCAAATTTACACAATATCTTTCTACAAATCCAGCACTACAAAGGATAATAAATGGTAAAGCCCAACATAAGGAGGCAAGCTATACCCTAGAAGAAGCAAGAAACTAATCGTCTTGGCAACAAAACAAAGAGAATGAAAGCACACAAACATAACCTCACATCCAAATATGAATATAACGGGAAGCAATAATCACTATTCTTTAATATCTCTCACATCAATGGCCTCAACTGCCCAACAAAAAGACATAGATTAACAAACTGGATACTCAACGAGGACCCTGCATTCTGCTGCCTACAGGAAACACACCTCAGAGACAAAGACAGACATTACCTCAGAGTGAAAGGCTGGAAAACAATTTTCCAAGCAAATGGTCAGAAGAAGCAAGCTGGAGTAGCCATTCTAATATCAAATAAAATCAACTTTCAACTAAAAGTCATCAAAAAAGATAAGGAAGGACACTTCATATTCATCAAAGGAAAAATCCACCAAGATGAACTCTCAATCCTAAATATCTATGCCACAAATACAAGGGCACCTACATACGTAAAAGAAACCTTACTAAAGCTCAAAACACACATTGCACCTCACACAATAATAGTGGGAGATTTCAACACCCCACTCTCATCAATGGACAGATCATGGAAACAGAAATTAAACAGAGATGTAGACAGACTAAGAGAAGTCATGAGCCAAATGGACTTAACGGATATTTATAGAACATTCTATCCTAAAGCAAAAGGATATACCTTCTTCTCAGCTCCTCATGGTACTTTCTCCAAAATTGACCATATAATTGGTCAAAAAACGGGCCTCAACAGGTACAGAAAGATAGAAATAATCCCATGCGTGCTATCGGACCACCATGGCCTAAAACTGGTCTTCAATAACAATCAAGGAAGAATGCCCACATATATTTGGAAATTGAACAATGCTCTACTCAATGATAATCTGGTCAAGGAAGAAATAAAGAAAAAAAATTAAAAACTTTTTAGAATTTAATGAAAATGAAGGTACAACATACCCAAACTTATGGGACACAATGAAAGCTGTGCTAAGAGGAAAACTCATAGCGCTGAGTGCCTGCAGAAAGAAACAGGAAAGAGCATATGTCAGCAGCTTGACAGCACACCTAAAAGCTCTAGAACAAAAGGAAGCAAATACACCCAGGAGGAGTAGAAGGCAGGAAATAATCAAACTCAGAGCGGAAATCAACCAAGTAGAAACAAAAAGGACCATAGAAAGAATCAACAGAACCAAAAGTTGGTTCTTTGAGAAAATCAACAAGATAGATAAACCCTTAGCCAGACTAACGAGAGGACACAGAGAGTGCGTCCAAATTAAAAAAATCAGAAATGAAAAGGGAGACATAACAACAAATTCAGAGGAAATTCAAAAAATCATCAGATCTTACTATAAAAACCTATATTCAACAAAACTTGAAAATCTTCAGGAAATGGACAATTTCCTAGACATATACCAGGTACCGAAGTTAAATCAGGAACAGATAAACCAGTTAAACAACCCTATAACTCCTAAGGAAATAGAAGCAGTCATTAAAGGTCTCCCAACCAAAAAGAGCCCAGGTCCAGACGGGTTTAGTGCAGAATTCTATCAAACCTTCATAGAAGACCTCATACGAATATTATCCAAACTATTCCACAAAATTGAAACAGATGGATCACTACCGGATACCTTCTACGAAGCCACAATTACTCTTATACCTAAACCACACAAAGACACAACAAAGAAAGAGAACTTCAGACCAATTTCCCTTATGAATATCGACGCAAAAATAGTCAACAAAATTCTGGCAAACCGAATCAAAGAGCACATCAAAACAATCATCCACCATGACCAAGTAGGCTTCATCCCAGGCATGCAGGGATGGTTTAATATACGGAAAACCATCAACGTGATCCATTATATAAACAAACTGAAAGAACAGAACCACATGATCATTTCATTAGACGGTGAGAAAGCATTTGACAAAATTCAACACACCTTCATGATAAAAGTCCTGGAAAGAATAGGAATTCAAGGCCCATACCTGAACATAGTAAAAGCCATATACAGCAAACCAGTTGCTAACATTAAACTAAATGGAGAGAAATTTGAAGCAATCCCAATAAAATCAGGGACTAGACAAGGCTGCCCACTCTCTCCCTACTTATTCAATATAGTTCTTGACGTTCTAGCCAGAGCAATCAGACAACAAAAGGAGGTCAAGGGGATACAGATCGGAAAAGAAGAAGTCAAAATATCACTATTTGCAGATGATATGATAGTATATTTAAGTGATCCCAAAAGTTCCACCAGAGAACTACTAAAGCTGATAAACAACTTCAGCAAAGTGGCTGGGTATAAAATTAACTCAAAGAAATCAGAAGCCTTCCTCTATACAAAAGAGAAACAAGCCGAGAAAGAAATTAGGGAAACGACACCCTTCATAATAGACCCAAATAATATAAAGCACCTCGGTGTGACGTTAACCAAGCAAGTAAAAGATCTGTACAATAAGAACTTCAGGACACTGAAGAAGGAAATTGAAGAAGACCTCAGAAGATGGAAAGATCTCCCATGCTCATGGATTGGCAGGATTAATATAGTAAAAATGGCCATTTTACCAAAAGCGATCTACAGATTCAAAGAAATCCCCATCAAAATACCAATCCAATTCTTCAAAGAGTTAGACAGAACAATTTGCAAATTCATCTGGAATAACAAAAAACCCAGGATAGCTAAAGCTATCCTCAACAATAAAAGGACTTCAGGGGGAATCACTATCCCTGAACTCAAGCAGTATTACAGAGCAATAGTGATAAAAACTGCATGGTATTGGTACAGAGACAGACAGATAGACCAAGGGAATAGAATTGAAGACCCAGAAATGAACCCACACACCTTTGGTCACTTGATTTTTGACAAAGGAGCCAAAACCATCAAATGGAAAAAAGATAGCATTTTCAGTAAATGGTGCTGGTTCAACTGGAGGTCAACATGTAGAAGAATGCAGATCGATCCATGCTTATCACCCTGTACAAAGCTTAAGTCCAAGTGGATCAAGGACCTCCACATCAAACCAGACACACTCAAACTAACAGAAGAAAAATTAGGGAAGCATCTGGAACACATGAGCACTGGAAAAACTTTCCTAAACAAAACACCAATGGCTTACGCTCTAAGATCAAGAATCGACAAATGGGATCTCATAAAACTGCAAAGCTTCTGTAAGGCAAAGGACACTGTGGTTAGGACAAAACGGCAACCAACAGATTGGGAAAAGATCTTCACCAATCCTACAACAGATAGAGGCCTTATATCCAAAATATACAAAGAACTCAAGAAGTTAGACCGCAGGGAAACAAATAACCCTATTAAAAAATGGGGCTCAGAGCTAAACAAAGAATTCACAGCTGAGGAATGCCGAATGGCGTAGAAACACCTAAAGAAATGTTCAACATCTTTAGTCATAAGGGAAATGCAAATCAAAACAACCCTGAGATTTCACCTCACACCAGTGAGAATGGCTAAGATCAAAAACTCAGGGGACAACAGATGCTGGCGAGGATGTGGAGAAAGAGGAGCACTCCTCCATTGCTGGTGGGATTGCAAACTGGTACAACCATTCTGGAAATCAGTCTGGAGGATCCTCAGAAAATTGGACATTGAACTGCCTGAGGATCCAGCTATACCTCTCTTGGGCATATACCCAAAAGATGCCCCAACATATAAAAAAGACACGTGCTCCACTATGTTCATTGCAGCCTTATTTATAATAGCCAGAAGCTGGAAAGAACCCAAATGCCCTTCAACAGAGGAATGGATACAGAAAATGTGGTACATCTACACAATGGAATATTACTCAGGTATCAAAATCAACGACTTTATGAAATTCGTAGGCAAATGGTTGGAACTGGAAAACATCATCCTGAGTGAGCTAACCCAATCACAGAAAGACATACATGGTATGCACTCATTGATAAGTGGCTATTAGCCCAAATGCTTGAATTACCCTAGATGCCTAGAACAAATGAAAATCAAGACGGATGATTAAATTGTGAATGCTTCACTCCTTCTTTAAAAGGGGAACAAGAATACCCTTGGCAGGGAAGAGAGAGGCAAAGATTAAAACAGAGACTGAAGGAACACCCATTCAGAGCCTGCCCCACATGTGGCCCATACATATACAGCCACCCAATTAGACAAGATGGATGAAGCAAAGAAGTGCAGACCGACAGGAGCCGGATGTAGATCGCTCCTGAGAGACACAACCAGAATACAGCAAATACAGAGGCGTATGCCAGCAGCAAACCACTGAACTGAGATAGGACCCCCGTTGAAGGAATCAGAGAAAGAACTGGAAGAACTTGAAGGGGCTCGAGACCCCATATGTACAACAATGCCAAGCAACCAGAGCTTCCAGGGACGAAGCCACTACCTAAAGGCTATACATGGTCTGACCCTGGACTCTGAACTCATAGGTAGCAATGAATATCCTAGTAAGAGCACCAGTGGCAGGGGAAGCCCTGGGTCCTGCTAAGACTGAACCCCCTGTGAACTAGACTGGTGGGGAGAGGGAGGCAATGGGGGAGGGTTGGGAGGGGAACACCCATGAGGAAGGGGAGGGAGGAGGGGGATGTTTGCCCGGATACCGGGAAAGAATATAACACTCGAAATGTATATAAGAAATACTCAAGTTAATAAAAAAAAAAGAAAATTAACCCAACTACAACTGACTTCCACTTGGAACAAAGTTAATTCGCCAAGTCATTGCAGTTCCATTCGCCAAAAGCTTCCTTAGTTTATATCTCGAAAACTACGCCTGCGACAAAGGAGTCCCGCTTGGAACGAAGAGAATTCGCTTAGAAACGGCAGCTCCATTTGCGAAACTTTACAGCCTCTACCGTGAAAACTACGCCTGCTGCTACTGAGTCCCATTTGGATAGGAGTTAATTCGCAAGGAAAGAGCAATTCCATTCGCAAATCGCTACGTAAATTTATATCTTGAAAACTACGCCTGCTACAACTGAGTCCCAGATGGAACGAAGTCAATTCTTCAAGAAAGTGCGATCCCATTTGCCAAATGCTAACATAGTATCTAAGGAAGAACTATGCCTGCTACAAATGAGTCCCTCTTGGAAGGAAAAGAATTCGCTTAAATACTGCAGCTCCATTCACGAAAACTTGCCCTGCCAATATATTGAAAACTAAGCCTGCTACAGCTGAATCCCAACTGGAACGAAGTCAATTCTTCAAGAAAGTGCGATCCCATTAGCCAAATGCTTACTTAGTCTCTAAGGGGAGAACTATGCCTGATACAAATGAGTCCCTCTTGGAACGAAAAGAATTCGATTAAATGTTGCAGCTCCATTCACGAAAACTTGCCCTGCCAATATATTGAAAACTACGCCTGCTACAACAGAGTCCTACTTGGAACGAAGTTAATTCTCCATGAAAATGCGATTAAATTCGCGAAACACTTCCTTAGTCTACATCTCGAAATCTACGCCTGCGACAAAGGAATCCCGCTTGGAACGAAGAGAATTTCCTTAGAAACGCCAGCTCCATTTGTGAAACTTTACAGCCTCTTCCGTGAAAACTACGCCTGCTGCTACTGAGTCCCATTTGGAAAAGAGTTAATTCGGAACGAAACAGCGATTCCATTCGCAAATCGCTACATAAGTCTGTATCTTGAAAACTACGCCTGCTACAACTGAATCCCAATTGGAATGGAGTCAATTCTTCAAGAAAGTGCGATCCCATTTGCCAAATGCTTACTTAGTCTCTAAGGGGAAAAGTATGCCTGATACATATGAGTCCCTCTTGGAACGAAAATAATTCCATTAAATGCTGCAGCTCCATTCATGAAAACTTGCCCAGTCAATATATTGAAAACTACGCCTGCTACAACTGAGTCCCACTTGGAATGAAGTTAATTCTCCATGAAACTGCGATTAAATTCGCGAAACGCTTCCTTAGTCTATATCTAGAAAACTACACCTGCGACAAAAGGTGCCGCTTGGAACGAAGAGAATTTGCACCTCCATTCACAAAAAATTACCCTACCTATATCTTGAAAACTACACCTGCTACAATTGAGTCCCATTTGTAACCAAGTTAATTCACCAAGATACTGCGATTACATTCCCCCAAATGCTTGCTTAGCATATATCTTGAAAACTACGCAAGCTACATACTTTGCGTGCTATAATTGAATACTGCGTAGATCGAAGAGAATTCGCATAGAAAAAGATGCTGCATTCTCAAAAACTTGCCCTTCCTATGTCGTGAAAATTAAGCATGCTACCACTGGTTCCCAGTTGGTACGAAGTTAATTCGCCATGAATAGGCAATTCCATTAGCCAAATATTTCCTTAGTCTATATCTTGAAAACTACACCTACTACAGATGAGTCCCTCTTTGAACGAAGGGAATATGCTTAGAAACTGAAGCTCCATTCGAGACAACTTGCCCTGCCTATATCTTGAAATAAACACCTGCTACCACTGCGTCCAAGTTGAAAGGAATTTAATTAGCCATGAATCGGTGATTCTATTCGCCAAATATTTCCATAGTCTATATCTTGAAAACTATGCATGCTACAAATGAGTCCGCCTGGAAAAAAGAGAATTCACGTAGAAACTGCAGCTCCATTCTCGAAAACTTGCCCTACCTTTATATTGAAAACTTTGCCTGCTGCAATTGACTCCCACTTGGAACGAATTTAATATGCCAAGAAACTGCGATTCGTTTTCCCAAAAGCTTCCTTAGTCTATATCTTGAAAACTACACCTACTACAGATGAGTCCCTCTTGGATCGAAGGGAATATGCTTAGAAACTGCAGCTCCATTCCAGAAAACTTGCCCTGCCTATATCTTGAAATAAACGCCTGCTACCACTGTGTCCAAGTTGAAAACATTTTAATTAGCCATTAATCGGCGATTCTATTCGCCAAATATTTCCTAAGTCTATATCTTGAAAACTATGCATGCTACAAATGAGTCCTGCCTGGAACGAAGAGAATTCACTTAGAAACTCCAGCTCTATTCTCGAAAACTTGCCCTACCTTTATCTTGAAAACTTTGCCTGCTGCAATTGACTCCACTTGGAACGAATTTAATACGCCAAGAAACTGCGATTCCTTTTCCCAAAAGCTTCCTTAGTCTATATCTTGAAAACTACTCGTGCTACAGATGAGTCCCGCTTGGAACGAAGAGAATTCTCTGAGATACTACAGCTCCATTCGAGTAAACTTGTCCTGCCTATATCTTGAAAACTATGCCTGCTACAACTGCCTTCCACTTGGAACGAAGTTAGTTCGCCAAGTCTCTGCAGGTCCATTCGCCAAAAGCTTCCTTAGTCTATATCTTGAAAACTACGCCTGCGACAAAGGAGTCCCGCTTGGAACGAAGAGAATTCGCTTAAATACTGCAGCTCCATTACCGAACACTTGCCCTGCAAATATATTGAAAACTACGCCTGCTACAACTGAGTCCCACTTGGAACAAAGTTAATTCTCCATGAAACTGCGATTAAATTCGCGCAATGCTTCCTTAGTCTATATCTGGAAAACTACGCCTGCGACAAAGGAGTCCCACTTGGAACGAAGAGAATTTGTTTAGAAACTGCAACTCCATTCACAAAAAATTACCATGCCTATCTATATCTTGAAAACTACGCCTGGTACAATTGAGTCCCACTTGTAACCAAGTTAATTCACCAAGATACTGCGATTCCATTCGCCAAACGCTTCCTTAGTATATATCTTGAAAACTACGCCAGCTTCAAACTACGCGTGCTACAATTGAATAGTGCGTAGAACGAAGAGAATTCGTTTAGAAAATGAAGCTCCATTCGCAAAAACTTGCCCTTCCTATATCTTGAAAACAAAGCCTGCTAACACTGGTTCCCAGTTGGAAAGAAGTTAATTGGCCATGAATAGGCGATTCCATTCGCCAAATATTTCCTTAGTCTATATCTTGAAAACTACACCTACTACAGATGAGTCCCTCTTGGAACGAAGGGAATATGCTTAGAAACTGCAGCTCCATTCGAGAAAACTTGCCCTGCGTATATCTTGAAATAAACGCCTGCTATCACTGTGTCCAAGTTGAAAAGAATTTAATTAGCTATTAATCGGCGATTCTATTCGCCAAATATTTCCTAAGTCTATATCTTGAAAACTATGCATGCTACAAATGAGTCCCGCCTGGAACGAAGAGAATTCACTTAGAAACTCCACTCCATTCTCGAAAACTTGCCCTACCTTTATCTTGAAAACTTTGCCTGCTGCAATTGACTCCCACTTGGAACGAATTTAATACGCCAAGAAACTGCGATTCCTTTTCCCAAAAGCTTCCTTAGTCTATATCTTGAAAACTACTCGTGCTACAGATGAGTCCCGCTTGGAACGAAGAGAATTCTCTAAGAAAATGCAGCTCCATTCGAGTAAACTTGTCCTGCGTTATTTGAAAACTATGCCTGCTACAACTGCCTTCCACTTGGAACGAAGTTAATTCGTGAAGTCTCTGCAGGTCCATTCGCCAAAAGCTTCCTTAGACTATATCTTGAAATCCACGCCTGCGACAAAGGAGTCACGCTTGGAACGAAGAGAATTCGCTTAGAAACGGCAGCTGCATTTGCGAAACTTTACAGCCTTTACCGTGAAAACTATGCCTGCTGTTACTGAGGCCCATTTGGAAAGGAGTTAATTCACAACGAAACAGTGATTCCATTCGCAAATCGCTACGTAAATTTATTTTTTTCATCTTCTTTTGTTTGTTTTATTATTGAGAGAGAATCTTGAATAGCTCTAACGCAATATCAAAACCAGGAAATAGATTCACTAGTACAAGCCATACAGCTTACTCAGATTTCAAATGTACACCCATACTGCATTTGTACCTGTGTGCAGTGTGCGTTTTCATCGTACGTCCTATGTATAGGTTCTTTTAAAACAATGACAAAAATACAGATGCTTTATTGAACAGCTGCAGACTATCCCCTGGGCTAAGCGGTAGATATCCAGGACCCAGCAGCAAGGTCAGCACAACCTCTGAACCTCTCTTTCTGACTGCAATAGGGCGAGCCCATCACCCTCTCATGCATGCCTTGCGATTTCGGGGGAGAGGCTGGTGCCATCCATAAATTCACACACCTGTGGGCATTGTCTCTGCGAAACGGTCCTGCCCAGCATGTCCATTACTGTAGCCAGCTGCCTGCAACTTGTGGCGATCTGACAGAGAGGCTTATGTGTAGATTCTTAGAACCACTTTATCTCCTAACTCGAGAGTAGATTCGCCCATTCGAAGTGGTCATTTCAAGGCCTTTCAGGGAACTTACTAACGTGTGAAACCGTTGCCTGGTCTTGATTAGGATCCCTTCATAATAATGCAAAGTTCTGTACAGGTTAAATGTAGTAGAGGACTAGACCAGGTTGAGGTTGAGTTAAATGAAACAAGAGGCCAGGAATGGATGGTTGTGTACCTGACGGACGGGTGCCCGAGGGTCCGTTTAACCTTTCTCTGTAACTCTATGTTTGAAATAGTCATAACAAACAAAAGTTGAAAATGCACAGCCATATTTTTAAAAAGGAACCAAGTAGACTGTTAAGCCAGCCTTAATATTCCGTGGTGGAACATGTATGATCTGAAATAACGGCTTTGAACAGAAGTATGCATTGACGCTTTACGGAGCGCACACTCTGTCCTTCAGACTAGTCTCCGTGGAGAGAATATTGCTGATACACCCAGTAGTGTCACGTGGTCTGATGTTTGTTGCTGGAGGTCTGTAAAGTGAGGAAAGGCTGTCATTTAGAGATGTTTTAATCTGAGGAAAGTGGACAGTCAGCTCCTGGGAGACGGACTGGAGCAGGGGTTTTGTTTTCTTTGTGAGGATGGAAGGAAGTAGAGTAATATTCACACGTCAGCCCATCCCCCTCCCTCCTGGTGCTTTGGGATCCCAGGAGCATGGGGCTTTTCTTCAAAGCTTTGTACTCAAATCTGCTTAAATCACTGCCATTACTGACAGCATCATTCCCGGGCCACAGATAAAGTTTTTTGGGAATAAAGTTGTAGTGGTTGTTTTTTTTCTTTGGTTCTTTTTTTTTTCCGGAGCTGGGGAACGAACCCAGGGCCTTGCGCTTCCTAGGTAAGCGCTCTACCACTGAGCTAAATCCCCAGCCCCATAGTGGTTGTTTTTTTAAGCTAGTTTTTCCCCTTTGCATATTAATTTAATTAACGACATGTTGAAAAGAGAAAAGCATTTTCCTTCATGTTTTCCACCGCTTCTGATTTCTTTTTTTGGGGGGGGGGGTGAAGGGTTTCTTTTTTTATTAGATTTTTTTTTCAGTTACTACTGTACTTTATTGTGTTCAACCAGATCACCATGTTACAAAAATAGCAAGCTGCCATATTAAAAAATAAGGCTCCTCTATCCAGCACCAGATAGCATCATTTTACTTTCAAGCCTAGAAATTGCACACTTGTATATAAACCAATCGAAGATGAGGATTGAGAGTTCATCTTGGTGGATTTTTCCTTTGATGAATATGAAGTGTCCTTCCTTATCTTTTTTGATGACTTTTAGTTGAAAATTGATTTTATTTGATATTAGAATGGCTACTCCAGCTTGCTTCTTCTGACCATTTGCTTGGAAAGTTGTTTTCCAGCCTTTCACTCTGAGGTAGTGTCTGTCTTTGTCTCTGAGGTATGTTTCCTGTAGGCAGCAGAATGCAGGGTCCTCATAGCGTATCCAGTTTGTTAATCTGTGTCTTTTTATTGGGAAGTTGAGGCCATTGATGTTGAGAGATATTAAGGAATAGTGATTATTGCTTCCCGTTATATTCATATTTGGATGTGAGGTTATGTTTGTGTGCTTTTCTTCTCTTTGTTTTGTTGCCAAGACGATTAGTTTCTTGCTTCTTCTAGGGTATAGCTTGCCTCCTTATGTTGGGCTTTACCCTTTATTATCCTTTGTAGTGCTGGATTTGTAAAAAGATATTGTGTAAATTTGGTTTTGTCATGGAATATCTTGGTTTCTCCATCTATGTTAATTGAGAGTTTTGCAGGATACAGTAACCTGGGCTGGCATTTGTGTTCTCTTAGGGTCTGTATGACATCTGTCCAGGATCTTCTGGCCTTCATAGTTTCTGGCGAAAAGTCTGGTGTGATTCTGATAGGTCTGCCTTTATATGTTACTTGACCTTTTTCCCTTACTGCTTTTAATATTCTTTCTTTATTTTGTGCGTTTGGTGTTTTGACAATTATGTGACGGGAGGTGTTTCTTTTCTGGTCCAATCTATTTGGAGTTCTGTAGGCTTCTTGTATGCCTATGGGCATCTCTTTTTTTAGGTTAGGGAAGTTTTCTTCTATGATTTTGTTGAAGATATTTACTGGTCCTTTGAGCTGGGAGTCTTCACTCTCTTCTATACCTATTATCCTTAGGTTTGATCTTCTCATTGAGTCCTGGATTTCCTGTATGTTTTGGACCAGTAGCTTTTTCCGCTTTACATTGTCTTTGACAGTTGAGTCAATGATTTCTATGGAATCTTCTGCTCCCGAGATTCTCTCTTCCATCTCTTGTATTCTGTTGGTGAAGCTTGTATCTACAGCTCCTTGTCTTTTCTTTTGATTTTCTATGTCCAGGGTTGTTTCCATGTGTTCTTTCTTGATTGCTTCTATTTCCATTTTTAATTCCTTCAACTGTTTGATTGTGTTTTCCTGGAAATCTTTCAGGGATTTTTGCGATTCCTCTCTGTAGGCTTCTACTTGTTCTCTAAGGGAGTTCTTTATGTCTTTCTTGAAGTCCTCCAGCATCATGATCAAATATGATTTTGAAACTAGATCTTGCTTTTCTGGTGTGTTTGGATATTCCATGTTTGCTTTGGTGGGAGTATTGGGCTCCGATGATGCCATGTAGTCTTGGTTTCTGTTGCTTGGGTTCCTGCGCTTGCCTCTCGCCATCAGATTATCTCTAGTGTTACTTTGTTCTGCTATTTCTGACCGTGGCTAGACTGTTCTATAAGCCTGTGTGTCAGGAGTGCTGTAGACCTGTTCTCCTGTTTTCTTTCAGCCAGTTATGGGGACAGAGTGTTCTGCTTTCGGGCGTGTAGTTTTTCCTCTCTACAGGTCTTCAGCTGTTCCTGTGGGCCTGTGTCTTGAGTTCACCAGGCAGGTTTCTTGCAGGGGAAAAGTTGGTCCTACCTGTGGTTCCAAGGCTCAAGTTTGCTCGTGGGGTACTGCCTAAGTCCTCTCCGCGTCGGCAGCAACTGGGAATATCTGCGCCGCTCTTTCCGGGAGCCTCCGTGCACCAGGGTTCCAGATGACGTTTGGTGTTTTCCTCTGGCGTCTGGATGTGCACAGAGTGCAGTCTCTTCTGGTTTCCCAGGCGTGTTCCCCTCTCTGAAGGTTTAGCTCTCCCTCCCACGGGATTTGGGTGCAGAAAACTGTTTATCCGGTCTGTTTCCTTCAGGTTCCGGGGGTGTCTCAGGCGCAGGGTCCTGCCGCTCCTGGGCACTCCCCTACGGGAACCCAGAGGCCTTATACAGTTGCCTCTTGGGCCAGGGATGTGGGCAAGGGTGGGCAGTGTTGGTGGTCTCCTCCGCTCTGCAGCCTCAGGAGTGCCCACCTGATCAGGCGGTGAGGTCTCTCTCCCACGGGGTTTGGGAGTAGAGAGAGCTACGTAAATTTATATCTTGAAAACTACACCTGCTACAACTAAATCCCAGTTGGAACGAAGTCAATTCTTCAAGAAAGTGCGATCCCTTTCGCCAAATGCTAACTTAGTCTCTAAGGTGAGAACTATGCCTGCTACATATGAGTCCCTCTTGGAAGGAAAAGAATTCGCTTAAATACTGCAGCTCCATTCACGAACACTTTCCCTGCCAATATATTGAAAACTACGCCTGCTACAACTGAGTCCCACTTGGAACGAAGTTAATTCTCCATGAAACTGCGATTAAATTCGCGCAATGCTTCCTTAGTCTATATCTGGAAAACTACGCCTGCGACAAAGGAGTCCCACTTGGAACGAAGAGAATTTGTTTAGAAACTGCAACTCCATTCACAAAAAATTACCCTGCCTATCTATATCTTGAAAACTACGCCTGGTACAATTGAGTCCCACTTGTAACCAAGTTAATTCACCAAGATACTGCGATTCCATTCGCCAAACGCTTCCTTAGTATATATCTTGAAAACTACGCCAGCTTCAAGCTACGCGTGCTACAATTGAATACTGCGTAGAACGAAGAGAATTCGTTTAGAAAATGAAGCTCAATTCGCAAAAACTTGCCCTTCCTATATCTTGAAAACAAAGCCTGCTACCACTGGTTCCCAGTTGGAAAGAAGTTAATTTGCCAAGTCTCTGCAGGTCCATTCGCCAAAAGCTTCCTTAGACTATATTTTGAAAACCACGCCTGCGACAAAGGTGTCCCGCTTGGAACGAAAAGAATTCCCTTAAATACTGCAGCTCCATTCACGAAAACTTTCCCTGCCAATATATTGAAAACTACGCCTGCTACAACTGAGTCCCACTTGGAACGAAGTCAATTCTCCATGAAACTGTGATTAAATTCGCGAAACGCTTCCTTAGTCTATATCTCGAAACTACGCCTGCGACAAAGGAGTCCCGCTTGGAACGAAGAGAATTCGCTTAGAAACTGCACCTCCATTCACAAAAAATTACCCTGCCTATATCTTGAAAACTACACCTGCTACAGATGAGTCCAAGTTAATTCACCAAGATACTGCGATTCCATTCGCCAAACGCTTCCTTAGTATATATCTTGAAAACTACGCCAGCTTCAAGCTACGCGTGCTACAATTGAATACTGCGTAGAACGAAGAGAATTCGTTTAGAAAATGAAGCTCCATTCGCAAAAACTTGCCCTTCCTATATCTTGAAAACAAAGCCTGCTACCACTGGTTCCCAGTTGGAAAGAAGTTAATTGGCCATGAATAGGCGATTCCATTCGCCAAATATTTCCTTAGTCTATATCTTGAAAACTACACCTACTACAGATGAGTCCTTCTTCGAACGAAGAGAATTCACTTAGAAACTGCACCTCCATTCACAAAAAATTACCCTGCCTATATCTTGAAAACTACCCCTGGTACAGATGAGTGCCTCTTGGAATGAAGGGAATTCACTTAGAAACTGCAGCTCTATTCTAGAAAACTTGCCCTGCCTATATCTTGAAAACTATGCCTGCTACCACTGCATGCAAGTTGAAAGGAATTTAATTAGCCATGAATTGGCGATTCTATTCACCAAATATTTCCTTAGTCTATATCTTGAATACTATGCGTGATACAAATGAGTCCCGCCTGGAACGAAAAGAATTCACTTAGAAAATGCAGCTCCATTCTCGAAAACTTGCCCTACCTATAGCTTGAAAACTTTGCCTGCTGCAATTGACTCCCACTTGGAACGAATTTAATACGCCAAAAAACTGCGATTCCTTTTCCCAAAAGCTTCCTTAGTCTATATCTTGAAAACTACGTGTGCTACAGATGAGTCCCGCTTGGAACGAAGAAAATTCTCTGAGAAACTGCAGCTCCATTCGAGTAAATTTGTCCTGCCTATATCTTAAAAACTATGCCTGCTACAAATGACTTCCACTTGGAACGAAGTTAATTTGCCAAGTCTCTGCAGGTCCATTCGCCAAAAGCTTCCTTAGACTATATCTTGAAAATCACTCCTGCGACAAAGGAGTCCCGCTTGGAATGAAGAGAATTCGCTTAGAAATGGCAGCTCCATTTGCGAAACTTTACAGCCTCTAACATTAAAACTACGCCTGCTGCTACTGCGTCCCATTTGGAAAGAAGTTAATTCGGAATGAAACTGCGATTCCATTCGCAAATCGCTACGTAAATCTGTATCTTGAAAACTACGCCTGCTACAACTGAATCCCAGTTGGAAGGATGTCAATTCTTCAAGAAAGTGCGATCCCATTCGCCAAATGCCAACTTAGTCTCTAAGGGAGAACTATGCCTGCTACAAATGAGTCCCTCTTGGAACGAAAAGAATTCCCTTAAATACTGCAGCTCCATTCACGAAACTTTCCCTGCCAATATATTGAAAACTACGCCTGCTACAGCTGAATCCCAATTAGAACGAAGTCAATTCTTCAACAAAGTGCGATCCAATTCGCTAAATGCTAACTTAGTCTCTAAGGGGAAAACTATGCCTGATACAAATGAGTCCCTCTTTGAATGAAAAGAATTCGATTAAATGTTGCAGCTCCATTCACAAAAACTTGCCCTGCCAATATATTGAAAACTATGCCTGCTACTACTGAGTCCCACTTGGAAGGAAGTCAATTCTCCATGAAACTCTGATTAAATTCGTGAAACGCTTCCTTAGTCTATATCTTGAAAACTACGCCTGCGACAAAAGAGTCCCGCTTGGAACGAAGGGAATTCACAGAGAAACTGCAGCTCCATTCGAGAAAACTTGCCCTACCTATAGCTTGAAAACTTTGCCTGCTGCAATTGACTCCCATTTGGAACGAATTTAATACGCCAAGAAACTGCGATTCCTTTTCCCAAAAGCTTCCTTAGTCTATATCTTGAAAACTACTCGTGCTACAGATGAGTCCCGCTTGGAACGAAGAGAATTCTCTAAGAAACGGCAGCTCCACTTGAGTAAACTTGTCCTGCCTATATCTTGAAAACTATGCCTGCTACAGCTGACTTCCACTTGGAACGAAGTTAATTCGCCAAGTCTCTGCAGGTCCATTCGCCAAAAGCTTCCTTAGGCTATATCTTGAAAACCACGCCTGCGACAAAGGAGTCTCGCTTGGAACGAAGAGAATTCGCTTAGAAACGGCAGCTCCATTTACGAAACTTTACAGCCTCTACCGTGAAAACTACGCCTGCTGCTACTGAGGCCCATTTGGAAAGGAGTTAATTCGCAACGAAACAGCGATTCCATTCGCAAATCGCTACGTAAGTTTATATCTTGAAAACTACGCCTGCTACAACTAAATCCCAGTTGGAACGAAGTCAATTCTTCAAGAAAGTGCGATCCCATTCGCCAAATGCTAACTTAGTCTGTAAGGTGAGAACTATGCCTGCTACAAATGAGTCCCTCTTGGAAGGAGAAGAATTCGCTTAAATACTGCAGCTCCATTCTCAAAAACTTGCCCTGCCAATATATTGAAAACTATGCCTGCTACAACTGAGTCCCACTTGGAACGAAGTTAATTCTCCATAAAACTGCGATTAAATTTGCGAAACGCTTCCTTAGTCTATATCTCGAAAACTACGCCTGCGACAAAGGAGTCCCACTTGGAACGAAGAGAATTTGTTTAGAAACTGCAACTCCATTCACAAAAAATTACCCTGCCTATCTATATCTTGAAAACTACGCCTGGTACAATTGAGTCCCACTTGTAACCAAGTTAATTCACCAAGATACTGTGATTCCATTCGCCAAACGCTTCCTTAGTATATATCTTGAAAACTATGCCAGCTTCAAACTACGCGTGCTACAATTGAATACTGCATAGAACGAAGGGAATTCATTTAGAAAATGAAGCTCCATTCGCAAAAACTTGCCCTTCCTATATCTTGAAAACAAAGCCTGCTACCACTGGTTCCCAGTTGGAAAGAAGTTAATTCGCCATCAATAGGTGATTCCATTCGCCAAATATTTCCTTAGTCTATATCTTGAAAACTACACCTACTACAGATGAGTCCCTCTTGGAATGAGGGGAATATGCTTAGAAACTGCAGCTCCATTCTGAAAACTTGCCCTGCATATATCTTGAAATAAAGGCCTGCTACCACTGTGTCCAATTTGAAAAGATTTTAATTAGCCATTAATCGGCGATTCTATTCGCCCAATATTTCCTAAGTCTATATCTTGAAAACTATGCATGCTACAAATGAGTCCCGCCTGGAACGAAGAGAATTCACTTAGAAACTCCAGCTCCATTCTCTAAAACTTGCCCTACCTTTATCTTGAAAACTTTGCCTACTGCAATTGACTCCCACTTGGAACGAATTTAATACGCCAAGAAACTGCGATTCCTTTTCTCAAAATCTTCCTTAGTCTATATCTTGAAAACTACGCGTGCTACAGATGAGTCCCGCTTGGAACGAAGAGAACTCTCTGAGAAACTACAGCTCCTTCGAGTAAACTTGTCCTGCCTATATCTTGAAAACTTTGCCAGCTACAATGCCTTCCACTTGGAACGAAGTTAATTCGCCAAGTCTCTGCAGGTCCATTCGCCAAAAGCTTCCTTAGTCTATATCTTGAAAACTACACCTGCTACACATGAGTCCCTCTGGAATGAAGGGAATATGCTTATATTACCCTGCCTATATCTTGAAATCTATGCCTGCTACAACTGACTTGGAACAAAGAGAATTCGCTTAAAATCTGCAGTTCCTTTCCCAAAAACTGCCCTGCCAGTATCTTGAAAACTATGCCTGCGACAACTTAATCACACTTGGAACGTATTTAATGCGCCACCAAGTGCTATTTCATTACCAAATGGTTCCTTAGTATCATCTTGAAAACTACACCTTCTACAAATGAGTTCCGCTTAGAACAAAGAGAATTCACTTAGAAACTGCAGCTCCATTCTCGAAAACTTACCCTGCCTATGTCTTGAAAACTAGGCCTGCTACCACTGAGTCTCAGTTGGAAGAAAGTAAATTCGCCAAGAAACTGCGATTCCTTTTCCCAAAAGTTTTCTTAGTCTATATCTTGAATACTACGCATGCTACAAAGGGGTCCCGCTTGAAACGAAGAGAATTCGCTTAGGAATAGCAGCTCTATTTGGTAAAACTTGCACTGCCTACATCATGAAAACTACGCCTGCTACAGCTGAGTCTGCCTTGTAACTAGGTTAATTCGCCAAGAAACTGCGAATCCATTCGACAGACGCTTCCTTAGTATATATCTTGAAATCTCTTCCTGTAACAATTGCGTCCCGCTTGGAATGAAGAGAATTCGCTTATAAACTGCAGCTCCATTCGTGAAAACTTGCCCTGCCTATGTCTTGAAAACTACGCCTGCTACCACTGAGTTCCACTTGAAATGAAATTAATTCGCCACGAAACTGCAATTCCATTTCCCAAACGATTCCTTAATCTATATCTTTAAAACTACACGTGCTACAAATGACTCCCGCTTGGAACGAAGAGAATTCGCTTAGAAACTGCACTTCCATTCACAAAAACTTACCCTGCCTATATCTTGAAAACTACGCCTGGTACAACTGAGTCCCACCTGGCACGAAGTTAATTCTCCAAGAAACTGCGATTCCATTTGCCAAACGCTTTCTTAATCAATATCTTGAAAACTGCTACAAATGATTCCCTCTTGGAACGAAGAGAATTCACTTACAAACTGCAGCTTCATTCGCGAAAAATTGCGCTGCCAATATCTTGAAAACTACTCCTGCTACAACTGAGTCCCACTTAGAACGAAGCTAATTCACCACGAAACTGCGATTAAATTCGCCAAACGCTTCCTTTGTCTATATCTTGAAAACTATGCGTGCTACAAATGATTCCCGCTTTGAATGAAGAGAATTCTCTCAGAAACTGCAGTTCCATTTGCGAAAAAATACCCCTGCCTATATTCTGAAACTACACCTGCTACAAATGATTCACACTTGGAAAGATGTTAATTCGCCAAGAAACTGTGATTCCATTTGCCAAATGCTTCCTTAGTCTATGTCTTGAAAACTATGTCTACTACAACGGAGTCCCGCCTGGAACGAGCAGAAGTCGCTTATCAACTGGAGCTCTGATCGAGAAAACTTGCCCTGCCTATATCTTGGAAACTGCCTGCTTCAATTGAGTCCCACTTGGAACGAAGTTAATTCCCCAAGAAACGTGCGATTCCATTCGCCAAACACTTCCTTAGTCTATATCTTAAAAACTACACGTGCTACAAATGAGTCCCGCTTTGAATGAAGAAAATTTTCTTAGAAACAGCAGCTCCAGTTGCAAAAACTTGCACTGCCTATATCATGAAAACTATGCCTGCTACAACTGAGCCCCACTTGTAACCAAGTTAATTCGCCAAGAAACTGTGATTCCATTCACCAAATGCTTCCTTAGTCTATATCTTCAAAACTACGCCCGTGACAAAGGAGTCCCACTTGGAATGAAGAGAATTCTCTTAGAAACTGGAGCTCCAATAGAAAACTTGCCCTGCCTATATCTTGAAAACTATGCCTGCTTCAATTGAGTCCCACTTGGAACGAAGTTAATTCCCCAAGAAACATGTGATTCCATTCGCCAAACACTTCCTTAGTTTATACCTTTAAAACTACACGTGCTACAAATGAGTCCTGCTTGGAATGATGAGAATTAGCTTAGAAACTGGAGCTCCAATCGAGAAAAATTGCCCTGCCTATATCTTGAAAACTATGCCTGCTTCAATTGTGTCCCACTTGGAACGAAGTTAATTCCCCAAGAAACATGTGATTCAATTCGCCAAGCACTTCCTTAGTTTATATCTTGAAAACTACGCCTGCTACAAATGAGTCCTTTGTGGAACCAAGTTAATTCACCAAGAAAGTGCGATTACATTCGTGAAACACTTTCTTAATCTATATCTTGAAACCTCGCCTTCTACTCTTGAGTCCCGCTTGGAATGAACAGAATTCGCTTAGAAACGTCAGCACCATTCGCGAAAACTTGCCCTGCCTATGTCTTGAAAACTACGCCTGCTACCACTGAGTCCTAGTTGGAACGAAGTTAATTCGCCACAAAACTGCGATTCCTTTAGCCAAAAGCTTCCTTAGTCTATATCTTGAAAACAACACATGCTACAAATGACTCCCACTTGGAACGAAGAGAGTTTGCTTAGAAACAGCAGCTCCATTTGCTAAAACTTTAACTTCCTAAATCTTGAAAACTATGCCTCCAGGAACTGAATGCCACTTGTAAGGAATTAAATTTGCCAAGAAACTGCGATTCCATTTGCCAAACGCTTCCTCAGGCTATATCCTGAAAACTACGCATGCTACAAATGAGTCCCACTTGGAATGAAGAGAATTCGCTTAAGCACTTCAGCTCCATTTGCGAAAACTACCCCTGCCTATATCTTGAAAACTATGCCTGTTACAACTGAGGCCCACTTGGAACGAAGTTAATTCACCAATAAATTGCAATTCCATTCCCCAAATGTTTCCTTAGTGTATATCTTGACTACTTCGCCTGCTACAAATTAGTCCCGCTTGGAACAAAGAGAATTCTTTAAGAAACTGCAGCTCCATTCGAGAAAATTTGCCCTGCCTATATCTTGAAAACTACGCCTGATACAACTGACTTCCACTTGGAATGAAGTTAATTCGCCAAGACACTGAGATTCCATTCGGCAAACGCTTCCTTTTATCTTGAAAACTACGCCTGTGACAAATGAGTCCCGTTGGAACGAAGAGAATTCGTTTAGAAACAGCAGCTCCATTTGGGAAAACTAGCCCTGCCCATATGTTAAAATCTACGCCTGCTACAACTGAGTCCCACTTGTAACCAAGTTAATTTGCCAAGAAACTTCGATTCGATTCGCCAAACGCTTCCTTAATCTATGTCTTGAATACTATGCCTGACACAAATGAGTCCCACTTGGAATGAAGAGAATTCGCTTAAACACTACAGCTCCATTTGGGAAAACTTGCACTTCCTATATCTTGAAAACTACGCCCGCTGCATCTGAGTCCCACTTGCAACGAGGATAATTCACCAAGAAACTGCGATTCCATTCACCAAACGATTCCTTAGTCTATATCTTCAAAACTACGCCTGCTACAAATGAGTCCCGCTTGGAACGAAGAGAAGTTTCTTAGAAACTGCAGCTCCATTCGCGAAAACTTTCCCTGCCTATATCTTGAAAACTATGTCTGCTACAAGTGGTTCCCAGTTGGAATGAAGAGAACTTGCCAAGAAACTGCGATTCTGTTCGCTAAACGCTTGCTTTGTCTATATATTGAATACTACACCTTCTACAACCAAGTCCCGCTTGTAATGAAGAGCTTTCGCTTAGAAACTGCAGCTCCATTTGTGAAAACTTTCCCTGCCTATATCTTGAATACTACGCTTGCTACAAGTGAGTTCCGCTTGGAACGAAGAGAATTTGCTTAGAAACTGCAGCTCCATTCATGAACACTTGCCCTGCCTATGTCTTGAATACTACGCCTTCTACAAGTGATTCTCACTTAGAATGAAGTTAATTCTCTAAGAAACTCTGATTCTGTTCACCAAATTCTTGATTTGTCAATATCTTGAAAAGTACGGCTGCAATAAGTGAGGTCCGCTTGTCGCGAAGAGAATTGGCTTAGAAACTGCAGTTCCATTCACGAAAAATTGCCCTGCCTATATCTTGAAAACTACGCCTGCTATAAGTGGTTCCACTTGGATCGAAGAGAATTTGCCTAGAAACTGTGATCCAATTCACAAAAACTTTCCCTGCCTATATCTTGAAAACTACGCCTGCTACAAGTGGTTCCACTTGGAAAGAAGAGAATTCGCCAAGAATCTGCGTTTCCGTTTGCCAAACGCTTGCTTTGTCTATATCTTGAAAACTACGCCTACTACAAGCGAGTCCCGCTTGGCACCATGAGAATTCGCTTAGAAACTGCAGCTCCATTCGCTAAAACTTGCACTGCCTATGTGTTGAAAACTATGCCTTCTACATGTGAGTTATGCTTGGAACAGAGAGAATTCACTTAGAAACTGCAGCTAAATTCACGAAAAATTTCCCTTGCTTATATCTTGAAAACTGCACTTGCTACAAGTCAGGCACGTTTGGATCGAAGAGAAATGCTTAGAAACTGCAGGTCCATTTGTGAAAACTTGCCCTGCCTATAACTTGAGAATTATGCCTGCTACAAGTGAGTACTGCTTGGAACGAAGAGAATTCACTTTGAAACTGCAGCTCCATTCTAGAAAACTTGCTCTGCCTATATCTTGAAAACTACGCCAACTACAAGTGGTTCCCACTCGGAACGAAGAGCGTTTGCCAAGAAACTGCGATTCCATATGCTAAACGCTTGCTTTGTCTATATCTTGAAATTATGCCTGCTACAAGTGAGTCCCACTTTTAACAAAGAGCATTCGCTTAGAAACTGCAGCTCAATTTGCGAAAACATGCCCTGCCTATATCTTGAAAACTATGCCTTCTCCAAGTAAATCCCGCTTGGAGTGAAGAGAATTCGCTTAGAAACTGCAGCTCCAGTTGTGAAAACTTTCCTTGCCTATATCTTGAGAACTACGCCTGCTAAAAGTGAGTCCCGCTTGGAACAAAGAGAATTAACTTACAAACTGCAGCTCCATTCGCGTAAACTTTCCCTGCCTATATCTTGAAAACTACGCTTGCTACACCTGGTTCCCAGTTGGAATGAAGAGAATTTGCCAAGAAACTGCAATTCCGTTCGCTAAACGCTTGCTCTGTTTATATCTTGAATACTACGCCTTCTACAAGCGAGTCCCGCTTGTAACGAAAAGCTTTCGCTTAGAAACTGCATCTCCATTTGTGAAAACTTTCCCTGCCTATATCTTGAAAACTACGCTTGCTACAAGTGAGTCCCACTTGGAACGAAGAGAATTTGCTTCGAAACTGCAGCTCCATTCGTGAAAACTTGCCCTGCCTATATTTTTCTAGGGTGTAGCTTGCTTCCTTATGTTGGACTTTACCATTTATTTTCCTTTGTAGGGCTGGATTTGTAGAAAAATATTATGTAAATTTGGTTTTGTCATGAAACATCTTGGTTTCCCCATTTATGTTAATTGAGAGTTTTGTAGGATAGTAACCTGACCTGGCATTTGTGTTCTCTTAGGGTCTGTATGACATCTGTCCAGGATCTTCTGGCTTGTCCCCTTCGATTCATTCCGTTGTAGTATTTCCTACTTGTTTAGAAATGTGGTACAAAACAAGAGTCCATTGAGTATGACCAAAGACGAGCACGGCAAGTCATTGGTTCTATAATAATTGATAAATAACTAGATGTTGGGCAGCACACACTGCAAGGAAATTCTAGGTTATAGAATGATTGTCATCCTTGTAGATATAAGGCACTGATTGTGAAATATTCTTCACTTAACTCAGTATGGTAAGCATTCTCTTAATACTACAAATTTCAACTTTTAATGTTTCAGACTATAGTCAATTAAGGCTAATTGCAAAGGCTAATTCCAATTAAGGCTAATTGGAAAGAAGAAAAATTAAGTAGTCAAAAATGAAGGAATTAAATATTTACATTTAATTTATTTTACATTATACTATGAAAATGAATTTACCTTGTCAGAGAGGAGTGAAAATGTATGACTTGGACAAGTCAAAGGACTTGCACTGACAATCCTAAAGAGAAATAATAAGACATAATATGTTGAATTTTAAAAGGGTCCTTAGGTTTCTGAGAAACCAAATGAAGACCCAGAACTATGTTCAATTCTATGGTAAAAAAAATTCACTTAAGTCTAATCAAAGGACAGTTGTTTACAGCTGAGCTGTTAGTGTCACTTATTGCACCTATTCTGTTATCTTGGCCATACTGTTTATTGTCATATTTCGTAGGTGTTGCAGGTGAGTCAAACTATCATTTGCTTCCTTAGCATGTCAACCTGCCTACTATTTTATCTACCTTAGAACAGTGACGTATAGATAGAGGCTTCTGAGACATATCCATGTACAATCAGTTGATTGCTGAGACATCCCTGTAAGATTTATTTAGGAACAGGCACTATAGCCGCCAACTTTGACAGAAATCCAAGTGCTACCCAAAGCATCTATATATTGGAAAAAGTCACATGAAATACTTTAACAATTGGAAGAATTTCTCTCAAAATGAATGAAATCATGGCTGGTGCAAGAAATCTAGTCAGATTTATGGATCTAGTGATGTCATAAGCCTTAAAATTTATCACATTAATTTACTAAATCTGCCACGCTTCTTACAGGATTCTAAATATTAGTATTATATCTACCATAAGTGGGGCCATCATCCCTCATCAAAGAAGCCTCTTTGTAGAGAAAATGGAGACCATTACAGAAAAGAAAAACTGGACACAAAGTGCTTTGTGTAAAACGCAGCACCTGTGAGTACATGTACATTATAGCGAAAACTCTCTATAGCTCAGGGAACATTGTAAAAGAGGGATTTCAAGTACTTTAAGAGCCACCATACTTCAAAGTCTGTTTTCAAATTGCCTGTCATAAAAATGGGTGCAAAAACACAATGTTAGCAATATCAATGCACTAGTAAAGCAGTGGAAAAAATTCATGTGTCAAAAGTTATAGGCATCTAAAGATGACCGTCAGAAGGTTAATTTTTACAGAAATGACCTGCATATGGATTGTCTAATACACACTGTACATCATGGAAACTAAATCACAAACACAGGAAAATGGACTCAAGTTGTATCCATATTTTTAGGATACAAATATCCATAAATAAACACATATATAAAACAATATTGATGAGTTTGAGATTGCAGTGACTGAAGGGAGAAAAGTCAGCCTATAGTGCTATAATTCATTTGTTAATAATGCATAGGTGAAATACCTGTGTGGGGGGAAGGGGAGGAAATGGGGGCTTATGGACAGGAAACTAGAAGGGGGATAACCTTTGAAATGTAAGTAAAGAAATATATCTAATAAAAATATTTTTAAAAATTTAAAATAATAATACTAATAAATGAGAACATTTTGAACTTATTATAGTTGGGAGTTCAGGAGGGACCAAGAAAGAGTAAATATGAAAATTATCAATTATATTACTGGAGGTTTTCTCTAAGATTTGCATAACTCAATATTGTATTACAGACCATTTCCACATCGACAATGAATAAAGAATATTTCATGCTGAGGTCTCAGGTCATGCAGAGAGATAAAACAAATATACTGTATGCTTCTGTATATTTCTGAGTGTATACGGATGAATATATGTGTGTATGAGTGCGTGTGTGTGTATAAATGTAAAGCATGTTTATTTACATTTGAAAAGAGCATCCAGTATTGGTCTTTCTCAGTTTCTTTTTTTTTTTTTGGCATAAGGTCTCTTTTGATCATTGCTGAACAACATGTCAGGAATATCTGGCCAATAAGCTTCTGTTAACTACTGTCTCCAACTCCCACCTTCATCCAGGTAGAAGCTTCTGGTCTAGAGATGCTTGTGCAACAATACTCAGTTTTGTTTGTGTTCTAAAGTATGTTTCACTGACCCAAATTCATGTCACAAAGCCTGTATCTCAGTTGCTTAAGCACTGATCTTTTCAGGTCATTTTGTATAATCTAACAACCGTGATCCATCTCTAACTTCATCATGTGTGATGATTAAATTTGATTGGTAATGGAATTTTATATAGAACTTTGTATGGCACAGAATTCTGGGCACAATTCTGAGGGATTATTTAATGTCCTTAGTTTTGGCTGCACTTTAGAAACTGAGGTGGGAAAGCAAGTACTATAACTGGGCTGTAGAGACAGAGACAGAAAAATGCCACTTTCCAAAGACTATGGCGAATCATGAACAAGGCACATTGGAGTGTAAGCAATAACACTTTTATTTATTTTACCATTTATTATTATAGCATATGAGTGCTGAAGCAGGGTGTTGTAATAATTGTTCTGCTATGATTAAGTGGAAGGTAGAAAGGAACATTAAAATAGAATGACCTTATAATATCTTCAGTCATCTTCTACCACTTATATGTGGTAGTTGTTCTGTTCTGTCCTGTTAAATCAAACATAAAATGTCATTATTAGACAAACCTTCTCAGATGATAGATTCACTTCACTTCAGATAAGAGTAATCTTTCAGTATATTTTCTTAACTCTATACAAATAATTACTTGCAATGTATAGGAATTTGAGTGGTACTACCATATTAATCAGGTGCGTTTTAGCCTCTTTATCTTTCTTCACATAGGTTTTGTAATGGATCCTGTGCATTTTAATATTTATGCCAATGCTAAGCATTTGGCAAGATTGTCTCTCGTAGGAAATTAAACAAACATTATTTTTTCGCATTAAAATCAAAAAGCATGTTGACAGTGGGACAGGACTTAAACATGCAGAATCTCTAATGGATGTATAAATTAAAACATTGTTTCTAAATGATCTTATCAAAAATAATAATTTCATATGCATGAATCCTCTATGACTTAAAGACCATATGAAGAGCAGCAATATTGTGAGATTCTTACAAAGGCTGAATAAATAGTCTGTCATACTTACATGTGGTATATATAGTACACAAGTATTTGTGCGTGTGTGTGTCTGTCTGTTTGTGTGTATACACATAAATTATATATACATATATATTGGTTTGTTTATACATATGCATAAATTTAAGTATAATTTAATTAAAGTGGTGGTTAAAAAGTTTTTCCATGCTCTAATATCATTTTGTGCCCAAAACTGCTCTCATATTTACAAATTTATGAAATAAGTGAATGATGTCATCCTTCCATTCATTTGATGACTAAATAAATCTTGGATCACCTGTAGGACCTTCCTCCTGCAGAGCAATGGATGAAATTTTTAATTTTTCACCATTATCGCATGTTTTCTTGTTGAGGCCAGCTAGGAATTCTTTCAACTAGGTGATTTGCCAGAAGAGTTTATTGAATCTGCACAAGTCTTTAAATCCTCAGATCTTCTGTCAATATGTTTATTAAATATATCATCATTTCCAAATATTTGATGATAGTTGTCGATTATGATTTGTATAATGGACATCTGGAACAACAGAAGGCAAAACAAGATTGTCATTTCACATGGTTTACAAAATTGAAATTTAAAAATGAAATCCAAAACTATGTGGAAAATAACAATTGCCACAGATAGGAATGCATTATATGAAGTTTCTGAAATGGAGACTCTTAAGTTCTCTGCATTTTACCAAAACTTGTCAAAATTTAAAGCATACTGCAAAGAATAGAAGAACTACTTAACCAAAGCAGCATTTCAAACCTGATGTGCTGCCAAACACTGTGAGTTAATCTAATTAATGACTGTCTTTCATTGACATTTTTAGGGGATAGGGGGATTGGGGATTTCTTTTGGGATGTTTTGAATGGGATGCCATTCTAGTTCCAGGCATGGCATACCCTCTTTGTGACAACTTTCTGGTGGCTTAAGTCCCTTGGCCCTCCTGATGAAAGTATGCCATTGCCTATAATTTGGAATTACAAAATACAGGTGTCCATTTTCAGTGTACTTTCTCTGCTACATTTTTGCTTCCCAAGACAAGAGGCATCAGGTTTCAGCTTGCTGGTTTTTTTTCCTTTCTGCAGACATGCTCCTCTGTCATGACATTGAAGTGCTATACTCTCTCAGCATTTCTAAGTCCCAAAGAACCACTTACTTGAATAAGTTTCCCTGTTCATATTGTTTTATTTTTTAATGATTATTTTATTTATTTATATTTCAAACGTTATCCCCCTTCACAGTTCACCTCCACAAACCCTGTATCTCCTCCCCCTGCCTCTATTACAGTGCTCCCTCCCTCACCTATACACTCTGGCCTCAACACCCTAGCATTCCCTAACCCTGGGTCATCAAACTCCCTTAGGACTAAGCATCTTCCCCCCTAGTGTTGCCAAATAAGGCCATCCTCTGCTACATATACAGCTGGAGCCACAGGTTCCCCCATGTGCAATCTTTATTTAATGTTTTAGATCCTAGTGTTTTATTAAGGCAAAACAAATGTGCCTGAGGAAAGAAGTTGGTGAGAAAACGGAGTTTAATGGAGAAAGTGCCTCCATCAGATTGACCTAATGTATAGAGAAGTCTAAGGGATATTGTCCTGAATAACCTTGGAATTTGTAGGGCCTAGATCTCCAGGATGGTGCCACCCTTGAGCTATTAGTCAGAAAATGAGAGATATGAGGTACAAGGCAAGACGCAGAACTCCTACTCACTTTCTACTTCAGTTCTTAAATCCAGGTTCCTGCCCTGCTTCAGTTTAGGCCCTGATATTTCTCAGGAGTTAACTAGTAACTCCAAGTATATCATGGAGTGTAACCTGTCTTCCATAAGTTGCTTTTTATCAGTGTTTTGTCACAGCAATCATAGAAATTATAACACTTCCTAAATTGAGCTACACTGATAAGTTACTTTTCTTCTGAGATGATGGCTTAGGTTAAGTCAACTCTACTCATCACATATTTCTTACCAGCATGCAGCTAAGTTTACGTTTGAGCAGTCCTGCACAAGATAGTCATATTTTATATGCAGCTTGTACAGAATAGTTTTGCTTGTTTTCATGCTTGACCATACAAAAGTATATATTTGAAGAGAACTGCCCATAACAGAAGAATCACTAATAGTTATTATGAGTGAAAACTGAATTTTGTTGCTTCATTTGGACATGCACTTTGATACAGGCTTGGATTTTACGTTTCCAGGAGCTTGGTAATAAGAAATTACCTATAAAAGGTAGGTTTCTAGTCCAAGCCAAGTTGAGTCCTGGGTGAGAATACATTCATGTGTGTGACATCACTAATTTGTCCTTCTTGTGGACTTAATCCCTGGAAACTACTAGTTAAAATGTACCCTGCTTTCTTTCATTTTTTACTCTTTTGTTGCCTTTTATCCTTTTCAAAATGTATGTCTGTTTTTGTTTCTCTTTAAATTTATCATCATGCTCACAAGTAACTCTCGTGTTATTTTTCAATCCTTCCAACTATCTCTTGATAACAATCTCCCCTCACAAACCTTCAAAAATTAAAATTAAATAAAGTTTTAAAGTTAAATTAAAAATCAAACAAACATTAAAATCGTTTTAAAAAATGCAGTCTGTGAGATGTGTTGTGCTATACTATGTCACAAATTATACCCTTTTGTCCAAACAGGTTTACTTGCAAATGTACATTGAAATAAGTCACTGGTCTGCTTCAAGCCCTCTAGATTTTGCTACACCATCAATACCAGAACCTCCCAGACATGCCTCTTCTTTTATATCCTAGCTTGCTGTAGCCTTTAAATCATTGTGATCCTTCAGCTTTGAATCTGCAGGACCTCCCCCTACATATGTTCCAGCAGCAGGATCTAGGCCCCCTACATATATGTAGCAGATGTGCAGCTTGATCTTAGGTATGTACCCTAAGTATTAATGTGTGGGCTAGCTCTGACTCTATTGTCTACCACTTGATTGCTTTCTTTTAGCTCGGCTGCTTTGTCTAGCTTCAATGGGAGGAGATGCACTTATTCCTGTTGTGAATTGATGTATGAGAGTGAGTAGGTGTTAGTGGAAGTTCTACACTACTAAGATGAAGGAAAGTCGAGGGAAGAAGGGGTCGTGAAGATGGGACTTGGAGGAAGGGACTGTAATCAGGATATAGAATAAATAAATTAGTGAATAAAGATTTTTTTCTTTATTAACTAGAGTATTTCTTTTTTTCCCTTTTTTTATTAACTTGAGTATTTCTCCCCTTCCTTATGGGTGTTCCCCTCCCAACCCTCCCCCCATTGCCGCCCTCCCACCCACAGTCTAGTTCACTGGGGGTTCAGTCTTAGCAGGACCCAGGGCTTCCCCTTCCACTGGTGCTCTTACTGGGATATTCATTGCTACCTATGAGGTCAGAGTCCAGGGTCAGTCCATGTATAGTCTTTAGGTAGTGGCTTAGTCCCTGGAAGCTCTGGTTCCTTGACATTGTTGTACATATGGGGTCTCGAGCCCCTTCAAGCTCTTCCAGTTCTTTCTCTGATTCCTTCAACGGGGGTCCTATTCTCAGTTCAGTGGTTTGCTGCTGGCATTCGCCTCTGTATTTGCTGTATTCTGGCTGTGTCTCTCAGGAGCGATCTACATCCGGCTCCTGTCGGTCTGCACTTCTTTACTTCATCCATCTTGTCTAATTGGGTGGCTGTATAGGTATGGGCCACATGTGGGGCAGGCTCTGAATGGGTGTTCCTTCAGTCTCTGTTTTAATCTTTGCCTCTCCCTTCCCTGCCAAGGGTATTCTTTTTCCTCATTTAAAGAAGGAGTGAAGCATTCACATTTTGATCATCCGTCTTGAGTTTCGTTTGTTCTAGGGATCTAGGGTAATTCAAGCATTTGGGCTAATAGCCACTTATCAATGAGTGCATACCATGTATGTCTTTCTGTGATTGGGTTAGCTCACTCAGGATGATATTTTCCAGTTCCAACCATTTGCCTACGAATTTCATAAACTCGTTGTTTTTGATAGCTGAGTAATATTCCATTGTGTAGATGTACCACATTTTCTGTATCCATTCCTCTGTTGAAGGGCATCTGGGTTCTTTCCAGTTTCTGGCTATTATAAATAAGGCTGCAATGAATATAGTGGAGCACGTGTCTCTTTTATATGTTGAGGCATCTTTTGGGTATATGCCCAAGAGAGGTATAGCTGGATCCTCAGGCAGTTCAATGTCCAATTTTCTGAGGAACCTCCAGACTGATTTCCAGAATGGTTTTACCAGTCTGCAATCCCACCAACAATGGAGGAGTGTTTCTCTTTCTCCACATCCTCGCCAGCATCTGCTGTCACCTGAGTTTTTGATCTTAGCCATTCTCACTGGTGTGAGGTGAAATCTCAGGGTTGTTTTGATTTGCATTTCCCTTATGACTAAAGATGTTGAACATTTCTTTAGGTGTTTCTCAGCCATTCGGCATTCCTCAGCTGTGAATTCTTTGTTTAGCTCTGAACCCCATTTTAATAGGGTTATTTGTTTCCCTGTGGTCTAACTTCTTGAGTTCTTTGTATATTTTGGATATAAGGCCTCTATCTGTTGTAGGATTGGTAAAGATCTTTTCCCAATCTGTTGGTTGCTGTTTTGTCCTAACCACAGTGTCCTTTGCCTTACAGAAGCTTTGCAGTTTTATGAGATCCCATTTGTTGATTCTTGATCTTAGAGCGTAAGCCATTGGTGTTTTGTTCAGGAAATTTTTTCCAGTGCCCATGTGTTCCAGATGCTTCCCTAGTTTTTCTTCTATTAGTTTGAGTGTGTCTGGTTTGATGTGGAGGTCCTTGATCCACTTGGACTTAAGCTTTGTACAGGGTGATAAGGATGAATCGATCTGCATTCTTCTTCATGCTGAACCCCATTTTTTAATAGGGTTGTTTGTCTCCCTGCGGTCTAACTTCTTGAGTTCTTTGTATTTTTTGGATATAAACCCTCTATCTGTTGTAGGATTGGTAAAGATGTTTTCCCAATCTGTTGGTTGCCATTTTGTCCTAACCACAGTGTCCTTTGCCTTACAGATGCTTTGCAGTTTTATGAGATCCCATTTGTTGATTCTGGATCTTAGAGCATAAGCCATTGGTGTTTTGTTCACGAAATTTTCTCCAGTGCCCATGTGTTCAAGATGCTTCCCTACTTTTTCTTCTATTAGTTTGAGTGTATCTGGTTTGATGTCGAGGTCCTTGAGACCTGAGGAACTTAAAACTGCACCTGAATACATTAGTGGTAAAGTAATTGAAAGTATACAAAATAATAAACACCAATTTGTCACCTCCATACACACACACACACACAAATATGCACACACACATATGCAATATATATACATATATATGATATGTACTTTTATGTGACCGTTATTTCACTTGATGTGAATAATTAATAATATTTTAGTCTAATTACTGTGAAACAGAACTATTATATACTCCATAAAGAGGGCTGGAATGAAAAAAAAAACCAACAAGCAAAACCTGGGTAAATAGGATTATCTAGTGTTATTAAACATCAATCCATCTTCCCAAGCACCATGGAGTGGAGACACATTTAATATCTAATGTAGTATAAATCCATGTAACATTCTTGTGACACTCTAGAACATAAGGAGCAGAAAGCACTCTAGTCTTCTTTGACTACCATTATATGTGAAACATTCTGTTGGCCAAAATCAATATCAATGAAGAAAGAACAAAAGAAAGACTGAAATGATTCGCTTATTTTAAACTACATTTACCATCTTTCTTCCCAAATCTTCCTGAAACAGATCAATATATATTCCACTCCACTCCAGAAAACGGAACCCTAGGGTTTCCTTTTACAGAAATGATCTTTCCAAAGTGTTCCTACTTCCTGCATTACACTGAGAATTTTGTTCCCAAAGGCAAAAGTCAGATCCCCTTACCTTTCTTGATACATCACTCCTGAACCATGCATACTTTGTAGTCTGATCCCACAAAACATAAGGAGCTATCTGGATAGATAACCTGTTAGTGTCTAAATTATTCGTGGATGAGTCTCTTATTATGACTAATATGCAAATGAGATCCTTTAGAAGGATAAAGTTTGCCTGAGGAATTTTCAGTAGAAGTCTAAATAAAGAAAAGGGATAATTTTATTTTAGACTATCTGAAAACTAATGTTAGTGACAAAACTAACTATGAAGAAAACACGGCAAATGTTTTGTAGACCAACTCATAGTATAACCAAAATTCAAAGAGGTTTGGTATACAGCTAGAGTACTACATAAAATATTTTCTGCGAATCATTTTACTGTATAAAATCATGGGAACATTTTAAAAGTATGAATGATTTTCTATGTATTAGATATTTGACTGCTTCCTACAGAAGCCAGAGGAAGGTGTCAGGATATTGGCATTACAATGAATGAGATTGTTGCAGACCATGTGTGTTCTGTGTCTGAAAACATCTAGTGTTATTAAACATCAATCCATCTTTCCAAGCACCATGGAGTGGAGACACATTTAATATCTAATGTAGTATAAATCCATGTAACATTCTTGTGACACTCTAGAACATAAGGAGCAGAAAGCACTCTAGTGACCTCACACAATGCGATTATAAAAGTTTCACTACAGCAAGACAGAGATGCATGGTACCTGGGTAGCATGTGGAGCTCAATGCTCCTGTTACACACAAAATCATTCTCTGGAGTATTGCACAGAAAAAAGATTCAAAGAAGTCAAAGCTATACCTGACCTAGAGTGTTCGAGATAGTTATATCTGAGAAAGAAGTATTCAGTAATAGCTTCATGTTCTAATCAATGACATATATTTAGCATGTGGTATATTCACAGTAACATGGTAATAATTGTAGGATGCAAATAATCCACAGGTATTATACACACCTCCTTCTTTTAATTTGTTTCACACAGGAACTAAACGAATACTCTACGCTGACCTGCACACAAGGTGTTGCATAAGCTGTCTTCTAAACTGTGACAGTTATAAAGGAGAAGACTGCCAGGTGGGATTACAGACATGGTTCAACACTCTAGTTTGAGAAATGAACGTGTTTAAAAAGTGACAATACATGTCTGTGCTAAGGAAACCTCTTGGCATGGGACATCACTCCAGCTTATAATACTGTAAACACAAGCGTATGTACCTTACAAAAACACTGCTTCTATATTGGTACAGTTCCCCCAAGTGCTCTCTGTATCATTACCTTTGGATGGCATTGATTTTTCCAACCAGAGTTCCTTCATCTGGGATGCGAAGTCAATTCTCATATAAGTCAGAAGTAAGTAAACTTCCTTCAATGTTTGCAATAAAGTCCTTTTTTTAAATGAAAATAAAAAAGTAATGGTCAATGTACACTTTAGAAAGAATATGAAGAGCATTTTTGTTTAAAATTAGCAGTTTAGACTAGTGATTCTCAACTTGGGAGTCATAATCCATTAGGGGTTCACATATCATATATCTTCCATGTCATATATTCTCTCCATTTTTCTTTATAATTCTTGCCAATAGCAAAATTTTAATTGTGAGAAAGCACCAAAATGATGTAATGGTTAATAATTACCAAACCATAAGGAAATATATTAGTGTTACAGTATTAGGATGGCTGAGAATCATTGGTTGAAAGCATGTTACATAAAAGACTCCCAAACTTCTATCTCCCCAGAATCTTGGATTAAATGTGGAACCTATGTGCAGGACCTTGTGTTTTCTTCCCTAAGACTAGAATCAATGAAGCAGTGTCTTAGTTGCTATAGCAATGAAACAAACCTATGGTCTGTTCAAATTGCCTCTCCTGACTTCTAGTCCACACCATGACTTGCAATCATAGATCTGCACTCCACTTCCCAGCCCAAAGCTCTCTCTGCCTTGAAAAACGCCAGATGCTATGTGGAATATCCAGACAGGAACCTATCATAACTGCCCTCTGAGGGGCTCCACCGAGCAGCTGACTGAAACAGACTATGTAGAGCCACAGCCAAAAATTGGACCTTATGAATCAATCAAGGGCTTGTATGGAAGAAATGGGGGAGAGATTCCATGACCTGGAGGAGATAGGAAGTCCACAGGAAGAGCTACAGAATCAACTAAGCAGCACCACTTGGAGCTGTCAAAGGCTGAATTAACATCTAAAAATCCTGCAGAAGCTGCAGCATGACCTACAGCACAATTTCTAGCAAATGTAAAGCTTAGTCTCCTTGTGGGTCCCCCAACATGTGGAGCAGGGACTATCTGTAAGCTGTTGACTGTGAAAACCTGTCCCTACCTGGCCTTAGGGGGAGAAGATGTGCTAAACTTGAAGAGAGTTGATGTGCCTGGGTAGGAGGACAACCCAAAGTTCCCAATTCAGCTCAGGGAAGGAGAGAGACCCTGTGAGGGGAGAATAGGTAGGGGGCAGCATACAAGACATAAAATGAACAAACAAAAAAATGTAAAATGATGACGACAACGATGACGATGATGATGATGCTTTAAAAATCCACCAAAACAATCAAACCAAAAGCAAAATCCTCTTCTTGGAATAGGCAACTATCAAAAAATGACAGCACCCAAAATTAACTCATCCTGACTGTATAATTGTTGAATCTGTACTTTAGGCTCACACAGCATAAAGCTGTTGTATACAAGTACACCTTGCTTACAGACCCAGCAGGAATACTGGTGAAGCTTACTTATTTTCCATGGGAGAAGGTCTCACAGTTTCATGTCTTTTTCTTAAAATTTGTAAATATTCAACTATTTAAATTTAGTTGTAAGCATCAGATTGTTTGAAGAACAGAAACTGTCTTTTGCATGAAATACAACAATGAACATTCATGTTGTACAATGAAAGCCATAAAAGTGGAAGAATCCCAGGTGCCCTTGTACCTGTAAATGGCTTTGAATACACATGGCTAACTTCAGTAAGGTCTTAAGTTTCTGGCAATGAGAATCAGACACACTTGGCAAGCTCAAAGGCCAAGGAAGGATCATTCAGTACCTTTGCCTACTGTTCGTAAGCATAGTTAATCCCAGAGCATTATTTTTACTATTTATGTCTGGGCCATAGCTTCACAGACTTCTGAAAGGTGAAATCAGATCATGGACCAAGTTAAAAAAAAAACAATGAAAATTGCTCTAGAGTCACTGCAGCTCCCTGGCAAGTTAGGAGTGTTAGTGTGTTAGACAAGTTAAAAGTAGGTTAGGCTAATACTTGAGTATTTGTCATGGAATTAGAATGGCAATATCTGGCAAAAGTGAAAGTGCTGGATTATTTTTTGATTGAGAAGGAAAACGACTTCTTGTATATACAACACAGAGGGTAATATTCAACATCGATAGCCTATTGTAGGTGAGTGTTGGACTTGTCAATTTGAACTGTTATTTTTGAAGGATATTTTTTGGTAAGTCTTATTTAATACATTCATTTGATAAAGCATATTTTTACCACCATTATAACTTGTTCAGCTATTAATTCACAGGGTATGTTCAGAGGTGAAATCAGTGGGAATATTTATAATGCCCAACTAAAGCCCATCTGATATATGAGGATTTTAACTTCCAACAGAAGCTCTTCACCTGTGTCTTTATGATGAATCTTTGGGTTTGTCAGACTTTTACCTGCCATGCCTCTTATCAAGAGGTCACGTGTCCATAGTTCTTAGAAACAGTCATCCTCATGTAATCTTAAGGACAGAAAGCACATATGCATCTCTAGAGGGATGCTTAATGTTGGTGACGTGAAAACCTTCCTTACCTTCATGACAGATGCTATTACAAGCATGAATTCTTTAATCCATTCAATGAGTTGTTCACTGTCAATCCTCTCTCTGAGGCACCAATGTGAATTTTCAGGTAGAACTTCAAATATGTGATCTGATTCTCGTCCTTTACCTGCAATTATGGATAACATATCCTGTGTGGGATAAGGATGTAGTATTAGAGCTCCACACCTGAAGCACAAATATGTCTTTTATTGTGAACCTGAGCAAGGACAGTTTTGGATGCACAGCTATAACTGAGAGGAATAAAGTAGTCATTGAACTTTTTTTCTGTTTTAGCTTCCAAATACATTTTCTTCCCTAATCCATTTTTCCCCAATTTGTAACATCATGGTTTTGTTGGGACTTCTGTTTCCCAAAGCATTGTGGTGAATAGGCCTCTATTACTTTGTGTTTCCTTCTATCAATATCTTTCTCAAACCTGGCATCTTAAGTAAATGTTGGGACATTTCCCTTCCAGAGATCAACTCACTATTTTACTTACTGTTTGTCCTGGCCTGTATTATGAATCCTAACTTTTGTGTTTTGAAGATATATTTTTTCACCATATTTCTGAGACTTTTATATTCTTATTCTGTGACTTCTTAATTTCAACTATGTCTACAGATCCTTTCACATTTAAAAAACCAAGCATATTTCTATCATTCTTCCATAATTTACTCTGTAAACATGACTACCATGCATGGGTTTACTCCACTTTAAATTGATTACACGAATACAAACAAGGTTACCAGAAAATTCTTCTCTAAAATACCTAAGAAATTGGCAGTAATGCTCATGTGTCAGACAGGATAAATTTCTTCACAAACAGCATAAATTCCTATCACAGCTATAGTGCTGAAAGAGATGTTGGATACTAAAGATATGTTTCCAAAGAAGTTTAATCACTCATTTAAAAAAGATTAAGCCATAGTAGATGGCATTTAAATATAGTCCACTAGGATAAATGATGTCAATATATATATAAAAAAACCAGTGTGTTCATCTAATTCATTGATCATTTAAAGGAAAAGCCTACAGATATTTTTAAGTATTGAGTAATTTCAGAGGCAATGATATTAAGGGAGATTCTAGAGATATGTGGAGTCATAAAGAAGCTGCAAGACTTTACAGTTGGGTAGTTAGTGGGGCACTTGCATAGAATTATTTTCTCCAACATACTGGTGGGTTTGAATCTTTGATGCAGTCAGTGCAAAACATGGGAATGGTATTTCTTCTCTTTTTCTTTCAATTACATTATTCAAAATACAGTAGAACTTATTTCTGTTTTAAAATGATCTTACTCTCATAGATCGGTTATCTGAACATTCCTCAGTTTGATTAAATAGCTTACTGAGGAGAAAGGTGCTATAGAAAGCCAAAATGATACTCACAAGTTTTGGAGCAGGCAGCTTTCTGTCGACATAAATGCTTGTAAGATTTTTGCCAAATAAGCATTTCTTTCTTGGTGGTGTTGGATCAGAATAAACTGGTGGCTTGGTATGTATATATATAGCCTTTCTGTTTCTCTGCATATAAGAAAGAAGGGAAATCATTTTTTAAAATTGAACTCTCTTTAACCTTGTATATCCTTTGCATTTATCACACCAAATCAAAAAGAGATATGTGTTAAAGTACTAGAAGCATAGAAAACATCAAGTAGGCACATAATAGTCAAAGGCTAACTGAACATAGAAATAAAAATACGAAAAGCTATGAATGAAAAAGACAAAGTCACAGATAACGTTAACTACATTAGACTAATATCTGAATTTTCAGTGGATATTCTAAAATATAGTGGGCCTGCATCAACGTTCTCCATGTTTTCAAAGAATACAGATACTAGCCTAGACTTTATTACTGAGCAAAAGCATCATTCATATCAACAGAAGAGGAGAAACATTACATAGTTTAAGCACCACTAAGTCATTTCTCATCATCAATCTTGGTCTACAAAAGGCAAACAGCAGGCTGAAGATAACGTACATATACACAAGAGGACAGAAATGATAAATAACCCTGTAGTCATTCGAAAAAGAGGGGGAAAAGTATGTGTCAACAAAAAAAATAACAAAGACACATAAATACTGCTCATTAATAACTCTAAGCATTAACTGTCTCACACCAATAATATACAGACTATCAGTTTGGGTCAGAAAGCAGGTTTCATCATTCTCCTGCATCCACAAAATACACTTGTTTTAGATAAAATCGCATACTTGTGTTTACGATGCAATTGCCTATATTTCTTTGTCTAGGTTTCAGGTGCCATTTAGTTTTCCATGTTCATTGGTGTTGCCTTGTTCAGTTAATGTTTAGGAAGTGATGTTGGTGAGGCTTTATGGGTGAGGTCAAGGGAACATGGCAGAAGACTGGGAGGAAAGAAGTTTAAAAATTCACTTCTACAATATTATTTCTCCTAAAAACATCAAGAGTGTTATAAATTTTATCAAGCTTTCAAAGGATAAAATCAAAATGTTACTACAGGATTGTCTAGAATTTTTACTGTTTAAATCTAACTGATTCATAAACATGTGGGAATCTTTCCATTATCTGATATCTGTTCAATTTATAAGACATTTTGTTTTGTTTTGGGTTAAATTTCTTTTTCATTTTTTTCTTTTGTTTTTGGCTTTGTTTTTTTAATCACAAAAGCCTTTTATTTCTTGGATAGAATTTTCCCAAGAAACTTAATACAGTTAAAAGTTACTGTTAATGACAGGTTTTCATTGATTTACTTTTCAGTAAGTTTGTGATTTTTACAAAGAAGGAGTACTCACTTTGTGAGTTAATCTTGTATGTTGCTACTTTTGAAAGAATTTACAAGATATCTGATTATTCTTCTGGAATATTTAGGCTCACTTATGTTTACTATCATATGATTTTCAAAAAGACATTCTTTGAATTCTGCATTTCTAATATATGTCCCCTTGGTCATATGCAGTTTTAATATTATCTTATTTGTTTACATATGCTGTATGAAACAAGAGTAAATTGAGTATGACCAAGATCAGCAAAGGAAGCCATTGGTAGCATAATATTTCACAAATAACTTGATGAGCGGCAGCACACACTATAAGGAAATTCTAGGTGATAGAATCATTATCATCCTTGCAGACATAAGGCACTCACTGTTAAATATTCTTCAATTAACTCAATATGGTAAGCAGTCTTATTGCTAGAAATTTCAACTTTTGATGTTTTAGACTATTGCCAATTAAGGCTACTTGCAGATGTGGAAAGAAGAAAACTAAAGTAACCAAAAAGAAGGAATTGTATATTTATATAACATTTATATTATATTACTTTAGGAAAATGAATTTATCTTGTCAGAGAGGAGTGAAAATGTGTGACTTGGACAAGTCAAAGGACCTGCACGGATGATCCTAAAGAGAAATAAACAAGATACCAAATGTTGAACTTTAAAAGCATACTTAGGAATAATATTTTTTTCTGAGAAACCAAATGAAAGACCCAGAACCATGTTCAATTCTATGGTAAAGAAAATACATTTAAGTCTAATCAAAGAACAGTTGTTTTGAACTGAGCTGTTAGTGTCACTTATTGAACCTATTCTGCTATCTTGCCATAGTGGCTATCATCGTACTTTATAGGTGTTACAGGTGGGTACAACTATCAATTGCTTCCCTAATGTGTCAACTTGCCTACTGTTTTATCTACCTTAGAACTTTGACTTAAACCTAGAGGCTTCTAAGACATATCCAGGTAGATTGCTGAGATGCCTTGTAAGATTTATTTGGCAACTGGCAATCAAGCCACCAACCTTGAGAGAAATCCAAGTGCTACCTGACGCATCCATATTTTGGGGGAAAGCCACAGGAAGTACTTTAACAATTTGTAGAATTTCTCTCACCAGGATTGAAATCATGGCTGGAGGTAGAAATCTAGTCCGATTTATGTAGCTAGTTTGGTCATAAACTTTAAAATTGATGACATTAATTTAATAAATTAGCGACATTCCTTACAGCATTTAAATATTAGTCTTATATGTACCAACAATTGGGGCCATCATCCTACACCAAAGAAGCCTCTTTGTATAGAAAATGGAGACCATTACAGAAAACAAAAACTTGGACACAATGAAGAGATAATTGCATTACGAAAAATCCAGCACCAGTGAATACATGTACATTAGAGCTAAATGCACTGTAGCTCAGGGACCATTGTAGAAGAGGGCTTAAAAACACTGTAAGACCCAGCATACTTGAAAGTCTGTTTTGAAATTGCCTCTCATAAAAATAGGTGCAAAATCACAATAATAGCAACGTCAATGCAGTGTTAAGGCAATGGTCAAAATTTCGCTTCTCAAAATTTATAGGCAGCTAATTATGACTGACAGAATATTAATTTTTCCAGAAATGACCTGCATATGGATTGTCTAATACACACTGTATATCATGGAAACCATATTCACAAACAGAACAAAATGAACTCAAGTAATATTCATATTTGTAAAGATAAATATATACCTACATACATATATACATACATACATACATACATACATATATATAAACACGTATAAAACAATATTGAAATGAGTATGAAAGTTCAGTGAGTGTGATGGACTTAAGGGAGGAAAGTCAGGCTACAGTGCTATAATTCAATTTTTGATAAAAATTTAAAATAATACTAGTAATAAATGAAAACCTTGTAAACTTACAGTAATGGGAGTTCAGGAAAGACCAAGAACAGCAAATATGAAAATTATCAATTTCTTTACTGGAGTTTTCTGTAAGATTTCCATTTCTCAAATTTGGATTACAGACACTTTTGAGATAGACAAACCATGAATAAACAATATTTCATGTTGAGGCCTCAGGTGATGAAGAGAGATATAACAAATATGCTGTATGCTTCTGTGCATTTCTCAGTGTGCGTAATGCATGCATGCGTGTGTGTGTGTGTGTGTGTGTGTGTGTGTGTAAAACACATGCAGATCACATCACTGGTGATATATATTTAGAGATTAATTAGAGCTTTGAGCTTATTAACATATGAGGAGCCTCCAGTATTGGTCTTTCTCTCTGTCTCTTTTTTTTGGGGGGGGGGAGTGTCTTTTGATCATTACTGAACAATACGTCAGAAATATCTGTCCAATAAGATTCTGTTACTGTATCTGACTGCCATCTTTATTCAGGTATAAACTACTCGTTTAGAGATGATTGTGCTACAATACCTACTTTGTTTGTCTTTTAATGTATGTTTTGATGACCAAATTCATGTCACAAAGTCTAAATCTCAATTGCTTTAGACACTAGATTATCTTTTCAGGTCATTTTGTATATTCTAAAACCATGATCTACCTCTAAGTTCATCATGTGTGATGATTAATTTTTATTGTTAATGGAATCTTATTTATAACTTTCTATGGCACGGAATTCTATGAAGAATTCTGAGGGATTATTCAGTGTCATTAGCTTCTGGCCACACATTGGTAACTGAGGTGGGAAAACTAGTATTATAACTGGGCTGTAGAGGCAGAGATTGAAAATTTTTCCAAACACTGTGTAGGACCATGAACAAGGCACATTGGAGTGTATGCAATTACTCCAATATGCAGCATAAAATAAGTACAATGAGTGGAAACTATTTGTAACTAATACGGTGAAATATAAAACTAACATAGGATCTTGGAATAATTCTTCTAATATGATTAAATGGGAGGTAGAAGGGAACATTAAAATACAATGACCTTAGACCTTCTTAAATCATCCACTACCACTTATATGTGGTAGTTGTTCTGTTTTGTCCTCCTAAATGAAACATAAAATGTCATCATCAGACAAATATTCTCAGATGATAGATTTACATCACTTAAGATAAGGGTAATATTTGGGTGTATTATCTTAACTCTACAGAAAGAATTACTTCAGTTAAAAATGTATTTGAATTTGTGTGCTACCACCTGATAATCAGGTGAGTTTAACCTCTTTATCATACCTCTCATAGGTTTTGTAGTGGATCCTGTGCAAATATTTTTAGCAATGATAAGATTTTGACAAATATTGTTTCTCATAGGAAATTAAACAAACATTAGTATTTTTGTGCTAGGAAACCAAAGCATGTTGACAGAGATGCAGGGCTTTATATTGCAGAATATTTAATCAATTTTTAAATCAAATCATTGTTTCTAAATGATCTTATCAAAAATAATGATTTCATATGCAAGAAATTCTCTAACTTAAGGACCATGGGAAGAAAGGGGGGAAAATATAGCAGACAATATTGGCGGATACTCAAAGAAAGAATGTGTCATACATACCTGAATGATGTATCCAGATGTATTTCAGTATATGAGTACATATATGTGTGTGTGTGTGTGTGTGTGTGTGTGTGTGTGTGTGTATGATGTTTAAAAACTTTTCCCACACTCTCTCAAATAATCATTTTGTGTCCCAAAGCTTCTCTGATATACACAAATTTATGACATCATGAAATGATTTGATCAAATGACTCCATTCAATTGATGAATAAATAAATCTTGTCTTACCTGTAGGACCTTCTTCCTGCAGTGCAGCATATGAAATATTAAAATTTTCATCAATATCACTGGTTTTCCAGTTGTAGCCAGCTATGGCTTTGGTCATAATAGGAGATTTTCCAGAATAATTTATTGATTCTTTGTATGTCTTTAAGTCTTCAGACCTTTTGTCAATGTGTTTATTAAACATATCATCATTTCCAAATATTTGATCATAGTTGTCAATCATAATTTGTATAGGAGACATCTGTAACACTGCAAGGCAAAAGCAAGATTGTCATTTCACATAGTTTACAAAATAAATTTAAAAATGAAAAGAAATACTAGGAGGAAAATTACAGATAGGAACCCATGCAATGAAGTCTCGAAATGGAGACTCTAAGTCTTTTGCATCTTTATACAACTTGTTAAAATTTCATGCATATTGCAAAGAACAGAAGAACTACTTAACCAAAGCAACATTTCAGAACTGATATGCTGCAAAAAACTGTGAGTGTACCAAATTAATGACTGCTGTGTGTTACTTTTTTGTGTGTGGGTGGGGGTAGCTGTTTATTGTGATGTTTTGAATGGGATGCCTCTCTAGTTCCAGGCATCGCAATACCCTCTCGTTGACAATTTTCTGGTGCCTTGGTCTGCCTGGTGAAGAGTGCCACTGCTTAGAATTTGTAGTTACAAAAGGTAGGTGCCCATTTTCAATGTACTTTCTCTGCTACAGTTTTGCTTCCCAAGATAAGAACCATCAGGTCTCAGCTTCCTGTTTGTTTTTTTCTTCTTTTATGCAGTCGTGCTCCTCTGTCATGACACTGAAGTGCTATACTCGCTCAGCATTTGTAGGTCTCAAATAACCACCTACTTCAATAAGTTTCCCTGGTCATGTAGTTTTATTTTTTTATTGTTTATTTCATTCATTTACATTTCAAACGTTATCCCCCTTCCACAAATCCTATATCTCCTCCCCTGCCTCTATTGCAGTTTTCTCTCACTTGACTACACACTCCTGCCCCAACAACCTAGCATTCCCCTACCCTAGGCCATCAAGCCCCTCAGGACTAAGCATCTCCCCTCCTAGTGATGCCAAATAAGACAATCCTCTGGTACATATCCAACTGGAACCATGGTTCCCCCATGTGCACTCTTTGGTTGGTCTTTTAAATCCTCATGTTTTATTAAGGCAATAGAAATGCGACTGAGAGAAGTTGGTGAGAAGAGGGAGTCTTAATTGAGAAAATGCCTCCATCAGATGGACCTATTGTATAGTGAAGCCTAAGGGATATTGTCCTGATTAACCTTGGAATTTGTAGGGTCCAGATCTCCAGGATGGTGCCACCCTTGAGTTATTAGTCAGAAAAAGAAAGATATGAGATACAAGGCAGGAGGCAGTGCTCCTACTAGGCTTCTGCTTCAGTTCTTGCCTCCCTGTTTTATTTTTGGCTCTGACATTTCTCAGTATTTAACTGGTAACTGCAAGTATATTGTGGAGTGTAACCTGTCTTCCATTAGTTGCTTTTCATCAGTGTTTTGTCACAGCAATTGTAGAAAATTATGACACTTCCTAAATTGAACAACACTGGTAAGTTACTTTTCTTCTGAGATGATGACTTAGGTTAGGCAAACTCTATTCATCACATATGTTTCTCCTCAGCATGCACCTCAGTTTATTTTTGAGCAGTCCTGCACAGGATAGTCTTATTTTATATGCAGATTGTACAGGATAGTTTTGCTTCTTTGTTTTCATACCTGACCATACAAAAGAATATTTGAAAAGAACTGTCCATAAAGGAAGAATCTTTAATAGTTATTAAGAGTGAAAAATACATTTTATTGTTTCATTTGGAGTAAACATGCAGTTTGATATAGTCTTGGATTTTAGGTTTCCAGTACCTTGGTAATTAGAAATTAACTAAACAAGCTACGTTTCTAGTTAAAGTCAAGTACAGTCCTGAGCAAGAATCTTATTCAAGGTATCCCTTGGGCTATCATCCTCCATTGTGAGTAACATCATGATATCTTCTTTCCTGTGGACCTAATACCTGAGAGCTACTAGTTAACATGTACCTTGCTTTCTGTCATATTTACATTTTCTTTATCTTTTATCTTTTTCAAAATATGTGTCCTTTATTAATTCTCTGAAATTTCTAATCATGCTACCAAGTAACTCTCACTTCATTTTTCAATCCTTCCATATATCCCTTGGAAACAATCCCCCCTCACTAAATTTCAAAAGTTAAAATTAAATAAAAATTTAAATTTAATTTAAAAAAATTAAACTAAATTTAAAAAAAATTAAAAATACAGTGTGTGAGATGTGTTGTGCCATAAGTGGTCACACATTATACCCTCTTGTCCAAACAGATTTTCTTGCAAATGTATAGTGAAGTAAGTCTGGTTTAAGCTCTCTGTATTTTACTATACTCTCAATACTGGAACGTCCTGGAGATGCCTCTCCCTCTATATCCTGGTATCTTGCTGTAGCCTTTAATCATTGTGATCCTGCAGCTTTGAATCTGCAGGATCTCCCCCATCATATGCTCCAGCAGCAGGATCTAGGGCCCCTATATATATGTAGCAGATATGCAGCTTGATCTTCAGGTATGTCCCCTACCAGTTGTATGTACACATGCAAACTCACACTCATACACACACTCACGCACACACAAATATGTCCCCTAGCCAGTATGCAGACTGGCTCTGACTCTGTAGTCTACAACTGGATTGCTTTCTTTTATCTGGGCTGCTTTGTATGGCTTCAGTGGAAGGTGATTCACTTATTCCTGTTGTGAACTGATGTGTGAGAGTGGGTTGGTGTCAATGGTAGGTCTACACTATTGAGGTAAAGAATAATGGAGGGAAAAACAGGTTGTAAAGATGGGACTTGGAGGAAGGGACTGCAATCAGGATATAAAGTAAATAAATGAGTGAAGAATATTGATGTATATGTGTTTATAATAAAATTAACAGCTACAGTATACTTGAGGATCATAAAACTGTACCTGAAATAGGTTAGTGCTAAAATAATGGAAAGCATACAAAATAATATACACCAATTATTCATCATTACATATGTATATACATATACATATAGAAATACATTTACAAGTACACTTACACGTATATGTACACATGCAAACACACATTCATACACACACACATATATATTTATGCACACACACACACATATATATATATGCAATGTGCTTTAATATGACCAGCAATTCACATGATGTGAATATTTAGTAATATCATGGTCTCACCACACTGAAACACAACTATTCTATACTCCAAAAATAGGGCTACAATGGAAAAAACAAACAAAACCTAGGTAATCCAGATCTTTTAAAATTTCACTCTAGTCTTCTTGGATTACCATTATATGTACAGATTATTGTTGGGTAAAACATCAATATCTAAATCAATATCTAAGAAGAAAGAAGGAAAGAACAGTAGAAAGAAATGATTAACTTACTTTAAACTACATTAAAATCTCCCTTCCCAAATCTTCCTGAAATAGATCAATACATATTCTACTCCACTCCATAAGCATACAATCCTAGGGTTTCCTGTTAGAGAAATCATCTTTGTAAAGTATTCCCAATTACTGAATAATAATTAGACTTTTGTTCCCAAAGGCAAATTTCAGATCCTCTTACCTTTCTTAAGACGTCACTCCCAAATAATGAATCTCTCGAAGTCTGACCCCACAGTACATGTGGAGCTATGCGCAGAGATAACCTGTAACTGTCTAAATTATTCATGGAAGAATTTTTTATTATTACTAATACACATATGAGATGTTTTAATAGTATAAAGTTTGGTTCTGGCATCTGTTGCAAAAGCTAAACAAAGAAAAAGGAGAATTTTAGGTCAGACCATCTTGAAAATAATGAAAGTTAGAAATCTAACTACAAAGAACAAATAGGGTAAATGTTTTGTAGACCAACTCACAGTATAGTCAGAATTCAAAAGAAGTCAGAATATATAGCTAGAGTATTACATAAAATATTTTCTGCAAATCACTTTTCTGTACAGAATCATGGAAAAAACATTTTTCAAATTATTTATGAATTTCAGTGTACTAGATGTCTGACTGCTACCTACAGAAGCCAGAGGAACATGTCAGGATCCCTGGTAACAGAATGAATGAATATTGTTGCAAACCATGTATATTCTGTGTGTGAAAACATCCAGTGTTATCAAACAGCAAACCATCTTTCTTGCCACCATGGGGACACATTTAATATCTAATGTATTGTGAATCGACGACACACCCTTATAACAATCTAGAACATAAGGAGCAAAATCCCACTCTGGACTCTACTCAATGCCCTGGTATTAGAATGAATGAAGATTTTTGAAAACCATGTGTGTTCTGTGTATGAAAACATCCAGTGTTATTAAACAGCAAACCATCTTTCCAACCATAATGGAGTGGAGACACATTCAATATCTAATGTAGTATGAATCCATGTAACACTCTTGTGACACTCTAGAACATAAGGAGCCGAAAGCACACTTGTGACCCTACAAAATGCAATTATAAAAGCTTTGCTACAGCAAGCCAGAGATGCAGGGCTCCTGGGTTGCAATGGGAGGTCAAAGCTCTGGTTAAGTATGAAATTATTCTATGTATCACACAGAAAAATGATTCAAAAAAGTGAAAGCTATACCTGATCTAGACTTCTCTAGGTAGTTATAGTTGAGAAAGAAGAATTCAGTAAGAGATTCCTGTTCTAATCAATGACACATATTGACCATGTGAACTATTCACAATACCATGGTAACAATTCTAGGATGCAAGTAACCCACAGGTATTGTACACACTTACTTCTTTTAAGTTGTCTCACACAGGAACTAAACCAATATTTTAAACTGACCTGAACACGCGGTGTTACATAGACTGTCTTCTAAATCATGACATTTATAAAGGAGAAGGCTCCCAGGTAAGATTACAGACATGGTTCAACATGCTAGCTTGAGAAATGGGAATGTTTAAAAAGTGACAATACATGTCTGACCTAAGGAAACCTCTTGGGATAGAACATCATTCCAGTTTATAATCCTGTAAACACAAGCCTATGTACCTTACAAAAGCATTGCTTCTATATTGGTGCAGTTCCCCAAGTGTTTACTGTATCATTACCTTTGAATGCCATTAATTTTTCCAGCCAGAGTTCCATCTGGGATGCTAAGCCAATTTTCATAAAAATCCAAGGTTAGTAAGCTTCCATCGATGTTAATAATAAAATCCTTTTTTTATTGAAAATAAAACAAAAATAGTAATGGTCAGTGTACATTGTAGAAAGTACTTGAAAAACATTTTTGTTTAAAATTAGCAGTTTAGACCAGTGATTCTCAACTTGTGGGTTATAATCAAAATGGGGTCACATATATTTTCCATATCAGATATTCCATCCATTTTTCTTTATAATCAAATCAGGAGCAAAATTTGAATTATGAAGAGAAGCAAAATGAAGTAATGGTTAAGAGTCACAAAGCCATGAGAAAATATATTAGTGTTACGGGATTAGGGAGGCTGAGATCATTGGTTGAGATCGTAGTTCCCTAAAAGATTCCCAAACTGCCATGGATCCAGAATCTTGGCTCAAAAGTGGAACCTATATGCAGGATCTTATTTTTCTTCTTCCCTAAGACTAGAATCAATGAAGCAGAGTCCTAGTTGCTATAGCAGTGAAGTAAACCTACCCTCTTCAAATTGCCTCTCCTGGCTTCTAGACTACAACACTCCTTGCAATCATAGATCTCCACTCCACTTCCCAGCTTATGTAGTCCTGGCTGACCCAAACTCACAGAGAACCTCCTGCTTCATCTTCCCAGTGTCAGAATTACACACATGTGCCAGCATGACTAGAATGTCTCTCCTTGAAATCTGGATATGTTTTACATGTTAATGTTGGTGTTGTACATACAGTATACATAAAGACTGCAATTTGGAGATTTTCTTGTTTATGAAGCTTCCTCTGGACCCTTTCCCTATTTTTAACATGCCTGCCTGTTCACACGGATTTGTAGATGTCTACCACATGAGTTCCTTCCCCATTACTAAATCACATGCCCGAGAATCAACTTAATGAAGTGGTGTATGTTGGCCAACAATTGGAGGCCACAGTCCACCATGGCAGGTTGAGCAGCTGTCTACATATTATCCTCTCTGAGAACGCAGAGCAATGAATACTTATGCTCCACACCCTTTCTCATTATATATAGTCAAGGCCTATTGATTGATCAGTGCTGTTCACTGTTAAGATTTATTGTCCAACTAGACTGACCAAAGTAATCTCTCAGGGTATCCAGAAGGTTATGTAATCAAGGTGTGGTACATTTCTTCAGGCTCTTCTTTTTTTGTTTTTCTTTGTGGGTTTTTTTTTGAAACAGGGTCTCACTCTGGGCTGAAGTTGGTCTTCACCTTGTCTTATTCTCTGTCTCCAGGTTGGTAGAATTACAGGGCCTAACCACCACATTTGCCTGGAAATCTCCATAGACCTAAATCTATTTGTTTCTTGGTAATCAAAAAGAGAATCTAACAATAGTCAAGCTAGGCCCAATGTCTTTGCTCCCTTCCTGCTACCTGCTGATTGGAATGTAGAAGTCTCAGCTATCTCTCTAGTACCATGGCTTCCTGTCTTCCCACGCCCCCATGACAATAATAGACTAGACCCCTAAAAATGTTAAGCCAGTCCCAATTAAAAATTTTCCTCTGTAAGAGTTGTCATGGTCACGGTGTCTCTTCATACCAATAGAACATTGACTACGACACTGGTACTATGTCTGATCTTAAACAACTGTAAACTCAACCAGGCATGATGTTAGTAGAACATCCAGGTGAGATGATGTTGGGGCTACAAGCTCACAGAGAACCCCAACCAACAGATACCTGTAAGGTCTCATGGGCAGGTCTCTGTTTTCTTTAGTGTCCTCTTTCTGTCTATCTTACTGATTTTTATTCTCCCCATGAACAGAGTGTAAAAATACATTGCCTTTACTTCTAAGTCATCCTTAGCGTTCTCTTTAAGGCCTGAGTTTATGGGACAAGGTTTCTTACTAGAATCTTCACCTTTGGTGTACTTCTAATCTCTGGCCTCTTGGGCCCTGAAGAACAATATAAGAACCAGGTTCTCAGAGACTCAAAGAGAAGAAATGAAGTCCATGAACTCAGTGAAAATTTTATCAACCCAAAGTCAAACTGATTCAAATCAACGCTGGCCCACTAAATTATCAGAGCATCTTCAAGAGAGAAAGCTCCCAGGACTGGGGACAAAAGTTGAAACTTGAGCTTTTAATCTCCTTTCAGATGAAAGTGATGTGGTCTGGGAGTCAGAGGCAGGAGGGTCTCTAGGTTGTGTTAAGTCTGGGCTGTGCATTGAGAGCCTTTCTCAAAAGAACAGCCATAAGGAAGTGACATGGAAACAATCTGTCATCTCAGGGGATGTGACTTTATATGATTTGGTGACTTAATCCTATGAAAAGAAACTCAGATATGGGGTGACAATCTAATGGCAGAACCTTGTCTAGCACAGACAAGTAGAAGGACAGGAAGGAGGGAGGAAGAAGGGACAAAGATGAGCGATGCTACAGGCATTCAAATGTTAAGAATGCTATCCCTAAGAACTGGAGGAAAGCTACCTGCCCCACAATGTAGCAGTGCTTACAGTTTACTGCAGTTCAGAAACTGGAGATGATTGTCCCTGTGTTGCTGTACAGAAAGGACTGGAACAGTAGCAAAGACAGTGGCTGCACCCATTTCATGGGTGCTATAGAGCAAGACACATTCTGGAGAGGTTTCCAAATAAAAATGTCCAAGTGGTACTTCTGAGCTTAAAATTTCATAGCTTAGGTAAAATCAGATTTTTCTTATTTCCAAATGAACTTTTGAAGGTTTTCAAGTTGTTCCTCTAGAGGGTGCCCAAGTGCTTGAATATTCTGACAGTGACCCTCTCCAAATGAAGTTTTGAAGGTTTTCAAAATGTTCCTCTAGAGGGTGCCCAAGTGCTTGAATATTCTGACACTGAACCTCCCCAGGCATCTCACCAGTGGTCAAGGTTTAATATGGGAACAGTTAGTTATTTTTACACAGTTCTTTTTGCTTGTGTGTGTGAGCTGTCCCTTGTCGACAATAGCTTTCTGTTTTCCTCAATGAGGACTGTTGCTCATTTGTGAGCCTTCATTAACTCAAAGTGAAATGATTAAAAATATTTATCCTGTTAGAATAGGCTCCATCTTTTTCACAACCCATTAAAAAACAACAACAACGATAACAAGACTCTGGCTTTTGAGATAACGTATACTAATTCCCATTGTTTACCTAGCTGTAGTGCTATATGAACAGTACTTAAAAGGCTAAATAAACTTGGTTTGTATTTAAAAAAAAAGGTTTCAGACCTGCAGAGGAACAGCCTTGAAGGATGCTACTGACATGGAGACTCCAGGCTCAGCCTCAGCCCATGAAGAAGATAACAGAACACAGAAATCTTCCTGTTCCTGCTAGCGCTGTGGCAGCGCATATGTGCCCTCCTGATGCATGGGGAACTGAGATAGGAGAGCCTGGAGTTTGAGGCTACAAAGGGAGGCACTGTGCTTTCTCATTACCAAGCCTAGTATAGGACAAATCAGCACAACTCAGAAATCGGTCTCTCCCGCTCTTGCAGTTGCAAAGGGAAATGGGATGTAGCTTTGGACAGTTCTCAAGTTCCATCTGGGTCTCCCCTCTCCAGCTCTGAGTCCAGTCTCGCCAGTTTGTTGGATGTGAATTCTATGATCCCAAATTAATGTGTAAAATATTTTTTCCTATAATTCAGCTTCTCATCAAAGCCTCTAAGAACCAGAAGCTAAACAAAAAGCCACAGCTTCTTAAGAACTTTTTACTTCTTTTGTTTTCAAGGGCCCAGGTCACCATCAAGGAGACTAAACCTGGGGTAGGAAGAGCATGAGAATGTCTCAGCGGTATTGGGCCTTTACTGGGAATATCTTTTCAGATACCCCTGGAATGCTCTGAACTCACAGGCAGGGGATTTAGAGGTGGGACTCTTTATCCTAGTAGCTAGATGTGGAAATGGCACTTCCAAGTCCTATTGGGGATGGCTTGCCCAGGGAGCTTGGCTCAGTGGAGTGTAGAATGAATGCCAACATTAACAATAATTCTGGTCCAAGTGCAAATGTCTGCATCAAGTCCTCAAAAAATCCTTTTATGGTCCATTTGTTTGGACACACCCTGGTTCCAAACCTTGTTTTGCCACAGGACCCACATTGTTAGAAACATGCTAGCTTGCTGAAGACTTGGCCTGCTTCTGCCTTCTGTTCTGCAACACTGACTGGATGCTAAGATTCATTCTTAGGCACTGTGACATTTGAGCCTTTGCAAAATATATTATGTTTATTCACGCCCCCCTCTCGTTGTGTGTGTGTGTGTGTGTGTGTGTGTGTGTGTGTGTGTGTGTGTGTGTGTGTGTGCACTTGTGCACATGAATTCCACCGTGCACTGTGTGGCATCAGTGGATAACTTTTGGGAGGAGTTCTGTCCTTTGGACCTGATTCCAGAGGTCACACTCAAGTCACCAAGCTTGGTAGCAAGTTCCTTTACCTGATGAGCTTGTTGGTCCAGTCTGAGCTTTCACTGAACCCTTAGCCCCTCTTTCCCCATAGCTACAAGAAAGCAATCTCTGCAGGGTTACTTTTGGTCCTAAGTGACTTTCTTAGGTCCCAACAGCTAAACATTTTAATTAGAATTCAACATAGTAACTCAATTGCTAAATTAGTAGGAATTACAGAATGTGGGCTTTTCTGATTCTTTTTTGCTTTCCATATTCTTAATTAAGAGTCTTCTATACAGTAAAACAGTCATCATTTGGACCTATTTGGTTTCCTTAAGATATATTTTTAGGAAGATTTTACGAAGTTTGGATGTTTAATTTGCTCCTCAAATACCAATTTTCAAACTAGGAAGTGAGTGTTCTATGAACTTCACATGAGAACTCACTCAATAGATTTTTTTAAAAACGCTTTTGAGTCATTTGAAAGCTGTTTCAACCTCCTTCTTTGCAGGTCTCCGAATTCCTGGGAGCCCTTTCATTTTCCTAATGAGAAATCAGACTGTGGTGGAGCAGTGGATGCACTGACACTGTCTCTCCTCTTGCTGTGCCTTCCATGCAGATGCCTGAAACCTTGGAGGAGCTGAATGGTTCAGTTTCCTTGTATCTTCCAGAAGAAAACACCATCCAGAATCCTTGTGACAAGCACTCGCTTGCGATTGAGCAAGTGTCATGTTGCCTGTCATCTGAAAAGCAGCAGAGAAGCATCATCATTGTGTCCCCACTCTAAAAACAAAATGCAAGTCTCTGGGCATGCTGGTGGCATCCCACACTCCCCCTGACCTGCTGGCTCATCCTGCTGCATAGGACATCATCTGCACATGGAACTCCTCGGTCTCCACCAATGGTTCTTCAAGTCTCAAGTCATGTACATTTTCAGACCATTGAGCTCCTCTGCAGGATACTGGTGCTACTAAGGCTGGAGACGGTAAGACATGTGCACATCCAGTGTATCCTCAAAGGCTTCAGTCCTTCATGAGTTCTAGGTTACCTTCATGGGTCTCATCTTTCTTGTTATCTTCTATGACCAGAGATCTACTCAGACTGCCTTTCTAGCAGGTCCTCAATGAGGTTCAGGCTCAAAACAAGAACCAAGGATAGTGACTGATGGTGCTGGAGGATAGCAAACATCCAATAACCAGCAACATAGAAACTTCACAGGACTCTGTGGACTGTGTGGATGACAGTGCACATCCTTTATATCTAATCTCCAGGTTTCAGTGACTTGTTTGCTACAGTGAATGGTCTGAGCCTTGTCTAGTTTACTACCAGGCACAGATGGAGTTCTTAGAACTCCCTTTGAAAACATTTAGACATGTGTAGAAATCAGGAAGTAAAGATTGAGTGCTTTGAAAGACACGAGCCCTGCCAATGTAACTATACAAGTCCGGTGTTAACTTACTCCATGACGTTCACCTTCCCTTCATGTTTATCTTCGCCTCCCTTTGAAGAATGACCTACAGCAAGTAACTTGCCTTCCAAAGCCTCTGACTTACAGATCCATAAAGAAAACTATGAATTTTAGATTTCAAGTACTAAGTATTATTCAGAGTTCTTCAAAGAAATAAGAGAAATAGAAGCAATTATATATGTCTCTCTCTGCATGTGTGTTCTCTATACACAGTCATATGATGCACAATGTTTTTTTCAATAGTGTATTTCACACTCAAGCTACAAAACTGCCTAGGAACAGTTTCCTCAGTCTGCATTCCAGCCCTTGACTTACATGTGGCTCTCTATGTGTGTCTACTTGTAAAGTCAGTGTTATGTTTGTAAGAAATCTCAAAACTGTAGAGCTCACAGTGGAGATCTAGTCAGCCTGACAGCCTGAGAATTAAAAATTTCACTGACAGATCAATCCCCCAAATCAAGCTAGGAATCAACCTTCACCTATATTCCTCTTTCTATTCAGCCAGCAACTGGCCAGATGTCACACATACACACACACACACACACACACACACACACACACACACACACACACACACACACAGAGGAGGAGTTATATCCTTTAGTCCACCAGTGTGGATGCTAAGCTCTTTAGAACACTCTTCAAGATACTGTAAGACATACTATTTAGTCAGCTCCTGGGCATCCCATTCCTGACCAAGTTGACGTGCAATTACTAATCACATGATGTTCCCCAAATACAATGGCCTCAAGAACAGGAACTGAAAATTAGCAAAGCTTTATGTCTCAGTTCTAAAGCTGAGGGTATCAATATATTTTCTGTTAAGAAATCCTAGACTATGTATAAACTAAACTTGTACTGAGATGCTGATGCTACAATTAGAAGTGGGAAGAAGTCACTTTTGAACTACAAAATGAGGATTCCAATTTACTAATCCAGCCTGATGGTCTACCTGGAGAAGTAGAGACAGAAAGTCAACCATCCAGTCATATGTCTGAAACACAGAACACAATAGAACTGCTGCTACCTCTCTCTGTCCAATACTGGAAACAAACAAACAAATAAACAAGCAAAACTGGTGACTTGAATATGTGACGACTGAAAGCACGCAGCCCAGAAGTGTAATTGATAAGATATGAAGTTCTTAGAATGTAAGACTCAGCTCTGGACTCTTTCTTGTGACAAGTCCGCCTTTAAGTAGGGATTACTCACGGAGACCCAAAGCCACCTGTCAGGCAGACAAACTTCCCTGAACCTGAGATCAGGGTATGCCCTGCTTAAATGTTTGCCCTAAGCAAAAGTCAGGGGCTTCATACTGGCTGTCTCACATTACTAGGATGCATATCCTAGGGTTTGAGGATTTGTCATTGAGGAAGTGATGAGACAGAGCTTGTTCATCAGAAACTAGACTGTCCACACACCTCTGTGAGAATCCTCTCACGATGCACTACTGAGCTGGGTGGAGACTAGCAAGATAAAGGCAGAGGGGGTTGGGGTGTGGATCTCAAATTTTCTCTGGTATCTATTAAAGTCAGCAGAGTCTGGGCACCATGTACTCATGTAGTGACAAGCTAGAGACAATTACATAGAAATAGTGCCACAGAGGCTCTTGTTATAAGGGGAACATGAGAACAGCAAGGATATAAAAGCATTTGGAAAGTAAACACAGGGGAAACAGCATCAGAGCCTGCATATCCTTCTCATTCCCCCAACCACATGGGATGAGATGGTATAAGATGAAGATGCCACTTTGGGAGGCAGCATTGAGGATGCTACTGGCCTGCAGTTTACAGCTTGAAAGAAAACTAGAGAAGTTTCATACCCACTCCATCAATGCTCTGCAGAGTTTAGCAGTGGGGTGGATAGTACTGCTGTGGGAAATGAGCCTGCAGGCTTCATAAGTAAATTCTGCTTGCTTTATTTTGCTAGAAAACCCTCTGCACTCCAGTCCCCGAACAAAGAAACATATAAACAGATAATCCAAACTTTTTAATTAAATCGGTTCTTCCTCTCTCTCTCTCTCTCTCTCTCTCTCTCTCTCTCTCTCTCTCTCTCTCTCTCTCCTTTTCTTGGAGGCTGGATTTTTCCGTGATGCACAAACTTTTCCTGAGTAGCCTATAGATCAGCCTGGTTTCAAAGTCAAGTGATCTGCCCACCTACCTCTGTCTCCAGAGTGCTGGGATTAAAGGTGTGCTACCATTTCTTGTTCTCTGACACTTTTCATTGTTGTCAAAAGATAAAATAGAATTCATTTTTATTTTTTTTTGAGTGAAATTTTGCTGCCTACCAAAATTTGTTTGCCTTTCGAAGTAGTTTATCGGTAAGTCTAGAATGAAATAAAAATGAATTGCTGAGAATGGGAAAGCCTTTCCTAGGTTTTGCTTTGATGTTCTACTAGTAATACGATTGTGGTGACGAGAGAACTTACTGGGGCTTCCTTTATCCAGACAGGAAAACCCTAGAAGATCTCAGGGAATTCTGTTTCTTGTAGTGTTCAGGAAGGAGAGGTGTCTTATTATCTTTAGTGTGATATTTTCTACCATTTTGTACAAGGAGCTTTCCTACATGTTGTATTTTGGTTCTCAAATTGGAGCGTATTTTTACTTAGGATTTGTCCTTGGCAAATGGAGTTTTGTAATTCCTTTTATTTATCAGTCTCAACCTTATGTCATAGGATTGTAAGCCTTGTGCCTGACACTTAAAAGTGAACATGAAACCCTCCTTGTTTTTTAACATTTGTTCCAAAACTTAATAATAATTTGTGAATTCCATAGTATGGACTATGCTCCAGGACTCTTTGCTAAGTGGTTTTCCATTTAATATCCCAAAGCACTATTTAAATTTGGCGTAAGGACAAAGGAACAGGTTTGTAGAGATAACAGTACTTGATTGGCTCACATGGTATAAAAGGAACAAGAATTTTTACTTCCCTTTGATTCATAACCCAGGTCCTAAAACTTCTGTGAGCTACATTTTAAAAGGACAACTTTTGCAATTTTGCCATATATTTGTAAGTGTGTGTTCCTCCAAATTACTGGCAGTATTTCATTATTTCTGCCCAAGAGGATGTTGTTTGATTCCTGGCAGATGTAATGGCTGGTGATTGCAGGATGATGGGATTTGGACTCCAAGCCTTATGATCGCACAGCAAGTTCTTTTAACCAGGAAACCATGTGTCTAGCCACCAGATCTGTAGTTTATAAACCAGTGAATATAGAGTTAAACATGGACACTAAGAGAGGAGAAACACACATGCAAGCATGAAAGGCATGTGAGAAGGAGAGGCAGATGTGGGGAAGCAAGCTGTGTAAACCAAAGAAAGAAGTGAGCAGGGGCCAAGAACAGATGATTTCAAAAACCTTTAATTACTTTATTAATCTGTTAATTGATACATTATCGTATTCTGTGTGCATATGCCTATATGTGTTAGTGTGCATATATGGAGGTCAGAGGACAATGAGTGAGGAGGTCATCCTCCTACCACATGGGTTTTAGTGATAGAACTTGGATCCCCATGGTTGATGACAAGTTCCTTATCCCCCTTTTTAAAATTACATTTATTTTGTGTGTGTGTGTGTGTGTGTGTGTGTGTGTGTGTGTGTGTGTGTGTGTGTAGAGGGGCAGGAGTTGTGAGTGTAGATGTTGTAGAAATTATTTAATCCCAACCCAGGTTTCCTCCCCTGCCTCTGACCACTTAGTTCCCAGATAAAAGACACCCACAAGCTTTATATTTACATTAAGCCTTAATCAGCACAGGAGCTGGGAAGATATGGATCCTCTGGCTGTTATGTCTGTTTCCCAGCTAATAATCCCACTATATAATTTGCTGTGTTTCATCTGGGCTGCTCTTAACTCCAATTAGCCAACCCACCTGACCCATGGTGGCTTCCTCCTCCTTTCACCTTCTTTATTCCTCATGGTTCTTCTTGGATGCCTCAAGTCCTGGGATGCTAAACCCTCCCTGTGCCCAGCTGTTGACTGTTGGAATCCTTATTCATCTATCAGAAATAATTTGGGGACACAAGTTTACATAGTATCACTTGGGTCTACATGTGGACTCTCTTGTCTCTGGGACAATCAGGCCGTGGACGCCTGCAGTTACCATTACAATACAGAGCAACAGACCAAACCTCGAAGCATGGAGGTCAGGGCCATCTGGTAGGAGTCAGGTTTCTGAGTAGGTCCCAGGTATTGAACTGATTATGTCAGGCTTGGCCACACAAGAACCTTTACCCATTGAGCTATCTTCCTGGCTCATGATAAACCTTTTACAGGCTAGTTTGGTCCTGTGGCTCTGCATATGTGAGCTTGCATGTGTGCAGGCCAGAGGACAACCTTGGGGTTTACTCTTCAGGTGCCATCCACCAGTTTTTATAAAATGGGAGTTTTCATTTGACTAGGAATAAGACAGGTCAGCCCGGCTGACTGGCTAGGGAGGATATGGAGTCTCTGTCCCCCCAGCAAAAGTGTGTGCCATCAAACCAGGTTTCTTTATTGTTGTTGTTATTTTAATTGGCTTCTTGTGTTTGGACTGAAGTTTATCATCTGAGTTTCTGGCTCCATTGCTTTCCATGTAAGCAGGAGAGGACAAAAGAAAATGTCTGTGATTGATGTGTGTATTCTATATGATTGTCCTTGAGTCTAGTATAAAAGTGAACCAGAATGTTGTTTTCTGGCTCAGTCTTGCTTGGTTACACTCAAGGTTTAAGAGGAACTTCTTGAAGGTTTAGTTATACAACAAAGGCTGTATAATTCTCTAAAGTCCCTGATTCTTACATCTGAGATTACTAAGAATTTACTTAATTTCATTTTTCCCATTTTAGGCACAGTCTGAATTATGTAGCTGAAATGTGGAATAAATTATTAATACTAAAATTATTAAGTGTTTTTAAGTTAATTAGGGCACAGGCCAAACTATTGGAAAAGACTGGATCCGGTGCAAATATTGAGAGTTTTCCCTTGCCTGTGATAGCCCAAAGGTAGGCAGCCAATCCACAGAGGGCAGCATTTCTCTGGCTATTCAGGGCCACAGGTCCCTCTGCCTGCTTAGCCATTCTCTAGGGATTAGGGTTGACACTATTTTTCTTTAATTTAGAGAAATGTCATGAGGCGACTTCTCCTAGCTTGCCAGCTGCAGGGCACCCTAGGATGGTTCGGCCACTCTCAGCACACTGAGATACAGAGGAAGCAACTTCCTCAAGCAGAGGATCCTGGTGCTCTGTCTCCCAAATAAGCTGCGAACCTGAGGACGTGTGCACGGAGCCATATTGGATTTGGGCCTAGCCGCTTTTTGACTGCATGGTTCAAAGTGACTCTGGGCTGTTTGGCCACAGAGACTCACCCCTAAGATGACTGCATTAAGTCTTAAGATTGTTGGATAAAGCCTCTCCCATGAATTTACGGCACAGGAGTATAACATTCAAGGGATGCCTCAGCTCGAGCAGATACCAGTTATCTCCTCAGTCAACACCCAGTGTCTCCACCACCTGACCTCATCGCCTGACTTCTTTGCCTCCAGCTATCACTGCCTATACCCTCATCTCCCCCTCCTTCATATTTCACAAAGGTCACTCCCCCTACCTGAAAGCCTTAAAAGCTGCAATGTTCATCCCAATAAACGAGACCTTGACAACAGAACTTTTGCTTGGTCTCCTTCTTCTCTTCACCCCCATTTTGGCCCACAGGTAGAAAGCCTCTTCGGGACCCTGAATAACTGGGTCCCCGCTGGCGGGGACAAGTGGTGCCCGAACACAGGGACCCCGAAGCAAGGCCGACTACAGGACGATGGAGATAAGAGAGCTGCAGCGGGAATCAAGGACTCTTCAGGCCGCATCGCTCGTGCGTCGCTGGAGAGGGAGGTAAGGACCGGTCGAATAATTGTCGTCTAATTGCCATGGGGAAGGTATGGATTTAGGAGGCTTGTTTCATAGGAGAGATCAAGCGCTCACTCAGGGAGAGAGGATTAAGAGTTAAGAAAAAGGATTTAATCAAGTTTTTTTGTTTTATTGATGAAAGGTGTCCCTGGTTAATTTTAAGCAGTGTGGGGCTAGCTTAAGTAAAACTTGTAATAAAAAGGGACAAGGTAATGGTAAAGTGTTTTTGCATATGCGTTCTTTTAGAGTTATATTTTAGTCTTTGGATCCTGACTAGAGATAGTTTACACCCTAGACATGAGAGAGAATGGGTTTGGGAAAAACAGTCCTCCCGGACTCTCCACGGATGCTTTGGAGAAAGAGAAAAACTTTTCAGGGCTCTCCTGGGAACAGAAGAAAGGCAGGAGACGTCCTGCCTCTCTGCTGGCTCCTATTGGAGAAATGCTTATTTCTAGTTCTGGGTTCCATAGGTAGGATATGTGGGTCCCTATCGTGGGACACCATCTAGTTTTTTCCCTCTATGTCTATTGTGTGTCCTTGGTGCACCAAGCTATCCATGTCTGTCAGTTTATGTCTGTGGTCTTTGTTTCTCGTTGTTTAAATGTTTTATGTTTCGTGTTCAAAAGAAAAAATGATAAAAACTTTATCTGCCAGTCGTTCACACCTTGACTTGGTTTTAACTCGTTTCAAGAAGGGAACAATGCATAAAAAACAGTTTCAATTGGCTTTTGGAGCCTACATCTGTAGCTAGAAGCCTAAGTCTGCTGGACAAGCTCCCCAGGGGCTGGCTAAATGTTTATACTAGCTGATCCTAAAGACACCAGGAGCTTTCACAGCTTAAAAGGTGTAACATTGGTAACAGAAAGTTGGCTTAAAACTGTAATTTGGATATGAGCCAACCTAGGGAAACAGGTCCAAATTGAGGTAATATTTTTATGGAATTCTTATTCTAAAAACCAGGCTTCTAAAAGATTTTAGGGCAACGTCTCTTTGTTGAGGTATTGGAGACCGCACCATCGTGCGTTCGTATGTAGGAATTGGCAGTCATAGCCAAAGTTGTGGTTTGCCCTAAAGTTACTGTATTTTGATGCTAATTCCACTGCCCCAAGAACAGCTGCCTAGTCACATACTCAGAACTCAGGTGACTTTCCAAAGTTGTGGCTGTGCTCTGGTGTTACAAAGAGATCTTAAAGATTGTGATTAAAGATTGTCAGTGTTACATTGACTAACTCAAACTTATTTATAATTAAGAAAAAAATCAAACAGGTAGAGATTGTTACAGGATTTAAAAAGGATTGATGAGGTTTTAGAAGTTGTGAGAACATTACAGCCAGTTTGCTTACTCCAACTGCCATTTCAAGATAGATTTAGAGGATTATTTTTATACAATTTGTTTACGTCCTGGCGATTGTGAGTTTTCATTTCGTGAGCTTGCTTATAATTTTAGAGAGCCCATAAAGTGATATCATTAAAATTTTTACTAAAGAATGGCTAATAGCCTTATATTATGTAATTTTGTCGCTTCTTCAATGTAAGAAGTTAGAACTTTAAATCTTTAAGTGTATATAGAAATTTTTACTACAAACTTTTGCTCTCTAAATGAGCTTTAATATTTGGGGAGTAGCTGTTAGACTACTCCAGAAAAGAGTATTTAAAACTAATTTTAAGCTACTAAGGATATGTTAGTTGGCTAAGTACCTCACCTTACCAGAGGACTTAGGTCTTTGTTTGTTATCCTCATTGGAGATAAAGCTTCAGCTGTGTTAATACAGAACTGTAGACTAGAGTCATGGAAGTATTTTAAAAAGCCAAACAACAGTTAATTGGTTATTACAAAATACTGATATTTGGCCTATTACATATACAAATTTTTCAGGCAAAATTGATAATTTTACTCTTTACATGTTTTTGTATTTCCTGTATATTTGTGCATACAACCCATAGGAAATGCGCTTACTGTATTTATAGGTGGTTCATCTAATGAAAAGGCTACATGTATGATTGGATCACTTGTTTATTCTCTTGAGTTTCTGCTGCTTCAGCACAGATTATTAAATTCCTGGCTTTAGCCACTGTTTTTATAATGTTAAAAAAATCAAGCTTTCAATTCACATACTGATAGCCAATGTGTGGCTTGTGGTTTACGATTGATTTCAATTACTTAATGCTTTATTAGAGACAAGTTTTCTACATGAAATCAGTGAGTGATTTCAGCGTAAATTGTCTGACAACTCACTGTCCTTTCAGTGCTCTGGCTCAGACAACTAAACAAAACCATAGACCCAGCTCTTTGAAAATGATAATGGAGTTGATAACACTCCCTCACAAATAGAGGAAGACTCCATTTGCTTACTTTCAACTCCCAGCCTCACCTTGCCGGCTCAGGGATTTCTAGTACAGTATTTATAGGATTTGGCATCTCTAATTAATGCTTATGTTTAGGTAAATAAAGCTGGTAAGGGGCTGGAGAGATGGCTTAGTGGTTAAGAGCACTAAGTACTGTTCCTTTATAGGCCATTTAAGAACTCAAACTGGATTGCCTGGACACCTTACTTAGCAAGGGAGGACAATGATACCAGGCAGATTATAGGCCTTATATAGAAACAGTTAGTCAAAAAATCTCATTCTTTATATATCCAAAACAATAATGCTGGAGACAATAATTTGGTATAAAAGTCAATTTATAAATACAAGTGCTCAGTGTCCTCAATTTAATCCTTAAGGACTTATCTTAATAAATAATATTTTAACAATATTTTAATAAATAAAAAAGGGGAGTTATCCCTGTATGCTAAAATATGCTCCTTTTATTTCAATTTTAAAATTTGGATGCCAAGGAACACTCTGAGTTTATGGCACCCTACAACTAGGCATACTTCTGCCAAGGTGAAATAGAAAGATCCACATATTGGCATGATCCTGTTCAGATATTTTATATGGGGAAGAGGGAATCTTTGTGTTTTTTCTACAGGATGCTACAGGAGTGTGCCAGCTGCCCGAGTGTCTGGTGAGACATGCTGATCCTGGGAGCATGAAGATTCAGCTCTCCTGGTTCGGGTCCCTGGAGTCATTCCTGTGTCCTTGGAGGAATATGGAGGATTCCCACTCATCTTTTGTCATCACAGAAATTCTGGCGTTGCTGCAGTCATTGTGTTCCGTCCCACCACGGCCTGCGCTCCGACCCTCTGTGCACTGTTGCTTGGTGGAAGCTGCTGTGGACTGGGGAACTCTGCCCTGGTTTTGCAGATCTCAGACATGGTCCCATTGCCTGCTGGTTGTTCCAGAGAAGAATGGCTGATCCTGAACTGTCCTGGGAAAGACCTTGTTATTTTCGCTGCTATTGTAGCAGCCATTTACCTCTGCAGCCATTGTGTCTGCAGTGTCTGGAGCTACCCTCCCCCAATCTATTGTTAGGCAAGCACAGTGGGTGAACTTTCTGGAGTAGTTGCTAACAATTGGGAATTCTAAATTTTATTACAGGAGAGGCTTGACTAGGTCCTTGGTGGTATGGCCATAGCAGCTGAGGAGAACCAGATGAGGTGCCTACAACTTATCGGGAGAGGCTCAATTTCCACAATCTCTTATATTAATGCCATCTGGCTCCTGCTCCATCGCCCCTGGGCTCAAGTAAGAGGAATGAGAAGATGATCCAATGTAGCTTTCCTCAGTGACGGGCAACTTCCTCTGACCCTTGACCAATCTAGACATGGAGCCTTGAGGGCGACAAGGTGGTCCTATGACAGATAAGGCTGGGGTTTGAGAGGTCGATCCTAAGACAGAGGTGGCTACACCCCGTTTAAACGTGCGGGCCGGTCAAATGCTCCTCTGCCCAGTTTCTCCCCCAATAACACACATGTATAGCCCAGAACGGTGTGTTACAGCATAAGTTCATTCCTAGCCATTGGGGTGCAGTCCTAACTGCAAGAGTGGCTTGCCATGGCCGAGCTGGGCACTCTGTGAGGCATGTCTGATCTCTCGCAGACCACTACTTCCACCTAATGGTTTTTTTAATAAAAGAAAAATGGGGGAGTTGCACGGAGCCATATTGGATTTGGGCCTAGCCGCTTTTTGACTGCATGGTTCAAAGTGACTCTGGGCTGTTTGGCCACAGAGACTCACCCCTAAGATGACTGCATTAAGTCTTAAGATTGTTGGATAAAGCCTCTCCCATGAATTTACGGCACAGGAGTATAACATTCAAGGGATGCCTCAGCTCGAGCAGATACCAGTTATCTCCTCAGTCAACACCCAGTGTCTCCACCACCTGACCTCATCGCCTGACTTCTTTGCCTCCAGCTATCACTGCCTATACCCTCATCTCCCCCTCCTTCATATTTCACAAAGGTCACTCCCCCTACCTGAAAGCCTTAAAAGCTGCAATGTTCATCCCAATAAACGAGACCTTGACAACAGAACTTTTGCTTGGTCTCCTTCTTCTCTTCACCCCCATTTTGGCCCACAGGTAGAAAGCCTCTTCGGGACCCTGAATAACTGGGTCCCCGCTGGCGGGGACAGACGTGGACTTCATGTCATTTTCTCATGAGAAAGTAACTTTGTTTATAGCTTAATTAGACAGCAGCACCTCTAACACGTCTAAGAGTTGGACTGCTGACAGATTCTGCAAGGAGGTTTGGGTCACTTTGATCCAGTATGTGCTATTGCTAGAGAAATAGCAGCTGGTGAGAACTAGAAACGGTGGGAAACTTTTATCCTGCTTTGCCTTTAAAAGAAGTTGAAACTGAATAAACTGTGCATTGGCTGACTGGGCTGTGTAACTCGTGTCCAGGTTAATGCGATCCTCACTTGGGACCTCAATGTACCAGACTATAGCAGTGAATTAATTAAACAACTTTGGCTCCTTAGTACAGTCATGGGATCTGCCGAAGTGTTCTCTGGTTTCGAGAATGAAAGACACATTTCTAATTCTTCTGACAGCTACCATACTTCACCCTTCCACCCAGCATCCCAGGTTTACTACCTTTTAAATCTATGTTTTATCTTTGCTGCCCTTTTACCTTCTGGGAAACACCCCACTCCCCCAATAGGGTCCTATTCCCTTCTACCTACATCTTAGGCTGCTTTCTCTCCCGTAGCTCTTAAATCTGATCCTTCTAACTCTGGATCATGGTGACTCTCTTCATCCTCTCCTCTCTCCTAAACCCTTGACCTGTCTTTCTATCTTTCTGCTCAGCCATTGGCTATGGCAACTCTTTATTATCAGTTGAAGCTCTCAGGGGCACTCAGGTCTAGAAGTGAGGCTTTTTGGGGACAAAATAAGACAATTCCCAACACCAGATGTTGACAGTTTACACATACATTCTTGATATTGAATAAAGCAACTATCTTTGAGAATATAGGAATTTGATCCTCAGTACTAGGGAGGGTAAACATAAAGAAGAAAATGGCAGACATTTTGCCTATGGAGTCTGTTCATGTTTCTGGCTAGAACTTAGTCACATGCAAACTCTTGGTTTGAGAGACACCTAGGAAATATAATTCATAGTTGTCAACTCTGTACTCTATTTAAGATGTAGGAAATGTGAAGGGAAGATAGAAAATAATAGGACAGACTCTCTCAAAATTCTCTGAGGCCTGTGGGTTTGTACTCCAGTGACCCTGGAGGCCTGCTCTAACCAGAGACACAGGAGGCCCACACTAAACAGAGACAGTACTACCTGACTCCCAGGAGACCAGCTGTCACCCAGCTCACAGAGCTCTACATTCCTCCAGTCAGGCTGGATCCAGTCAGAGACATGAATGACAGTTAACACCAGAGATAAACATAGGGAAGAGGCAAACTCCAGGTCATAAACAACAGAACCCAATGCAAAATCTGCTGCTCACTCAGAGGACCTATAGTGTGCTTAACCATCATCTGTAAGAGGGTATCTAGTGGCGTCTGCTGGCCACTGAGGGAACTGCATGCAAAGGGACCACAGACAAAAGTCAGCCAAAGAACAATTCATCAAAATAAATAAGAGTGGATACACTTTTCTTTCAAAAAGTCATACAAATGTATGGTCAAGGCAAACAACACCCAAGAAAACACAATAATGCAATATTTCATAACAACCCCAGAGTGCAAAGAAACAGCATAAAAACAATCTCTAAAACCTATAATAATTCTATATGTATTTCTTGAAATAGCAGTTGGAGTAAGCAACCAGGCTGTAGTGTTCTTATAAGTTCCATAGTCTCATCAACCCTTTGTAAAAATCTCCACCTGTTTGATTTTTCCTTAATCACAAATATGTGTGAGTTAGAATCCTGTGTCTCTCTGTGATCGAACTGTAAACAGTAGTCAATGTAACACTGGCAATCATTAACCACAATCTTTAAGTTTCCCTTGTAACACAAGAGCACAGCCACAACTTTGGAAAGCAGAACTCACCCTCCAACAAACAATCTATTCTCTAAAATCCAGTCTCTCCAAAACTCCAAGTCCATTCCTCGAGCTATAAAGTATGACTGCCAAGTCTTGCATATGAACGAGCAATGGTGCAGGCTCTAATACCTCACCAAAGAGACATTGTCCTAAATTCTTTTATAAGTCTGGTTTCCATGATAAGAGTTATATTAAAATATGATCCCAATCTAGACCTGTTTCCCTATGTTGGCTCATGCCACGTGTTGTCTAGAATGACTCCAGTTTTAAGCCAACTTTCTGTTACCAATGTTACAAATTTTTAACCATACCCAGTAACTTAAAAGCCAGTCACCTATAGCCAAGACATGTAGAGCGCATTATACATTTAAAACCAAACAGAAAAAATGAAGTGACAACACATATCTTTAGTATTTAGATCAAACACCATTTTTACTTTCTCTAGCTGTCATTTTAAAAGAAGCACCTTGTTACCTGTTGAATCCAATAATCACAGTCAAAGATTTCTCTGAGACAGCTAACAGCTCCATTACCATAGAAGGTTTGAAGCTGCTGGCACCTTTAAGATCAGCTAGTGTAAACATTTAGCCAACTCCCTGGGGAGCTTCCCCAGTGGACAGACCTAGGCTCCTAGCTACATTCCTCCATTGATGCCAGATCCGGTCAGAGACAAGCATGACTGTGACACCAGAGATAACCAGTTATATATGATGCAGGTCTCCAAAGGTCAATTTAAACTGCTTTTTATTTATTTGTTCCTTTCTTGAAAGGACTTAAAACTAAATCAAGGGAGGAATCAACCAGCATTTAAAGATTTAACCATGTTTTTCTTTCAAACATGAAACACAAAACATTCAAGCAACTAGAAGCAAAACCCAGCCATAAACTGACATACATGGACAGCTTGGAGCACCAAGGACAGACAATAGATATAGAGGGAAGGAGCTAGATGGTGTCCCACCAAAAGGTCCCAGATATCGTACTTAAAGGAAATAAGAGCCAGAAATAAGTGGGTGTGGTTGTGGCCCTGCTGGAGTGGGTGTGTCCCTGGCTGGAGTGGGTGTGACCCTGGCTGGAGTGGGTTTGGCCCTGCTGGAGAGGGTTTGGCCCTGCTGGGGTGGGCATAGCCCTGTGGGTGTGGGTTGTCTCTCAGTGCTCTGCTAGCAGCCTTCAGATGAGGATGGAGAACTCTCACCTCCTCCTGCACCATCCTGCCTGGACACTGCCCTGCTCCTGCCATGATGATGACGGAATGAACTTCTGACCCTGTAAACCAGCCCCAGTCACATGTTGTCCCTGTGAGAGCTGCCTCGGTCATGCTGTCTGTCCGCAGCAGTAAAACCCTAAGTAAGTCAGAAGTTGATACCAAGGCCTGGGTATTACTGATAGGCCTCACCATACTTTTATTTGGAAGAACGTGAATTTTGGGACTTTGGATTTGGAAAGCCACGAAATGGTTTGAGTGGGGCCCAATGAGCTATCCTGGCAGGAAGACTTTGTGGCTGTGAGTGATTTTAACTGCATAGACCTGGCACAGGAGGCTTCAGGGAGAATAATTTCAGTGTGTGGCCTGGAGATTGTTTTCGTGGTGTTTTGGTGAAGAATGTGGCTGCTTTTTGCCCCTGTCTGAAGAGTCTGCCTGAGGCTAAGGTGAAGACTCAGATTCATTGCACCGGCAAAGGAAGTCTCAGAAAAGCCCAGCAGAGACTCTGTTCCCTGGTTAAGTCTCAGGAGGAGAATTTTGGGCAAGTGCAGTGAGATTAGTAAAGAAACAATATATAATATATTGTTCGGGTATTAAAGGGGCACCCACAAGTTAAACGGAGCCATGTCTGGACCCAGCACAGAGGCTCTAGCAGATGCTGAGCGGATGCCAATGCCCACAAGTACTCAAGACAGTTAAAAACTATGCCTGTGTGAAATCTTCTATATGCCCATATACTGACGTTCACAGCAGCACAGTTCTTTCATGAAGCCTTCGGTCTGGCAGTCCATCCACTGAAAAATAGCAAAGTAAAATGTTTGGTAATATATGGAAAAGGGCTCGGTGATATGAATTATTATAGAACGATGAGGAGAAACTTGGTCAAGGGCATGAACATGAGATCACGATGTATACCGACTTTCTAAAAACACATATATTCAAAGACATGAAACTGTGACCAAGACAAATCCCCTGTTCTGATTGAATTTGTAAAGATTACAAAACTATGATGCTTGCCCAATTGAGGTTACAGGGACCTTGTCGCTATAGCAACCACCTTTACTTGGATGGACCCCAAGAAAAAGAGGAATTACTTCAGTGAGGAAGTTGTGCTCAGTGGTTTGAATAAATCTTGTCCCCACGGAAACTTGCAGTAAAAACCGTGATGTTTCTGTTCGGTGCCACAAGAGCAGGCTGTGTTGCCTTATGGGTCTGTGCCCATTTGCCCTTTTGTTTTTCTGCCATGTTAGGGTGCAACGTGAGTCCTTCAACAGATATAGCCACCCATCTTGGTCACCCTGCTCCCAGAACTTGGAGGTAAATAAACATCTTTCCTTTATTAATATTACTATTAATTATTAACTATCTATTATTCTTATAGGGAAAGACAATGGGTTAAGAAATTATGAGTAAGCTCTGCTGTTAACAGAAGTGTCAGACTTTCAGCAGCTCAGAAACAAAAACGACAATGCACACACACACACACACACACACACACACACACACACACACTTCAGCCTCGAGTCCTGTGGAGCCACTTCCTGGGAGAGGCAGGGACATGAGGCGGGAGTCTGCCCCTCTCTGATGGTCACCTAGGTTGTGGCTCCCATCTAGTACCTGACACATCTGGTTGTCAAGGACACAGAGAATCATGGGATGGTGGAGTGATTATGTCGACAACTGCTGGGGACATTGTGAGGGTCCCAGGCTTCCACCAAGAAACAGCAAGGGCTTTTAAATATTTTTAAAAAGTGCTCTAATTGTCTCAAAAAATAGCAAGAGAGGTATGGTGTTTTTAATTCGATAAATGAAGCTAAGCCAGGTGGCGCCACCCTTTAACCTAGAGAGCTAGGTCAGAAAGCTTGTGACATCCAGGCAAGCTGGAGCTGTAAAACCAAACCCTGCTGAGAAAAAAAGTAATAAGAACAGAAAAAAAGTAATAAAAAGGGGGAAAATATTGCTGTAAAAAACTTTTAATTACTTAAAAAAAGTAATAGAGGAAAATATTGCTGCATAAAAAACCTTATAATTGCTAAATAAGATCAAACAGAAAAATTACTCCAAAATGTACCATCTGGGCTAATGACCAGGGAATATAGTATTCCTGCAGTTGCAAAATCTCTCACAGCCATGTTCATCCATTTCCTACCACAAAACTGAGAGTACTCTGTAGGTAATGCGTTGTTATCTACATTAAAACACCCAATGTTATACATGAAGAGCAGCTCAACAACTTCCCTATGTTCATGCTGCACTCCCTGATCTGTTGGAGTGACTGTGGGTGTCCGATGTGTCTCCTCACCATGGAACAGTATTTCCACACGCTAAAGCCAGAAATATTGTGGAAACAACTCCAAAGAAACCTCTTTGGACCTTCTCTCATCCACACTACGAAAAGAACAAGGCCATTTGCAAAAAATGGCAACAGCGTGAGTCCTGAAAGGTCAAAGGAGGAGAAAGAACGGAGGGTTTGCAAGCCACTCACTTCAAGAAATGCTGGAGGACTCAGGTACACACTCGCAGTGTGTCAACAATGTTGTCTTGAGGAAAAAAATACACAATGGATAACATATTATTTGACAAATCCACGCCAGAACGACTGAAGCTACATCGTAAAGACTCAAGTCGCCGAAGTTCGCTAATTGAGTTTATAATGTATGGAAATTATGTGATGCTTCCCCTTCGCTCCCCATCATGAGCTTGGTTTTTGGTGGAAGGGACGGTGTCTGTGAATGTCACCCGTGTTCCCGTGTCGCCCTTTGATCTTCTTTTTCGACACTTACAGTGAAGGGTGATGGAGGGAGTAACCATAGCCAACAATCAGTTATTCTTTACCAGATGAGCTCCAACGGGAGCCCAATTAAACAATTTCCGGACACCTCTTCCTTGCTAAAACAAGTACATTTAATGAAGAGAAGCCCCCTGCCTGTCACTCAGGCTTTCATTCCTGTGCACGCTTACAGAGGTAACCCCTGCCTTTCTCTCCCCATCTGGAAATACCAATTGTCACCCTTTAAATGCTCCGTGTCCTCCTGACCCCTGGAAGTTTAACTTAGAGGCTTTTACAACTTTTTCCTCGAGATGACACCATCTGGAAAGGTGTTTCTGGGGACAAACATGACTGCAGGCCATTTTAAGCAACAGAACACCATTCCCATATGCAAGGCACAGCGCTTGCAAGAATGAAGCAAATGCTCAACTTCAGCCTGGACTTGGAAAGAGGGGTCTTGATGGACTCAAAGCTTGAATTCTCTGGACCCTCTACAATTTGTCCATCATAACATTGAATAATAAACAAAGCGTTTCAAACGTCACAACATTCCAACATCTTGTCAAAAGTGATTATTTGAAAGGTCACAACTGTGGCATGTGACACCTATGGGTTCCAACAGGAACGTACTTCACCACACAAGCCTCAGACATCTCACCCCATCCAAGCTTAAGATCCCATCTGACAGATGTGTCAAGAAAGGTTTCAGTCACAAACAGCTGTGGAAACTGCAAACATGAGGCTAGGGAAGGACATGACTGTTCTGGGGGCAGCATGCAGAAGAGATTTTATGATAATCTCTCCCTGGTTGTGTTAAGTGCTATTGAAATCTACACATGTGACAAAATTTCACACACACACACACACACACACACACACACACACACACAGGCACACATGCACATAGATACACACAGAGGCACACACTCACACAGACACACAGACATACACACACACACATAGGCACACACACAGACATAGACACACATACACATAGGCACACACACAGAGACATAGACATACAGAGACACACACAGACACACACACACACACACACAAAATGAGATCTAACATAATTTCCAAAATGTCAATAGGTGACTTTATTTCACAGATAACAACTTCAATAGGTGACTTTATTTCACAGATAACAACTTCCAATTTAGAACAACCATCTCTATAGTTCTACAATGGAGGCTCCTTGGCCGAGGCTGGATGAAGATTCTGTAGGAGTTTTCCTGAACCGTTTTAAAACTCTGACCGGTGCTACATTATTTTTTTAATATTAAGGGCTTTTATTTTTCAGTTGGTTGTTTTTGTTTTGTGTTTTGTTTTGTGTGTCAGACTGGATTGAAAATTCTAGACAGTCTGATCCTGTGGTTTAATTTTCCTACACATTTAAACACAGTTAAACCTCAGGGATGGCTACCTTGAAATTCTGTTGCAAAGTAGCAAAGCTCCCATGATCTTTAAGGTAAGAATGGATTCTATCAGCTGATAAACAGGACTCGGGGCTGAGACCCAGCAAGGAACGATGTGGGACTTTTTGTCTTTCTTTTTTTTTTTTTAATTTTTCATTGGATAATTTTTTTATAAATTGCTTTTTGTATTAATTTTTCTTTTTTAATTGTTTATTAGATATATTTGTTTACTTATATTTCAGATGTTATTCCCCTTCCTGCCTTCCTGTCCATCAGGCCCCAGTCCCTCCCCTTCCCCTCCCCCAACTTTTTGTCTTTTTAATTGAAAATAGTTTCTTTGCTCATAGGATACACCCCAAGGAACGTTTCCACTTCCTGGGATCCAATAGGAGGGAAGTGTGAATCTTCCTGGGAAGGGGAAATGAAATCCAAAGGAATTTTGTGAACATCTGATTTGCTAGGGGCTTCTTTAAAATGTGTGCCATGTTAAGTTTAAACCCTTGCACTGCATGGAAAACTGGCTTACGAGGTGCACCTAGGTAGTGGGGACCCCAGCTCAGGCTTAAAGAGCAACAGAGCAAATGGGTAGCATCCCAGGATGGCTCACAAATGAGCCCCCACCCGCAAGAGTGAGAGCCCACTGCACATGACAAGTGCACATGTCGAAGCCTGATTTGCCAGAGGCTGAGAGTGACATGTTTACCTGGCAGCTGGATGGTTAGCATTTTAAGGAGAATCTATGTGTTGCCAGACAAAGCAACATTCCTACCTTTATTCTTGTCAGGTTTGTATTCCCCGTCTCCCAAGATATCTTCGAGATCCTTGTCTGACCAACCTACAGAAAAACCACACATTTCAGTGGCCAAAAGAAAAAAATCTCAGCAGCAAACATTTGGATTAGTTAAAGTTGTCCATGACATGTGAGTGTTCTTCATGGAACTGAGAGTGTGGTTCAGTGGCACAGCAGATGTTAGGTCTCAGAACCACACCTTGTGCTCATACTAAGGATCGATGGGGAGGGGGAGAAGGAGGAGGAAGGGAAGGAGGTTGAGGTGAATGAACAAGGAAGAAAGGGGGTAGGCAAAATTTCAACCAGCCCCTCAGACAGCTCACTGCCGATGTATATGTTCTGTAGAACGTCCAATCATCTTGAGCGTTTGTGCGACCACAGAGAGAAGAAATACAATCCTATAATTAAGTTCAGATGAGACACCATCCCCCTGCGTGGATGGCAGCTCTCTGAGGTCTGACTCTATAGAAGACTCTGCTTCTTAACTGAACCAAGGAGATTAATGCCTTTCTGCAAAAATAAGTCTCAACTTTCTCACAATCTGCGACACAATCACAGATGACTAATACGAGAAGCAGAATCATTATTAATCATAGTTCAGTAATTAAGTACACATCTTCCTGAATGTCCTATTCTCTGTGTGCAAAGTGTGCTTAAAGCCGTCCCGCTGTATTCCAGTGGACAGGGGGGTGATTTGCTAAGCCCCTGGCGTCACTGTTCCTTCTCTTACTTGGCTTTGTCTGCTTTGTGTCATGAGACCCCTTTTGCCAGGCAGAATGAATGTCGTACCAACTGGATGACTTGGGAAGCATTTCTTACAACTGAATGAAATGAATCCATCAGTCCAGGACAGCCACTGATGGTGCTTGTCAACAAGATTTCGGGCAAAGCCTTTATAAGCTACCATGGTTCTTTTCCAGTGGTATGGGTGGTGTTAGCAGCAAGTTAGATTTTTTTATTATAGCATGCAGCATTACACTGACGTTTTATAAACCATAAGAGAACGAGGTTTTCTAAAAGACTAACCTGCAATGCTAGAAAACTACAAATGGGCACAAGTCCATTGAATGGGTGTTGTAGTTCAAACGTGAAATTTCCCTATAGGCTCATGTGCTGGGACTTTTGAGGCCTGCTTTTGGAAATACATCACTGAAAGTTGACATCTGGGTTTTACTAGCCCACTTCCTGTCTCTGTTTCTGCACTTCCTGTGTGTGGATACAAAGCGAGCAGCAGAGTCATATCGGGGCCTCATCACTTATAAAATGATAAGCTGAAAGAATCCTTCCTCTTCTCTTCGCTTGCTAGGTCCTTGTTCAGGGCAACCAGAAAAGTAATGAAAGGAGAACTAAGTGAGGAAAGGTTACTAAACACTATTTAAAAGGTATTATTCATTTATATATCTATTTTAAACCCTTTTAAATTTAATTGTATTTAAGTGTGTGTGTGTGTGTGTGTGTGTGTGTGTGTGTGTAGGTCAGAGGACAGATTTCAAGTTGCATATCTCAATATGCGAATCCAGGTATCTCCTAGAAAGATTGACATTCTAGAAATTTCTAAGAAGTAAAAAATAATGCCACTCTCTGACAAGTTGGTTTTCTCTCGACACACAGACTCATACAATGTGCTATTTATGTTAATATGTATTGGTTTAGTATTATCATTTTATACGAACAATACTGATTTTTTAAAAAAATTAAATATATAGATGATAAACAGAGATGTATATGACACACACAGACAATAGTTATTGAGATTCCCGATAATTCGGAGAATCCCAAGACCAAAATATATCAGTACTACCATTGTGGGGTTCTCCTACAGTTCGACATGGCCCAGATCTGGCCCAGATCTACAGTACTCTGGACCTCTCAGAACGCCATTGCAGGTATAAGACAAACCATACCAGGAGCTATAGCACTGGCCTGCGATGTCGATCATCGAGAACTTACCTCCTCCTTCTCCTGTACTTGGCTTTTTGGGGCCATCTAGATCACTCCAGTCATCCAAGTTGTCTTCCAAGTCAAACCCATGAAGTTCTGGGGACCACAGAACAAAAGAGATAATCACTGCTGTACTGGGTAGTTTTTATGTCGGCATGAGCTAGAGCCATCTGCAAGGAGGGAACCGTGTTTAAGAAAAGGCCTCCATAAGCTCAGGCTGTTAGGCATTTTCTCAGTGATCGATCAGTGGGGAAGGACACGGTACACCGTGGAAGGTACCATCCCTACGCTGGTGGTCATAAGCCAAATAAAATAAACCCTTTCTTTTCCATGTTGGTTTTGATCGTGGTGTTTAATTATCACTGTAGAAACACAAACGAGGATACTCACTGAAACAGGTAGCTGATGTGGAAAATCCTTCCTTCCTTTTTTCCTCTGAGAGCTTGTCTTACCCATAGGATTTGATGGTGCTCTAGTTGTTCCTGGCCTTCTCTCTGTAGTAGTGGTGATGTGGTCCCATCTCTCTGAAAGTAGGAGGGAAAACAGCAATAAAAAATAAATAATAATAAAATGTATACCTACATCATAGTTTAAGGAAGTCACACTGTGAATAGACAATCGTTAGTACTTATTAAAGCTCCTATATAAACTCATGACTACCCAGAGAAAGATGGCAAAGAGATAGAACAGGTTTAAGTGAGGGAGATTCTAACCATTCTTCATAGGTTGGGGACCGAGAGACCCACATCTCACTACTTGACCAGAGCTAGAACATGAGCCCAGATCTGCTGCACACATGGAGTAGGGAATTCTAGACGATCCCCGAGACCTTTGAGCTATGGTTTACTCTACTGTTAGTGCAAGAACTGAACAGCAGATTATGATGCCCAGAGATGAATGAGCTGGTGTTGTCTGTAGTGTCCAGAGAATTGTTTTATAAGCTAGCATTTATGTGATGTACGGAGAACTCCTTTACAAACTGAAAGTGGTTAAAGAAGAAAATTTGATGATCATGCTATACCGTACATTAAAATCAACTAAAAGTGGATCAAAGATCTAAAAAGCTAGTTTCTAAACACTCAGCAGAAAACATTTTGGAAAAAATATATCCGGTTCCTGTCAGCCTACACTTCTTTGCTTCATCCTCCTTATCTTGTTGGGGGCCACATATGGGGTAGGCTCTGAATGGCCGTTCCTTCAGACTCTGCTCTAAACTTTGCCTCCCTATCCCCTGCTAAGGGTACTTTTGTTCCCCTTTTAAAGAAGGAGTGGAGCATCCGCATTTTGGTCATCCTTCTTGAGTTTCATGTGATCTATGGCGATGCACTCTTTTAATCACAGTACTCCAGAACAGAGGCAAAAGGATCTCTAAACTTGAAAACAGCCTGGTCCACAGAATGAGTTCCTGGACAGCCAAGAAAAACCCTCCATTAAAGAAACAACAACAAAAAAAGGGGGGGGGGAAGAAATGAAAAGAAAAAACAACAAGGATTTCCAAACAACTCACTTGCACCATCACAGAACAACAAATAAATGGGTGTTGTAGTCAAACGTGATATGACCCTACAGGTCAATTGTTGGGAATACGTCACTGGAAGGTGACATGTAAGGTTTACTATCCACTTCAGTGGGGTCACATGGGGCCCAGGTTAAGAGTAAAGGAGATCTACTGTGGCATTTTGTGAGTGATGGATTGGACGCTGCCTTGTCATCACTATTACATGTCGATGCTATTGAACTCATTTCAGCAGAGTCTCAGAAAGCAAAGTATTTAAAGCAGAGGTGAGGGAAATTACTATAAACGTAGAGTAAACCTAAAGGTATAAAACCAAGAAGATCCAAATAAAGACACACACCAGATTGGCAACATCAGCTCCCACACTCTCTATGTTCAATGAAAGCCTATAGAAGTCCCACTGATTGTTTCTTTCCAGAAAGAGTCAAATTTGATCTAAACTTTTTGGGGAAGGCAGAACCTGAGATTGTCTTTTTTTAAACCTTAAAAAGAATAAAGTGGGATGAATCACTCTACCTAATACTTCATAGTCAACATTTATCAAAGATGTGGCAGATAGATAGATACAGGCAACAGAACAGAATGAAGAGCTCAAAAGACCTCAGATCTGCTCAAGTGATTTTTTTTATACATATGCAAAACAACTCAAGGGAGCAAGAAATCTTTTCAGCAAAGGGTGCTGGAATAATTAAACTTCCAAAACAAAAAGCAATGGGTTTCATTTTATATAAAACTAACTGCAAATGGATAGGTTCCATTTGCTTAAATATTAAACCATTAAATTTTCAGAAGGAAGTGTTTCAGAATTGAATGCTTAGTAAAGAGTTCAGATATTCGACTACAGAAACACGGCCCATAAGAGGAAAAGTTGTTACGAAGCTGGAAAGAACATGCCACCTGGTACACGGCCACAATTCAGGAAGCTGAGGTGGGAGGACCTGGCATTTGAGATCCAGCTAGGACTGCTTGCCAAGATTGTAAGATTCAGTCTCAAAAGAGGGAGGAAGAGGAAGAAGTGGCACAGAAATAGGATGTGTAGAAAGGAGGGAGGACAAAGGATTCTAGACAAGAAAACCATCAGGAAGCTTTAATGGAGCTAAGGTTCTTGTGGGCTGGTGGGGTAGCTCAGAAGCAAGCATGCATTTACTTAGAGGTCCTAGGTTTTTCCTCAGAACAAACAGGGAAAAACAAGGGGGAGGAGAGGAAAGACAGGAAATCTGGAGTTGGCTTTTTGACAAAAGAAAACAAGATTCAACTTGTTCTGATGACTCAAAATTATAAATGGGAGAGGAGGCATTGCAACTAATACTAAATAGGTACAAAGGAAACTACAATGGACAATGTATTCCAACAAATCAGACATGCTAGAGGAAATGGATAGAGTTCTACAAGCACACAAACTATTAAGGTGATTATGAAAAATCAAAATATAACTGGATGAATGATAATTAGAATAATTAACAACCTCCCAACAAAGAAATATCCAGGTAAGAGAAGGCTATAAAAATGAATTCAAAGAAAAGTTAAAGCTAATCCTTCTCAAATCCTTGCAGATCTGAAGAGGAGGAAATCGAAATTCACTTCATGAGAACAGCATGACCCTCACGGAAAGCCAGACAAGAATGCCAAAAACAAGCAAAACTATATGAATAGAGGCAAAAATCAAGGAAACATTACATTTGCAAAGAGAATGAACAGCACATTTAAAAGATTGCACCCTATAATGAAAACTGGATTTATGCCCGGGACACAGGATTGCTCAACATAAATTAAATCATTAAACAGTAAAAGTATGAAGCATAAACATCATGTGATCATGTCAGTAGGTATAGAAAGATAAATTGACAAAATTTAACATCTTTTTGATGACAGTCCTCCACATATCAGCCATAGAAGCTAGAGTGGTTAGCGGGAGTTGTCAACTCAATGAGTTCTAGAACCTCCTGAGAGACAGGCCTCCAGCAGTATGGTAGGAGATCATCTTGACTCGGTAAACTGTGTTGAAAAGAAGCACCTACGGCAGATGACATGGTTCTTCGGTCTGAGATTCTAGCCTGCACACGGGTGATGGAGTGAGCTGAGTGTACCCCATCATTGCTCAAACTGGGCAAAAATAACGCTCCCTTAAGCGGCTTCCACCCTGGCGTTTTCTTACATCAACTAGAAAAGTAACTAAGATGAAAGCAATGTCACCCAATGGAATGAGGACCACACAGGATGAGGGACCAGGGCACATAGTCAAGGGGGAAACACTGAAAGATTTCCTTCTAACCTGAGGAACAAGACAACCGTGTCCAATGTACCAATTCTATTCAATGCAGTACCAGCAGTCCTAGCAAGAATGAGGAAAGGATATTGAAAACGGTCTGTAGGTGGCAGGACTGTATGCACAGAAGATCCACGAGAACCAAGTGTGGTGGTGCCCACTTATGATCCCAGAATCTGACAGGCAGACTCAGGAAGAGGAGGACTTGGAAGGCAGCCTGAATTATATAACAAGTTTCAAATCAGCCTGGGCTACAGATACGGAAAAATAGACAAACTGAAAAAAGAAACACTGGCATATTCATGGTTTTGAAGATGAACAAAGTAGTCATAAACCAAAGAATGTAGATGGCAAAAGGAGTGAAATCACTCCTCCACAAAACCTCCAAGAGGAATGCTGCCACACAGGCACTAGTGCTTTGTGCCACTGAACTATCCCTGCAGGCTCCCTGATCATATCTGCTGCCAGTAACGAAACTTGGAATTTAAGACAGAGTTTTCTGAACACTTGCTGGTGGCTGTGATATGAAAAGCTTTTCAATATCTAGATGGTTTTTTAAATCATTGTTTTACTCATCATTTATTTGTTTATTTGTTTTTGGACAAGAGCTCTTGCTGTTGTAACCCTGAGTATCCTGGAACTTGCAACACAGAACAGGATTATCGTCAAACTTTTGGTATTCTCCCCAAAAGTTTGCCTCCACAGTGCTGGGATTACATGTGGTGCCACCCCGTATGACTTACTGAATGCTTTGTTCAATAGATAGGTGTGATTCTGTAATATAGTACATTGTGCATTGGTTGGGGTATCAGTGTTTCCAAGTGACCAGTGCACAGCGCTAACACACTGTGAATGATCCATTCAAAGAATAGGAGAGTCCAATGGAAGAGCTGGAGGAAGGACTGAAGGACCAGAAGAAGACATGGAGTCCAAAGAACCATGAACACCTTGGAGCTCTCAGGGTCTGAACCGCCAACCAGGGAGGATGCACTTCTGGCCCTAGGTCCCCACACATATGTAGCAGATATGCAGCTCGTTCATGTGGGTACCCAAACAACTGAGGCAGAGGCTGTCCCTAAAGCTGTTGCCTGCCTGTGAATCCTGTTTCCCTGGCTGGGCTACCTTACTAGCCTCAGTGGAAGAGGATGAATCCAGCCCCAAAGAGGCTAGATGTTCCAGCTAGGTGTGGGGGGTGGGGAGTGGGGGCGGATACCCTGGGGCTCCACCCTCTCTGAGGAGAAGGGGAGAGATAGAGGGAGAGACTGTGTAAGGGAGCAGGGAAACTGGCAGCAATTTGGACAAAAAGGGAGTAAATAAATAAATAAGAAAATACTAAAGATAAAAAGCACATTGAGTTCTTTCCCCTTTCCTCCTACACAACTGCATGAGTCTGGATTTTCTCTGCATGTTGTACTGAACCTAAGGAACTTATAACTGCTCAGTCCAGATGCAGATATTAAAAATCCAGGTGGAGTGGTAACACACATCTGTAGTCCCAGCACAGGGGTTGAAGGGTGGGGAGGTAGAGGAAGGTAGACAGATCTCTGTGAATTTGAGGCCAGTCTGGTCTGTCTAGTAAAGTGTGGTCTACATAGTGATTCCTAGGTCTGTCTCACAGTAACACAGACACATACACACACACAGACACACATACACACACTAACACACACAGATACACGCACAGACACACAAACATACACACACACATGCACACACAGAGACATGCACGCACACACAGACACACACACAGAGGCCCACACAGACAAAGACATGCACACGCACACACACACACACACACACACACACACACACACACACACACAAGAATCCAGATGCATTCTATTGAAGCCAGACATTACAGAAAACTATAAAATAATGTCATTCATTAACCTAAATTATCTTTTCACCTTATAAGCACAGTTATTTCTCATAAAAACCCACCACATAAGTCAATGCATATGGCTTTTTATTTTCCTCAGATTAATATCAGTTTTTAGTTCTAAGTTTTCAGATGAGATGTATTTATAGATGTGACCCACAAACACAAACTCTCCCGAGATCTTCAAAAACTTAAGAGAATTTCAAGAAAACATCTGAATATCTTCGTTGAAGACTTCTCCTTTGGCCTCAGGTTGCCCCACTCTGACTCAGCAAACCCAATCCTATATGCTTCAAGGGGAAGTTAAAATTTATTGGGAAGGGTGCTCTCTATTCAGAAAATAAGGTTCAAACAGCATCTGTCTTCAAACTACACAACAGAGCTGTGGGGGAACTCAAGTCCATCCACTACCAGAAGCCTCGGATTTCCTACCTTGAGCTGGTACTAGAAGGTCTCAGCCCCATGTCAACAGCTGCCCAGAGTAAGCCCACAGCTGCCAGATAAACCTCCGGGACACCAGTGTTTCCTCTGAACATAAATAATAACAATTACATGTTTCTATGCTTCACACAGCTCACCAAACATTCTTTCTTAAGTGCTAGGCTTTCCCACACATGAACTTGTACACATAAACACACATAGATATTTTTTTAAATAAAATTTAAAAGAATTTTTCTCCTCTAAGACTTAAAAGCTTCCAGTTGAACAATCTCCCCCTGAATGTCTATTTCATAAACATTCTAGCATTCAGATGTCAGCATTGACTACATTTGCCAGCTGATTAAATGCCACAGATCATGTATGTCCCTCCTGGGTTATGCTGTTACCTTCAGTTCCCAGTGACTGGTTCCATTTCAGGCCTTTCTGAGCTCTTAAACAGCCACGCACAACCTTTGACACTGTGACACATTGTCATCTACAAAGTTCACCCTTCAAGAACCATGACCGAGTTGCAAAAGAAAACTCTCTGAAGGTTTTAGATCAGTTTACAGTTTTGTGCTGGGCCATAGCCCGCTCCTCAGGTTTCAGACAACTGTACATAGACCTACTTTCCAATAACTGTGTGCTCTTCCTGGGCCAGGAAAATACAACCCCCAACAAAAGGCCACTCAGACACATCTGTAACACAAAATCCCTTTGAGGAAATTTTTGATTTGTGCCTTTAAATCTCTTTAGATAGAAAGAACTCACACTGAATATTTTTGGAGATTGTTAGAAGAATTTGAAAGTTCTAGAATGTTTAAAAGAAATCCACGCGTTTGGCTTTACAAAAACAAATGCTCATCAAACTTAATCAAGAGACTTTCTGTTTTCAGTTTCTCTGTTTTCCAGCCCAGCTGTTCACTCTCCCCGCCCCCTTCCTCCAGTTTGATACGCTTTAAATCCTCTAAAGATTAGTAACGATGGCCGTAATTGTCTTCTAAGGAACCGACTACTGCAGGCACTCAAAACATAACATATACTAACAACAAATCCTGGCAATATGTTTATAAATGAAAATCAGAGACTTGGGGGTGAAATAAGTTGCCTTAGCATGGCCAAGATTCAAACTTGACAATAACGTTCCTACCTTAACTATTACTCTATACTCTGTTAAACACAAAGTGTTTTCTTCCCTCCTGAACTATTTCTCCAAACAACTCCTGAACCTGCAGAAAATGTCCCAGCAGAACCAGAAGGTCCTGTTTGCTAGGTTAATGTTTTTGTCAAAACACTGACAGAAAAACTGTGAAGTTGAAATGCTGTGGAGAGTGGTGTGACCACTTCCTCCTGGCAGAGATCGTTGAGATAGGTGTAGGGGAGGATGAATCTAGGTCCAGTTTCCCAGTCCATCGGGGTGGATGAAAAGTTGTTCCCTCTGGGAATTCCCCTGCCTTCTTCCTCCTACCTTTAGTGCTAGTGAGTCACAAAACCAGGATAAGGTGGTTCAGGGGAGGTGAAGGCCACAGCTGTGGGGACAAGAACCAGAACTAATAGCAGACACAGGTGTCTATACCATGTTCTCTCCCTAAGGCTCTTCAGCATGTTTGCCTAAGCCTGCACAACTAACTACCACAGTCAAAGCTAAATGGCTGGACCCTCCATCCTGCAATGCCTATGAAGCCTCAACATGGCTCACCTTCTCTGAATTGCAAACCAAAATTTTTCATTACACTTGGGAGGAGAGCTGGCTGTATAATCCAGGCTGGCCTAGAATTCTCTATATGGCCCAGGCCACTCTTGAACCTAGACAATCTTTCTGTTGCAGCCTGCCCCAGCCTGCCCCAGCCTGCAGTAGCCTGCCCTAGCCTGCCCTAGCCTCCCTAGCCTGTCCCAGCCTGCCCAGTACAGGGATGGGCCCAGGGGAATGACCATGTCTAGTTTGTCAACTCTGCTATATTTTCTTTAAACAAAACCTCAAATGCCCAGTTTTTCAATGCACTTGCCTTGAGCTTTAGAACTCACGTGGTCCTCCAGTCCTACCACATACCTCCCTCCACTCAGGGGTGGCATGTGACTAGACTCGGGGTAATTAGGAAGGATTTCTCCTTCCAAAGGAGCGACGGGAACATCTGGCTCTGAAGGCACTGGATAGGACTGGGTGTTTCTGTTCCCAAGATCTTTCCTGCCTGGAGTTAAAAAAGCTGCATCTGCCTGTGGAGGAGCTGGGGTTCCGGTGCCCATTGGATCCAAAAGCAATACTGGGTCCTTGAAATCCAGGACCTCTACCTCTCCCACAGGTGGCCCGTGTTTAATTTGATGGACCAAGAAAGCCGATTCTGTTTCCAGGTAGGATGGCCAATTACCAGGGACTGGGTGTGGCAAAGGAGAAGCGTGATCAGAATCTGGAGACATGGTGCCAACATCCACACAGCTTGGATTAGCCTTTGATTTGAAAGACACATCAATACATCCATTCTGCTGTGGCCTTCCAGGGCCTCCCCTGGTTCAATTGGTGGGTTGTCTACATCCTCTCCATTCTCATTGTAATAATTGAAATTGTCCTCAGAACAGATCTCCAGGGCTGCAGCATGGTTGAAGGAGTGCTCCAGCACTGAGGAGCAGACTGTGGAATGGTCACCTCTGACCGTAGCTGGACAGACATTGTCCAGGGCCAGCCTGCTGCTGATGTGAAAAGCCCACACCCCATGAATCCCCAAGTTCCTTAGTCTAAGAACAGAGGAAAGAGTGGATTATAACCAGTCCATTCATCCTCCTTCAGAATTTATTTTGAATTCAAAAGACTTTAATGATTAAAGTCAAACTTTGCCTGCTATGTCAAACAGAAGCAAAGCTTCTAAGTAACTGAGATAAATACCATACAGGAACTTTGTTATGAGCTGCCTTTTGTCTGGCATTGTGTATAGAACACTAAGTCATCAGGTTATATGTCTGCTCCAGAAGCCCAAATCAAATATTCTGTTAAAACCTGCTGTCTTGAGAGCAAACATGGAATGCAAGAATATTTTATGCTTTACGTGAATGAAAACTTAAATCGGACGCAAGCTTACTTAAGCTTACAATTCCTAAAACACTTAAATTTTACTGATTTCTACAAGCCGTGCCTACACCAGTGCTTATCAGTCTTCACTGGGCTCTGCAAGATAGGGGTGGTAGCTGTGCTAGATCTTAGTGAGGAAAAAGTTGGTTTTGAGAGGTTAGCTAATCTTCAGATCATACAGCCAAAAGTTGGCAAAGCCAGGGCAAGAATTTCATGCTAACAAGAAACTTTGTCTTCCAAACATCTCTGTGTACTGTGATTCACATGGACTAATGTATTAATGACAGAGGATGATAGATCTATTAGTACTTTTTAATGACCAAGTCTAAAGCAATTTTTTTTTATTAACTTGAGTATTTCTTATATACATTTCAAGTGTTATTCCCTTTCCCGGTTTCCGGGCAAACATCCCCCTCCCCCCTCCCCTTCCTTATGGGTGTTCCCCTCCCAATCCTCCCCCCATTGCCGCCCTCCTCCCATAGTCTAGTTCACTGGGGGTTCAGTCTTAGCAGGACCCAAGGCTTCCCCTTCCACTGGTGCTCTTACTAGGATATTCATTGCTACCTATGGGGTCAGAGTCCAGGGTCAGTCCATGTATAGCCTTTAGGTAGTGGCTTAGTCCCTGGAAGCTCTGGTTGCTTGACATTGTTGTACTTTTGGGGTCTCGAGCCCCTTCAAGCTCTTCCAGTTCTTTTTCTGATTCCTTCAACGGAGGACCTATTCTCAGTTCAGTGGTTTGCTGCTGGCATTCGCCTCTGTATTTGCTGTATTCTGGCTGTGTCTCTCAGGAGCGATCTACATCGGGCTCCTGTCGGTCTGCACTTCTTTGCTTCATCCATGTTGTCTAATTGGGTGGCTGTACATGTATGGACCGCATGTGGGGCAGGCTCTGAATGGGTGTTCCTTCAGTCTCTGTTTTAATCTTTGCCTCTCCCTTCCAAGGGTATTCTTTTTCCTCATTTAAAGAAGGAGTGAAGCATTCACATTTTGATCATCCGTCTTGAGTTTCGTTTGTTCTAGGGATCTAGGGTAATTCAAGCATTTGGGCTAATAGCCACTTATCAATGAGTGCATACCATGTATGTCTTTCTGTGATTGGGTTAGCTCACTCAGGATGATATTTTCCAGTTCCAACCATTTGCCTACGAATTTCATAAACTCGTTGTTTTTGATAGCTGAGTAATATTCCATTGTGTAGATGTACCACATTTTCTGTATCCATTCCTCTGTTGAAGGGCATCTGGGTTCTTTCCAGTTTCTGGCTATTATAAATAAGGCTGCGATGAACATAGTGGAGCACATGTCTCTTTTGTATGTTGAGGAATCTTTTGGGTATATGCCCAAGAGAGGTATAGCTGGATGCTCAGGCAGTTCAATGTCCAATTTTCTGAGGAACCTCCAGACTGATTTCCAGAATGGTTGTACCAGTCTGCAATCCCACCAACAATGGAGGAGTGTTCCTCTTTCTCCACATCTTCGCCAGCATCTGCTGTCACCTGAGTTTTTGATCTTAGCCATTCTCACTGGTGTGAGGTGAAATCTCAGGGTTGTTTTGATTTGCATTTCCCTTATGACTAAAAATGTTGAACATTTCTTTAGGTGTTTCTCAGCCATTCGGCATTCCTCAGCTGTGAATTCTTTGTTTAGCTCTGAACCCCATTTTTTAATAGGGTTATTTGTTTCCCTGTGGTCTAACTTCTTGAGTTCTTTGTATATTTTGGATATAAGGCCTCTATCTGTTGTAGGATTGGTAAAGATCTTTTCCCAATCTGTTGGTTGCCGTTTTGTCCTAACCACAGTGTCCTTTGCCTTACAGAAGCTTTGCAGTTTTATGAGATCCCATTTGTCGATTCTTGATCTTAGAGCATAAGCCATTGGTGTTTTGTTCAGGAAATTTTTTGCAGTGCCCATGTGTTCCAGATGCTTCTCTAGTTTTTCTTCTATTAGTTTGAGTGTGTCTGGTTTGATGTGGAGGTCCTTGATCCACTTGGACTTAAGCTTTGTACAGGGTGATAAGGATGGATCGATCTGCATTCTTCTACATGTTGCCCTCCAGTTGAACCAGCACCATTTGCTGAAAATGCTGTCTTTTTTCCATTGGATGGTTTTGGCTCCTTTGTCAAAAATCAAGTGACCATAGGTGTGTGGGTTCATTTCTGGGTCTTCAATTCTATTCCATTGGTCTATCTGTCTGTCTCTGTACCAGTACCATGCAGTTTTTATCACTATTGCTCTGTAATACAGCTTGAGTTCAGGGATAGTGATTCCCCCTGAAGTCCTTTTATTGTTGAGGATAGCTTTAGCTATCCTGGGTTTTTTGTTATTCCAGATGAATTTGCAAATTGTTCTGTCTAACTCTTTGAAGAATTGGATTGGTATTTTGATGGGGATTGCATTGAATCTGTAGATTGCTTTAGGTAAACAGGCCATTTTTACTATATTAGTCCTGCCAATCCATGAGCATGGGAGATCTTTCCATCTTCTGAGGTCTTCTTCAATTACTTTCCTCAGTGTCTTGAAGTTTTTATTGTACAGATGTTTTACTTGCTTGGTTAAAGTCACACCGAGGCACTTTGTATTATTTGGGTCTATTATGAAGGGTGTCATTTCCCAAATTTCTTTCTCGGCTTGTTTCTCTTTTGTATAGAGGAAGGCAACTGATTTATTTTGAGTTAATTTTATACCCAGCCACTTTGCTGAAGTTGTTTATCAGCTTTAGTAGTTCTCTGGTGGAACTTTTGGGATCACTTAAATATACTATCATGTCATCTGCAAATAGTGATATTTTGACCTCTTCTTTTCCGATCTGTATCCCCTTGATCTCCTTTTGTTGTCTGATTGCTCTGGCTAGAACTTCAAGAACTATATTGAATAAGTAGGGAGAGAGTGGGCAGCCTTGTCTAGTCCCTGATTTTAGTGGAATTGCTACAAGTTTCTCTCCATTTAGTTTAATGTTAGCAACTGGTTTGCTGTATATGGCTTTTACTATGTTTCGGTATGGGCCTTGAATTCCTATTCTTTCCAGGACTTTTATGATTAAGGGGTATTGAATTTTGTCAAATGCTTCCTCAGCATCTAATGAAATGATCATGTGGTTTTGTTCTTTCAGTTTGTTTATATAATGGATCACGTTGATGGTTTTCTGTATATTAAACCATCCCTGCATGCCTGGGATGAAGCCTACTTGATCATGTTGGATGATTGTTTTGATGTGCTCTTGAATTCGGTTTGCCAGAATTTTATTGAGTATTTTTGCGTCGATATTCATAAGGGAAATTGGTCTGAAGTTCTCTTCGTTGTGTCTTTGTGTGGTTTAGGTATAAGAGTAATTGTGGCTTCGTAGAAGGAATTCGGTAGTGCTCCATCTGTTTCAATTTTGTGGAATAGTTTGGATAATATTGGTATGAGGTCTTCTATGAAGGTTTGATAGAATTCTGCACTAAACCCGTCTGGACCTGGGCTCTTTTTGGTTGGGAGACCTTTAATGACTGCTTCTATTTCCTTAGGAGTTATGGGGTTGTTTAACTGGTTTATCTGTTCCTGATTTAACTTCGATACCTGGTATCTGTCTAGGAAATTGTCCATTTCCTGAAGATTTTCAAGTTTTGTTGAATATAGGTTTTTATAGTAAGATCTGATGATTTTTTGAATTTCCTCTGAATCTGTAGTTATGTCTCCCTTTTCATTTCTGATTTTGTTAATTTGGACGCACTCTCTGTGTCCTCTCATTAGTCTGGCTAAGGGTTTATCTATCTTGTTGATTTTCTCAAAGAACCAACTTTTGGTTCTGTTGATTCTTTCTATGGTCCTTTTTGTTTCTACTTGGTTGATTTCAGCTCTGAGTTTGATTATTTCCTGCCTTCTACTCCTCCTGGGTGTATTTGCTTCTTTTTGTTCTAGAGCTTTTAGGTGTGCTGTCAAGCTGCTGACATATGCTCTTTCCTGTTTCTTTCTGCAGGCACTCAGCGCTATGAGTTTTCCTCTTAGCACAGTTTTCATTGTGTCCTATAAGTTTGGGTATGTTGTACCTTCATTTTCATTAAATTCTAAAAAGTTTTTAATTTCTTTCTTTATTTCTTCCTTGACCAGGTTATCATTGAGTAGAGCATTGTTCCTTTTCCACGTATATGTGGGCATTCTTCCCTTATTGTTATTGAAGACCAGTTTTAGACCGTGGTGGTCCAATAGCATGCATGGGATTATTTCTATCTTTCTGTACCTGTTGAGGCCCGTTTTTTGACCAATTATATGGTCAATTTTGGAGAAAGTACCATGAGGAGCTGAGAAGAAGGTATATCCTTTTGCTTTAGGATAGAATGTTCTATAAATATCCGTTAAGTCCATTTGGCTCATGACTTCTCTTAGTCTGTCGACATCACTGTTTAATTTCTGTTTCCATGATCTGTCCATTGATGAGAGTGGGGTGTTGAAATCTCCCACTATTATTGTGTGAGGTGCAATGAGTGTTTTGAGCTTTAGTAAGGTTTCTTTTACGTATGTAGGTGCCCTTGTATTTGGGGCATAGATATTTAGGATTGAGAGTTCATCTTGGTGGATTTTTCCTTTGATGAATATGAAGTGTCCTTCCTTATCTTTTTTGATGACTTTTAGTTGAAAATTGATTTTATTTGATATTAGAATGGCTACTCCAGCTTGCTTCTTCTGACCATTTGCTTGGAAAATTGTTTTCCAGCCTTTCACTCTGAGGTAATGTCTGTCTTTGTCTCTGAGGTGTGTTTCCTGTAGGCAGCAGAATGCAGGGTCCTCGTTGAGTATCCAGTTTGTTAATCTATGTCTTTTTGTTGGGCAGTTGAGGCCATTGATGTGAGAGATATTAAAGAATAGTGATTATTGCTTCCCGTTATATTCATATTTGGATGTGAGGTTATGTTTGTGTGCTTTCATTCTCTTTGTTTTGTTGCCAAGACGATTAGTTTCTTGCTTCTTCTAGGGTATAGCTTGCCTCCTTATGTTGGGCTTTACCATTTATTATCCTTTGTAGTGCTGGATTTGTAGAAAGATATTGTGTAAATTTGGTTTTGTCATGGAATATCTTGGTTTCTCCATCAATGTTAATTGAGAGTTTTGCAGGATACAGTAACCTGTGCTGGCAGTTGTGTTCTCTTAGGGTCTGTATGACATCAGTCCAGGATCTTCTGGCCTTCATAGTTTCTGGCGAGAAGTCTGGTGTGATTCTGATAGGTCTGCCTTTATATGTTACTTGACCTTTTTCCCTTACTGCCTTTAATATTCTTTATTTTGTGCGTTTGGTGTTTTGACAATTATGTGACGGGAGGTGTTTCTTTTCTGGTCCAATCTATTTGGAGTTCTGTAGGCTTCTTGTATGTCTATGGGTATCTCTTTTTTTAGGTTAGGGAAGTTTTCTTCTATGATTTTGTTGAAGATATTTACTGGTCCTTTGAGCTGGGAGTCTTCACTCTCTTCTATACCTATTATCCTTAGGTTTGATCTTCTCATTGAGTCCTGGATTTCCTGTATGTTTTGGACCAGTAGCCTTTTCCGCTTTACATTATCTTTGACAGTTGAGTCAATGATTTCTATGGAATCTTTTGCTCCTGAGATTCTCTCTTCCATCTCTTGTATTCTGTTGGTGAAGCTTGTATCTATAGCTCCTTGTCTCTTCTTTTGTTTTTCTATATCCAGGGTTGTTTCCATGTGTTCTTTCTTGATTGCTTCTATTTCCATTTTTAATTCCTTTAACTGTTTGATTGTGTTTTCCTGGAATTCTTTCAGGGATTTTTGTGTCTCCTCTCTATGGGCTTCTACTTTTTTATTTATGTTTTCCTGGAATTCTTTCAGGCATTTTTGCGATTCTTCTCTGTAGGCTTCTACTTGTTCTCTAAGGGAGTTCTTCATGTCTTTCTTGAAGTCCTCCAGCATCATGATCAAAAATGATTTTGAAACTAGATCTTGCTTTTCTGGTGTGTTTGGATATTCCATGTTTGTTTTGATGGGAGAATTGGGCTCTGATGGTGCCATGTAGTCTTGGTTTCTGTTGCTTGGGTTCCTGCGCTTGCCTCTCGCCATCAGATTATCTCTAGTGTTACTTTGTTCTGGTATTTCTGACAGTGGCTAGACTGTCCTATAAGCCTGTGTGTCAGGAGTGCTGTAGACCTGTTTTCCTCTCTTTCAGTCAGTTATGGGGACAGAGTGTCCTGCTTTCGGGTGTGTAGTTTTTCCTCTCTACACGTCTTCAGCTGTTCCTGTGGGCCTGTGTCTTGAGTTCACCAGGCAGCTTTCTTGCAGCAGAAAATTTGGTCTTACCTGTGGTCCCGAGGCTCAAGTTCGCTCGTGGGGTGCTGCCCACGGGCTCTCTGCAGCGGCAGCAACCAGGAAGACCTGTGCCACCGTTTCCGGGAGCTTCAGTGCACCAGGGTTCCAGATGGTCTTTGGCTTTTTCCTCTGGCATCCGAGATGTGTGTGCAGAGAGCAGTCTCTTCTGGTTTCCCAGGTAAAGCAATTTTTGAGCAAAAGTTCAACGTGGGTGAGATACAAGTGTATTAGTCAAAATGAGGCTCAGTATTTGGGAACAGATCTTCATTTTCTCTGTAGAGTAGACCATGAACCCCTCTTAGTTCCCAAGAATCTCTTTTCTCAGAGGAGTCTCACCAGATAGTCCCAGCTATCCTGAAACTGAAGATCTTCTGCTGGGATGTGGCACTACTCTTGCCAGCTCAGTCACCTACTATCTCAGTGTCAATGGTATGTTTGCTGTGAAGAGGACAGTCATGTGTAAGACGACTCCTAACCCTAAGAGAAAGCTCGGGTTTTAGGAAGGCTCTGGAAGGCTGAAGGAATGCCCATTCAGAGCCTGCCTGACATATGGCCCATATATATACACCCACCGAACTAGATAAGATGGATGAAACAAAGAAGTGCAGGCTGACAGGAACTGGATGTAGATCTCTCCTGAGAGACTCAGCCAGAATATGGCAAATACATAGGTGAATGCCAGCAGCAAACCACTGAACCGAGAACGGGACCTCCCCATTGAAGGAATCAGAGAAAGGACTGAAAGAGCTTGAAGGGGCTTGAGACCCCATATGAACAAAAATGCCAACCAACCAGAGCTTCAGGTGACTAAGTCACTACCCAAAGACTGACCCTGGGCTCCAACTGCATAGGTAACAATGAATAGTCTAGTAAGGGCACCAGTGGAAGGGGAATCCCTTCATCCTGCCAAGACTGAACCTCCAGTGAACGTGATTATTGGGGAGAGGGTGGTAATGGGGGGAGAATGGAGATGGGAACACCCATATAGAGTGGTAGGGGAAAGATGTTAGGGGGATGTTGGCCTGGAAACCAGGAAAGGGAATAACAATTGAAATGTAAATAAAAAACACCCAATTTAATAAAGATGGAGAAAAAAAAAGACTCTGGAAAGCGGGACCTAGCCAATGATATCAATCCTGTGTTTGCACGAAATACCAAAGCTCAAATTCTCCCAGACTATGTAATTTCCTCAAAAGTCAACAATCAAGAATAAGAGGGAATGGCTAAAAAGAAGTATTAAAATCCACTGAATCATATAACGAGATGTTTGTTCACTGGGGCAAGTATTCATCATTCTAGTCTAGGTTTTTACTGCAATAATGAAGAGAGTTGAGGTTTTCTTCAGTTCTCTATCTCTCTCTCATTCTGTGCACTGTCCACTAGCCACTACCTCTACCCAAGTGTATTCATGATACTCTGCTGTACTGGCTGGATTTCGTCACCCTGATGCAGACCTGAAAAGAGACTGCCTCAATCACACAGGCCTGAAGGCAAGTCTGGGGGGAGGGGCGTTTTCTTGGTTAATGATTGGTGTGAAGAAGAGCAGTTCACTATGGGTGATACCACCCTAGGGTACCATCTCTGGTTGTGTAAGAAATCAGGTTGAGTAAGACAGAGGAACCAAGCCAATAATAATGTTCCTCCATGGCTTCTGCTCCAGTTCCTGCCTCCTTCTAGGTTCCTGTCTTGCTTTAGTTCCTGCCTTGGCTCCCCTAATGCACTGTGTGACCCAGGACAGTAAACCAAATAAACCCTCTCCTCCCCAAGTCAGGTCAGTGTTTGTCCCTTCTGTGATTTGCTATATTCAATTGCTAAGGTTTCTTTTCATTTTTTTGAGACACAGTCGCATGTAGCTGAGGATAACCTTGAGCTTCTATTCCTCCTGCCTGCACCTCCCAAACACTGGGATACCAGCTGTGATACTAAACCCTGTTTGTGTGGCATCAAGGTCAAAACTCTGGGCTTTGTGTCCGCAAGGCAAGTGTTCTACCAGCAGAGCTTCAACTCTTGCCCTCAGTTGGTGCTTATAGAAATTAGGGTTGCAAATAAAACATACCACAGAAGACAAAACTCCAGGCTGATAAAATGATTCAGCAGGAAAAGCCACTTATCTACAAAAGTTGAGAGCTATACCCAGAATCCATGTGGTAGTCTGAGAGCACAAACTCTTACACACTGGATTCCGACCCAGACTCCTCCCCACCAGGTGCCTCCAACACCCAACTCCCACACAGTAATGTAATTTTAAAAACTGAAACCAATCAGTAAGAAGAGACCCTGGAGCCCCAGCCCATCCCACAGCAGGGGTATTGCAGCTGGGAAACCTCTTGAGTTTGGAAGTGGACAGCTTCAAAGCTTCAAAGCTTCAAAGAGTAGGAAAATACAAATCATGCAAGCATGGAGCAAAATAAATGCATTCTAATGAGACATAAATCAATATCCTAGCATTTGCCACAGTGCCTGGTGGGAATCTATACAGTTAATTTACCCTCCACACTGAGGTCATTTTGAATGCTCACAGATAGAATTTGTCTCCTAGAAAGAAAAACTGTATCACAAAACAGAACAGCCATGCTGGCCTGCCTGTGACTAATCCTTCCCAGGAACTACTCTCTTCTCTACCTGAATATGCATATGTTTCAGAAGAGGCCTGCAAACCTGAATAATGTATGACCTCTGTTGGAAGAAGAAATTCCAGGACTAGGAAAATGTTCTTCTCCTTGAAGGGGTACAGCAAAGCATCCAGAGGGAGCTAGGACCATGATCCTGAGCTACTTTGTTTACAAATGTTGTCCTCAATGCTGGGCATGTGTGATGCAATGTTTCAACCCTTAAGACAATGATACTGACAGAATCTGGAGGAAAGAATCCTAGGAGACAGTGTTAAGTATGGAAACACTGAATGGGAGGCAAAGCCCATGCTGAAAGGGGAGGTAGCAGAGTTGTCACTCAGAGTAGTGGTAGGATAATTCTGACTTGCATTTTATGTTATTCCATTGTCTGTAGTTTGTCTCATTTTATTAAGCGTGAGGCACACCAAATCTGTCAATCACTCTGGTCATGTCTCATGCTGCTCCTTTCTGGCACACTCCTGTGTCTTAAACATCGTAGTATTTCAAGCAATCAGCCCTCCTTCCAGGGGGCTCTAGGTACAACCTGGGGAGAGAGAGTCTTTAAGCTAGAGGGTAAGAGGTTAGAGGAGAAAGGATAGAGGCCAACTGCTAAGTCTGTTCTAGAGTCTAGAGTACACAGCGGATGAGATGGAGATAAAGACCCTGTATGGATCACAGTAATGGAGGGGACACTTGTATGTAGAGCCCTTGGAAATAGGGCTGAGTGTTTGAAATACTATGCTTTTTAAAGGCAGATCCCCTGGACACCAACAGCATCTGGGAAGGACCAAGAATCACAGAGTATTAGAATGAGAATTGGTACCTGCATAGCCATAAGAAGCTGCTGTGCATGTGCATGTGTGTGCCCGTATGTCTGTGCCTGTGTGTGTGTGCAAAAAGCATGTGAGGAGAAAGTTGTGTTTTCCTACTAGAGCCATAAAGGCCTTCATACACGTGCTCACACACACGCATGCGCATGCACGCGCGCATGCACACACACACACACACACACACACACACACACACACACACACACAGGCAGACACAAACACTGTCATCCATTCACTCCGGTTCTTCACTGTCTCCTTTGATGCTTTCCAGAAATATCAAAATTGCGGGAGAGTGGCAGAATGAGCTTTAACCCTGAGTGACTGATAAAATGAACCAAAATACAAACAACCAGGTAACATGAAATCCAAGTAAGAAACACCCTATCTACTCTGCATAAGAGATCACCCTTGTATCCATACTTAAGAGCTGTATTGACTATGGCTCGGCCATTTAACTCTGACATAAGCACCTTTCATAATTTCGGGAAGACTATTTGTAAAACTGGAAAGATAGTTATACTTACCGCCTATAAGTTGAGAGAGTTTTAATTAAGATAATATCTGCAAGTGTTTTATCACAATGCCCTGCAGATAAAGTGATGAGCAAATTTTTGCTCTGTCACTCTATCTGCCCACGATCTAGTCTTAGTTTGACTGAGAAGCAACTATGGGAAGCCACAAAGTAACTCCTATGGGCTAAGCTGGTATTGCAGAATACAAAGACAAAAGAGCCCACCTGAAGTCAATAGTCTCATATGAGCACGAACTGGACAGACACCTGCAGAATAGCCTACTGCAGCACTAGCAGAATAACCCACTGGGGAGACTAAGAAATGGAATTGTCTCTGGCAACGCTGTGGGTAAACCAATCAGCATGATTTCAGGTGATGATGCCAGGAGAAACCTGAGACGACTAAAAGCCTCATCTACCTCTCCCCCATTATAGTACTCATAATTTAATCCTTAACAATACCTGTTTGAAAGACTGAATCATGATGCCTCCTCTCCAGAAATCATTAACCTGAAAAGCTTCCACTGAGGCAGTTAGTTATGACTGGATATTTTTGTGTAGCCCTAAGAACAATGTTTTTCACAGCAAGCCCCAGTAGTTCTGCAAAAACATATAATCACTGCTCGTTCTGGTTTCTATGCCTGACAGATAGTGCAGGAAAAAGAAAGAATCTTTTACATCTTGGCGAGCCTGAAGCTCCAGAGGTCCAGCTTAGCTCTTGGTTTTGAGCCAGTGCCTTTCTTAGAAGCCACCAAAGGTTATTATCAAATGGTTTCTGGCCACTAGAGATAGTGTCCCTCCTAATGTCCTTTCAGTGCATATCACAGTCACACACTCCACATTACTCATGGGTAGAGATTCTTCACCGACTGCTCACTGTTAGTCAGGCTGAAATACAGGGCTTTTCTCTTCAGGTCATCTGCTTCCCCTTGGCAGAAGCCCACCTTAGCAGGAAGCTGCAGCTGGACACTGTAGGATTCTTTGGGGCGAGTTCCAAAAACTGAAGACCATTGGCAGGATAGAGAAAGAGGACATAGGAATCACATTCATCGGATGCCAGAACAGCCTGGAGAGTGTTAAGCTGTGGACAAAAAGGAATTGCAGACACCCTTAAACAAAGAAATAAACAAAAGAAGAAAATCAGAACACAGGTAAGGTGTTCCAACAAGGGGGCAGAGGCCAGATCCTTTTTAGGATTTCCCCATGTTGATTTTGAACATAATCTCCTTTAGAATCCCATCTTCAAATAACAAATATAATTTTGTAAACCATGTGTCATTTTTTTAAATCTTTTCTACCAATTTAGATCAATAGTTAAATAATGCATAAATGAAACACTGGTTTAAAATCTTTAGGATTGCAGGGAAGAGGATGAAGAAGAACTAACTAACACTAAGGATATTTGAAAAAGTCATATGAAGGGCCAGAGAGACGGACAGTTAAGGGCACAGGCTGCTCTTCCAGAGGTCCTGGGTTCAATTCTCAGCACCTACTCACCCATGGTAACTCACCTCTGCTTGTAACTTCAGTTCCAGGACTTCTGACAGCCTCACACAGACATACAAGTAGGTAAAACATCCACGAACATTAAAATACAAAAGCCATATGAAAAGCTACTTGCCAACTTACAACGAACGTTTAAAGGGAATTGACTTGTAAGGTGGGTAATTCTCCTTCCATTGGCTACAAGTTCTCAAAAAGGCCAGAGCCAGATGTAGGACACCTCGCTCTCAAGTTGTTGGTCGAGGATGTCACAGAGATTATACCAGAGTTGTCAATTCTCATTGCTCAGGGCTACCCATCAGAATGTGATGGTAAGATCCTATAGCAGATAACACCACACAAGTAGGTCAAAGAACTTGAAGAAATCACACAGACCTGCCTGCACAGTACTTAGCAGGAAGCTTCCACCCCTGCTAGCTACCCTTTATGATGCTAGAAGATGTGATGCAGACTATTCTGACTCTACTGTGACTACTCAGGGCTATATAACAAAAGCCCAGGCAGGATGTCCTCATGGGTGTGCCATGAATGGCAGGAATGTTGTGAGGATCACCAATCACTTTCTGGGTGGATTGAAGGTCTGCACTACAAGAGGAAACTTTTGCCTGACATTGTAAATCTGGTCAAGAAACCATGGTGGAGAGGCTCATAAACCCGGGGAGTGAACCATAACTACTATTTTCTTAAATGGATATATAGTATCAAACTATACCAGTTACAAGATCATAGATTAACACAGCTCTCGGTGGTCATTGGGGGGAGGATCTTCATACAGTGGATGGTAGTTAATACACATTCATAACTAGTCCGAACTCTCTGTGGAGAGCTCAGCCACAGATGCTCCCACCATATCAAGTTCCCTCAACACTCAGGGAATATTGGAAAGAAAAGAGGTGGAAAGAGTTTAAGAGCCAAAGGTCGGAAGGAATTGGGTCAAAACAATGACATGTGCTCATGATATGGTCGTTGAACTCCCAAACTCAGTGAAGTTGGTGTCCAGCAGAAGAGCAAACCACTCAAGATTCCAGCACAGATGTGGTAGGGCACTGAAGCCCCTGCCTGTAGCTGAGAAGATTCTGACAGTTGAGAACTGCTAGGGGAGGGTTTCCTTTAGGGGTGTGGTCCCTAGTGAGTGGACCATGCTGCAGTGGTGGCCCCTCACCCATGAGTAGGCTTCACTGTATTCAAGGGATTCTTAGAACAAATATAGGGGGTGAAGTGGATATTCTGAAATATACTGTATCAATATATGAAATTCTCAACAAATAACATTAAAACACTGTATTTAGAAGTGTTAAGGTTGTAAGCTTCTCCAGCCCAAACTCTTTTGAGAGTTCTGGACAAGGAACAAAATTGACTTGCTCATTCCTATACCCTCAGATTTATTTTGTGTCTCAACGGCTTTCACATCCATATATCATATTAGCATCCATGCATGCACCCACCCATGCATCCATTCATCTATGCATCCATCCATCCATGCATCCAACCATCCATGCATCCATCCATTTATGCATCCATCTAGCAGGCATCCAGCAAGCTATGCATCCATCCATCTATGCATCCATCCATCCATCCATCTATGCATTCAGCCAGCATGCATCCAGCCAGCCAGCTATGCATCCATCCATCCATCCATGCATCCAACATCCATGCATCCAGCAAGACATGCATCCATCCATCCATCCATCCATCTATGCATCCAGTCAGCATGCATCCAGCCAGCCAGCTATGCATCCATCCATCCATGCATCCAACATCCATGCATCCAGCAAGACATGCATCCATCCATCTATGCATCCACCCATTGCCTACTGCAGGCAACACTCAGTCAGGAAGCAGCTGATCAAAAGTCATCCTTACTGATCTCACAGCCAAACTCCCTTTCCTCTTCAATCTCTTTACAATACGAGTTATCTTGTCACATTGCAGATGAAGAAAGAAACCCAGGGGCTTGCTTAAGGTCGGGCAATGATTAATGGTGGAAGCCAGCCAGACCCAACAGCTCATCCCCTGCAATAGACAGTCACCTGAACTCTACCAAACAAGCCATTCCAGGACACATGCTCTGACCCAATCTCCCTTCCCTGGCTCAGCTCCACTAAGCCCTCCACACAGTGTTTAAGGGTCCCCACTCCTACTAAGTGCTTTGATGCTGTGTTCATATTTCCCTGCAGCAAGAAAATCCTAACCAGCAAGCACTGCCTCCTGGGGGTCGAGGACTGTGATTCCCTGTGGAACCCCTTCCATCCTTCAGCACCCACTTTGTTGGTTTTCCAGTATGTATTTGGCTCCTGTTGGTTGTCTGGTTTGGCTTTGGCCTCCACTCACTAAACCATCTGAATATTAATTCATTGGGGTTGGGTACCCGCTAAACCACATTATGTTTCATGCTGCAGCCAGGACAGAGCCAAAAAACTATGCCACAAGAGCCTGCATTATAGGAGAGGAAAACAGCCAGGAGTGGAATTTTAGGAGAGTGACTGGGGACAGGCATGGTGGCAGAGGCCACAGAAAAAGGAGAGTGTCCAGGACATCAGAGTGGGGGTGGGGTAGCATCACAGTGGCAGCCAGTGAATGAAGATAAACACTGTGGGAGCCAAAGCAGACCTAGATGAGAGTTTGAGTCTGAATTAACACCAGGGTGACTGTAGAATTATTCCATGATATTTTGTTTACTGAGTTTCAAAGGGACCTTTTCTGCCATTACCACCTTCTTCCACCAAAGAATTAGTTAAGGGATGCTCCACTGTCTTAGACGCTGTAGTTGGCTTCTCTCACTAGACCATATATGTTTTACAATTTAATAGGGAACTAGGGAGACATTTCTCTTACAAATACTCGCTTTATAAACAAGGTGGATGACAAGAAGGAAAAGAAATCACTTATTGGTATCATTACATCTTCACTTTGCTAAACAAGACAAACTGACACAGCAAGAACCTCAAAACTGAATACAAGGAATGAATGTGTCCTTGTGTTTTTTTCTGTCTTGTTCTAGAACATCTCAAATGTCACTTTTACCTTTCTGACACATAATGCTAAAGTACAGCTTTGAGGTTTGGGTAATAAGACAAAGAATTGCAGATATTAATATGGTTTCAAGGAAAAAAGAACTCTGTAGCTCCTCTGTATTCTCTAAATGGAAGAGTCTGCTTACGTTCCTTGTTTTTTAAAAAAAAAGTTCATGAATTCAGTCCCCACATTCTACATTTGTTGCAGCTGTAGTCCTCAATTATGTCATCGCGGGAATTGATCCTCCCCAGAAAGGTCAAAACCTCTAAGTTTCCAATTCAGGTACACGCAGAACATGCGTCATCCATCATCAGTCTGGGTAGGGCCAGAGGCTGCCAAAGCTTTATTTCAGTCACAAGAAAGTTCAAGTAGGAGATGAAAAGCCGAACTAATAATCCCATCCTTAAATAACCAACTGTGGAGGCTCCTGATATGATGGCCACAATCAACATCACAAGATAAGGGAGAACCAAGGTTCTAAATTTAGAGAAATTCCCTATGATAAGGGCTGTCTACATGTGGAGATCAGAAATCAGTGGGGAGGAGGTCTGGGAAGAAGTGAGGAGGCTGTGATGGGAGAGCCTGACTTTTAACCTGGAGATGTGCACATGTAGTGCCTTACTTGTTCTATGTCATTTCTGTGTCACCTTTTGGCGAAGCACTCACTTCAGATGGCAAGTTTTTCATTTCCTCATCTCCACTAAAACAGGCAAATAACGGAGGAGAAAACAACAAAAACTTCCTTTTAATACAGTTTATGATCCCAAAGTACATTCCGGAAGAGTTGACCTGCTTGAAATCTGCCACACATGAACCCCTTGTCAGGGCTACAGACTTCCACACAGAATCGCTAAGAGGCCACTTCATAGTCCCTGAAGAGCCCCTCTATAGAGACACCTTCTGTCTGACTTTTTTCCAAAGGGAAAGGCCCTCACATTCCCAGATACAAGTTTTCCAAGAGTCCTCCACACAGGTTCTGAAGGTAACCCCTCAGCTGCACTGCCAAAACCTGTACAAGAGTCATGGCCTCCCAACTTCCCCAAAGAGAAAGAGAGAGTGCCAGCTAGGAGAGGAGCTTGCCACAGGGTGGGGAGCAGTGCAAAGAGGATCAGGTCAGAGTTGCCCAGCTGCAAGGTCTCCAGTTTCCTGTTCAGACAGAAAACCAGAAGGCTTCTCAAACATACCATCCAACAAGGGTAAAACATCAACCAGCAGAATGTCATCTTTACAACAAGGGATTTGTCTATCCAGCCTTACCAAAATGATAACAAAATAAGAAATGAGGTGATTCCTTCCTGGGGGACAAAGTTCAATGCTCAGTCTTCCTTAAGGACACATTCTCTGGAGGTGTAAGGCCACTGATTCTGGCCTCCGATGTTTGGTGTGAACACCAACCACCACTTTGTATGTTATTTTTTTCCCCATTCCCATGGGGACACTGATGTGCTTGGGGTGTTCCAAATTCACCCCGGTACTGCAGAGTCAAGAGAATGCCTAATGCTTTCACGATGACATAGTGTATCCTCTTTCATATGTAGTCTTCAAGGACACCTAAGCAGTTTTGTTCAACCCATTTTCATATATCTAGTTATTCTCTATCCTCTCTGTCTTCACTGACATGTGGTAAATTACACACATACACTTTCTGTGGACTCTAGCTCCATAAATTAAAAACTCCAGCTAAATCCAAAGTTCTTGATCAACAACTGTCACCTCTGCACCAACTCAACACCCACCATTCCATGTTAAAGCGTGCAGGGACCAGCTGTGATGCATACTATTAGCTGTCAATCTGACAGTATCTACAACCATCCAGGAAATAGTCACCAGGCATGTCTCTGATAAAGTATCTTGATTAGATTAATTAAGGAGGAAAGACCCACCCTAAATATAGACACCATTATTCCCTGGGCTCAGGCTTGCATTGCATACAAAGAGAAAAGGAAGCTTAGAAACAACACCCATTTTTCTCTGCTTCCTGACTACAGATACAATGTTTCCATCCTTTTCTGAAGCAACCTCCACGCTCCCATCCTTCTCCCAGGATGCAGCCCAGACTAAGGAAAGCTCTCCTACCACTCATACTCAGTTCCCATTCCTGTGGTCCTTCCAACCCAAATGAAATTCCTCAACAACAAAAACCTTCGACATACTATCTAACTCAATTCTAGATAACACCCTCCTCCCCAGTGAGAACACAACAGCCTTCCCCTGACACCAAAAACACACAGAGCAACAACGACAACAACAACAACAAAAAAACAAAAACAAAAACAAAAAACAAAAACAAAAAAACGGTACCCATCATTTCTCAGATCTTCCGGACATAACCTCTTTGCTCTATGAAGTGACAGTTTAAGAAATCTCAGATTAACTAAATGAACAAACATTTTATTTGTTAATTTTTTTAATGCAGTTGCACCATGCCATTCTTGCATGCCAGGTAGAACACTCTGTCATACCCAATGTGAACATCCTGGAGGGAATGAAGAGAGCAGAAACATTTCACAGTGTAAAGATATTATTCCTCTGATGTCATTTCCAGTGCCTAATATTAACATTACTATACCAGATGTAAGAAAACTATGTAGAGCCTGCCCCACATGTGCCCCATACATATACAGCCACCCAATTAGACAACATGGATGAAGCAAAGAAGTGCAGGCAGACAGGAGCCGGATGTAGATCTCTCCTGAGAGACACAGCCAGAATACAGCAAATACAAAGGCGAATGCCAGCAGCAAACCACTGAACTGAGAACATGATGCCTGTTGAAGGAATCAGAGAAAGAACTGGAAGAGCTTGAAGGGGCTCGAGACCCCATATGAACAACAGTGCCAAGCAACCAGAGCTTCCAGGGACTAAGCCACTACCTAAAGACTATACATGGACTGACCCTGGACTCTGAGCTCATAGGTAGCATTGAATATCCTAGTAAGAGCACCAGTGGAAGGGGAAGCCCTGGGTCCTGCTAAGACTGTCCCCCAGTGAACGTGATTGTTGGGCGGAGGGTGGCAATGGAGGGAGGATGGTGAGTGGAACACCCATAAAGAAGGGGAGGGGGAGAGGTTAGGGGGATGTTGGCCCTTAAACCGGGAAAGGGAATAACACTCGAAATGTAAATAAGAAATACTCAAGTTAATAAAAAAATAAATAAAATAAAATAAACAAAAAAAAAAAAAGAAAGAAAAAGAAAACTATGTAGAGATCACAGAATCTTCCAGGTAAAGGAGATTGGTGTGTGCCAAAATCTACCTCAAAAATTAAAAAAAAAAAATCTATCAAAGCAAGAGTTCAATCCCAGGGCCTTCAAAGTATTCAGAAGAGCCTTCCACAGGAGTAATTGAAAACACATCCTGTGCTCAAAACCTCATCGAACGGAACAAGTCCTGAAGCCCATTCAGCCTATGGCAATATCTGAAGAACAATATGGAGGTTTGGAAAAGTTAAAAGACAAGAAAGCCACAGAATTTTCCCCACCAAATTCCCCTACAAAAAGATAAGAAAAACAAAGGGGAAAAAACCCAAAACAGTAATTTGGAAAACCCTCCATTTAAAAAGTACTTATAGAGAGAAGGCTCAAAAGGTAAATAAATCCCTTGCCTTGAAATCCGAGTTCAGTTCCAGGAACCCATGTAAAAGGAGAGAACTGGTACCGGGAGGATCTCCTCCCAATCTCTGCATGTGCACACATAAATCATACAAAACCACATACCATACATGTCCTACACACATACCATACACACACCCCACATATATATCATGCACACACAAGTGGCCTCAATGCAGTGTGCACATACCGTATAAACACCTCACACTCACACACAACCTGCAAACACCATATGCATATAAACACACCATACAGACACACACAAGCACACACATCATGCACATACACACATCATACACATAAACCATACACAGACACACAAATCACACACACATACCCAAACACACACATAATGCACAAATGCAGACATACATACACATCATGAACATGCAGACACACAATTTCATATACAGCATAAACATAGATTATTTACATACACACAATACATAGACATACATATTCACATGTAGCACATAAACATATACATACACATACATGCACACACACACAGAGAATAAAATGAAATAAAAAAACAAGTCCTTACATAAAGGAGTTCTACCACAAGATCGTTACATGGCAGGAACAACACATTGGCTTGGTTAATTCTCATGACAACCCTAAAAAGTCAGCACTACCATGTCAATCTACAGCTTAGAAAAGGAAGACTGAGGGCTTGTGTCTTCCAAGACCACTGCTGCAAGTGTTTTCTGCCTTGTGCCTGACTACACAAGTACCTGGAAGGTGTAATGAAAGAATTACTGTGCCTATGGGTGTTGCTCATTCATGAAGGACTTACTTAGCTAACCTTCATGAGGACTTGTGTTCAAGTCCCAGAACTGCAAAATTGAAGGAAGAGCTGGGAAAATGGTTCAGTGGTTCAGTGTGAGGAGTTGCTATTCAAGCATGAGGACCTGAGTTTGATCCCTAGAATACACACTGAACAAAAACAGTCATGGTGTCTGTCAGTCCCAGATCTGTAGTCCCACAGGAAGGAAGGCAGGTCCAAGAGCCTTGTCACCCAGCAATCAATCCTAGATTAGCTGAGTACTGGGTCAGAGGGAGGTGTGCCTGAAAATGATTTGAAAGGGAGCTGAATAGAGTGCTCAGCAGGTTAAAGGCGCTTACCTCAGAAGCCTGATAAACCAGAGTTCAATTCCCAGACCCCATGAAGGAGGATTAGCAGAGAGCTGACTCTGAAATTGTGCTGTGACTACCACAATGTCAAGGCATGCACATGTATGCAGAACAAATAAATAATTTTTAAAAGGTGAAGAGTGCCTAAGGAATTACACTCAAAGTTCTTCTCTGGTCTGCACACACATGCATCTCCACACAAATGTGAGCCATGCATGAATGTCTGTGTGTGCCTGCATGAGCGCACACATGCACAGACACACACAGAAACAGCTACAGCATGCACGGACACCAAAAGGAAACTGTCAAAGACCGTTTCTAATGAAATATTCTAATGAAATGAGAATCCTAAGTAGTAAACTCATCTCTCTGGGGCTGTAACCTTCATGTCAAATAAACACTAAAACACTTGGGACCCACTGCAGCCTCAAGACCCCGGAGCCTCAGTGCAAATGCTTCCTGCTCTAATTTTTTTTTATTTGTTTGTTTTTTCTGTTACAAGAGGCTAGCTAATTCAGCTGAATTTTCCTTGGGAGCAGCAGAACAGTAATTTCAAAGTGAGGTTATCATCAGAAGCATTCTTCACAGCAACTTCACTCCAGTTCACACTTCCTTTGAATATGGCTCCAAGAACTGTCCTAGCACCAAAGCCACAATGAACACTAAAACACTAACCTTATTTATTAGATGTCTTCAGAAAAAGCGCAACTATTGTTACTGTAACTACTTATATGATTCTTGTACAGAAAATGGGTCTTGCAGGAAAAATGTAAGAAAGGGGAAAAGTATGTCTTCTAAGGTGACTTTGCCTCACTTAAGGCAGATTTGGAAATTATTTTCTCTTCTGTGATATAAACAGTAATTACTGTACTTATCCTGTGGGACTGTGTTGAGAAGACAGTATAAAACGGTCCTGCAAGAAGGTAAGGAGAGGGGGGCAGAGGCATGGCTCCCTGGTTGAGATAGATCATTGGCTCTTCCTCCAGAGGACCTATGTTCATTTCCCAGCACTCACATGACAGTGCACAACTGTAGGTAATCCGGTCCAGGGTATTCCACGGGCACTGCATGCAACGGTGTGTAGGCATATGTCCCATGTGCATAAACACAATTTTAAAAATTTAAAGAGAAGTCTGATGGTGTGAACAAACAGACTATTTAACAGTTGTCTAAGTAGTTTGCCCTTCGACCCTTACTAAGTTCACCAGAAAGACTGTGGCTCAGTCTGCACTCTGGGTTCAGTTTCCATCAAATGGGTAGGTTGTAATGCTGCACACCCACTATCTCAGCACAGGTCAGTCAGGTCAAAGGATCAGAGATTCAAGATCATCCTCCATTATGAGGTTTGAGGCCAACCTGAAATGCATGGTGGGAGGGGGGGGGATCAAAAGCAAAACAAAAGGAACAACATAAATGTCAGACTCCCCCAACTTCAAAACGTTCAAGGCTGCCTACTTCCAGGAACCAATTGCAGTCCTCAGAGGGGACAACGTCTCTACCCTTGAGTGCTCCTGCATCAGATCCCAACACCCTGCTCTTCTGAAAGACACTGTGCCTGCCATGCCCCTAGTACATTAACCTTCAGCACACAGGCTGATACATGCTCTGCCTTCTATCCTGGAGAAATTGCTTCCTCACTGAAACCTACCCAAATGGAATCCCTGAATCAGGATGGGTTAGGAGGAAGCTCTAGCTGGAGAGTCTACCATATTACCACAACATAAGGTTATTAATGGTGTTCCTACTAAATGTAAGAGAGGCCTTTCAGAGTAAGAGCATTCCGCTTAGAGTCTATGTCTATTTCAGTGCCGATACAAGGAAAATGTGTAAAAATAGTTTCTGAATTAACAAATATCGACTATGTTTAGATAGAGATTATATATGATATATATGACTCTCTGCATATATAACCCTAACACTAACCCCTTACTCCTAAACCTAACCCCTAGCTCCTAACCCTAACCCTGTGACATAAAGTTTTTTAACATTATAGGAGAAGTTGGGAAGGCAGCACACCCTATGAAGTGCTTGCTGTGTGTGTATGAAGTCCTGATTTGAATGGCAGCACCCAGATGAAAAGCAGGTCGTGGCAGCACACTTGTAATCCCTGCTCTGGAGAGAAAAACAAGCAGATCCTTAGGGCTCACTGGCCAACAAGCCTAGCCTAACTGGGGAGCCCCAGGTCCCAGAGAGACCCTGAGTAGAAAGACAAGATGGCTCCCAAGCAAAGACATTTAAAATTGACCTCTGGTTCACACATGCATATGCACACATGTGCATGCACACCCACACTCTCACTCACAAATGAAAAATTAAAAAAAAAAGACCGTAAGAAAATAGAAATATTAGAATTGGTGACCTAGTTGCTTGTATTAGAAAAGTTTATTTTTTTCCACTATAAGCTTGTTATACATGATATTCGATAAACCTTTTAAAAAGAATGTATGAATGAATGACTGAGAGAATGAAACTTAGCAGTGGGGACTGTCTTCTCTAGCCCTCTAGCTGGCTGGCCTGCCCCAAGGAGGCAGTGTTTGAGTTGAAGGTATTCTGTTGAACTGTAATTGAGATGTCAAACCCAAGGCATTACAAGGCTGGTCAGCAAACAAAACTGGATGTTAACCTGTCAAATAAAAAACTGTAGCTTCAAACAATGTTTATTTCTCCATCTCTGCTGGTGCAGGCTTTAGGAAAACATGTCTCTTCCTTTAAGTTCACAGAACAAACACAGCCACTGTCAGTGACAGGAACAATGGGCAAGCTCTTAGGGAAGACATCACTTCTGTAGCTCAGAGGCTCTAGGGGAGTTAAAGCAAGCACAGATTTGCTCCAGATCTATGGCATTTTACACCCAGGTGGAATTTCACAAGAGGACTCTGTCTCTACCTACACCAGGAATGAGGCCATTTACCCTCACCCACCCACGCCCGCTTCACATGTTGCCAAGACCAAAGCCAGAGCAGAGTTGGTGTTTTCTCCAGGGAGACTGCAAAGCAGGCTCCTGAAGACAGAAGTATGTAAACTGTTAAAAAGGCAATGTGGAGAAAGCTACAAGGAACTTACTAAGAAGTTCATGGCATGCTTGCTCACTTTCCTGTGATGTCAGCTAAGGCTGTGCAGTGTTTTGACACTTTAAAAGTGTTGGCTTTGAAGAGGTGGCTCAGCAGTTAGGAGCACACTGTAGTCCTTTCAGCATGCTAGCTCAAATCTCTGTATCCATTCTCAGTCAAGCAGTTCACAACTGCCTGTATGTAACAACTCCAGCTTCAGGGGGCCCAAGCCCTCTTCTGGCCCTACCAACACAAGCAGACACAGAGAAAGACAAACACACACACACACACACACACACACACACACACACACACACACACACACGATTAAAAAAAAACCCTTATGGTGTTGGGGATTTAGCTCAGTGGTAGAGCGCTTGCCTAGCAAGCGCAAGCGCAAAGCCCTGGGTTCAGTACCCAGCTCCGAAAAAAAGAAAAAAAACAAAACAAAACAAAACCTTGTAAAGCATTTTATAGTATTGATTACAGTAAAATAGTTACGGGAGCAACCTTAATGACCACTAGGAAGGGTGAGATTTTATACGGTTGTAATAAATGTTACAGAAATACATTGACAAGAGCATACTATACAGCAGAACAAGCAAGTGAAACAGTAATATGGGCACTGTGGACCCACTGTTGTCAACGGCAACAATATGCTAAAGAAATGGCTAGAAATGTACACACGAACCTACATGTTATTTTTGGTTTCTCCAGACAGGGTTTCTTTGTATTCTGTCCTGGAACTCACTTCTGGCTCGCCTAGAACTCACAGAGATCTGTTTGCCTCTCTGACTCTGCTGCGATTGAAGGCGAGTGACACCACACCCAGCTCATACAAAAAAAAAAAAAAAAAAAAAAAAAAAAAGAAAAGGTGTTCCTTTTTAAATTTCCCAAATTTTTAATTTTTTCGATGAATATATCATTAGAAATATTTGTGTACTTATAGGTGATTCCAGAAAAAAGAAAAAAAAACCTGTAAAATGCCTCAGGGCATTAAGTTCCCTCAGGGTCTTTGGTATCTGCACCTTAGTCCCCCATTTTACTAAGCGATTTTCTTAGTGTTGAGGAGGGGAATCAAGGGAATGTCTCCTAGCCAATGCCTTAGTTTCCGGTTCAAGCCCAACCCTTCTGTTTACTCAGCTGCAGAGTACCCCTCACTTACCTCTCTAGACCACGCAGCCCCAAGACTGTCCTCCTCCTAGGGGCCCACTTGTTCCCAGGTGGCCAGGAAGAAGTGGGTAGGGGGGAAGCTGGACCTGGTCAGCAGGAAGCCTGTGCACAGGTAGCAAGCAGCCAGACACAGCACAGCCCAGGAGGTGTCCTCCATACAGGATCCGGCCACTGCTCTGACTCGAGTGGATGTCAGCCAGGAATGGGGCGATGGCTAGGAAGTCAGTAGGAAAATCATCAACGACATATTAAGTCTCCCTGGGTAAGTCCTGGGTGGAGATGATGCCATTGGTGCCCACCTACAATAAGACCACAGGGCGGCGAGACAGTTCAGCAGGTAAGGGCACTCTGCAGTCAAACCTGAGGACTTGAGTTTTAGGACCCGACAGAAGGTGGGATAAAAAAAAACCTGGTTGTTCTCTGCTCTTCACACGCATGAGGTGGCAGGTGAATCCCGCCCCACATAAACGTTTTTAAAAGAGCAAAACAGTGGTCGCTCAAGTCCCAAGGGCAACCACCAGTCAACGCACCTACGGTCCGAGTTCTACTCGAGTCAAGAAGATTCCCTCCTCTTTGCAGGTTGAGACACATCCAGGGCAACAAACTCAACTTTGGCGACAGTCCTCAAGTGCACTGCGACCCACAGGTGCGGCTGCTCTCGAACCCGCTCATCTTTCTCCACCACTGCACACCTTGGGCGCCGTGTCCTTAATTAGATTACTATGCCAGCATGCACAGCCTCCCACCGCCCCTAAACGCAAACCGCACTAGCCGCCTCAACTTCATCTTCCTACCTGGGAAGTCGAAGTAGAGGGGGATGGTTCCAGCTCTCCCTTGAAATGATCCTTATTCCTCCACAGTAGGGATCAAGAAGCTGCAGCGCCGCTGCTAAGCCTGGTCCCCAGCGGCAATGACAGTTAAACATGGAGGTTAGTTGCTCCACACCCTGGGAAGAAACTAGGACTCCACACCAAGCCGCGCACCTTTGGGAGCTGAACTTACATAGAGGTTGCTGAACTGGACACCATAGAAGCGTAGAGGTACTGCTAGCTTCACAGCCGCGGAGCTTTCATCGTCGCCCTCCCGAGGCAGCCCCACGACTCCCGGTAAGGAAAGAGCTCTTCAGGACGCAGAGCCCCAGCTCCGGACAGCAGCACCAGCACCAGGAGCAGCGATAGCGGTGATGGTGGTGCCAGCCGCCTGGCTGTCAGGTCCCAAGACATGCTCACTCCTCCCTGGCTCTGCCCTCCACACCTCGAGTCTCTGCAGGCCACAGTGCCCGCCAGATGCCCACACAGACCTTCAGCCCAGAATGCGGGCCCAACCACCGCACTGATTGGCTACAGCTCTCGGCCACTGGACCAATCAGCGAGTCTGAGAAAGTTTGCCAGCGGCCACTAAAACTGGTTTTCATTAGGTTTTCTAAGACTGCTGTAGTCTGGTAAGGTGAGACTGTTGGCCAGATCTGGTCTGGGCTGTCCCAACTACTTCTGGGCCACCCACAACTCTCCAGTATGGGTTATGGCTCTGCAGGAGGTGACCTCATGGGCTGGAGGGACACTAGGCACGCGGGCAGCTGTAGGCTGTAAGCGACTGTGCGTGCTAGGTTGGCAGAGCGAGGGAGGGTAATGAGATTACACACTGGAGTGTGCTCCCTGCGCTGGCCTCTGGTCCCGGATACCCCTCTTGCAAGAGGTCAGGCCCTCCGATAGATTCAAAGGACCTTCTTCTCTATCCCAGGACTGCTCCGCCCCACCCACATTTCCTGCTGAGAAGCATGGCTTTGTGAAAGGCTGACTCCCAAGTTCTATCCCCAATCACTGGCTAACCTTTGGGAGGACACTGCCACCCTCTGAAATGTCCTCCCCAGCTGTTTACCTTCCCTGGGGCAAACCATTCCAGCACAGACTGTGAATCCCACTTTGTGTGACACCATTCAATTGGAGCCTGGAGTGAAGCTGCCTGGCGCCAGGGCGGGACAACTCTGTGTTTTCTCCCAAAGCCTGGGAGTAAAGGAACTACACTAGCAGGAGGCCACAGAGTCCATAACCCCAGCTGCCCTATAGGCCTGGAAAACCTCACAACCTGGAAAGCAGCTGCACCTGTGTTGGGGAACCCCCTCCACCATAAACATCCCCTCTGCTCTAAGCCTCGGGAGCCGGATGAGATTTTATTACCATTTTATTATCAGGAGCGTGAAATTTCCCACATACAGCCAGTTTTCTCTCAGCTATGCCCACCCACCACAGGCTCCTTAGAAGTAAAGGTAGTTTTTAAAAAGGCCTTAGAGATACTTTAAAAAACTCCCAAAACCAGCTTTCTCGTTGTGTTTATCCCAGCCATGTAATTCTTAATTATTTATATATTATTTAATATATTTCTTTATTATTTGGCCCCAAGGGGCCAAATACTAAAATCCTTGAAGATACCAGACTGACAGACTCCAAATCAACACACAGAAAAGGCCCAGAGCAGTTTGTCCCTGCAAGCTGGAGAGAGCTATGTTTTCTCCCTCAGAAAACAAACTGAAGCTTGCACTTTTTTTTCTCATTTGCCCCCCTGTGACCAAATATTTACATTTTGCTGAGGACAAAATAATGTCTCAGAGGCAGGAGGCGATTTGACTTGTCCAAAGTCACCTTATTTTCTCTTCCACCCACCATACATTCTCCCTCTGGCTCAGCATCCCTCCATTCAGCATAACAATAGCTCTAACATTGACTGGAGGTCTAGCCTACAAATTAGAGGCAAACCAAAATCCAAGATGGAATCCCCACAGCTTGATTTCCTAGTGTTCTCTTTCTTGTATAAACCCCCATCCTCCCATGCACTCCTACTCTCCAACAACCCACCCCTGCCAACCTGAGAAGGATAGGCTTGCTTGTGAATTCTGACCAACAGAATGGGGCCATAGTGATCAGAATTCACTTCAATGGCCTTTCTGGCTTGCCAGTCAACACCATGTCTCCACTGGTTCTGAGGAAGCCATAGACTGCATTAGGAGGGCAACACATAGTAAAGAACTCCAGAGATCCTCTGGTCACCAGCCAGCAAGAACCAAACTCTGCCAAGAGACCTATAAATGAGCTTGTGATTCTTGAGATAGCACCACAACCCTGGTTGACTTTGGTTGCAGCCATGTGATAGACCCTTGAAGCAAGGGCCTCATTTAAGCCATAACACATTCTTAATTCATAATGACCCTGAGAATTACTAAATATGTGTTGTCTTAAGGCATTTCATTTGAGAGGAGTTGCTGGACATCAATAGATAACCAAATCAGGAGGACACTGTGCTAAGGAAACTAAGCTAATGGCAGGGAACAGCATGCAGCCAGATATGATATTAGAGAAGGAGCTAAGTGTTCTTCATCTTGATCTGAAGGCTGTCAGCAGAAGGGTTGAATCACACTTGCCAGACTTGTGCACATATGTGAGACCACAAAGCCTACCATCACAGTGACATACTTCTGCTAACAAGGCTACACATCCACCAAAAAGCCATAATTCCTAATGGTGTCACTTCTCAGTGTTCATTCAAACTACCACACTATCCATCTGTTTGTTTGTCAGCATCCATATTGTACGCATTAACTATCAATCATCTACAATCAATCTATTAAACCATTGTATATAATTTGCCAGTCTATGACCTAAATGTCATCTACCTTTTTATTATCGATCTATCAATTTTAGGTCAGTGAATATCTGACAAAGACATACAGTTTGTGTTCTATGTGTCCTGCTTTACACTAGACATTTTTTGGAACACCATACAGAACAACTTGCTCAAGTACAATGAGTTACCAGCATCATGTAACATATAGTTATTATAGAGGCTGTTGAATTTTTTTTTCATGTTAAAATATTCCACCTGAAACAGCCACCTGAGAAAACTGCATGCAAGGGAACTAAAACGTTGAGGGAGCTCTCAGTTAGAGCAGTAACAAAATGGTTATGATTTTTCATAACGATTATATACTATGTAAATAAGACAAATAATAAATTAAAGGAACATCCCTTGTCATTTGTGTAGCAATAGCCTCTGAATTGTAAATGCTGTAGGCACTAATATATCTGAATTCTCTATAACAAATTGGACCATCAAAACCTATAATAAATTTATTGTCTTATTTTTCTGCCTGACAGATTCGTTTATTCTTTCCTCTATATTTCTACTACTCATCAGCCTTGACTTGTAGCATAGGCAGAGGTAGGAGAGAGAATAAATTAAACCATGTTGTGAAAGCAGGATGACAACAACCATGGTGGGGGCATGGGGTATCTTTGCCAACACTAAGGAAGGACATGAAAATTGAAGCTGGTAGTGAGGTAGCAACAAGTCTTCACTAGGCATGGTTCATTTTTCTTGTTATTTCATAGGAAAAATAACTGTGGGTGGAGGTACCATGAAGGTGGGTTTCAACATGTTTGTTGAACAGTGTACAGCATCCCATCTGGGTTAGTAAAAATTGTAATGGTTTGAATAGTTTTGATGCAGTGAGTTGCACTATTAAAACCAGTTATGGCCTTATTGAAGTAGGTATGTCACTGTGGGTATGGGCTCTAGTATGTGTGTCCCAGTTTCCTGGAAACCAGTATTCTCCTAGTGGCCTTCAGATAAAGTTGTACAATTCTCAGTCCCTCCTACATGTCTACGAATGGCTTGATGATGTGGACTAAACCTCTGAACCTGTAAACCACCCCCAATTAAATGTTGTCATTATAATAGTTGACTTGATAATGGTGTCTGATGAAGAGCACTAAAACACTCGTTTATTTATTTTTTTATTAATGATTTAATTCAATTTAATTTATTTAATGTATCAGTGCCCTTTTGCATATACTCTGCCTGCCTGAAGAGGACACCAGATCCCATTACAGATTTTTGTGAGCTACCATGTTGTTGATGGGAACTGAACTCTAGACCTCTGGAAGAGTAGCCAGTGCTCATAACCTCTGATTCGTCTTACCAGTCCCCTAAAACACTAATTTAGACAGAAGTTGACACAAAAAACTAGGCTATTGTTGTGATTGGCCTGATCATGCTTTTGCTTAGAAGAATGTGGATTCTGGGACTTTGGATTTAGAAAGTATTGGAGTGCTTTAAATGAAGCTTAATGGCCTATGCTAGAAGGACTGTGAAAGACTTTGTTGTCAAAAGTGATTTTAACTGTGCAGACCTGGCCAAAATGGTTTCATTGGAGAATTTCAGTATTTGGTACAGAGACGGTTTTTGTGGCATTTTGGTGAAGAATCTGGCTGACTACATTTGGCCACTGTAAGAAGAGTCTGCCTGAAGTTAAGGTGCAAAGATTTAGATTAATTGCTTTGGATAGGCAAATCTCAAAATAGCCAGGTATAAATTCTGTTGTGTGGTTACTAGAGCTTACTTTTATGAAGAACATTTTAATGAAAAAGAGCAAACTGAGAAAGGAAAAATACAAAATATATGGTTCAAATATTAGAGGGGCACCAGGAAGCAGAATAGAGGTGTATCCTATGTCCTAGGCGATAACAGATTAAGAGATTTTAGGGCAAGATCCCACCCAGCTAAGATTAGATCCAGACATGGCAGTATACACTTTTAATCCATGGATACAGAACCATCAAGATATCTGTGTTCAAGGTTAATTTACAGAACAAGTTCTAGGACAACTATGCATAAACAGTGAGGAAGTTGGAAAACAGAAAGCTGTAACAGCATAAGGGGTGGGGATTTGAGCGGGTGGGGACATGTTCCAGCCAAAACAATTAGCAGAACAAGGCAGACTTATCTACATGGTTCCGTGGAATTAAAGTACAGAAGGGACTATTGCAACAATTGTTGGTGGTTAGTGGTGCTAAGAAGTTAGTGATGATTATAAAGACACCAGGATTACTGAGGTGAAGTCTGGAAGTATTTTTCTGAAAGGACAAAAAATTTGTGTTCCAAAGATAGTGAAGATTGTACCTTATGCTGTAGCTGGACTTGGTAACTTGTAAGAATCACCTAGGTAGTACTTTTTGAATATATGAAGGGGTCATGAAGAGTAGGTAAGACCAGGGACAGTCATTTGTGAAGGTGCAGTATCAGTTACAGTTCATGGACAAATACTTAAGTTGTCATGGGAAGATGTTGAGGTTTGGCACTATAAAGAGACATTATAAGAGTCTACTGGTGAAGCATAGTTGAATCAGAAGATCGCTGAGTATTGGAGATGCCAGTACCATGAGATTGCCATCCATAACAGCAATAGTACCTGAGTTGAGTCAAGGAGACCATAGAGTGCCACAGAGGGCAGAACTGAAGAAGTAAGCCAAACCCTTTGGAAGAGACCAGAAGATCATGTTTGGATCCCAGACATTGGAACAAGAATCTGTGAGGTTGACTTATAGTACTCAAAATGTTAAAGATGCTATGGACATGGGATACCTTCCAAGAAAAGCTGCTAATTGAAAGAGAAACCAGCCCAGGAGAAAGAATTTTGTCACAGTCAACAAAAATGAAAAAGGAGTTTGATATCTGAAGACTGCTTTAACATTAGACATGGAGATATTTGGTGTATGGCCAGCTGGTTTCCAGTCTTGAGTTGGATATCAGAGGTAAGTAATAAGATAAATCTCAGAAGACTTTTTGAACTTTGGACTTCTAACATTATTGAGATTGTCATAGTGTATGGGATTTTTGAAGTTGGCCTAAATGTTTAAGCATTATGTTATGGCAATTTATGGCACTATACACTCAGGTGTTTGAAAAGACCTAAGTGGGCCACGGAGTATAATATAGTAGTTTGAATATGTATGGCCAAAGGAATGTCATTATTTGAAGGTATGGCCTTGCAGTATGTAAGTCACTGCGGATGTGGGCTTTAAGATCTTCTCCTTCTGACTGGAAGCCAGTCTTTTCTTAGTAGCCTACAGATGATATGTGGAACTCTCATCTTTTCTTGGTTCATGCCTTCCTGGACACTGCCATGTTCCCACTGTGATGACAGCCTGGACCTCAGAACCTATAAGCCAACCCCAATTAAATGTTGTCCCTATAAGAGTTGGCTTGGTTATGGTGTCTTTTGACAGCAGTAAAACCCTAACTAAGTGAGACACCTTTATTTGAGCCAACTGAAGTCTGTGGTGTGTGTGTTGGGGGGGGTTATTAAAATGCATTGATAGGCCAAATTTATTCATTAAAGTATTAAAAGAAGAAAAATGCTAGGTGAAAAGTCAACAAAGTTGTTTCTGTGTTGCAATAATAAGACAGTTTAACTTACTATGTCCTGCATGTACTTTTAAAAAGCGAGCTAAAAAGAAGGGAGAAAGAGTAAAGTTTTTCATACATAAGCATAATGATCTGAGTTTAGAACCCCAAAGGAAGCTGGGAATACCATTCCATACACAAGTCTGTAATTCAGGCCTGGGTGCAACAGACAGAGCTTTACTGACACAGTGGATGGTGTTAGAGAAGAAAGTGCTTAATTCTGACATACTTCTAGCTTTGACGTGTCTGCATGCATGCACATACAAACACACATACTCACAGACACAAACACAATATTTAAATGAATAAATGTAATAAAAACAATTTTCAAATAAACCTTCTGTTGATGCAGATCAAAAACATAATGCAAAACCAGGATCAGTTCAGTCTGAACATTTCATTATTACATTCTTCATTGTTTTCTACATATGTGTAATCATGTACAGAGGTCTGTATCTCTTATAGTTACCTGCCATTCTCTAAAGTTTCTGAAATTGTTGTAAAGACCTTCTGAGATTTGACTAAAGAATAGCTTAGTTCTAGAAGAAAAAGGCTTTGCTACTGTAAGTAGACCCATCTAAGTGCTGGCCATTGAAGTGAGATCACATGGCTTGGAACTAACCATAGCTGTGAAAAGCTCGAAGAGTCTCCTCTTTGGACAAATGAGTATAATGTTAAATGAACAACTAAATTAAACATTTACCATGAAGAAAGAATCAATCTGATGAACTGCTTTAGTGTTCTTATCGATAATTTTCACTGTCAACTTGATTTAATCTAGAATCAACTAAGAAACATAGGGCTATGGGCATTTCTCGGGATGTTAGTCTATCTCTTTCCCATATATAAGCATGATATACTTTCATAGACATTATTATATTTAATGTGCTCACCTTGCATTTTTAAGAGAATAAAGCCTTACAGAGTTAATAGATTATTAGTGAAATCATAGCTCAGGAGAAAGATAATGAAAAGTTAATTCTGTAAAAGATCCTATTCATTCCAGGAGCTCTGCATGAGACAAGTACTCATTCCATGACACTGAGCTAAAACCTTCTCTGAAGTATAGTTTCTTTTGGATGCCAGAAAATAAAAAGTGCAGCTACTTGTCAGAGAGTACTAAGTCTCAAGGGAAAGTTGTTTTTAAATTTGTCTTGCTGTGTTTATATCCAAGTATCAAAGAAAAAGTATAGTATAACCTATTGATAAATTCAGTCACATGCTTCAGATAAATCATAGCCTCCAGGAAGAACTGTGGCTGTTAAGACTTCTCAAAGTGAATGTAGGGTGGCTACAAGTTTTCATCCACTTTCAGCATGATAAATGAACCTCTGAGATCAGAAGGACTGCTTAGATGTGTTAGACATGAAATAATCACAGGCTTGTTCCTTCTTTGAATTGTGCAACTAGGAATACAAAAGGGGAAGTTTTTTTTTTTTAATATGTGAAAGTAGTAACTTATCCAGCAAGACCAAATTAAATATAGGGTATATGAAAAGACCTTTGTCAAGATAGAAGCTGCTGTGATAAGATGTAAAAAGGAGCTGCCAAAGGCTCTGCATGCGTTCTTAGAAGCCAGGAAAGATCTGAATGGTGAGGAGCAGGGCTCAGAAAAAGACAAAGAACAGTGGTCAAGAGTGGGCTGACACAACTATTAGTACTTGATATATGATCACTTGGTCCCTGTCAAATTTGGTAGCTATTATTTCTTCATATTATATGTTGCTTTTTGTTTATAAGCTTCTTAGTTTGTAGTCTTCTACTTTCTAAAACACTGAAAAAAATTAACTGAAATATGATGGGTCAAATGTTTTTTATTGATGTATATGTTTTTGTATTCCTGCATCTTCATATGTCTTTTCTTTCTATCTTTATCTCTTTATGTTTTATGAGGTGGTTCTCCTCTCTGTCTCCTTCCCTGCCATTCTGTCTCCCTCTGTCCCTCTGTGTTGTTATCGTGCCAAAGTCCTTTTCTACTGTGAATTCATGCTTTCACATTTTATTGTTTGCTCTGAAATCAGTATGACAACTGGCATTGTCAGAGCTGGGGGTGTCTCTGCCAAAAGTTGGGGTAGGACATGAGACTTGAAGCTATTGGTGAGGTAGCAGAAACTCTTTACAAGGCATTTTTATTTCCCTTGTCTACTCAGAGAAAAAAGTAACTTGAGAATATTTAACACAATTTAAATCTTTTTGAGAATTTTTTTAGAAGCTTCTAAACTAGACTATAAATTATATTTTCACTTTATTAAATTGAAATTTGCACTCATCTATCATATGTTAATTTTAAATTTCATTACCTTTTGGTTAGAGAGAATACATAGAACACTCAATATATTGAGGTATTGTATGTTATATATTTCACTATTTCATATACTTTGGAGAAAAATGTTTTTTATTAAAAATGATTTTTCATAAAGTATATTCTAACTAGAATTTCCACTTCTCCAAATCCTCCCAGATCCTCTTCTCCTTTCCACCCATGCAAATCTTCACCCTTTCTTGCTCTCTCACTAGAAAACCATTAGGGACTAAGTAATTATCATCATCATCATCATTATCACCATCATCATCATCACCACCACCACCTACCACAATCCCTCACTTGCCAGGAGCAGTAAACTAAGCAGTCAAGACATTTACCACATCTTTTCTGAGTTCCAAGTTCTGGTCCATACCTTTACATGCAATCCTGCACCTAATTCCACAGCTATGCCTGGCAGCTTGGAAGCCTGTGCCACCTGGCAGAAACAATCCCTGAGGCTTGCTCCTCTCTGGGAGAAACCTGAAAGCCAATAAAACAGACAACTAAATGGTTAAAGGCAAACACAAGCACACTCTCAACAGAAGGTAGTGCAATATGACAATATCAGAACCTAGTACTACTACAACAACAAATTCTGGTTATCATAACACACCTGAAGAGCAAGACTATGACCTTTAATTTCATGAAAATGATAGTCTTATAATGAGAAAACAAATAAATAGCTTAAAGAAATTCAGAAAAATACAGCAAAAAATATAAATGCCATTAAAGAGGAAGCAAATGAATCCATTAAAGAAATAGAAAAAATGCAAACAGTTAAAAGAAACTAATAAAAAGTCCAAGACCTGCAAATAAAAATAGAATCAATAAAAAAAATACAAACAGGTAACATTGTAGATGGAAGACTCACAAAAGAGAACCGAATCTACAAATGCAAGCACCACCAACAGATAACAAGAGACAGAATACAGAATCTCAAATTAGAACATACATTAGAAGAAACAAACAAACAATACTTCAGTCAAAGATAATACCAAATCTTAAAAGTTTCTAACCAAAAACATTCAAGGAGTATCATGACAGAACCAAATTGAAATAATATATTTTGAGTAATGTATGGATATCTCAAGCTGGCAGGGTTGGCTTCATGGGGAGGCATCTCTAAGACATACCAGAGACTTGGAATGGAGAAGGCTTTGACGACTCAATGCAGGTGACCATAGATGAGACACATATCTCTGGGGATATGGAACCTTCTGAAACAAGGCATGTTGTGGAGGGATAAGAGCAACAACCCATCCACAAAACATTTGACTCAAAGTTTGTCCTGTCTATAAGAAATGCTGAGACTAAGAATGAAACAGAGACTGAGGGAATGGGCAACTAAAACTAGCCCAACTCGATGCCCATCCCATGTACAAGCACCAGTCCTAGACCATTAAAGATTCTATGTTATGCTTGAAGACAGGAGCCTAGCAAAACTATCCTCTGAGAGAGTCCACTCAGCAGCACAGAGACACGCAGACTAACATTGGGTAGAGTTAAGGTGTGCCTATGGAAGAGTTGGATGAGGATCCCAAAGGGGATAGAAACTAAAGAGGAAGTCCACTAGAGTCAACTAAAGTTTAAATTTAGGGACTCTCAGAGACTGAGCTACGAAAGAAATATTCATGGGTTTAACCAAGACCCCCCCCCACATATATATCAGATGTATAGTTCAGTCTTCCTGTGTGTTACCCAACAACTGGAATGTGAGCTGTCCCTAAAGCTGTTGCCTGTCTGTTAAATTTCTTCCCTAAACTGGACTGCTTTGTATGGCCACAGTGGAGAAACAGGAGAAGCAACACCTAGTCCTGTCTTGATAGGTCAGGATAAGGGGATACTCAGGGGCTCCCTACCCTCTCAGAGAGGAAGAGATGGGATAGGAGTAGGGAGAGTGTAAGGGAAGATAGGGAAGGGGCAGCAATTCAGATATAAACTAATGAATATATTAATTAATGGAAAAATAATATGAACAAACATGAACAGGAGAAAACAAATAAATTAATTTTTAAAAATTGGAGCCAAAAATGCCCAAGAAACATACATGACTTAGAGACATACATGTTGGCAAACAGAAATCTCATAAGGAAAGAAAATCAGGAATCACAATATATTAGTAAAAAAAAACTGTTGGGGAAAAACAAACAAACATAGACAAAGCATTATAAGGCACTCCCTCCTATCTCCATACCCTCAAAAATTTTCCATTGAGCTACCTTTTTTCAGTTTTCCTGAAAGCTATATAAATTCTTTAAATTAAAAGCTCATCTTTTTTAAACATTATAGATTGATTTATTTAACTTTTGTTGTTATGAGTAGTTGCCTACATGTATGTTTATTAGTCATATAAGTTTCTGGTATCTGTGGAAGTCAGAAAAAATATCGGACTGTCTGGAATTGGAGTGATAAATGTTTCTGAGTTGCCCAATGTGAATACTGGGATCCAACTTTGTTCTGAAGAACGAGTTGCAAAGCAAATTCTCATACATACCCAGCAGGCTGGTGGAAGGAGAAACTACCTAATAGCCTGGCAGAAACAGAGACTAGTCAAACTTTCTAGAAGGTTCACGGTCAACCTTATCTGCCTGCCAACAAGAGGCTTAGACTGATGGAACCACCAGGAAAAGACAGCCTTTGAGCCGTTTTGCTGCCAGTTAGGTGTGCGATGCCTTTTAGACTTCCAGCTCTTATGAGTTGTCACCCATGTTTGGGTAGGCTATGGTGTCTTTGACTCTTTTCCTGCTCCCGAAATAAATCCTCATCAATATTCCTGAAAATATTCCCAACAACACTCTTTGGTTCATTGAGATAAACGCCTGTTAATAACCTATATGGGACAAGTAGATATTTGTAAATATTTCCCCACAAAAAATAATTTACGTTTTTGTTGCCACTTAATCCTGTATTTTGAGAATACAGGAACCTTAAAGATGCAAAGTAACTTAACTATCTGTAAGCAGGCCTTCACTATAATATTCACAAAGCCTTATTTCAATCTTCATGGACAAACTTATGTTCAGATATTACAGTAGAGCAATGACTTTAACCTTTATGTTTCATCATCTTGAACAATTTGGCAATGTTTCTATCCCACTGAACTCCAATAAATCTGAGCATTGTAGGTTCCATAAATGGTTTTACCTTTATTTAGAGCATTGGAGTTCCATGCCTACACAGATAAATCAGTGTGGACAGGGACAGAACTATTTTTCACACACAAAAATTTGTTATCTATGTTTGTAAATGCCTATGTTTTTTTCTTGCTTTTATTTACTAATTAGTGTGAGGGTGGGTCCTTACACCAGTGTGCGTGTACATGTGTGTAGAAGTACATAGATCACGCTTGAATGGAAAGGTCAGAAGATACTTTTTGGAAGTTGGTTATTTTCTTACACTTCGTGTTCAGGGATTTGAATTTAGATAATAGACTTGTAGAAGTCTCTTTATCCACTGAGAAATATCTTTATATCTCATTTGCATTTCTTTTATGTCTCTTTCTGCATTTCTATGGGTATAACCCAGTTCTTTGCACAGAAACAACAATTTTAGCTCCATGAACTACCACCAATACCGAAGCTTCAGAAGTATGCTTTTTACTGTTTTGAAGACAGTTTTACCTGTATAGGTCTGACTGCCTAGAGCCTGGCCAGTCTCAAAATTAAGCAAATCTGTTTGATTCTGCCTTGTGAGTCTATGAAAGACATGCAACAACAGGCCCAGTCAATAATGCTTGCTTTAAATTTTACCTCCAATACTCAGGATATTGAGAAAGAAGAATCACAAGTACAAAGTCATTCTTGACTACATAGTGAACTTGAGGCCATCCTGGATTATAAGGGACTTTGTCTCAAAATATGTAACATAGGTTAAACAAAATATATAGCCAACAAAATTGTTGGAGTTGTGTGTGTGTTGTTATTAATATCATTGTTGTTAAATATCGGCCTGCACCCATCGGGATAGAGCACACCAAACCAACACGGCTCCATGTGTAGAGATTGAATGGGAGAAGGAGACAAGGGGAAGGGTCGAGAGAAAGAAGAGAAAAGAGAGGAGGAGGGTAGAAGAAGTCTGCCTTTTATTTGGAATATGACATAACTACTTCTAGGTGGAGTTGAGAATTGAGCCAAAAGATCTTCTGGAAATATATGGCTGTTGCCATGGCAACAGTGACCAAACATTATCTCTGTTATAGTTAAAGGCAATTCCTGATAACAATATATCTCCCTTTTTATTATTAGAAAAAGAAGGGGAAAAAAAGGGAGGGAGAAGCTGATGGTGAAAGGGGGATGGGGTGCCCTGTCTCTTCGGCTACGTCCTACTCTCTTGGGGCGTCTTCAATGTCAGGGTACAGCTGACTTTCACTATCAGGGCTCACTTGGCAAATGTTTGCATTAGGCTCCTTAGTGGACAGTGGCTGGTAATCCTGTAACAGGAACTATTTAATAAATTGATCAGAATTTTTTTTTTATCGGTCATAGAAGGAATGCAGAGACAACATTAGTGAGGCAGGGAGTGAATAGTAACACCACAAAGATGACTAGAAAGGGTGTTATGAAAGGGAGTCTCCACTTCCCTATAGGGTTTTCAAAAGTCCAGGAACTGAAGAAAAAGGCAGAATGACAGGTTGGTGCCATATTTGAGGGAGGGATGTTTGTCCTGTCTTAGAGTTGGCTATTTTCTTGTTGCCCAGGGTCTGTCGAATTATTGGAGGATAGGTCAGAAGGAACAGGTCCAATAGAAGCATAAGTGTCTGTGAGAGGAAATTGGAACATCTGGCGGTTGCTTCTCTGGAGCTGTCCTGGGTGTAGTAAGTTCCTGGACTTGCAAGATGCTGGAACACACCTATATATTTATTATAGGCAGAGAATAAGTTTAAACATGTTTAGGACAAAAGAAAAGTTTTTCCCTTAGGTGTACATTTGAAACCCAGAGGAATCCCACCTTTTAAAATAGGTAGTAAGAGGGAACTTTAGGCAGATTTATTTGTCAGGGAGGAGACTATTTGGTCCTTGAGAGGTAGTCCTGAGTGGGCTTCCTGTAGCTTATAAGTTTACAAAACAGATAACAGCATGAGTCAACAATATGAACATTTTAAAAGATCTCCAGAGCAAGAAAGAGGCTTGAGCACATGGGTGAAGCCCTGCGCAGCCGGGACACTGGTGCTCACAGAGAGAGTTAGATTTTATGAGGGTCTTATGGGTCGCATGTGAGTGGGAAAGCAGGCCTCACAGACAGGTTTCCTGAGGAATGGGGTCAGGCCTGCTTTTTCGTGGACACAAACCAGGAGCTAAAACAATGAGGAAGGGAGGAGGGGGAGGCCTAGGGATGAGGACAGACAGAATTATTGTTGTTTGCTTAGTGTAAATTAGACCAAAACATCCCAGGAAATGGGGACAGGCAGCAAAGACCTAAAGACCAGTGGTTGTGACTAGGGATTAATTGCTCTGACCAGTTCTCTCGCTATATTTAGAGCCGGTGCTCCTGAGACAGAGAACACCATATCCAGGCCCACCCTGACATTAAATTGTCTCAGAGAGAGAGAGAGAGAGAGAGAGAGAGAGAGAGAGAGAGAGAGAGAGAGAGAGACAGAGAGAGAGAGAGAGAGAGAGAGAGAGAGAGAGAGAGAGAGAGAGAGAGAGAGACAGAGAGAGAGAGTCTCGCTTAAGGGAAAAGGTCCTAGAATGAGAGTTAATAAAAAGTTCATCCCAAGAGGCAGCACAGGTTCAAAAGTTCAAGAACACTCCCCTGAAACCATGTGTACACCATAGAAAGTCAAGCTCTGATGTAAGGAAAACACACAGAGATTGAGTAGGTACTGCTCACTAACACGTGCTTGAAGAGGGCTCTCTCCTTGGTGGGCAGCTGTAAGTAGAACATCATAGAGATGGGGAGGCCTGCTGAAGTGATGGAAGTCCTGAGGTCCACAGCAGCCAGTAGGAGGTGGTCCGATGACATAGATGTTGTGGCAGCAGCTGCAAATCGAATCCCTATGATGCACTTGGAAGCAGCAGCAGATGTAATGGCAGGGCCCAACAGCAGGACGCACAGTGGCAGTCTCGGGTCATGAGCACAGAAGTGGCCTGCATGTGCATTCATCCCCTCCACAGTCAGCGCAAACGCACAGCACAGCCCATGTTGAAGAGCAACCGCAACTGCATCCCTGTCCCAGTGTGGACTGCGGACACTGCGAGGATGCTGTGGGAGCACACACTTCCTTCCATCTCCACCAAGGCTCCGTGCCTTAGGCCCGTGGGGGCCCAGGGTGGGCTGAGGGTTGCTCTGGGCAGCAGAGGCATGCAGTGGGAAAGGCCTATCCTCCACCCTGTGGTCAGTGGTGGGGTGGCAGGGACATCAGGCCATGTGGGCAGGGGGAGATCAAAATCCTCAGGCAGGGCATCTGAATCACAGCACCAGTGTAAAGTTTCCTGGTTCGATCACAGGTTTCGGCACCAATGTTAGGTTTTAAATCTCTGCCCGTGCCCAGACAGAACACACCCAGTCACCATGGTTTTACATGGAGAGGTTTAATGAGAGAAGAGTAGAAGAGTGGAAAGCTGGCTGGCCATGGACACATGGGTGGTAGGGGAAAGAGCATCGAAGAATACAGAGCTAGAGAGAAATAAGAGAGGGTAAGAGAGGGCAAGCAGCCCTTTAACACTGTCAGGTACAGATGGCTGTTGCCAGGAAGTGTGGGCTAAAACATACCTAGCGGTTCCCAGGTAGCTGGGGGTGGGGGAAAGTGGGATTGGAGCTTAGAATACCAACAGTATGTGAAGCTTTACAATTGGGACCTATAGGCAGACGCTTGGTTAATTCCTTTATACAGTCTTATGATAGATAGTCAGATACATTCAAAGGTGGATGAAACACTATGTGAAAAATCTCATTAATGTTAAAGCTCAGCATCTTGTAAGAGATTTATGCATTTTTACTCATTTTATTGAAAATATGAAATACCTTTAAAAACTTACTGTACCAATAAATCCTAAGAAAGTCATAGTACAAAATATATAATTTAAGCAACTTCAATGGCCAGAAAATTCTAGATGATTTTCAGATGTATTTACAAATACTTGTTAATTAAAAACAAAACAAAAATAAGGAAAATGTTTTGAAGGATAGAATGGAAAATAAAAATTTCAAAGGTCTACTATTTAAATAAAAACATACTTATAATTCTATTTATAAACTAAAATAAAAATGAACCACAAATGAAATATTAACAAACTTAGAGACACGCTGCTCTGATACATAGTTGGAAGATTTTAGACATGAAAAATAACATTTTCAAAAGAACAACTGATTACCGATTAGACACATCTTTTTTTTCTTTCTTTTTCTTTTTTCTTTTTTTCGGAGATGGGGACCGAACCCAGGGCCTTGCACTTGCTAGGCAAGTGCTCTACCTCTGAGCTAGATCCCCAACCCCGACTAGACACATCTTAACATGGTTTATACAAATTAATGGTGGCTCAGCATTCCTATTGAAGGAAATTTAATTCTCAAGAGCCTTTGATCTTTAAGAATAAAGATGACTGGTCATTAATCATTCATAAATCTATTAATATTTGTTTTCCTCATCTTTAATCCACACATTTACCCATATGTCTATTCATTATCTGTCTATCTCTATATATCATCTATAGTCTATGTAGTTATCATTTCTTATTTACAATTCGAATGTTATTCCCTTTCCCGGTTTCCAGGCAAACATCCCCCTAATCCCTCCCCCTCCCCTTCTTAATGGGTGTTCCCCTCCCCACCCTCCCCCATTGCCACCCTCCCCCCAACAATCAGGTTCACTGGGGGTTCAGTCATAGCAGGACCAAGGGCTTCCACTTCCACTGGTGCTCTAACAAGGCTATTCATTGCTACCTATGCAGTTGGAGCCCAGGGTCAGTCCATATTTAGTCTTTAGGTAGTGGCTTAGTCCCTGGAAGCTCTGGTTGCTTGGCATTGTTGTTCATAAGGGGTCTCGAGCCCCTTCAAGCTCTTCCAGTTCTTTCTCTGATGACTTCAAAGGGGGTCCTATTCTCAGTTCAGTGGTTTGCTGCTGGCATTCACCTCTGTATTTGCTGTATTCTGGGTGTGTCTCTCAGGAGAGATCTACATCCAGCTCCTGTCTGCCTGCACTTCTTTGCTTCATCCATCTTGTCTAAATGGATGGCTGTATATGTATGGGCCACATGTGGGGCAGGCTCTGAATGGGTGTTCCTTCTGTGTCTGTTTTAATCTTTGCCTCTCCCTTCCCTGCCAAGGGTATTCTTTTTCCTCATTTAAAGAAGGAGTGAAGCATTCACATTTTGATCATCCGTCTTGAGTTTCGTTTGTTCTAGGGATCTAGGGTAATTCAAGCATTTGGGCTAATAGCCACTTATCAATGAGTGCATACCATGTATGTCTTTCTGTGATTGGGTTAGCTCACTCAGGATGATATTTTCCAGTTCCAACCATTTGCCTACGAATTTCATAAACTCGTTGTTTTTGATAGCTGAGTAATATTCCATTGTGTAGATGTACCACATTTTCTGTATCCATTCCTCTGTTGAAGGGCATCTGGGTTCTTTCCAGTTTCTGGCTATTATAAATAAGGCTGCAATGAACATAGTGGAGCACGTGTCTCTTTTATTTGTTGAGGCATCTTTTGGGTATATGCCCAAGAGAGGTATAGCTGGATCCTCAGGCAGTTCAATGTCCAATTTTCTGAGGAACCTCCAGACTGATTTCCAGAATGGTTTTACCAGTCTGCAATCCCACCAACAATGGAGGAGTGTTTCTCTTTCTCCACATCCTCGCCAGCATCTGCTGTCACCTGAGTTTTTGATCTTAGCCATTCTCACTGGTGTGAGGTGAAATCTCAGGGTTGTTTTGATTTGCATTTCCCTTATGACTAAAGATGTTGAACATTTCTTTAGGTGTTTCTCAGCCATTTGGCATTCCTCAGCTGTGAATTCTTTGTTTAGTTCTGAACCCCATTTTTAATAGGGTTATTTGTCTCCCTGCGGTCTAACTTCTTGAGTTCTTTGTATATTTTGGATATAAGCCCTCTATCAGTTGTAGGATTGGTAAAGATCTTTTCCCAATCTGTTGGTTGCTGTTTTGTCCTAACCACAGTGTCCTTTGCCTTACAGAAGCTGTGCAGTTTTATGAAATCCCATTTGTCGATTCTTGATCTTAGAGCATAAGCATTGGTGTTTTGTTCAGGAAATTTTTTCCAGTGCCCATGTGTTCGAGATGCTGCCCTAGTATTTCTTCTATTAGTTTGAGTGTATCTGGTTTGATGTGGAGGTCCTTGATCCACTTGGACTTAAGCTTTGTACAGGGTGATAAGCATGGAGTGATTTGCATTCTTCTACATGTTGACCTCCAGTTGAACTAGCACCATTTGCTGAAAATGCTATCTTTTTTCCATTGAATGGCTTTGGATCCTCTGTCAAAAATCAAGTGACCATAGGTGTGTGGGTTCATTTCTGGGTCTTCAGTTCTGTTCCATTGGTCTATCTGTCTGTCTCTGTACCAATACCATGCAGTTTTTATCACTATTGCTCTGTAATATTGCTTGAGTTCAGGGATAGTGATTCCCCCTGAAGTCCTTTTATTGTTGAGAATAGTTTTAGCTATCCTGGGTTTTTTGTTATTCCAGATGAATTTGCAAATTGTTCTGTCTAACTCTTTGAAGAATTGGATTGGTATTTTGATGGGGATTGCATTGAATCTGAAGATCGCTTTTGGTAGAATGGCCATTTTTACTATATTAATCCTGCCAATCCATGAGCATGGGAGATCTTTTCATCTTCTGAGGTCTTCTTCAATTTCTTTCTTCAGAGTCTTGAAGTTCTTATTATACAGATCTTTTACTTGCTTGGTTAAAGTCACACCGAGGTACTTTATATTGTTTGGGTCTATTATGAAGGGTGTCGTTTCCCTAATTTCTTTCTCGGCTTTTTCTCTTTTGTGTAGAGGAAGGCTACTGATATATTTGAGTTAATTTTATACCCAGCCACTTTGCTGAAGTTGTTTATCAGCTTTAGTAGTTCTCTGGTGGAACTTTTGGGATCACTTAAACATAGTATCATATCATCTGCAAGTAGTGATATTTTGACTTCTTCTTTACCAATCTTCATCCCCTTGATTTCATTTTGTTGTCTGATTGCTCTGGCTAGAACTTCAAGAACTATGTTGAATAAGTAGGGAGAGAGTGGGAAGCCTTGTCTAGTCCCTGATTTTAGTGGGATTGCTTCAAGTTTCTCTCCATTTAGTTTAATGTTAGCAACTGGTTTGCTGTATATGGCTTTTACTATGTTTAGGTATGGGCCTTGAATTCCTATTCTTTCCAGGACTTTTATCATGAAGGGGTGTTGAATTTTGTCAAATGCTTTCTAAGCATCTAATGAAATGATCACGTGGTTTTGTTCTTTCAGTTTGTTTATATAATGGATCACGTTGATGGTTTTCCGTAAATTAAACCATCCCTGCATGCCTGGGATGAAGCCTACTTGATCATGGTGGATGATTGTTTTGATGTGCTCTTGGATTCGGTTTGCCAGAATTTTATTGAGTATTTTTGCATCGATATTCATAAGGGAAATTGGTCTGAAGTTCTCTTTCTTTGTTGGGTCTTTGTGTGGTTTAGGTATAAGGGTAATTGTGGCTTCATAGAAGGAATTCGGTAGTGCTCCATCTGTTTCAATTTTGTGGAATTGTTTGGATAGTATTGGTATCAGGTCTTCTATGAAGGTCTGATAGAATTCTGCACTAAACCTGTGGGGACATAGGCTGTTTTTGGTTGGGAGACCTTTAATGATGGCTTCTATTTCCTTAGGAGTTATGGGGTTGTTTATCTGGTTTATCTGTTCCTGATTTAACTTCGGTACCTGGTATCTGTCTAGGAAATTGTCCATTTCCTGCAGTTGTTCGAGTTTTGTTGAATATAGGCCTTTATAGTAAGATCTGATGATTTTTTGAATTTCCTCTGAATCTGTAGTTATGTCTCCCTTTTCATTTCTGATTTTGTTAATTTGGACACACTCTCTGTGTCCTCTTATTAGTCTGGCTAAGGGTTTATCTATCTTGTTGATTTTCTCAAAGAACCAACTTTTGGTTCTGTTGATTCTTTCTATGGTCCTTTTTGTTTCTACTTGGTTGATTTCAGCTCTGAGTTTGATTATTTCCTGCCTTCTACTCCTCCTGGGTGTATTTGCTTCTTTTTGTTCTAGAGCTTTTAGGTGTGCTGTCAAGCTGCTGACATATGCTCTTTCCTGTTTCTTTCTGCAGGCACTCAGCGCTATGAGTTTTCCTCTTAGCACAGCTTTCATTGTGTCCCATAAGTTTGGGTATGGTATACCTTCATTTTCATTAAATTCTAAAAAGTCCTTAAATTCTTTCTCTATTTCTTCCTTGACCAGGTTATCATTGAGTAGAGCATTGTTCAATTTCCACGTATATGTGGGCATTCTTTCCTTATTGTTATTGAAGACAAGTTTTAGGCCGTGGTGGTCTGATAGCACGCATGGGATTATTTCTATCCTTCTGTACCTGTTGAGGCCTGTTTTTTGACCAATTATATGGTCAATTTTTGAGAAAGTACCATGAGGAGCTGAGAAGAAGGTATATCCTTTTGCTTTAGGATAGAATGTTCTATAAACATCTGTTAAGTCCATTTGGCTCATGACTTCTCTTAGTCTGTCTACGTCTCTGTTTAATTTCTGTTTCCATGATCTGTCCATTGATGAGAGTGGGGTGTTGAAGTCTCCTACTATTATTGTGTGAGGTGCAATGTGTGTTTTGAGCTTTAGTAAGGTTTCTTTTACGTATGTAGGTGCCCTTGTATTTGGGGCATAGATATTTAGGATTGAGAGTTCATCTTGGTGGATTTTTCCTTTGATGAATATGAAGTGTCCTTCCTTATCTTTTTTGATGAATTTTAGTTGAAAATTGATTTTATTTGATATTAGAATGGCTACTCCAGCTTGCTTCTTCTGACCATTTGCTTGGAAAGTTGTTTTCCAGCCTTTCACTCTGAGGCAGTGTCTGTCTTTGCCTCTGAGGTGTGTTTCCCGTAGGCAGCAGAATGCAGGGTCCTCGTTGCATATCCAGTTTGTTAATCTTTGTGTTTTTATTGGGGAGTTGAGGCCATTGATGTTGAGAGATATTAAGGAATAGTGATTATTGCTTCCTGTTATATTCATATTTGGATGTGAGGTTATGTTTGTGTGCTTTCATTCTCTTTGTTTTGTTGCCAAGACGATTAGTTTCTTGTTTCTTCTAGGGTATAGCTTGCCTCCTTATGTTGGGTTTTACCATTTTTATCCTTTGTAGTGCTGGATTTGTAGAAAGATATTGTGTAAATTTGGTTTTGTCATGGAATATCTTGGGTTCTCCATCTATGTTAATTGAGAGTTTTGCAGGATACAGTATCCTGGGCTGGCATTTCTGTTCTCTTAGGGTCTGTATGACATCTGTCCAGGATCTTCTGGCTTTCATAGTCTCTGGTGAAAAGTCTGGTGTGATTCTGATAGGTCTGCCTTTATATGTTACTTGTCCTTTTTCCCTTACTGCTTTTAATATTCTTTCTTTATTTTGTGCATTTTGTGTTTTGACTATTATGTGACGGGAGGTGTTTCTTTTCTGGTCCAATCTATTTGGAGTTCTGTAGGCTTCTTGTATGCCTATGGGTATCTCTTTTTTTAGGTTAGGGAAGTTTTCTTCTATGATTTTGTTGAAGATATTTACTGGTCCTTTGAGCTGGGAGTCTTCACTCTCTTCTATAGGTATTATCCTTAGGTTTGATCTTCTCATCGAGTCCTGGATTTCCTGTATGTTTTGGTCTAGTAGCTTTTTCCGCTTTACATTATCTTTTTTTTTTTTTTTTATTAACTTGAGTATTTCTTATATACATTTCGAGTGTTATTCCCTTTCCCGGTTTCCGGGCAAACATCCCCCTCCCCCCTCCCCTTCCTTATGGGTGTTCCCCTCCCAACCCTCCCCCCATTACCGCCCTACCCCAATAGACTAGTTCACTGGGGGTTCAGTCTTAGCAGGACCCAGGGCTTCCCCTTCCACTGGTGCTCTTACTAGGATATTCATTGCTACCTATGGGGTCAGAGTCCAGGGTCAGTCCATGTATAGTCTTTAGGTAGTGGCTTAGTCCCTGGAAGCTCTGGTTGCTTGGCATTGTTGTACTTTTGGGGTCTCGAGCCCCTTCAAGCTCTTCCAGTTCTTTCTCTGATTCCTTCAATAGGGGACCTATTCTCAGTTCAGTGGTTTGCTGCTGGCATTCGCCTCTGTATTTGCTGTATTCTGGCTGTGTCTCTCAGGAGCGATCTACATCCAGCTCCTGTCGGTCTGCACTTCTTTGCTTCATCCATCTTGTCTAATTGGGTGGCTGTATATGTATGGGCCACATGTGGGGCAGGCTCTGAATGGGTGTTCCTTCTGTGTCTGTTTTAATCTTTGCCTCTCCCTTCCCTGCCAAGGGTATTCTTTTTCCTCATTTAAAGAAGGAGTGAAGCATTCACATTTTGATCATCCGTCTTGAGTTTCGTTTGTTCTAGGGATCTAGGGTAATTCAAGCATTTGGGCTAATAGCCACTTATCAATGAGTGCTTACCATGTATGTCTTTCTGTGATTGGGTTAGCTCACTCAGGATGATATTTTCCAGTTCCAACCATTTGCCTACGAATTTCATAAACTCGTTGTTTTTGATAGCTGAGTAATATTCCATTGTGTAGATGTACCACATTTTCTGTATCCATTCCTCTGTTGAAGGGCATCTGGGTTCTTTCCATTTTCTGGCTATTATAAATAAGGCTGCGATGAACATAGTGGAGCACGTGTCTCTTTTATATGTTGAGGCATCTTTTGGGTATATGCCCAAGAGAGGTATAACTGGATCCTCAGGCAGTTCAATGTACAATTTTCTGAGGAACCTCCAGACTGATTTCCAGAATGGTTTTACCAGTCTGCAATCCCACCAACAATGGAGGAGTGTTCCTCTTTCTCCACATCCTCGCCAGCATCTGCTGTCACCTGAGTTTTTGATCTTTGCCAATCGCACTGGTGTGAGGTGAAATCTCAGGGTTGTTTTGATTTGCATTTCCCCTATCACTAAAGATGTTGAACATTTCTTTAGGTGTTTCTCAGCCATTCGGCATTCCTCAGCTGTGAATTCTTTGTTTAGCTCTGAACCCCATTTTTTAATAGGGTTATTTGTTTGCCTGCGGTCTAACTTCTTGAGTTCTTTGTATATTTTGGATATAAGGCCTCTATCTGTTGTAGGATTGGTAAAGATCTTTTCCCAATCTGTTGGTTGCCGTTTTGTCCTAACCACAGTGTCCTTTGCCTTACAGAAGCTTTGCGTTTTATGAGATCCCATTTGTCGATTCTTGATCTTAGAGCATAAGCCATTGGTGGTTTGTTCAGGAAATTTTTTCCCGTGCCCGTGTGTTCCAGATGTTTCCCTAGTTTTTCTTCTATTAGTTTGAGTGTGTCTGGTTTGATGTGGAGGTCCTTGATCCACTTGGACTTAAGCTTTGTACAGGGTGATAAGCATGGATCGATCTGCATTCTTCTACATGTTCCCCTCCAGTTGAACCAGCACCATTTGCTGAAAATGCTATCTTTTTTCCATTGGATGGTTTTGGCTCCTTTGTCAAAAATCAAGTGACCATAGGTGTGTGGGTTCATTTCTGGGTCTTCAATTCTATTCCCTTGGTCTATCTGTCTGTCTCTGTAACAATACCATGCAGTTTTTATCAGTACTGCTCTGTAATACTGCTTGAGTTCAGGGATAGTGATTCCCCCTGAAGTCCTTTTATTGTTGAGGATAGCTTTAGCTATCCTGGGTTTTTTGTTATTCCAGATGAATTTGCAAATTGTTCTGTCTAACTCTTTGAAGAATTGGATTGGTATTTTGATGGGGATTGCATTGAATCTGTAGATTGCTTTTGGTAAAATGGCCATTTTTACTATATTAATCCTGCCAATCCATGAGCATGGGAGATCTTTCCATCTTCTGAGGTCTTCTTCAATTTCTTTCCTCAGTGTCTTGAAGTTCTTATTGTACAGATCTTTTACTTGCTTGGTTAAAGTCACACCGAGGTACTTTATATTATTTGGGTCTATTATGAAGGGTGTCGTTTCTCTAATTTCTTTCTCGGCTTGTTTCTCTTTTGTATAGAGGAAGGCAACTGATTTATTTGAGTTAATTTTATACCCAGCCACTTTGCTGAAGTTGTTTATCAGCTTTAGTAGTTCTCTGGTGGAACTTTTGGGATCACTTAAATATACTATCATGTCATCTGCAAATAGTGATATTTTTATCTCTTCTTTTCCGATCTGTATCCCTTTGATCTCCTTTTGTTGTCTGATTGCTCTGGCTAGAACTTCAAGAACTATATTGAATAAGTAGGGAGAGAGTGGGCAGCCTTGTCTAGTCCCTGATTTTAGTGGGATTGCTTCAAGTTTCTCTCCATTTAGTTTAATGTTAGCAACTGGTTTGCTGTATATGGCTTTTACTATGTTTAGGTATGGGCCTTGAATTCCTATTCTTTCCAGGACTTTTATCATGAAGGGGTGTTGAATTTGTCAAATGCTTCCTCAGCATCTAATGAAATGATCATGTGGTTCTGTTCTTTCAGTTTGTTTATATAATGGATCACGTTGATGGTTTTCCGTATATTAAACCATCCCTGCATGCCTGGGATGAAGCCTACTTGATCATGGTGGATGATTGTTTTGATGTGCTCTTGAATTCGGTTTGCCAGAATTTTATTGAGTATTTTTGCGTCGATATTCATAAGGGAAATTGGTCTGAAGTTCTCTTTCTTTGTTGGGTCTTTGTGTGGTTTAGGTATAAGAGTAATTGTGGCTTCGTAGAAGGAATTCGGTAGGGCTCCATCTGTTTCAATTTTGTGGAATAGTTTGGATAATATTGGTATGAGGTCTTCTATGAAGGTTTGATAGAATTCTGCACTAAACCCGTCTGGACCTGGGCTCTTTTTGGTTGGGAGACCTTTAATGACTGCTTCTATTTCCTTAGGAGTTATGGGATTGTTTAACTGGTTTATCTGTTCCTGATTTAACTTCGATACCTGGTATCTGTCTAGGAAATTGTCCATTTCCTGAAGATTTTCAAATTTTGTTGAATATAGGTTTTAATAGTAAGATCTGATGATTTTTTGAATTTCCTCTGAATCTGTAGTTATGTCTCCCTTTTCATTTCTGATTTTGTTAATTTGGACGCACTCTCTGTGTCCTCTCGTTAGTCTGGCTAATGGTTTATCTATCTTGTTGATTTTCTCAAAGAACCAACTTTTGGTTCTGTTTATTCTTTCTATTGTCCTTGTTGTTTCTACTTGGTTGATTTCAGCTCTGAGTTTGATTATTTCCTGCCTTCTACTCCTCCTGGGTGTATTTGCTTCTTTTTGTTCTAGAGCTTTTAGGTGTGCTGTCAAGCTGCTGACATATGCTCTTTCCTGTTTCTTTCTGCAGGCACTCAGCGCTATGAGTTTTCCTCTTAGCACAGCTTTCATTGTGTCCCATAAGTTTGAGTATGTTGTATCTTCATTTTCATTAAATTCTAAAAAGTTTTTAATTTCTTTCTTTATTTCTTCCTTGACCAGGTTATCGTTGAGTAGAGCATTGTTCAATTTCCACGTATATGTGGGCATTCTTCCCTTATTGTTATTGAAGACCAGTTTTAGGCCGTGGTGGTCCGATAGCACGCATGGGATTATTTCTATCTTTCTGTACCTGTTGAGGCCCGTTTTTTGACCAATTATATGGTCAATTTTGGAGAAAGTACCATGAGGAGCTGAGAAGAAGGTATATCCTTTTGCTTTAGGATAGAATGTTTTATAAATATCTGTTAAGTCCATTTGGCTCATGACTTCTCTTAGTCTGTCTACGTCTCTGTTTAATTTCTGTTTCCATGATCTGTCCATTGATGAGAGTGGGGTGTTGAAATCTCCCACTATTATTGTGTGAGGTGCAATGTGTGTTTTGAGCTTTAGTAAGGTTTCTTTTACATATGTAGGTGCCCTTGTATTTGGGGCATAGATATTTAGGATTGAGAGTTCATCTTGGTGGATTTTTCCTTTGATGAATATGAAGTGTCCTTCCTTATCTTTTTTGATGACTTTTAGTTGGAAATTGATTTTATTTGATATTAGAATGGCTACTCCAGCTTGCTTCTTCTGACCATTTGCTTGGAAAGTTGTTTTCCAGCCTTTCACTCTGAGGTAGTGTCTGTCTTTGTCTCTGAGGTGTGTTTCCTGTAGGCAGCAGAATGCAGGGTCCTCGTTGCATATCCAGTTTGTTAATCTATGTCTTTTTATTGGGGAGTTGAGACCATTGATATTGAGAGATATTAAGGAATAGTGATTATTGTTTCCCTTTATATTCATATTTGGATGTGAGGTTATGTTTGTGTGCTTTCATTCTCTTTGTTTTGTTGCCAAGACGATTAGTTTCTTGCTTCTTCTAGGGTATAGCTTGCCTCCTTATGTTGGGCTTTACCATTTATTATCCTTTGTAGTGCTGGATTTGTAGAAAGATATTGTGTAAATTTGGTATTGTCATGGAATATCTTGGTTTCTCCATCAATGTTAATTGAGAGTTTTGCTGGATACAGTAACCTGGGCTGGCATTTGTGTTCTCTTAGGGTCTGTATGACATCAGTCCAGGATCTTCTGGCCTTCATAGTTTCTGGCGAGAAGTCTGGTGTGATTCTGATAGGTCTCCCTTTATATGTTACTTGACCTTTTTCCCTTACTGCTTTTAATATTCTTTCTTTATTTTGTGCGTTTGGTGTTTTGACAATTATGTGACGGGAGGTGTTTCTTTTCTGGTCCAATCTATTTGGAGTTCTGTAGGCTTCTTGTATGCCTATGGTTATCTCTTTTTTTAGGTTAGGGAAGTTTTCTTCTATGATTTTGTTGAAGATATTTACTGGTCCTTTGAGCTGGGAGTCTTCACTCTGTTCTATACCTATTATCCTTAGGTTTGATCTTCTCATTGAGTCCTGGATTTCCTGTATGTTTTGGACCAGTAGCTTTTTCCGCTTTACATTATCTTTGACAGTTGAGTCAATGATTTCTATGGAATCTTCTGCTCCTGAGATTCTCTCTTCCATCTCTTGTATTCTGTTGGTGAAGCTTGTATCTACAGCTCCTTGTCTCTTCTTTTGGTTTTCTATATCCAGGGTTGTTTCCATGTGTTCTTTCTTGATTGCTTCTATTTCCATTTTTAATTCTTTCAACTGTTTGATTGTGTTTTCCTGGAATTCTTTCAGGGATTTTTGCGATTCCTCTCTGTAGGCTTCTACTTGTTTATTAATGTTTTCCTGTGTTTCCCTAAGTGTGTTCATGTCTTTCTTGAAGTCCTCCAGCATCATGATCAAATATGATTTTGAAACTAGATCTTGCTTTTCTGGTGTGTTTGGATATTCCATGTTTGTTTTGTTGGGAGATTTGGGCTCCGATGATGGCATGTAGTCTTGGTTTCTGTTGCTTGGGTTCCTGCGCTTGCCTCTCGCCATCAGATTATCTCTAGTGTTACTTTGTTCTGCTATTTCTGACAGTGGCTAGACTGTCCTATAAGCCTGTGTGTCAGGAGTGCTGTAGACCTGTTTTCCTCTCTTTCAGTCAGTTATGGGGACAGAGTGTTCTGCTTTCGGGCGTGTAGTTTTTCCTCTCTACAGGTCTTCAGCTGTTCCTGTGGGCCTGTGTCTTGAGTTCACCAGGCAGCTTTCTTGCAGCAGAAAATTTGGTCTTACCTGTGGTCCCGAGGCTCAAGTTCGCTCGTGGGGTGCTGCGCAGGGGCTCTCTGCAGCAGCAGCAACCAGGAAGCCCTGTGCCGCCCCTTCCGGGAGCTTCAGTGCACCAGGGTTCCAGATGGTCTTTGGCTTTTTCCTCTGGTGTCCGAGATGTGTGCAGGGAGCAGTCTCTTCTGGTTTCCCAGGCTTGTCTGCCTCTCTGAAGGTTTAGCTCTCCCTCCCATGGGATTTGGGTGCAGAGAACTGTTTATCCGGTCTGTTTCTTTCAGGTTCCAGCGGTGTCTCAGGCAGGTGTCCTGCCGCTCCTGGGCCCTCCCCCACGGGAGCCCAGAGGCCTTATACAGTTTCCTCTTGGGCCAGGGATGTGGGCAGGGGTGGGCAGTGTTGGTGGTCTCTTCTGCTCTGCAGCCTCAGGAGTGCCCACCTGACCAGGCAGTTGGGTCTCTCTCTCACCGGGTCTGGGAGCAGAGAGCTGCTGCGGGCCGGGATCCGCGGGTGTGGGACTTCTGGTAAACACAGAACGTGCCCGGTCCTAGAGAAATTCTGCTTCCGTGTGTCCCAAGCTCACCAGGCAGCTTTCTTGCAGCAGAAAATTTGGTTTTACCTGTGGTCGCGAGGCTCAGGTTCGCTCGTGGGGTGCTGCCCAGGGGCTCTCTGCAGCGGCAGCAACCAGGAAGACCTGTGCCGCCCCTTCCGGGAGCTTCAGTGCACCAGGGTTCCAGATGGTCTTTGGCTTTTTCCTCTGGCGTCCGAGATGTGTGTGCAGGGAGCAGTCTCTTCTGGTTTCCCAGGCTTGTCTGCCTCTCTGAAGGTTTAGCTCTCCCTCCCACGGGATTTGGGTGCAGAGAACTGTTTATCCGGTCTGTTTATTTCAGGTTCTGGCGGTGTCTCAGGCAGGTGTCCTGCCCCTCCTGGGCCCTCCCCCACGGGAGCCCAGAGGCCTTATACAGTTTCCTCTTGGGCCAGGGATGTGGGCAGGGGTGAGCAGTGTTGGTGGTCTCTTCCGCTCTGCAGCCTCAGGAGTGCCCACCTGACCAGGCGGTTGGGTCTCTCTCTCACCGGGTCTGGGCTACATTATCTTTGACAGTTAAGTTAATGATTTATATGGAATCTTCTGCTCCTGAGATTCTCTTCCATCTCTTGTATTCTGTTGGTGAAGCTTGTATCTACAGCTCCTTGTCTCTTCTATTGGTTTTCTATATCCAGGGTTGTTTCCATGTGTTCTTTCTTGATTGCTTCTATTTCCATTTTTAATTCCTTCAACTGTTTGTTTGTGTTTTCCTGGAATTCTTTCAGGGATTTTTGTGACTCCTCTCTATGGGCTTCTACTTGTTTATTTATGTTTTCCTGGAATTCTTTCAGGTATTATTTTGATTCCTCTCTGAAGGCTTCTACTTGTTTATTAATGTTTTCCTGTGTTTCTCTAAGGGAGTTCTTCACGTCTTTCTTTTTTTTTTTTTTTTTTTTTCCTCTTCCCTTAAAAAATATTTTTTTTTTTTTTTTTTTTTTTTTATTAACTTGAGTATTTCTTATATACATTTCGAGTGTTATTCCCTTTCCCGGTTTCCGGGCAAACATCCCCCTCCCCCCTCCCCTTCCTTATGGGTGTTCCCCTCCCAACCCTCCCCCCATTGCCGCCCTCCCCCCATAGACTAGTTCACTGTGGGTTCAGTCTTAGCAGGACCCAGGGCTTCCCCTTCCACTGGTGCTCTTACTAGGATATTCATTGCTACCTATGGGGTCAGAGTCCAGGGTCAGTCCATGTATAGTCTTTAGGTAGTGGCTTAGTCCCTGGAAGCTCTGGTTGCTTGGCATTGTTGTACTTTTGGGGTCTCGAGCCCCTTCAAGCTCTTCCAGTTCTTTCTCTGATTCCTTCAATAGGGGACCTATTCTCAGTTCAGTGGTTTGCTGCTGGCATTCGCCTCTGTATTTGCTGTATTCTGGCTGTGTCTCTCAGGAGCGATCTACATCCGGCTCCTGTCGGTCTGCACTTCTTTGCTTCATCCATCTTGTCTAATTGGGTGGCTGTATATGTATGGGCCACATGTGGGGCAGGCTCTGAATGGGTGTTCCTTCAGTCTCTGTTTTAATCTTTGCCTCTCCCTTCCCTGCCAAGGGTATTCTTTTTCCTCATTTAAAGAAGGAGTGAAGCATTCACATTTTGATCATCCGTCTTGAGTTTCGTTTGTTCTAGGGATCTAGGGTAATTCAAGCATTTGGGCTAATAGCCACTTATCAATGAGTGCATACCATGTATGTCTTTCTGTGATTGGGTTAGCTCACTCAGGATGATATTTTCCAGTTCCAACCATTTGCCTACGTCTTTCTTGAAGTCCTCCAGCATCATGATCAAATATGATTTTGAAACTAGATCTTGCTTTTCTCGTGTGTTTGGATATTCTGTGTTTGCTTTGGTGGAAGAATTAGGCTCCGATGATGCCATGTAGTCTTGGTTTCTGTTGCTTGGGTTTCTGTGCTTGCCTCTAGCCATCAGATTATCTCTAGTCTTACTTTGTTCTGCTATTTCTGACAGTGGCTAGACTGTCCTATAAGCCTGTGTGTCAGAAGTGCTGTAGACCTGTTTTCCTGTTTTCTTTCAGCCAGTTATGGGGACAGAGTGTTCTACTTTCGGGCATTTAGTTTTTCCTATCTACATGTCTTCAGCTGTTCCTGTGGGCCTGTGTCTTGATTTCACCAGGCAGGTCGCTTGCAGCAGATAAGTTGGTCTTACCTGTGGTTCCGAGGCTCAAGTTTGCTCGTGGGGTGTTGCTTATGAGCTCCCCGTGGTGGTAGCAACCAGGAAGATCTGCACAGCCCTTTCCGGGAGCTTCTGTGCACCAGGGTTCCAGATGGCATTTGGTGTTTTCCTCTGGAGTCAGAGATGTGGGCCGAGTGAAGTCTCTTCTGGTTTCCCAGGCTTGTCTGCCTCTCTGAAGGTTTAGCTCTCCCTCCCTCAGGATTTGGGTGCAGAGAACTGTTTATCCGGTCGGTCCCTTCAGGTTCTGGTGGTGTCTGCTAATTTCTAATAGAAGAATTCTCCCCAGCTTCAGAGGTTTACCTTTGGCTTAGCTTAGCTTAATCCTTTACTGAAATTTCTGTCTTTTGTTTATTATATAATTTTCTCTTTAACTAAGTCATTAATTGCAAATTCTCTTTAATTTTTTGAAGTAAAATCATTTTCCGGTTACGAGAATAGCCTTTAATCACTAAGTGTTTAACGTGATAGTGTAGAGATCACTGGAATTTAAAAAAAACATACAGAAGAAAAAAGAGACAGACAGACAGAAAGAGAGAGAGAAAGAAAAAAGAAAGAGAGAAAGAAAGAAAGAAGAAAAAAAGGAAAGAAAAGCCAAGCTGACCATGGTAGCATATGCTCATAATACCAGAACTATGAAAGTGGCCTATACCAGCATAAGAAAACGACTGGCCAGCTATCCTAGAGTTTTCCCATTTGGGTAAAAATCTATGGTAGACAGCACATAAAAAACAAAGCCTAAGTTTTTCCACTGAATTCAAATTGCATGTGTATGTTCTGTCTGTCTGTCTGTCTGTCTGTCTGTCTGTCTGTCTCTCTCTCTCTCTCTCTCTCTCACACACACACACACACACACACACACACACACACACACACAAAGAATTCCATATACATATATCCTGAATTAGATCTGCAGAGACAGTGTTTGAAATAAGGTCTCCTTTACAAGTCCTGGAGTAATGGACATATGATTGTCAGTAAGAATGAAAAGAAAGTTGTTATTTAAGCCAGTTCAACATCCAAATGTCCAGAGACTAACCTCTAGCTTCACTTATGACTCAGTTTCATGTCATAGTCTCATTTCTTGGTGATAACAATGTCCATAATTGGACGGGTTTATCCCTTAATTGATCCATTCAATACCCTTCTGTGCTAATTCTTTATTGCCAAATATACTTCATCAATAGAAAGATGCACAATGGAATATTACTCAGCTATCAAAAACAACGAGTTTATGAAATTCGTAGGCAAATGGTTGGAACTGGAAAATATCATCCTGAGTGAGCTAACCCAATCACAGAAAGACATACATGGTATGCACTCATTGATAAGTGGCTATTAGCCCAAATGCTTGAATTACCCTAGATCCCTAGAACAAACGAAACTCAAGACGGATGATCAAAATGTGAATGCTTCACTCCTTCTTTAAATGAGGAAAAAGAATACCCTTGGCAGGGAAGGGAGAGGCAAAGATTAAAACAGAGACTGAAGGAACACCCATTCAGAGCCTGCCCCACATGTGGCCCATACATATACAGCCACCCAATTAGACAAGATGGATGAAGCAAAGAAGTGCAGACCGACAGGAGCCGGATGTAGATCGCTCCTGAGAGACACAGCCAGAATACAGCAAATACAGAGGCGAATGCCAGCAGCAAACCACTGAACTGAGAATAGGTCCCCTATTGAAGGAATCAGAGAAAGAACTGGAAGAGCTTGAAGGGGCTCGAGACCCCAAAAGTACAACAATGCCAAGCAACCAGAGCTTCCAGGGACTAAGCCACTACCTAAAGACTATACATGGACTGACCCTGGACTCTGACCCCATAGGTAGCAATGAATATCCTAGTAAGAGCACCAGTGGAAGGGGAAGCCCTGGGTCCTGCTAAGACTGAACCCACAGTGAACTAGTCTATGGGGGGAGGGCGGCAATGGGGGGAGGGTTGGGAGGGGAACACCCATAAGGAAGGGGAGGGGGGAGGGGGATGTTTGCCCGGAAACCGGGAAAGGGAATAACACTCGAAATGTATATAAGAAATACTCAAGTTAATAAAAAAAAAAAAAAAAAGAAAGATGCAGTAACAGAAGGTCCTTAAGAAAATATTAGAACAAAGTCTTATTTTCTCTATTACTATACTGAGTCAACTGATGCTCTTCTATTTATTGTTCTAGTTTGCTTTCTGCTGCTGTGATGAACACCATTACCTAAAGTAAATTTGAAGAAGAAATAATATTTCTGAATTATATTTCCAGGTCACAATTAAGCATTGAGTGAATTTAACAAAAACAAACAAACAAACAAAAAACAAAAAACAAAAACAAAACAAAACAAAACAAAAAAACCCAAATAGGAACTGAAGCAGAGTGCAAGGAGGAATGCCACTTACTGGCTTGCTTACAGGCATTTTATTAGCTATCCTTTTTATATAGCATCAGCCTCCCTAACTAGTGATGTTGCTGTCCACAGTGAACTGAGCCCTCCCATATCATTACTAATCAAGACAACATTTCACAAACATATACAGAGACCAATATGATCCAGTTAAGCAATTACGTGAGGTTCCCTCTTCCCCGGTTAATCTCAGATTTTTATAATTGAAAAGGAAGCTGAATAAGGATAACCTTCTAATTTTATTCAAGATCCATTTTGTGCCAGTTATTTCCATATATTCCATTTATAATTTAAAGATTGTGAAAAACTTCCCATGTTGTATATCTATTGCATTGACTCACTATTACTTTCACCATGAACTCTGTAAAGCATGCTCTCTTCTAAGGTTGTGTTTCACTGACTCCCCCTCTAAAGGAATATGATGATGCATATTGTCTACTTGATAGGATCTAGAATCCACTAGGAGAAAAATCTCCAAGAATATCTATGAATGAAATTTTAGATTGGGTTAATTTAGGTGAAGAGAAACTCCCTGTGTTTGGACCATGACATTCCACGGGCTGGGTCCTGGAATAGACAATCTAAATGTGAGCCCTCACCTTTTTTGACACCTGACTGTAAATGCAGTATGAACAACTGCCTCATGATCCCATGGCTATGTTTTCCCAATATGATAGCCTTTGTCCTGAAACCATGTGTCAACATAAATCCTTATTTCTGATATTTACTTTATCAGATATATTTTCTGTATTTGGTCTTGGAAATGAAAAAAAAAAGTATCTAGTAAAAAGAAACATTGTCTTACTGGGAACTTCTTGACCTGTTGTACCAGTTTCTCCTTGGCCTTCAACAACATTCATTTTTTCTGAGGAGGCATATAATCTAAACCCCAGCATTCCTTATTGCTTTTTGAGGAAAGTTCCTCTATTTGTGTACAAATCTTTAAATATAATTAACTTTTTACCTATATTTATCTCAACTCCTCCTCCAACCTCCTATACCTTGTACCATCTTTTAACTTTGTTTTTCCAAAATAATTTATGTGCCATACTCCTACCAAATATTCAGTATTCTGTGTGGCAGTATGTTCTCTGTATACTACTTCTGGGTTGTCCTTCATATTCCAAAATGTCTCCAAGGAGTACTTCACTTCAATCAGCACCTCCATCCTTCTCTTACTTCCTATAACCTATCTTATATACATTACATTTACAGTTGGCTTATGTTTATTTTCATTCCTCCCCTCCTTGCCAGTTATTTCCTCAACATTACCTGTAAATTTTTGCCTGGGTATATATCCAACTTTTACTGTGTTTTTTTTTTTTTAACTCAGCAGCTACCTGAGGCAGAAAAAAAAAATCACATTACATCCCAACTGAGTGTACTTTAAATTTATTATTTGTACTCTAACAAGGTACCTATGTAATTTACTCTTTCGCTATCCAAAATGAATCTTTACCCTGGTCTTCATTTCTTAAAATACCAAAATCATTTCTCCCTGCAACTCCAGCTCCTCACTCTTTTCTCAGAAAATGGATGGAAACAATGAATGTCTGCCACCCATGTCACCAAATCTATCAACCCCTGTTCTCTTTCTCTAATCAGGTTTCCCCTATAGGAAATAAATTCAAATCCTATCCAGGAAGATAGCTCCATTTGTGACCTATGCCCTGTATATTCTGGTCTCTGATGTGCTTCCTCATGTAAGTTTTCCTATTTAATTTCATTGTATCTCTATTGTCTCACCCACATGGGTTTGAAACTGTATCTAATAAGTACTAAACAGAAATTAAAGATTCTCTGAATTTACATTACTTCTTAGGTACCAGACACTCACCTTCTGCTTTTACGTAAAATGATCAGGATTTTATGGCGTATTTGTTTCCATCTTATCCTTGCTGCAGTTGTTCCTCACTGCCCTAAGTTGCCTTTGTCTATCAATCTGACTGAATTAATACTTCTAAGCTTTCACCTTATTCTCTCTTTGGCACTGGCTACACTTGATGACTCCATAGCTTTTTTGTTTTTTTTTTAATTTATTTAATACTTAAAAATAATTATTTGGTTTCCAGGCAAACATCCCCTTCCCCCCTCCCCTTCCTTATGGGTGTTCCCCTCCCAACCCTCCCCCCATTGCCGCCCTCCCCCCAACAGTCTAGTTCACTGGGGGTTCAGTCTTAGCAGGACCCAGGGCTTCCCCTTCCACTGGTGCTCTTACTAGGGTATTCATTGCTACCTATGAGGTCAGAGTCCAGGGTCAGTCCATGTATAGTCTTTAGGTAGTGGCTTAGTCCCTGGAAGCTCTGGTTGGTTGGCATTGTTGTACATATGGGGTCTCGAGCCCCTTCAAGCTCTTCCAGTTCTTTCTCTGATTCCTTCAACGGGGGTCCTATTCTCAGTTCAGTGGTTTGCTGCTGGCATTCGCCTCTGTATTTGCTGTATTCTGGCTGTGTCTCTCAGGAGCGATCTACATCCGGCTCCTGTCGGTCTGCACTTCTTTGCTTCATTCATCTTGTCTAATTGGGTGGCTGTATATGTATGGGCCACATGTGGGGCAGGCTCTGAATGGGAGTTCCTTCAGTCTCTGTTTTAATCTTTGCCTCTCTATTCCCTGCCAAGGGTATTCTTGTTCCCCTTTTAGAGAAGACTCCATAGTTTTTAATTAAGTTATTTATTTATTTTTACATCAAAAGTGTTGACCCCTTTTCAGTCGCCCTTTATAGAGTCTCTCCTCAATCTCCACTATATGCATCTTTAAGCAAATACAATCACTTGTGTAAAATATTTTTCTGTTAATTATTACTGTGTGTACATCTATGCTTACATGTGAATGTGTGTGATTTAGATGTAGTAGTCTATGTGCTGCATTAAAAATGTGGAGGGCAGAGGACTAATTTGTGGATTTGGTTCTTTCTTCACATATTTTTATGAATTCTGGGGATGAAATTCAAGTTACCAGGCCTGTGTGGCAAGTGCCTTTTTCTTTCCAACCATGAGCATACAATTACTCATGCATTTACTACTAGTTTTGTGGCACTTTTTATTTTCTAACCACTGACTTGTACAGCTGCACAAGGCTCAAATTTGAAAGACTTCTAACCAACAATCACAGCCTATGTGGATTTCCCATTCTTTCTTTGTGTGCAAGTACTTGTGTGAGTGCATGCACATGTGCATTCACCTGTCTGTGGAGGACAAAGGAGCAATCTAGCTGATATTCAGCAGCTTTGATTCACCTTGTTTTGTTACTTAAGGATTTTCATGAGCCTCAAATTCTCCAAGTAGGCTAGACTGACTGGCTACTGAATTTCATGGAAGTATAAGTCTATTTATTATAACCTGTTTTAAGCTCCCTCTCCTCAGAAGTACGGCATGTATAATACTGTGAAATATTAATGAAATTCTTTCTTTTCTGCAAAAGAGTATTACATCAGTTTCTCTGTCCTTAAGTAATTACAGTTAGCCTTTTTATATATTAAGCAAAGTATCTGTCTCAGTATAACTTTCCAGTTATTCTCCATTTATTATAATGGGAATGGTGTTTGAGTGTGTCTGTGTTCACTTAGGTATAGATGTACACGTGAGTGGCTGCACATGCACATTCATTCATGTAGAGGATAGAGATCAACTTTCAGAGTTGTTCGTCATGAGCTCTAGTCACCTTATTTGGGGAGAAAAATTTCTCACTTTGTTATGTAGCTTGGCAGTTTAGCTATATTGTTTACAAGAAGTCCCCCAGGACTTCACATGTCTCTGCACTTCTATGACTAAGATTACAAGTATGAATTACCATTCTCAGCTTTTTACATGGGTTTGGTTGCAGATCAGACATGGATCTTCATATGTATGTAGGTGACAGTGGATACTAGCTGAAGATACAGAAAAAAACTCAACAATGTACCTTATAGTAAGCATGGAAGTCCTTGTGTTAAAAAATAAGCACTAAGGGAACCAGCAATGTTAAACACACAGAATTGTCTCTTCAAAGGGAGAGAGTTATAACCTGTTTTAAGCCAAAAATTTTGGAAAATGATATAGTTAATAGTCTGGGGAACTTTACATTATCTTTATAGCTAAAACCACACCAAATAATCCCCCAGATCTTGGTCATGAGCTTGTTTTCTCAGTTAATCTAGCAAAACTATCTTTAGATTTATGCCACTTATACTTTACAGAGAGATTTGTGTAATAATGTCTTAAGCATTGTTTTGTATGTAAGGTTGAGTTAATTTTCACCAAATTTCCAAATAATGCTATGCTTAAATATGTCTAAACCTAAATACTCTGGAAGATTAACCGAAACCTGCTACTGAGTCTTATTGAACCGAATTGTTGAAACAAATTACCTTCTTACTTCCAACAAGTCTGTTACTGTGGTGGCTATGGTGGTCACAGAGATTGTCATGTTGCATAGTTCCCATTTTTTCTTCTGTAACAGCACGGGAAGAATACCTATCCCTCTTATATTATACTAGATATTTAAAGCGACAAATACATTCCCAGGTTGTCCATATATTCTGACCAATGCTAGAGTAGAAAACAAACAAGCAAACAAACAGTTTCAAAGTTCCTAAACTTTAAGATCTAAACTTTAAGAATGTGTCCAGCACAATAGAATTTCCAAACTGTGATGGGTTATATATCAGAATCATCATGTAGTGAATGAATCATACTTCTAACTCTCCCCAGTTCTCCTGCAACATTCTCCTATCTGTGGTAGATCTTCTTGGTTCTTAAAGCACTACTCTTCAAGATATTTTCCCTATATTTTCTAGATCCTTGCTGCCTTCTTCCAAATTAGTCCTAGTAGTTAGATTAATTTTCAGTTCTCTCCAGACTTCAGTGCTAGAAATCATCCCTTGGTGTAATACAGAATGCATCAGTGAGTCCTCATCACCTCTAGATGTGTGATTTTTGCTCAATGAAAAGAGTGAACGTCTCAGAGGCAAGACTTTAGCAATCTTATAAAAATATCAAGTTCTGGGATAAAATTCCACTTCACATGTGTCTATCATTCTGTTTTTCAATTTCAACTGAGCTATTGCTTTCTTGATTCTAGATCTTCTTATTATTATACATCTAATTTATATTGTGCCATTAATTAGATTTAAAGTACCACAATTTTGGTAATACATTTCCTTTTATAATCTAGATTTATGTCAAATTTGCTATGTAGCCAAAAATGGCTTTGGATTCCTTCCTTTTTCTTTTCTTTTTTTTTTTTTTTTTTTTTGGTTCTTTTTTTCGGAGCTGGGGACCAAACCCGGGGCCTTGCGCTTCCTAGGCAAGCGCTCTACCACTGAGCTAAATCCCCAACCCCGATTCCTTCCTTTTTCAATTTCTATGATTACAGCCAGGTACTATCAGCCTCATTTATAAGCTGCTGAAGATCAAATCCAGACTCTTATGAATTCTTAGCAATTATTCTACTAAATAAGCTACACCCCACACAGTGTCATACTTCACTGTTTCTACTTTTCTTAACATATTAGGACAGCACCTTTAACTTAATCAATCAACTGTCATTAATGATTACAAATTGTAAGGATATAACATTATCATTTTCCATATGTCCATCAGCCTTGATGCAGTCATTAATGGGGACAAGTATAAAGATTTACTTGAATCTGACTCCACATAAGTTACTTTCAATGCTGGGTTCCCAAAGTTGGGGAGCAAAGAATTAAGCAGCACATTGTTTAACAGATGCATAGATGCTAAGTTGGTTTGACTTTTAAATGAAAGAGTGTTGTCCTCCTTAAAACCAAACCACCTGGAGACATGTTGGAAATGTTAATGTATTCTGATCATTTTAACTGAAAAGAAGGCCACAATCTATAATTAAATGTGTTTAGTTAGAATTTTGGATTATTGCTTAAAAATAAATAAGAGAAGGTGGGTAAGGGATTGGAGTTCCATCTAAAGATTTTGAAGGAAAGGTACAGGCATGCTGCCATTAAGGCCTGTGGAGAAATCTCAGAAGTAGGTGAGTTTGTGTGTTCTTCCCTATGTTCATGAAGACTTTGATAGGTTATATTCCTACCTGAAATCTTCCTAAGTCATAAAATAGAAGACAGATCTGTTTTACAAATGCTTACAAATCACAAATCACCTGTGGTGTGTGTGAGTGAGTGAGTGAGTGAGTGAGTGTGTGTGTGTGTGTCTGTGTGTGTGTGTGTGTGTGTGTGTGTGTGTGTACCAAAAGAAAATTCAGTTTCAATCAGAATAAAATTTCAAATCAAATTTCATTTGCTTAATATACCTCTTTTTTTGTTGGAGTTATTCTCTATTAAGAAGTAATTTGATGAATAGACGATTGTTCCTGGAGTTGTAAGAATGACATAAATATAGATTGCACACATATTCTCCCTCCAGATTGTTTGAACAATTCCCTGCTGATACCTCTTCAGTGCAAGTCCATCCCTTCTTCATGGTTATAATCAAGTCTGCAAGGATCAAATATACAAATTGGAAGAGAGGGAATATATCAGATTATTGAAGATAATTTTTAAGATGGAGGAGGTGTTTCTATCGATAAAGTCCTACATTGCAAGCATGAGGACCTGAGTTTGATCACCATTATCTAAATAATAAAAAAAATTGCATGGTGTGGTATCAGGAGATTTTAATCACAGAACTAGGGAAGGGGAAAGAGGAAAACTATTGATATTAGCTAGCCAAATAGCCTTGCCCAATTGGTGAGGAGCAGGACAATGAAAGAACCTACATAAGAAATGTCCTGAGAAACAACACCTGAGGTTAATTTCTTGCCATTACATATACATGTGCACATGTGTGATCCTGACATCACACACACACACACACACACACACACACACACACACAAACACACTCACACACACTTGATTTTCCAATCTAAGGTGATATGATAAGATAGACAAGTGTATGTTACATTACATGAGTGGCTGTCTTAATTTAAATTCTTTTGCTATGAAAAAAATTCTGAGCAAACCAACTTGGGAAGGATGTGTCTTACATACCCTAATCATCCATCATCAAGAGTAGGCAAGGTTGGAACACAAGCAGAGCAGGAACTAGGAGCCAGGAACTTAAGCAGAGACCATGAAAGAATGCTGCATAAAAGTTTGCTTTCCGTGTCTTGCTCCATGTTTTTTTCTTATACATTAGGAAACTGGTAAGTAGTGGTGACAGTGTGCACACCAGTCTAGGCCCTGACACATGCCTACAATCAAAACGATGCCCCATATACATGCCCAGTCTGATCAAGGCTTTTTGTCAATTGAGATTTCTCTTCTCAGGTGAGAAGAGGTTTCTGCTTCTCTTCTCTACCTTGTGGAAAGGTTGACAAAACACACAACAAAATAAAATAAAACAAAACAAAACAACACAAAATAAAACAACCCTGAATAGAAAAATGATCTTAAAAGAATAAAGGCTAATTCTAGGTTATTTCTAGATGTGGTGAAGTGAAAATTCAAATGAAAAAACATTTAAAATTTTTGATTAATTAGATTTTAAAATGAAAAAAGCATTATCACCTTTAGTGAAAGGAATGCATCAAGGGACCACAGAAATGTGTATCTCACACCAAACTTCTCTAAAATTGGAAATTTAATGGATTCTTTCCTCATTGTGATGCTACAGGGAAGAAGTAACATGTTCATTCTTTCATTTAAAAAAAAAGGCCTCTCTTTTTTCTTATATGAGGTGACTATGAGTACTATATTAATCAAGGCTTTTCTACAGGAATACACCCAATAGTGTGAATATGTTGTAGGTTTTTTTTTTTTTTAGACTGTTTATGCAGTCATGTCTGAGTAGTCCCAACAATGACTCATTCAAACCCAGAGGCTGAGAATCAGAGAGTGGTTTAGTCACTAGGGGTAGATGTCTCTGCAGTCACAATATGGTACTGAAGGCCTAGAAAGTCCCTGGACTGCTGCTGAATCAGTGTGCATTTGAAGACCAAAAGTACTGTTCTAATGTCTAAGAAGATATGAAGCAGTGTCAGGTATAAGAGCCCATCAAGAATAAGGCAAGCAGTCAAAAAGGCAAATTTTCTATCCTTCCTCAATCTGAGCAGGCACCAGATGTCATTCACCTTAGGATGGGTTTAGCCACTTTATTTTTTTTTTTATTTTTTTTATCTTTATTAACTTGAGTATTTCTTATTTACATTTCGATTGTTATTCCCCTTCCCGGTTTCCGGGCCATCATCCCCCTAACCCCTACCCCTCCCCTTCTATATGGGCCTCCCCTCCCCAACCTACCCCCATTACAGCCCTCCCCAACAATCACTTTCACTGGGGGTTCAGTCATGGCAGGACCAAGGGCTTCGTCCCCTTCCACTGGTGCTCTTACTAGGCTATTCATTGCTACCTATGAGGTTGGAGCCCAGGGTCAGTCCATGTATAGTCTTTGGGTAATGGCTTAGTCCCTGGAAGCTCTGATTGCTTGGCATTGTTGTTCATATGTGGTCTCGAGCCCTTCAAGCTCTTCCAGTCCTTTCTCTGGTTCTTTCCATGGGGGTCGTGTTCTCAGTTCAGTGGTTTGCTACTGGCATTCGCTTATGTATTTGCTGTATTCAGGCTGTGTCTCTCAGGAGAGATCTACAGCCAGCTCCTGCCAGCCTGTACTTCTTTGCTTCCTCCATCTTATCTAGTTTGGTGGCTGTGTAAGTATGGGCCACATGTGGGGCAGGCTCTGAATGGGTGTTCCTTCTGCCTCTGTTCTAAACTTTACCTCCCTATTCCCTCCCACGTGAATTCTTGTTCCCCTTTTGAAGAAGGAGTGAAGCATTTACATTTTGGTCATTCTTCTTGTGTTTCATGTGTTCTGTGCATCTAGGGTAATTCAAGCATTTGGACTAATAGCCACTTATCAATGAGTGCATACCATGTGTGTTTTTTGTGATTGGGTTACGTCACTCAGGATGATATTCTCCAGTTCCATCCATTTGCCTATTAATTTCATAAAGTCATTGTTTTTGATAGATAAATAATATTCCATTGTGTAGATGTTCTACATTTTCAGTATCCATTCCTCTGTTGAAGGGCATCTGGGTTCTTTCCAGCTTCTGGCTATTATAAACAAGGCTGCTATGAAGATAGTGGAGCATGTGTCTTTGGTATATGCTTGAGCATCTTTTGGGTATATTCCCAAGAGAGGTATAACTGGGTCCTCAGGTAGTTCAATGTCCAGTTTTGTGAGGAACCTCTAGACTGATTTCCAGAATGGTTGTACCAGTCTGCAATCCCACCAAAAATGGAGGAATGTTCCTCTTTCTCCACATCCTCACCAGCATTTGCTGTCACCTGAATTTTTGATCTTAGCCATTCTCACTGGTGTGAGGTGAAATCTCAGGGTTGTTTTGACTAGCATTTCCCTTATGACTAAAGATGTTGAATATTTCTTTAGGTGTTTCTCAGCCATTCGGCATTCCTCAGCTGTGAATTCTTTGTTAGCTCTGAACCCCATTTTTAAGAGGGTTATTTGTCTCTCTGTAGTCTAACTTCTTGAGTTTTTGTATACTTTGGATATAAGCCCTCTATCAGTTGTAGGATTGGTAAAGATCTTTTCCCAATCTATTAGTTGTCGTTTTGTCCTAACCACAGTGTCCTTTGCCTTACAGAAGCTTTGCTGTTTTATGAGATCCCATTTGTCGATTCTTGATCTTAGAGCATAAGCCATTGGTGTTTTGTTCAGGAAATTTTCTCCAGTGCCCATGTGTTAGAGATGCTTCCCCACTTTTGCTTCTATTAGTTTGAGTGTATCTGGTTTGATGTGGAGGTCTTTGAGCCACTTGGACTTAAGCTTTGTACAGGTTGATAAGCATGGATTGATATGCATTCTTCTACATACTGAACTCCAGTTGAACCAGCACCATTTGCTGAAAATGCTATCTTTTTTCCATTGGATGGTTTTGGCTCCTTTGTCAAAAATCAAGTGACCATAGTTGTGGGTTCATTTCTGGGTCTTCAATTCTATTCCACTGGTCTATCTGTCTGTCTCTGTACCAATACCATGCAGTTTTTATCACTATTGCTCTGTAATACTGCTTGAGTTCAGGGATAGTGATTCCCTCAGAAGTCATTTTATTGTTAAGGATAGTTTTAGCTGTCCTGGGTTTTTTGTCATTTCAGATTAATTTGCAAATTGTTCTGTCTAACTCTCTGAAGAATTGGATTTGTATTTTGATGGGGATTGCATTGAATCTGTAGATCGCTTTTGGTAAAATGGCCATTTTTCCCATATTAATCCTGCCAATCCATGAGCATGGGAGAGAAAAATATCTCAAGGGAGTACCCAGCACCTTTTTTTTTTAACTTTACTCCTTATCCAGTCAAATTGACTGTCAGGATTGACCTTCACACATATACTGCCTAAATTGGTTTCAATGTTGCCAGCACTGAGGATGACCTTCCTTAAATACTTCCTAAATTTCATTGACCATAACCCAAAGGAGGAAATAAAAATACTTTGTAAGTTGTTTCCCACACACTACCAAGAAAAAAAATCTTTATAAAATTTGATTAACATTACATTTTAATGTCTGTGTTTTCCTTTTTTGTGCATATTTGCACTAGAATTAACTTCACAGTTGAAGTCATTTGTATAATAAAATTAAACCAGGTAGGAATGCTATTTGTGAATTTTATGAGCAATTAGATGAGTGAGATATTGGTAAGACATGATCTGAATTTTTGCACATACATTATGAAACACAAAGGAATTTTACTCTGTGTTTTGAGATTATACCTGGGAGCATTTACAAAGATGAATCCAGAGAACAAACTACCACCCAACCCTCTTTCTGGAGAGGCAGGGACAGAGAAAACCCAACTAAGAATACCGATAAGCTTTGCTACTATTTTCCGAACAATGCTGATGGGAACAGGGATAAGAACCTTCTGCCAATCACCTGTCAATAACAGGGCAGCAACATGGAATAAAGCTCCAGTTTTTCTCCTTTGACAGAAACCTACTCAGCAGCCTTCAAAACCATGGGAGGGGAATAAAGGGAATCTGTTTGCATGAGGAAAAACAGTGTTAAGCGATGGATTACATTGTCCCCCTCACCTCTTTTGCAATATTTAATTAAAAAAATATACAGCAACAAAATCCCCAGGGTTTGCTAGCCAGTCAGGCAATCTTATTTAACTATGCATTCAAAGGGCTAAATCCTCAGGATTTACTTGGTGAATATCTATTGTATTTGAAGAATTCCAGGGGGACTGAAGAACCCTGTCTCAGAATACAAGGTGAACAGTGCTTCAAGAATGGCATCAAATTTGTCCTCTGCTTTCCACACAAACAAATTTCCATGCATGTTGGTATATGACTGAACACACACACACACACACACACACACACACACACACACACACAGACTTCTAATAGCTGGAAAAGTGCTAAGAACTAAAATTTGTTTTAGTCCATTCTAGCTTCTTTGCAACAAAATAGTCTATAGATGCTTAAAAACAAGGCATTGCTCTCAATTCTCTAGACTCAGAGTTCAGCATCAAAGGACAAAAGGACTCAGTATCCAGCTGATATCAGATAATAACTTCTGACTATGTCCTCACTTTGTTGAGAAGATGAGGTACATTTTCCAGGATTCCTTTGAATGGCAGTATTCCTATTTATGAGGTTTATAATTTAGTCTCCTAAAATCACTTACCTCTTTCTACTCAGTGCCAGGTGGAAACTTTCTTCAGCTTCCAGAATCATTGTCCCAGCTTATTGTTTGGCACCATTCAGAACACTCTCAGTCATTCCACTTTAAAAATTTCATTATCTAGAAGGAAGGAGTCCATTAAGGGATTCACTGATAAAATCAGGCACCATCAAGTAATCTCTCTTTTTCACTTTGTTATGTATGCATGTGTGAGCACTGAGTGTGTGTGTGTGTGTGTGTGTGTGTGTGTGTGTGTTTATGTCTATGTGCAGCTACAAATGAGGAAGCTGTATATGCACCTTTGTTACTAGAGATTAATCTCACATATTATTCTTCGGGCAATTTGCACCTTGTCCTTTAGAGACAGTATTCAATTGGCCAGTGGCTCACAGGGTAAGCTAGATGGGCTGTCTAGTGAGCCTTAAGGATCTGCCTGTCTTCACTCTCCCAATTCTTGGATTACAAATGATTAACATCAGCTTCAGATTTGTTTAAAGGGGTTCAGGTTCTTATGTCCATACAGAAATCATTTTATGAGTTGAGCTGGATCCCTTCCCTGATTGCTCTTAGATAATAAACAGTTATTTAAGCGTTTGTGGTTTGTTCTATACCCAAAGTTCACTCAATGTATCTAGGAGAACCTATCCTCTACATGGTGATGAAGATTTGAGAGCCTTGTAATCCTTCTGCCTATTGTGATATTCTGGCAGAAATAGATGTCTAAAATCATAGTATGAATTATGCTTGAGAGAAACAGATAATATACTGGTACATGGGATTCAAGAAATTGATCAGTATATAATAGTGCATGTTGCTCTTGGAGAAAAAATAAGTCAGATAATTTACAATCATTTGTATGGCAGATTTTCAATGATACAGTGCTCTCTCTGGCCTCTGTGTGAGCCTCTACTCAAACACACATACCAACAAACATATAGCAATTAAATTATTTTTTTAATTATGAAAGAAGTAACACAAACATGATCTGAGAAATAATCTAACTCCTCAATTAATAAAGATGTTACACAAGAACGTCATTAGCAGAGCTGACTCTGTGACACAGCTGGATTCTCAGAAGTACAGACAATTCTGAGAGCACAAATAAGACAGACAACAACTTCTGCTCACATTCCTGGCCCAAGAGGAAACTGCCAGGACCCCTCTGTAGAAGGGAACCAAGGAACAGCCTGGGACAGGATCTTTGTTTCTGCCTGTGCCTTGTGTCACAGTTCTCTGTACCCAGATCACACTGGGAGAAAGCAAGTCTCCAGGAGTACTTGCAGGCTTGCAGGAGGGTGAAGTTACTGTCAGAGATAGCAAGGCCAGCTAACTCCAGAGACAACCAGACAGTGAGATGCAAGGACAGGAACCTAAGCAACAGAAACCAAGGCCAATTGGCATCCTCAGAACCAAGTCCTCCACCACAGCAAGGCCAGGATACTCCAACACACTAGAAAAACAAGACTTTGATTTAAAAATCACAAACCATGAGGGCTTTAAGAAGGACATATATAACCTCCTTAAAGAAATTCAGGACAAATAAGATAAACAGGTCGAAGAAATTAAATAGGAAATACAAAACTCTCTTACAGAATTATATGAAAGCACATCCAAAAATGTGAAGGAGCTAAACAAAATTATACAGGATCTAAAAATGGAAATAAAAGTAATCAAGAAATCACAAAAGGAAACAACCCTGTTGATACAAAACCTAGGAAAGAAATCAATACACATAGATGCAAACATTACCAGCAGAACACAAGAGATAGAAGAGAGAATTTCAGGGTAAGAATATACCAGAGAAAACATAGACACAACTATGTTAATGTAAATGCAAAACACAAAGAACTCCTAACCAAAAATATCTAGAAAATCCAGAACACAAAGAGAAATTCAAACCCAAGGATAGAAGGTATAAAAGAGAGCAAAGACACCCTAATTAAATGTCCAATAAATAGCTTCAACAAAGTTATAGAAGAAAACCCCTAACTTAAAGAAAGTCATGCCCATAAACATAAAAGAAGCCTATAGAACTCCAAATAGATTAGACCAGAAATGAAATTCCTCCTGTCACATACTAATCAAAACTTCAAATGCACAAAACAAGGAAAGAATATTAAAAGCAGTAAGGGAAAAACTTCAAGTAACATGTGAATTCAGACCTATAAGAATTACATCAGACTTCTAACCAAAGACAATGAAAGTGAGAAGATCCTCAAAGTTTATCATGCAACATCTAAGAGAAAACAAATGCCAGGCAAGGCTACTATAGAAAGTAATACTCTAAATCAACATAAATGGAGAAAGCAACATATTCAATGCAAAATCAAATTTAAATTAAATATTCCACAAATGTAGCCCTACAAGCAATAATAGATGGAAAACTCCAAGACAAGTAGGGAAAATAAAATGGAGAAATCAAAAGAAAGTAATTTAATTTCAACTCATCCAAAAGAGGAGAGCCACACAAACATAATTCCAAATCCAACAAAAAAAAATAACAGAAAACAACAATCATAAATTGCTAATATGTCTTAACATCAATGGACTCAATTTCTAAATTAAAAAAAAAGAGTAAGAGAATGGATATATAAAGATGATCAGCATTTTACTGCATAAAAGAAACACACCGCAGTGATAAAGACAGACACTACCTCAGAATAAGAGGCTGGAAAAGAAATTTTCAAGCAAATTGTTCCAAGAAACAAGCTGGAGCAATCATTCTAATATCGAATAAAATTGAATATCAACCAAAAGTTGTCAAGAACGATAAGGAAGACCATTTCATATTCATCAAAGGAAAATTCTACCAAGATGCACTCTCAGTCCTGAATATCTGTGCTCCAAATTCAAGGGCACCTATACTCTTAAAAGAAACATTACTAAAGCTCAAAGCACATATTGCATCTCACCCAATAGTAGTGGGATACTTCAACAACACACCCTCAACAATGGACAGACCACGGAAACAGAAACTAAACAGAGACACAGAAAAATTAACAGAAGTTTTGAATAAATTTAACAGATATTTATAGAATATTTCATCCTAAAACAAAAGAATATACCTTCTCAGTACCTCATGGTACCTTGTTCAAAATTGACCATATAATTGACCAAATCAAGCCTCAAGAGATACAAGAAGATTGAAATAACCACATGGGTCCTATCAGATCACCACACACTAAGGCAGGTCTTCAATAAAAACAAAAAACAAAATAATAACAACAACAACAAAAAAGAAAGTCCCCATACACAAAGAAGCCAAACAATGCTCTACTCAATGATAACTTGGTAAAGAAAGAAATAAAAAAATTAAAGACTTTTTGGAATTTGATAAAAATGAAGGCCCAACATACACAAACGTTTGTGATGTAATGAAAGCCATGCTAAGAGAAAAACTCATAGATGTGAATACGTCCAAAAGTAAACTGGAGTGAATACATATAAGCAGCTTGACATCACACTTAAAACTCTAGAATATAAAGAAACAAATGCACCCAAGAGAAGTAGACAGTAGAAAATAATCAAACTCAAGGCTGAAATAAAACAAGTAGAAACAAAAAGAACGATACAGAGAATCAGAAAAAACAGGAGCTGGTTCTTTGAGAAAATCAACAAGACAGATAAACCCTTAGCCAGACTAACAAGAGAGCACACAGAGAATATCCAAAATAACAAAATCAGAAATGAAAAGCAGATATAACAAAACAAACTAAAGAAAGTAAAAAAAAATCATCAGATCCTACTACAAGTGCCTGTATTCTACAAAACTGGAAAATCTGGAAGAAATGAATAATTTTCTACACAGATAACAGACACGAAAGTTAAATCCCAATAAGATAAATTGTCTAAATAGTCTGATAACTCATAAAGATATAGAAACAGTCATTAAAAGTCTCCCAACCAAAAAAAAACAAAAACAAAAACAAAAACAAAAAACCCAAGACCGGATGGGTTGAATGCCGTATCCTATCATACTTTCATAGAATGTCTCATACTAATACCGGTCAAACTATTCCACAAAATAAAAAGAAGGAACACTACCTAATTCCTTCTATTTGAAGCTACATTTATGCTTATACCTAAATCACACAAAGACCCATCAAAGCTAGAGAACTTCACAAGAATTTCCCTTATGAATATTGATACAAAAATACTCAATAAAATTGTGAGAAACTGAATCCAAGAACACATCAACATGATCATCATCATTAAGTAGGCTTCACCATAGCGATGAAGGGATGGCTCAGTATTTGGAAATCCATTAAAATAATCCAATAGATAAACAAACTGAAAGGGGGGAACATATGATCATTTCAACAGATGCTGAGAAAGCATTTGACAAAATTAAACAAAATTTCATGTTAAAAGTGATGGAGAAGTCAGGAATTAACAGCCTATAGCTATACATAATAAAAGCAATATACATCAAATTAGTATCCAACATCGAACTAAATGGAGAGAAAGTTGAAACAATCCCAATAAAATCAGGGATTAGACAATGCTCCCACTCTCTCCCCAACTAATCAAAGTCCTAGCCAGAACAATGAGACAACAAAAGGAGGTCAAACACATACAAATTGGAAAGGAAGAAATCAAAATATCAGTTTGCTGATGATATAATAGTATACTTAAGTGACCCCAAAATTTAAACCAGGTAACTCCTAAGCCAGATCAACAACTTCAGCAAAAGTCTCTGGATATAAAATTAGCTCAAACAAATCAATAGCCTTCCTCTACTTAAAGGATGAAGAGGCTGAGAAAGAAATTAAGGAAATGACACCATTCCCAATAGTTGCAAACAATATAAAACATCTCAATATGACTATATCCAAGAAAGTGAAAGATCTGTATGACAAGAACTTCAAGTCTCTGAAGAAAGAAATTGAACAAAATCTCAGAAGATCTTTCAATCTCCCATGCTCTTGGAATGGCAGGATTAATATCGTAAAAATGTCAATCCTGCCAAAAGCAATTTTCAGAATCAATGCAATCCCCATCAATTATCCAACTAAATTCTTCATAGAGTTAGAAAGAGCAATTTACCAATTAATTTTGAATAGCAAACAGCTCAGGACAGGGAAAACTATCCTTAACAATAAAAGAAATTCTGGGGGAAATTACCATCCCGACCTCAACCTGTATTGCAGAGCCATAGTAATAAAAACTATATGGTATTGGTAGAGAGTCAAGCAGGTAGACCAATGAAATAGAATTGAAGACCCAGGAATGAACCCACACATGCATCTTCCTTAACTAACGTGGTGTGTCCACAGGTGGGTTCTGTCTACCCATGCTAGTTAGCAAAGGAATCCAGTTATCACTGATGATCTTTGAAAAAAGAGCTAAAACCATCCAGTGGAGAAGAGAGAGCAATTTCAACTAATTGTTCTGGTTCACCTGATGGTCAGGATGCAAATTGGTCCATCCTTATTGTCCTGTACAAAGCTCAAGTCCAAGCGAGTCAAGGATATCAACATCAAACCAAATACACTCAAACTGATAGAAGATAAAGTGGAGAAGAGCCTTGGACATAAGAGTTTCCTTTTTTCTTTTCTTTTTTTCAGAGCTGGGGACCAAACCCAGGGCCTTGTGCTTGCTAGGCAAGTGCTCTACCACTGAGCCAAATCCCCAACCCTGGACATAAGAGTTTTGATGTTTGCCCTGAAGTTATCTCTGTTTTGATGCTAATTCCACTGCCCCAAGGACAGCTGCCTTGTCATGTGCTCAGGAATCTGGTGACTTCACCAGAACATTCTTCCCATTGAATCTGTAAAGTACAGGTGAGGGGCAGGTACAGGAGAGAAGGAGGCCTGTCATTGGAGGAGAAGAATGGGTGGGAGAGAAGTTTGAACGAAGAGAAGGAGACAGGGAGAGAGAGGAAGAGACAGGAGAGGAGAGGGTGAGAAGCCATGGCAGGTGATGTTAAGATTCTGCTCTGTGTGCTCTGTGTATTTACAGGTTGTTATTAATGTTCTCAAGGGATGGATGGTACCGGGATTTGTAAGTTTACGTGGGAAATTATATCTTATCAATTGGATCTAGGATTATTGTGTTGTGTGTTCTTTTATGTGAGGTTTTGGGTGTAGGAAAGTGTGCAGCTGGGATGTGTTTCCTCCAAGATATCTAGCAGATATCTTGGGGCACTGTGGTGCCGGACCTAGTGGGGATAATAGACAACTATTCTTTTAATTTTTATATTTTTACAACAACATATGGGCACTGGGGAAATTCCCTAAAAAGAACAATAAAGGCTTATGATTAAAGATCAAGATTCAATAAATGCGACTTCATTATGTTTAACATCCTTAGTAATCAGGGTAATGCAAATCACCAAAACCATATGACTCCACCTCACACCAGTCAGAATGGCTAAGATCAAATATTCCAGTGACAGCAGATGCTGGTAAGCATGTGGAGAAATAGAACATGCCTCCATTGCTGGCGCAATTGCAAACTGGTACAATTACTTTGGAAATCAATTGGAGGTTACTCAGAAAATTGGATATACTACACCCTGAGGACCCAGCTATAGCACTCTTGGGCATATACCCCCAAAATGTGCTAAGATATAACAAAGACAGATACTATACTATGTTCATAGCAGCCTTATTTATAACAGCCAGAATCTGGAAATTACTCAGATATCCCTCAACAGAGGAATGGATACAGTAAATGTGGAACATTTACACAATGGAGTACTACCAAGGTATTAAAAACAATGACTTCATGAAATTCATAGGCAAATGGATTGAAAAATAAAATATCATCCTGAGTGAGGTACCCCAATCACAAAAAACACACATGGTAGGCATTCACTGATAAAAGGATATTGGCCAAAAAGCTCGGATTACCAAAGGTTCAATCCACAGACCAGATGAACTTCAAGAAGAAGGATGAACAAAGTGTGGATGCTTCAGCCCTTCTTAGAAGGAGGAACAAAAATATTCCTAGGAGTAGATATGCCGTTGAAGCTTGGAGCAGACACTGAAGCAATGGCCATTCAAACCCACCCGACCTGGGGACCCAGCCCACCTACATATAGGCACCTATCTCATCCAATATTGCTGAGAACAAAAAGTGCATGCTCACAGGAGCCAGATTTAGGTTCCTCCTGATAGGCTCTACCCCGAGCATGGCAAATACAGAGATAAATGATCACAGACAATCATAAAATTTAGAACAGGGTCCCCATTGATGGAGGTAGAGAAAGGAGTGAAGGAGATGAAGGGGTTTGCAATCCCATAAGAAAAACAATACCAACCAATCAGAGCTCCGGGTGACTAAACATTTAAAGAGTACACATGAACAGTCACATAGCTCCAGCTGTAAATGTAGCAGAGGATGGCCTTGTTGGGCGCCAATAAGAGGACAAGCCCTTGGTCCTGCCAAGGCTGGACTCCCAAGTGCAGGAGAATGTCAGGGCTGTGAGGCAGGAAGGGTTGGGTGGTTGGGTAGGGTAATACCCTCATAAAAGAAAGGAGAGGATCAGTTAGGGTGTTTATTGATGGGAAACTGAGAAAGAAATAACTTTTTAAACATAAATAAAATAAAAAAGTACCCAAAAAGGTAAATAAATAAATAAATAAATAAATAAATAAATAAATAAAAATAACAAAGTTTCTGTAAGGCAAAGGACACCGTAATTAGGACAAAGCACCAACAAACAGATTAGAAAAAGATCTTTACCATTCCTACATCTGATAAAGGACTAATACTCAACACATATTCAGAACTAAAGAAGTTAGACTCCTGAGAATCCAATAATCCTATTAAAAATTGGGGACAGAGCTAAACAAAGAATTCTCAGCTGAGGAATTTGAAAGGCTTAGAAGTATCTAAAGAAATGTTCATCATTCTTAGTCATCAGGTAAATGCAAATGAAAACAACCCTGAGATTTCACCTCACAAAAGTGAGAATGGCTAAGATAAGAAACTGAGTTGACAACTGATGCTGGTGAGGATGTAAAGAAGAATACTTCTCCATTGTCACTGGGATTGCTAGCTGGTATAACCACTCTGGAAATCATCTGCAGGTTCTTTTGAAAATTGCACATAGTAGTACCAGAGGATCCAGCTATAACACTCTTGAGCATATACCCAAAAGTTGCCCCAACATATAACAAGGACACATGCTCTAGTATGTTCATAGCAGCCTTATTTATAATAGACAAAAGTTGGAAATAACCCAAATGACCCTTAACAGAGGAATGGATATAGAAAATATGCTCTCTCCCTACTTATTCAATATAGTTCTTGAAGTTCTAGCCAGAGCAATCAGACAACAAAATGAGATCAAGGGGATACAGATTGGAAAAGAAGAAGTCAAAATATCACTATTTGCAGATGATATGATAGTATATTTAAGTGATCCCAAAAGTCCCATAAGAGAACTACTAAACCTGATGAACACTTTCAGCAAAGTGGCTGGGTATAAAATTAACTCAAATAAATCAGTAGCCTTCCTCTACACAAAAGAGAAACAAGCTGAGAAAGAAATTAGGGAAATGACACCATTCATAAAAGTTGCAAATAATATAAAATACCTCGGTGTGACTTTAACCAAGGAAGTAAAAGATCTGTATGATAAGAACTTCAAGCCTCTGAATAAAAGAATTGAAGAAGACCTCAGAGGATGGAAAGATCTCCCATGCTCATGGGTTGGCAGGATTAATATAGGAAAAATGCCATTATACCAAAAGTGATCTACAGATTCAATACAATCCCCATCAAAATATCAATCCAATTCTTTGGAGAGTTAGACAGAACAAATTGCAAGTTCATCTAGAATAACAAAAAGCCCAGAATAGCTAAAACTATCCTCAACAATAAAAGGACTTCTGGGGAAATCACTATCCCTGAACTGAAACAGTAATACAGAGCAACAGTGATAAAAACTGCATGGTATTGGTACAGAGACAGACAGATAGACCAGTGGAATAGAATTGAAGACCCAGATATGAACCCACACCTATGGTCACTTGATTTTTGACAAAGGAGCCAAAACCATACAATGGAAAAAAGATAGCATTTTCAGCAAATGGTGCTGGTTCAACTGGAGGTCAGTATGTAGAAGAATGCATAGTGATCTATGCTTATCACCCTGTAAAAAGCTTAAGTCCAAGTGGATCAAGGACTTCCACATCAAACCAGATACACTCAAACTAATAGAAGCAAAAGTGGGGAAGCATCTCTAACACATGGGCACTGGAGAAAATTTCCTGAACAAAACACCAATGGCTTATGCTCTAAGATCAAGAATCGACAAATGGGATCTCATAAAACTGTAAAGCTTCTTCAAGGCAAAGGACACTGTGGCTAGGACAAAACAGCAACCAACAGATTGGGAAAAGATCTTTACCAATCCTACAAGTGATAGAGGGCTTATATCCAAAGTATACAAAGAACTCAAGAAGTTAGACTGCAGGGAGACAAATAACCCTATTAAAAATGGGGTTCAGAGCTAAACAAAGAATTCACAGCTGAGGAATGCCGAATGGCTGAGAAACACCTAAAGAAATGTTCAACCTCTTTATTCACAAGGAAAATGAAAATCAAAACGACCCTGAGATTTTACCTCACACCAGTCAGAATGGCTAAGATCAAAAACTCAGGTGACAACAAATGCTGGCGAGGATGTGGAGAAAGAGGAACACTCCTCCATTGTTTGTGGCATTGCAGACTGGTAGAACCATTCTGGAAATCATTCTGTAGGTTCCTCAGAAAATTGGACATTGAACTACCTGAGGACCCAGCTATAACTCTCTTGGACATATACCCAAAAGATGCCCCAACAAATAACAAAGACACGTGCTCCACTATGTTCAGAGCAGTCTTATTTATAATAGCCAGAAGCTGGAAAAAACCCAGATGCCCTTCAACAGATGAATCGATACACAAAATGTGATACAACTACACAACGGAATATTACTCAGCTATCAAAAACAAAGACTTTATGGAATTCATAAGCAAATGCAAGGAACTGGAAAATATCTTCCTGAGTGAGGTAACCCAATCACAGAAAAACACACATGTTATGCACTCATTGGTAAATGGCTATTAGCCCAAATGCTTGAATTACCCTAGATGGACAGAAAACATGAAACTCAAGAAGGATGACCAAAATGTGAATTCTTCACTCCTTCTTTAAAAAGGGAACAAGAATGCCCTTGGGCAGTACTAGGGATGCAAAGTTTAGAACAGAGGCAGAAGGAACACCCATTCAGATCCTGCCCCACATGTGGCCCATACATATACAGCCACCAAACTAGATAAGATGGATGAAGCAAAAAAGTGCAGGCCAACAGGAACCAGATGTAGATCTCTCCTGAGAGACACACCCAGAATACAGCAAATACATAGGCGAATGCCAGCAGCAAACCACTGAACTGAGAATGGGACCCCCGTTGAAGGTATCAGAGAAAGGACTGGAAGAGCTTGAAGGGGCTTGAGACTCCATGTGAACAACAATGCCAAGCAACCAGAGCTTCCAGGGACTAAGCCACTACCCAAAGACTATACATGGAGTGACCCTTGGCTCCAACCTCATAGTTAGCAATGAATAGCCTAGTAAGAGTACCAGTGGAAGGGGAAGCCCTTGGTCCTTCCAAGACAAAACCCCCAATGAAAGTGATCGTTGGGTGAGGGTGGTAATGGGGGGATGATGGGGAGGGGAAGCCCATATAGAAGGGGACGGGTAGGGGTTAGGGGGATGTTGGCCCAGAAACCGGGAAGGGGAATAACACTCAAAATGTAAATAAGAAATACTCAAACTAATAAAGATTAAAAAAATATTTCTTAGGAATTATTCTCCCAAAAGCACGTGCCATTCATACATGATTTCCTTCCTTAGCACCAAGAGTTGGGGAGGAGAGAGAGACCATTAAAAAAAAAAAGAAAAAAGAAAATGTGGTACATTTATACAATGGAGTACAATTCAGCTATTAAAAACAATGACTTCATGAAATTCATAGGCAAATGGTTGGAACTGGAAAATATCATCCTGAGTGAGCTAACCCAAGCATGTGTGTGTTAAGTGGGTATTAGCCCAAAATTTATATTACCCAAGATACAATACACAGACCACATGAAGCTCAAGAAGAAAGACAACCAATGTGCAGACTCTTCAGTCCTTCCTAAAAGGGGAAACAAAAATATTTGTAGGAAAAGTTATGGAGAAAAAATTTTGAGCAAAGACTGACAGTATGACCATTCAGAGCCTGCCCCAACTGGGGACCCAGCCCATATATACAGAGCCATCAAACCCAGATAATATTGCTGATGCCAAGAAGTACATGCTGACAAGAGCCTGATATAGCTGTCTTCTGAGAGGCTCTACCAGAGCATGACAAATACAGAGGTAGATATTTGCTACCAACCTTGAGCTGAGAAAATGCTCCCCATTGGAGGAGTTAGAGAAAGGATTAAAGGAGCTGGATGTTTTGCAACCCCATAAGGACAATAATACCAACCAAACAGGGCTCCTAGGGACTAAACCACCATCCAAAGGGTACACATGGATAAACACATGTCTCCAGCTGCATATGTATCAGCGGATGGCCTTGTGGGGCACCAATGGGAGGAGAATCCCTTGGTCTTGCCAAAGCTGGATCTCCACTCTAGTGTAGGGGAATGTCAGTGAAGGGAAACTGGAAGTGGTGGTTGGTTGTGTGGGGGTACACCTTCATAGAAGTGGGGGAAGAATGAATGCAACAGGAGGGTTATGGATGGGAAACTGGGTAAGGGTATAACATTTGAAATGTAATTAAAAATATATCTAATGAAAAAAGAAAGACATAAACAGAAGAGTACTCTGTGCAAACAAAAAGTCATGAACATAAGCTAGAGGTAAAGAAGAAGATTTAACTAGAACTCAGAAGCAATACAAAAAAAGTAGAGGATTACAATTTATTGACGATTTTCTGTGTTCATGGCAGAAGATATCCATCATGTGATATGTAGGAAAATATACACTTTCACAATGCCTCCTAAGACTGAAAAATATAGTCAAATTTAAAATCCGCAAAAGTTACTAAAAGAGAATGAATTTATAGAAGGGTAATTAAATAATGAGGAAATCCTAAACATAAGAAGTAACTATCTTTGAGCATCATAAATCGGGGAGAGTTGAATAAGTGCGATATGGTTGTAACATTAAATGCTACAAAGACGTATATTTTGTTGGCTGTTTATACGTAAATTGATACAACTTTCTCAAAAAATAAAAACAAAGCTAAATACATAAATAAAGAAAACAATAAACAAAAACAATCAATCAACAACAACAAAACAATGAGGAAGGATGGCTCCTCAGCTCCTCAGGCATGACAGCAAATTTTGTGATCTGGTCTCCACATTCATGCATGAACATGGATCCAACGTGCAAAAACACACACATACACACACACACACACACACACACACACACACAAACACATGAGAGAGAGAGAGAGAGAGAGAGAGAGAGAGAGAGAGCAAAACTAACAAAAACATAATAATCCTTGAGTATTTTTTTTATGGAGAAAAGAATAATGTAACAGGAATTTGAAGCATGTCCTGGAAGAATTTAAATGGCAAACAGAAAACCTAGTAGGTGGAGTGTGACATGGAGGTTTAGAACAATCTATTCCTATGCAATCAGTCTTGTAGCAGTAGAAGGGTCCCGCATAAAATGCTGTACGTCATTGTTGTTATCAAATGTCATGTGTTCTTAACATTTCCCATGTGTGTACTAGTTTGTTCTGTGAGGCTCTTATTTCCTGGCTGCCACATTATGGTCACATGGTTCAACAATGAATTGCTATTATTGTATCCCTTCAGTCATAACTACAAAATTTCTAGATGAGAGGTAAACACATACAGTTAGTCAAATGCCTTGGGCCATACACTAAATTTTTATATAGTTATGGTTACTCTTTATGTATTAATATAGCATTTCAGATTTTAATATAGAATTTCCTGTTATTTTTTAAGTCTCTATCAATATGTGTATTGCTATGTGTTTTTTTCACACCGTCCTCATCTTCTAAAGACCTGCATTTCTCATGAATTACCAAAGATGTTCCATGAATGTATCTATCATAATCTTACTTTGCCTTTGTGTATAAAGTTTTAATTCATACAAACATTACAATTTTCATCATCACAGGATCTCATCTCAATAGAGGATCAATCCAGAACAGGGGTAAAAATTAACAAGGATAATAAATTTGTATCTTTGTGTGTGTGTGTGTGTACATGTGTGTGTGTGTACATGTCTGTATGTGCGTGTGTATGTGTTGTGTGCATGTGTATGTGCATGTGTGCATGTGTAGTGCATTTATGTATGCACGTGTGTGCACAAACATATGTGTGCATGAGTATGTGAATCCATATTTGAATACAGACTAACATGTACATTGTGTCATGGTTTACATGTAGTTTCAGAGGACAAACTCATTTGAGAGATGGAAACATAAGTGCTTGGTAACACTCGCCTCACACCCTATTTGAGACAGGTTCCCATCATTGTTTATCCATCCAACTCACTGGCCCATAAGCTTCCAGGGATATTTTAGTTTGGGTCTCTTCTCCCAGCAGGGTCACTTACATCTCAGATGTGTATTACTGTGTCCAGGTTTAAGTGCTTTCAGCAACTGGAATCAGGTTTTCAAGCTTGTTTAGAGTGGCTCATCTACTGAGTCATCACCCCAACTCTGTTATTTTAAAAAAGTCTGAAACATTAAGAACGGTATAAGTGTAAGGTGAGAAAATGGCTTTGTGTAAAATTAGCACAACATCCATTTCTAGAAAAAACTGTGAAAAGTAGAGACTTCTGCCCCCTTACAGTGGCAGAGAAGTCTGAGAAGTGCAGAGATTTACCTCCAGAAATTTGGGAGGCAGAAGACAACAAGTCAGAGTTTGGTAAGAAAGCTAAATGAGTAAAGTGTCCCGTGTACAACCATGCAGGCCTGTAATCTGATAAACAGAGTGAAAAAATAATTCTAAGTGTGTAGTTCTGGCATTGAGGAGGTAGGGGCATAGGAATTTCCAGATTCTACTTCCCAGGCAGTTTAGCCAATCAGTGTGTTGTAGGTTTGGTGAGAAGTCATGTTTCAAAAATAAATGAATATAGAAGGTGGATGAAGAAGGCCTCATATCTGATTTTGATCTCTGGCCTTCACATGACACCTGATACACATGTGCTCACACTCATATAAACACAAGTCAAACAACTCAAAATATATTTTTCTTATTACTAGCTGGTGCCTTATGGTAGACTTAGGGAATGAGGTAGAGTCCAGGTTATAGTTATGAGATATTCATTCACACATATTCACATGTGTGCCCCTTCATACAAGATACGTAGAAAATCTTATAAGGATGGAGTCAAGACACTCCAAGTTATGTTTATGTTCAAAATTTGGTTCATATGATGATTCACCTTTACTGTAAAATTTACGGGATTTAGAGTCACCATGGAAATAAATTTCTACTAACATCCATAAGGCTATCATATGTTACCCTTGATGATAAGTTGCACACCCTGGACCTGTGAGCCAGCATAAACCCTTCCCCTATTGTACTGTGTCTTATGAGGTGTTAGGACACAGCAATGTGAAAGGTAACCAAAACGATATGCCGACACATTTTAAGGGAGAAATCAATGCTACTCTTATAGAGATAAATATCATTTTCATAAAACTACATGGATCACCAAAAGATTCTTTAATTCCTCAGATTTCTCTGGTCTTTCTTCTTTATGTTCATTTTCCCTTCAGTTTTCTACCATGACTTGAAGCATCATGACACTCACAACTACACCCTGAGCAAATAGCAACATCATACCCAAAAGAAACATCTCTTATTTGTTTCCTCAATGTATATGTGAGTGTGGAGTGAACTCACAAGCACATGTATCTAAGTGTACTTATATGTGGGTACAATGTGTTTACGAGGGAGGGGCACCTGGGAATAGAGGCAAGGGAGGCTAATAATATCTAGTCTCTACCTGTTCTCTACCTTAGACTGAATTTTTCACTGAACATAACTCTTGCACCCCAAATTTTATCTCCATTTACATAGATAATTGCAAGTGGACCACTCTTCCTGCATAGCTTGTGAATATCCAATCATTGGCCCTTTTGTGTCTACCCTATGTGTACAGATGTTTCTGGTTTCCTTTCATTACCATAGAAAGCAGACTTTACCATTTCCTGGCAAATGCTACATACAGTTGCAGCAGCAATACCCTGTTCTGTCTTCACTCAGAGGATTGGTGCCTTCATGAATATAAGAGGCTGAGAGAAGCTAAGGATTCAAGCTCAATATGTAAGCCGTATAGTTCAGTGTCTCAGAGCTTTCAAGATGTAAAACTGCTCTTTTGAAATATTAATGACAATCTACAAAACTAAATAAAAACTTAATACAGAAAAAAATGAAGAAAAAGAACATTAAATACAAAACTATGTGAGAAATCTATTCTAGAGATAATAAAAACAAATAGAATTTTCCTAGTTAGGACATAAATTATTTATGTAAATGTATAATTAAATATAATAATAATAATAATGAAGTACTAAATAGTTGATGAAACCTCTACTATGTCCATGTGTGGTATTTCTGATTTCCTCATTATCCACAGTAAATTGGTCATAAAATCCTTTATCGTAAGACAACTCAATGAACACAAAACAGCAAAAGAGAAAGTAAATTTTTCAAAATATCTCAGAGAATGAAAGTGAGGAAGTGGCTCAGTGGGTAAGGGAACTTGAGACATAAGTTTAGAGACAAGAAACCAAATCACCAGCATTCACATGCCACATGGAGTATGGTGACAACATGCTTTTAACCTCAATAATGGCATATCTAAACAGGCAGATCCTGAAAACCTTTTTACCTACTCAGTGAAGCCTGAAATCTTCAAATTAAGAACACAGCCTCAAGAGAAATGGTTGTGGTATAGAGTCAGAAACATGATGTCTTCCTCTCACGTGCAAGAGCATCCGTTCACACCCATTAAACGTACAGGTTTATGCCATGAACATGCACATACAAAACAAATAATTCTTCAAAATATATAATAGTAATTAAACTGGACTCAAATAATTAACAAATGCATTGCTTTAATATCAAATATGAGGGGCTATCTTTGAGTAAAATAATATTTCTTTTTCTCACTAATGAGATTTCCTGTTTGCTTCTATAGAGAGAAAAATAGGCACTTTGAAGTTTGCATATTCCTAACTACAGAACTGCGTGAAGGTATAAATAGTGAGCTTTTTTCAAGGTTCCTTAAAGAATTATGATTAATGGTGCTGAATTTGTCGATATATCTCCCTTATAGTTTCATTATACAATTTTGAACCAATATTGTCAAATGAGACTAATTTTCTAAATATTGTGCTTGATATAATCAATAATTATTAAGGCCAAGTAACTTGGTAAAGATGAAACGTACATAACCTAAGTCCAAGAATAATCATGAAAACAGGTCTACTTCAGTACTAAATCTACATTTTTAATAACTGCTCTCTCTCTGTGTGTGTGTGTGTGTGTGTGTGTGTGTGTGTGTGCGTGCGTGCGTGCGTGCGTGCGTGCTTGTGTGCACTCATGTACATTTGTCTGTGTGGAGCATCATGTGTATGTTTACTTGAATTTGATTCTTCAAGATATATGTAAAGTACTGTGCCTTTATCTATTGATCCACCTTACTAGACTGACAAGTTCTACACCTATTCTTGGAATTGTCCTTTTAATCTTATGAACTTGTCAAATATTATAATTATTTTATAAAATTGAGGTGCAGGTAAATAAATTAATAAATCCATCATGTGCCAAGATATCATCTCTGTTCACAGTTCTAATTTGATTATGTATTTCCTAGAGTCAACTAAGCTCCAAGAAAGAAGCAAGGTGGTCTTTGTTCAGAGAACAGCAGTAAAGGGCTTTAAAGTATTAGCTGTAAACATTTGTCTCTATTTTTCATTAGATAGAAATCTTTTTATATCTTTATATGTTAAATGTTGCTGGACTAAAAAAAACAGTGTTATTTGAGTTATTATAAAATAAAAGATCAGCAAGTAACAGAGCACAAGATCACAAGAAACAGACAGAGATGAATAGCAGGGCTTGGCTCATTTCTCATTTTTTTCAATCCAAGATCAAACCTCATGGAATGGTTTTATCGGCATTCATGATGGGTCTTCCTACCTCATTTAATTCAATCCAGAAGCCTTATGACAGACATGGTTGGAGATTCATTTGACTTGTTTCCAAAGGCGTTCTACATGCTGCCGTGAGGATATTATGAACACCTCCAGGTATAGCTTATCTCCACATTGGTGGCCTAGGAAACTAGAATTTTAATTGTTTGCTCTTTTCTGCTTTTTCTCTCTATGGTTTCACCTTTGGAACTTGAAGATTTTCTTAATAGAACAAAGAACCTTGAACCATAATTTCCATTACTTCAGCACTTTAGATGGATTAGAGATTGACAAGTACTCAGTCTTTAGAAGGAGCTATTCATTTAGTCTTTTTCTTTCTGAAATATAGAATGAAAAAGAACAAATATGTGATTTGTTCTTATTCAACATTTGAGTTACAAATTGTTATTAAAACAACAACATAATTATATTGGATTCGTTATGTAAAAAAAGAAAAAAGTCTGGTAACTATGAGAATCCATACATTCACTCTAAGCATATGTTTTAGAATAGCATACATAACTAACAGCTCCTTTCTTCGAGCAAATTTCTCTTTGTTGTTCTTAAACTAGAGATTCATGAAGTAAAAAATGAGTTAGAATTACTGCAAAACAGATGTGTTTCTTCCATTGTTTTCTTCTCTGTGTCCTTTGAAACAGTCTAAGTCTCTTTGTCCTGAATCTTACAGGAATCCAATGGCACTTCATTTTTCCCAACTGTCATCCTAATCATATTCCATTACTCAGAAGATTATGTTCAAATTGTTTTCTTGGACTCCAACCTCCTACACATTACTTATATTTCAAGTTCCTTGCTTTAAATTATTTAATAATTAAGCAAATTAATGAGTAGGTTCTAGTATTGTCGAAAATGTAGGAAAAAATCAAACCTTAATTATGGACTATGTAACAAGACTACAGAATGTTCAAATCTGTGGATAATGAAAAGGCTCAGTGCATCAAGTGCTTGCCAAGTAACTTCACGTTGCCATTACCCTGTGAAAGTTGGGCGTGGAAATACATCTGTGTAACTTCAGAACTAGAAAAGAGAGATATAAGAGGACTTAGTGCTCACAGTTCAGACAGTCTTGCCAGGATATCTTCCTTTCAGATTTGACAAAAGAACCTGACTTATATAAGAAGATTCAGCGAGGGACCCTGCTTTAAATAATGAAATTTTGGGCAAAATAATATATCTTAAATAATAAGGTTCAAAAACACCTCACTTATTTAAGAAAATGTTCAATGAATTATCCTACCTTAACTAGTAAGTTGGAGAATTGTCAAGGAAGATGTCAGGCATGGATCTCTCATCTCTAACACATGTGCACAAACACTTAAAGCACATGTTCATCTTTGTATATACACACCAATATATACCATGCTATGCACAGAGACTAGAGGGAGAGGGAGAGGGAGGGGAAGAGGGAGAGGGAGAGGGGAGAGGGGAGAGGGAGGAGAGAGGCAGAACCAGAGAAAGAGACAGAGACTGAATATCTGAGCCTAATAACCTTCCCCCTCCAAATTTTTGTACTTTGTATTTAGTTGAAGCCTCTGTTTATTCCAGTTTCTCTAATTCTGACATATGTGAGACTCTTATCTAAATTCATTTAAATTTTTTGTGAATATTTTATGTTCCATGTGGCATTTTTTAAAAAGGACTAGGAATACAGGGTACTCCAGCATCAACTTGGCAATGCTCACTGCTCCCATTAACTTATCAATGCTCCCAGAGAACTCCCATTAACTTATCAGCCACATCGAGTAAAGAATGTCCTAAGTAGACACTTAGGGAGGAAAACTGACAGAATATTAGTAAGTGGGTAAGCTAACATACATGAACTCAGAATCATCCCCATATAAATCTCTCTTTCTCTCTTCTACAGGAGGACATAATGAGTAATAGATGCCTGATCAAATATAAAATTTAATAAGAATTACTGCAGTTAACCACTATTCTTTGAAGATCATCATTCAAAATAACCATGTAGGAGATGGAGCTAGATAAACTCTCTTCTGTCAAGATGGGACCACTGTAAATCTGGGTGACATGGCCTTTCTCCTCCATATAAAGCCCTGATTCACAGTCTGCCTCCTTTAGTCCCTACACTTAGCTTAGTCATCATCATCAACACTGGGAGAATGCACATAGATGCATATATTTGTAAACTCTTTGCTGCATCATGGTATTCAAAATGTTTTTTTTGCTTTTCTTGTGTATAACTATGTTCTTCAAAGAACACTGTTCCAGTAGAGAGACGAAATATTTATTGACCATCTACAATGAGTTCAATGTTAAGAAATACATGAAGTCAGACTCATACTCATATAAATCTCTCTCTCCTCTAGAGGAAGTAAAGTTGTGACTTTTGAATAATGTATTATGTTTTTCTGTCTATATTTTATGATAAATAATGTAATAAAATGTAAGATGTAAAACTAACAGTTTCCCAGTGAGATAGCTCAGTAGGCGAAGGCTCTTTCTTAGAAATATGAAATGCCTTCTCTGCAAGCCATTTAAAAGTGGAAAGAAAGAACAAACCCCTCACAGTTGTCTCTCATGTCCTCCACAAGGACATTAAGTCACATACACTCTTTTATGTAGGTTTTAGACCTTTCTTATTTATTATATTATATGCTGTAAAATATGATCAGTCCTCAAAACATGAACTGAAATATTTGTAAAAGTATATGTTTATACCAAATATATATTGTTTTCCTTCCCATTGTTTCTTAAGCAATAAACATAATGTCTACTTACATTGTATTAAGAGTAATTTAGAGAGGATTTAAAGCATAGATGACACATATGGATCACATACAAACTCTGAAACATTTTACAATAAGACAGGAATATCTACATACTTCAGTGTCTGCAAGTTGTTCTTGAAGAAATTCTTTGTGGAGGTAGAGGTATGACTCTTTCATTCTTTAGTGCTCTTTTCTGTAACCTGGATATCCTCACCTATTTGGCCTTGCTCAACCTTCCTACCTACAATAGCCTCTGTACCTTTTCTCCACTAAACTTGAGATATAACTTTGCTTGTCTCTTGTATGTTGTTACTACTATCCCTAAAGATCTTACTTTTCTACTGCTTCTTTTCTTCCTTAGTATATAGACTCATCACCCCGCATTCTGTCTTTATACTTCTGTCTTAATGTCTAAACAATACTAAAATTTACTGGGCCTGGTTATGCCCCATATCTGCCATAAAATTCTTTTGTAAGCTTCTTAACAAGGTGACATAGATATTTATTCTGGAGCTGCCATGGAGGCAATAGGCAAGCAGAGCCAGAATGAAGCCTCCCACACTGCAACTATGTTACTTAGTCTCACAGAAATTTAGGATCTTAGAGGTAAAATAAGGCAAAAAAATATAAGCAACTTTGCAACATGGAAAGTTCTTTAGGTTACAAGAGACTTTAAAAGACATCATAAATTACTTTAAAGAAAGAGGAATTTTCTAGCTCATAAAACAGATTATCTAGGGATTTTCCCCCTAGCAGATGGTGTTAATTGACTTGAGAATACCTGCCTATTTTTTTGTAACATAATCCCCTGGGTTGGTATCCTGGTCTCCATGCAAAAGGAGACAAAGACATAAGTGTTAGCCATCATCTCTCTGCATCCTGACTATATATAGGTAAGCATGTAACCTGATGCCTCACATCTGAGCTGCCATGCTTTCTCTATCATGATGAACCATTTCCTTTAACCGTCTATGTAAATAAACGCTTCCTTCATTTCTTGAGAAGATTTGGTTAATATGTTTTATCACCGCAGCTAGTACTTAATTCAAGGACCTATTGAGCCCATAAAACAAGGAAGAGAAGCACAAATTAGTGTGAGTATTAAAGAAAATCATCTAAACTATCTTTAAACAGAAACAACAGAAACAGTTCATGGGGGCCTCCTTTTAAATCACTGATCAGAGAAATTCAGAGAGACTCTCAAATAATGTAAGTGGTCTTAATCTCTGCACTTGGTGAGTAGAGACAGGAAGAAGTTTAAACCATTTTATCTTGGTTTAAACAATGAACTCTGGAGATATATATGTGTACACACACACACATATGTATATATTACAGAGTATATATGCTATATATAAAAAGTATATATATACAAATTACTATATATAATATACAATATATTTGTATATATGTGAGTGCATATAATGTATATACATATATATATGCATACAAAAATAGTATATATTTTCATTGTACTTGATTGAACCTCAGAACTTGCTGAACATAACACATACTTTGAAAGCAGAACTTGAAAGAATTGACCAAAGATTGAACTAAAAGCATCCTTCCTGAGACTAGCATTATTTGAAGCTGCCAAGCAAGTACCAAGGTAGAAAAGTAATCAATAGTTCTAACCAGATATAAACCATAATAATTACCAGCACAGCACAGATATCTTAAAGACTACAAAAGCACTGCTTATTTTTTGGAAGCAATTAACAGTTGTCTCCTTATATTCAAGGGCTACTCAATAGAAAGGAAATCATGTTGATTGCTAGAAAATTAGTTAACTATCCAGGGTTAATTAGGCCACAGACCCAAGAGGAAAAACTATAATCGCTACTTTCTTTAATCTGAGAATATGGCATCTCAAAGTGGTCACCTAAACAAGACCTGAATATCAATTGCCATGCCAGTGTATAGGAAATCTCATATGGTCCTATTCATGGATCACTGTTTCTGAGATTTCTTGATGCTGTAACCCTTTAATATAGTCTCTCATGTTGTGCTGACCTCAAACCCTAAATTTATACTTGTTGCTTCTTTATAACTGTAAATTTGCTATTGTTATTAATCATAAAGTAAATACTATTCAAGGTAGACTTTTGCCAAAGGGGTTATGACACACAAATTGAGAATCACTGCTATTGATACAAAATTAGAGTTAAGTAAGTAACGGCTTCTGGGAGAGGTGGAATTAGTTTTCTCCAGGGACAAGCCTCAGCCTAGGTTATCCAAAGTCAACAGTAACATTAAACAGACTCATTGGTCTGCACTTACCTATCTATCTATCTATCTATCTATCTATCTATCTATCTATAATTAGAAATGAGGTTATTAATTTGAGTGAATGTTTGAGTGAGATAAAAAGATTTGAGGGTGGAGGGAGGCATGAAAAAATATATCATTCTTTTGGTAGAAATTCTCAAAAATATTTTAAAATTAACTTTAACAAATGTTTTACTGACTACATACATATATTAGCTATATATTCTCTTATTTTAGCTTCTGAAGGAAATTGTCTCCTAAATTGATACAATCACAAAACAAAATAAATCAAAACAAAACAAACAAAAGAAAACCCAGTGACCCTCATGTACCTCATATAGAATCATGTAACATTTGTGTAGAATCAATACCCATGTTTCTTTGTATATTTAGTCGTCTCTGAATAACTTGTGGTGTCTAATACAATGAAAATGCTACATAAATAATTCCTACTCTGAATTGCTTAGGAAATGATGGCATGAAGCATGTCTTTACATTTTCAGTTCAAATTCAACCATTGTGGGTACTACACAGAACATTTAAGTTGTGTTGAAAAACGGTATTCATCTATTTTTTTAAACTCACAGGTATGTGATTCAAAGATATAAAAAGGCAAATGTACAATAATTAGGTTTTAGTTGAAGGAAAGGTGATAAAATAGACACTAAAAAAAAAGAATAAGAGCAAAATCTCTGCTCTGCATAGGAAAACTATCATGGAAAGAAGACACTTCCCTCCATAAAGTGCCTTCTTCTTGATTTTTGTGGTTATCATTTTTCTCTTCCCAGGATCATTGTTCAATTCTAACAATACTACTTACTGGTCAGAGCAGTCTCTTACTTACATAGAGTGTGAAAAACTGTATTGTTGGTTCCACTGCAGAAGAATGCTCTGAGATGCAGGATGAGCAGGGTTAAAACAGAAGGTCAAACCCCCAGACATCTTTCTGTTTATCACAACCTTCTTTGTTTCTTCCCAAGCAATTGCTCTGCAGGCTGTAATTTCTTCTTTGATCTCTTGGGAAGTTTTGAAGCACATACTCCAGAGCTTGCATGTTCAATCAAAAGAAAAACACGGTGTCCCTTGACCTCCTTCCACTGTCTTGCTTCTTTTCTTTCTCATTATTGTAGCATTTCCTGGTATTGCTTTGTGAATTGTTGTTCTCACCTCACAACCCTCTGAGGTCTATGGCTGTTCTTGACTGTTTCCTTGGTTAGAATTTTAATTTCTTCTACACTGGAAAAATTTTCTCTAAAGAGGATTTCTAGAGACAACTTGGAGACTTGACTCGAATTAATTTTTTCAAATTCTGTTTATTCTTCAATTTAACAGGTAGCTTAGGAATTTCTGTTTGTTAAGCTCAATCCAGGCAGACTGTCCCATGATTCTCCAGTGGAACTTTCTGCTGCCTCAAGCATATAGCACCACTGTGTGCAAATTTCTCCTTCTTCATTGGAAATGAAAATATAAATTCAGTAAAACTATGACATGAGAAAATGGGAAGATGCAATTATTACACTAATGAAAGTAGTAAAACTTAGAGACTGCAAGATTTCAGAGATAAATCTTTTCTTTATTGTCTGCCAGACAGCCACACCCCACCCTCCAAAGAAAAGATGACACCAGAAAATGGAACTGGAGATGTTATGAGTTTTTACATCATGCAATTCTGAACTAGTATAGTATTTCAATAAGAGCCAGCACTGGCACTTGGGCTTTTTACATCCTTAGGTAGATGAAGAAGTTGTTATACCTGTTCAAATCTGGAGGGGAGGACAAATGTCAGCTATCAGGGGATTGTGAAAATGGAAAATGGATAGTGTCTATCAATCAACTAAAAGGACTAGAGTACAACTTCCCTGTACCTCAATAAAATCCAGGCAAGGAAAGCAATCACTTATAACCTCAATGTTGGGAAAGGTGTGATGAAGATACTTTGGGTCTCACTGGCCAGCAAGTCTACTTGATATGGACACAAAATTTGGAACAGAAACTGAAAGAATGGCCATTCAGAGCCTGTGCCACCTGAAGATCCAGGCAATATACACACAGCCACCAAACTCAGGCAATATTGCTGAGGTCAAGAAGCGTGTGTTGACAGGAACCTGATAGAACTGTCTCCTGAGAGGCTCTGCCAGAGCATGACACAGAGACAAATGCTCACAGCCAACCATTGAACTGAGAATGGGGTCCCCATTGGAGAAGTTAGAGAAAGGATTGAAGGAGCTGAAGGAGTTTGCGACCCCATAAGAACAACAATACCAACCAACCAGTGTTCTGATGGACTAAACCACCATCCGAAGACTACACATTGACAGACCTATGACTCCAGCTGCATATGTAGACGAGGATGGCCTTGTTGATCACCAGAGGGAGGAGAAGTCCTTGGTCCTGCCAAGGCTGGAACCCCCCATGTAAGTGAATGTCATGGCAGGGAGACAGGAGGGGTTGGTGGTTGGGTGGGGGAAAGGGAATAACATTTGAAATGTAAATATGAAAAGTATCCAATAAAAAAAAGGGGGGGAAGACTAGGTACAGAGAGATACCCTGTCTCAAACATGAAGATGGACAATGAGTGAGACATCTGACATCAACCACTGGCCTCCAGGTTCACACATACATGTGTGTACATGCAGCCAGAAAAACACTAGAAACTATACTAGGATACATACATACATACATACATACATACATACATACATACATACATACAAAACACAGACACACAGGCACACATATACACACAACACAAACATACACACAGACACACAAACACACACACACACTACATATACCACACACACACACCACACACATACATAAACATGCACACACACACACACACAAAGACACACACACATACACACACACACTCACACACATACACACCAGCTATTGCACTAGGGAAACATGCTCTGAGTTGTCTCAATGATGCTTGTAAGTCTCCAGTAGCATCTGGCTGCTACAGACATAAATCCTATGAAGGAGTATTGTGGGAGTCTGAATTGGATGATAGATAGGTCTATTTTAGGGGGGGTACTATTTTCCAGTGACATAAAATGAAATAGACGTGTTAATCAATTTTTAATGAATTGTTCTTATTTTTTTTTCAATTCTGGCACAGCCATATAGTATATTAAAATGACATTATTTCAATATTTTATATATATTTTTTAATATGTTGAACATATTTTTTTACTCTTACATCATACCATTCCTTTTCTCTCATGTTCTCCTTTCTGTTGATCTCCATTCTGACCGAGACAGTTTTAAAGTTCTGCAGGTACATGTGCTGAGGTGTGTGTGTGTGAGTGTGTGCGTGTGTGTGTTAGTGTATGTAAGTGCACCAATTGACTCAATTTTCTTAATAAGATCATTTCCAGTTGTACACAAAATAATTTTCTTTTAAAATATTTTCTTTAATTTTTGAAAATTTCATATATGAGTGATAAATTTTCATCATTTACCTTCTCCTCCTTCCAAATTTTTCCATGACCTACCCTACACTCCTTCTCAAATTCAGGGCCTTTGATACTTTATTATTATTATGTATATGCATATACATCTATAAATACAGCCTGTTGAGATCATTTAATGCTTCAGGCTTGCCACTTCGAATTGCATACTTTGCATTGCATCATTTACCAGGGAGTTCATCACTGTAACATATTCATTCTCTTCATTCTCTCTCCCTCTCCCTCTCCCTCTCCCTCTCACTCTCTCCCTCTCTCCTTCTCTCCCTCTCTCCCTCTTCCAGTGAGGTATGGGGCTGTGAGAAATTTCACAAAGTATTCTCTTTAACTGCTCTAAATATCCTTAACTACACAAGTGTATCTGCCACCCCTCATCAAAAAAGCTTCTTTTTGCAGCAGAAAGAGACAATTACAAGAAGCCACATCTAGCCAAACTGCAGAGAACAACTGATTGTGGGTTACCCAGCTCCAATTGTACATTTACAAGACTACCCTGGCACCAAAGTCTCAGGAAACATTATGAAAAAGGAGTGGGAGAAAGCTGTGAGACAGTGCTTTATGCAAATGATATGGAAATTGTATCCATAAAATATCAGTATGGTTTCATTATCAAGATCTGATAAATGAAAACCCAAATTGATATTGATAATACTTTTTTTTTTTTGGTGACTGGAAAACTTTGTTTTGTTTGTGTCACATTTCCCTTAATTTGTATTCCATTGTCTGTGTTAACACTCCTAACAAAGACACACACACACACACACACACACACACACACACACACACACACCAATAAAATCAAAGTGAATTAGGCTTGGATTTAAAGCCAACAATGTTTTAAATATTTTTTTCTTTTTTTCCGGAACTGGGGACCTAACCCAGGGCCTTGCACTTGCTAGGCAAACGCTCTACCACTGAGCTAAATCCCCAAACCCTAAAATTTTTTCAATGACTAATTTTTTATTGATTTATTCATTTTTTTCTGGGAGAAATGCATGTATATAATGCTATGTCTCATGTACAGAGTTGATTAATATGAACCACTTTTGCATTTCATGTGCAGCTGAACTATTTATATGACATTCCTGTGGATTTCACTGTCTTTGTTTCCGAACCTCTGGGATTACAGATTCCAGCTTCCACAGACACTATTTCACAGCACCTGTGATTAAAGACAAGTGATATGGGAAGTTCTTTTACTTGCTCAGCTACTTCAATAACTACAACATCCTTCCTTAAATGAAATGAAATCTAAATTCTTAATGTAGATTAAAATGATAAAAACTAAATTAACATCTTCCTCAGTTGATCTCTTTTTACTTTTTATATAAAATATGATTCTATAATCCAAGTGCAACTATCATGTTCATTATGTGATGGATTATGTGAAGATTGTGAAAAAACCAGGAATAAAAAAAGAACACAATCAAGGTTGGTGACATGTGTAAATTGGAATCATGTTTACATATAATGCAAGAAACCCTAGGTTGGATCTCTAGGAACATCTTCACCGGAAATGGTACTGTGTCATCAGAATAATGACATCCATTCTTACACAGCAATTTTGAGTAAAACTTGGGATATATGAGATGCTGTCTTTAAACCAAAAACAAACAAAATGTTGGAGCTAGTAAGATGATGCAGTGGGTTAAAGTACCACAAAATTGTTATAATCTAAGTAAGACACATAATACAAAACATTGCTAATCACTTTAGGAGATGTGAGATGGAGATAATTTTGTGCAGTACAGTGGAAAAACAGCAGAGACCTGTCAAAAACAAACTGGAAGGATTAAAATTGGAGGTTATTTTTTAATATCTGTACAGGCAGAGTAAGAATACATTTGTGCATGTGCACACACACACACACACACACACACACACACACATAAAATATAAAAGGGAAGAAAGAAAAAAGAAAATAAAATCAATTACTTCAATTCTGAGACTGCAGGACAGACTGCCTCCTCTGCATACCTCTGCCCACATCCCTGGTCCAAGGCAAAACTGCACAGTGCCTCTGGAGACAGGCATATAGGAACAGACAGTCACCAATACCCATGATTTTGGTCTGTGCCCAGGACTGAATTGAACTGGTCAAACAGCTCCCTGCACCCAAATCCCACGGGGGAGAGAGCTGGAACCTCAGAAGTGTGGATACTCCTGAGAAGTCAGAGAAGACTACCCTCTTCCCACAGACCAGACAGAAGAGGGAATTGCATAGTGCTAACTGTGACCACTGGGTGCAAGGACCTAGGAGCAATCAGGCCTAGGACCCTTTGATTCCTGCCCCTGCCTAGAGCTGGAAGACAATCTCCAGAAGCACCACCACACCTGAGAGCAGAGGTAAGATCCACTTTTCTGCTACCAAATGACTTGCCTGGTGGATTAAGGATACAGAAAGGCAGAAGTCCTTGGGGTCACAGCACTTCCTGTTTCTGACTCTGCACAGAAGTGAACTGATACCATCCCACAGTTCCCTGCACCCAAATCAGAGCACCTGTTCTCAGAAAGGCTGAAAGAAAACAGGAAAACAGTTCTCCTGCAGTGCTGACACAGAAGCCTACAGCAGGGTCAAGTCACTCTCAGAAACAGCAAGACAAAAAAACAGCAGAGACAAAGGAATGGCTAGAAACCCAATCAAGCACAGGAACATAATCAACAGAAACCAATAATACTTGGCATCAGCAGAGCCCAGTTGTCCCACCAAAGAAAACAGTGGATATCCAAACACACTAGAAAAGCAAGATTGAGTTTTAAATTCACATTTTTTGATACTGATGGAGGACTTTAAGAAAGACAAAGAACACCCTTAAAGAAATGCAGGAAAACACAAGTAAACAAGTAGAAGCTCTTAAAGAAGAAACACAAAAATCCCTGAAAGAATTACAGAAAAACACAAACAAGCAGGTGAACGAATTGAAAATGGAAATAGAAATAATAAAGAAAGCAAAATCGGAGATAACCCTGGATATAGAAAACTTAAGGAAGAGACAAGGAGCTGTAGATACAAGCATCACCAACAGAATACAAGAGATAGAAGAGAGAATCTCAGGGGGAGAAGAAGCCATAAAAAAAAAACTGTCAAAGATAATGTAAAACGTAAAAAGCTCCTGGCCAAAAAAAACATACAGGAAATTCAAAACACAATGAGAAAATCAAGTGTAAAGACAATAGGTATAGAAAAAAGTGAAAACTCCCAACTTAAAGGGCCAGTAAATATATTGAACAAAATTATAGAAGAAAACTCCCCTAAACTAAAGAAAGAGATGCCCATAAACATACAAGAAGCCTACAGAACTCCAAACAGATTGGACCAGAAGAGAAATTCCTCCCATCGCATAATAATTAAAACACCAAATGCACAAAACAAAGAAAGAATATTAAAGTTGTGAGGGAAAAAGGTCAAGTGACATATAAAGACAGATCTATAAGAATTATACCAGACTTATCACCAGAGACTATAAAAGCCAGAAGATCCTAAATGGATGTCATACAGACCCTAAGAGAACAGAAATGCCAGCCCAAGTTACTGTATCCACCAAAACTCTCAATTAAGATAGGTAAAGAAACCAAGATATTCCATGACAAAACCAAGTTTATGCAATATTTTTCTAGAAACCCATCCCTACAAAGTGTAATAGGTGTAAAACTCCAAAACAAGGAGAGAAACTATACCATATAGAAAGCAAGAGTATATTTTCCTTTCAATGAAATGAAAAGAGAGACAAACAAATGTAATTCCACCTCTAACAATGAAAATAACAGGGAATAGAAATCACTATTCCTTATTACAGAGCAACAGTGATAAAAGCTGCATGGTATTGGTACAGAGACAGACTGATAGATAGTCCAGTGGAATAGAATTGAAGACCCAGAAATGAACCCACACACCTATGGTCACTTGATTTTTGACAAAGGAACCAAGACGATCCAATGGAAAAAAGGTAGCATTTTCAGCAAATGGTGCTGGTTCAACTGGACGACAGCACGTAGAAGAATGCAGATTGATTCATGCTTATCACCCTGTACAAAGCTTAAGTTGAAGCGGATCAAGGCCCTCCACATCAAACCAGATACACTCAAACTGGGGTTGGGGATTTAGCTCAGTGGTAGAGCACTTCCCTAGCAAGCGCAAGGCCCTGGGTTTGGTCCCCAGCTCCGAAAAAAAGAAAAGAAAAAAAAAAAAAAGTAACCGCCAGATACACTGAAACTAATAGAATAAAAAGTGGAGATGCATCTCGAACACATGGGCACTGGAGAAAATTTCCTGAACAAAACTCAAATGGCTTATGCTCTAAGGTCAAGAATTGACAAATGGGATCTCATAAAACTGCAATGCTTCTGTAAGGCAAAAGGCAGTGTTGTTAGGACAAAATGACAACCAACAGATTGGGAAAAGATCTTTACCAATCCTACAAGTGATAGAGGGCTTATATCCAAAATATACAAAGAACTCCAGAAGTTAGACCACAGGGAGACAAATAACCCTATTAAAAAATGGGGTTCAGAGCTAAACAAAGAATTCGCAGCTGAGGAATGCCAAATGGCTGAGAAACACCTAAAGAAATGTTCAACCTCTTTATTCACAAGGAAAATGAAAATCAAAACAACCCTGAGATTTCACCTCACACCAGTCAGAATGGCTAAGGTTAAAAACTTAGGTGACAACAAACCCTGGGGAGGATGTGGAGAAAGAGGAACACTCCTCCATTGTTTATGGCATTGCAGACTGGTACAACTATTCTGGAAATCAGTCTGCAGGTTCCTCAGACAATTGGACATTGAACTATCTGAGGACCCAGCTATAACTCTTTTGGGTATATACCCAAAAGATGCCCCAACAAATAACAAAGACACGTGCTCCACTATGTTCATCACAGCCTTATTTATAATAGCCAGAAGCTGGAAAGAACCGAGATGCCCTTCAGCAGAGGAATGGATACAGAAAATGTGGTACATCTATACAATGGTATATTGCTCAGTATGTTTGTTCCTTCTTCTAAGAAGGACTGAAGCATCCACCTTTTTGTCTTTTTTCTTCTTGAGCTTCATGTAAGCTGTGAATTGTACCTGGGTATTCCAAGCATTTGGCTAACATATATGGTATGCATTATATATTCTTTTGTGATTGGGATATCTCTCTCAGGATGATATTTTCTACTTCATTCCCTTTGTCTAAGAATTTAATGAAGTCATTGTTTTTAATAGCTGAGTAGGATTCTATTAGGTAAATGTACTGCATTTTCTGTATCCATTCTTCTTTGAATGACATCTGGTTCTTTCCAGCTTTGGGCTATTATAAACAAGGATGCAATGAACACAGTGGAACATGTGTCCTAGTTATATATTGGACATTTGCCCAGAAGTGGTGGAGGTGGTCTTCAGGTAGTGCTATGTCCAATTTTCTGAGGAAATGCCAGACTGATTTCCAGAGTGGTTGTACCAGCTGGAAGTCCCCCAAAAATAGAGGAAGTGTTCCTCTTTTCCACATTCTTGTAAGTATCTGCTGTCTCCTGAGTTTTTGATCTTAGCAATTCTGACTGGAATAAAGTAGAATCTCAGGGCTGTTTTGATTTTCATTTCCCTCAAGATCATATCTTTAGTTGCTTCTTGGCCTTTTGTTATTCCACAGATGAAATTTTTTTGTTTAGCTCCGTATCGCTTTTTTTAATAGCAAACCAGGAGCTGGTTCTCTGAGAAAATCAACAAGATAGACAAACTTTTAGCCAGACTAACCAGAGGGCATAGGGACAGTATCCAATTATGAAAATCAGCAGTGAAAAAATAAACATAACAAAAGAAACTGAGGAATCAAAAAATCATCAGATCCTAGTACAAAAGCCTATTCTCAGCAAAATTGGAAAATCTGGAAGAAATGGACAATTTTCTAAACAGATACCAGGTACCAAAGTTAAGTCAGGATCAGATTAAACTATCTAAACCATCCAATAAGTCCTAAAGAAATAGAAGCTTTCCTTTAGAGATACCCAAACAATAAAAGCCCAGAACCAGATGGGTTTAGTCCAGAATTCTATCAGACCTTCTTAGAAGACATAATACCAATTCTTTCCAAACTATTCCACAAAAGAGAAGATGAAGGAACACAACCCAATTCATTCTGCGAAGCCTCAATTTTGCTTATTCCTAAATCATACGAAGATGCAAGAAAGAAAAGGAACTTCAGACCAATTTTTCTTATGAACATAGATGCCAAAATACGCATTAAATTCTTTCGAACTGGACTCCAGAATACATCAAAATGATCATCCATCATGTTCAAATAGTCTTCATTCCAGAGAAGCAGGGATGGTTAAATTTAAGGAAAGTCATCAACATAATCCATTACAAAAACAAACCCAAGCAAAACCAAAAAAAAAAAAAAAAAAAAACAAACACATGAACCTCTCTTCAAATGCTGAGAAAGCATTTGAAAATTTTCAACACCCGATCATGATAAAAGTCTTGGAAATACCAGGAATTCAAGACCCATACCTAAACATAGTAAAAACAGTATGAAGCAAATGAGTAGCCAACGTTGAACTAAATGGAGAGAAACTTGAAACAATCCCACTAAACTCAGGGATGAAACAAAACCTCCCACTGAAACTCAGGGATGAAACAAAGCCCACCTGTTCAACATAGTACTTGATGTCCTATTCGGAACAATTAGACACCAAAAGGATGTCAAAGGGATACAAATTATAAAGGAAGAAATTTAAATATCACTATTTGCAATTGATATGATAGTATACTTAAGGAACCCCAAAATTTCCACCAGAGAACGCCTACACCTGGTAAACAACTTGAGCAAAGTGACTAGATATAAAATTATCTTAAATAAATCAATAGCTTTCCAATACTCAAAGGATAAATGGGCTGAGAAAAGAATTGGGTAAATGACACACTTTAAAATAATCATAAATAATACAAAATAACTTGGTATGACTCTAATCAAGCAAGTTAAAGATCTTTATGAAAGGATTTTCAAGTCTCTGAAGAAGGAAATTGAAGAAGATCTCAGAAGATGGAAAGATCTCCCATGCTCATGCATTGGCAGAATTAAAAGTTTAAAAATGGTCATATTGTCATAAGCAATGCCCATCAAAATTCCAACTCAATCTTCACAGTGTTTGGAATTGCAATTTGCACATTCATTTGGAATAACAAAAAACTGAGGATAACAAAAACTATTCCCCAGAATAAAAGAACTTCTGGGGGAATCATCATCACTGACCTCAAGGTATATTACAGAACAGTAGTGATAAAACTACATGGCATTGGTACACAGTAGGCAGGTACAGTGGAATAGAATTGAAGACCTAGAAATGAACCCACATACCTATGGTCAGTTGATCTTTGACAAAGGAGCTAAAAACCATCCAGTGGCAAAAAGACAGCATTTTGAACAAATAATGCTGGTTCAACTGGCTATCAGCATGTAGAAGAAAGCAAATCAATCCATTTTTATCTCCTTGTACAAAGTTGAAGTCCATTTGGATCAAAGACTTCCACATAAAACCAGATACCAGTGACACAAGTAGAAGATAAATTGGGGAAGATTCGTGAACATGTGGCACTGGGGAAAATGTCCTGAACAGAACACCAATGGCTTATGCTTTAAGATCAAGAATTGACAAATGGAACCTCATAAAATTGCAAAACTTCTATAAGTAAAGGACACTGTCATTAGGACAAAATGGCAGCCAACACTCTGCAAAAAGATTTTATCAATCCTACATCCTATAGAGGGCTAATATTCAATATGTACAAGGAACTCAAGACTCCAGAAATCAAGTAATTCTATTTAAGTTAATTTCTTTTTTCTTTATCATACAAAAATGAATTGATTTATATGCCTTACATTGTATAATTTTATAACTAGCTGTATAACATTCTCTCAGGGTAAAATCAGCCAAGATAGGAAAACATTTATGATGTTCCCTTTGTCTTAGACAAAGTGATTATTTGGATATTTCTTCAGCATATACTTTGATAGAGATCCCCTGGACCAGACATTTTACTGAATGGAAGATGTTCTGGACATTCATCCTTGACTTAGCATAATCACTATGACTCTGGTAATAATAGTAATAGTAGTAAGAATAGAATTTTATATGCACCTGTAAGAGCACAAAACACCTTATACAGACATTCACTTTATCCCACTTGACCTCAGTTGTCAGGGACCAGACTGCCAGATTAAGCAAAGCTAGTGCCCTGCCCTGAGCAGATTTCTGAGAAGGGCTTGACCTTTTCAAAGAAAGAACATGTTCCCAGAAGACTGTTGCCTCATTGTCTAAGGAGAATATCTTGCAGTTTAATGATTTACCTTATGTCCTTGGGGACTTCCCAGTACTCCCCCCGCCCTAAGCTTCAGTTCCTGCTTCAATTCCTGCTTCAGAGCTTTAAATGTTGTACATTCCTCTCAATAAACAGACCTTGACAAGGACACTGCTTGGTCTCACTCCTCTTTCTCGCCCTTTCTCCCGCAGGTATGGGTCCCTCTCGGCCCCCACAAATAACTGGGTCCCCACTGGTGGGAGCACTCAGTGTTAAGTTGCTTACAGTTGAAATCCTAGACTCTTGCTATTTATAGAAGGGGATTAAGGGAGAAATAGGGCTTGTTGCTAGGCTCTTTCCTCTATGGTTCAAGGGTCCCTCAGTAGCTGGGCAAAAATGCTCTGAGCTCACTAACTTTTTGTGCACCAGGGACAAAAGGAAAAGAAAGAAAGTCAGGGGCCAGGAGTCACATACACAGGAAAAAAAAAAAAGCCCCACCACAAATATCTTCTTCTAGATGAAGAAGAGTAAGAAAAGCTCCAATAAACCAACTGTCCTCCCTCCCTTCCTTCCTTCCTTCCTTCCTTACTTCTTTCCTTTCTTTCTTTCTTCCATTTTTTCTTTTTTAAAATTTTTTATTAGATGCATTTCCTTACTTACATTTCAAAGGTTATACCCCTTCCCGGTTTTCTGTCCATAAGGCCCCATTTCCACCTCTCCCCCTCCCCATACCAGTATTCCCTCCATTCATGCCCCTTATTGCCACCCCCCATATTCCCCTGCACTGGGGATCCATCCTTGGCAGAAGCAAGAGCTTCCCTTCCCCTGATGCCCCAACAAGGCTATTTCTGCTGCATATGCAGTTGGAGCGCTGGGTCAGTCCATGTACAGTCTTTCGGTAGTGGTTTACTCCCAGGGAACTCTGGCTGTTGGCATTGTTATCTTCATGAGGTTGTAAGCTCTTTAAACTCTTTCAGTACTTCCTCTAATTCCTTCCCAAGGGGGTCCTATTCTCAATTCGGTGCTTTGCTGCTAGCATTGACCTCTGTATGGGACATCCTCGGGATGTGACTCTCAGGAGAGATCTATATCCAGTCCCTTTCAGCATGCATTTTCTAGCTTCATCAATCTTATCTAGTTTTGATGGCTGTATTTGTGTGGTCCACATATGGGGCAGGCTCTGAATGACCATTCCTTGAGTCGCTGCTCTAAACTTTGCTTCCATATTCCCTCCTATGAATATTTTTCCCCATTTTAAGAAGGATTGGGAGCATCCACATTTTGATCATCCTTGTTCTTGAACTTCCTGTGGTCTGTGGATTGCATCTTGGGTAATTTGAGTTTTTTGGCTAATATCCACTTACCAATGAGTGCCTATCAAGTGTTAAACCTTTATTTCTATTTTCATTACCTCATGTAAATATCAGGTAGAACAATTACAATAATATAATTGATTACATAATTTTTAAAATACTTTTACATTCCTTTAAGTTCATAGAAAATTTAAGGAAATAGTTATTATCATAAGTCAATATGTGCCAAAGGCCAGCCTCAGCTTGTTTTGGAGCATTAAAAAAAAATCTTAAAGTCAATCTTGGTGTACAAGCTGGCAGTTCTGGGTTTTGCTTCTGCTGGTTCTCCAGACTGGTTATTAAGATAGCTCAGCTTTTACAAACCAATGCCCAACTTTTGTTTACATATCAATTAAATTATTCATTTTGGGTGCCCTTTTGACTATACCATGAATCAGCATTTTATGACCTTAGCCCCTTAATTCTTAGGAAAAAAAAGTAATTTTTTTTAACAAAGCAATTGAGAGCTTTACTTGACTTTGAAATGTGGGAGGATATCACAGGTGAGGCAGGTACAAGGTAGAATGAAGCCTGTCGTTGGACAAGAAGGAAGGATGGCCGAGAGAAAAGTTTGAGGGAAGGAGAGGAGACTGGAACAGAAAGGAGAGAGGAATAGACTGCAGAGTAAGAAAATGGAGGTTGATGTTAAGATTCCATGCTGTACCTTTACATGTTGTTATGAATGTTCTTAAGGGACGATATGAACAGGGCTTTGTATGATTAGATGGGCAATTATATCTGATCAATTGAATCAGAGATTATTGTGTTGTGTGTTCTTTCTTGTAGCGATTTAAGTGTAAGAGAGTGTGCAGAGGCTAATAACACTGAGCAGTCATGGAATTATGATGTATATTTCTGCCATGCTGGCAGCCTGCCTTGGGAACTGAATGAGTCAAAAGATTGTAGCCAGGCTCAGAAAGAGGCCTTCGCCAGTGTGATAGAAAATGGAGCAAAGCGGGTGAGAGGCTTCGCTGACTGAGATGAAGATGTCTATCAGATATCTTGGGGCACTGCGGTGCTGGACCTAGTGGGGTAAAAGAAAACCATTTTTATAATTTTACAACATTGAAAGCACAGACAATATGATAACTGGGTGGGATCCTGACCTGAACCTGGATTCTCACCATGCCTGGGCATAAACTTACTCTGTTCCAGGCTGAACTTGAATTCAGGATTTGTCTACCTTTCTATCTTTCTGACAAGCTAGCTGATTAGCACAGCTGCCTTTGTTCTTTTAGGTTCATGAAGCCCCTCACATAATCCATATTGTATCATACTACATTTGGACAGCTATGAAATCCTGTTTATATATCTTGTACTCAAGTGTGTAGAGTTCTTTCCCATACCCTTAAGGGCAATCCTGAAGGTTTCCACTGCTAAGGGCATAAGACACACCCTAGCCTTCAGTACTCCTGCTTTTTCTAATTATCATGGGTCATTAACCTTGGCAGAGAGATTGATTCCTGATAAACTTGGCATGGAGAATATTTTGCAAAGGAGGAATATAAAATAAATTATGAACCTTATTATACAAACAAGCTTTATGACTAACAACCATCAGCACTCATGGAGGTCTATGTCCTGCTGGCTCTGCTTCATGGATGGGGGTGGGGTGGCAGATGGGAATGTGTCACTGTGTATCTTCCACAGTAGTTATACAAGACTTGGCAAATAAGACTTAAAGAATAACATCAGAGTTGTTTACATGCCTTTTCATTAATAGCATTACTTGTCTATATATTCCATATCTATTATTAGCTCAATAAACTCTAAGTTTAAAACAGTAATTTTATGTAACAATTCAGCACAGTTTTGTAAAGAGATATATCACCTTTTTTTTGATTAGTTAATTTTCATGGTTATATAAACTAGTCAATATTTTAGGTTTTTAGCTAGCTACATTCAGTAACAGTTAGGTAGCTGAGAGAGAGAGAGAGAGATGAATGCTAGTATTCAGTTCATTTTTTACTCTTTATTCAGTCCAGAAAACCATGTCATAAGATGATTTTCCCGAAATTTTCCAATTTCTAATCTTTCTCATTGTTGTGACTAGTTTTAATGTCAAATAAATAAGAATCACTCCAGATTTTCCTAACCATGGGCAGGACCTATAGATGCATTCTTGGAAAAAAAAAAAAAAGACATGGCAGAAGGAAGAACATGCTTTGTCTTGTTAACTTTGTTTTACTCTTCTTGCATAGGTAATTTACTATGTTGTTCTTGCTGACTTTTCATTCATTGGTGTCTATCTAGAATTTCTAGGCTTCCATTATGGACTAAGTATCAGTGGTCTTCAGGAAAACTCTCAGGTTTTTGGTGCCAGATTGGGGCTGCTGAGATAACATATAACTACCTGGTCTAGGTGGGATTTAGCTATTATTTGTATTTTAAGTTAGATTGACCATATATTGTATATATTGTTTACTCTCTATGTTCATCCTACTGTTTCTGCTCATCTAATGAACTCTAGTATACTTATAGACATGGCTAGAGACTTGACTTTTTTCTGATTATGTCAAGTTGGCAACGAATATAAATCAGATGAGTGTTCATGAATTCGCCTCCATCACCGTTTGCCATTCTCTTGTGTCAACCATGAAGTTTTTTTCTTCTTCTTCCCACAAAACAAGCACATGAGTGACCATAGCATCCAAGGATATGCTTTGGAAACTTTAGGTTACCTCCTATTTCTACCAGAACTCTGTAAATATTTTAAATTCTCAGTCATCATTATTATTCAGGGCAAGGGAGACATTCCTTACTCCACTAAGCCCATTGTGAGGTTGGGCTAAAATTAAAATGTTTTTTTTTTTTATTTTAAAGGAATTATTCTGGTCTGATGTGTTGTGTGTTGAGCAAAGACAAAAAACTTGGTTATTTATTTCTGACCTGTGTTGTCTAGTTATATGTAAGGTTAGCTAACGTTCCAGGTATCCACTAGTTGCTATGTTTTTTACCCTATGTATAATAGAATATATATAGAATATATACTAAAGGCGGCGCAGATCTTTCTGGTTGCTGCCGCCACGGAGAGCTCATAAGCAACACCCTAAGAGCAAACTTGAGCCTCGGGACTGCAGGTAAGACCAACTTACTGCTGCAAGCGACCTGACTGGTGTCCTTGGGACACCCAGAGGCAAAATTCCTCTAGGTCCGGACATTTCCAGTTTTTAGCGGGAGTCCCAATCTCTTGCTCCCTGCCTCCAGCTCACTGTTCCTAAACCCCGTGGGAGAGAGAGCTCATCGCCTTGTCAGATGGGCACTCCTGAGACTGCAGAGCAGAAGAGACCACCAACACTGCCCACCTGTGCCCACATCCCTGGCCCAAGAGAAAACTATATACGGCCTCTGGGTTCCCTTGGATAAGGGCACAGGAGCAGGAAATCCGCTGCGTCTGGGACACCGCCTGAACCTGAAGGGACCGACCAGATAAACAGTTCTCTGCACCCAAATCCCGTGGGAGGGAGAGCTAAACCTTCAGAGAGGCAGACATGCCTGGGAAACCAGAAGAGACTACACTCGGCCCACATCTCTGACTCCAGAGGAAAACACCAAACGCCATCTGGAACCCTGGTGCACGGAAGCTCCCAGAAAGGGTGGCACAGATCTTTCTGGTTGCTGCCGCCACGGAGAGCTCATAAACAACACCCCACAAGCAAACTTGAGCCTCGGGACCACAGATAAGACAAACCTTCCAGCTCCAAGCGACCTGCCTGGTGAACTCAAGACACAGGCCCACAGGAACAGCTGAAGAACTGTAGCTAGGAAAAACTACACGCCCAAAAGTAGAACACTCTGTTCCCATAACTGGCTGAAAGAAAAAAGGAAAACAGGACTACAGCACTCCTGACACACAGGCCTATAGGACACTCTAGCCACTGTCAGAAATAGCAGAACAAAGTAACACTAGAGATAATCTGATGGCGAGATTAAAATGATTTTTTCTTTTATTTTAAAGGGATTATTCTGATCTGATGTGTTGTGTGTTGAGCAAAGACAAAAGACTTGGTAATTTATTTCTGACATGTGTTGTCTACCTATATGTAAGGGTAGCTAAGGTTCCAGGTATCCACTAGTTGCTATGTTTTTTACCCTATGTATACTAGAATATATATATATATATATATATATATATATATATATATATAGAGAGAGAGAGAGAGAGAGAGAGAGAGAGAGAGAGAGAATATATACTAAAGGAACCCAAACAACAGAAACCAAGACTACATGGCATCATCGGATCCCAATTCTTCCAGGAAAGCAAACACAGAATATCCAAACAAACCAGAAAAGCAAGATCTAGTTTCAAAATCATATTTGATCATGATGCTGGAGGACTTCAAGAAAGACATGAATAACTTCCTTAGAGAAACACAGGAAAACATAAATAAACAAGTAGAAGCGTACAGAGAGGAATCACAAAAATCCCTGAAAGAATTCCAGGAAAACATAAATAAACAAGTAGAAGCCTATAGAGAGGAGTCACAAAAATCCCTGAAAGAATTCCAGGAAAACACAATCAAACAGTTGAAGGAATTAAAAATGGAAATAGAAGCAATCAAGAAAGAACACATGGAAACAACCCTGGATATAGAAAACCAAAAGAAGAGACAAGGAGCTGTAGATACAAGCTTCACCAACAGAATACAAGAGATGGAAGAGAGAATCTCAGGAGCAGAAGTTTCCATAGAAATCATTGACTCAACTGTCAAAGATAATGTAAAGCAGAAAAAGCTACTGGTTCAAAACATACAGGAAATCCAGGACTCAATGAGAAGATCAAACCTAAGGATAATAGGTATAGAAGAGAGTGAAGACTCCCAGCTCAAAGAACCAGTAAATATCTTCAACAAAATCATAGAAGAAAACTTCCCTAACCTAAAGAAAGAGATACCCATAGGCATACAAGATACCTACAGAACTCCAAATAGATTGGACCAGAAAAGAAACACCTCCTGTCACATAATAGTCAAAACACAAAACGCACAAAATAAAGAAAGAGTATTAAAAGCAGTGAGGGAAAAAGGTCAAGTAACATATAAAGGCAGACCTATCAGAATCACACCAGACTTTTCGCCAGAAACTATGAAGGCCAGAAGATCCTGGACTGATGTCATACAGACCCTAAGAGAACACAAATGTCAGCCCAGGTTACTGTATCCTGCAAAACTCTCAATTAACATAGATGGAGAAACCAAGATATTCCATGACAAAACCAAATTTACACAATATCTCTCTACAAATCCAGCACTACAAAGGAAAATAAATGGTAAAGCTCAACATAAGGCAAGCTATACCCTAGAAGAAGCAAGAAACTAATCGTCTTGGCAACAAAACAAAGAGAATGAAAGCACACAAACATAACCTCACATCCAAATATGAATATAACGGGAAGCAATAATCACTATTCCTTAATATCTCTCAACATCAATGGCCTCAACTCCCCATAAAAAGAAATAGATTAACAAACTGGATATGCAACGAGGACCCTGCATTCTGCTGCCTACAGGAAACAAACCTCAGAGACAAAGACAGACACTACCTCAGAGTGAAAGGCTGGAAAACAATTTTCCAAGCAAATGGTCAGAAGAAGCAAGCTGGAGTAGCCATTCTAATATCAAATAAAATCAATTTTCAACTAAAATTCATCAAAAAAGATAAGGAAGGACACTTCATATTCATCAAAGGAAAAATCCACCAAGATGAACTCTCAATCCTAAATATCTATGCCCCAAATACAAGGGCACCTACATATGTAAAAGAAACCTTACTAAAGCTCAAAACACACACTGCACCTCACACAATAATAGTGGGAGATTTCAACACCCCACTCTCATCAATGAACAGATCATGGAAACAGAAATTAAACAGAGACGTAGACAAACTAAGAGAAGTCATGAGCCAAATGGACTTAACAGATATTTATAGAACATTCTATCCTAAAGCAAAAGGATATACCTTCTTCTAAGCTCCTCATGGTACTTTCTCCAAAATTGACCATATAATTGGTCAAAAGACGGGCCTCAACAGGTACAGAAAGATAGAAATAATCCCATGCGTGCTATCAGACCACCACGGCCTAAAACTGGTCTTCAATAACAATAAGGGAAGAATGCCCACATATACGTGGAAATTGAACAATGCTCTACTCAATGATAACCTGGTCAAGGAAGAAATAAAGAAAGAAATTAAAAACTTTTTAGAATTTAATGAAAAGGAAGGTACAACATACCCAAACTTATGGGACACAATGAAAGCTGTGCTAAGAGGAAAACTTATAGGGCTGAGTGCCTGCAGAAAGAAACAGGAAAGAGCATATGTCAGCAGCTTGACAGCACACCTAAAAGCTCTAGAACAAAAAGAAGCAAATACACCCAGGAGGAGTAGAAGGCAGGAAATAATCAAACTCAGAGCTGAAATCAACCAAGTAGAAACAAAAAGGACCATAGAAAGAATCAACAGAACCAAAAGTTGGTTCTTTGAGAAAATCAACAAGATAGATAAACCCTTAGCCAGACTAACGAGAGGACACAGAGAGTGCATCCAAATTAACAAAATCAGAAATGAAAAGGGAGACATAACTACAGATTCAGAGGAAATTCAAAAAATCATCAGATCTTACTATAAAAACCTATATTCAACAAAACTTGAAAATCTACAGGAAATGGACAATTTCCTAGACGGATACCAGGTACCGAAGTTAAATCAGGAACACATAAACCAGTTAAACAACCCCATAACTCCTAAGGAAATAGAAGCAGTCATTAAAGGTCTCCCAACCAAAAAGAGCCCAGGTCCAGACGGGTTTAGTGCAGAATTCTATCAAACCTTCATAGAAGACCTCATACCAATATTATCCAAACTATTCCACAAAATTGAAACAGATGGAGCACTACCGAATACCTTCTACGAAGCCACAATTACTCTTATACCTAAGCCACACAAAGACACAACAAAGAAAGAGAACTTCAGACCAATTTCCCTTATGAATATCGACGCAAAAATACTCAATAAAATTCTGGCAAACCGAATTCAAGAGCACATCAAAACAATCATCCACCATGATCAAGTAGGCTTCATCCCAGGCATGCAGGGATGGTTTAATATATGGAAAACCATCAACGTGATCCATTATATAAACAAACTGAAAGAGCAAAACCACATGATCATTTCATTAGATGCTGAGGAAGCATTTGACAAAATTCAACACACCTTCATGATAAAAGTCCTGGAAAGAATAGGAATTCAAGGCCCATACCTAAACATAGTAAAAGCCATATACAGCAAACCAGTTGTTAACATTAAACAAAATGTTGAGAAACTTGAAGCAATCCCACTACAATCAGGGACTAGACAAGGCTGCCCACTCTGTCCCTACTTATTCAATATAGTTCTTGAAGCTCTAGCCAGAGCAATCAGACAACAAAAGGAGATCAAGGGGATACAGATCGGAAAAGAAGAGTTCAAAATATCACTATTTGCAGATGACATGATAGTATATTTAAGTGATCCCAAAAGTTCCACCAGAGAACTGCTAAAGCTGATAAACAACTTCAGCAAAGTGGCTGGGTATAAAATTAACTCAAATAAATCAGTTGCCTTCCTCTATACAAAAGAGAAACAAGCCGAGAAAGAAATTAGGGAAACGACACCCTTCATAATAGACCCAAATAATATAAAGTACCTCGAGTGACTTTAACCAAGCAAGTAAAAGATCTGTACAATAAGAACTTCAAGACACTGAGGAAAGAAATTGAAGAAGACCTCAGAAGATGGAAAGATCTCCCATGCTCATGGATTGGCAGGATTAATATAGTAAAAATGGCCATTTTACCAAAAGCAATCTACAGATTCAATGCAATCCCCATCAAAATACCAATCCAATTCTTCAAAGAGTTAGACAGAACAATTTGCAAATTCATCTGGAATAACAAAAAACCCAGGATAGCTAAAGCTATCCTCAACAATAAAAGGACTTCAGGGGGAATCACTATCCCTGAACTCAAGCAATATTACAGAGCAATAGTGATAAAAACTGCATGGTACTGGTAGAGAGACAGACAGATAGACCAGTGGAATAGAATTGAAGACCCAGAAATGAACCCACACACCTATGGTCACTTGATTTTTGACAAAGGAGCCAAAACATCCAATGGAAAAAAGATAGCATTTTCAGCAAATGGTGCTGGTTCAACTGGAGGGCAACATGTAGAAGAATGCAGATCGATCCATGCTTATCACTCTGTACAATGCTTAAGTCCAAGTGGATCAAGGACCTCCACATCAAACCAGACACACTCAAACTAATAGAAGAAAAACTAGGGAAGCATCTGGAACACATGAGCACTGGAAAAAAATTCCTGAAGAAAATACCAATGGCTTATGCTCTAAGATCAAGAATCGACAAATGGGATCTCATAAAACTGCAAAGCTTCTGTAAGGCAGAGGACACTGTGGTTAGGACAAAATGGCAACCAACAGATTGGGAAAAGATCTTTACCAATCCTACGACAGATAGAGGCCTATATCCAAAATATACAAAGAACTCAAGAAGTTAGACCGCTGGGAGACAAATAACCCTATTAAAAATGGGGTTCAGACACAGTGAACTAGTCTATGGGGGGAGGGCGGCAATGGGGGGAGGGTTGGGAGGGGAACACCCATAAGGAAGGGGAGGGGGGAGGGGGATGTTTGCCCGGAAACCGGGAAAGGGAATAACACTCGAAATGTATATAAGAAATACTCAAGTTAATAAAAAAAAAATGGGGTTCAGAGCTAAACAAAGAATTCACAGCTGAGGAATGCCGAATGGCTGAGAAACACTTAAAGAAATGTTCAACATCTTTAGTCATAAGGGAAATGCAAATCAAAACAACCCTGAGATTTCACCTCACACCTGTGAGAATGGCTAAGATCAAAAACTCAGGTGACAGCAGATGCTGGCGAGGATGTGGAGAAAGAGGAACACTCCTCCATTGTTGGTGGGATTGCAGACTGGTAAAAACATTCTGGAAATCAGTCTGGAGGATCCTCAGAAAATTGGACATTGAACTGCCTGAGGATCCAGCTATACCACTCTTGGGCATATACCCAAATGATGCCTCAACACATAAAAGAGACACGTGCTCCACTATGTTCATCGCAGCATTATTTATATTAGCCAGAAACTGGAAAGAACCCAGATGCCCTTCAACAGAGGAATGGATACAGAAAATGTGGTACATCTACACAATGGAATATTACTCAGCTATCAAAAACAACGAGTTTATGAAATTCGTAGGCAAATGGTTGGAAATGGAAAATATCATCCTGAGTGAGCTAACCCAATCACAGAAAGACATACGTGGTATGCACTCATTGATAAGTGGCTATTAGCCCAAATGCTTGTATTACCCTAGATCCCTAGAACAAACGAAACTCAAGACGGATGATCAGAATGTGAATGCTTCACTCCTTCTTTAAATGAGGAAAAAGAATACCCTTAGCAGGGAAGGGAGAGGCAAAGATTAAAACAGAGACTGAAGGAACACCCATTCAGAGCCTGCCCCACATGTGGCCCATACATATACAGCCACCCAATTAGACAAGATGGATGAAGCAAAGAAGTGCAGACCGACAGGAGCCGGATGTAGATTGCTCCTGAGAGACACAGCCAGAATACAAAAAATACATAGGCGAATTCCAGCAGCAAACCACTGAACTGAGAATAGGACCCCCGTTGAAGGAATCAGAGAAAGAACTGGAAGAGCTTGAAGGGGCTCGAGACCCCATATGTACAACAATGCCAAGCAACCAGAGCTTTAAGGGACTAAGCCACTACCTAAAGACTATACAAGGACTGACCCTGGACTCTGACCTCATAGGTAGCAATGAATATCCTAGTAAGAGCACCAGTGGAAGGGGAAGCCCTGGGTCCTGCTAAGACTGATCCCCCAGTGAACTAGATTGTGGGGGGGAGGGCGGCAATGGGGGGAGGGTTGGGAGGGGAATACCCATAAGGAAGGGGAGGGGGGAGGGGGATGCTTGTCTGGAAACTGGGAAAGGGAATAACACTTGAAATGTATATAAGAAATACTCAAGTTAATAAAAAAAAAAAAAAGAAAAAAAAACTTTATTTTAATATTGCAGGAGCACACAATTGAGGGATTTTAAAGATTTTAAAGAAAATTTTGGAGTTTTATAGGAAGAAAATGAGAATAAAAATTATTTTTAAGGAAAAAAAAAGACTGAACCCCCAGTGAACGGGATTGTTGTGGGGAGGGTGGTTATGGGGGAGGATGGGGTGGGGAACACCCATATAGAAGGGAAGGGGGAGGGGCTAGAGGGATGTTGGCCTGGAAACCGGGAAAGGGAATAACATTTGAAATGTAAATAAGAAATACCCATGTTAATAAAGATGGGAAAAAATAAAAAAATTAAAAAAAAAAGAAAGAACACATGAAAACAACCCTGGATATAGAAAACCAAAGGAAGAAACAAGGAGCCATAGATACAAGAATCACCAACAGAATACAAGAGATAGAAGGGAGAATCTCAGGAGCAGAAGATTCCATAGAAATCTTCGGCTCAACAGTCAAAGATAATGTAAAGCAGAAAAAGCTACTGGTCCAAAACATACAGGAAATCTAGGACTCAATGAGAAGATCAAACCTAAGGATAATAGGTATAGAAGAGAGTGAAGACTCCCAGCTCAAAGGACCAGTAAATATCTTCAACAAAATCATAGAAGAAAACTTCCCTAACCTAAAAAAAGACATACCCATAGGCATACAAGATACCTACAGAACTCCAAATAGATTGGACCAGAAAAGAAACACCTCCCGACACATAATAGTCAAAACACCAAACGCACAAAATAAAGAAAGAATATTAAAAGCAGTAAGGGAAAAAGGTCAAGTAACATATAAAGGCAGATCTATCAGAATCACACCAGACTTTTCGCCAGAGACTATGAAAGCCAGAAGTTCCTGGACAGATGTCGTAGAGACCGTAAGAGAACACAAATGCCAGCCCAGGTTACTGTATCCTTCAAAACTCTCAATTAACTTAGATGGAGAAACCAAGATATTCCATGACAAAACCAAATTTACACAATATCTTTCTACAAATTCACCACTACAAAGGATAATAAATGGTAAAGCCCAACATAAGGAGGCAAGCTACACCCTAGAAAAGCAAGAAACTAATCGTCTTGGCAACAAAACAAAGAAAAGAAAAGCACACAAAAATAACTTCACATCCAAATATGAATATAACAGGAAGCAATAATCACTATTCCTTAATATCTCTCAACATCAATGGTCTCAACTCCCCAATAAAAAAGAAACATATATTAACAAACTGGCTATGCAATGAGGACCCTCCATTCTGCTGCCTACAGGAAACACACCTCAGAGACAAAGACAGACACTACCTCAGAGTGAAAGGCTGGAAAACAACTTTACAAGCAAATGGTCAGAAGAAGCAAGCTGGAGTAGTCATTCTAATATCAAATAAAATCAATTTTCAACTAAAAGTCATTAAAAAGATAAGGAAGGACACTTCATATTCATGAAAGGAAAAATCTACCAAGATGAACTCTCAATCCTAAATATATATGCCCCAAATTCAAGGGCACCTACATACATAAAAGAAACCTTACTAAAGCTCAAAACACACACTGCACCTCACACGATAATAGTAGGAGATTTCAACACCCCACTCTCATCAGTGGACAGATCATGGAAACAGAAATTAAACACAGACGTAGACAGACTAAGAGAAGTCATAAACCAAATGGACTTAACAGATATTTATAGAACATTTTATCCTAAAGCAAAAGGATATACATTCTTCTCAGCTCCTCATGGTACTTTCTCCAAAACTGACCATATAATTGGTCAAAAAACGGGCCTCAACAGGTACAGAAAGAGAGAAATAATCCCATGCGTGCTATCAGACCACCAGGGCCTAAAGCTGGTCTTCAATAACAATAAGGGAATAATGTTCCCATATACGTGGAAGTTGACCAATGCTCTACTCATCGATAACCTGGTCAAGGAAGAAATAAAGAAGGAAATTAAAGACTTCTTAGAATTTAATGAAAATGAAGGTACAACATACCCAAACTTATGGGACACAATGAAAGCTGTGCTAAGAGGAAAACTCATAGATCTGAGTGCCTGCAGAAAGAAACAGGAGAGAGCATATGTCAGCAGCTTGACAGCATACCTAAAAGCTCTAGAACAAAAAGAAGCAAATACACCCAGGAGGAGTAGAAGGCAGGAAATAATCAAACACAGAGCTGAAATCAGCCAGGTAGAAGAAAAAGGACCATTGAAAGAATCAGCAGAACCAAAAGTTGGATCTTTGAGAAAATCAACAAGATAGATAAACCCTTAGCCAGACTAACGAGAGTTCTCAGAGAGTGTTTCCAAATTAACAAAATCAGAAATGAAAAGGGAGACATAACTACAGATTCAGAGGAAATTCAAAAATCATCAGATCTTACTATAAAGGCCTATATTCAACAAAACTCGAACAACTGCAGGAAATGGACAATTTCCTAGACAGATACCAGGTACCGAAGTTAAATCAGGAACAGATAAACCAGTTAAACAACCCCATAACTCCTAAGGAAATAGAAGCCATCATTAAAGGTCTCCCAACCAAAAACAGCCTAAGTCCACACAGGTTTAGTGCAGAATTCTATCAGACCTTCATAGAAGACCTCTTACCAATATTATCCAAACTATTCCACAAATTTGAAACAGATGCAGCACTACCGAATTCCTTCTATGAAGCCACAATTACCCTTATACCTAAACCACACAAAGACCCAACAAAGAAAGAGAACTTCAGACAAATTTCCCTTATGAATATCGACGCAAAAATACTCAATAAAATTCTGGCAAACCGAATTCAAGAGCACATCAAAACAATCATCCACCGTGATCAAGTGGGCTTCATCCCAGGCATGCAGGGATGGTTTAATATACGGAAAACCATCAACGTGATCCATTATATAAACAAACTGAAAGAACAAAACCACATGATCATTTCATTAGATGCTGAGAAAGCATTTGACAAAATTCAACACCCCTTAATCATAAAAGTCCTGGAAAGAATAGGAATTCAAGGCCCATACCTAAACATAGTAAAAGCCATATACCGCAAACCAGTTGCTAACATTAAACTAAATGGAGAGAAACTTGAAGCAATCCCACTACAATCAGGGACTAGACAAGGCTGCCCACTCTCTCCCTACATATTCAATATAGTTCGTGAAGTTCTAGCCAGAGCAATCAGAAACAAAAGGAGGTCAATGGGATACAGATCGGAAAAGAAGAAGTCAAAATATCACTATTTGCAGATGATATGATAGTAGTATATTTAAGTGATCTCAAAAGTTACACCAGAGAACTACTAAAGCTGATAAACAACTTCAGCAAGTGGCTGGGTATAAAATTAACTCAAATAAATCAGTAGCCTTCCTCTACACAAAAGAGAAACAAGCCGAGAAAGAAATTAGGGAAACGACACCCTTCATCATAGACCCAAATAATATAAAGTACCTCGGTGTGACTTTAACCAAGCAAGTAAAAGATTTGTACAATAAGAACTTCAAGACTCTGAAGAAAGAAATTGAAGAAGTCCTCAGAAGATGGAAAGATCTCCCATGCTCATGGATTGGCAGGATTAATATAGTAAAAATGGCCATTTTACCAAAAGTGATCTACAGATTCAATGCACTCCCCATCAAAATACCAATCCAATTCTTCAAAGAGTTAGACAGAACAATTTGCAAATTCATCTGGAATAACAAAAAACCCAGGATAGCTAAAATTATCCTCAACAATAAAAGGACTCCAGGGGGAATCACTATCCCTGAACTCAAACAGTATTACAGAGCAATAGTGATAAAAACTGCTTGGTATTGGTACAGAGACAGACAGATAGACCAATGGAACAGAATTGAAGACCCAGAAATGAACCCACACACCTATGGTCACTTGATTTTTGACAAAGGAGCCAAAACCATCCAATGGAAAAAAGATAGCATTTTCAGCAAATGGTGCTGGTTCAACTGGAGGTCAACATGTAGAAGAATGCAGATCGATCCATGCTTATCACCCTGTACAAAGCTTAAGTCCAAGTGGATCAAGGACCTCCACATCAAACCAGATACACTCAAACTAATAGAAGAAAAACTAGGGAAGCATCTGGAACACATGGGCACTGGAAAAAAATTCCTGAACAAAACACCAATGGCTTATGCTGTAATATCAAGAATCGACAAATGGGATCTCATAAAACTGCAAAGCTTCTGTAAGGCAAAGGACACTGTGGCTAGGACAAAATAGCAACCAACAGATTGGGAAAAGATCTTTACCAGTCCTACAACACATAGAGGCCTTATATCCAAAATATACAAAGAACTCAAGAAGTTAGACCGCAGGGAGACATATAACCCTATTAAAAAATGGGGTTCAGAGCTCAACAAAGAATTCACAGCTGAGGAATGCCGAATGGCTGAGAAACACCTAAAGAAATGTTCAACATCTTTAGTCATAAGGGAAATGCAAATCAAAACAACCCTGAGATTTCACCTCACACCAGTGAGAATGGCTAAGATCAAAAACTCAGGTGACAGCAGATGCTGGCGAGGATGCAGAGAAAGAGGAACACTCCTCCATTTTTGGTGGGATTGCAGACTGGTACAGCCATTCTGGAAATCAGTCTGGAGGTTCCTCAGAAAATTGGACATTGAACTACCTGAGAATCCAGCTATACCTCTCTTGGGCATATACCCAAAAGATGCCCCAACATATAAAAAAGTCATGTGCTCCACTATGTTCATCGCAGCCTTATTTATAATAGCCAGATGCTGGAAAGAACCCAGATGCCCTTCAACAGAGGAGTGGATACAGAAAATGTGGTACATCTACACAATGGAATATTACTCAGCTATCAAAAACAATGACTTCATGAAATTCATAGAGAAATGGATGTAAATAGTAAATATCATCCTGAGTGAAATATCCTGATCACAGAAAATCAAATATGGTGTACACTCACTGATAAGTGGATATTTGCCCAAAAGCTCGGATTACCCAAGATACAATCCACAGCCCTCATGAAGCTCAAGAAGAAGGATGACTAAAGCATGGATGCTTCAGTCCTTCTTAAAAGGGGGAACAAAAATATTCATAGGAGGAGATATGGAGACAAATTTCAGAGCAGAGATTGAAGAAATGACCATTCAAAGCCCCCCCCCACCTGGGGATTCAGCCCATATACATACACCCACCAAACAAAACAATATGGCTGATGCCAAGAAATGTGTGCTGACAGGAGTCTGATACAGCTGTCTCCTGAGAGGCTCAGTCAGAGCATGAAAATACAGACAGGGATTCTTGCAGCCAACCATTGAACTCAGAACAAGGTCTATATCGGAGGAGTTAGGGAAAGGATTGAAGGAGCTGAAGGGGTTTGCAACCCCATAAGAACAGCAATACCAACCAACCAGAGCTCCCAGGGACTAGACTATCCAAAGGGTACCCATGTATAGAACCGTGGCTCCAGCTGCATATGTAGCAGAGGATGGTCTTGTTGGGCACTAATTTGAAGGTACTTTGAAAACAATCCTGTGTTGGAAATTTTATTAAAACTTTTGAGTCAAGAGATAGAGGGGTAGCTTAACTCACAATATATTTGTCATGTAATTGAGGAAGGACTTGGATCCTTCAGAATGTAGTCTAATATCTGGGCATTTGGTTTTATATTCATAAACCAATTAAGAGAAGGAAGTCAGGTAGAAGCAGATCTCAGGGGACTCAATGGAATGTTAGTTTATTATTTTTAGTGAAACTCCAGGCCCATGAGTAAACCTGTTTCAAAGATAGAAAGCACTTGAGGAGTGACATTCAAAGTTGTCCTTTGGCTCCCACATGTAAACGTATACACACTATTCTGCACCTCCAAACTTTGACTTGAAACCTCCATCACATACAAAAGTATGGGCCATGCCTCTGCTCCTGCCTCTGCCTTTCTGATGAGTGTAACATAACATGGTGATTTGATGATCATTTTTCATATTAAGCATTTATAAGACATGAATGAAGACTTCACAGCTACTGTCTAATGATAAGATAGTACATCATATTTTTATTGTAAAAGGTCTCCTTAAATTTCTGATTTGAAAATTCAACAGACAGGATAAAACTACATCCACGTCCAAGAACAGTCAGATGACAAATGCCTCTTAAAAGTGGTTCACAGGCAAAGTATGAGTTCTTTTTCTCTCCTCCAAATAAAATCTCCCTCTCTTGACCTCTGTATTATTTTTTTTCTTTTAAGAGCACAAAAGGAAGGCTTTCATAAGATGTCAGGTATGAATGACATGATCTGTGAAACCTCAATGATTAGAACAGTGAGACAACCCAGGATTGTTCTCTATGAATAACCCAGATTGTGGTATTTTATAAACGCAATGCAAGCATCCTCACTTTAGCCTTCCTTCTTATTTAGTTCATTCAAGTGTTTGGGGTATATCATGCCTATTCTCATCATTTTGGATAATATCAACTTATCAGTGAGTATATGGTGTGCATGTCCTTTGGAACCTGGATTACCTCACTCAGGCTGATGTTTTCTAGTTCCATGCATTCTGATATCCTTGTATTTAATAGTTAAATAATATTCCACTGTGTAAATATACCACATTTTCTGTATCCATTCTGCAGTTCATATCTGGATTGCTTCCAGTTTCTAGTTATTACAAATAAATAAGCTATGAACTTATTGGATCACTTTTCCTTGTGGTATAGTGAAACATCTTTAGACTATTTGCCTAGGAGCATTAAATCTGAGTTTTTAAGTAGAACTAGATACATTTGCTAACAAATTCTTATTTGATTTCCAGAGTGATTTTAACAGTTTGTAATCCCACCATCAATGACAGAATGTTCCTCTTTCTCCAGATCTTCACTTGTATATACTGTCATCTGAGTTTTTAATCTTAGCCATTCTGCTTGGTATAAGGTGGAATCTCAAGGTCCTTTTGATTTGCTTTCCCCTGATCCATTTCCTCTGTTGACAATATTCTAATTCTATACCCCACTTTTATTTGTTTTTGTAGTCTAACTCCATGAGTTCTTTCAATATTTTAGATATTAGTCCTCTCTCTGGTGATGGGTTAGTTAAGATCTTGTCAGAATCTCTATGCTACCATTTTGTCTCATTAAGCATCCTTTGCCTTACAGATGCTATTTAATTTAATGAGGGTCCATTTATTAAGTCTTGACGTTAGTTCCTGAGCCATGGTGTTCTCTTTAGGAAATGTTCTTTTGTGGCAATGCAGTCAAAGTCCTTTCCCACTTTCTTTTCTATTATATTAAGAGTGCCTCGTTTTACCTTGAGGCCTTTGATCCTTTTGGACTTTAGTTTTATGTGGGAATATGAATATGGATTTATTTACATTCTTCTACATGTAGACATCTAATTTGACCAAAACCATTTGTTCAAAACACACTCCTTCTTTAAATGTATGGTTTTGACTTCTTTGTCAAAAATCAGGTGTCTGTAGGTTTCTGGGTTTATTTCTCGGTATTCAACTCAATTCAATTGATTTACCTGCCTGTTTCTATACCAATACAATGCAGTTCTAAGTACTGTTGCTTTATAGTATAGTTTTAGGCCAGAGATTGTGACACCAACCTGTTCAGAATCATTTTGGTTATCCCCTATGATTTTTTTCTTCCATATGAAGTTGCAGAGTAAGGAGAGAGAGGAGTGTGAGATGGCTGGGGGGCAGGGGACTGTATCAGACATGGGGAAAGACAGGAGTGAGATCAAGAGGGCCAGGAGAATAAGTGGAAATATTCTACCACGGTCCCAGGTGCGTGGGGGGGCACTCTAGGAAGACCCAAACACCCAAGAAGAGGGCAGTTCTCAGGAGTAAACAAATGTGACCTTAGCCAAAATGACCAACAGTAGAGATATGGACCCTGAGGAGACCATCTCCAGTAGACAGGCGGTAGGATGTCATACAGGATAAGGCAAAGGCAGGTATAGGATAGAATGAGGCCTCTCATTGGACAAGAAAGAAAGATGGGTGGGAGAAAAGTTTGAAGGAGGAGGAGACTGGAAAGGAAACGACCGGAGACTGGAGGGATGGTAGAGTAGCCATGGGAGAACATGGAGACTGACATTAAGATAACACTCTGTGTATTTACAGGTTGTTATGAATATTCTTTTTTTTATTAACTTGAGTATTTCTTATTTACATTTCGAGTGTTATTCCCTTTCCCGGTTTCCAGACAAACATCCCCCTAATCCCTCCCCCTCCCCTTCTCTTTGGGTGTTCCCCTCCCCATCCACCCCCCATTGCCACCCTCCCCCCAACAATCACGTTCACTGGGGGTTCAGTCTTAGCAGGACCCAGGGCTTCCCCTTCCACTAGTGATCTTACTAGAATATTCATTGCTACCTATGAGGTCAGAGTCCAGGGTCAGTCCATGTATAGTCTTTAGGTAGTGGCTTAGTCCCTGGAAGCTCTGGTTGCTTGGCATTATTATTCATAAGGGGTCTCGAGCTCCTTCAAGCTCTTCCAGTTCTTTCTCTGATTCCTTCAACGGGGGTCCCGTTCTCAGTAAAGTGGTTTGCTGCTGGCATACGCCTCTGTATTTGCTGTATTCTGGCTGTGTCTCTCAGGAGCGATCTACATCTGGCTCCTGTCGGTCTGCACTTCTTTGCTTCATCCATCTTGTCTAATTGGGTGGCTGTATATGTATGGGCCACATGTGGGGCAGACTCTGAATGGGTGTTCCTTCAGTCTCTGTTTTAATCTTTGCCTCTCTCTTCCCTGCCAAGGGTATTCTTGTTCCCCTTTTAAAGAAGGAGTGAAGCATTCACATTTTAATCATCCGTCTTGAGTTTCATTTTTTCTAGGCATCTAGGGTAATTCAAGCATTTGGGCTAATAGCCACTTATCAATGAGTGCATACCATGTGTGTTTCTCTGTGATTGGGTTGCCTCACTCAGGATGATATTTTCCAGTTCCAACCATTTGCCTACGAATTTCATAAAGTCATTGTTTTTGATAGCTGAGTAATATTCCATTGTGTAGATTTACCACATTTTCTGTATCCATTCCTCTGTTGAAGGGCTTCTGGGTTCTTTCCAGCTTCTGGCTATTATAAATAAGGCTGCTATGAACATAGTGGAGCACGTGTCTTTTTTATATGTTGGGGCATCTTTTGGGTATATGCCCAAGAGAGGTATAGCTGGATCCTTACAGGTTGTTATGAATATTCTTAAGGAAAGGATGTATATAGGGCTTTATATGTTTAGGTGGGCAATTATATCATATTAATTGGATCAGAGGTAATTGTGTTATGTGTTCTTTCTTGTGGTGAATTAAGTTTTAAGAGTATGTGGCAGCTGGAACACAAAGCAGTCACAGAGTTGGGATGTGTGCTTCTTTCAAGATATCTACCAGATATATTTGGGCACTATGGTGCCGATTCTAGTAGGGATAAAATACAGCCCCCCTTTTTAAATAATTTTACAGCAACAGCAGATAGGATCCCCAGTGCCAGAATGGGGACCCAAGCTCACCTACAAAACTACTGACACAAATTCGGTCCTGACTAATAGAAATGTGGGGACAAAGATGGAGCAGAGACTGAAGGAACGGCTGACCATTGACTGGTTCATTTTGAGGCCCATTCCATGACCAGGCACCAACCTCTCACACTGTTAATGATGATACAATGTGTTTACAGGCAGGAGTCTAGCCTAGAGGCCTAAAAGAGAGTCTACCCAGGCAACTAACTGAGAAAGATGCAAATACCCATAGACGAACATTGGCCAAAGGTCTAGGAGACCTATGGAAGTTAGGGGGAGGGAGAGCTAAACCTACAGAGAGGCAGACACGCCTGGGAAACCAGAAGAGACTGCACTCTGCACACATCTCTGACGCCAGAGGAAAACACCAAACGCCATCTGGAACCCGGGTGCACGGAGGCTCGCGGAACTGACAGCGCAGATCTTCCTGGTTGCTGCAGCCAAGAAGAGCTCATAGGCAGCCCCCCACGAGCAAACTTGAGCCTCGGGAGCACAGGTAAGACAAAATTTTCGGCTGCAAGTGACCTGCCTGGTGAACACCAGACACAGGCCCACAGGAACAGCTGAAGGCCTGTAGATAGGAAAAACTACACGCCTAAAAGCAGAACACTCTGTCCCCATAGCTGGCTGAAAGAAAACAGGAAAACAGGTCTACAGCACTCCTGACACACAGGCTTATAGGACAGTCTAGCCACTGTCAGAAATAGCAGAACAAAGTAACACTAGAGATAATCTGATGGCGAGAGGCAAGCGCAGGAACCCACGCAACAGAAACCAAGACTACATGGCATCATCAGAGCCCAATTCTCCCACCAAAGCAAACACAGAATATCCAAACACACCAGAAAAGCAAGATATAGTTTCAAAATCATATTTGATCATGATACTGGAGGACTTCAAGAAAGACATGAAGAACTCCCTTAGAGAACAAGTAGATGCCTACAGAGAGGAATCGCAAAAATCCCTGAAAGAATTCCAGGAAATCATAAATAAACAAGTAGAAGCCCATAGACAGGAGTCACAAAATCCCGAAAGAATTCCAGGAAAACACAATCAAACAGTTGAAGGAATTAAAAATGGAAATTGAAGCAATCAAGAAAGAACACATGGAAATAACCCTGGATAAGAGACAAGGAGCTGTGGATACGAGCTTCACCAACAGAATACAAGAGATGGAAGAGAGAATCTCAGGAGCAGAAGATTCCATAGAAATCATTAACTTAACTGTCAAAGATAATGTAAACCAGAAAAAGCTACTGGTTCAAAACATACAGGAAATTCAGGACTCAATGAGAAGATCAAACCTAAGGATAATAGGTATAGAAGAGAGTAAAGACTCCCAGCTCAAAGGACCAGTAAATATCTTTAACAAAATCATAGAAGAAAACTTCCCTAACCTAAAAAAAGAGATAACCATAGGCATACAAGAAGCCTACAGAACTCCACATAGATTGGACCAGAAAAGAAACAGCTCCCGTCACATAATAGTCAAAACACCAAACACACAAAATAAAGAAAGAATATTAAAAGCAGTAAGGGAAAAAGGTCAGGTAACATATAAAGGCAGACCTATGAGAATCACACCAGACTTTTCGCCAGAGACTATGAAAGCCAGATGATCCTGGACAGATGTCATACAGACCCTAAGAGAACACAAATGCCAGCCCAGGTTACTGTATCCTGCAAAACTCTCAATTAACATAGATGGAGAAACCAAGATATTCCATGACAAAACCAAATTTACACAATATCTTTCTACAAATCCAGCACTACAAAGGATAATAAATGGTAAAGCCCAACATAAGGAGGCAAGCTATACCCTAGAAGAAGCAAGAAACTAATCGTCTTGGCAACAAAACAAAGAGAAGAAAAGCACACAAACATAACGTCACATCCAAATATGAATATAACAGGAAGCAATAATCACTATTCCTTAATATCTCTCAACATCAATGGTCTCAACTCCCCAATAAAAAGACATAGATTAACAAACTGGATACACAACGAGGACCCTGCATTCTGCTGCCTACAGGAAACAAACCTCAGAGACAAAGACAGACACTGCCTCAGAGTGAAAGGCTGGAAAACAACTTTCCAAGCAAATGGTCAGAAGAAGCAAGCTGAAGTAGCCATTCTAATATCAAATAAAATCAATTTTCAACTAAAATTCATCAAAAACGATAAGGAAGGACACTTCATATTCATCAAAGGAAAAATCCACCGAGATGAACTCTCAATCCTAAATATCTATGCCTCAAATACAAGGGCACCTACATACGTAAAAGATACCTTACTAAAGCTCAAAACACACATTGCACCTCACACAATAATAGTAGGAGACTTCAACACCCCACTCTCATCAATGGACAGATCATGGAAACAGAAATTAAACAGAGACGTAGACAGACTAAGAGAAGTCATGAGCCAAATGGACTTAACAGATATTTATAGAACATTCCATCCTAAAGCAAAAGGATATACCTTCTTCTCAGCTCCTCATGGTACTTTCTCCAAAATTGACCATATATTTGGTCAAAAAACAGGCCTCAACAGGTACAGAAAGATAGAAATAATCCCATGCGTGCTATCGGACCACCACGGCCTAAAACTGGTCTCCAATAACAATAAGGGAAAATGCCCACATATACGTGGAAATTGAACAATGCTCTACTCAATGATAACCTGGTAAAGGAAGAAATAAAGAAAGAATTTAAAGACTTTTTAGAATTTAATGAAAATGAAGGTACAACATACCCAAACTTATGGGACACAATGAAAGCTGCGCTAAAAATACAGAGGCGAATGCCAGCAGCAAACCACTGAACTGAGAATATGTCCCCCGTTGAAGGAATCAGAGAAAGAACTGGAAGAGCTTGAAGGGGCTCGAGACCCCAAAAGTACAACAATGTCAAGCAACCAGAGCTTCCAGGGACTAAGCCACTACCTAAAGACTATACATGGACTGACCCTGGACTCTGACCCCATAGGTAGCAATGAATATCCTAGTAAGAGCACCAGTGGAAGGGGAAGCCCTGGGTCCTGCTAAGACTGAACCCCCAGTGAACTAGACTATGGGGGGAGGGCGGCAATGGGGGGAGGGTTGGGAGGGGAACACCCATAAGGAAGGGGAGGGGGGAGGGGGATGTTTGCCCAGAAACCGGGAAAGGGAATAACACTTGAAATGTATATAAGAAATACTCAAGTTAATAAAAAAAAAAAGAAAGAAAGAAAGCTGTGCTAAGAGGAAAACTCATAGCGCTGAGTGCCTGCAGAAAAAAACAGGAAAGAGCATATGTCAGCAGCTTGACAGCACACCTAAAAGCTCTAGAACAAAAAGAAGCAAATACATCCGGGAGGAGTAGAAGGCAGGAAATAATCAAACTCAGAGCTGAAATCAACCAAGTAGAAACAAAAAGGACCATAGAAAGAATCAACAGAAACAAAAGTTGGTTCTTTGATAAAATCAACAAGATAGATAAACCCTTAGCCAGACTAACGAGAGGACACAGAGAGTTTGTCCAAATTATCAAAACCAGAAATGAAATGGAGACATAACTACAGATTCAGAGGAAATTCAAAAAATCATCAGATCTTACTATAAAAGCCTATATTCAACAAAACTTGAAAATCTGCAGGAAATGCACAATTTCCTAGACAGATACCAGGTACCGAAGTTAAATCAGGAACACATAAACCAGTTAAACAACCCCATAACTCCTAAGGAAATAGAAGCCATCATTAAAGGTCTTCCAACCAAAAACAGCCTATGTCCACACAGGTTTAGTGCAGAATTCTATCAGACCTTCATAGAAGACCTCATACCAATATTATCCAAACTATTCCACAAATTTGAAACAGATGGAGCACTACCGAATTCCTTCTATAAAGCCACAATTACTCTTAAACCTAAACCACACAAAGACCCAAAAAAGAAAGAGAACTTCAGACCAATTTCCCTTATGAATATCGACGCAAAAATACTCAATAAAATTCTGGCAAACCGTATCCAAGAGCACATCAAAACAATCATACACCGTGATCAAGTAGGCTTCATTCCAGGCATGCAGGAGTGGTTTAATATACGGAAAACCATCAACGTGATCAATTATATGAACAAACTGAAAGAACAAAACCACATGATCATTTCATTAGATGCTGAGAAAGCATTTGACAAAATTCAACACCCCTTCATGATAAAAGTCCTGGAAAGAATAGGAATTCAAGGCCCATACCTAAACATAGTAAAAGCCATATACCGCAAAGCAGTTGTTAACATTAAACTAAATGGAGAGAATCTTGAAGCAATCCCACTACAAGCAGGGACTAGACAAGGCTGCCCACTCTTTCCCTACTTATTCAATATAGTTCTTGAAGTTCTAGCCAGAGCAATCAGACAACAAAAGGAGGTCAAGGGGATACAGATCGGAAAAGAAGAAGTCAAAATATCACTATTTGCAGATGATATGATAGTATATTTAAGTGATCTCAAAAGTTACACCAGAGAACTACTAAAGCTGATAAACAACTTCAGCAAGTGGCTGGGTATAAAATTAACTCAAAATAAATCAGTAGCCTTCCTCTACACAAAAGAGAAACAAGCCGAGAAAGAAATTAGGGAAACGACACCCTTCATAATAGACCCAAATAATATAAAGTACCTCGGTGTGACTTTAACCAAGCAAGTAAAAGATTTGTACAATAAGAACTTCAAGACTCTGAAGAAAGAAATTGAAGAAGTCCTCTAAAGATGGAAAGATCTCCCATGCTCATGGATTGGCAGGATTAATATAGTAAAAATGGCCATTTTACCAAAAGCAATCTACAGATTCAATGCACTCCCCATCAAAATACCAATCCAATTCTTCAAAGAGTTAGACAGAACAATTTGCAATTTCATCTGGAATAACAAAAAACCCAGGATAGCTGAAATTATCCTCAACAATAAAAGGACTCCAGGGGGAATCACTATCCCTGAACTCAAACAGTATTACAGAGCAATAGTGATAAAAACTGCTTGGTATTGGTACAGAGACAGACAGATAGACCAATGGAACAGAATTGAAGACCCAGAAATGAACCCACACACCTATGGGCACATGATTTTTGACAAAGGAGCCAAAACCATCCAATGGAAAAAAGATAGCATTTTCAGCAAATGGTGCTGGTTCAACTGGAGGTCAACATGTAGAAGAATGCAGATCGATCCATGCTTATCACCCTGTACAAAGCTTAAGTCCAAGTGGATCAAGGACCTCCACATCAAACCAGATACACTCAAACTAATAGAAAAAAAAAAACTAGGGAAGCATCTGGAACACATGGGCACTGGAAAAAAATTCCTGAACAAAACACCAATGGCTTATGCTCTAATATCAAGAATTGACACATGGGATCTCATAAAACTGCAAAGCTTCTGTAAGGCAAAGGACACTGTGGTTAGGACAAAACGGCAACCAACAGATTGGGAAAAGATCTTTACCAATCCTACAACAGATAGAGGCCTTATATCCAAAATATACAAAGAACTCAAGAAGTTAGACCACAGGGAGACAAATAATCCTATTAAAAAATGGGGTTCAGAGCTAAACAATGAATTCACAGCTGAGGAATGCCTAATGGCTGAGAAACACCTAAAGAAATGTTCAACATCTTTAGTCATGAGGGAAATGCAAATCAAAACAACCCTGAGATTCCACCTCACACCAGTGAGAATAGCTAAGATCAAAAACTCAGGTGACAGCATATGCTGGCCAGGATGTGGAGAAAGAGGAACACTCCTCCATTGTTGGTGGGATTGCAGACTGGTACAACCATTCTGGAAATCAGTCTGGAGGTTCCTCAGAAAATTGGACATTGAATACCTGAGGATCCAGCTATACCTCTCTTGGGCATATACCCAAAAGATGCCCCAACATATAAAAAAGTCACGTGCTCCACTATGTTCATCGCATCCTTATTTATAATAGCCAGAAGCTGGAAAGAACCCAGATGCCCTTCAACAGAGGAATGGATACAGAAAATGTGGTACATCTACACAATGGAATATTACTCAGCTATCAAAAACAATGACTTTATGAAATTCGTAGGCAAATGGTTGGAACTGGAAAATATCATCCTGAGTGAGGTAACCCAATCACAGAAAAACACATATGGTATGCACTCATTGATAAGTGACTATTAGCCCAAATGCTTGAATTACCCTAGATGCCTAGAACAAATGAAACTCAAGATGGATGATCAAAATGTGAATGCTTCGGGTTTCGAATTTAGCTCAGAGGTAGAATGCTTGCCTAGCAAGCGCAAGGCCCTGGGTTTGGTCCCGAGATCCGAAAAAAAGAAAAGAAAAAAAAAAGTGAATGCTTCACTCCTTCTTTAAAAGGGGAACAAGAATACCCTTGGCAGGGAATAGAGAGGCAAAGATTAAAACAGACACAGAAGGAACACCCATTCAGAGCCTGCCCCCCATGTGGCCCATGCATATACAGCCATCCAATTAGACAAGATGGATGAAGCAAAAAAGTGCAGGCCAACAGGAGCCGGATGTAGATCTCTCCTGAGAGACACAGCCAGAATACAGCAAACACAGAGGCGTATGCCAGCAGGAACTGAACTGAGAACAGGACCCCTGTTGAAGGAATCAGAGAAAGACTGGAAGAGCTTGAAGGTGCTCGAGACCCCATATGTACAACAATGCCAAGCAACCAGAGCTTCCAGGGACTAAGCCACTACCTAAAGACTATACATGGACTGACCCTGGACTCTTACCTCATAGGTAGCAATGAATATCCTAGTAAGAGCACCAGTGGAAGGGGAAGCCCTGGGTCCTGCTAAGACTGAACCCCTAGTGAACTAGATTGTTGGGGGGATGGCGACAAGGGGGGGAGGATGGGGAGGGGAACACCCATAAAGAAGGGGAGGGGGAGGGGGATGTTTGCCCGGATACTGGGAAAGGGAATAACACTCGAAATGTATATAAGAAATACTCAAGTTAATGAAAAAAAAAAAAAAAAACCAACAACATCAAGGTTTTCAAAAGCACCCGCTTTGATTAGATCAATTTTGCCACCACCTTCTTCTTCGGCAGGGGTTCCCAGGACAATTACCTACAAGGAAATGCAGACGTTAGCAAAGAGATTCCTAGCCGGAAAATGTTACATGGGTTTTATTTAGTGTGTGTGTCCACTCAGAGTAGGTGTTTAAGTCCTTAACCCCTGAAGAGAAGTTATAGTCGGACATTTATACCATGAGTTAAAATACATGGTACAGAATCACAAATTTTAATTTGTATTGTTACAGTTATCTGGTGTGAATACATGCCAGAAATGCTATAGGAAAATTTCCCCAATTTTATATTCAACTTAAATTAAGTTATAATAAAGACCTAAAAGAGTAGAATTCTATGTACTTCAACATTTTCGAGGACTTATCTGTTAAAGTTTCTTCGTGGCTAAGCCTGTTAGCATATGTGTATAACAGGTATAATTAGTCATAAACTTTACTGGTGAGGACCTTCCAAGGGGCCTGTCACCCTCACAAGAAACCTGTGAGGTAGTCAGTAATCTGTATCATTTCGGGCAGGCTGTAGGCTTCCTGGCTTACAGAGCCAGCCTTCAGAGCTACAGTTCTTAGATGGCTCTCCTGGGCTTCCGGCTGGAACTCTGATTCCTCACTGAGAAACCACTTCAATCTTTATTAATCTTACTAATCTTTCATCGATGAGCATTTAGCAATCTCAGTGCCATGGTAAGAAATTGCCAACTATTACACAAACTTGCTAATTCGATTCCACCAGTTCAACCAGGAAGATTGAATGGTCACCAAACACCTAATCAAATAAAAGAGAACTTGACAGAATAAACATTTTACTTTGATACTTAAGCTTAACTTCTTCACACAATTTTTAAGAAAGCGAAGACAAATCATCTGTATAAAATGAATGTATTGTTAAAGTCATGTATAAAAATACAATGATAAAAAAAACCACTACACTCACAAAAATAGAAAAAATTAGGGTTTATCAAGTAACATAGAGAAAATATCATTGTATTGCCATAAAAATTTACTTAATCTTGTATGTTTTAGAAAAGTTAGAAGGCATAAAAGGTTTGACTCTTCAGGCCTTTTTTTGGTTTTAGAAAAGAGTTTAATTTAAGAAACATGTCTACCTGCAGCATGGTCTTTATACTGGAAGCACAAATTCTTATTTTATTCTTTTCATGGCTATTTATACACATCATGGTGATTAATTTTGTTGTCAACGTGACAGGATCTAAAATCACCTAGGAGACAAACTTCAGGAAATATCTGTAATGTGGGTTCTGAATTTCATTGATTAATGGGGAAAGACTCCACCTATGTATAGGCAACATCAGCATTCACCTCTTTCTACTTGCTGACAATAGAGGGTGGGTTACTAGCTGTGTATTATTACTTCTCCTGTGCAGTGTATCATGAACTCTAATCTCAAATAAGCCATTTATTTGTTAAGTAGTCTTTTTCAGATATTTTGGCATAAGAACAGGCAAAGGAAAAAAGATATTTCATCTGTAATTTGTCATAATTATACAGGTAGGATGTTAGAAAGAAACATGGTCCTTTGTCCTCATGTCCAATGATAGTGGCAAGCTGGATCCTTAGATAATCCCAATTTGGTCCTAACAAATAATCCTTGGCCCTAAGGTAAAAACTATCTTTAATCTAGTTCTAGATTATATTTGATATTAAAAACTATATTGGACCCACAGGTAAGCTTGCATACATCTATTTCTTGCCCTTGGCTTTATCTTCTCTGTAAAGTATGGCATGGGTATGTCTGAATATATGTTTCCTCTTTATGTGGTAGAATCTTTAAATAGAAGAACCTAGCTTTATGATAACACATACTGCTCTTTTTTTTTTTTATCTTTATTAACTTGAGTACTTCTTATTTACGTTTCGATTGCTATTCCCCTTCCCGGTTTCCAGGCCAACATCAACCTAACCCTTCCCCTTCCCCTTCTATATGGGCTCTCCCTCCTCATCCTCCCCCCATTACTACCCTCCCCCCAACAATCACGTTCACTAGGTGTTCAGTCTTGGGAGGACCAAGGGCTTCCCCTTCCACTGGTGCTCTTACTAGGCTATTCATTGCTACCTATGAGGCTATAGTCCAGGGTCAGTCCATGTATAGTCTTTAGGTAGTGGCTTAGTCCCTAGAGGCTCTGGTTGCTTGGCATTGTTGTTCATATGGAGTCTCGAGCACCTTCAAGCTCTTCCAGTCTTTCTCTGATTCCTTCAACATGGGTCCTGTTCTCAGTTCAGTGGTTTGCTGCTGACATTCGCCTATGTATTTGCTATATTCTGGGTGTGTCTCTCAGGAGAGATCTACATCCAGTTCCTGTCGGCCTGCATTTCTTTGTTTCATCCATCTTATCTAGTTTGGTGGCTGTATATATATTGGCCACATGTGGGGCAGGCTCTGAATGGGTGTTCCTTCTGACTCTGTTCTAAACTTTGCCTCCCTATTCCCTGCCAAGGGTATTCTTGTTCCCCTTTTAAAGAAGGAGTGAACACATACTGCTCTTATTTTTTGTGTGTGTGTGTGTGTGTGTGTGTGTGTGTGTGTGTGTGTGTATGTGTGATATATACATGATAAAGTATGGGTATGTTTGCTGACAGAGGACAGAGGAAGATATAATGCATCTTTCTCTACCACTCTTTCTTTTTCCCATGATACAGGGATACTCTGCCCTAAATTTTATAGACATATTAATAAATCTTTTTCCATAGCTACTCAATTTGAACACATTACTTGTACGGGAATTTCCCTTAATTAATTGATTGGTTAATAAAGATGAAAAGAAGCCAATCATTGAATGAAAAGGAGGAGGTGAGTCTTCTGGGTCCTAGAGAGGAAAAGGGGACTAAGGAAGAAGAAACAGGCTTTATACAGGGAGGCAAGAGTGAGAGGACGCAGGATATAGACTGGGAACTGTTAGTCCTGGTAGCAGCCTCCACCACAAGAAGATTCCTAACATAGAATAATTGGTGAGTTTAGGAGGATAGATTCCACACCAAGTGGTTGTGCCATCTGTTTATTTTAAATAAAGAGTACTGGTGCTTTCCATTCTCAGTGACATAGATGAGCATGAGGGAAAGAACATAGCCAGGCGGCATTCAGCTAGGGTTTTGAATGGGAAGACTGTACAAAAGTCCAAGCTCCAGAGGAGAGGAAACCAGTGGAAAGAGCAGGCTGGCAAGAATGTGCCCGGAACTGGCTATGGGGTGGTGAACTGGCAAGAGAGTGATCTTGGCGATCTGTAGAGGTAGAGCTGGCATTTGTGAGTGAGGCGTTGGCTAGGAAAAACACACAGTCATGGGTCTCAGACTTTGTACCAGGATAGGAACAGAGACTGCCAATGCCAGTACATAGCTGACTTTAGCATGGGTCCATTTTTAAACCTACATGGCTACAATTATTCATATCCTCCAAAGCGTGTGAATAGTCCAATGGACATAGTAAGGTTTTTCAAAATTTGGCTTAAAATGTGTACCTTGTTCCATCAGCTATACTATAAAGAGTGTGTAAAAAACAAATCTAGCTATAATCCCAGTAAGGAAAATATATATTATTTATTTGTTTTGACGAGCATTCATTTTTTTCTATGCCTTTTATAAGTTTTGGTATGTCTTGACAGAAATTCATATTAAAAAATGTTCATACCACAACTTTTGGTCTCAATTACTCTTCTAGTTTTCTTTATGTGCTATGAAAAACATTAGAACTAAAAGCAACTTGGGAAAGAAAGAGTATATCTAGCTTAGACATTTAAGTCAAACCCCATCATTTAGGGAAAGGTTGAAGTAGGCTCTTAAAACAGTAACAATGGAGGCAGGCTGCTTGGGGGCTCACTCTGGTTTGCTCAGGCTCATACTTAACTAACTTTATAATACATCCTGGGTGAACCTATAGAGAGATTGGTGCCACCAATAATAGACTGAGTCTTTCTAAATCAATGAGCAAAGCAGTCTCTTACAGACAGGATGTTGAAGACAGATTATTTCATTGAGACGTCTTTTTTGGATGAATCTTGGTCGTGTCAAATTGACAGGGCTAGGGAGGTCATATACTTCCTCTATGTCCACAAATGCACACTGATCTGTTTTATAAATTGGTAGGTTTTTTCAGGAATACATGTTTAATAAACTTAGAAGAAAACTATTAATAACTTTATAGAACTATCACCCTACTTAGAAAATCTCATCATTAGCAATTTTCTGAGGAACCAACACAAGACAAGGGAATTATGGCATTTGAACACACACACACACACACACACACACACACACACATATACACACACGAATTGATAATAAAGAGACAAAGTTCTGATTTTTCTCTAAGAAGACACCATTAGATTATATAGAGCTGAATATTATATTTTATGAGCACAGTCAAATAAATTGGTTTTCCTGAAACTTGTAAAGTTACAGTCTGAACTTACTTATCAAATACTTTATATACATGCTAGTTGTGTATCTGTGAGAATTGGCTACTGAAAAATGTCTAGGTTTCTTTTGGAGATCCTACCTGACATCAGTGTTGTTAGTGAGCTAATGATCATTAAGACAATTTCAGCAACTAACCGAAATACTATAATATTTGAGTTTTCAGAGTACTCAGGATATGTACCGGAGACAAAAATAAGATTAATTTACTTAATATTTGTATGCAACAAGTTTTAAAAAGTTTTATTTTTTTTTTACATTTATGGGTACATATATATGGATGTGGACAGATGAGAGCAGTTGCTCAAAAAATTCAAAAGTGGACCTTGGATTTTTCACAGTTGAATTTACAAACTCTTGCAATCCACTAAGTGTGATTGCTACAAACTGAACTAGAGTCCAGTGAAAAGCTGCAAGCACTCTCAACTACCAAGTGATCTCTCCACTTCTTATATAGTATACTTTCAATTATCACCTGAGGCATTATTAAATCTTTCACTGAAAATAGCATGAGCATTCTTCTTACCAGAGGAATCTTTGCTTAAATTTGTTTTTGACAAAATGTGTAAGAAAAGCTATTCATGTTTCCACAGTCACCAAAATAGCTGAAACACACACACACACACACACACACACACACACACACACATACACACACACACACACACCCTGTTTCTCTCCCTTATACATTCAACCAATGTTGTGTTGAGACCATTGAGTGCAACCATTGATTGTAAAAGTTTAAATTCGGGGTTGGGGATTTGGCTCAGTGGTAGAGTGCTTACCTAGGAAGTGCAAGGTCCTGGGTTCGGTCCCCAGCCCCTAAAAAAAAAAAAAGTTTAAATTCACAGAGGAAGGAAGGAAGATGGAGGAAGACAAAGATGATCCAGATTCTGTGTGGATTTAAACAGCCCACAGGTAGCTATGAATATCTTATAAGGGATGGATAATTGCAGGACAATTTGCCTTATCTAGTTCCAGAGGGAGAAGACTTCATCATGGCTAAGAAGTATCACAGTAGGACGAAAAGCTGCAAGATCACATCTTGTAACAGAAATCCAGAGCAGACAGAGAGAACCAGAAGTAAGCTGCCTCAGGCTCCTGTCACCATAGCCAGAGCTGCTCTGACTGCCCTGCCTTCCCCTCTTCCATGAGACGGGTGTCCTAACTGGCCACTACAAACAAACCATGGATAAGTTGCTTTAGTCAAATATGTTGTCACAGCAATGAGAAGAATAACGAATACCATCATCTCCCTGAAGCAAGAAGTGCTGGCCACCTCAACAGATTCCTGACTTTTCACAAAGCATTCATTCACAAGAAAGAAGTGAGTCTCTGATATCATCAAAAGACCAAAGCTGTTAAAAGTCAATATTTGTACAGTTTCCAGGGATGACAAGTTCAGGTTGAAAAGAGAGCATCAAAGTTAGTTATTAAAAAGCTCTTAATGTTGCACAAAGCCATTTTCACTACAAAACCTTAATTAAAAGTTGCCACTTCATTATGTATGTGCCACCCAGATTTTAAAGAACTAATAACAACCCTGAGGAAAGAAAAGTTATCAAGTTATCTACTGCAGCCTCCTGGTGAGCAGACTGACCCTGAGGTTGCAGGTTTGTCTGGCAAACTCCAGCCCAGGGAAGATGAGCTAAGAACACTTGAGAGAGAAGGATCCCAATCTGGGCCATCTCCATAGTTCCCAAAGCAAAGAGCAAGGATTCATGGGATTCTTACATTGCTAGCTCTTGGAGGGTGGAAGCAGGAAAAGCAAAGTGCTCAAGGTCATCTTTGGCTACGTCGGTGTGTTTGAGGCCAGGCCGAGCTTTGTAACACCTTATCTCAGAAAGCAAACATGCAAAAGAAAATCCCAGAAAACAAACAAATGAGCCACATAGGCACTCACAACACCTCCAGAATCCTGACAGGACAGGAGAAATGAGCTGCATAGGCACTTATAACTCCTCCAGCATCCTGACAGGACGGGAGAAATGTCTTTCCACCTGGACATCTATTGCAGGAAAGCTACAGACCATGAACTTTCACATTTTGATGAGCAGAGAGAAAAATTGAGGATGTATCCTGGTGTCCATGAAGCAGGTCAGCCAACATCTGTGCAGCTGCTGGTGGGAGGTGGTGGGAAAAGGCATTGTGGGAAGCTATGTGACCAGTGAGACTTAGGATAGGAAAACATCCAGTCTGTAAAACTGAATTTTGGATTCCCAAATACGGAGTCAAAAAAAAAAAAAAGAAAGAAAGAAAGAAAGAAAGAAAGAAAGAAAGAAAGAGAAAGAAAGAAAGAAAGAAAGAAAGAAAGAAAGAAAGAAAGAGAGAGAGAAAGAAAGAGAGAAAGAAGAGGAAAAAAGAAAAAAAGAGGTCAGGTTTAGGGCTTTTGGTCTTTCAGTGATTTGAGTGAAGTCCTTGATCCCTTTGGAGTTGACTTGTGTTCAGGGTGAGAGATATGGATCTACTTTCATTTCTCTGTATGCTTCTATTCACACCATCTGTCTGTCAAGATGCTGACTTTTGGGGTTGGGGATTTAGCTCAGTGGTAGAGCGCTTGCCTAGCAAGCACAAGGCCCTGGGTTCGGTCCCCAGCTCCGAAAACAAAAAACAAAACAAAACAAGATGCTGACTTTTTCCCCAGTGTGTAATTTTGTTTTCTTTGTCAAAAACAAGGTGTTTTTACATGTATGGAATTACGTCTGGACCTGAGTGTTCAATTCTCTACATTGATCAATGTGTCTATTATGTCAATAATATGCTTTTTTTTATTACTGTAAGCTTTGTAATACAACTTAAAATCTGGGGAAAAAGTTTAAATCTGCTGTAATGACATGTATTCTGTGTTTTTCTACAGTTTACCATACAAAGTTATCCCTTTTACCATTTCCATGGACATAAATATCAATAATTTATCAATTAAATTCAAATACATTCATTTAATCAAATTCAGGTTGGTCTACCAAATCAACTGCAAGACCTCAACTCAAATATGAGGGATGATTTCTACCACAAAAATCATAACTTTTAACAACTTATGACATCTATAATTTATTATTTGAGTATGTGCTTAGACAATATCCCCTGTAAACTTAGCTTGGCTTAAAACTCATGAACAATATAATGTAGCAGTTTGATCCAGTTCTTCCACACAGCGCCATGCTCCGAGAACTAAGACTCAGACTCAAGATATATTTACAAATACCTTGACTATATAGTGAGGCTCTTCTCTAACTAGATCACAATTTAGAAGAACTGACTTATTTTAACCTACATTCTGTAACATGCCTACTTAACCATGTTCAGGTACTATGTGTCTCTCTCCTCACATCTTCCAAAGTGAATCTCCTGCTGCATTCTATCTCAGAATTATGATTTCTCCTAGATTTCCCACTTCTTATTTACCACCTAAATAATAAGCCTACAGATTTATTATTAACAAGTGCCATAGTCATATACACATTAGATATTCTCTCCATAATCCCCCTTGGAAGTACAATAAATGCCTCTTTTTCAAATATAAATTGAATAAAAATATAAAAATTATAATAGTTATAAGGTGTGATATATATTTACAATGTCAAGTCCATAGTATGTGGCAATTAAGAAAAATATCCTATTATCTATCCTATCCTGGTGAGTTCAGAGTTCTGGATCTAAATCAGATTTTATCCTAACTTGCATTAACAACCTAAAACCATCCTTATAGGTCTAATAAATCTTCTTAAATATAACAACTTGAGCTTTTATTGAGACTATGATTATCTTGTATTCAACCCCAAAAGACAACTAAGAAGAAATATTTCCTGATTAAGTAGGAAATGCAGACAAACGCTTTCAAAGTTTTAAAAATGGCAGACAGTTGGATGTCGAGACCACTTCAAAGTATTCTAAGACATTGGAGCACTGTCTTCAGCCCTCTTCTTCAAAGTATCTGACAAACATTATGTGAAGCAGGAATTACCAAGGATTTGCTTACCCTGTATTGGCAAAGCTTGGAATTGAACGAGCGTACCCCTAAACGGGGAGCCGCGTCTCTCGCTCCGATCGCGGGGTGGGGTGCCCCCAAGAATCACGAGTAGCCATTCTTGATGTAACAGCAAGAGGTAGCTTTATTAGCGGGATCCCGGATCGATACGTATCCCACACAGGAGACAGAGGAATCGACCCCGAGCTCCCAAACTCAGGGGTTTATATGGGGGGGTAAGGGGCATTTGCGCGGTTACACATGATTGGTCAATTCAAAAGGTCCATGGTTACTTTCGGCGCGAAATGACATCAGCAAGGAGTACGTGCTATCTAGCAGCTCAACAGCGTGGGTAGGGTGGCTCATCTCACTCAGGGGGATGACTCACTTCTGGGGAGTGAAGGAAGGGGAGGGGGTGGCTACGGATGGTCAATGTCCTTGGGACTGATAGCTGGTCCGGCAGGTCCTATCTCTAACACCCTCTCAGGCACGTCCGGACCTTGTTTATGACTAACTTTTTGAAATTTTAATTCTTCAGAATCAAGTTCCATGCATTTGTTTTTGTTTTGTTTTCTTTTCTTTTCTGGATAGCATTCAGTCTCCCGATTTAGTTAGGGCACTTTCTTTGCCCAGAGGCTAGCTTGCCACAAATGAAGACAGCTCTAAATGGAGTTTCTTTGGAGCTCATCTTCTTCTTCTTCTAAGTTTAATGATGTACAGCTGGGATCTGATATGTTTTGAAAGACCCTCAGACCGAGGAGACTCTCGCTCCAATCCTGAGGACACCCACCATCCCACAAACACTCGGGACTCAGTCTTGATGGAAAAACAAGAGGTTTACTTTGGGATACCAATGCACTGGGGCCTGACATGGTCCTCACGCAGGAGGGATGTGAAGAGCCCAGACTAGCAGAAATGTACAGCTTATATAAACATTTAAGGTTACACAGTTTCTTTAGCTCAGCTCTTTTGGTACCAAGGATATCTGACTAGGCAGATGCTTCTCCTTCTGGAGTTTCTGGGACAAGGATGCAACCATATCAATGCAGCCATCTCAGTACCAAGGATGTCTGACTTGATATATGTTTTTCCGTCCTGGGGTTCCCAGGACAAGGACCAAAGATATCTGACTTGGCAGATGTTTCTCTCCTGGTGTTCCCAGGACAAGGCTATAGCTATGTCAGCAAATCTATGTCAGTACCAAGGACATCTAACTTGATATATGTCTTTCATCCTGCAGCACAATCTATAGTGGTCAGTCAGGTTCCCGGAGATGTTTCTAGCCTTGTAATTGCCCTGCAGTAAATACGATCTATACCATTTGTTTTATGGTTGGGTACCTTCCTAGAGAGTGGGTGGGAATGTGCTTTCTGTACTTTCTGGTCTATTGTCTAACGTCTAGGTGCTAAGCATGGTACAGCTTGAAAGATTCTCTTTCTTAAGAAATGGCTGCACTCCATCAATTCTTATCACCCTGTACAAACCTTGGGGATATACCCAAAAGTTGCCCCAACATATAACAAAGACACGTGATTCACTATATTCATAGCAGCCTTATTTATAAGAGCCAGAAGCTAGAAAGAACCCAGATGCCCTTCAACAGAGGAATGGATACAGAAAATGTGGGATATCTACACAATGGAATATTACTCAGCTATCAAAAACAATGACTTTATGCAATTCATAGGCAAATGGATGGAATTGGAAAATATCATCCTGAGTGAGGTAACCCACTCAAAGAAAAACACACATGATATGCATTCATTGATAAGTGGATATTAACCCAAATGCTTGAATTACCCTAGATGCACAGAAGACATGAAACTCAAGAAGGATGGCCAAAATGCGAATACTTCACTCCTTAAAAGGGGAACAAGAATACCCTGGGCAGGCAAAGTTTAGAATAGAGACTGAAGGAACACCCATTCAGGGCCTGCCCCACGTGTGGCCCATAAATATACAGCCACCAAACTAGATAAGGTGGATGAAGCAAAGAAGTGCAGGCTGACAGGAATCGGATGTATATCTCTCCTGGTAGACACAGCCATAGTATGGCAAATACATAGGCGAATGTCAGCAGCAAACCACTGAACTGAGAACGGGACCACCATTGAAGGAATCAGAGAAAGGAGTGAAAGAGCTTGAAGGGGCTCGAGACCCCATATGAACAACAATGCCAAGCAACCAGAGCTTCCAGGGACTAAGCCACTACCCAAAGACTATACATGGACTGACCCTGGCCTCCAACCGCATAGGTAGCAATGAATAGCCTTGTTAGAGCACCAGTGGAAGGGGAAGCCCTTGGTCCTTCCAAGACTGAACCCCCAGTTAAGGTGATTGTTGGGGGGAAGGGTGGTAATGGGGGGAGGATGGGGAGGAGAACATCCATATAGAAGGGGAGGGGGAGAGGTTGGGGGATGTTGGCCGGGAAACCGGGAAGGGGAATAACAATCGAAATGTAAATAAGAAATACCCAAGTTAATAAAGATGGAGAAAAAAAAAAAGAAATGGGTACACTAATATCAAACAGGTATCTTTCAGTTTCAATATCAACAAAGTACTTAAATTAATAAAATTATGTTTAAATGCCATATTCTCTGAGTGTTTGGTACTTTTGAAGGACTTCTACTTACAGCCTATTTGAACAAAGAAACATTGTTAGGCCTTTTTATAAAGGCTTAACCTGTAGGATTGTAAGCATTATCTGGAATAGCCTTCATGCCATAATGCCCATGAAATTGTATTTTAATGAACCTATATTGCTAAACATCATCAGTTTTAATCTGCAAAGTTATATCTAAGGTAGCCATCATTTCTAATAAATGTGTAATCTCAGCATTATCCTCCTCAGAACTCAAGGCAGAAAGCCATTGTAACATTTACCAATGTTACAATGTATCAAATTTTCCAAATAAAATTAAGCATTGCTTTAATTTAGGATTAATAAGCAGAATCTGGATTCTTATTTTAATATATTATATGCCTATGAGCTGCCATCCTAATTTCTCAAGCTCCTGTGGAACCATTCTAACTGGAACTACATTTTTTGATTTTACTATAGTAAATTACAGATTGTATTCTTCTGAGGGTTTCCTGTTTTGATTTAAAGATGCTTTCAACCTCTGTATTATGACCTTTAATCTAGTACTTAATTTCTCAATCTCCCACATCTTCCTTATTCTGATTTCTCCCAAAGAGGACATAGAGAACTATAATGATTGAAAAATAGCCATTTGCATGCCTATAAACAAAGCAAGATCATATTAAATCCAGATACCCTAAGTAAAAGCACAATGATGCTTTCCCTCATCCCAAATATAGAAAACATTTTTTGTTTTTAATCTCAAAACATCTCTCAAAGGACTTTGTTTTATCAATTTTAAGTTTAATGCCCCACCAGTTTAGCTGCCTATGGCTTTTATTTTGTGTATTGTGTTGTTGTTATCCCAACATTAGTTTTGTAATGGCAGACCTGGCCAAGCCTTTTCAACCCTCCATGTTTCTGATCTGCCTAGGCTTCATGGCTACAGGACAAACTTTCTTCAGCACGTTTTCAAACATGCTGGGAGACATTTTAGCAATTCTGCCCTCAGGCTTTGGCCACTTTTACTTCTTTTTTAAATAGAATAGGCTTCTCTTCCAGCTAACCTGACACCTGCCCCAACCTCATCCTACCCCCTGCCTTAAGCTTGGGTTCTAGTTGCTGCAAATTGAGTGTCATTACATAGTAATTAAGATGGGCTTCCTTTTGTCTGCCCTCTTCAAAGGCAGAGGCATTGCTCTGGCTCCACACAGGGGGTTGTGGGGCGGAGGAAGGGAATACTAACTGCTTTGACTTTGCTCAGGGACAGGGGAGTACAGGATTTGATGAGCAGAGATGGTGGCAGGTGTCCTGTGTTTCTTTACTAGACAAGATGAAAACTTGAGTTCAAAGCACACATTAAATCAGACACCATCATACTCATGCCTATAACAATAATGCTAAGATAAATAGGAGGTAGAGAGAAGAGAATCTAATTTAAAGTTTACTGGTTAGCTGGCCTGCAGTATATCTGCCTCAAATACCAAGGAAATCAGTGTCCACATCTGAGGTCGTTCTGTGATCTCAACACGTACACTTGTGTGCATGTGAAAGAATAAAAAATGCAGCCAAAAAGTCAGAGGCTCTCTGCCCATAAGTAAGAGGTCAAATTCCAGCTCTCTGCCTGTAAGTAAGAGGTCAAATTTCTTGACCCTGTTCTCCCAGGATCCAGATAAAAGGGCTTAAGGCCCTTAGATAGGTGATCCTATCTAAGAGGAGGCTTCTCCCAGGAACTAGCTGACCATAAAGTTAGATTACAATCTCAAAAGCAATCTTGAGAGACAGGAAGCTTCTCCTTGTGATTTTTCACTGGTATTCTCCACATTTTCCAATGACGCCATCCCTGACCCCTTGGGTTGTGACTTCTTCCTTTAAATAACCCTTCTCCCACCTACTGGGGGTCGAACTTCTATGCCCCTGCTTGGGATATGAGTCTCGACCCCAGTGCTCTGGTTCCTATTGATAAGCCTCATGTGATTAAAGCAAAGACGGTCTTGCGTGAGTACTTGGGGGAGTCATGTCATCCCGACACTTGAATGAGGGTCTCCCATACAACAGACACACACAAACACACACACACACACACACACACACACACACACACACACACACACTTGAATACTTTTAAGAAGAAAGAAAAGGGCAGATCTAATAAAATAAGAAAATACAGTAAAACTAGAAATAGATGAAAAGAAATTAGCTATTGTTGTTGAGCACCTTGATGGGTATGAATGAGTTAGTTAACTGATCCCTATACACTATACCATAGATGATTGTGTCACCAGAGAAAAGAAAATGAATCCTACCAATGTTTAAGAACTTGTATTTGAATATAAAAATTTCTTTCAGGAGATAGAATAGTCATAACATTCTCTTTTAAATGTTTTGATATACTTTATTATGACAAATTAAGTAGGTAACAGCTTAGAAATGGATGAATACAAAATCAATTCCTTATTAATATAAACAAAGAAATTTTGTTTGATTTAACTTCTAATGAATGTAGGCTCTTATTACTGTTACATTTCAAAAAACCTAAGGCTCCAGGTGAAATTCAAAGTGTTCATGCACTTTAAAAACTTCTAAAATTATTTTAATTGTTAAACCTTGGCATTTTAAGATGGCCTTCTCTTTCTGACCTTAACTTTGTGAGACTTAAAATTCTGAAAACTAATTTATATGAAGTGTTGTTTATACAAGTTATCTGATCAGGAATGTTGATTGCTTTTAAATTTCAAATGTGGCAATCATGAGCACCAGACTGAGAGAATGGGTTTTTAAACAAACAAATCATGTGGTACTAGCTTAATTGAGTTGGAGAGTCAGCTCTGACAGAGACAATCTAGTTGTCAGCCACTGAGTACAGAAGACCCCCAGAGTGGGGAGACCCTCACTCAAATAAGGAGACCATTACTAGGTCAGGATCTAAGAGCCTTATCTTTCAGCCATTTTATCTAGGTTCTGGGAGAGCAGACTCAAGAAATGTGACCTTCTACCTATTACAGGTGGAGAGCAGGGTCTGGAATTTGAGGTATTTAGGTATTCTTAGGGGTGAGATAGCATTTCTAAACTTCTGACTTTTTGGCTGTATTTTTTTTCTTTCAGTAAAGAGAAACTCTTATTTGATTTTGTCACTGGCAAGCCTCCTTCCAATTACAGGGACTGGGCTGACATAGTTCCAGAATCAAAGAGGAGAAAAGGGAGCTATTGTTAGTTAGATCTTGTCTCTGAACTCACCTCAGTCTCTTTCTAGCCCTGTGACTAAAGTGTTTGCAAGCTTCTTCACAACATGACTACCAGACCATTATCACAGAGAAGGAACTTTCATGAGTCTCAAATTCTCATTTTGACTTCTTTTTATGTGTGTGGAATGGGCACATAAAAGAGAAAGATGTCTGATGCTCCTGGAGTTAGCATTTCTGCAAAAATGACCAGCATATTGGGTTAACCATTCAAAATGAGGAGAACTTGACTGACTTGTCAGACCCTTTTTAATGCAAGGTTAGGGAATTTTCCATAAGGGTTAGATAACTTCTAATATAATTGGTAAGGACAAAGTAGTCACACTAGTACAATTTTGATTGGCTGCTATGTTGTACAGAGCCATATTGAATTTGGGCCTAGCCGCTTTTTGAACTGCATGGTTCAAAGTGACTAGGTGACTCTGGGCTGTTTGGCCACAGAGACTCACCCCTAAGATGACTGCCTTAAGTCTTAAGATTGTTGAATGAAAGCCTCTCCCATGAATTTACAGCACAGGAAGATAACATTCAAGGGATGCCTCAGCTCCTTTAGCAGATTCCTGTTATCTCCTGAATCAACACCGGGTGTTTCACTGCATGACCTCATCTTCTACCACCTGACCTCTTGGCCTCCAGCTATCACTACCTATAGCCACACCTCCCCCTCCTCTGTGTTTCACAAAGGACACTCCCCCTACCTGAAAGCCTTAAAAGCTGGAACATTCACCCCAATAAAGGAGACCTTGACAACAGAACTTTTGCTTGGTCTCCTTCCTATGGAAATGACACCGTTCAGAATAGTCAAAAATAACAAAATATTTCAGAGTGAATTTAACCAAGCAAGTGAATGATTTATATGATAAAAACTTCACGTCTCTGAAGAAGAAATTGAAGAAGATCTCAGAAGATGGAAAGACCTCCCAATGCTCATGAATTGACAGGATTAATATTTTAAAATTTCCATTTTGCCAAAATCTATATACAGAAGCAATGAAATACACATCAAAATTCCAACTCAATTCTTCATGGAATTTGAAAGAGCAATTTGCAAATTTATTTAGAATAAGAAAAAAACCCAGGATAGCAAAAACTATCTTCAATAATAAAAGACCTTCTGGAGGAATGAGCATCCCTAATTTAAAACTGTATTACAGAGCAATATTAATAATAAAAAAGTATAGTATTAGTACAGAGAAAGGCAGGTAGATCAATAGAATAGAACTGAAGAACCAGAAATGAACCCACACACCTATTGTCACTTGATATTTGACAAAGGGTATTTTCCATCCAGTGGAAAAAAGATAGCATTTTCAATAAATGTTGCTGCTTCAACTGGAGGTCAGCATGTAGATGAATGCAAATCGATCCAGTCTTATCGCTGCAAACATTCCCGTGGAAGAACAGATACCTATGGAAGATTTTCTCTCATTTTCAAGTTTCTGGAGATTCTGAACTTTGGGGGATTTCATTTCAGAAAAAGAAACAATGATCATTCCAGGGGAGATATCACTGAAATTCCCAAACCCATAACCCACAGATAATGATGGGCCTCATGAGTTTTTCTACATCTAGGAATTGATAGCTGCCTATCAACCCCACGGAAGAGGGCTAGGCTCATGAGACTCTTCTCTTTTATTCTAAATATCTTCCATCGCCCTTTATGAGTGAATAAGATTGTTTAATGACTAAATCATCCTCTTTGCAGTCTTACAACTCAGAAATATCCAAACAGCAGGAGGAGGAGGAGGAGGAGGAGGAGGAGGAGGAGGAGGAGGAGGAGGAGGAGGAGGAGGAGGAGGAGGAGGAGGAGGAGGAGGAGGAGGAGGAGGAGGAGGAGGAAGAGGAGGAGCGACGACGACGATGACGACGACGACGACGACGACGACGACGACGACGACGCCACCACCACAACAACAACAAAGCATGGATTAAAAATAACATCAATCACTAGGTCAGTTGTCAGCATTCTCTCTCCATGGGATAACCAAAAGAGTTTGTCCTGATCTCAGAAGTTACTGGACTGGCAACCACAGAACATCCATTGTATCCTGTGTCCCATTACATATCAAAAGTTGAAGTTTCTTCCTATGTTTTAAGTCTCTGTAGTGGATTGCCCAAAATGATCATTTCACCCATGTCTGATCTGATGATTTTAAACAGTAATGCCGTTTTCTGGCTTTCTCTGAGAGTAGTCTATAGGCAATTATACAGGCTAGAGGAGGGAGAGATTTTCCTCAGTGGTTTGCTACAGGTGAGTTGCACATGTTCCTGTGAGAAACCCTAATTAAAATAATTAACGCCCCCCCCCCCAGAAAATGACAGAAAAGTAGAGGCGGAATAAAAGGAAAGGTGGAGAGAGAGAAAGAGTGTGACAGGAAGAATGGAGAGGAAGGGGAATGGATGGGATCAAATTATTAGCATGTAGGAAATGTAAGATGATGAAATCTATTATTGTTTGCACTCCGTACGTAATAATAAAAATCTTTAAAAATATTCTAGGGCAGTCTTTTTTTTCCATTTTCAACTGTCAGAGCTAAGACTCTCATTTATAATCCATGTTCCTATCCCCACTTCTATACATGGTGCTAGAAAGCACCATGGTCAGAAAGCAGCTTTGATCTCTTGTGGTTAATTTCAATTTCTTGAAGGATTAATAACTTATGACATTCACTATTCTAATAACATAATAATAACAAAGACATATATTAAATACAACTCACTCTCTCCTGGTTGGTGTAGTGACTGTTTTACCGATATCCCAGTTAGCTAAACTTTACAATACCACTAGGATTTTGATCAATAAAATCACATCCTTTTCCAGATATGTCCACATATTCTTGTTCTGTATCTCACACTCACATTTCCTGGTGTGGGTACATTCATATGAGCATTCATTTAACTGTAGAGTTGTATAGCAACAACAACAAAAAATAAATCTTGAAAGCATTTCATTCAGACTTACTCTGAAGTATATTTTCCTCCACCTTAGATTTCTAAAGAAAGCCTTTCAAGTCGAGCCTTGTTCCAGTCTGTTTGATTAAAATGACTAGCATCTTGCTATTTCTTTCCACAGTAAACCTTTTCCCTGCAAAAGTATTTGGATGAAAACACTTCCCAATTTAAATCATTTAAGTTTTTATCTGAATCAATTTTCTTTAAATTCTGAAAATATCTCCTGGTAAAACACTGGTAAATATAAGCATTCAAGTGAATAATTTGAAGATCCACATGACTAGGAAGACATCGAAAGATTAATTGGATTTTTGATTTACTGTTGATAAATTCCCTGGGTTCCACAGGCACTGACCAAGGATATACTTGCTTTTATCAGGAAAGATAATGGGATTACCCACTAGATTAAGTCTTTAATCTCTGTTGATAAAGTGAGAAAAATATAAATATTCAAAAACATACAAGGTACACACTAGATGGCTTAAATTGCTTAAAAAAACACAAGGAGATATAAGGGGAACAGAGATAAGTGACAGTATGAAAAAGAGATTGTCTGTTGGGAAAATGAAATTAACTGTAAACACAGCACATCTGAATAGACTAAAAGAGTTTCTAGTCATAGTTACAATGTATAATTTTCAAGTTATCTAAGGCAAATCATTGACATGAATAATGAGTGACTTAATTTGTGTTCGTTCATTTCTACACTTTGATTGGAATTTGATGCATTGCTGTGTTTTTTCTTCTATACATTTTAATTTAGTTAAGGAATGACATTAATCACTTCTAGGATTTTAATGATAAAAATGAACTCACTACTATTTTGCTTTGAATTACTTTTCTTCCTCCCTACTTTTATTTTCCTCTTCAAATGGTGTTTAACTGGAGGATATCCCAGCAGAAAACTCTGAGCTCCAAAATGGAGTTTACTGAAATATTGGGTTTTTAATACATGTGTCTTTACCATCATTGTTTTTATTTTATGTATTTTGAAATATTATTCACATCAAACATCATTAAATCTCTACCATAATATTGACCCCACGGTACAATTTCTGCACATGATAGACAGCACATTTTGTTTGATGATAAAGTTGTGTGACTGTGAGTCAGACAATCATGTACTTTCATAAGATTATACACAAAAACAATTTTCATTTAAACAACATTTGCTAGTCAAGTGTTATCAGCTTCCTTAATAAAAACTCAAAGTTTCTAGGGAACCAACAGTGTGTGTGTGTGTGTGTGTGTGTGTGTGTGTGTGTGTGTGTGTGTGTGCATATCTATGGATATGGCTGCTTGTGTGCACAGCGTACAGAGTTCTGAGTAAAACTTTGGGTTTCAATCCTTGGGTGTCATACACTTTGATTTATTATTCATTGCCTTGGAACTTGCAAAGTAGATTAGGCCAGTGGTCCATGAGTGCAGGTTCTGCTCTTTCATAGTTCCAGCAATAGCATTACCAAACATAATGGCATTTCTGAAGTTTTTTTTTTCAACTGAGTTCTGTAGATCAAATATACATCCTTGCATCTGAAAAGAAAGCACTTCACTATCTCCTTAATTGCAACACCTTAAAACATTTAAAGAAAAACATTGAGGATCATATTCTGTTCTTAGTCAGATGATTGATTGTGAAGACATGCATTTCATAGTCTACAAAGTTTAAACATCACTTATATGGATATGGTTAGACGTGCTTCTTACTCCAAAAATGGCAGTGTGTCATTGGAGAAAAGCACAAAGTAGAAAGCACAATGTTTACCTCTAGGTCACTTTCTCATATTGCAGGTCTTGAGAAACTCACCATTGTAGCCTCTGCATAGCTAGAAGAAATGACAAGAAGCACAGAGAAGCCACAAGAAATATATACACTTGGGTCTTTTTAATGAGAATGGCTAACATAGTGTCAGATATTTAAATGATGTAAACCCAAATTAAAACCTTTCTCTTACAGGAATCCTTGGTCATGGTGATTTATCACAGAAACAGACAAGTAATTAAGTAACTGTTTCTTTTTCTTTTCCTGTGATGAAAGTATTTTGATAAGAGAAATATAAGGAGAGATATTTATTCTGTCTCATATTTTGTTCCATCAGGAGAAGAAGTCAAAGTAGCAAGGACTTGAAGCAGCTATTTCCATTGAATGTACTATCAGAAGTCCAAGTCTACTATCAGTTATAAAAGCATGTTTTCCAGTGTTTAGAAGTTATTCTTCATTTATGTGATCCATAAACCAATTTATAGAAAGAAGTCCTTTCCACAGTTGAGATGGGTCTTCTTACATTAATTACTGTAATCAAAATTATCCTTACATTCTCGGAGGCTGAAATTAATGTAGGTAATGAATTACAGGGGTCCTTGGAGGCTTGTCTTTAGGTGAGTCTACATTATGTCAAGTTGAGGGTTAACACTAACTCTCAACACTAAAAACACTTCTAAATTCCCCTTTAATGATAATTAAGCCTACCTTCACTTGCCAATAATTAACTAACACTAATCTCTCCATGACCCTGGTAAGCTTAAATATAAAAATAAACAGATGTATGCATCTCTCTCGGTTTAACTCTTCTTTTTGTGTGATTTGGTGGTTTGTTTGTTTGTTTTATCAAAGCAGGTTTTCTTTGTAATCTTGTTTGTCATAGAATTCGGTTTGTAGAATATTCTGCCCTCAAACTCACAGAAACATGTCTGCCACTGTTTCTTGAGTGCTGGGATTGAAAGCCTGTGAGACCACCACCCTTAATTGCCAATCTCTGCAGCCAGAAAACATGTGTTGGCATAAGAACATAAGACTGAAACATAGAACATTATATCTGTGGGCTCCAGAGAAGAAAACAATTTAAAACTGTGAAATGGTGAAGGGAAGTGAGAGGGTGCATATTCATATCAAGTCTAGAGAATATTTGGTAGGTATATGGGGCTGATAGTGACTTAATTTCAGAAAATGAGGTTTAATACTTGCTAATATAACTTACCTTTGATATTAGAGATTTTGGAAACACAGTACAGCACTTGAATTCTTGCTAGGAAAGAAAGACATTTTCTGATAACCAGATAAGATACACAACATCTGCTATGTATTGGGCCTCCTATAGGTCCTTTGTATACAATATTGGCTCAATCCTCATCACAGATGCCTTCAAGGCCATTTCTTCACCTGAAGATCTTGCTGTCTCCAGTGCTTAATAAGCAGTAGACATGTTTTCCCCATCCACGTACTGGGGCTTTTCCTGGTTCTCCATGAAAAAGCAAAAAATCAACCAGCACCTGTTGATCTCTATGAGATTTGATAAGACCATATCTCTTGACTATCACTGGTATACTTGTCTTAAGATTTCTATCTAAATCTTGTCTATTTATAATTTTATTTTTACATGTAATGTATGTTTCTACACATGTATATATGGGAGTCATCCTAAAGAATGATATCTACTTCCTTACTATAGTCCCTACTGTACTGGAATTACCAAGTATACCAGGTTGGCTGCCTAAAAAAACACAAGGAATCTGCCTAGCTTCCCATATGCTTGGATTATAAGTGTCTTAAACCCAGAACTTAAAACATAAAGCTAGAGACAACTATACTACTTACTGGCCCTCCAGAGGCATGATTAAATAAGACATGTGAGTGTATGAGTATGTGAAGGGGTTGCTGCTTGGTATATAGGGGCGGTGCTAATTAGGAGACACCACTAATTTTCTGTGCTTATTCATGATATTTTTACAAAGAGAAGTTTCCTTCAAAATTTTCATTTAGCTCATTTTGACTTTGACCTTAGAAATTACATCTTCTTTTTATCTGTCCTTTGCTGTACAGAAAGTGTAAAACAGCTCATTTTAGACATCACTTAAAAAGCATATTGAAAATAAATGCTCATTAGAGTTTGGTATCTCTGTGTTCATTTTAACTAGCTCTAATTACCTCCAAATAGACAGATATTAAAGAAAGGAAATGAGTATTATAAAGTGTCAACCAGTGCTTTCTAAAGGCTCAGCACTCTTCCTCTGTGGTGTCCTTTGTAATTACTAGCATTCAGAGAATTTGTTTAAAGTAGATGATGGAACTTGAAGCACAAACTCATTTAAAAACTCCATTAACTTCACATTTTTGTGGATTTTCTTCTAAAACAAATATCACTTCACATACATATTTTCCCTGCACTCCACCTTTCCTACAAAGAACTGTTGAAGATTCTTCAATGTTTATTCAGTTTTGAAAATGCTACAGTTAGAAAATCACCTTCTATTCTCCTACTGAAGGTGATGGAGAGCCCTTACACCTGTAGAACAGCTGTCCATATACTATGTGCTCACTTGTTGATGGTCCTGAGTATTTGGCTGTACTTGGAAAACTTAAATGTCCCCTCAAATACTGTGTTCTGTTTCAAATTGAACCTCAGCCTAGGGTTATCAGTTGAGATACTAAAAGTTTATTGATAAAAATTAGCTGAAATCATTAAACAGTTAAAACAACAGCAAGTTCCATGAGGCCCTAAGGTCAAATTTAGCAACACACACCCGCGCACACAAACACACACACACACACACACACACACACACACACATTCAGTCATACATACACATGTCTACTTTCACAGCTTCTTAGATGGAGAAGAATCTCTAATGCCTTCACATTTTTCCAGGAAAGACCTCTGGAATCTGCAGCAGGACCTCCTGCCAGAGAACCTGCAGGGGACCTATCGCAGGTCATATCTGGTTTGAGATTTCTGTGAACAGACAATGAGAAAAATTCTAGTATATTCATCTTCTAGAAATGTTCAGCGTCTAATTCTGTTTAGGTAGGTTATAACATCTGGAGAAGACTCATGGTCTTGTCTGTACTATTGACCTATCATCCCCATGTATTCAATGAGACATGCTATAGCAGAATCCCCAATATTTTTCGTGACACTAAATCATGTTGATTTCTGTCCTGCCATCTTTCAAGTGCATCTCCTATCTTAGCTATATTGTATTTATTGGTTGACATCATTACGATGTACATGTGATCATGAGGGACAAATAAGAGTTTGCCTACTGTAGATCACCCTCCAGTTTTGTGTAAGAAGCTTGATGTGATATTGGTGCTACTACTTGCCTTACTCAGCCCACTTTCTGTTCACACTTGTGAATTTGGTTTCCAGTGACGGCCATGTAAGGCCTTGCTTGGAGACATCTTGTGCTTTGTTATACTTCAGTATCTGTTGAGTAAACTATGTATATTCCATTCTCATTTGTGTGTTAACTGAAAGACTGCCTTGACTTCCGTGAGTGTTGATGACACAAGTATGGACAAACCAGTAAAGTGAGAGTCTTTTCTGAAATCCAGCCTGTAAAGTATCTTCATGATTGTAAGTACATAGCAAATAACCTACATGCTAATGTCAAGTTGATGGATAAACCTACAGAAAAAGTGTAATGGAGATGATAAGAAAATGTCTGCCAACTTGAGAGAGGATGTTCCACTTTTGTACTCTGGAGAACCGAAGATGCAAGGGTACACAGAGGGAACTGAACTGGACACAATGATAAAAGTCGAGCAATGTTTTAAGAGCACAGTAGCAAGATTCTTCATAATTATTACACATATATCCACTTAATCCAACACATGGTGTTGCAAAGTAGATCAGAGCATTTGACTATGAGACAGTAGGAGGGAACACTTACTTGAGCTGGGACATACAGATATCTGCAGCAGGGAGGATATGTCTAAAGTGTGTTAATAGTATGAAACAAGTCATTTAGGAAATTAAAAAGACAACAAAGAAATGGTTCATTTTGTGTGGCCTTTTGTTTGCTTTGAAATAATTATCAGAGATTAAAAAGTTCACTGGGAAGTGAAAAGGAGTTTGACTTGACAGGATGAGTGGATGAACCACTGAGAGACAGCATTGACAATTGGCAGGGTTGAACTCATAAAGGCCCTATCAGCTCTAGAGATATAGTGGAAAAGGAGCAAACAGGTTGTGTGGTTTAAATGGTAACTCCCTCATAGGCTTACATATTTGAACATATAGACCACAACTACTGATTCTATACGGATGCTTGTGGAATTTCTAGGAGGTGGAGCATTGCTGGAAGTGGGTCACTAGGAAAGGGCCTTGAGGCTTTGTAATCAGGCTTAATTTTCATTTTTTGTTCTTGGATTCCTGAATATAGATACATTGTGACCAACTACTTCTTACTCTTGCTGCATTCTCTTCTATGCCTGCTGCCAGGCAGTTCCCAGTTTGATACATCATATCCTTCTGAAATAATGGACAAAATGAACTTTTTCTCCCCCAAGCTATTTGTTCAGTGTACTTTTATCACATTTATCATAAAGTATCTAGGAAAGGGACAAGGAGAAAGTGCTATGTAGGGAAGAGAAAGAAGTTGATGAGATGTAGAATTAAAGAACCAAAATAAAATTTTAGTAGATTTTGAACATGTCTTCATTTTTTCCCTTAATAGGCTACATGTTAGAGTGTATGACATTACAATTTCTCATGCCTTCATTGGGTACCGTAGTGGTTTGATTAAATCTTTCTTTCTGTGATGTTTAATCTCCAGTGCAAACTTAATGAGTTACAGATCATGGTGGTTGCACACCTTGGTTTGTGAGGGTATTTCAAGGAAGATTTGAGCAAGGAACATCCAACCTGAATTTTGAAAAGACAATTCCTGGACTGACATCTCATGTAAGTGAAAATGAGAAAGTGGGCTAAGGACCAGCATTCATCTCTCTGCTTCCTGACCGTGGATGCAGAGTAATAGCAGGATCATGTGTGGGCAACTGTGACAGACATCCCTGAGGAGATGTACTGAATCATCAAAATGTGAAACAAAACTTTCTTTAGTTGCTTCTGTTATGTGTTTTGTCACAAAAATTGGAAAAATTTACTGGTATCCTTAGTGTTCTCCCAAATTCAGAGTTGCTATATCTGATTCCGCTCTTTTATTATTTTATGTCTGTATCTTGAGCACCTGAAGTTCATTGCTACTCAGTTATTTAATTATAACCTCTTTGTTTCTAATATTTGCAAATATTTTCTTAATGATGCATGTCTTGCTGAATGCAAAATGCTACAAATATTTCTGGTCCTACATAAGTAATAGATCTTAAAATAATCATAAGAATTTTACAACAAGTCCCCTGGGTTATAATATTTCTGACATGGAGTGGCTTCATGTTTAGTTAACTGCTACATCCAGGAGATTAGGCAATAAAAGATATCCATAAACCATGGAAAGTCACACTGTATATTGAATGACATTTCAAGCATGGTCTTACAGACTTTGAGGAAAAATCATGAGCAGAATGCCCCAACACTGGATTTTGCTTTTAGTTACATAGTATATTTTCAGTCTGGGGCAAAGATTCCTAGCATTGTGATTTATAGGGCTATTTAAGTACTTAAATGACTTCATGAAATTCTTAGGCAAATAGATAGAATTAGAAAATGTCATCCTGAGTGAGGTAACCTAATCACAAAATAACACACATGGTATGCACTTACTGATAAGTGGATATTATCCCAAAAGCTCAGAATACCCAGGATATAATCCACAGAACACATGAAGCTCAAGATAAAGGAAGACCAAAGTGTGAATGCTTCTATCCTTCTTAGAAGGGGAAACAAAATACTCACAGGAGGAAATGAGAAGACAAAATGTGGATCAGAGACTGAAGGAAAGGCCATTCAGAGTCTGCCCCACTTGGGGATCCATCCCATATACAGTCACCAAAACCAGACACTATTGTGGATGGCAAGAAGTGCATGCTGACAGGAGCCTGCTATAGCTGTCTCTCTGAGAGGCTCTGATACAAATTAAGATGCTTGCAACTAATCATCAGACTGAGCACTGGGATACCTAGGGAGGAGTTGGAGAAAGGACTGAAGGAGCTCAGGGTGTTTGCAGCCCCATGAGAAGAACAAAAATATCAACTAAGCAGACATCCCAGAGCTCCCATGGACAAAACCACCAATCAAAGATTACCCATGGAGTGACTCCTGGCTCCAGCCACATCTGTAGCAAAGAATGGCCTTGTCAAGCATCAGTGGGAGTAGGTCTTCTGAAGGCTTGATGCCCCAGTATTGGGGGATGCCAGGGAGGGGAGGCAGGAGGGAGCAGATGGGTAGGTGGGGGGCACCCTAATTGAAGGAGGGGGATGGAGGATAAGATAGGGGTTCTTTGGAGGGAAAGAAGAAATTGAAATGTAAATAAAGAAAATATCCAACAAAAGAAAAGAAAAATAGAAAAAAAATCTCTCTTTAAGTGCTGGTGTGTGTGTGTGTATGCACATGTGTCTACCCAATTTATTGTGATATATAATGATATTAATAGAACAAAAGCAGAAGATCTAGTAGCAGTTTTGTGTGTAATTTTGAACATTATCATTTTAATTATCTATACATTTAGGACAAAAACACCCTTACATTTTGTTGGGTTTTTGAGTAAATGAAATTTAATAAAATATATAGTTCTAATCCTTAAGTAACAAAAATACTGCATATATTAATTATTCCTACTTATTTTGTAAAGGTCTTTTCTTGGGGATATGCAATAAGCACACACATACAGAAGAGAGAGGGAGAGAGAGTGAAATGAGAGAAGAGAGAAGAGAGGACTAGATGACTTATGAAAAAAGCTGTGTCAGACCAAAGTGACAACTGTATCAAAGTCCAACTTTGTGATGCAAGGAGTTTTTGGGGGGATCACAAACAAGGGTTTGACTGGAGAGTACTTTAGAGCATTGCTGACACAAAAGCAGCTGCCTTACCAAAACCACGTCAACATAGAAGGTGACTCACAAAAACAACACAAGTTGAATGAAACTCTACAAGTCCAAAGATTTATCTCCTGTCACTGCTTCTTGGTCAAGATTGCCTCCCTCTTAGCTTCACTAAAGCTTATGGGGTGGGGAGAGTATAGACTCAGTCAAGTTTCCACCTTTCAAGATTACTCAGTCAAGTTTCCACCTTTCAGGATATGTGATGTTTCTTCCCTCCTACAGTTCATGTTCATGTTTGGGGAATCTGACATCCTACAACATGAATGTGATCATTTCACAGGAATTGGAAATGGACTGGGAGATGGTTGGGTAAGGTTTTAACGTGAAAACATGAGGACTTGAGTTTGAATGCCCGAAACTTACGTAAATTCAGATGCTCTAATTTGTTTTCTGTTGCTATAATAAAACACTTACCAAAACCATGTTCATGAGGAACGTGTGGATTCCATCTCATACATCCAGGTTATAGTTCATCATCTAGGAAAGCATGGAAGGAACATAGCACGGGAAGGTGGAGGAATATGCTAAAGTGGCACATATAGATACGTGTTGATTTTATGAGGACACACATTACATATTTGTAGTTGATGGAAAAACTACATAATGAGCCAACAAAAAGAGAAAACCGAACAGTTTACCTTGGGAACACACATGAAAAATAAACAATAAAATTTTTGCCAACCAAATGCAAGAATATATCCAAGATATCACTCACTATGAACAGGTAGGCTTCATCCCAGAGATATAAGGATTGTTGAACATAAGAAAAACAGTAAAGTAATGCATTACGTAAAGAAAGCAAAAAAAAAAAAAATCTAAGGATCATTTCATTAGATAGTGAAAAGTCTTTTTTTTTTATTTTATTTTTTTCCATCTTTATTAACTTGAGTATTTCTTATTTACATTTCAATTGTTATTCCCCTGCCCGGTTTCCTGGCCAACATACCCCTAACCCCTCCCCTTCCCCTTCTCTATGGGTGTTCCCCTTCCCATCCTCCCCCCATTACAGCCCTGTCCCCAACAATCACATTCACTGGGGGTTCAGTCTTGGCAGGACCAAGGGCTTCCCCTTCCACTGGTGTTCTTACTAGGCTATTCATTGCTACCTATGCAGTTGAAGCCCAGGGTCAGTCCATGTATAGTCTTTGGGTAGTGGCTTAGTCCCTGGAAGCTCTGGTTGGTTGGCGTTGTTGTTCATATGGGGTCTCAGGCCCCTTCAAGCTCTTCCAGTTCTTTCTCTGATTCCTTCAATGGGGATCCTGTTCTCAGTTCAGTGGTTTGCTGCTGGCATTCGCCTATGTATTTGTGGTATTCTGGCTGTGTCTCTCAGGAGAGATCTACATCCGGTTCCTGTCGGCCTGCATTTCTTTGCTCCATCTATCTTGTCTAATTGTGTGGCTGTATATGTATGGGCCACATGTGGGGCAGGCTCTGAATGGGTGTTCCTTCTGACTCTGTTCTAAACTTTGCTTCCCTATTCCCTCCCAAGTGTATTCTTGTTCCCCTTTTGAAGAAGGAGTGAAGTATTCGCATTTTGGTCATCCTTCTTGAGTTTCATGTGTTCTGTGCATCTAGGGTAAATCAAGCATTTGGGCTAATAACCACTTATCATTGAGTGCATACCATGTTTGTTTTTCTGTGAGTGGGTTTGAAGAGTTAAATTTCAAAGAGTTCGTCACAAACAAAGTTCGGACATGCCTGAGGGAATTTGAGATAGGGCTCACCAGCTGGAACCGCCCCCTCCCCTTCCTTCACTCCCTGAGGATGGGTCATCCCCCTGCCGAGTGAGATGAATCATCCCACCCCACATTGCTGAGCCGCTAGATAGCACGTACTCTTTGCTGATGTAATCCCTCGCCAAAAGTAACTGTGCACCATTTGAATCAGCCAATCATGTGTAACCGCGAGAAATTCCCTGGCTTCCCCTATATAAACCCCTGCCTGAAGAGGCTCGTGGTCGTCGGCTCCTCTATCTCCTGGATGAGATTCGTGGCTTGTCGGCCCGAGACCTCGGTGTCGGCCCGAGATCTCGTTAATAAAGCTGCCTCTTGTTATTACATCAAATCGACTTCTCGAGTTTCCTGGGGCATGCCGCCATCCCGAGACTGGCGCGAGAGTCTCCCCAAGTTTTGGGGTTCTTTCATTTGTTCTTTCAGGTTACCTCACTCAGGATGATATTTTCCATTTCCATCCATTTGCCTATGAATTTCACAAAGTCATTGTTTTTGATAGCTGAGTAATATTCCATTGGGTAGATGTACCATATTTTCTGTATCCATTCCTCATGTGAAGGTCATCTGGGTTCTTTCCAGCTTCTGGCTATTATAAATAAGGATGCTATGAACATAGTGGAGCACATGTCTTTGTTATACGTTGGAGCATCTTTTGGGTATATGCCCAAGAGAGGTATAGCTGGGTCCTCAGGTAGTTCAATGTCTAATTTTCTGAGGAACCTCCAGACTGATTTCCAGAATGGTTGTACCAGTACACAATCCCACCAACAATGAAGGAGTGTTCCTCTTCCTCCACATCCTTGCCAGCATTTGCTGTCACCTGAGTTTTTGATCTTAGCCATTCTCACTGGTGTGAGGTGAAATCTCAGGGTTGTTTTGATTTGCATTTCCCTTATGACTGAAGATGTTGAACATTTCTTTAGGTGTTTCTCAGCCATTCGGCATTCCACAGCTGTGAATTCTTTGTTTAGCTCTGAACCCCATTTTTTAATAGGGTTATTTGTCTCTCTGCAGTCTAACTTCTTGAGTTCTTTGTATACTTTGGATATAAGCCCTCTATCAGTTGTAGGATTGGCAAAGATCTTTTCCCAATCTTTTGGTTTCCGTTTTGTCCTAACAACAGTGTCCTTTGCCTTACAGAAGCTTTGCAGTTTTATAAGATCCCCTTTTTCGATTCTTGATCTTAGAGCATAAGCCATTGGTGTTTTGTTCAGGAAATTTTTTCCAGTGCCCATGTGTTCCAGATGCCTCACCACTTTTTCTTCTATTAGTATGAGTGTATCTGGTTTGATGTGCAGGTCCTTGATCCACTTGGACTTAAGCTTTGTACAGGATGATTCCCATGGATCGATCTGCATTCTTCTACATGCTGACCTCCAGTTGAACCAGCACCAGTTGCTGAAAATGCTATCTTTTTTCCATTGGATGGTTTAGGCTCCTTTTTCAAAAATCAAGTGACCAGAGGTGTGTGGGTACATTTCTGTGTCTTCAATTCTCTTCCACTGGTCTATCTGTCTGTTTCTGTACCAATACCACTCAATTTTTATCCCTATTGCTTTGTAATACTGCTTGAGTTCAGTGATAGCGATTCCCCTAGTAGTCCTTTTATTGTTGAGGATAATTTTAGCTATCCTGGGTCTTTTGTTATTCCAGATGAATTTGCAAATCGTTCTGTCTAACTCTCTGAAGAAATGGATTGGTATTTTAATGGGGATTGCATTGAATCTGTAGATCGCTTTTGGTAAAATGGTCATTTTTAATATATTAATACTGCCAATCCATGAACATGGGAGATCTTTCCATCTTCTGAGATCTTCTTCAAATTCTTCCTTCAGAGGCTTGAAGTTCTTATCATACAGATCTTTCACTTGCTTGGTTAAAGTCACACCGAGGTATTTTATATTATTTGGGACTATTATGAAGGGTGTCGTTTCCCTAATTTCTTTCTAGACTTGTTTCTCTTTTGTGTAGAGGAAGGCTACTGATTTATTTGAGTTAAATTTATACCCAGCCAATTTGCTGAAGGTGTTTATCAGGTTTAGTAGTTCTCTGGTGGAGCTTTTGGGATCACTTAAATATACTATCATATCATCTGCAAATAGTGATATGTGAAAAGTCTTTAATAAATTCCACCACCCCTTCATGGTAAAAGTATTCACAAGATTAGTGGAAAAGGAACATACCTTGATTTACCTCAAGTCGATAGCTAACACCAAATAGAAATGCAAACTAATTCCAATAAAATAAGGATCAAGACATTCCACTCTGTTCATACTATTCAACATAGCACTTGAACTTTTCTCTATAATAATAAGACAGCCAAATGAGATCAAGGGGACACAAATTGGAAAGGAAGAATTGAAAGTATCATTATCTTTGGATGAAGTGAGAGTACATAAGTGACCCTAAAAATTATACTAGGCATCTCCAACAGTTGATAAACACTTTTAGCACAGTAGTTGCATACAAGATTAACTGTAAGTACTCAGTAGCCTTTCTATATAGAAATGACAAACAGACTGAGGAAGAAAATGAGGAAACAATCACTCTTCACATGAGCCTCAAGATGTAGATAATGTCTATCCAAGTCAATGAAAGATTTCTATGCTTATAAGCTTATAATCTTTGAAGGAAAAATTGAAGAAGATACCAGAAAATGGAAAGATCTCGATCCTCAGGGATTGGTAGGATTAACAGTAAAAATGGTCGTTTTTATCAAAAAAGTCTACCGACTGAATGCAATCCCCATCAGAATTCCAACACAATTCTTTACAGATATGACAATTCTCAACTTCAAAGAGAAAACCAAAATCCAAGAACCCAGGATATCTAGAACAATCCTGAATATGAAAAACAAAACAAAAAAGAACAACAACAAAAAGAACAACAAAAAAATGTTGGAGGTATTACTTTCACTGATTTTCAAGTCATACTATAAAGCTACAGTGATAAAACCCACAAGGTATTGGCATTAAAACAGATACAACAATAAACAGAATTGAATTGTAGGCCCAGACATAAACTCACGCCTAAGCCAGAAATTATCATCTGTAAAGAAAATCTTCAAAAAAATAGATTTTGTCAAACTTGGTGTCTCCAGGTAGAAGGATGAAAATGATGCCATATTTATTATCCTGCTCAAATCTCAAGTACAAGTAGATCAACGACCTTAACTTAAACCAGAAACACTGAACTTGATAGAGGAGAAATTAGAAAATAGTGTTTAACACTTTGGCATATGAGACAACATTCTGAACAGAACACCAATACTATATGGTATAAGATCATCAATTAAAAATATAGGGCTATTTCCAGGGTAGCCGGAGCTAGTTATACCCAGTCTTGAAAAAAAAATACAAATAAATAAATAAGTAAATGAGTAAATACCTCAAAACAGGTTTTGCATTTTACATCAGAGTAGAAACAAATGTATTCTTAATTACAAATAGAAATCTTAACTTGCAAGGACTTAATACAGGACAAACAAACTTATTCTGTAAGTATTTCACAGATTTAACATTGTAAAAACTGGAACTTAATCTTCACTACAAACAAAACCCTCAACCTGCAAGGTATATTTTTATTATTTTGTTTTCTCATAAACTTGTAATGTATACTGTTCCTGTTTTAGTCTCACAGGAAGAGAGAGGGTAATCAAACAGCATTATATTAATGTATAAAATTGTCAAAGAATAAGCTTATTAATAATAAGATGCTTTAAAACACATCTCCAAATGAAGAAAAAAATCATTAAAACAAAATATCAAGCAACAAATACTAAAGATGGTTTTATCCATTTTCTAACCACATGATTGTGATTGCTGGCAAGTTTGTATGCTTTGGACACACAGCACCTTTATGTAGTGAAACTGCTTTTCTTTATTGTCTTTAATATCTTCTCCTTCGTGCACTCAGACGTTTTCATGAAATAAACCAGGCTCACAGCACTTAACAAAATGTGGAACTGCACCACTAATGAATCCTGGCAGTCTTTTCTCATTATGTGCCTAATTTTCCTTAGAGAGCACAAACCTTCAGGTGGGGTCTTCTCATTATTAAATCATCTTCAATTGGCAGTGAAAGGAAATATGCTCCTTCTCTGTTGAGTTCAGAGAGTCTAGTCTTGCTAACAGATAGAGAAAAGATGAGCTCTTCACAGACCACACTATCTAAAATTACACTTGTCTTTATAGCCTGGTACTTGGAGTTTTTGCTTTGGTTTCTTTGAGGCTAAAACTCAAACCAAACAAAAGAGAGAGATTAGGGATGGCTCCCTGGTTTTCCTTCTGTTTCTGTTCATCTAAGGAACCCTACTATACTTATAGACATGGCTAGAGACTTGGCTTTTTTCTGAATATGTCAAGTTGGCAACGAATATAAATCAGATGAGTGTTCATGAATTCGCCTCCATCACCCTTTGCCATTCTCTTGTGTCAACCATGAAGTTTTTTTCTTCTTCTTCCCACAACACAAGCACATGAGTGACCATAGCATCCAAGGATATGCTTTGGAAAATTTAGGTTACCTCCTATTTCTACCAGAACTCTGTAAATATTTTAAATTCTCAGTCATCATTATTATTCAGGGCAATGGAGACATTCCTTACTCCATTAGGCCCATTGTGAGGTTGGGCTAAAATTAAAATGTTTTTTTTTTATTTTAAAGGAATTATTCTGATCTGATGTGTTGTGTGTTGAGCAAAGACAAAAGACATGGTTATTTATTTCTGACCTGTGTTGTCTAGTTATATGTTAGGTTAGCTAGGGTCCAGGAATCCACTAGTTGCTATGTTTTTTACCCTATGTATAATAGAATATATATAGAATATATACTAAAAACAAACTCATCACTTGTTTATTCAGCATAAATAAAATTCATTTTTCTAGTCAATTATTCCAGATCAGTGCTACCTCTGGACACAGTACCAGGAAGATCTAACCAATTAAAAAAATCCCTGATGTGTGTGTGTGTGTGTGTGTGTGTGTGTGTGTGTGTGTGTGTATGAAAGTTGAGTGAGATGTTAAAAGTTAAAAGATATATTGATGACATTTGCATTGTAGGGTGTGTTGTACAATATGAGTGTGGTGGAAGATGCTACATGCTACAAAACTTTTCTTAAAAATAATCCTCAAGGGGCTGGAGAGATGGCTCAGCGGTTAAGAGCACCCGACTGTTCTTCCAGAGGTCATGAGTTCAATTCCCAGCAACCACATGGTGGCTCACAACCATCTGTAAGGAGATCTGATGCCCTCTTCTGGTGTATCTGAAGACAGCTATAGTATATATAATAAATAAATTTATAAAAAAAAAATCCTCAAGCCTCTGAATTTTTTTTTTTTGCTTCTGCTTCTCTTCCTTGCAAGTGTTATGATTGAACCATTGTACTGATATGACTGGCTTTCCATAAGCTTTGGGAAGTCAAGCTCAGGTCCTCATGATTGAGCAGGTAACAATTTACACAGAGAGCTATCTCCCTGTCCCTAAATATCTATGCACTGAACAAGAATGTGCATCATAGAAGACAAACTGAAGGGTGACACTGATAATCTCAGAATGTGACTGTCACTTTTACTGAGACTAGGTTTTGATAGTCTAATAATGATTCCCTAAATTCTAATGAGAGTCAATAATAATGATAACAACAACCACAACAACAACAACAACAACAACAAAGAGCAATGTGTATCTGTCATATGTCAGTGTCTACAAAACCCCAGGTAACTATCCTCCAGTTACTCTATTTCATTGCTTGAAGTTCATGTTGATTGTATGCAAGAGTACATAAAGTCTAGGTGGAATGGAGAGACTGAATTATTATATTGTTAATTTTAGTTTGTAGGATAAAGAATAAACAAAACAAAAACAAAAACAAGCAGACCTGTGTGGTATTATTTAGATTAGGACTCACCTTACCTATGAACTCCATCATGCCATTAGTAATGACCTAGACTAAATACTTTAGGGAAAGTGACTGAACACCAGCACTCATCTCTCTCTGCTTCCTGACTGCAGAAGTCATCAAAATGTCAAGATGGCTCACATTCCTGCAGCTATGCCATTCTTATTATAATTAACTGTTTCCCCGGGAACTCTCAGCCTAAATAAACTCTTCTTTAAGTTATTTTTTGAACTTATTCACAAAAAAGTGACTAATACATTGGTTTTAAGTATATCTTAAACTACAAAACTTTTGTTCATATTTTACTGAAAAATAAAACAACTTTCTGTGTCATGACTTACTTAAGGGGTGAGGAATTTAACTATATCCTGAAGTGAAATATCTTGTGGTTCACATGGATATATGATGCTAAGAGGAATATGTGATGCCTTAAAAAAATCCCAATTGTTACAAAAGTGATTGCAACTGTTATCAAGTGAGTAAGGAATAAATACATTCCTCAAAGTCCAACATTGCAAAGGATAACTCTCTACATCAAAGAATTTTCTAGATAAAAATCAGTTTATGATGCTATGAAATTCTTTTAAGTCCTATGGGCAATACAAATTTGAAGTATCTTTGACTGTTTCTGGCAATTGAGAATCAAGAAAGTCATAGATTAATACAGCAGCATGTGAATTTGTCAAGTCCTAAGCAATTAATCTTCACTATGTGTGAGGCCTTGATTAACCCATTCTTGGGGTGAAACAGCTATACTGGCTCATTATTGCTAGGCATGTATACCTGACAAAGCAGTATTAGTGTACAGCTTTGCTTTTTAATTCCATATACTTATGGTCAACCACAGCCTAAAACTATTGAGTAAAAACTTTCAGATATAAACAACTGATACATGGTTTATCAGTTAAATACAGTCCTTCTTTGCCTTTTTTTTTTTTGCAATGAAGAAAAATATCAATTGATCAATCAATCAATTAATCAATAGGACACCTTGTCCAAAAGATAGTTGGAAGAAGAAAGGATTTATGTGTGACACTTCTATGTCAAAATCAGGGCAGGAACTCAAGCAATGAGTATGAATTAATGCTTCTTGTTGGTTGTCTGAAATTCCACATTTAGCTAACTTTTGTATACATTTCAGGCCTACACGTCCAGGGAATGGTACCAATGACAGTGGGCTGGGCCTTTCTGTATCAGTTAACCATTAAGATTATTTTCCAGAGGTCTGTCTGATCTGATCAATCCCTAAAGTAAAACTGCCTACTTCTGTGACTCTAGACTGTGTAAAGTTTATAGTTAAAGCTAAGTAAAGCATAATCCTATAAGCAGTATTTTAATAAAATTTGATACCATCCCATGCTCATTTTTTGAAATGTATATTTTTCCAACATTCCTATTTACAGAAATCAACTATGGGATTTTGGAGCCCATCTCCCACCCGTAATAGAGAAATAGTCTACAGTATCTTCTTTTCAAAGAGCAAAAAATCGTTAACAGTGTCTTCTATTGTGATATGGCTTCTATAAATTGAGGGGATGGACATGCTTCATGAAGCTCCCACACCCACACTAGAGATGAGGTAGAAACTGCAAGCTGGGCCTGTAGTTGTTCTCAAATACTGGGCTGTATCCTTTCTCAATTGCTGTATCCAAGTGTATGTAAGACAAAGCCTCCAGAATCATTGGAGGGTCACAATCACACAACTGTTTCTGCCTAGTGAAGAAAATATTCAAGAGAATTCAGCCTGTCTATGGACTGCAATAACACGCCTCAAATGCATGAAAATAAGATGGAAAGAATGAGCCGTTTGGAAATTCATTTGTCAAACACTGCATACTATTATTCTTCTCTAGTATCCAGTTTGTACCATATTTCTCACCAACGAGGACTAGAGATTATTCACATAATAGCCAATGTCTATGCTTCGGAATAAGTTGTTTTCAGTTTCTTTGATTTAGGCACAGGAATGTAGGATACTCAAAGCAAATGACAAGCAAACAAAGACCACTGAGAGACTTGCAGGAAAGTGTTTCTGCATTCTTTAAACAAGGCTTTGGAAGAAATGCCTTTTAATGCCCTATTGAGTATTTATAAAATTATATGTGAAGTCGTGATGCTCTGCAGCAATTTTGAAACTAATAGAACAATATGAGAGCAAGCAGAACTATTAGTGAAGTGCAGAGAGAAGTCAGGAAATATATTTACTGTGACTTAATGAAACTTGGATACTTCAAATATGATGTTATTTATTATCCAACATTAAAAATTAATTTTCCAGGTTGTAGAGATGTCTAAGTGGGTCATAACCCTTGCTATGCAAACATGATGACCTGAACTCAGATCTAAACTCACAATTTATTTTTAAGTCCCTGGGATTCTTTCCAAGAACAAGAGGTTACATTTCACTAGAAAAAAAATTCCACAGTCCATTGTGTTCTCTTATCTCAATATGCATTCTTTTGAAGAATGCTGACCCATAAAGAAGTTTGGAAATTTATCAAGAAATGAACCTCCAAGGTTATCATAATGATTTGGTCATTTTATTTTATTTATTTATTTATTTTTTATTAACTTGAGTATTTCTTATATACATTTCGAGTGTTATTCCCTTTCCCGGTATCCGGGCAAACATCCCCCTCCCCCCTTCCTTATGGGTGTTCCCCTCCCAACCCTCCCCCCATTGCCGCCCTCCCTCCAACAGTCTAGTTCACTGGGGGTTCAGTCTTAGCAGGACCCAGGGCTTCCCCTTCCACTGGTGCTCTTACTAGGATATTCATTGCTAACTATGAGGTCAGAGACCAGGGTCAGTCCATGTATAGTCTTTAGGTAGTGGCTTAGTCCCTGGAAGCTCTGGTTGCTTGGCATTGTTGTACATATGGGGTCTCGAGCCCCTTCAAGCTCTTCCAGTTCTTTCTCTGATTCCTTCAACGGGGGTCCTATTCTCAGTTCAGTGGTTTGCTGCTGGCATACGCCTCTGTATTTGCTGTATTCTGGCTGTGTCTCTCAGGAGCGATCTACATCCGGCTCCTGTCGGTCTGCACTTCTTTGCTTCATCCATCTTGTCTAATTGGGTGGCTGTATATGTATGGGCCACATGTGGGGCAGGCTCTGAATGGGTGTTCCTTCAGTCTCTGTTTTAATCTTTGCCTCTCTCTTCCCTGCCAAGGGTATTCTTGTTCCCCTTTTAAAGAAGGAGTGAAGCATTCACATTTTGATCATCCGTCTTGAGTTTCATTTGTTCTAGGCATCTAGGGTAATTCAAGCATTTGGGCTAATAGCCACTTATCAATGAGTGCATACCATGTATGTCTTTCTGTGATTGGGTTAGCTCACTCAGGATGATGTTTTCCAGTTCCAACCATTTGCCTACGAATTTCATAAAGTGGTTGTTTTTGATAGCTGAGTAATATTCCATTGTGTAGATGTACCACATTTTCTGTATCCATTCCTCTGTTGAAGGGCATCTGGGTTCTTTCCAGCTTCTGGCTATTATAAATAAGGCTGCAATGAACATAGTGGAGCACGTGTCTTTTTTATATGTTGGGGCATCTTTTGGGTATATGCCCAAGAGAGGTATAGCTGGATCCTCAGGCAGTTCAATGTCCAATTTTCTGAGGATCCTCCAGACTGATTTCCAGAATGGTGGTACCAGTTTGCAATGATTTGGTCATTTTAAACTGGCAGCCACAATAATCTTTCTGTCAGATTTCACATGCATCTTTCAAAGGATTTTTGCATTTGTATTGCCTGTTTTCTTAACCATTTCCTAACTGTTATGGGCATTATGAAGTACCAGAACAGGCATTGAGTCATAGTACTGTCTGTATCTAGCATAACATTCTAGAAGATGATGGACATCTTAAAAATTATTGCTCAATTAAAATACAAATTGAAACATTTCATATTTTACATTATGCTTTAGATATAGCCCTTTGAACTGGATAATATGAGAGGTTAAAAATGCAATAATTTACCCACCATTTGTTGTACTTCAATGTTTCTTTTGTACTTTTTGTTGTACTGATTCTTCCCTAGGGTACTTTAATCTTCACATATGTATTTACCTTCCCAGGTTTGTGACACTGCCTCTCCTCTCTTCATTGTTCTTTAATCTCCTAAGCCAAACATTTCATTATTATGACAAATGTTCTAGGAACTGAAAATTAATTTTGATTGACAGGATGGGCTATTTTTTTTTTTTTGGTTCTTTTTTTCGGAGCTGGGGACCGAGCCCAGGGCCTTGCGCTTGCTAGGCAAGCGCTCTACCACTGAGCCAAATCACCAACCCCAAAAAGACACATTTTATTTTATTTTTTTATTAACATGAGTATTTCTTATATACATTTCGAGTGTTATTCCCTTTCCCGGTTTCTGGGCAAACAAATCCCTCCCCCCTTCCCTTTCTTACCGGTGTTCCCCTCCCCATTCTCCCCCCATTGCCACCCTCCCCCCAACAATCTAGTTCACTGGGGGTTCAGTCTTAGCAGGACCCAGGGCTTCCCCTTCCACTGGTGCTCTTACTAGAATATTCATTGCTATTTATTTTATTTTTAATTCAACATTTAGATCAGCTCTATCATGCCTAAATCACTCTTGAAACAATCCCATCCTTATCAAAGCTTTGATAACTTCTGAAATACCCTTCAGTGACGATCCTGATTAATACATATACATATATGTGCGACTGTCACTTTCTTCTGTGTGTGTGTGTGTGTGTTTGTGTTTTATTCATGTGTATGCCTCCGTGTACAAAGTTCATGTATATATGTATGACAAGTTTGGAGATGACAATCAAGCACAGCACATCTTATTTTCATTATCTATCTATCTATCTATCTATCTATCTATCTATCTATCTATCATCTATCTATTTATCTTTTGAGAATGGTTTTAGAGTTTCCAGACTCAGCTAGACCATAAGTCCAGCAAATTTTAGGGGTATATTTGTCTCTGCTCCCTTTGCACCCATGCATACTGCTAAGGTTACAGACATGCATAATCTGGGTCTTCATAGATGCTCAGTACCAAAAGCCAAGGCATCATGTTTTGATTCTGCCCAATGAACCATGTGTCCAGTCCTGCCTACTACTGTCTCAACATAAATAATTGTTGAACACAGCTCTTTACACTATAAGTCAAATCATTTACAATGAGTCGGACTACTTCTAGAACCTTTCTTGGGCTGCTATTGTTCAGTACATGGAAGAATTGGAGGACTGATAAAATATTTAAAATGCCATTAATAATATAACTCTCTAACAATCTATAGACAAAATGAGAGCAATCTCCCATTTCCCCTAGATACCTGTGTTCTACCCTCCCCATGTATAGAGGGGACGTTAATTTAGGAGAGGGAAAGATGAATGAAGAATATTAAAGATGATTGAAAAAACATAGAAAATATTTATATTTTCTTTGACAGGCCACCCCACCCCACATAAACATTTTAAATTAATTATTTACTTTAGCTAGCCTGTCCAAAAGATACATAATCCCGGTATTTTATTTACAAATAGTAAGACTAGATTTGTCAGGTTTTCTCACTATTCTAAATTGCAAACCAATCTATTTCCCTTGTTACATGCTTCTCTTGGTTACATGCTCATGTCCATTCCCTCTCATGGTGTGCTTCTTCTTTCTTCTCCTTCCATGGTCTCCCGTGAGACCCCTTACTCAATTATCAAATCCCCCTTTTTCTCTCTACTGCCCAGTCATAGGATCTAACCTTTCATTAACCTTTAAATTGGAGAGCAGTGTTTACATAACAAAATTGGTGTACATAAGAATTCACTTGTCTTGGGGAAACCAGAGATACAGAATTTAGCACTGGGAATACATAGTAACCAAAGTAACACCAGACTAACACTGAACACACACACACACATACACACACACACACACACACACACACACAGACACACACACACAGACACACACACACACACAGAGAGAGAGAGAGAGAGAGAGAGAGAGAGAGAGAGAGAGAGAGAATAATTTAAAGGAATAATTATTGCAAATAATTTAAAAGAAACTATGTCTCATGGTGATAATGCTTCACCAAGTGCTATAGACTAAATGTAAAATGCCAGTACGAGGCACAGGATATCCTTCAGTCATTGGTCAGGAAGTTTGAGAGACTCTTTATAGTATAGGATATTGTCATTACCTTTTATTGCTTCCCAGTAAATAAAGATAAGAACTTATTGTTGAAGACACTATGTATTTGGAACACAAGACTTAAGGAATTGAGTGAGAATTGACCTGGAAAAGACTCCCTGAACATTACCTCTCACAATATCTGATGCAATGTAAGCCACAAATGGAGAAAAGCAAGAAATAATCTTACCCAGCATGAATTGAACCAATGGCCAGAAGAGACAGATATCTTCAAAGGCCCAACAGTGGCATTTATATCCTAGAAAAAATTATCTTCATGGATTTTGTCCCAGTCCATGCAAAGTGCCTGATACTATATGTTTAGGCAATGATGTGTGGTTGTGGGTAGCATGGTCATTAGATGAGAACCTACTATAGCCACATTTCTAAATCAGCACAATGTCCAACTCTATTCTGTATGCAAACCCTTATAGCCACAGAAAATTGTAGATCTATTTGCGACAAATAAAGAAAATTAAAAAGTCTAAAACATATGTAAACTAAAAGAACAGCTGACACTGGAGTACTCAACCACCATTGACATACCTGCAACAGAAACTCTATACTTCAGGCTCAGGGAACATCAAAGAAGACGGCATGGAAAAATTGTAAGATCCAAGGACAAGGATATCTGTGATGAGAAAATCTCTTTCATGTGTGACAGGGAGGTAATGAAGCATTAACAATAAGATCATTTAAACAATACCTGTATTATGACAATATCTGCTGATATAAAAACATGATTGGATAAATCTCATTAACTCTTGGTAAACTGTTTTTGTGTATCTATATATAAAAGTATGGTTGTCTTTTACCTCACTAGCTTCAGCACTGTAGTGCCCCAAGATATCTGCTAGATATTTCGGCGGAAACACATGCCAATTCTTCGGCGGTGGCTCAGTGTCTCCAGCCACTTTCCTACACTCAAACTGTCACATAAAAGAAAACACAACACAATAACCTTTGTCCCGATTGATAAGATATAATTGCCCACCTAAACATACAAAGCCCAATACACATCCATCCCTTAAGGACATTAATAACAACCTGTATATACACAGAGCGGAATCTTAACATCAGCCTCCATTGTTGTTCTTTGGCTCCTCTCCCTGTCCATCCTGTCTCTTCCTCCTTTCCGTTCCAGTCTCCTCTTCTTCCTTCATACTTCTCTCCTGCCCATCCTTCCGTCTCATCCAATGCCAGGCCTCCTTGTATCCTGTACCTGCTCCTCACCTGTATTTTACAAATTCAATGGGGAGAAGTTTCTGGTGAAGTCACCTGAGTCCTGATTATGTGACTAGGTAGCTATCCTTGAGGCAGTGAAATTAGCATTAAAATACAGATAACTCCAAGGCAAACCACAAAAATAAATAGCTCTATTCAATTAATTGATAGCAAGAGAGGGAGAATCTGTTTTCTCTTGGTATAAGACTCAAGATACATAAGCTAATTCAAAGTGTTTAGGTCTAAACACATAATCACATAACCACAAAAGCAGCACTAATGGAATTCAGCAAGTTTTATGTATTCATATGTATGAGTGTCTGTGGGTCTTTGTTCTCTCTCACACTGTGTGTGTGTGTGTGTGTGTGTGTGTGTGTGTGTGTGTGTGTGTGTGTGTGTGTGTGTGTGGTCTGTGTTCCACCCTGCCATAGGGGTACTCATCAAGTCAGCTGGAGAGGCATTTAGTGGTGACCTTGACTGCCTTTATCTGCAGTCTGGTGCTGAATTCAGGGAAGTGACACACATGGCACAGAGCAGGAAAGAAAGAAGTATAAGATGGGGATAGGGTGCAAAGCTGAGGTTCCCCTACTTCTAAGCCTGTAGTTGCCACTGGATAACCACACAGAAGTGTGTGTATGTGGGAGTGGGCATTCACAAGCTATATTGAAGCCAGGATAATTGGGGGCTCTTGGGCTGAGGACAACTTCTATCTTAGGTCTGCTGAAATGGGAGCTCCGGCTTAGCTCATTGGTGATTTTAAGTAGTTTGGTGTCAGTTGTCAGTAAGCACAGGGAGGATTTCTATGGGAATCATAGACTATAGATCTTTAGGACAAGGCCTTCTCTATGCTGTCCACAGTGGTTCTTGATGAAAGAGATAGTCTATGTTTATCCATACAATTTATTGACTGTCTATCATGGAAAAATGGATGCATAGCAACTTGTCAGGGTGGCCCAAAGATTAAATACGTTTTGCGATGTGAAATGTTCAGGAAAAGTAGCTTATACAGTAGACATTCAGGGTCTCTAGGTTCCTCATTAGGATTGAGAACCTTGTTTTCAACTATGTGACCATTGTAGAGAATATGGCACGTGTTCCAGGCCAAGAATCTGGCAGGGAGCAGAAAGGAACCTACAGTCTCACATATGTAACCAAGTTTCTGGAGTCTCAGACCCACTCTACCTTACCAAGTTGCCTACAATGGTCAACTGATCAATGTGTGTATCAGGGTATAGGGGTGTGTACGTGTGTATGTATGTATGTATGTATGTGTAACAATAATAACTGAAAAATAAGCCATGAATTTGAGAAGGGGTCATGATAGAGGTTGAAAGTCAAAAAAATATAGTTATTTATGTAGTGGTTCTTATTTTTCAAAGGGAATCTCATGCATCACAGGATAACCTTGTACTCAGAGGGTAGCTTTAATTATTGATCACTATGGTTCTATCTAAGTGTTGGGATTATAGGTGAAAACTATACTCCTGATTTATATGATCTGGGGTACAATCTAACTCTTTATGCAAGTGAGGTAAACATCAAAAGAGCAATCATTCCAGCCTTATTCACTTAGTTTGACTGAAAGTATCATGTAGATCCATATGTAAGACAAATTTTTATTTCCTTGAGGGATATTTACCTCGCTTAAATTTCTGTAAATATCATTTGAGTACAATCATTTTTATACTACAAACTGAGTGACAGATTTTACTAAATGCATTCACTCTTCCCTAGGAACTGTAGATGTATATTGGGTGAGTAATATAGGAAAAAACTTCGTGTACTTGTCTTCATTTTGAAACTGTCTCCTTTGCCATCTTAAAATATGGGTAGACCCCTGTTTACCTACATGTATAGACATGTTAAACATTTAAGGAGTTGTTTTAATTGTTCTTTTCTATTTTTTCTACTTTTATTTGAATATATTTTATTTGTCCATAACTCCCCTATGCCATCCTCACTCTCCCTTCTTCTATGAAGGTGTTCCTGCACACATCCACCCATCGCTTCTTGCTTCCCTGTCCTGACAGTCCCTTACACTGGGGAGTCAAGCCTTGGCAGGACCATGGGCTTCTCCACCCATTGATGCCAAACAATGCCATCCTTTGCTACATATGCAACTGAAGCCATGGCTCTCTCCTCGAGGAGGCTTCGGATGGCAGTTTAGTCCCTGGGAGATCTGGTTGGTTGATATTGTTGTTCTTATGAGGTTACAAACCCATTCAACTCTTCCAATCCTTTCTCTAAGTCCTACAATGGGGGTCCCTTTCTAAGTTCAATGGTTGGATGAGAGCATTTGCCTCTGTATGTGTCATGCTCTGGCAGAGACTTTTAGGAGATAGCTATATCATGCTATTGTCAACATGCACTTCTTGCCATTAGCAATATTTTCTGGGTTTGAAGACTGTATGTGAATGGGCTGTATCCTCAGACAGGGCAGTCTTTGGATGCACTTTCTTTTAGTCTCTGCTCCACCTTTTTCTCTGTATTTTCTCCTATTACTATTTTTGTCCCACCTTCTAATAAGGACTAAAGCACCCACAATTTGGTCATCCTTCTTCTTGAGCTTTAAGTCTTCTGTGGATTGTACTTAGGTAATCTGAGCTTTTGAGGTAATATCCACTTCGGAGTGGGTGCATACCATTTGTGTTTTTCTGTGATTGGGTTACCTCACTGAGAATGATATTTTCTAGTTCAAACCATTTGCCTATGAATTTCAAGAAGTCATGGATTTTTAAAGCTGAGTAGTACTCCATTGTGTAATTAAACCACACATCTGGATTCTTTCCACCTTATATTATAAATAAGGCATCTATCAATGTGGTGAAACATGTTACCATGTTTTATATTGGAGCATCTTTTGGGTATATGCCCAGTAGTGGAATAGCTGGTTCCTCAGGTTGTACTATGTCCAATTTTCTGAGAAGCCTCCAGACATTTCCAGAATGATTGCACCAACTTGCGGTCACAGCCAAAATAGAGGAATGTTCCTCTTTCTCTATACCCACGTCATCATCAGTTGTCACCTGAGTTTTTTTATCTTAATCATTCTTACTGGTGTGAGGTAGAATCTCAGGGTAGTTGTGATTTGCATTTCTCTGATGACTAAGGATTTTGAAGATTTATTTAGGTGCTTCTCAGATATTCTATATTCCTCAGTTCAGAAGTTTTTTTTAGCTCTGTACATGATTTTTTAATAAGGATATTTGATTCTCTGCAGTCTAACTTCATGAGTTCTCTGTATATATTGGATATAAGCCCTTCATTGGATGTAGGATTGGTAAAGATCTTTTCCCAATCTGTTTGTTGCTATTTTATCTTAATTAGAGTGTCCTTTGCCTTACACAAGTTTTGCAAATTTATGAAGTCTCATTTGTCAATTCATGATCTTAGAGCATAAGCCATTGGTGTTCTGTTTAGGAAATTTTCCCCAGAACCCATGTATTTGAAGCTCTTCCCCACTCTATCTTCCATTACTTGGAGTATATCTGGTTTTATGTGGAGGTCCTTGATCTACTTGAACTTAAGCTTTGTACAGGGAAATAAGGGTTGATGGATTTACATTTTTCTACATGCTGTCCACCAGTTGAACCAACACCATCTGTTGAAAATCCTACCTTTTTTCTAGTTTGATTTTAGCAACGTTGTCAAAGATCAAGTGAACATAGGTGTGTAGGTTCATATTTTGTTCTTCAATTCTATTCCATTTGTCTACCGTCCTATCTTTGTACCAGTGCCAAACAGGTTTTGTCACTATTGGTATGTAATATACCCTGTTTGCTAGGATGGTGATTTCCCCACAAGTTCTTTTATCCTTGAGTAAGGTTTTAACTATCCCCTTTTGTTTGTTTGTTTGTTTGTTTTTCTTCCAAATATATTTGCAAATTGCTCTTTCAAACTGTATGAAGAATTGTAATTTTGGTGGGGACTGCATTGAATCTGTAGATTGCTTTTGGAATGAAGGCCATTCTTACAATAGTAATCTAGCCAATTCATGTTCATGGGAGATCTTTCCATCTTCTGAGATCTTCTTCAATTTTTCTTCAGAGACTTGAAATTCTTGTCATACAGATTTTTCACTTACTTGATTAGAGTCTCACCAAGGTATTTTATATTATCTGTGACTCTTGTAAACAGTGTCCTTTCTTTCTCATCCTGTATATCTTTGGAGTAGAGGAAGCCTACTGATTTGTTTGAGTTCATTTATACCCAGCCACTTTGCTGAAGTTATTTTTCAGGCTTAGTTGTTTTCTTCTAGAAGTATTGGAGTCACTTAAATATACTAATATATCTTCTTCAAATAGTGATATTTTGTCTTCTTCTTTTCCAATTTGTATCCCTTTGACATCCTTTTGTTGCCTAATTACTCTGGCTAGGACTTCTAGTACTATATTGAATAGACAGAGAGTGGACAGACTTGTCTACTCAGTGATCTTAGTTGGATTGCTTCAAGTTTCTCTCCATTTAATTTAATGTTGGCTACTGGTTTGCTGAATATTGCTGTTAGTATGTTTAGATATGGGTCTTGCATTCCTCATCTTTCCTAAACTTTTAACATGAAGTAGTGTTTAACTTCTCAAATGAGTGCTCAGCATCCAATGAGATGATCATGTAGTTTTTTTTTAATTGAGTTTGTTTATATATTGGATTACAATGATAGATTTCCGTATATGGAATCATCCCTTCATCCCTGGGATAAAACATACTTGATCATGATGAAGGATCTTTTCGATGTATTCTTGGATTCATTTTGCAAAAATTTTTTGAGTATTTTTGCATCGATATTCACACAGGAAAATGGTCTGATTTCTGTTCTTTATTGAGTCTTTGTGAGGTTTAGGTATAAGTGTAACTGTGACTTCAGAAAATGAATTATGTAGTGTTCCTTCTGTTTCTATATTGGGGAATAGTTTGGGGAGTATTGGTATAAGGTCTCTATGAAGGTCTGATTGAATTCTGCACTAAATCCATCTGGCCTTGGGCACTTCTCAGTTGGGAGACTTTTAATAACTGCTTCTATACTTTTGGTGCTTTCATCTGTCTAGAAAATCATCTATTTCATTCGGATTAACCAAATTTACTGAGTATAGGCATTTGTAGATCTGATGTTTTTTTGAATTTCCTCAGTTTTTGTTGTTATGTTACCTTTTCATTTTTGATTTTGTTATTTTGGCTACTTCTTCTGTACCCGCTGGTTAATCTGGTTAGTCTGGTTAGTCTGGGTTTATATATCTTGTTGATTTTAAAAAAGAACCAGTTCCTTATTTTGTTGATTCTTGGTATAGTTATTTTTGTTTCTATTTGGTTGATTACAGCCCTGAGTTTGATTATTTCCTGCTATCTAATACTGTTCAGTGTATTTGTTTCTATTTCTTCTAGAAATTATAGGTGTGTATTGTTGTTGTTTTGTCTTGTTTTTTATTTGTTTGTTTCTTTGTTTTTTTGTTATTGAAGACCAGCTTTAGCCTGTGGTGATCTGTTAAAATGCATGGGGTTATTTTTAATCTTGTATATGTCAAGGCCTGTTTATTGACAGATTATATGGTCAATTCAGGAGAAGTTACCTTGTGATGCTGAGAAGAAGATATATATAGATAGAGATAGAGATAGAGATATTGAGATATAGATATAGATATCTTTGTTTTAGGATGAAATGTTCTATAGATATTTGTTTGGTTTATAACTTCTGTTACTATAACTTCTGTTACTGTCTCTGTGTCTCTGTTTAGTTTCTGTTTCCATGATCTGTCTACTGATGAGAGTGTATATATAGAGAGACAGACAGTCTATATATATATATATATATATATATATATATATATATATATATATATTAGAGACAGAGAGAGACAGAGAGAGATAGAGAGAGGCAGAGACAGACAGAGACACAGAGACATAGAGACAGAGAGACAGAGAAAGACAGAGACAGAGAGTTTGATAATGGAAAAAAACCAGTTACTTATGCTTTTGTTGCTAAAGAAACATAGTAGCAGGAACAGATGGTTATAGGAGTGATGGTAGTAGTAATGTTGAAGCTGGAGGCTTAAGATAGCCTGTTGTCTGCATCCTGATACACTATCATGCCATGTAATAAATTCCAAAAATAAGATGAAATAGGTCACTATATCGTCATCAGTGGCTACTTCAAACTATTGGATCAAAATGACTGTGGTAACTCTACTTAGTGATATATTTATTTTTGTTCTCAAGCTGATGATTAACCACAAAGTCTCCCCTTTGTATTAGCGAAAACAATCAAACAAAAATGCTATTGAAAAAGTTTAAATCACAAAGCCTCTAGCTCTCGGCCTTTCTCTGTTTTTTAGACATGCCCCCACACATGTGCCATCTTCCTCCCTGGAAAGAGAATTGATAAAGCAGGCTGCAGCCCTGCAGTCTTCCTTTGCCTTTGAAAGACCCCCGAAGGGAGCCCCCCACTCAAGTCTCGGGAAAGACGCGCACCCAGTAGGACACAGACACCGACCTGCTGTAATCACACGAGGAAGATTTATTGTAAGCGAGATGAAACGAGAGCTCAGGCCAGCATGCTGGGGTCGAGACTCATACGCCACACAGGGAGTAGAGGAGTTCGACCCCGACCTGAATTTTCACAGAGCTTATAAAGGAAAAAACCACAAACCAGGGGGGATCAGGAGGGAGGGAGGAGGGAAATTCCAAAACCATAGACTGCCCATACAGTTAGGTCATATGCTAGTCATGTGTAACACTAGGCAACACACCCAGGACTTTGTGACATTGTGATTAGGGGTAGTGACATTTTACAGGGCCATTGGACCATTGTGGCCGGAGGCTATGGGTCATTGTGGCTGTTCCAGGAAACTTTTCATGCAAGAATGTTCCGGGAACCATTGTACAGCAAGGGAGGGGTGAAAAGTTCATGTTCTCACAGACCCTACTTCTTCTTTTTGGGTAGCTAGGCGGCTTATTATTAATTTTTAATCCTTCACCTTTCAGCATGAAGTGCCCTAGTTCTTACAGAAGTGTAAGATCAAGATTAGGCCAAGCACCAGCTTCCTTCCTCAGGTCAAGGCTAGGTCAAGTTCCATTCTCCATCCACAGTTCTTGGGAGGAGCAGGGACATTTTTGAAAGTCTACAGAATGTACTGACGGACAGTCACTTGACCCTCTTTTCCCAGATAGAGCTCAAAGGTATGTCATATCAGTTTAAACTGTAAACTTGCTGATGTAACCTGTACCTCTTAAAGTATAAAATCTGTTTGCTATAGCCATTCAGGGTCACCTTCCAGTCACTAGCCAGGAAAGGCTGATGGAAGGTGGATCCTGATCTCTTGTATTTGCCTAGAACTTCATTCATATGCCTGACTTAGGGGGTGGGGTCTTCAGGTAGTTAAACTCACTTTGAGGCTTACAAGCAAGCCAGCTCAGTCAGTCAACAGGTTCTCCAGGGCAGGAGTGAGGATTGAAAAAAAAAAAAAAGACAGACAAAACTATAACACGACTCCTGCCAGTTCTGAGGCTGAAGCAGATGTTTCATTTTCCAATCTGCTTTTATACCACTCTAATTACAAGCAGAATGATAAGATCTGTCCTGATTTGAGGAAGAAGTAAGGTGATAATCAAAATCCTGTAACCACCTTTCTGGGGGCTGGTCAGGAAGACCAAGACATAAGGACTGGCACACAAGCTGCAGCTGAGCTTGCTCTGAGTTTTGCATTAACTCAAATGTAAATGTTCTTTATCAAGGCCCATTTCCCGATCCAAGCTCAAAGCCAGATTCCTGCCCTGGGCTTCTTTCTTTTGTCCTGATGATATCAAATTCCCACCATGTGTCTAGAACCAAGTAAATGGCCTCAAAAGGCTCTCTACATACCTTGCACCTCTGAGAAAGGAAAAGAAAACTTTGAATTCCAACATTAATCTTATGAAGGTCTTATAACTTCTGGCATTTGGAGGAGCCTACCCTACCCCTGAAAGTCTATACAAATAAGAATTTCCCATTGTTCTATTGATCCAAAAGTTCCAGTTTCCTTCATGATTCCATTGTACTGTCCATTGTACTTTAGTGTGCTAATGCTTCAGAGCCTCAGCATGTTTGCCTGAGACCTGACCCTGCAGCACCCTAATATTGATGATTCGCTAATATTGATGATTCATGATGGTTGTCTCTTGCTGTAAACCTATAACTGTCATAGATAACACTGGACTAGAAGGAAATTTTTTTTTGTCAGCTTCTTCTCTGTGGACCTACTATTATGTTAAGTAACTAATAAAACCATTGTCATTGGTTTATGCATAATTGTTCTCAGTGACCTATGGTAGTAGAAAATTATTATGATTGTGGTAGATTCTGGGAAAGAGGCTTTGTTCTCTTCTAGAATTTCACATTTATTTAAAAATACATGCAGTACTATCAGCTAATGAAGGTACTGGCCACAATACCAACTGGTGAAAGCCTATTTAATGTTTACACAATGATCATCTATTAATATTCTTAGTAGACGTCTTCCATAAAAGGTATTCCATAAAATCCCCAAGGCTGCCATGAGAATAAAAGATGCACCTTAACTGCATTTGAGACTGCTAGCTTTGGAGAGCCCTCATCAAAGATCAGGGATTCTGCATAACCAAAGAATAATTTAGTGACTAATGCAGAACACTTGACATAGATTATCATTTTGTAAGGTTAGCCATCAAATCATGAATAATGTCCAGATTTCCTCTTGGACAAGTTATGTCCCAATCACTTAGGAATGTAAGCTCAGTAGGTGTGCCAAGGCACCCTCCGTTTGATCCAGGTAAAGTTAGGGCAGAATCTCATCTCATTTAAATCACTTTGCAACTTCCAATTAAGGTGAATAGCTAGCAAGTTGGCTGGTGTGAAAAGGGGGAATTTTTATTTCATTATGTTTTCATTTTTCCCCATGTTTTGTGGCATTTGGACATAAGAATAAAGGAGATGTTTACTAAAGCAGCATAATATTGACTGAGCAGCTGCCAAGGAACCATAGCTTGTAATAACTTGTTTGAGATTGAGTCATTACCTCTGGTCATGTTGCAGAGTACAAATCATCTAATAACTAGTGTTCCCAACAGATTAGTTGTCTAGCAGTCAATGTGTGGAAAAAGAAACTCCACTCAATTTCAGATATTGAAAATACTGTTTTTACTCATCCATAAAACATGTGTTTCTCAACAGTATACCAGAGTTATCCTTTTCATATTGTAAGAAAAATATCCTGAAGAATTGCTATTGACTCTTAAATCAATATAGCTGCCAACATGAAAGAGTGCAACAATAATAGGACAGGGAAAGAAAGAGAAGAGGGTGATGGTAGTTTGAGGAAGGAAAGATGAAGAATTGACACAGAGTAAGAAAGTCTGTGAAAGTAAGAAAGAAAGTAAGGAGATGTTTCTAGAACTCTGTCCAACAAAAGTGTATTTATATCAATGCTTATATAAAATAAAAGAGTATTATACAGTAGAATCATGGGTGTAGCTGGAGAGATCACTCAGTGATTAAGAGCACATGCTACATTCTGATGTGAGTTGCATTCTTAACAACTACCTCTGGCACCATGCAAACATCTAGAACTCCAGCTGAAGTATCCTTCTTTGGTATCCATAAACACTGCATTCATGTGTGCACTGACCCATATGCAGACAAGCATTAAATATTAATAAAACAAACTTTAAAAGAATTATGAACATGATGCAGAAGAGTAATAATGGATACTGTTTACCCAGTTTTTCATCGGTTTTACATTCTATATATAACACTTCATACAGACACACACACACATATATACATACACACATTCACACACATACACATATACATACACACATATATATATATATATGTCTATATCTATATCTATGTCTATATCTATATCTATATATATGCTCACAATATTAGGGAAAACTCTCACTGTGGTAGAGAAGGCATTGTATCATGATCATGCAGCAGCTGTTCACATTATGTCAATACTCAGAAAGCAAAAAGTGAATATTATTTCTATGAGTCCCAAAGGGACACTCTCTGCAACAAGAATCTACCTTGAAAAGGTTCCAAAACCTTCAAACCAGCACTACCATCTGAGAGTCAAAGACCCAAACGTATGAGCATTTAGGGGACCATTAATACTCAAATGATAAAGTCAAGCATTATTAATAGAAAGCAAGAACATTTTCATTTTATTGAGAAGGATTACAAATTTATCTGTATCTAGACAAATGAAACTAAACCAGGCAAAAAACAATGTATTGCAAGCCCAAGTCAGGCCTTTCTATCTTAATATGGTTCTTAAAAAGAGCAATTCTAAGCAAAAACACACTGAATTTACAAATCCTTACAGTCTATAGTGAGGAAAAAAAATAGAGAAAAATAATCAAGCTGCAACTTTGGCTTTGACACAAAATAGATATTGTATCATTCTCGGTTGCTTAGGTACTGATTCTGGGTACTGACTACCAAAGTAGGAAATGGCTTAAGAACTATAGAAATTGAATTCATCAGACTAATTAACAAATAAATGCTACAATTTTATTAAATCAGAGTGGCTAACTTTGAAATTGACCAAGGCTGAAATTGGCCAGATAAATATTTCTTAAATAACAAGTACTTACTTAAAGTTTTTCTTTTGTTTGATTTATACCCTTGATTAAGCATAGCTCATATGGACCATGAAAACTCTCAGTAGTAAAGAATGTCATTATATTCCTGATCCTTCTGCCTCCATGTGCCTAGAAATAGAACAGCATCCATGTCCTTCCAAGCTTGGTTAAGGTGATGCTAGAGAGGGAACTCTGGCTTCACAGATACTATGGAAAGAGTCTATCTACTGAATATATACAGAGCCCAATAGAGTTCTTAGGGGTTTTTTTTGTTTGTTTGTTTATGTGTTTGATTGATTGATTTTTGTTTTGTTTTGATATTTTCACAAAAATCATCTACACATTCTGCTAGTGATCTTTGTGGTTTAGATCCTGACATTAAATATGGACTTGAGCAGAAGACCTTAAATATGGACTTGAGCAGAAGCCATGTCCTTTGATGATGGGCATCAGGAGCCCATACTTCCTTCACAGAACTTAGCTTCCACTGAAAAAGGCATCCTTTGAAGAGCTGTGTGTTCGAATAGTCAAACCTTCCTCCTGCTGCACACTCAATCTTCACCTGGCAGGTCCCTCTTCTGCCCAACTACAATGATCCTCCTCCTGCCTACAGAATCCACACCTACCAAAGAAATGTAGGACACTTAGATCCATAAGCACATGACCTTGGTTTCCTTGTATTCCCAATTGTACTGAGAAACAGAAATTGAAGGATATGTATTTATTTATTCTTTAGCAAGCCTGTCAGTGTGCACCTCAGAATTTATAGAAAGTTATAAAATAATGGCAAGGATATTTTTAAGCTTTAGTAGTGAGTCAGGCTAACTGTTTATATATGTACATACATGCATATATATATATGTTTATTATATTTTATATTATATATGTTATGTGATAATGGTATATATATATATATATGTACTGCATCCTGAATCCTGCCTACTACACAGTACATACTACATGATACATACTACATACTATACGATAAATACTATATGATATATAATATTGTATATATGTGTGTCAGTGTGTCTGTGTGTCAGTGTGTCTGTGTGTCTGTGTGTCTGTGTGTGTGTTCTGCCTTCTTTTCTCTCCATGGCAACCTGCATACATATGTTCACATTCACATTTAGGCACATATATGTACACATATTTGAAAATAGCATGATTTATTTTATACCATCTTAGAAATATTGAAAAAGAAATGCAATCTCAGTTTAAATTACATCTGAATCTCAGAGAAACAACATGAAACAAGTATAGAGCTATTCATGAACTAAACACTTGCTACTTATAAACTTCATGACTACTCTGATGAATGACCATTGATGTGCTCCTAAATTTATCCTAGATTTAGTATTCTTGTTGGTAACTAAGTATTCTGTGTTGAAAACTAAGACAATATATACATAGATTTTAATAGCTATGTTGCTTAGATGGAATGTGGTAGGAGAGTATGTGTAGCCTTGATATTGGAGTAGAAAACTGGAGTGTGGAAAATAATACTGAAATATTTAGGTTCTTTGGTTCCAAACAAATAATTAGATCAGCAACACATAAAAATTGATTAAAATTAGAGACTGTGTGTTAAGAAGAGAAAAGGACTCTCAAGAAGAGAAATGGCCAGAGGTGCTGGGAAAGTTTAGAAGCTATAAAACTGTTCAGGCAGGAGGATAGAAAGCATCTAGGGGTCATTTACATAGCACTGGCATTCTTCCCATTAGAGGTTTGGGATTTTCTCATGCAAATTTTGCCAGGTTTGGAGGACTCTCCAATCCTCAGTCACTAGCAACTTTCACATGTTAATCAGATGCTTCTGGTTTCCAGGCCTACTTTTCAGACTTAGCTTGGGTTGAGAATGCACTAGTTCGGGGTTGGGGATTTAGCTCAGCTGTAGAGCACTTGCCTAGCAAGCGCAAGGCCCTGGGTTCTGTCCCCAGCTCCGGAAAAAAAGAAAAAGAAAAAAAAAAGAATGCACTAGTTCTTGAGTCCATCTCCCAGCTACACTGGTCACTACTGGTACTATGGTAGCAGTAATAGATAACTACTCTAGCAGTAACTGCTTCTATGACACGAAGGGTCAGTAATAATTCACTGAAATTGGAGCAGATCAATTTACCATCATTTAGTTTGAAATTTCAACGTGCCTTAATGGCAACTGCAAATAGCCATTTGCAAAAAGACTTGGTTAATTTAGATGGGTTTCAACCAGTTAGACTACACAGAAAAACCTAAAGATAAATTAGCATATTTATCTAAAGTAACATAACACAAAGAATCTGTTAATAGCTATCATTTGGTCAAGATTATATCTTAGTGCACAGAACAAAAGCAAATGTAGAGTATGACTTTAAAAAGATAGGATGAACAAACATGAACAACGGTTAATCAGATCAAAGCTCTAATGAGAAAAACAAAACAAAATAAGGAACCTGCAAGATGAACTAGCAAATAGTGGTTGTTGCTGTGAAAGAATGATGTTGTAAGATGTGGACAACAAACACATAAACAAACTGACAAACCAAAAATCCCCACATAACTGATTTAACAAGAAGAGTGAGCGGACTTGTTAACTCTCTCTAGAAATATAAAAGATTTCACCTGCAGCAAACTCCCTCTTGCATTCATATAACCACCTGTTCATTTGAATTGTAAATCAATCCTAGTTCTTCATTTCTTCTATGTCTTTTTCATCCTGAGAAATGGTTTGGAACAGATTAGGTGTGTTGGTGTGAAAGACAAATGTCCCCTGTTGGCTCACACATCTGAACATTTGTTCCCCAGCTGGTGGTGATGTTTGGGAGGTTATGAAACCTTTAAGAGGTGGAGACTTGTTAATAGGACTGGGGGTCTCATTTCACTTCCAGTTTGCCTTTTTGTAGTTTATGAACTCTTAGCATACTGGTCCAGGTACTTGGGGTCATACCTCTACCAACATTATAGACACCCTGTCTGAAAACATAATTTGAAATGAACTCCACCATGATTAGTTTTAGTAATGGTGCTTTATCCTAATACTAAAAAGTAACTAAGATATGATAATTACATAGACCATAGATGACATATAGAGATAGACAGATAATGAATACACATATGGGTAAATGTGTGGATTAAAGATGAGGGAAACAAATATTAATAGATTTATGAATGATTAATGACCAGTCATCTTTATTCTTAAAGACCAAAGGCTCCTGCAAATTAAATTTCCTTCAACAGGAATGCTGAGCCACCATTAATTTGTATAAACCATGTTAAGATGTGTCTAATCGGGGTTGGGGATCTAGCTCAGTGGTAGAGGACTTGCCTAGCAAGTGCAAGGCCCTGGGTTCGGTCCCCAGCTCCGAAAAAAAGAAAAAAGAAAAAGAAAAAAAAAAGATGTGTCTAATCGGTAATCAGTTGTTCCTTTGAAAATGTTATTTTTCATGTCTAAAATCTTCCAACTATGTATCAGAGCAGCGTGTCTCTAAGTTTGTTAATATTTCATTTGTGGTTCATTTTTATTTTAGTTTATAAATAGAATTATAAGTGTGTTTTTATTTAAATAGTAGACCTTTGAAATTTTTATTTTCCATTCTATTCTTCAAAACATTTTCCTTATTTTTGTTTTGTTTTTAATTAACAAGTATTTGTAAATACATCTGAAAAACATCTAGAATTTTCTGGCCATTGAAGTTGCTTAAATTATATATTTTGTACTATGACTTTCTTAGGATTTATTGGTACAGTAAGTTTTTAAAGGTATTTCATATTTTCAATAAAATGAGTAAAAATGCATAAATCTCTTACAAGATGCTAAGCTTTAACATTAATGAGATTTCTCACATAGTGTTTCATCCATCTTTGAATGTATCTGACTATCATAAGACTGTATCAAGGAATTACCCAAGCGTCTGCCTAGAGGTCCCAATTGTAAAGCTTCACATACTGTTGGTATTCTAAGCTCCAATCCCCCTTTCCCCCACCCCCAGCTACCTGGGAACCGCTAAGTATGTTTTAGCCCACACTTCCTGGCAACAGCCATCTGTACCTGACAGTGTTAAAGGGCTGCTTGCCCTCTCTTACCCTCTCTTACTTCTCTCTTACTCTGTATTCTTCGATGCTCTTTCCCCTACCACCCATGTGTCCATGGCCAGCCAGCTTTCCACTCTTCTACTCTTCTCTCATTAAACCTCTCCATGTAAAACCATGGTGACTGGATGTGTTCTGTCTGGGCACGGGCAAAGATTTAAAACCTAACATTGGTGCCGAAACCTAGGATCGAACCAGGAAACTTTACATTGGTGCTGTGATTCAGATGCCCTGTGTGAGGATTTTGATCTCCCCCTGCCCACATAGCCTGGTGTCCCTGCCACCCCACCGCTGACCACAGGGTGGAGGATAGGCCTTTCCCACTGCATGCCTCTGCTGCCCAGAGCAACCCTCAGCCCATGGGCCTAAGGCACGGAGCCTTGGTGGAGATGGAAGGAACTGTGTGCTCCCACAGCATCCTCGCAGTGCCCGCAGTCCACACTGGGACAGGGATGCAGTTGCGGTTGCTCCTCAACATGGGCTGTGCTGTGCGTTTGCGCTGACTGTGGAGGAGATGAATGCACATGCAGGCCACTTCTGTGCTCATGACCCGAGACTGCCACTGTGCGTCCTGCTGTTGGGGCCTGCCATTACATCTGCTGCTGCTTCCAAGTGCGTCATAGGGATTCGAATGCAGCTGCTGCCACAACATCTACATCATAGGACCACCTCCTACTGGCTGCTGTGGACCTCAGGACTTCCACCACTTCAGCAGGCCTCCCCATCTCTATGATGTCCTGCTTACAGCTGCCCACCAAGGAGAAAGGCCTCTTCAAGCACGTGCTAATGAGCAGTACCTACTCAATCTCTGTGTGTTTTCTTTTCCTCAGAGCTTGACTTTCTATGGTGTACACATGGTTTCAGGGGAGTGTTCTTGAACTTTTGAACCTGTGCTGCCTCTGGGAATGAACTTTTTATTAACTCTCATTCTAGGACCTTTTCCCTTAAGCGAGACTCTCTCTTCTCTCTCTCTCTCTCTCTCTCTCTCTCTCTCTCTCTCTCTCTCTCTCTCTCTGTCTTTCTCTCTCCCTCTCTCTCTCTGAGACAATTTAATGCCAGGGTGGGCCTGGATAGACTGTTCTCTGTCTCAGGAGCACCAGCTCTAAATATAGCCAGAGAACTGGTCAGGGCAATTAATCCCTAGTCACAACCACTGGTCTTTAGGTCTTTGCTGCCTGTCCCCATTTCCTGGGATGTTTTGGTCTAATTTACACTAAGCAAACAACAATAATTCTGTCTGTCCTCATCCCCAGGCCTCCCCCTCCTCCCTTCCTCATTGTTTTAGCTCCTAGTTTGTGTCCATGAAAAAGCAGGCCTGACCCCATTCCTCAGGAAACCTGTCTGTGAGACCTGCTTTCCCACTCACATGCGAACCGTAAGACCCTCATAAAATCTAACTCTCTCTGTGAGCACCAGTGTCCTGGCTGCGCAGGGCTTCACCCATGTGCTCAAGCCTCTTTTTTGCTCTGGAGATCTTTAAAAATGTTCATGTTGTTGACTCATGCTGTTATCTGTTTTGTAAACTTATAAGCTACAGGAAGCCCACTCAGGACTACCTCTCAAGGACCAAATAGACTCCACCCTGACAAATAAATCTGCCTAAAGTTCCCACTTACTACCTATTTTAAAGGGTGGGATTCCTCCGGGTTTCAAATGTACACCTAAGGGAAAAACTTTTCTTTTCTCCTAAACATGTTTAAACTTATTCTCTGCCTATAATAAATATATAGGTGTGTTCCAGCATCTTGCAAGTCCAGGAACTTACTACACCCAGGACAGCTCCAGAGAAGCAACCACCAGATGTTCCAATTTCCTCTCACAGACACATATGCTTCTATTGGACCTGTTCCTTCTGACCTATCCTCCAACAATTCGACAGACCCTGGGCAACAAGAAAATAGCTAACTCTAAGACTGGACAAACATCCCCCCTCATAAATGGCACCAACCTGTCATTCTGCCTTTTTCTCCAGTTCCTGGGCTTTTGAAAACCCTATAGGGAAGTGGATACTCCCTTTCATAACACCCTCTCTAGTCATCTTTCTGGTGTTTCTATTCACTCCCTGCCTCGCTAATCTTGTCTCTGCATTCCTTCAATGACCGATAAAAAAAATTCTCTTCAATTTATTAAATAGTTCCTGTTACAGGATTACCAGCCACTGTCTACTACGGAGCCTAATGCAAACATTTACCAAGTGGGCCCTGATAGTGAAAGTCAGCTGTACCCTGACATTGACAACGCCCCAAGAGAGTAGGAAGTAGCCTAAGAGACAGGGCACCCCATCCCCCTTTCACCATCAGCTTCTCCCTCCCTTTTTTTTCTCCTTCTTTTTATAATAATAAAAAGGGAGATATATTGTTATCAGGAATTGCCTTTAACTCTAACAGAGATAATGTTTGGTCACTGTTGCCATGGCAACAGCCATACATTTCCAGAAGATCTTTTGGGTCATTTCTCAACTCCACCTGGAAGTAGTTATGTCATATTCCAAATAAAAGGAAGACTTCTTCTACCCTCCTCCTCTCTTTTCTCTTCTTTCTCTCAACCCTTCCCCTGTCTTGTTCTCCCATTCAATCTCTACACATGGAACCATGTTGGTTTGGTGTGCTCTATCCCGATGGGTGCAGGCCGATATTTAACAACAATGATATTAATAGCAACACACACAACTCCAACGATTTTGTTGGCTATATATTTTGTTTAACCTATGTTACATATTTTGAGACAAAGTCCCTTATAATCCAGGATGGCCTCAAGTTCACTATGTAGTCAAGAATGACTTTGTACTTGTGATTCTTCTTTCTCAATATCCTGAGTATTGGAGGTAAAATTTAAAGCAAGCATTAACGACTGGGCCTGTTGTTGCATGTCTTTAATAGTACTACTCACAAGGCAGAATCAGACAGATTTGCTTAATTTTTAGACTGGCCAGGTTCTAGGCAGTCAGACCTACACAGGTAAACCTGTCTTTAAAACAGTAAAAAGCATACTTCTGAAGCTTCGGTACTGGTGGTAGTTCATGGAGCTAAAATTGTTGTTTCTGTGCAAAGAACTGGGTTATACCCATAGCAATGCAGAAAGAGACATAAAAGAAATGCAAATGAGATATAACGATATTTCTCAGTGGGTAAAGAGACTTCCACAAGTCTATTATCTAAATTCAAATCCCTGAACACAAAGTGTAAGAAAATAACCAGCTTTCAAAAAGTATCTTCTGACCTTTCCATTCAAGCGTGATCTATGTACTTCTACACACGTGTACATGCACACTGGTGTAAGGACCCACCCCCACACTAATTAGTAAATAAAAGCAAGAAAAAAACATAGGCATTTACAAACATAGATAACAAATTTTTGTGTGTGAAAAATAGTTCTGTCCCTGGCCACACTGATTTATGTGTGTAGGCATGGAACTCCAATGCTCTAAATAAAGCTAAAACCATTTATGGAACCTACAATGCTCAGATTTATTGGAGTATAGTGGGATAGAAACATTGCCAAATTGTTCAAGATGATGAAATATAAAGGTTCCCAAGCAAGAAGATGAAGTTGAGGTAGCTAGTGCGGTTTCCGTTTAGGGGCGGTGGGAGGCTGTGCATGCAGGCATAGTAATCTAATTAAGGACACGGCGCCCAAGGTGTGCAGTGGTGGAGAAAGATGAGCGGGTTCGAGAGCGGCCGCACCTGTGGGTCGCAGTGCACTTGAGGACTGTCGCCAAAGTTGAGTTTGTTACCCTGGAATGGGTGTCAACCTGCAAAGAGGATGGAGTCTTCTTGACTCGAGTAGAACTCGGACCGTAGGTGCGTTCGACTGGTGGTTGCCCTTGGGACTTGAGCGACCACTGTTTTGCCCTTTTAAAAACGTTTATGTGGGGCGGGATTCACGTGCCACCTCATGCATGTGAAGAGCAGAGAACAACCAGGTTTTTTTTATCCCACCTTCTGTCAGGTCCTAAAACTCAAGTCCTCAGGTTTGACTGCAGAGTGCCCTTACCTGCTGAACTGTCTCACCGCCCTGTGGTCTTATTGTAGGTGGGCACCAATGGCATCATCTCCACCCAGGACTTACCTGTTGTTGATGATTTTCCTACTGACTTCCTAGCCATCGCCCCATTCCTGGCTGACATCCACTCGGGTCACAGCAGTGGCTGAATCCTGTATGGAGGACACCTCCTGGGCTGTGCTGAGTCTGGCTGCTTGCTATCTGTGCACAGGCTTCCTACTGACCGGGTCCAGCTTCTCCCCTACCCACTTCTTCCTGGCCACCTGGGAGCAAGTGGGCTCTTAGGAGGAGGACAGTCTTGGGGCTTCGTGGTCTGGAGAGGTAAGTGAGGGGTACTCTGCAGCTGAGTAAACAGAAGGGTTGGGCTTGAACCGGAAACTAAGGCATTGGCTAGGAGATATTCCCTTGATTCCCCTCCTCAACACTAAGAAAATCGATTAGTAAAATGAGATACTAAGGTGCAGATACCCAAGACCCTGAGGGAACTTAAGGCACTTTACAGGTTTTTTTCTTTTTTCTGGAATCACCTATAAGTACACAAATATTTCTAATAATATATTCATCGAAAAAATTAAAGATTTGGGAAATTTAAAAAGGAACACATTTTTTTTTTGTATGAGCTGGGTGTGGTGTCACTCGCCTTCAATCCCAGCAGAGTCAGAGAGGCAAACAGATCTCTGTGAGTTCTAGGCGAGCCTGGTCTACAAAGTGAGTTCCAGGACAGAATACAGAGAAACCCTGTCTGGAGAAACCAAAAATAACATGTAGGTTCCTGTGTACATTTCTAGCTATTTCTTTAGCATATTGTTGCCGTTGACAACAGTGGGTCCACAGTGCCCATATTACTGTTTCACTTGCTTGTTCTGCTGTATAGTATGCTCTGGTCAATGTATTTCTGTAACATTTATTACAACCATATAAAATCTCACCCTTCCTAGTGGTCATTAAGGTTGCTCCCATGACGTTTTTACTATAATCAATACTATAAAATGCTTTATAAGGTTTTGTTTTGTTTTTTTTTTTTTTCTTTTTTTCGGAGCTGGGTACTGAACCCAGGGCCTTGCGCTTGCGCTTGCTAGGCAAGCGCTCTACCACTGAGCTAAATCCCCAACACCATAAGGGTTTTTTTTTAATCGTGTGTGTGTGTGTGTGTGTGTGTGTGTGTGTGTGTGTGTGTGTGTGTGTTTGTCTTTCTCTGTGTCTGCTTGTGTTGGTAGGGCCAGAAGAGGGCTTGGGCCCCCTGAAGCTGGAGTTGTTACATACAGGCAGTTGTGAACTGCTTGACTGAGAATGGATACAGAGATTTGAGTAGCATGCTGAAAGGACTACAAGGTGCTCCTAACTGCTGAGCCACCTCTTCAAAGCTAACACTTTTTAATGTGTCAAAACACTGCACAGCCTTAGCTGACATCACAGGAAGGTGAGCAAGCATGCCATGAACTTCTTAGTAAGTTCCTTGTAGCTTTCTCCACATTGCCTTTGTAACCTTTTACATACTTCTGTCTGCAGGAGCCTGCTTTGCAGTCTCCCTGGAGAAAACACCAACTCTGCTCTGGCTTTGGTCTTGGCAACATGTGAAACGGGTGTGGGTGGGTGAGGGTAAATGGCCTCATTCCTGGTGTAGGTAGAGACAGAGTCCTCTTGTGAAATTCCACCTGGGTGTAAAATGCCATAGATCTGGAACAAATCTGTGCTTGCTTTAACTCCCCTAGAGCCTCTGAGCTACAGAAGTGATGTCTTTCCTAAGAGCTTGCCCATTGTTCCTGTCACTGACAGTGACTGTGTTTGTTCTGTGAACTTAAAGGAAGAGACATGTTTTCCTAAAGCCTGCACCAGCAGAGATGGAGAAATAAACATTGTTTGAAGCTACAGTTTTTTATTTGACAGGTTAACATCCAGTTTTGTTTACTGACTAGCCTTGTAATGCATTGGGTTTGACATCTCAATTACAGTTCAACAGAATACCTTCAACTCAAACACTGCCTCCTTGGGGCAGGCCAGCCAGCTAGAGGGCTAGAGAAGACAGTCCCCACTGTTAAGTTTCATTCTCTCAGTCATTCATTCATACATTCTTTTTGAAAGGTTTATCGAATATCATGTATAACAAGCTTATAGTTGAAAAAAATAAACTTTTCTAATACAAGCAACTAGGTCGCCAATTCTAATATTTCTATTTTCTTACGGTCTTTTTTTTTTTAAATTTTTCATTTATGAGTGAGAGTGTGGGTGTGCATGCACATGTGTGCATATGCATGTGTGAACCAGAGGTCAATTTTAAATGTCTTTGCTTGGGAGCCATCTTGTCTTTCTACTCAGGGTCTCTCTGGGACCTGGGGCTCCCCAATTAGGCTAGGCTGGCTGGCCAGTGAGCCCTAGGGATCTGCTTGTTTTTCTCTCCAGAGCAGGGATTACAAGTGTGCTGCCACGACCTGCTTTTCATCTGGGTGCTGCCATTCAAATCAGGACTTCATGCACGCACAGCAAGCACTTCATAGGGTGTGCTGCCTTCCCAGCTTCTCCTGTAATGTTAAAAAACTTTATGTCACAGGGTTAGGGTTAGGAGTAAGGGGTTAGGGTTAAGGTTATATATGCAGAGAGTCATATATATCATATATAATCTCTATCTAAACATAGTCGATATTTGTTAATTCAGAAACTATTTTTACACATTTTCCTTGTATCGGCACTGAAATAGACATAGACTCTAAGCGGAATGCTCTTACTCTGAAAGGCCTCTCTTACATTTAGTAGGAACACCATTAATAACCTTTTGTTGTGGTAATATGGTAGACTCTCCAGCTAGAGCTTCCTCCTAACCCATGCTGATTCAGGGATTACATTTGGGTAGGTTTCAGTGAGCAAGCAATTTCTCCAGGATAGAAGGCAGAGCATGCATCAGCCTGTGTGCTGAAGGTTAATGTACTAGGGGCATGGCAGGCACAGTGTCTTTCAGAAGAGCAGGGTGTTGGGATCTGATGCAGGAGCACTCAAGGGTAGAGACGTTGTCCCCTCTGAGGACTGCAATTGGTTCCTGGAAGTAGGCAGCCTTGAACGTTTTGAAGTTGGGGGAGTCTGACATTTATGTTGTTCCTTTTGTTTTGCCTTTGATCCCCCCCTCCCGCCATGCATTTCAGGTTGGCCTCAAACCTCATAATGGAGGATGATCTTGAATCTCTGATCCTTTGACCTGACTGACCTGTGCTGAGATAGTGGGTGTGCAGCATTACAACCTACCCATTTGATGGGAACTGAACCCAGAGTGCAGGCTGAGCCACAGTCTTTCTGGTGAACTTAGTAAGGGTCGAAGGGCAAACTACTTAGACAACTGTTAAATAGTCTGTTTGTTCACACCATCAGACTTCTCTTTAAAATTTTAAAATTGTGTTTATGCACATGGGACATATGCCTACACACCGTTGCATGCAGTGCCCGTGGAATACCCTGGACCGGATTACCTACAGTTGTGAGCTGTCATGTGAGTGCTGGGAAATGAACATAGGTCTTCTGGAGGAAGAGCCAATGATCTATCTCAACCAGGGAGCCATCCCTCTGCCCCCCTCTCCTTACCTTCTTGCAGGACCGTTTTATACTGTCTTCTCAACACAGTCCCACAGGATAAGTACAGTAATTACTGTTTATATCACAGAAGAGAAAATAATTTCCAAATCTGCCTTAAGTGAGGCAAAGTCACCTTAGAAGACATACTTTTCCCCTTTCTTACACTTTTCATGCAAGACCCACTTTCTGTACACGAATCATATAAGTAGTTACAGTAACAATAGTTGCGCTTTTTCTGAAGACATCTAATAAATAAGGTTAGCGTTTTAGTGTTCATTGCGGCTTTGGTGCTAGGATAGTTCTTGGAGCCATATTCAAAGGAAGTGTGAACTGGAGTGAAGTTTCTGTGAAGGATGCTTCTGATGATAACCTCACTTTGAAATTACTGCTCTGCTGCTCCCAAGGAAAATTCAGCTGAATTAGCTAGCCTCTTGTAACAGAAAAAACAAACAAATAAAAAAAATTTAGAGCAGGAAGCATTTGCACTGAGGCTCTGGGGTCTTGAGGCTGCAGTGGGTGCCAAGTGTTTTAGTGTTTATTTGACATGAAGGTTACAGCCCCACCCAGAGAGATGAGTTTACTACTTAGGATTCTCATTTCATTAGCAATATTTCATTAGAAACGGTCTTTGACAGTTTCCTTTTGGTATCCGTGCATGCTGTACCTGTGTCTGTGTGTGTGCCTGCGCATGTGTGCGCATGTGTGCGCACGTGCAGGCACACACAGGCATTCATGCATGGCTCACATTTGTGTGGAGATGCATGTGTGTGCAGACCAGAGAAGAACTTTGAGTGTAATTCCTTAGGCACTCTCCACCTTTTAAAAATTATTTATTTGTTCTGCATACATGTGCATGCTTTGACACTGTGGTGTAGTCACAGCACAACTTCAGAGTCAGCTCTCTGCTAATCCTCCTTCATGGGGTCTGGGAATTGAACTCTGGTTTATCAGGCTTCTGAGATAAGCGCCTTTAACCTGCTGAGCACTCTATCCAGCTCCCTTTCAAATCATTTTCAGGCACACCTCCCTCTGACCCAGTACTCAGCAGCTAATCTAGGATTGATTGCTGGGTGACAAGGCTCTCAGAGCTGCCTTCCTTCCTGTGGGACTACAGATCTGGGACTGACAGACACCATGACTGTTTTTGTTCAGTGTGTATTCTAGGGATCAAGCTCAGGTCCTCATGCTTGAATAGCAACTCCTCACACTGAACCACTGAACCATTTTCCCAGCTCTTCCTTCAATTTTGCAGTTCTGGGACTTGAACACAAGTCCTCATGAAGGTTAGCTAAGTAAGTCCTTCATGAATGAGCAACACCCATAGGCACAGTAATTCTTTCATTACACCTTCCAGGTACTTGTGTAGTCAGGCACAAGGCAGAAAACACTTGCAGCAGTGGTCTTGGAAGACACAAGCCCTCAGTCTTCCTTTTCTAAGCTGTAGATTGACATGGTAGTGCTGACTTTTTAGGGTTGTCATGAGAATTAACCAAGCCAATGTGTTGTTCCTGCCATGTAACGATCTTGTGGTAGAACTCCTTTATGTAAGGACTTGTTTTTTTATTTCATTTTATTCTCTGTGTGTGTGTGCATGTATGTGTATGTATATGTTTATGTGCTACATGTGAATATGTATGTCTATGTATTGTGTGTATGTAAATAATCTATGTTTATGCTGTATATGAAATTGTGTGTCTGCATGTTCATGATGTGTATGTATGTCTGCATTTGTGCATTATGTGTGTGTGATTTGTGTGTCTGTGTATGGTTTATGTGTATGATGTGTGTGTGTGCATGATGTGCGTGCTTCTGTGTGTCTGTATGGTGTGTTTATATGCATATGGTGTGTGCAGGTTGTGTGTGAGTGTGAGGTGTTTATACGGTATGTGCATACTACATAGAGGCCACTTGTGTGTGCATGATATATATGTGGTGTGTGTGTATGGTATGGGTGTAGGACATGTATGGTATGTGGTTTTGTATGATTTATGTGTGCACATGCAGAGATTGGGAGGAGATCCTCCCGGTACTAGTTCTCTCCTTTTACATGGGTTCCTGGAACTGAACTCGGATTTCAAGGCAAGGGATTTATTTACCTTTTGAGCCTTCTCTGGCCCTCTCTATAAGTACTTTTTAAATGGAGGGTTTACAAATTACTGTTTTGCGTTTTTTCCCCTTTATTTTTCTTATCTTTTTGTAGGGGAATTTGGTGGGGAAAATTCTGTGGCTCTCTTGTCTTTTAACTTTTCCAAACATCCATATTGTTCTTCAGATATTGCCATAGGCTGAATGGGCTTCAGGACTTGTTCCATTCGATGAGGTTTTGAGCACAGGATGTGTTTTCAATTACTCCTGTGGAAGGCTCTTCTGAATACTTTGAAGGCCCTGGGATTGAACTCTTACTTTGATAGATTTTTTTTTTTTAATTTTTGAGGTAGATTTTGGCACACACCAATCTCCTTTGCCTGGAAGATTCTCTGATCTCTACATAGCTTTCTTTTGGTTCCTTTTTTTGTTTGTTTGTTTGTTTATTTTATTTATTTATTTTTTATTAATTTGAGTATTTCTTATTTACATTTCGAGTATTATTCCCTTTCCCAGTTTACGGGCCAATATCCCCCTAACCTCTCCCCCTCCCCTTCTTTATGGGTGTTCCACTCACCATCCTACCCCCATTGCCGCCCTCCCCCCAACAATCACGTTCACTGGGGGTTCAGTCTTAGCAGGACCCAGGGCTTCCCCTTACACTGGTGATCTTACTAGGATTTCATTGCTACCTATGAGGTCAGAGTCCAGGGTCAGTCCATGTATAGTGTTTAGGTAGTGGCTTCGTCCCTGGAAGCTCTGGTTGCTTGGCATTTTTGTTCATATGAAGTCTCGAGCCCCTTCAAGCTCTTCCAGTTCTTTCTCTGATTCCTTCAACAGGCATCCTGTTCTCAGTTCAGTGGTTTGCTGCTGGCATTCGCCTTTGTATTTGCTGTATTCTGGCTGTGTTTCTCAGGAGAGATCTACATCCGGCTCCTGTCTGCCTGCACTTCTTTGCTTCATCCATCTTGTCTAATTGGGTGGCTGTATATGTATGGGCCACATGTGGGGCAGGCTCTACATAGTTTTCTTACATCTGGTATAGTAATATTAATATTAGGCACTGGAAATGACATCAGAGGAATAATATCTTTACAGTGTGAAATGTTTCTGCTCTCTTCATTCCCTCCAGGATGTTCACATTGGGTATGACAGAGTGTTCTACCTGGCATGCAAGAATGGCATGGTGCAACTGCACTGAAAAAAATTGAACAAATAAAGTGTTTGTTCATTTAGTTAATCTGAGATTTCTTAAACTGTCTCTTCACAGAGCATAGAGGTAATGGCCGGAAGATCTGAGTAATGATGGGTACCGTATTTTTTTGCTTTGTTTTTTGTTGTTTTTTTTTTCTTTGTGTTGTTGTTGTTGTTGTTGTTGTTGTTGTTGTTGTTGTCGTTGTTGCTCTGTGTGTTTTTGGTGTCAGGGGAAGGTTGTGTGTTCTCACTGGGGAGGAGGGTGTTATCTAGAATTGAAGTAGATAGTATGTCGAAGGTTTTTGTTGTTGAGGAATTTCAATTGGGTTGGAAGGACGACAGGAATGGGAACTGAGTATGAGTGGTATGAGAGCTTTCCTTAGTCTGGGCTGCATCCTGGGAGAAGGATGGGAGCATGGAGGTTGCTTCAGAAAAGGATGGAAACATTGTATCTGTGGTCAGGAAGCAGAGAAAGATGGGTGTTGTTTCTAAGCTTCCTTTTTTAATTATATGCAATGCAAGCCTGAGCCCAGGGAATGGTGGTGTCTATATTTAGGGTGGGTCTTCCCTCCTTAATTAATCTAATCAAGATACTTTATCAGACATGCCTGGTGACTATTTCCTGGATGGTTGTAGATACTGTCAGATTGACAGCTAATAGTATGCATCACAGCTGGTCCCTGCACGCTTTAACATGGAATGGTGGGTGTTGAGTTGGTGCAGAGGTGATAGTTGTTGATCAAGAACTTTGGATTTAGCTGGAGTTTTTAATTTATGGAGCTAGAGTCCACAGAAAGTATATGTGTGTAATTTACTACATGTCAGTAAAGACAGAGAAGATAGAGAATAACTAGATATATGAAAATGGGTTGAACAAAACTGCTTAGGTGTCCTTGAAGACTACATATGAAGGAGGATACACTATGCCATCGTGAAAGCATTAGGCATTCTCTTGACTCTGCAGTACCGGGGTGAATTTGGAACACCCCAAGCACATCAGTGTCCCCATGGAAATGGGGAAAAAATAACATACAATGTGGTGGTTGGTGTTCACACCAAACATCAGAGGCCAGAATCAGTGGCCTTACACCTCCAGAGAATGTGTCCTTAAGGAAGACTGAGCATTGAACTTTGTCCCCCAGGAAGGAATCACCTCATTTCTTATTTTGTTATCATTTTGGTAAGGCTGGATAGACAAATCCCTTGTTGTAAAGATGACATTCTGCTGGTTGATGTTTTACCCTTGTTGGATGGTATGTTTGAGAAGCCTTCTGGTTTTCTGTCTGAACAGGAAACTGGAGACCTTGCAGCTGGGCAACTCTGACCTGATCCTCTTTGCACTGCTCCCCACCCTGTGGCGAGCTCCTCTCCTAGCTGGCACTCTCTCTTTCTCTTTGGGGAAGTTGGGAGGCCATGACTCTTGTACAGGTTTTGGCAGTGCAGCTGAGGGGTTACCTTCAGAACCTGTGTGGAGGACTCTTGGAAAACTTGTATCTGGAAATGTGAGGGCCTTTCCCTTTGGAAAAGAGTCACACAGAAGGTATCACTAAGGAGGGGCTCTTCAGGGCCTATGAAGTGGCCTCTTAGCGATTCTGTGTGGAAGTCTGTAGCCCTGACAAGGGATACATGTGTGGCAGATTTCAAGCAGGTCAACTCTTCCGGAATGTACTTTGGGATCATAAAGTGTATTAAAAGGAAGTTTTTGTTGTTTTCTCCTCCGTTATTTGCCTGTTTTAGTGGAGATGAGGAAATGAAAAACTTGCCATCTGAAGTGAGTGCTTCGCCGAAAGGTGACACAGAAATGACATAGAACAAGTAAGGCACTGCATGTGCACATCTCCAGGTTAAAAGTCAGGCTCTCCCATCACAGCCTCCTCACTTCTTCCCAGACCTCCTCCCCACTGCCTTCTGATCTCCACATGTAGACAGCCCTTATCATAGGGAATTTCTCTAAATTTAGAACCTTGTTTCTCCCTTATCTTGTGATATTGATTGTGGCCATCGTATCAGGAGCCTCCACAGTTGGTTATTTAAGGATGGGATTATTAGTTTGGCTTTTCATCTCCTACTTGAACTTTCTTATGACTGAAATAAAGCTTTGGCAGCCTCTGGCCCTACCCTGATTGATGATGGATGACGCATGTTCTGCGTGTACCTGAGTTGGAAACTTAGAGGTTTTGACCTTTCTGGGGAGGATCAATTCCCGCTGATGACATAATTGAGGACTACAGCTGCAATAAATATAGAATGTGGGGACTGAATTCATGAACTTTTTTTTTAAAAACAAGGAAGGTAAGCAGACTCTTCCATTTAGAGAATAGAGAGGAGCTACAGAGTTTTTTTTCTTGAAACCACATTAATATCTGCATTTGTTTGTCTTATTACCCAAACCTCAAAGCTGTACTTTAGCATTATGTGTCAGAAAGGTAAAAGTGACATTTGAGATGTTCTAGAACAAGACAAAAAAGAACAGAAGGACAGATTCATTCCTTGTATTCAGTTTTGAGGTTCTTGCTGTGTCAGTTTGTCTTGTTTAGCAAAATGAAGAGGTAATGATACCAAAAGTGATTTCTTTTCCTTCTTGTCATCCACGTTCTTTATAAAGCGAGTATTTGTAAGAGAAATGTCTCCCCAGTTCCCTATTAAATTATAAAACATATATGATCTAGTGAGAGAAGCCAACTACAGCGTCTAAGACAGTGGAGCATCCCTTAACTAATTCTTTGGTGGAAGAAGGTGGTAATGGCAGAAAAGGTCCCTTTGAAACTCAGTAAACGAAATATCATGGAGTAATTCCACAGTCACCCTGGTGTTAATTCAGACTCCAACTCTCATCTAGGTCTGCTTTGGCTCCCACAGTGTTTATCTTCATTCACTGGCTGCCACTGTGATGCTACCCCACCCCCACTCTGATGTCCTGGACACTCTCCTTTTTCTGTGGCCTCTGCCACCATGCCTGTCCGCAGTCACTCTCCTAAAATTCCACTCCTGGCTGTTTTCCTCTCCTATAATTCAGGCTCTTGGGGCATAGTTTTTTGGCTCTGTCCTGACTGCAGCATGAAACATAATGTGGTTTAGCGGGTACCCAACCCCAATGAATTAATATTCAGATGGTTTAGTGAGTGGAGGCCAAAGCCAAACCAGACAACCAACAGGAGCCAAATACATACTGGAAAACCAACAAAGTGGGTGCTGAAGGATGGAAGGGGTTCCACAGGGAATCACAGTCCTCGACCCCCAGGAGGCAGTGCTTGCTGGTTAGGATTTTCTTGGTGCAGGGAAATGTGAACACAGCATCAAAGCACTTAGTAGGAGTGGGGACCCTTAAACACTGTGTGGAGGGCTTAGTGGAGCTGAGCCAGGGAAGGGAGATTGGGTCAGAGCAGGTGTCCTGGAATGGCTTGTTTGGTAGAGTTCAGGTGACTGTCTATTGCAGGGTATGAGCTGTTGGGTCTGGCTGGCTTCAACCATTAATCATTCCCGACCTTAAGCAAGCCCCTGGGTCTCTTTCTTCATCTGAAATGTGACAAGATAACTCGTGTTGTAAAGAGATTGAAGAGGAAAGGGAGTTTGGCTGTGAGATCAGTAATCATGCCTTTTGATCAGCTGCTTCCTGACTGAGTGTTGCCTGCAGTAGGCAATGGGTGGATGCATAGATGGATGGATGCATGTCTTGCTGGATGCATGGATGTTGGATGCATGGATGGATGGATGGATGCATAGCTGGCTGGCTGGATGCATGCTGGCTGGCTGCATAGATGGATGGATGCATGCATGCATAGATGGATGGATGCATGGCTTGCTGGATGCCTGCTAGATGAATGCATAAATGGATGGATGCGTGGATGTTGGATGCATGGATGGATACATGGATGCATAGATGGATGGATGCATGGATGGTTGGATGCATGGATGGATGGATGCATAGATGAATGGATGCATGGGTAGGTGCATGCATGGATGCTAATATGATATATGGATGTGAAAGCCGTTGAGACACAAAATAAAAACTGAGGGTATAGGAATGAGTAAGTCAATTTTGTTCCTTGTCCAGAACTCTCAAAAGAGTTTGGACTGGAGAAGCTTACAACCTTAACACTTTTAAATACAGTGTTTTAAAGTTATTTGTTGAGAATTTCATACATTGATACAGTATATTTCAGTATATCCACTTCACCCCCTATATTTGTTCTGAGAATCCCTTGAATACAGTGAAGCCTACTCATGGGTGAGGGGCCACCACTGCAGCATGGTCCACTCACTACGGACCACACCCCTAAAGAAAACCCTCCCCTAGCAGTTCTCAACTGTCAGAATCTTCTCAGCTGCAGGCAGGGGCTTCAGTGCCCTACCACATCCGTGCTGGAATCTTGAGTGGTTTGCTCTTCTGCTGGACACCAACTGCACTGAGTTTGGGAGTTCAACGACCATATCATGAGCACATGTCATTGTTTTGACCCAATTCCTTCCGACCTTTGGCTCTTAAACTCTTTCCACCTCTTTTCTTTCCAATATTCCCTGAGCGTTGAGGGAACTTGATATGGTGGGAGCATCTGTGGCTGAACTCTCCACAGAGAGTTCGGACTAGTTATGAATGTGTATTAACTACCATCCACTGTATGAAGATCCTCCCCCAATGACCACCGAGAGCTGTGTTAATCTATGATCTTGTAACTGGTATAGTTTGATACTATATATCCATTTAAGAAAATAGTGGTTATGGTTCACTCCCCGGGTTTATGAGCCTCTCTGCCATGGTTTGTTGACCAGATTTACAACGCCAGGCAAAAGTTTCCTCTTGCAGTGCAGACCTTCAATCCACCCAGAAAGTGATTGGTGATCCTCACAACATTCCTGCCATTCATGGCACACCCATGAGGACATCCTGCCAGGGCTTTTGTTATATAGCCCTGAGTAGTCCCAGTGGAGTGAGAATAGTCTGCATCGCATCTTTTAGCATCATAAAGGGAGGCTAGCAGGGGTGGAAGCTTCCTGCTAAGTACTGTGCAGGCAGGTCTGTGTGATTTCTTCAAGTTCATTGACCTACTTGTGTGGTGTCATCTGCTATAGGATCTTACCATCACATTCTGATGGGTAGCCCTGAGCAATGAGAATTGACAACTCTGGTATCATCTCTATGACATCCTCGACCAACAACTTGAGAGCGAGGTGTCCTACATCTGACTCTGGCCTTTTTGAGAACTTGTAGCCAATGGAAGGAGAATTACCCACCTTATATGTCAATTCCCTTTAAACGTTCATTGTAAGTTGGCAAGTAGCTTTTCATATGGCTTTTGTACTTTAATGTTCATGGATGTTTTACCTACTTGTATGTCTGTGTGAGGCTGTCAGAAGTCCTGGAACTGAAGTTACAAGCAGGGGTGAGTTACCATGGGTGAGTAGGTGCTGAGAATTGAACCCAGGACCTCTGGAAGAGCAGCCTGTGCCCTTAACTGTCCATCTCTCTGGCCCTTCATATGGCTTTTTCAAATATCCTTAGTGTTAGTTAGTTCTTCTTCATCCTCTTCCCTGCAATCCTAAAGATTTTAAACCAGTGTTTCATTTATGCATTATTTAACTATTGTTCTAAATTGGTAGAAAAGATTTTAAAAAATAACATATGGTTTACAAAATTATATTTGTAATATGAAGAGGGGATTCTAAAGGAGATTATGTTCAAAACCAACATGGGGAAATCCTAAAAAGGATCTGGCCTCTGCCCCTTTGTTGGAATACCTTACCTGTGTTCTGATTTTCTTCTTTTGTTTATTTCTTTGTTTAAGGGTGTCTCCAATTCCTTTTTGTCCACAGCTGAACACTCTCCAGGCCATTCTGGCATCCGATGAATGTGATTCCTATGTCCTCTTTCTCTATCCTGCCAATGGTCTTCAGTTTTTGGTACTCACCCCAAAGAATCCTACAGTGTCCAGCTGCAGCTTCCTGCAAAGGTGGCTTCTGCCAAGGGGAAGCAGATGACCTGAAGAGAAAAGCCCTGTATTTCAGCCTGACTAACAGTGAGCAGTCGGTGAAGAATCTCTACCCGTGAGTAATGTGGAGTGTGTGACTGTGCTATGCACTGGAAGGACATTTAGGAGGGACACTATCTCTAGTGGCCAGAAACCATTTGATAATAACCTTTGGTGGCTTCTAAGAAAGGCGCTGGTTCAAAACCAAGAGCTAGAGACACCGCAGGAACCTGAAGGAAACAGACCAGATAAACAGTTCTCTGCACCCAAATCCAGTGGGAGGGAGAGCTAAACCTTTAGAGAGGCAGACACGCCTGGGAAACCAGAAGAGACTGCACTCTGCACACACATCTCGGAAGCCAGAGGAAAACACCAAACGCCATCTGGAACCCTGGTGCACTGAAGCTCCCGGAAACGGCAGCACAGATCTTCCTGGTTGCTGCCGCCGCAGAGAGCTCCTGGGCAGCACCCCGAGAGCGAACTTGAGCCTCGGGACCACAGATAAGACCAATGTTTCTGCTGCAAGTGACCTGCCTGGTGAACTCAAGACACAGGCCCACAGGAACAGCTGAAGACCTGTAGAGAGGAAAAACTACACGCCCGAAAGCAGAACACTCTGTCCCCATAACTGGCTGAAAGAAAACAGGAAAACAGGTCTACAGCACTCCTGACACACAGGCTTATAGGGCAGTCTACCCACCATCAGAAATAGCAGAACAAAGTAACACTAGAGATAATCTGATGGCGAGAGGCAAGCGCAGGAACACAGGCAACAGAAACCAAGACTACATGGCATCATCGGAGCCCAATTCTCCCATCAAAACAAACATGGAATATCCAAACACACCAGAAAAACAAGATCTAGTTTCAAAATCATATTTGATCATGATGCTGGAGGACTTCAAGAAAGACATGAAGAACTCCCTTAGAGAAACACAGGAAAACATTAATAAACAAGTAGAAGCCTACAGAGAGGAATCGCAAAAATCCCTGAAAGAATTCCAGGAAAACATAAATAAACAAGTAGAAGGCCATAGAGAGGAGACACAAAAATCCCTGAAAGAATTCCAGGAAAACACAACCAAGCAGTTGAAGGAATTAAAAATGGAAATAGAAACAATCAAGAAAGAACACATGTAAACAACCCTGGATATAGAAAACCAAAGGAAGAGACAAGGAGCTGTAGATACGAGCTTCACCAACAGAGTACAAGAGATGGAAGAGAGAATCTCAGGAGCAGAAGATTCCATAGAAATCATTAACTTAACTGTCAAAGATAATGTAAAGCGGAAAAAACTACTGGTCCAAAACATACAGGAAATCCAGGACTCAATGAGAAGATCAAACCTAAGGATAATAGGTATAGAAGAGAGTGAAGACTCCCAGCTCAAAGGACCAGTAAATATCTTCAACAAAATCATAGAAGAAAACTTCCCTAACCTAAAAAAAGAGATACCCATAGGCATACAAGAAGCCTACAGAACTCCAAATAGATTGGACCAGAAAAGAAACACCTCCCGTCACATAATAGTCAAAACACCAAACACACAAAATAAAGAAAGAATATTAAAAGCAGTAAGGGAAAAAGGTCAAGTAACATATAAAGGCAGACCTATCAGAATCACACCAGACTTTTCGCCAGAAACTATGAAGGCCAGAAGATCCTGGACTGATGTCATACAGACCCTAAGAGAACACAAATGCCAGCCCAGGTTACTGTATCCTGCAAAACTCTCAATTAACATAGATGGAGAAACCAAGATATTCCATGACAAAACCAAATTTACACAATATCTTTCTACAAATCCAGCACTACAAAGGATAATAAATGGTAAAGCCCAACATAAGGAGGCAAGCTATACCCTAGAAGAAGCAAGAAACTAATCTAGATGCCTAGAACAAATGAAACTCAAGACGGATGGTCAAAATGTGAATGCTTCACTCCTTCTTTAAAAGGGGAACAAGAATACCCTTGGCAGGGAAGAGAGGGGCAAAGATTAAAACAGAGACTGAAGGAACACCTTCAGAGCGTGCCCCACATGTGGCCCATACATATACAGCCACCCAATTAGACAAGATGGATGAAGCAAAGAAGTGCAGACCGACAGGAGCCGGATGTAGATCGCTCCTGAGAGACACAGCCAGAATACAGCAAATACAGAGGCGAATGCCAGCAGCAAACCACTGAACTGAGAACAGGACCCCCGTTGAAGGAATCAGAGAAAGACCTGAAGAGCTTGAAGGGGCTCGAGGCCCCATATGTACAACAATGCCAAGCAACCAGAGCTTCCAGGGACTAAGCCACTACCTAAAGAGTATACATGGACTGACCCTGGACTCTGACCTCATAGGTAGCAAAGAAATCCTAGTAAGAGCACCAGTGGAAGGGGAAGCCCTGGGTCCTGCTAAGACTGAACCCCCAGTGAACTAGACTGTTGGGGGGAGGGCGGCAATGGGGGGAGGGTTGGGAGGGGAACACCCATCAGGAAGGGGAGGGGAGAGGGGGATGTTTGCCCGGAAACCGGGAAAGGGAATAACACTTGAAATGTATATAAGAAATACTCAAGTTAATTAAAAAAAAAAAAAGAAAAAGAAAACAAAAAAAAAAACTCTACCTTTACCAAAAATATAAATGTTGACAAAATCAATGTCCATAGTAACTTTTATATTATACCAGAGTTTTTTCCAAATGAACAGTAAATGATATATGTCAGTGGCTAAAAAATAACCATTTGAAAAAAAAAAAAGAGTGCCTCGTTTTACCTTGAGGCCCTTGATCCTTTTGGACTTTTGTTTTATGTGGGAATATGAATATGGATTTATTTACATTCTTCTACATGTAGACATCTAATTTGACCAACACCATTTGTCAAAACACACTCCTTCTTTAAATGTATGGTTTTGACTTCTTTGTCAAAAATCAAGTGTCTGTATGTTTCTGGGTTTATTTCTCGGTATTCAACTCAATTCAATTGATTTACCTGCCTGTTTCTATACCAATACAATGCAGTTCTAAATACTGTTGCTTTATAGTATAATTTTAGGTCAGAGATTGTGACACCACCCTGTTCAGAATCATTTTGGTTATCCCGTATGATTTTTTTCTTCCATATGAAATTGCAGAGTAAGGAGAGAGAGAGGAGTGTGAGATGACTGGGGGGCAGGGGACTGTATCAGACATGGGGAAAGACAGGAGTGAGATCAAGAGGGCCAGCAGAATAAATGGAAATATTCTACCAGGGTCCCAGGTGCATGTGGGGGGGACTCTAGGAAGACCCAACCCAAGAAGAGGGAAGTTCACAGGAGTAAACAAATGTGACCTTAGCCAAAATGACCAACAGTAGAGATATGGACCCTGAGGAGACCATCTCCAGTAGACAGGCGGTAGGATGTCATACAGGATAAGGCTAAGGCAGGTATAGGATAGAATGAGGCCTCTCATTGGACAAGAAAGAAAGATGGGTGGGAGAAAAGTTTGAGGGAGGAGGAGACTGGAAAGGAAACGACCGGAGACTGGAGGATGGTAGAGTAGCCATGGGAGAACATGGAGACTGACATTAAGATAACACTCTGTGTATTTACAGGTTGTTATGAATATTCTTAAGGGATGGATGTATATAGGGCTTTGTATGTTTAGGTGGGCAATTATATCATATTAATTGGATCAGTGGTAATTGTGTTATGTGTTCTTTCTTGTGGTGAATTAAGTTTTAAGAGTATGTGGCAGCTGGAACACAAAGCCGTCACAGAGTTGGGATGTGTGTTTCTTGCAAGATATCTACCAGATATATTTGGGCACTATGGTGCCGATTCTAGTAGGGATAAAATACAGCCCCCCTTTTTAAATAATTTTACAACAACAGCAGATAGGATCCCCAGTGCCAGAATGGGGACCCAAGCTCACCTACAAAACTACTGACACAAATTTGGTCCTGACTAATAGAAATGTGGGGACAAAGATGGAGCAGAGACTGAAGGAATGGCTGACCATTGACTGGTTCATTCTGAGGCCCATTCCATGACCAGCCACCAACCTCTCACACTGTTAATGATGATACAATGTATTTACAGGCAGGAGTCTAGCCTAGAGGCCTAAAAGAGAGTCTACCCAGGCAACTAACTGAGACAGATGCAAATACCCGTAGACAAACATTGGCCAAAGGTCTAGGAGACCTATGGAAGTTAGGTGAAGAAATGTAGGCTCTCGAGGAAATGGCAACGCTTCAGGAATACCAAGAGTCTCAACTGACCTTGACCACGGGGATCTCCCAAAGACCCAGTCACCAACCTGAGTGCATGCATGGGCTTGTCTGGAGCTCCTGGAAAATAGGACACAAAGGGCTGTCACACCTGGCCTTAATGGGAGAAGATAAGTTTAATCCTTTAGAGACTCGATGCAGGAGGGTAGGAGGAATAACTGGGGTGCCTTCTCGAGGGAAAGAGGAGGTCAGATTGGGCAAGAATCTAGGTGAAGGTGGACTAGGAAGGTGGCATGTTTGGGAGGTAAATAAATCAATAAATTAATAAAAAATAAATACCACGTAAAACGGTGAAATGCATTCGGAACTGTTTAAACACAATTTCATTGTTGCGTATTCAGATTGATTAGTATGCGTTATTTTGGCTAAGAAAAACTATTTAAAGTGGACATTTATGCATTTGCATTTTAATGCATCTACCTAAATTCTCTGAGCAATACTGATGTAGTTAAATATAGACAATAGATTGCCTCCTAGACATATATTTTGACCCACAAGTATATGAACATACCTATGTTCTCTCACTTATTAAAGCCCTAGGGCATTTGTGCATGAGACAGAACAAAAAATAATATCAATATTTGACTATTAAGTTCAGGGGGATATACTTCTGGTCTCTACCTCAGATATTCATTGTACAATAACGAACCTTTGCATAATAATATGATGTAGATTTAGGTCTTTCACCTTTCTCTTCTATACTTTCCTTTTCTCAATTTCTTCTTTATTTCTTTTTATTTATTTTTTACAGGGCTAATTGAGAAACTACCCATGATAAATGTTGATACAAACACAGTTCTCAGGTCAAGGGATGAGATCATTTAATTTATGTGTAATATGAATGGCTGTACTCACATGGATTCAGCCTAACTTGAGTCTAGATTCCAAAGTGGAAATTCATACATGAACTTTTTAGAGATAGAAAAAAACAGTCATAAGTCAAAGCATTTTTAATATCTTGATAGAAATATCTGTAGGCTACTTACAGTAAATTGGGGGAAATTCTAGGTTTTAGATATTATCTGATAATAATCAACTTCAGTGTTGATAAAAACTAATGGTATCTTAACTTAATTACTTCCAGTTTTAGCATAATATTTGAAAATATTTGATGGTTTAAGTGAGAATTATTTCTTGGATATTTGAAAACATGGTCTGCATTTGGTGTGGTTGTTTCAGGCAGTGGTATGACCTCGTGAAAGATGTCATTAGGGGTAGGCTTGAGAATTCATAGCTTTCCCTCACATCCAGTTCATTTTCTGTTTGGTATTGGTTGTCAAAGAGTGGAAGATATGATCTCTCAGCATCCTAGTCTCTACTGAGCTTTCCTTTTGCTACCATGCTTCCCACCTGACATGAAGGATTCATATTTTCAAGCAATAAGTGAAAATAAACTATTTTTGAGTCAAATTTTTGTCATATTTTATTGGAGAATAGAAATTTAACTAATAGATTGGTACACAGATTGTTGTTTTTCTCTGAAGAATCTGTCCATGTTGTTTCAAGAACAGTGTGGAAGAATTTGGACTTTGAGGTAAAAAAGTGGTGGAATATTGTAAACAGAAGACATTGAGATTTTCTAATGAGAGACTGGGTGACTAAGAGAAATGTGTACAGTAGAGACCTAGATCAAGAGGTTTCAGAGGGGAACATATTAGTAACTGAAATATGCCTCTGATACTTTGATAAATAACCTGGCTGTCTTTTCTTCCCTGAGAATTTCCCAGTGGCCAAATCTGAAAGTCTTACCAATTATGTTTGGTGGAGGAATTTTCAAGACTGCATAACATTTAATCTGTTCAATACATCTTACTGATTTCTCTTATGCATGTCCCTAATGACAAAAGCAAGTGAGGCAGAAACAAATACAACGTATATAGTTTGGAGAATAAAAAAAAATTATTATAGCTGAGGTATGTGGTGAAAGAGACTATAATTGTTGAGGAGTTTAGTACCATTAAGCATGGAATCAATGAGAAGGGTACATTCAAGAGAAGACATCACCCACTAAATCTTCCAACTTGTAAAAATAAAAGGCCTAAAAATTTCTTTTTGCTACAAGGAAACCACAACATACAAAAGCTGATGCAAAAATGATTCAAGGGTTCTAGATTTATCCCACCATGGCAATCAAACTTGGCTTTCATATTACAGGTATGACACACTGACCATAAAGACATGAAAGATCAAGGAATTATTGGGTCATACATTTTTTTCTCCATGGTTTCAGAGAGCCACTAAGCTGAGGGAAAATAAAGTAGAGTTTTAGTCAATATGAGAAGACTGCTTGGAGATTCCAGCAGGTTCTGAGAAGGAATACAGGTATCTGAGAAGATGAAGCCTTCAGTGTGTTGGAGATAGCAAACCATGAGATAGCTAGCAAGGTATTATCCTTGCTAATTGGAAATGAGAGTAGACAGGACAAGAAAAATAGCAATGTGTTTCAAATAGGAAATCTAGAAGTCTAAAGCCATGAACTTTGACACTGGACACTAATTTGTCATAGGATTTGTTACCTTTCCTTCTGGGTTTTAATCTTGTTTTGGTCCAGGATTTCCTTATAATATCTTCATCCTCCCTTTTGGAGTGGGAAGATGTACTTTAGCTTTTGTAAGTTGAAAGTATTTAATTTTTTATGGTGGCTATAATTAAGAAATTACTTTGTCTCAAATGAGATTGGACTTACTTTTGGAATTTTAATATGTGTTGAGATAAAAACAATGCAAAACAAAAGGAAGAGGGATATTGAAGTTATATGGCCACAAGCCTAGGGCAGTCAGACAGCAAGATGTAATAGTTTAAGTGAGAAATGGCCCTAGTAGATTTAGGTATTTGAACTTATAATCCACACCATTTTGGCGCACTATTTGGGGAGGTGGTAAAACTTACATGGAAATATTATGTCACCACTAGTAGGTTTTAAAAGTTCATATCCTCACTCCTTTTGGGATTCTGTCTCTGCTTCATGTTTGCAGTTGAATCTGTCAACTCTCAGCTTCCAGTAATTGCTGTATGTTTCTTTTTTTTTTTTTATTAACTTGAGTATTTCTTATATACATTTCAAGTGTTATTCCCTTTCCCGGTTTCCGGGCAAACATCCCCCTCCCCCCTCCCCTTCCTTATGGGTGTTCCCCTCCCAACCCTCCCCCATTGCCGCCCTCCCCCCATAGTCTAGTTCACTGGGGGTTCAGACTTAGCAGGACCCAGGGCTTCCCCTTCCACTGGTGCTCTTACTAGGATATTCATTGCTACCTATGGGGTCCGAGTCCAGGGTCAGTCCATGTATAGTCTTTAGGTAGTGGCTTAGTCCCTGGAAGCTCTGGTTGCTTGACATTGTTGTACTTTTGGGGTCTCGAGCCCCTTCAAGCTCTTCCAGTTCTTTCTCTGATTCCTTCAACGGGGGACTTATTCTCAGTTCAGTGGTTTGCTGCTGGCATTCGCCTCTGTATTTGCTGTATTCTGGCTGTGTCTCTCAGGAGCGATCTACATCGGGCTCCTGTCGGTCTGCACTTCTTTGCTTCATCCATCTTGTCTAATTGGGTGGCTGTATATGTATGGGCCACATGTGGGGCAGGCTCTGAATGGGTGTTCCTTCAGTCTCTGTTTTAATCTTTGCCTCTCCCTTCCCTGCCAAGGGTATTCTTTTTCCTCATTTAAAGAAGGAGTGAAGCATTCACATTTTGATCATCTGTCTTGAGTTTCGTTTGTTCTAGGCATCTAGGGTAATTCAAGCATTTGGGCTAAAAGCCACTTATCAATGAGTGCATACCATGTATGTCTTTCTGTGATTGGGTTAGCTCACTCAGGATGATATTTTCCAGTTCCAACCATTTGTCTACGAATTTCATAAACTCGTTGTTTTTGATAGCTGAGTAATATTCCATTGTGTAGATGTACCACATTTTCTGTATCCATTCCTCTGTTGAAGGGCATCTGGGTTCTTTCCAGTTTCTGGCTATTATAAATAAGGCTGCGATGAACATAGTGGAGCACGTGTCTCTTTTATATGTTGAAGCATCTTTTGGGTATATGCCCAAGAGAGGTATAGCTGGATCCTCAGGCAGTTCAATGTCCAATTTTCTGAGGAACCTCCAGACTGATTTCCAGAATGGTTTTACCAGTCTGCAATCCCACCAACAATGGAGGAGTGTTCCTCTTTCTCCACATCCTCGCCTTGCTGTATGTTTCTATGCATGATGCCCTCTTGTCCTTCTGAAACTCTTAATGTTGCTGTGATATGCCTGCTAGTCATTGATGCAGAAAAATAACTTGACCCAGAGCAGAGTCATGCTGGCCACATACACTGTTATGTTCTGGATGTTATGAGGTTTCTTAATCTTAAGAAAATTATTGCCCAACTAGAAGTGTTACTTAGGACCCATGAAAGTAAAGATGAATATGAACTGCTATGCCTAAAATAGCTTGAGTCAGGGACAACCACCGGGCAGTGCTTCATGTACCCATGTATGAGCTCATTGTGTTTTTCTTTATCTGTTTTTTTTTGTTTGTTTGTCTGTTTGTTTCCAGTTTTAGCCTGTATAAACTGACGCTGACAAATATTTGTGGACTTGGCTTCTAGCTATCAAGTCTGAATCTGCTTCCTTGATGGATCAGTCTCAGGGTGTTTGTTCAATAAAATAACTCTGACTGAGATCAATGTACTTGTGGTTTGTGGGGTGAGTCTTGAAACCCAACAGAAACCATAAACCAAATAAACACTTTTTTCCATAAGGTGCTTTTCTTCATGATGTTTTATCATGGCAACAAAAAATAATGAATACAAAATTAAATATCTTATATTTTTAGACTTTTAATTAGATTGGTTACTGAATAAAGATAAGTCTTTACTAAAAGGCAAGGTGTTTAGGACTTAGGAGATTAGTGAAGATTCTGGACAGGGAGGCTATAATGCAATCAAGTATCCTTGGGCAGGAAGTTAATTATATTGTATAACTCTAACTTGAGGCAGATGATCCACTAAATCATTGTACTGAGCACAGGGTCTCCAATGGAAGAGTTAGAGAATGGACTTTAGGACCCAAAGGGGTTTGAAATCCATAGCAAGAACAACAATGTCAACTAACCATACCCCCATTCCCCGAAGCTCCCAGGGACTAAACCTCTAATCAAAGAGTACACGTGGAGGGACCCAAGGCTCTAGCTACATATGTACTAGAGGATGGCCTTGTCAGACATCAATGGGAGGAGAAGCCTTTGGTCCTGGGAAGGCTCCTTGCTCCTATGTAAGGAAATGGCAGGGTGGAGAGGCTGGAGGTTCTGGGTGGGTGGGGAGGGAAGCACACTCATAGAATCAGGGGCAGGGTGGATGGGATTGGGGATTTCCAAAGGTAAAACCAGGAAAGGGGATAGCATTTGAAATGTAAATAAAGTATCTAAAAGAAAAAGGAATTCTCTAACTTGGAGCTGAGCTGCTTTGAGAGGTAATAGATAAAATATGAGGCTATGAGATTCTCTTTGGCTGAGAGTAGCAGAGAAGCTGCAGAGATAAGGCAAATACTTTGAAATTGATCAAATTGTGATCATAAATTTTAATGAGAAGAGTTTTTGAAATAATTCGTTATTTCTTAAATTTAAATTTTCTTCTCATTAGTTGGATTTTATAGCCACAAAATATGAGAAGCTGTTTCTAATTTTAGAAATGATTGGTCTTTAATTGTTGTTAATTTTGGGATAATTCAATAATTTTTTGTTCACTAAAATGAGTATTTAAAACACAGAACAAGAAGAGATATTATGAGAACAATAGAAAATTTTGATTATTTTCAACACAGGAAATTTAATCGATTGAAAATATTCAGGAGGGTTTACATTGTCATTAAACAGCTGATTCGTCATACAAAATCACAGACACTGACTAGCTACTAAGAGGATGAAAGATAGCCTAAAATCATTTGGCTCTGAGACTTTGATATTCCAACTCTTCACAATCATGAAGTTCTAAGGAGCCAGTGAACCTTCTAGAGTCAATCATATAAGGTGTAAGTTTCTTTCATTTCTGATAACTCATATCCACACAAAATTACTCAAAATAACTTAAAATAAATTTGTAGAGAAAGAAACATAGAAAACTAATAACAGCAAGCCCCTGATATTTCTACTTTAGAGTTTCTAGCATAAAATGTGTTTAGTTTCCCAATTCTATTAAAGAATCAAGAGTCACTATGGTAATTTGAATATGAATTGCTCCCTTAAGTTTATGTATTTGAATTGTTAATCACCAGGTATAGGTACTACTTAAAAGGATTAAGGAAATAAGAAATAGAATCTTGTTGGAGGAAGTAGATCACTGGGGGTAGGCTTGGAAGTTTCAAAAGTCTATGGCAAGTCCAGGATCTTTTTCTCTTTCTGCTATCCTTTGATGAGGATGTAGCTCTCAGCTATTTCTCTGTGGGGTAGTGCAGATCTGCACATCTCCATTACCAAACCTGCCATCCTGCTGCTGTGTTCCTGCACGTGATGATATTGGGATCACCTCTGAAAATGTAAGCAAGCCCACAGATAACCCTTTTCTTTTGAGAGAGATGCCTTGGTCACAGTTTTTCTTCACAGCAATAACACTGATGAAGACATGGACAAGGCCAGATGATGGTGCACAAAGTATTTGTTATTTTAGAGCTCAGAAAACAGTGCCTCAAAGTATGGTGCTTGGACATGCTGAACAGTAGAAATGAATAAATTCATCTTTGTAGCAAGGTCTACAAAGCCCCCACTGCCACTACCACCATCACCACACACACACACACACACACACACAAGGTCTACAAAGCCCCCACTGCCACTACCACCATCACCACACACACACACACACACACACACACACACACACACACACACACACACACACAGAGTTTCTGGTTTTTTCTTCCCAAAAGATAGGAAGGATTTCTCTGAGGCTTCTCTATCTGCAGGAAGGATAACTTTCAGTAAAGATCAAAATGCCTGCCTCACTGGAATGCAGATGACATTCATCTATAACTATTTTCTGTCCCTTGGGTTTACTCATCCTTTCTAAAGTCTGTAGCTGTATAAGTGACTGCACTGATCTCTTGCTAGTCTATTCTTCACAGAGTAGTTTTTTCTCCATGTTTACTTCAAACTCTAGAGCCATAGATCTTACACATATATATTCTACAAAATACTGAAGTAACTTTTACCCAAGTATGGTGGATTTCTTGGCCCCAATGTCTCCCTGTAACTACTTCTCAGGTGATGCTTAATTGTGCAAACCATGTCAAACTGTAGTGTCCTTTGAGTCTGTTATAGTACTCCCTTGATCTATCAGACTATTGAGAAAATGTACCCCAGGATGCTACAGTTTCCTATAGAATCTTTTCTGGAAGGAGGAAAGTGTGCATCACTATGGTTATATACATAGCAAGGAACAGGTCGAACATAGAAAGAATCACAACTTGTCAGATCATGTTACTGGAGAGACTGCAACTGAGACTAGTAATGTAAAGGACTAGACACTTTTGTGGGACAGTACAGCTATGCTTAAACTATACTCTTTATTTAAACCTCAACTTCACTTTATACCTCTGAAGATGGACTGAGATGCTGACTGGACCTATTTGTTCCTCTTCCCAATGTGACAGCTCTCCTTCAACAGCAGTCTTTTTTTTCTGTACTCACAAGGGAAAGACCTCATTTTAGACACAATAAAATCCAAACAATCAGAATTCAGTTAGAACAGAGAGGGAAGAAAAATGACGCATATAGACAAAGAGAGTTTCAAAGTTCTATTTGCCTCTACCCTGTCATGCTCAGTGCTTATATTCTTCTCTTCAACATTCTCTTAACTTTGGTTCACCCATGTTTAACCTTTCTTTCTTTTAAAATATTTTATTAGATATATATTTTAAATTACATTTCAAATGTTATTCCCATTCCTGCTTTCCTGTCCATTAGCCCCCATTCTCTCCCCTTCCCCTCCCCCATATGGGTATTCCCCCTATACCTCCCCATTACAGCCCCACATATTCCCCTGATGTGGGGGTCCAACATTGGCAGGACAAAGGGTTTCCCTTTCTGTTGGTGCTCCAACAAGGCTATTGTCTGCTATATATGAAGTTGGAACCCTGGGTCAGTCCATGTATAGTCTTTTGGTCATTGTTTAGTACCTAGAAGCTCTGGTTGGTTGACACTGTTGTTTTTATGGGGTTGCAAGCTGCTTCAACTCTTTCAAACCTTCCTCTAATTCCTGCCAAGGAGGTCCTGTTCTCAATTCGGTGGTTTGCTGCTAGCATTGACCTATGTACATATTGGACATGTTCTGGATGTATCTCTCAGGAGAGATCTATATCCAGTCCATTTCAGCATGCATTTTTTAGCTTCATCAATCTTATCTAGTTTATGCTTCATGTGGTGCAGTCTCTTAACTTTGATTCCATATCTCCTCCTATGGATATATATTTTCCACTTTCAAGAAGGAATGGGCGCATCCACATTTTGGTCATCCTTCTTCTTGAACTTCCTGTGGTCTGTGGATCGCATCTTGGGTAATTTGAGGTTTTAGGCTAATGTCCACTTATCAATGAGTGCATATCAAGTATATTTTCTGTGATTAAGTTACCTCACTCAGGATGATATTTTCTACTTCATTCCATTTGCCTATGAATTTCATGAAGTCATTGTTTTTGATAGCTGAGTAGTACTCCATTGTGTAGATGTACCATATTTTGTGCATCCATTCCTAAGTTGAAGGGTATCTGGGTTCTTTCCAACTTCTGGCTATTATAAAGAAGGCTGCTATGAACAAAGTGGAGCATGTTTTCTTTGTAACTTGGAGCATGATTTGGGTATAGGCCAAGAGAGGTTTAGCTGGGTCCTTGGGTACTGGAATGTCCAATTTTATGAGGAATCTCCAGACTGATTTCCAGAGTGGTCATACAAGTTTGCAATCCCACCAAAAGTGGAGGATTGTTCCTCTTTCTCCACATCCTTGCCAGCATCTGCTATCACCTGAGGTTTCTTTTTTTTTAATTAACTTGAGTATTTCTTATATACATTTTGAGTGTTATTCCCTTTCCCGGTTTCCGGGCAAACATCGCCCTAACCCCTCCCCGTCCCCTTCCTTATTGGTGTTCCCCTCCCCATCCTCCCCCCATTGCCGCCCTCCCCCCAACAATCTAGATCACTGGGGGTTCAGTCTTAGCAGGACCCAGGGCTTCCCCTTCCACTGGTGCTCTTACTAAGATATTCATTGCTACCTGTGAGGTCAGAGTCCAGGGTCAGTCCATGTATAGTCTTTAGGTAGTGGCTTAGTCCCTGGAAGCTCTGGTTGCTTCGCATTGTTGTACATATGGGGTCTCGAGCCCCTTCAAGCTCTTCCAGTTCTTTCTCTGATTCCTTCAACAGGGGTCCTATTCTCAGTTCAGTGGTTTGTTGCTGGCATTCGCCTCTGTATTTGCTGTATTCTGGCTGTGTCTCTCAGGAGCGATCTACATCTGGCTCCTGTCGGCCTGCACTTCTTTGCTTCATCCATCTTGTCTAATTGGGTGGCTGTATATGTATGGGCCACATGTGGGGCAGGCTCTGAATGGGTGTTCCTTCAGTCTCTGTTTTAATCTTTGCCTCTCTATTCCCTGCCAAGGGTATTCTTGTTCCCCTTTTAAAGAAGGAGTGAAGCATTCACATTTTGATCATCTGTCTTGAGTTTCATTTGTTCTAGGCATCTAGGGTAATTCAAGCATTTGGGCTAAAAGCCACTTATCAATGAGTGCATACCATGTGTGTTTTTCTGTGATTGGGTTACCTCACTCAGGATGATATTTTCCAGTTCCAACCATTTGCCTACGAATTTCATAAAGTCATTGTTTTTGATAGCTGAGTAATATTCCATTGTGTAGATGTACCACATTTTCTGTATCCATTCCTCTGTTGAAGGGCATCTGGGTTCTTTCCAGCTTCTGGCTATTATGAATAAGGCTGTGATGAACATAGTGGAGCACGTGTCTTTTTTATATGTTGGGGCATCTTTTGGGTATATGCCCAAGAGAGGTATAGCTGGATCCTCAGGCAGTTCAATGTGCAATTTTCTGAGGAACCTCCAGACTGATTTCCAGAATGGTTGTAGCAGTCTGCAATCCCACCAACAATGGAGGAGTGTTCCTCTTTCTCCGCATCCTCGCCAGCATCTGTTGTCACCTGAGTTTTTGATCTTAGCCATTCTCACTGGTGTGAGGTGAAATCTCAGGGTTGTTTTGATTTGCATTTCCCTTATGACTAAAGATGTTGAACATTTCTTTAGGTGTTTCTCAGCCATTTGGCATTCCTCAGCTGTGAATTCTTTGTTTAGCTCCGAACCCCATTTTATAATAGGGTTATTTGTCTCCCTGCAGTCTAACTTCTTGAGTTCTTTGTATATTTTGGATATAAGGCCTCTATCTTTTGTAGGATTGGTAAAGATCTTTTCCCAATCTGTTGATTGCCGTTTTGTCCTAACCACAATGTCCTTTGCCTTACAGAAGCTTTGCAATTTTATGAGATCCCATTTGAAATTCTTGATCTTAGAGTATAAGCCATTGGTGTTTTGTTCAGGAAATTTTTTCCAGTGCCCATGTGTTTCAGATGCTGCCCCAGTTTTTCTTCTATTAGTTTGAGTGTATCTGGTTTGATGTGGAGGTCCTTGATCCACTTGGACTTAAGCTTTGTACAGGGTGATAAGCATGGATCAATCTGCATTCTTCTACATGTTGACTTCCAGTTGTACCAGCACCACTTGGTGAAAATGCTATCTTTTTTCCATTTGATGGTTTTGGCTCCTTTGTCAAAAATCAAGTGCCCATAGATGTGTGGGTTCATTTCTGGATCTTCAATTCTGTTCCATTTGTCTATCTGTCTGTTTCTGTACCAATACCATGCAGTTTTTATCACTTTTGCTCTGTAATACTGCTTGAGTTCAGGGATAGTGATTCCCCCTGAAGTCCTTTTATTGTTGAGGATAGTTTTAGCTATCCTGGGTTTTTTGTTATTCCAGATGAATTTGCAAATTGTTCTGTCTAACTCTTTGAAGAATTGGATTGGTATTTTGATGGGGATTGCATTGAATCTGTAGATCGCTTTTGGTAAAATGGCCATTTTTACTATATTAATCCTGCCAATCCATGAGCATGGGAGATCTTTCCATCTTCTGAGGTCTTCTTCAATTTCTTTCTTCAGAGTCTTGAAGTTCTTATTGTACAAATCTTTTACTTGCTTGGTTAAAGTCACACCGAGGTACTTTATATTATTTGGGTCTATTATGAAGGGTGTCGTTTCCCTAATTTCTTTCTCGGCTTGTTTCTCTTTTGTGTAGAGGAAGGCTACTGATTTATTTGAGTTAATTTTATACCCAGCCACTTTGCTGAAGTTGTTTATCAGCTTTAGTAGTTCTCTGGTGGAACTTTTGGGATCACTTAAATATACTATCATATCATCTGCAAATAGTGATATTTTGACTTCTTCTTTTCCGATCTGTATCCCATTGACCTCGTTTTGTTGTCTGATTGCTCTGGCTAGAACTTCAAGAACTATATTGAATAAGTAGGGAGAGAGTGGGCAGCCTTGTCTAGTCCCTGATATTAGTGGGATTGCTTCAAGTTTCTCTCCATTTAGTTTAATGTTAGCAACTGGTTTGCTGTATATGGCTTTTACTATGTTTAGGTATGGGCCTTGAATTCCAAATCTTTCCAGGACTTTTATCATGAAGGGGTGTTGAATTTTGTCAAATGCTTTCTCAGCGTCTAATGAAATGATCATGTGGTTTTGTTCTTTCAGTTTGTTTATATAATGGATCACGTTGATGGTTTTCCGTACATTAAACCATCCCTGCATGCCTGGGATGAAGCCCACTTGATTATGGTGGACGATTGTTTTGATGTGCTCTTGGATTCGGTTTGCCAGAATTTTATTGAGTATTTTTGCATCAATATTCATAAGGGAAATTGGTCTGAAGTTCTCTTTCTTTGTTGTGTCTTTGTGTGGTTTAGGAATAAGACTAATTGTGTCTTCATAGAAGGAATTCGGTAGTGCTCCATCTGTTTCAAATTTGTGGAATAGTTTGGATAATATTGGTATGAGGTCTTCTATGAAGTTCTGATAGAATTCTGCACTAAACCCGTCTGGACCTGGGCTCTTTTTGGTTGGGAGACCTTTAATGACTGCTTCTATTTACTTAGGAGTTATGGGGTTGTTTAACTGGTTTATCTGTTCCTGATTTAACTTCGGTACCTGGTATCTGTCTAGGAAATTGTCCATTTCCTGAAGATTTTCAAGTTTTGTTGAATATAGGCTTTTATAGTAAGATCTGATGATTTTTTGAATTTCCTCTGAATCTGTAGTTATGTCTCCCTTTTCATTTCTGATTTTGTTAATTTGGACACACTCTCTGTGTCCTCTCGTTAGTCTGGCTAAGGGTTTATCTATCTTGTTGATTTTCTCAAAGAACCAACTTTTGGTTCTGTTGATTCTTTCTATGGTCCTTTTTGTTTCTACTTGGTTGATTTCAGCTCTGAGTTTGATTATTTCCTGCCTTCTACTCCTCCTGGGTGTATTTGCTTCTTTTTGTTCTAGAGCTTTTAGGTGTGCTGTCAAGCTGCTGACATATGCTCTCCCCTGTTTCTTTCTGCAGGCACTCAGAGGTATGAGTTTTCCTCTTAGCACAGCTTTTATTGTGTCCCATAAGTTTGAGTATGTTGTACCTTCATTTTCATTAAATTCTAAAAAGTCTTTAATTTCTTTCTTTATTTCTTCTTTGACCAGGTTATCATTGAGTCGAGCATTGTTCAATTTCCACGTATATGTGGGCGTTCTTCCCTTATTGTTATTGAAGACCAACTTTAGGCCGTGGTGGTCTGATAGCACGAATGGGATTATTTCTATCTTTTTGTACCTGTCGAGGCCCGTTTTTTGACCAATTATATGGTCAATTTTGGAAAAAGTACCATGAGGAGCTGAGAAGAAGGTATATCCTTTTGCTTTAGGATAGAATGTTCTATAAATATCTGTTAAGTCCATTTGGCTCATGACTTCTCTTAGTCTGTCTATGTCTCTGTTTAATTTCTGTTTCCATGATCTGTCACATCAGTGGCCGGATCCTGTATGGAGGACACCTTCTGGGCTGTGCTGAGTCTGGCTGCTTGCTACCTGTGCACAGGCTTCCTGCTGACCAGGTCCAGCTTCCCCCCTACCCACTTCTTCCTGGCCACCTGGGAGCAAGTGGGCCCCTAGGAGGAGGACAGTCTTGCGGCTGCATGGTCTGAAGAGGTAAGTGAGGGGTACTCTGCATCTGAATAAACAGAAGGGTTGGGCTTGAACCAGAAACTAAGGCATTGGCTAGGAGACATTCCCTTGATTCTGCTCCTCAACACTAAGAAAATTGCTTAGTAAAATGAGGGACTAAGGTGCAGATACCCAAGACCCTGAGGGAACTTAAGGCACTTTACAGGTTTTTTTTTTCTTTTTTCTGGAATCACCTATAAGTACACAAATATTTCTAATGATATATTCATCGAAAAAATTAAAAATTTGGGAAATTTAAAAAGGAACACCTTTTTTTTTTTTTTTTTTTTTGTATGAGCTGGGTGTGGTGTCACTCGCCTTCAATCCCAGCAGAGTCAGAGAGGCAAACAGATCTCTGTGAGTTCTAGGCAAGCCAGAAGTGAGTTCCAGGACAGAATACAAAGAAACCCTGTCTGGAGAAACCAAAAATAACATGTAGGTTCCTGTGTACATTTCTAGCTATTTCTTTAGCATATTGTTGCCATTGACAACAGTGGGTCCACAGTGCCCATATTACTGTTTCAATTGCTTGTTCTGCTGTATAGTATGCTCTTGTCAATGTATTTCTGTAACATTTATTACAACCGTATAAAATCTCACCCTTCCTAGTGGTCATTAAGGTTGCACCCGTGACGTTTTTACTATAATCAATACTATAAAATGCTTTATAATGTTTTGTTTTGTTTTGTTTTTTCTTTTTTTCGGAGCTGGGTACCGAACCCAGGGCCTTGCACTTGCCAGGCAAGCGCTCTACCACTGAGCTAAATCCCCAACACCATAAGGGTTTTTTTAATCGTGTGTGTGTGTGTGTGTGTGTGTGTGTGTGTGTATGTGTGCGCGTGTGTGTGTTTGTCTTTCTCTGTGTCTGCTTGTGTTGGTAGGGCCAGAAGAGGGCTTGGGCCCCCTGAAGCTGGAGTTGTTACATACAGGCAGTTGTGAACTGCTTGACTGAGAATGGATACAGAGATTTGAGCTAGCATGCTGAAAGGACTACACTGTGCTCCTAACTGCTGAGCCACCTCTTCAAAGCCAACACTTTTAAAGTGTCAAAACACTGCACAGCCTTAGCTGACATCACAGGAAAGTGAGCAAGCATGCCATGAACTTCTTAGTAAGTTCCTTGTAGCTTTCTCCACATTGCCTTTTTAACAGTTTACATACTTCTGTCTTCAGGAGCCTGCTTTGCAGTCTCCCTGGAGAAAACACCAACTCTGCTCTGGCTTTGGTCTTGGCAACATGTGAAGCGGGCGTGGGTGGGTGAGGGTAAATGGCCTCATTCCTGGTGTAGGTAGAGACAGAGTCCTCTTGTGAAATTCCACCTGGGTGTAAAATGCCATAGATCTGGAGCAAATCTGTGCTTGCTTTAACTCCCCTAGAGCCTCTGAGCTACAGAAGTGATGTCTTCCCTAAGAGCTTGCCCATTGTTCCTGTCACTGACAGTGGCTGTGTTTGTTCTGTGAACTTAAAGGAAGAGACATGTTTTCCTAAAGCCTGCACCAGCAGAGATGGAGAAATAAACATTGTTTGAAGCTACAGTTTCTTACTTGACAGGTTAACATCCAGTTTTGTCTACTGACTAGCCTTGTAATGCATTGGGTTTGACATCTCAATTACAGTTCAACAGAATACCTTCAACTCAAACACTGCCTCCTTGGGGCAGGCCAGCCAGCTAGAGGGCTAGAGAGGACAGTCCCCACTGTTAAGTTTCATTCGCTCAGTCATTCATTTATACATTCTTTTTAAAACGTTTATCTAATATCATGTATAACAAGCTTATAGTTGAAAAAAATAAACTTTTCTAATACAAGCAACTAGGTCGCCAATTCTAATATTTCTATTTTCTTACGGTCTTTTTTTTTTAATTTTTCATTTGTGAGTGAGAGTGTGGGTGTGCATGCACATGTGTGCATATGCATGTGTGAACCAGAGGTCAATTTTAAATGTCTTTGCTTGGGAGCCATCTTGTCTTTCTACTCAGGGTCTTTCTGGGACCTGGGTCTCCCCAGTTAGTCTAGGCTTGTTGACAAGTGAGCCCTAGGGATCTGCTTGTTTTTCTCTCCAGAGCAGGGATTACAAGTGTGCTGCCACGACCTGCTTTTCACCTGGGTGCTGCCATTCAAATCAGGACTTCATACACACACAGCAAGCACTTCATAGGGTGTGTTGCCTTCCCAACTTCTCCTGTAATGTTAAAAAACTTTATGTCACAGGGTTAGGGTTAGGAGCTAGGGGTTAGGTTTAGGAGTAAGGGGTTAGGGTTAGGGTTATATATGCAGAGAGTCATATATATCATATATAATCTCTATCTAAACATAGTCGATATTTGTTAATTCAGAAACTATTTTTACACATTTTCCTTATATCGGCACTGAAATAGACATAGACTCTAAGCGGAATGCTCTTACTCTGAAAGGCCTCTCTTACATTTAATAGGAACACCATTGATAACCTTTTGTTGTGGTAATATGGTAGACTCTCCAGCTAGAGCTTCCTCCTAACCCATCCTGATTCAGGGATTCCATTTAGATAGGTTTCAGTGAGTAAGCAATTTCTCCAGGATAGAAGGCAGAGCATGTACCAGCCTGTGTGCTGGAGGTTAATGTACTAGGGGCATGGCAGGCACAGTGTCTTTCAGAAGAGCAGGGTGTTGGGATCTGATGCAGGAGCACTCAAGGGTAGATTCGTCGCTCTGAGGACTGCAATTGGTTCCTGGAAGTAGGCAGCCTTGAACATTTTGAAGTTGGGGGAGTCTGACGTTTATGTTGTTCCTTTTGTTTTGCTTTTGATCCCCCCCCTCCCGCCATGCATTTCAGGTTGGTCTCAAACCTCATAATTGAGGATGATCCCGAATCTCTGATCCTTTGACCTGACTGACCTGTGCTGAGATAGTGGGTGTGCAGTATCACAACCTACCCATTTGATGGGAACTGAACCCAGAGTGCAGACTGAGCCACAGTCTTTCTGGTGAACTTAGTTAGTAAGGGTCGAAGGGCAAACTACTTAGACAACTGTTAAAGAGTCTGTTTGTTCACACCATCAGACTTCTCTTTAAATTTTTAAAATTGTGTTTATGCACATGGGACATATTCCTACGCATGTACTGCCCGTGGAATATCCTGGACCGGATTACCTACAGTTGTGAGCTGTCATGTGAGTGTTGGGAAATGAACATAGGTCTTCTGGAGGAAGAGCCAATGATCTATCTCAACCAGGGAGCCATCCCTCTGCCTCCCTCTCCTTAACATCTTGCAGGACTGTTTTATACTGTCTTCTCAACACAGTCCCACAGGATAAGTACAGTAATTACTGTTTATATCACAGAAGAGAAAATAATTTCCAAATCTGCCTTAAGTGAGGCAGAGTCACCTTAGAAGACATACTTTTCCCCTTTCTTACACTTTTCATGCAAGACCCACTTTCTGTACACGAATCATATAAGGAGTTACAGTAACAATAGTTGCGCTTTTTCTGAAGACATCTAATAAATAAGGTTAGCCTTTTAGTGTTCATTGTGGCTTTGGTGCTAGGACAGTTCTTGGAGCCATATTCAAAGGAAGTGTGAACTGGAGTGAAGTTGCTGTGAAGAATGCTTCTGATGATAACCTCACTTTGAAATTACTGTTCTGCTGCTCCCAAGGAAAATTCAGCTGAATTAGCTAGCCTCTTGTAACAGAAAAACAAACAAATAAAAAAAATTAGAGCAGGAAGCATTTGCACTGAGGCTCCGGGGTCTTGAGGCTGTGGTGGGTCCCAAGTGTTTTAGTGTTTATTTGACATGAAGGTTACAGCCCCAGAGAGATGAGTTTACTACTTAGGATTCTCATTTCATTAGCAATATTTCATTAGAAATGGTCTTTGACAGTTTCCTTTTGGTGTCCGTGCATGCTGTACCTGTGACTGTGTGTGTGCCTGTGCGCACGTGAAGGCACACACAGACATTCATGCATGGCTCACATTTGTGTGGAGATGCATGTGTGTGCAGACCAGAGAAGAACTTTGAGTGTAATTCCTTAGGCACTCTCCACCTTTTAAAAATTATTTATTTGTTCTGCATACATGTGCATGCTTTGACACTGTGGTAGTCACAGCACAACTTCAGAGTCAGCTCTCTGCTAATCCTCCTTCATGGGGTCTGGGAATTGAACTCTGGTTTATCAGGCTTCTGAGGTAAGCGCCTTTAACCTGCTGAGCACTCTATCCAGCTCCCTTTCAAATCATTTTCAGGCACACCTCCCCCTGACCCAGTACTCAGCAGCTAATCTAGGATTGATTGCTGGGTGACAAGGCTCTCAGAGCTGCCTTCCTTCCTGTGGGACTACAGATCTGGGACTGACAGACACCATGACTGTTTTTGTTCAGTGTGTATTCTAGGGATCAAACTCAGGTCCTCATGCTTGAATAGCAACTCCTCACACTGAACCACTGAACCATTTTCTCAGCTCTTCCTTCAATTTTGCAGTTCTGGGACTTGAACACAAGTCCTCATGAAGTAAGTAAGTCCTTCATGAATGAGCAACACCCATAGGCACAGTAATTCTTTCATTACACCTTCCAGGTACTTGTGTAGTCAGGCACAAGGAAGAAAACACTTGCAGCAGTGGTCTTGGAAGACACAGCCATCAGTTTTCATTTTCTAAGCTGTAGATTGACATGGTAGTGCTGACTTTTTAGGGTTGTCATGAGAATTAACCAAGCCAATGTGTTGTTCCTGCCATGTAACAATCTTGTGGTAGAACTCCTTTATGTAAGGACTTGTTTTTTTATTTCACTTTATTCTCTCTGTGTGTGTGCATGTATGTGTATGTATATGTTTATGTGCTACATGTGAATATGTATGTCTATGTATTGTGTGTATGTAAATAATCTATGTTTATGCTGTATATGAAATTGTGTGTCTGCATGTTCATGATGTGTATGTATGTCTGCATTTGTGCATTATGTGTGTGTTTGTGTATGTGTGTGTGATTTGTGTGTCTCTGTATGGTTTATGTGTATGATGTGTGTATGTGCATGATGTGTGTGCTTCTGTGTGTCTGTATGGTGTGTTTATATGCATATGGTGTGTGCGGGTTGTGTGTGAGTGTGAGGTGTTTATACGGTATGTGCATACTGCATTGAGGCCACTTGTGTGTGCATGATATATATGTGGTGTGTGTGTATGGTATGGGTGTAGGACATGTATGGTATGTGGTTTTTGTATGATTTATGTGTGCACATGCAGAGATTGGGAGGAGATCCTCCCGGTACTAGTTCTCTCCTTTTACATGGGTTCCTGGAACTGAACTCGGATTTCAAGGCAAGGGATTTATTTACCTTTTGAGCCTTCTCTGGCCCTCTCTATAAGTACTTTTTAAATGGAGGGTTTACAAATTACTGTTTTGCGTTTTTTCCCCTTTATTTTTCTTATCTTTTTGTAGGGGAATTTGGTGGGGAAAATTCTGTGGCTCTCTTGTCTTTTAACTTTTCCAAACATCCATATTGTTCTTCAGATATTGCCATAGGCTGAATGGGCTTCAGGACTTGTTCCATTCGATGAGGTTTTGAGCACAGGATGTGTTTTCAATTACTCCTGTGGAAGGCTCTTCTGAATACTTTGAAGGCCCTGGGATTAAACTCTTGCTTTGATAGATTTTTTTTTTTTAATTTTTGAGGTAGATTTTGACACACACCAATCTCCTTTACCTGGAAGATTCTGTGATGTCTACATAGTTTTCTATTTCTTTCTTTCTTTTTTTTATTTTATTTTATTTATTTTTTTATTAACTTGAGTATTTCTTATTTACATTTCGAGTGTTATTCCCTTTCCCAGTTTACGGGCCAACATCCTCCTAACCTCTCCCCCTCCCCTTCTTTATGGGTGTTCCACTCACCATCCTCCCCCCATTGCCGCCCTCCCCCCAACAATCACATTCACTGGGGGTTCAGTCTTAGCAGGACCGAGGGCTTCCCCTTACACTGGTGATCTTACTAGGATATTCACTGCTACCTATGAGGTCAGAGTCCAGGGTCAGTCCATGTATAGTCTTTAGGTAGTGGCTTAGTCCCTGGAAGCTCTGGTTGCTTGGCATTTTTGTTCATATGGGGTCTCGAGCCCCTTCAAGCTCTTCCAGTTCTTTCTCTGATTCCTTCAACGGGCATCCTGTTTTCAGTTCAGTGCTTTGCTGCTGGCATTCGCCTTTGTATTTGCTGTATTCTGGCTGTGTCTCTCAGAAGAGATCTACATCCGGCTCCTGTCTGCCTGCACTTCTTTGCTTCATCCATCTTGTCTAATTGGGTGGCTGTATATGTATGGGCCACATGTGGGGCAGGCTCTACATAGTTTTCTTACATCTGGTATAGTAATGTTAATATTAGGCACTGGAAATGACATCAGAGGAATAATATCTTTACAGTGTGAAATGTTTCTGCTCTCTTCATTCCCTCCAGGATGGTCACATTGGGTATGACAGAGTGTTCTACCTGGCATGCAAGAATGGCATGGTGCAACTGCATTGAAAAAAATGAATAAAGTGTTTGTTCATTTAGTTAATCTGAGATTTCTTAAACTGTCACTTCATAGAACAAAGGGGTTATGACCGGAAGATCTGAGTAATGATGGGTACCGTTTTTTTTTTTTTGTTTTGTTTTTTGTTTTTTTGTTTGTGTTGTTGTTGTTGTTGTTTCTTTGTTGCTCTGTGTGTTTTTGGTGTCAGGGGAAGGCTGTTGTGTTCTCACTGGGGAGGAGGGTGTTATCTAGAATTGAAGTAGATAGTATGTTGAAGGTTTTTGTTGATGAGGAATTTCATTTGGGTTGGAAGGACCACAGGAATGAGAACTGAGTATGAGTGGTAGGAGAGCTTTCCTTAGTCTGGGCTGCATCCTGGGAGAAGGATGGGAGCATGGAGGTTGCTTCAGAAAAGGATGGAAACATTGTATCTGTAGTCAGGAAGCAGAGAAAGATGGGTGTTGTTTCTAAGCTTCCTTTTTTCTTTGTATGCAATGCAAGCCTGAGCCCAGGGAATGGTGATGTCTATATTTAGGGTGGGTCTTCCCTTCTTAATTAATCTAATCAAGATACTTTATCAGAGACATGCCTGGTGACTATTTTCTGGATGGTTGTAGATACCGTCAGATTGACAGCTAATAGTATGCATCACAGCTGGTCCCTGCACGCTTTAACATGGAATGGTGGGTGTTGAGTTGGTGCAGAGGTGACAGTTGTTGATCAAGAACTTTGGATTTAGCTGGACTTTTTAATTTATGGAGCTAGAGCCCACAGAAAGTGTATGTGTGTAATTTACCACATGTCAGTGAAGACAGAGAGGATAGAGAATAACTAGATATATGAAAATGGGTTGAACAAAACTGCTTAGGTGTCCTTGAAGACTACATATGAAGGAGGATACACTACGCCATCGTGAAAGCATTAGGCATACTCTTGACTCTGCAGTACCGGGGTGAATTTGGAACATCCCAAGCACATCAGTGTCCCCATGGAAATGGGGAAAAAAATAACATACAATGTGGTGGTTGGTGTTCACACCAAACATCAGAGGCCAGAATCAGTGGCCTTACACCTCCAGAGAATGTGTCCTTAAGGAAGACTGAGCATTGAACTTTGTCCCCCAGGAAGGAATTACCTCATTTCTTATTTTGTTATCATTTTGGTAAGGCTGGATAGACAAATCCCTTGTTGTAAAGATGACATTCTGCTGGTTGATGTTTTACCCTTGTTGGATGGTATGTTTGAGAAGCCTTCTGGTTTTCTGTCTGAACAGGAAACTGGAGACCTTGCAGCTGGGCAACTCTGACCTGATCCTCTTTGCACTGCTCCCCACCCTGTGGCGAGCTCCTCTCCTAGCTGGCACTCTCTCTTTCTCTTTGGGGAAGTTGGGAGGCCATGACTCTTGTACAGATTTTGGCAGTGCAGCTGAGGGGTTACCTTCAGAACCTGTGTGGAGGACACTTGGAAAACTTGAATCTGGGAATGTGAGGGAAAAGAGTTTTGGAAAAGAGTCAGACAGAAGGTGTCTCTATAGAGGGGCTCTTCAGGGCCTATGATGTGGCCTCTTAGCGATTCTGTGTGGAAGTCTGTAGCCCTGACAAGTGGTTCATGTGTGGCAGATTTCAAGCAGGTCAACTCTTCCGGAATGTACTTTGGGATCATAAAGTGTATTAAAAGGAAGTTTTTGTTGTTTTCTCCTCCGTTATTTGCCTGTTTTAGTGGAGATGAGGAAATGAAAAACTTGCCATCTGAAGTGAGTGCTTCGCCGAAAGGTGACACAGAAATGACATAGAACAAGTAAGGCACTGCATGTGCACATCTCCAGGTTAAAAACTCTCCCATCACAGCCTCCTCACTTCTTCCCAGACCTCCTCCCCACTGATTTCTGATCTCCACATGTAGACAGCCCTTATCATAGGGAATTTCTCTAAATTTAGAACCTTGTTTCTCCCTTATCTTGTGATATTGATTGTGGCCATCGTATCAGGAGCCTCCACAGTTGGTTATTTAAGGATGGGATTATTAGTTCGGCTTTTCATCTCCTACTTGAACTTTCTTGTGACTGAAATAAAGCTTTGGCAGCCTCTGGCCCTACCCTGACTGATGATGGATGACGCATGTTCTGCGTGTACCTGAGTTGGAAACTTAGAGGTTTTGACCTTTCTGGGGAGGATCAATTCCCGCTGATGACATAATTGAGGACTACAGCTGCAACAAATGTAGAATGTGGGGACTGAATTCATGAACTTTTTTTTAAAAACAAGGAAGGTAAGCAGACTCTTCCATTTAGAGAATACAGAGGAGCTACAGAGTTTTTTTTTTCTTGAAACCACATTAATATCTGCATTTGTTTGTCTTATTACCCAAACCTCAAAGCTGTACTTTAGCATTATGTGTCAGAAAGGTAAAAGTGACATTTGAGATGTTCTAGAACAAGACAGAAAAGAACAGAAGGACACATTCATTCCTTGTATTCAGTTTTGAGGTTCTTGGTGTGTCAGTTTGTCTTGTTTAGCAAAATGAAGAGGTAATGATACCAATAAGTGATTTCTTTTCCTTCTTGTCATCCACCTTCTTTATAAAGCGAGTATTTGTAAGAGAAATGTCTCCCTAGTTCCCTATTAAATTATAAAACATATATGATCTAGTGAGAGAAGCCAACTACAGCGTCTAAGACAGTGGAGCATCCCTTAACTAATTCTTTGGTGGAAGAAGGTGGTAATGGCAGAAAAGGTCCCTTTGAAACTCAGTAAACAAAATATCATGGAGTAATTCTACAGTCACCCTGGTGTTAATTCAGACTCCAACTCTCATCTAGGTCTGCTTTGGCTCCCACAGTGTTTATCTTCATTCACTGGCTGCCACTGTGATGCTACCCGACCCCCACTCTGATGTCCTGGACACTCTCCTTTTTCTGTGGCCTCTGCCACCATGCCTGTCCCCAGTCACTCTCCCAAAATTCCACTCCTCCTGTTTTCCTCTCCTATAATTCAGGCTCTTGGGGCATAGTTTTTTGGCTCTGTCCTGACTGCAGCATGAAACATAATGTGGTTTAGCGGGTACCCAACCCCAATGAATTAATATTCAGATGGTTTAGTGAGTGGAGGCCAAAGCCAAACCAGACAACCAACAGGAGCCAAATATATACTGGAAAACCAACAAAGTGGGTGCTGAAGGATGGAAGGGTTTCCACAGGGAATCACAGTCCTCGACCCCCAGGAGGCAGTGCTTGCTGGTTAGGATTTTCTTGCTGCAGGGAAATATGAACACAGCATCAAAGCACTTAGTAGGAGTGGGGACCCTTAAACACTGTGTGGAGGGCTTAGTGGAGCTGAGCCAGGGAAGGGAGATTGGGTCAGAGCAGGTGTCCTGGCATGGCTTGTTTGGTAGAGTTCAGGTGACTGTCTATTGCAGGGTATGAGCTGTTGGTTCTGGCTGGCTTCCACCATTAATCATTGCCCGACCTTAAGCAAGCCCCTGGGTCTCTTTCTTCATCTGCAATGTGACAAGATAACTCGTGTTGTAAAGAGATTGTAGAGGAAAGGGTGTTTGGCTGTGAGATCAGTAAGGATGCCTTTTGATCAGCTGCTTCCTGACTGAGTGTTGCCTGCAGTAGGCAATGGGTAGATACATAGATGGATGGATGCATGTCATGCTGGATGCATGGATGTTGGATGCATGGATGGATGGATGGATGCATAGCTGGCTGGCTGTATGCATGCTGGCTGGATGCATAGATGGATGGATGGATGCATAGATGGATGGATGCATTGCTTGCTGGGTGCCTGCTAGATAGATGCATAAATGGATGGATGCATGGATGGTTGAATGCACAGATGGATGGATGCATAGATGGATGGATGCATGGGTGGGTGCATGCATGGATGCTAATATGATATATTGATGTGAAAGCTGTTGAGACACAAAATAAACACTGAGGGTACAGGAATGAGCAAGTCAATTTTGTTCCTTGTCCAGAACTCTCAAAAGAGTTTGGACTGGAGAAGCTTACAACCTTAACACTTTTAAATACAGTGTTTTAATGTTATTTGTTGAGAATTTCATACATTGATACAGTATATTTCAGTATATCCACTTCACCCCCTATATTTGTTCTAAGAATCCCTTGAATACAGTGAAGCCTACTCATGGGTGAGGGGCCACCACTGCAGCATGGTCCACTCACTAGGGACCACACCCCTAAAGAAAACCCTCCCCTAGCAGTTCTCAACTGTCAGAATCTTCTCAGCTGCAGGCAGGGGCTTCAGTGCCCTACCACATCCGTGCTGGAATCTTGAGTGGTTTGCTCTTCTGCTGGACACCAACTGCACTGAGTTTGGGAGTTCAACGACCATATCATGAGCACATGTCATTGTTTTGACCCAATTCCTTCCGACCTTTGGCTCTTAAACTCTTTCCACCTCTTTTCTTTCCAATATTCCCTGAGCGTTGAGGGAACTTGATATGGTGGGAGCATCTGTGGCTGAGCTCTCCACAGAGAGTTCGGACTAGTTATGAATGTGTATTAACTACCATCCACTGTATGAAGATCCTCCCCCAATGACCACCGAGAGCTGTGTTAATCTATGAGCTTGTAACTGATATAGTTTGATATTATATATCCATTTAAGAAAATAGTAGTTATGGTTCACTCCCCGGGTTTATTAGCCTCTCCACCATGGTTTCTTGACCAGATTTACAATGTCAGGCAAAAGTTTCCTCTTGTAGTGCAGACCTTCAATCCACCCAGAAAGTGATTGGTGATCCTCACAACATTCCTGCCATTCATGGCACACCCATGAGGACATCCTGCCAGGGCTTTTGTTATATAGCCCTGAGTAGTCCCAGTAGAGTCAGAATAGTCTGCATCGCATCTTCTAGCATCATAAAGGGTAGATAGCAGGGGTGGAAGCTTCCTGCTAAGTACTGTGCAGGCAGGTCTGTGTGATTTCTTCAAGTTCTTTGACCTACTTGTGTGGTGTCATCAGCTATAGGATCTTACCATCACATTCTGATGGGTAGCCCTGAGCAATGAGAATTGACAACTCTGGTATCATCACTGTGACATCCTCGACAAACAACTTGAGAGTGAGGTGTCCTACATCTGGCTCTGGCCTTTTTGAGAACTTGTAGCCAATGGAAGGAGAATTTCCCACCTTATAAGTCAATTCCCTTTAAACGTTCATTGTAAGTTGGCAAGTAGCTTTTCATATGGCTTTTGTACTTTAATGTTCATGGATGTTTTACCTACTTGTATGTCTGTGTGAGGCTGTCAGAAGTCCTGGAACTGAAGTTACAAGTGGGGTGAGTTACCATGGGTGAGTAGGTGCTGAGAATTGAACCCAGGACCTCTGGAAGAGCAGCCTGTGCCCTTAACTGTCCATCTCTCTGGCCCTTCATATGGCTTTTTCAAATATCCTTAGTGTTAGTTAGTTGTTCTTCATCCTCTTCTCTGCAATCCTAAAGATTTTAAACCAGTGTTTCATTTATGCATTATTTAACTATTGTTCTAAATTGGTAGAAAAGATTTAAAAAAATAACACATGGTTTACAAAATTATATTTGTAATTTGAAGATGGGATTCTAAAGGAGATTATGTTCAAAACCAACATGGGGAAATCCTAAAAAGGATCTGGCCTCTGCCCCCTTGTTGGAATACCTTACCTGTGTTCTGATTTTCTTCTTTTGTTTATTTCTTTGTTTAAGGGTGTCTGCAATTCCTTTTTGTCCACAGCTGAACACTCTCCAGGTCGTTCTGGCATCTACGAATGTGATTCCTATGCCCTCTTTCTCTATTCTGCCAATGGTCTTCAGTTTTTGGAACTCCCCCCAAAGAATCCTACAGTGTCCAGCTGCAGCTTCCTGCTAAGGTGTACTTCTGCCAAGGGGAAGCAGATGACCTGAAGAGAAAAGCCCTGTATTTTAGCCTGACCAACAGTGAGCATCGGTGAAGAATCTCTACCAGAGAGTAATGTGGAGTGTGTGACTGTGCTATGCACTGGAAGGACATTTAGGAGGGACACTATCTCTAGTGGCCAGAAACCATTTGATAATAAGTGGCTTTGGTGGCTTCTAAGAAAGGCGCTGGTTCAAAACCAAGAGCTAAGCTGGACCTCTGGAGCTTCAGGCTCTCCAAGATGTAAAAGATTTTTTCTTTTTCCTGCACTATCTGTCAGGCATAGAAACCAGAACCAGCAGTGATTATATGTTTTTGCAGAACTACTGGGGCTTGCTGTGAAAAACATTGTTCTTGGGGCTACACAAAAATATCCAGTCATAACTAACTGCCTCAGTGGAAGCTTTTCAGGTTAATGATTTCTGGAGAGGAGGCATCATGATTCAGTCTTTCAAACAGGTATTGTTAAGGATTAAATTATGAGTACTATAATGGGGGAGAGGTAGATGAGGCTTTTAGTCGTCTCAGGTTTCTCCTGGCATCATCACCTGAAATCATGCTGATTGGTTTACCCACAGCGTTGCCAGAGACAAATCCATTTCTTAGTCTCCCCAGTGGGTTATTCTGCTAGTGCTCCAGTAGGCTATTCTGCAGGTGTCTGTCCAGTTGGTGCTCCTATGAGACTATTGACTTCAGGTGGGTCTTTTGTCTTTGTATTCTGCAATACCAGCTTAGCCCATAGGAGTTACTTTGTGGCTTCCCATAGTTGCTTCTCAGTCAAACTAAAACTAGATCGTGGGCAGATAGAGTGACAGAGCAAAAATTTGCTGATCACTTTATCTGCAGAGCATTGTGATAAAACACTTGCAGATATTATCTTCATTAAAACTCTCTCAACTTATATGCGGTAAGTATAACTACCTTCCCAGTTTTACAAATAGTCTTCCCGAAATTATGAAAGGTGCTTATGTCAGAGTTAAATGGCCGAGCCATAGTCAATACAGCTCTGAAGTATGGATACAAGGGTGATCTCTTATGCAGAGTAGATAGGGTGTTTCTTACTTGGATTTCATGTTACCTGGTTGTTTGTATTTTGGTTCATTTTAACAGTCACTCAGGGTTAAAGCTCATTCTGCCACTCTCCCGCAATTTTGATATTTCTGGAAAGCATCAAAGGAGACAGTGAAGAACCGAAGTGAACGGATGACAGTGTTTGTGTGTGTTTGTGTGTGTGTGTGTGTGTGTGTGTGTGTATGTGTGTGTGTGTGTGCACGCGCGTGCATGCATGCACATGCATATGTGTGAGCACACGTATGAAGGCCTTTATGGCTCTAGTAGGGAAACACAACTTTCTCCTCACATGCTTTTGGCACACACACACAGGCACAGACATACGGGCACACACATGCACATGCACAGCAGCTTCTTATGGCTATGCAGGTACCAATTCTCATTCTAATACTCTGTGATTCTTGGTCCTTCCCAGATGCTGTTGTTGTCCAGATGATCTGTCTTTAAAAATCATAGTATTTCAAGCACTCAGCCCTATTTCCAAGGGCTCTACATACAAGTGTCCCCTCCTGTTCTGTGATCCGTACAGGGTCTTGGTCTCCATCTCACACGCTGTGTAGTCTAGACTCTAGAACAGACTTAGCAATTGGCCTCTATCCTTTCTCCTCTAACCCCTTACCCTCTAGCTTAAAGACTCTCTCTCCCCAGGTTGTACCTAGAGCCCCTTGGAAGGAGGGCTGAGTGCTTGAAATACTACGATTTTTAAGACACAGGCGTGTGCCAGACAGGAGCAGCATGAGACATGACCAGAGTGATTGACAGATTTGGTGTGCCTCACGCTTAATAAAATGAGACAAACTACAGACAATGGAATAACATAAAATGCAAGTCAGAATTATCCTACCACTACTCTGAGTGACAACTCTGCTACCTCCCCTTTCATCATGGGCTTTGCCTCCCATTCAGTGTTTCCATACTTAACACTGTCTCCTAGGCTTCTTTCCTCCAGATTCTGTCAGTATCGTTGTCTTAAGAGTTGAAACATTGCATCACACATGCCCAGCATTGAGGACAACATTTGTAAACAAAGTAGCTCAGGATCATGGTCCTAGCTCCCTCTGGATGCTTTGCTGTACCCCTTCAAGGAGAAGAACATTTTCCTAGTCCTGGAATTTCTTCCTCCAACAGAGGTCATACATTATTCATGTTTGCAGGCCTCTTCTGAAACATATGCATATTCAGATAGAGAAGAGAGTAGTTCCCGGGAAAGGATTAGTCACAGGCAGGCCAGCATGGTTGTTCTGTTTTGTGATACAGTTTTTCTTTCTAGGAGACAAATTCTATCTGTGAGCATTCAAAATGACCTCAGTGTGGAGGGTAAATTAACTGTTTAGATTCCCACCAGTCACTGTGGCAAACGCCAGGATATTGATTTATGTCTCATTAGAAGGCATTTATTTAGCTCCACGCTTGCATGGTTTGTATTTTCCTACTCTTTGAAGCTTTGAAGCTTTGAAGCTGTCCACTTCCAAACTCAAGAGGTTTCCCAGCTGCAATACCCCTGCTGTGGGATGGGCTGGGGCTCCAGGGTCTCTTCTTACTGATTGGTTTCAGTTTTTAAAATTACATTACTGTGTGGGAGTTGGGTGTTGGAGGCAGCTGGTGGGGAGGTGTCTGGGTCGGAATTCAGTTTGTCAGAGTTTGTGCTCTCCCACTACCACGTGGATTCTGGGTACAGCTTTCAGCTTTTGTAGATAAGTGGCTTTCCCTGCTGAGTCATTTTATCAGCCTGGAGTTTTGTCTTCTGTGTTATGTTTTATTTGCAACCCTAATTTCTATAAGCACCAACTGAGGGCAAGAGTTGAAGCTCTGCTGGCAGAACACTTGCCTTGCGGACACAAAGCCCAGAATTTTGACCTTGGTACCACACAAACAGGGTTTAGTATCACAGCTGGTATCCCAGTGTTTGGGAGGTGCAGGCAGGAGGAATAGAAGCTCAAGGTTATCCTCAGCTACATGCAACTGTGTCTCAAAAAAATGAAAAGAAACCTTAGCAATTGAATATAGCAAATCACAGAAGGGACAAACACTGACCTGACTTGGGGAGGAGAGGGTTTATTTGGTTTACTGTCCTGGGTCACACAGTGCATTAGGGGAGCCAAGGCAGGAACTAAAGCAAGACAGGAACCTAGAAGGAGGCAGGAACTGGAGCAGAAGCCATGGAGGAACATTATTATTGGCTTGGTTCCTCTGTGTTACTCAGCCTGATTTCTTACACAACCAGAGATGGTACCCTAGGGTGGTATCACCCATAGTGAACTGCTCTTCCTCCCACCAATCATTAACCAAGAAAACGCCCCTCCCCCCAGACTTGCCTTCAGGCCTGTGTGATTGAGGCAGTCTCTTCTCAGGTCTGCATCAGGGTGACAAAATCCAGCCAGTACAGCAGAGTATCATGAATACACTTGGGTAGAGGTAGTGGCTAATGGACAGTGCACAGAATGAGAGAGAGAAAGAGAACTTAAGAAAACCTCAACTCTCTTCATTATGGCAGTAGAGACCTAGACTAGAATGATGAATACTTGGCCCAGTGAACAAAGATCTCGTTATATGATTCAGTGGATCTTAATACTTCTTTTTAGCCATTCCCTCTTACTCTTGATTGTTGACTTTTGAGGAAATTATATGGTCTGGGAGAATTTGAGCTTTGGTATTTCATGCAAACACAGGATTGATATCATTGGCTAGGTCCCGCTTTCCAGAGTCTTTTTTTTTTCTCCATCTTTATTAAATTGGTTATTTTTTATTTACATTTCAACTGTTATTCCCTTTCCTGGTTTCCAGGCCAACATCCCCCTAACATCTTTCCCCTCCCATTCTATATGGGTGTTCCCCTCCCCATCCTCCCCAATTACCACCCTCCCCCCAACAATCAATCACGTTCACTGGAGGTTCAGTCTTGGCAGGATGAAGGCATTCCCCTTCCACTGGTGCCCTTACTAGGCTACTCATTGTTACCTATTCAGTTGGAGCCCAGGGTCAGTTTTTGGGTAGTGACTTAGTCACCTGACTCTGGTTGATTGGCATTTTTGTTCATATGGGGTCTCAAGCCCCTTCAAGCTCTTTCAGTCCTTTCTCTGATTCCTTCAATGGGGAGGTCCCGTTCTCGGTTCAGTGGTTTGCTGCTGGCATTCACCTATGTATTTGCCATATTCTGGCTGAGTCTCTCAGGAGAGATCTACATCCAGTTCCTGTCAGCCTGCACTTCTTTGTTTCATCCATCTTATCTAGTTCGGTGGGTGTATATATATGGGCCACATGTGGGGCAGGCTCTGAATGGGCGTTCCTTCAGCCTTCCAGAGCCTTCCTAACCCAGGCTTTCTCTTAGGGTTAGGAGTCATCTTCACAGCAAGCGCACCATTGACACTGAGATAGTAGGTGACTGAGCTGGCAAGAGTAGTGCCACATCCCAGCAGAAGATCTTGAGTTTCAGGATAGCTGGGACTATCTGGTGAGACTCCTCTGAGAAAAGAGATTCTTGGGAACTAAGAGGGGTTCATGGTCTACTCTACAGAGAAAATGAAGATCTGTTCCCAAATACTGAGCCTCATTTTGACTAATACATTTGTATCTCACCCACGTTGAACTTTTGCTCAAAAATTGCTTTAGACTTGGTCATTAAAAAGTACTGATAGATCTATCATCCTCTGTCATTAATACATTAGTCCATGTGAATCACAGTACACAGAGATGTTTGGAAGACAAAGTTTCTTGTTAGCATGAAATTCTTGCCCTGGCTTTGTCAACTTATGGCTGCATGATCTGAAGATTAGCTAACCTCTCAAAACCAACTTTTTCCTCACTAAGATCTAGCACAGCTACCACCCCTATCTTGCAGAGCCCAGTGAAGACTGATAAGCACTGGTATAGGCACGGCTTGTAGAAATCAGTACTATTTAAGTGTTTTAGGAATTGTAAGCTTAAGTAAGCTTGAGTCCGATTTAAGTTTTCATTCACGTAGAGAAAGCATAAAATATTCTTGCATTCCATGTTTGCTCTCAAGACAGCCAGGTTTTAACAGAATATTTGATTTGGGCTTCTGGAGCAGACATATAACCTGATGACTTAGTGTTCTATACACAATGCCAGACAAAAGGCAGCTCATAACAAAGTTCCTGTATGGTATTTATCTCAGTTACTTAGAAGCTTTGCTTCTATTTGACATAGCAGGCAAAGTTTGACTTTGATCGTTAAAGTCTTTTGAATTCTAAATAAATTCTGAAAGAGGATGAAGGGACTGGTTATAATCCCCTCTTTCCTCTGTTCTTAGACTAAGGAACCTGGGGATTCCTGGGGTGTGGGCTTTTCACATCAGCAGCAGGCTGGCCCTGGACAATGTCTGTCCAGCTATGGTCAGAGGTGACCATTCCACAGTCTGCTCCTCAGTGCTGGAGCACTCCTTCAACCATGCTGCAGCCCTGGAGATCTGTACTGAGGACAGTTTCAATTATTACAATGATAATGGAGAGGATGTAGACTACCCACCAATTGAACCAGGGGAGGCCCTGGAAGGCCACAGCAGAATGGATGTATTGATGTGTCTTTCAAATCGAAGGCTAATCTGAGCTGTGTGGATGTTGGCACCATGTCTCCAGATTCTGATCACGCTTCTCCTTTGCCACACCCAGCTCCTGGTAACTGGCCATCCTATCTGGAAACAGAATCGGCTTCTTTGGTCCGTCAAATCAAACAGGGGCCACCTGTGGGAGAGGTAGAGGCCTTGGATTTCAAGGACCCAGTATTGCTTTTGGATCCAATGGGCACCAGAACCCCAGCTCCTCCACAGGCAGATGCATCTTTTTTAACTCCAGGCAGGAAAGACTTAGGAACAGAAACACCCAGTTCTATCCAGTGCCTTCAGAGCCAGATGTTCCCGTCGCTCCTTTGGAAGGAGAAATCCTTCCTAATTACCCCGAGTCTAGTCACATGCCACCCCTGAGTGGAGGGAGGTATGTGGTAGGACTGGAGGACCACGTGAGTTCTAAAGCTCAAGGCAAGTGCATTCAAAAACTGGGCATTTGAGGTTTTGTTTAAAGAAAATATAGCAGAGTTGACAAACTAGACATGGTCATTCCCCTGGGCCCATCTCTGTACCAGGCAGGCTGGGACAGGCTGTGGCAGGCTAGGGAAGGCTAGGGCAGGCTGGGGCAGGCTAGGGCAGGCTAGGGCAGGCTAGCGCTTGCTGGGGCAGGCTGGGACAGGCTGAGACAGAAAGATTGTCTAGGTTCAAGAGTGGCCTGGGCCATATAGAGAATTCTAGGCCAGCCTGGATTATATAGCCAGCTCTCCTCCCAAGTGTAATGAAAAATTTTGGTTTGCAAGTTCAGGGAGGTGAGCCATGTTGAGGCTTCATAGGCATGGCAGGATGGAGGGTACAGCCATTTAGCTTTGACTGTGGTAGTTAGCTGTGCAGGCTTAGGCAAACATGCTGAAGAGCCTTAGGGAGAGAACATGGTATAGACACCTGTGTCTGCTATTAGTTCTGGTTCTTGTCCCCACAGCTGTGGCCTTCACCTCCCCTGAACCACCTTATCCTGGTTCTGTGACTCACTAGCACTAAAGGTAGCAGGAAGAAGGCAGGGGAATGCCCAGAGGGAACAGCTTTTCATCCACCCTGATGGACTGGGAAACTGGACCTAGATTCATCCTCCCCCACACCTATCTCAATGATCTCTGCCAGGAGGAAGTGGTCACACCTCTCTCCACAGCATTTCAACTTCACAGTTTTTCTGTCAGTGTTTTGACAAAAACGTTAACCTAGCAAACAGGACCTTCTGGTGCTGCTGGGACATTTTCTGCAGGTTCAGGAGTTGTTTGTAGAAATAGTTCAGGAGGGAAGAAAACACTGCGTTTAACAGAGTATAGAGTAATAGTTAGGGTAGGAGCGTTGTTGTCAAATTTGAATTTTGACCATGCTAAGGCAACTTATTTCACCCCCGAGTCTCTGATTTTCATTTATAAACATATTGCCAGGATTTGTTGTTAGTATATATTATGTTTTGAGTGCCTGCATTAGTCGGTTCCTTAGAAGACAATTACGGCCATCGTTACTAATCTTTTTTTTTTTTTTTTATTAACTTGAGTATTTCTTATATACATTTCGAGTGTTATTCCCTTTCCCGGTATCCGGGCAAACATCCCCCTCCCCCCTCCCCTTCCTTATGGGTGTTCCCCTCCCAACCCTCCCCCCATTGCCGCCCTCTCCCCACCAGTCTAGTTCACTGGGGGTTCAGTCTTAGCAGGACCCAGGGCTTCCCCTTCCACTGGTGCTCTTACCAGGATATGCATTGCTTCCTACGAGGTCAGAGTCCAGAGTCATTCCATGTATAGTCTTTGGGTAGTGGCTTAGTCCCTGGAAGCTCTGGTTGCTTGGCATTGTTGTACATATGGGGTCTCGAGCCCCTTCAAGTTCTTCCAGTTCTTTCTCTGATTCCTTCAACGGGGGTCCTATTCTCAGTTCAGTGGTTTGCTGCTGGCATTCGCCTCTGTATTTGCTGTATTCTGGCTGTGTCTCTCAGGAGCGATCTACATCTGGCTCCTGTCGGTCTGCACTTCTTTGCTTCATCCATCTTGTCTAATTGGGTGGCTATATATGTATGGGCCACATGTGGGGCAGACTCTGAATGGGTGTTCCTTCAGTCTCTGTTTTAAACTTTGCCTCTCCCTTCCCTGCCAAGGGTATTCTTGTTCCCCTTTTAAAGAAGGAGTGAAGCATTAACATTTTGATCATCCGTCTTGAGTTTCATTTGTTCTAGGCATCTAGGGTAATTCAAGCATTTGGGCTAATAGCCACTTATCAATGAGTGCATACCATGTATGTCTTTCTGTGATTGGGTTAGCTCACACAGGATGATGTTTTCCAGTTCCAACCATTTGCCTACGAATTTCATAAACTCGTTGTTTTTGATAGCTGAGTAATATTCCATTGTGTAGATGTACCACATTTTCTGTATCCATTCCTCTGTTGAAGGGCATCTGGGTTCTTTCCAGCTTCTGGTTATTATAAAGGCTGCGATGAACATAGTGGAGCACGTGTCTTTTTTATATGTTGGGGCATCTTTTGGGTATATGCCCAAGAGAGGTATAACTGGAGCCTCAGCCAGTTCAATGTCCAACTTTCTGAGGATTCTCCAGACTGATTTCCAGAATGGTTGTACCAGTTTGCAATCCCACCAACAATGGAGGAGTGTTCCTCTTTCTCCACATCCTCGCCAGCATCTGTTGTCACCTGAGTTTTTGATCTTAGCCATTCTCACTGGTGTGAGGTGAAATCTCAGGGTTGTTTTGATTTGCATTTCCCTTATGACTAAAGATGTTAAACATTTCTTTAGGTGTTTCTCAGCCATTCGGCATTCCTCAGCTGTGAATTCTTTGTTTAGCTCTGAACCCCATTTTTTAATAGGGTTATTTGTTTCCCTGCGGTCTAACTTCTTGAGTTCTTTGTATATTTTGGATATAAGGCCTCTATCTGTTGTAGGATTGGTAAAGATCTTTTCCCAATCTGTTGGTTGCCGTTTTGTCCTAACCACAGTGTCCTTTGCCTTACAGAAGCTTTGCAGTTTTATGAGATCCCATTTGTCGATTCTTGATCTTAGAGCGTAAGCCATTGGTGTTTTGTTTAGGAAATTTTTTCCAGTGCCCATGTGTTCCAGATGCTTCCCTAGTTTTTCTTCTATTAGTTTGAGTGTGTCTGGTTTGATGTGGAGGTCCTTGATCCACTTGGACTTAAGCTTTGTACAGGGTGATAAGCATGGATCGATCTGCATTTTTCTACATGTTGACCTCAAGTTGAACCAGCACCATTTGCTGAAAATGCTATCTTTTTTCCATTTGATGGTTTTGGCTCCTTTGTCAAAAATCAAGTGACCATAGGTGTGTGGGTTCATTTCTGGGTCTTCAATTCTATTCCATTGGTCTATCTGTCTGTCTCTGTACCAATACCATGCAGTTTTTATCACTATTGCTCTGTAATATTGCTTGAGTTCAGGGATAGTGATTCCCCCTGAAGTCCTTTTATTGTTGAGGATAGCTTTAGCTATCCTGGATTTTTTGTTATTCCAGATGAATTTGCAAATTGTTCTGTCTAACTCTTTGAAGAATTGGATTGGTATTTTGATGGGGATGGCATTGAATCTGTAGATCGCTTTTGGTAAAATGGCCATTTTTACTATATTAATCCTGCCAATCCATGAGCATGGGAGATCTTTCCATCTTCTGAGGTCTTCTTCAATTTCCTTCTTCAGTGTCTTGAAGTTCTTATTGTACAGATCTTTTACTTGCTTTGTTAAAGTCACACCGAGGTACTTTATATTATTTGGGTCTATTATGAAGGGTGTCGTTTCCCTAATTTCTTTCTCGGCTTGTTTCTCTTTTGTGTAGAGGAAGGCTACTGATTTATTTGAGTTAATTTTATACCCAGCCACTTTGCTGAAGTTGTTTATCAGCTTTAGTAGTTCTCTGGTGGAACTTTTGGGATCACTTATATATACTATCATATCATCTGCAAACAGTGATATTTTGACTTCTTCTTTTCCGATCTGTATCCCCTTGACCTCCTTTTGTTGTCTGATTGCTCTGGCTAGAACTTCAAGAACTATATTGAATAAGTAGGGAGAGAGTGGGAAGCCTTGTCTAGTCCCTGATATTAGTGGGATTGCTTCAAGTTTCTCTCCATTTAGTTTAATGTTAGCAACTGGTTTGCTGTATATGGCTTTTACTATGTTCAGGTATGTTCCTTGAATTCCTATTCTTTCCAGGACTTTTATCATGAAGGGGTGTTGAATTTTGTCAAATGCTTTCTCAGCATCTAATGAAATGATCATGTGGTTTTGTTCTTTCAGTTTGTTTATATAATGGACCACGTTGATGGTTTTCCGTATATTAAACCATCCCTGCATGCCTGGGATGAAGCCTACTTGGTCATGGTGGATGATTGTTTTGTTGTGCTCTTGGATTCGGTTTGCCAGAATTTTGTTGAGTATTTTTGCGTCGATATTCATAAGGGAAATTGGTCTGAAGTTCTCTTTCTTTGTTGTGTCTTTGTGTGGTTTAGGTATAAGAGTAATTGTGGCTTCGTAGAAGGTATTCGGTAGTGATCCATCTGTTTCAATTTTGTGGAATAGTTTGGATAATATTGGTATGAGGTCTTGTATGAAGGTTTTATAGAATTCTGCACTAAACCCGTCTGGACCTGGGCTCTTTTTGGTTGGGAGACCTTTAATGACTGCTTCTATTTCCTTAGGAGTTATGGGGTTGTTTAACTGGTTTATCTGTTCCTGATTTAACTTCGGTACCTGGTATCTGTCTAGGAAATTGTCCATTTCCTGTAGATTTTCAAGTTTTGTTGAATATAGGTTTCTATAGTAAGATCTGATGATTTTTTGAATTTCCTCTGAATCTGTAGTTATGTCTCCCTTTTCATTTCTGATTTTGTTAATTTGGACACTCTCTCTGTGTCCTCTCGTTAGTCTGGCTAAGGGTTTATCTATCTTGTTGATTTTCTCAAAGAACCAACTTTTGGTTCTGTTGATTCTTTCTATGGTCCTTTTTGTTTCTACTTGGTTGATTTCAGCTCTGAGTTTGATTATTTCCTGCCTTCTACTCCTCCTGGGTGTATTTGCTTCTTTTTGCTCTAGAGCTTTTAGGTGTGCTGTCAAGCTGCTGACATATGCTCTTTCCTGTTTCTTTCTGCAGGCACTCAGCGCTATGAGTTTTCCTCTTAGCACAGCTTTCATTGTGTCCCATAAGTTTGAGTATGTTGTACCTTCATTTTCATTAAATTCTAAAAAGTTTTTAATTTCTTTCTTTATTTCTTCCTTGACCAGGTTATCATTGAGTAGAGCATTGTTCAATTTCCAAGTATATGTGGGCATTCTTCCTTGATTGTTATTGAAGACCAGTTTTAGGCCGTGGTGGTCCGATAGCACGCATGGGATTATTTCTATCTTTCTGTACCTGTTGAGGCCCGTTTTTTGACCAATTATATGGTCAAGTTTGGAGAAAGTACCTTGAGGAGCTGAGAAGAAGGTATATCCTTTTGCTTTAGGATAGAATGTTCTATAAATATCCGTTAAGTCCATTTGGCTCATGACTTCTCTTAGTCTGTCTACATCTCTGTTTAATTTCTGTTTCCATGATCTGTCCATTGATGAGAGTGGGGTGTTGAAATCTCCCACTATTATTGTGTGAGGTGCAATGTGTGTTTTGAGCTTTAGTAAGGTTTCTTTTACATATGTAGGTGCCCTTGTATTTGGGGCATAGATATTTAGGATTGAGAGTTCATCTTGGTGGATTTTTCCTTTGATGAATATGAAGTGTCCTTCCTTATCTTTTTTGATGACTTTTAGTTGAAAATTGATTTTATTTGATATTAGAATGGCTACTTCAGCTTGCTTCTTCTGACCATTTGCTTGGAAAATTGTTTTCCAGCCTTTCACTCTGAGGTAATGTCTGTCTTTGTCTCTGAGGTGTGTTTCCTGTAGGCAGCAGAATGCAGGGTCCTCGTTGCGTATCCAGTTTGTTAATCTATGTCTTTTTATTGGGGAGTTAAGGCCATTGATGTTGAGAGATATTAAGGAATAGTGATTATTGCTTCCTGTTATATTCATATTTGGATGTGAGGTTATGTTTGTGTGCTTTCATTCTCTTTGTTTTGTTGCCAAGACGATTAGTTTCTTGCTTCTTCTAGGGTATACCTTGCCTCCTTATGTTGGGCTTTACCATTTATTATCCTTTGTAGTGCTGGATTTGTAGAAAGATATTGTGTAAATTTGGTTTTGTCATGGAATATCTTGGTTTCTCCATCTATGTTAATTGAGAGTTTTGCAGGATACAGTAACCTGGGCTGGCATTTGTGTTCTCTTAGGGTCTGTATGACATCAGTCCAGGATCTTCTGGCCTTCATAGTTTCTGGTGAAAAGTCTGGTGTGGTTCTGATAGGTCTGCCTTTATATGTTACTTGACCTTTTTCCCTTACTGCTTTTAATATTCTTTCTTTATTTTGTGCGTTTGGTGTTTTGACTATTATGTGACGGGAGGTGTTTCTTTTCTGGTCCAATCTATTTGGAGTTCTGTAGGCTTCTTGTATGCCTATGGGTATCTCTTTTTTTAGGTTAGGGAAGTTTTCTTCTATGATTTTGTTGAAGATATTACTGGTCCTTTGAGCTGTGAGTCTTCACTCTCTTCTATACCTATTATCCTTAGGTTTGATCTTCTCATTGAGTCCTGGATTTCCTGTATGTTTTGGACCAGTAGCTTTTTCCGCTTTACATTATCTTTGACAGTTGAGTCAATGATTTCTACGGAATCTTCTGCTCCTGAGATTCTCTCTTCCATCTCTTGTATTCTGTTCGTGATGCTTGTATCTACGGCTCCTTGTCTCTTCCTTTGGTTTTCTATATCCAGGGCTGTTTCCATGTGTTCTTTCTTGATTGCTTCTATTTCCATTTTTAATTCCTTCAACTGTTTGATTGTGTTTTCCTCGAATTCTTTCAGGGATTTTTGCAATTCCTCTCTGTAGGCTTCTACTTGTTCTCTAAGGGAGTTCTTCACGTCTTTCTTGAAGTCTTCCAGCATCATGATCAAATATGATTTTGAAACTAGATCTTGCTTTTCTGGTGTGTTTGGGTATTCCATGTTTGTTTTGGTGGGAGAATTGGGCTCCGATGATGCCATGTAGTCTTGGTTTCTGTTGCTTGGGTTCCTGCGCTTGCCTCTCGCCATCAGATTATCTCTAGTGTTACTTAGTTCTGCTATTTCTGACAGTGGCTAGACTGTCCTATAAGCCTGTGTGTCAGGAGTGCTGTAGACCTGTTTTCCTCTCTTTCAGTCAGTTATGGGGACAGAGTGTTCTGCTTTCGGGCGTGTAGTTTTTCCTCTCTGCAGGTCTTCAGCTGTTCCTGTGGGCCTGTGTCTTGAGTTCACCAGGCGGGTGCTGCCCAAGGGCTCTCTGTGGAGGCAGCAACCAGGAAGACCTGTGCCGCCCCTTCCAGGAGCTTCAGTGCACCAGGGTTCCAGGTGGCCTTTGGTGTTTTCCTCTGGCGTCCGAGATGTATGTACATAGAGCAGTCTCTTCTGGTTTCCCAGGCTTGTCTGCCTCTCTGAAGGTTCAGCTCTCCCTCCCACGGGATTTGGGTGCAGAGAACTTCTGTTTCCCTCAGGTTCCGGTGGTGTCTCAGACGGGGGTCCTGCCGCTCCTGGGCCCTCCCCCACGGGAGCCCAGAGCCCTTATACAGTTTCCTCTTGGGCCAGGGATGTGGGCAGGGGTGGGCAGTGTTGGTGGTCTCTTCCGCTCTGCAGCCTCAGGAGTGCCCACCTGACCAGGCGGTGAGGTCTCTTTCCCACGGGTTCTGGGAGCAGAGAGCTGCTGCGGGCCGGGATCTGCGGGCATGGGACCTCCGGCAAACACAGGACGTGCCCGGTCCTAGATGAACTCTGCCTCTGTATGTCCCAATCTCACCAGGCAGCTCTCTTGCAGCAGACAAGTTGGTCTTACCTGTGGTCCCGAGGCTCAAGTTTGCTCGCGGGGTGCTGCCCAAGGGCTCTCTGGGGCAGCAGCAACCAGGAAGCGTTACTAAACTTTAGAGGATTTAAAGCATATCAAACTGGAGGAAGGGGGCGGGGAGAGTGAACAGCTGGGCTGGAAAACAGAGAAACTGAAAACAGAAAGTCTCTTTAAAAAGCTTTTCCCTCCTGGCTACTTTTCTCCTTGATTAAGTTTGATGAGCATTTGGTTTTGTAAAGCCAAACGCGTGGATTTCTTTTAAACGTTCTAGAACTTTCAAATTCTTCTAACAATCTCCAAAAATATTCAGTGTGAATTCTTTCTATCTAAAGAGATTCAAAGGCACAAATCAAAAGTTTCCTCAAAGGGGTTTTGTGTTACAGATGTATCTGAATGGCCTTTTGTTGGGGGTTGTATTTTCCTGGCCCAGGAAGAGCATACAGTTATTGGAAAGTAGGTCTATGTACAGTTGTCTGAAACCTGAGGAGCGGGCTATGGCCCAGCACAAAACTGTAAACTGATCTAAAACCTTCAGCGAGTTTTCTTTTGCAACTCGGTCATGGTTCTTGAAGGGTGAACTTTGTAGATGACAATGTGTCACAGTGTCAAAGGTTGTGCATGGCTGTTTAAGAGCTCAGAAAGGCCTGAAATGGAACCAGTCACTGGGAACTGAGGGTATCAGCATAACCCAGGAGGGACATGATCTGTGGCATTTAATCAGCTGCCAAATGTAGTCAATGCTGACATCTGAATGCTAGAATGTTTATGAAAAAGACATTCAGGGGGAGATTGTTCAACTGGAAGCTTTTAAGTCTTAGAGGAGAAAAATTCTTTTAAATTTTATTTAAAAAAATATCTATGTGTGTTCATGTGTACAAGTTCATGTGTGGGAAAGCCTAGCACTTAAGAAAGAAGGTTTGGTGAGGTGTGTGAAGCATAGAAACATGTAATTGTTATTATTTATGTTGAGAGGAAATACTGGTGTCCCGGAGGTTTATCTGGCAGCTGTGGGCTTACTCTGGGCAGCTGTTGACATGGAGCTGAGACCTTCTAGTACCAGCTTGTCGGCGCCAGCACCGACCTGGTACCGAGAATCGGGCGAAAGCCTACGGGATGAAAGAAACACACATACACACACACAGGTTATCGTGTCAAGCCAGGAGAGGAAGAGAGGAAGAGAGAGAGAGAGAGAGAGAGAGAGAGAGAGAGAGAGAGAGAGAGAGAGGAAGCTGGGAAGGAAGAGTGAGAGTGAGAGGAATAGTGAGAGTGAGAGGAATAGTGAGAGTGAGAGGAATAGTGAGAGTCTCCTGTAGCTTTATTCACCACTTATATACCCAAGTCTCCAGGTAGAAAATAACTGGGAAGCACAGTGGGAAACCCTGGCTCGTGACTACCTGGCTCGTGACTTCGGTAACAAAAGACCAACTACGAGACCTGAATTAATTAGGGAGAAATCCCAGAAGACCAGCCTAAATCTCAAGGATAAAGGCTGAGGAAGTAAAAGGCAGAAGTAAATTGACCACCACCCAGGTGTGGTCCAGGTGTGTCAGTTCCACATGCATCAGCTGGGCTCAGCAGAGGTCATGCAGTGGAGATATCGGGTGTTTACTACTTGGTCTTTTCTTCCTGTGCCGTAAATACATGGGAGAGGCCTCTGTCCAACAATCCCATGACTTCTTAACTGTGGCCATGCAGTTACAAAGCAGCCAGGCCCAAATCCAATATGGCACTACATCTCCCCCGTTATTCTTTTATAAAAAACCATTAGGTGGAAGTAGTGGTCTGAGAGAGATCAGACATGCCTCACAGAGTGCCCAGCTTGGCCATGGCGAGCCACTCTTGCAGTTAGGACTGCACCCCAATGGCTAGAAATGAACTTATGCTGTAACACACCGTTCTGGGCTATACGTGTGTTTATTGGGGGAGAAACTGGGCAGAGGAGCATTTGACCGGCCCGTACACTTAAACGGGGTGTAGCTAACTCTGTCTTAGGATCGACCTCTCAGACCCCAGCCTCTCTGTCATAGGACCACCTTGTCGCCCTCAAGGCTCCATGTCTAGATTGGTCAAGGGTCAGAGGAAGTTGCCCGTCGCTGAGAATAGCTACATCAGGTCATCTTCTCATTCCTCTTACTTGAGCCCAGGGGCGAAGGAGCAGGGGCCAGAAGGCATTAATTTAAGAGATTGTGGAAGTTGAGCCTCTCCCGATAAGTAGTGGGCACCTCATCTGGTTCTCCTCAGCTGTTACCACCAAGGGCCGTAGTCAAGCCGCTCCTATAATAAAATTTAGAATTCCCAATTGTTAGCAACTACTCCAGAAAGTTCACCCACTGTGCTTGCCTAACAATAGATTGGGGGAGGGTAACTCCAGACACTGCAGACACAATGGCTGCAGCAGTAATGGCTGCCACAATAGCAGCGAAAATGCCTAGGTCTTTCCCAGGACAGTTCAGGATCAGTCATTCTTCTCTGGACCAACCAGCAGGCAATGGAACCATGTCTGAGATCTGCAGAACCAGGGCAGAGTTCCCCAGTCCACAGCAGCTTCCAGCAAGCAGCAGTGCACAGAGGGTCGGAGGGCAGGCCGAGATGGGACAGGACACAATGACTGCAGCAATGCCAGAATTTCTGTGATGACAAAAGATGAGGGGGAATCCTCCGTCTTCCTCTAAGGGCACAGGAATGACTCCAGGAACCAGAACCACGAGAGCTGAATTGAATCTTCATGCTCCCAGGATCAGCATGGCTCAGACTCTCAGGCAGCTGGCACACTCCTGTAGCATTCTGTAGAAAAAACACAAACATTCCCTCTTCCCCATATAAAATACCTGGACAGGATCATGCCAATATGTGGGTCTTTCTATTTCACCTAGGCAGAAGTATGCCTAGTTGTAGGGTGCCATAAACCTTGGCATCCAAATTTTAAAATTGAAATAAAAGGAGCATTATTAGCATTCAGGGATAGTTCCCCCTTTTATTTATTTAAATTGTTAAAATATTATTTATTAAGATAAGTCCTCGAGGATTAAATTGAGGACACTGAGCACTTGTATTTATAAATTGACTTGTATACCAAATTATTGTTTCCAGCATTATTGTTTTGATGATATAAAGAATGAGACTTTTTGACTAATTGTTTCTATGTAAGGCCTATAATCTGCCTGGTATTATTGTCCTCCCTTGCTAAGGGGTCCAGGCAATACAGTTTGAGTTTTTAAATGGCCTATAAAGGAACAGTACTTAGTGCTCTTAACCACTAAGCCATCTCTCCAGCCCCTCACCAGCTTTATTTACCTAAACATAAGCATTAATTAGAAATGTCAAATCCTGTAAACAAGGTCCAGATTTAGCCTTATTTAGAAATCCCTGAGTTGGCAGGGTGAGGCTGGGCGTTGAAAGTAAGCAAATGGAGCTTCCTCTTTTCGTGAGGGTGTGTTATCAACTCCATTACCATTTTCAAAGAGCTGGGTCTATGGTTTTTAACATTTAAAAACAGTGGCTACAGCACGTAATTTAATAGTCTGTATTGAAGCAGGGGAAACTCAAGAGAATAAACAAGTGATCCAATCATACATGTAGCCTTTTCATTAGATGAACCACCTATAAATACACTAAGTGCATTTTCTATGGGTTGTATGCACAAATATACAGGAAATACAAAAGCATGCAAAGAGTAAAATTATCAATTTTGTCTGAAAAATTTGTATATGTAATAGGCCAAATATCAGTATTTTGTAGTAACCAATTAACTGTTGTTTGGAATAAGATATGTTTTACCAGGTTTCTATTTAAAATACTTTTATGACTCCAGTCCACAACTCTGTACTAACACAGCTGAAGCTTTATCTCCAATGTGCATAACAAAGACCTAAGTCCTCTGGTAGGGTGAGGTACTTAGCCAATTAACATATCCTTAGAAGCTTAAAATTAGCTTCAAATATTCTTTTCTGGAGTAGTGTAACAGCTACTCCCCAAATATTAAAGCTCATTTTGAGAGCAAAGGTTTGTAGTAAAAATTTCCATATACATTGAAAGATTTAAGGTTCTAACTTCTTACATCGAAGAAGCAACAAAATTACATAATATAAGGCTATTAGCCATTCTTAATGATATCACTCTATGGGCTCTCTAAAATTATAAGCAGGCTCACGAAATGAAAACTCAAAATCAATCCTCTAAATCTATCTTGAAATGGCAGTTGGAGTAAGTAAACTGGCTGTAATACTCTCACAAGTTCTAAAACCTCATCAATCCTTCGTAAATCTTGTAACAATCTCTACCTGTTTGATTTTTTTCTCAATTATAAATAAGTTTGAGTTACTCAATGTAACACTGGCAATCCTTAATCACAATCCTTACGTTCTCCTTGTAACACCAGAGCACAACCACAAGGTCACCTGAGTTCTGAGTAGTGACTAGGCAGCTGTCCTTGGGGCAGTGGAATTAGCATTAAAATACAGATAACTTCAGGGCAAACCACAACTTTGGAAAGCAAAACTTAACCTCTAACAAACTAGTCTCCAAAATCCAGTCTCCAAAACACCGGAGTCTATCCTTCATGCTACTAAGTTTGACTGCCAATTCCTACATATGAACGCACAATGGTGCGGTCTCTAATACCTCAACAAAGAGACATTGCCCTAAATTCTTTTAGAAGCCTGGTTTCTAGAATAAGAGTTCCATAAAAATATTATCTCAATTTAGACCTGTTTCCCTAGGTTGGCTCATGCCACATGTTGTCTAGAATGACTTCATCCAAATAACAGTTTTAAGCCAACTTTCTGTTACCAATATTATACTTTTTTAACCATATCCAATAACCTAAAAGCCAATAGTCCATAACCAAGGCATATAGAGCATATTTATACATTTAAAACCAATCAGAAACAAAATTGAAGTGGCTACACCTATCTTTAGACCAAGCACCGTTTTTACTTTTCTAGCTATGATTTTAAGAGAAGCACCTTGTCACCTGTTGAGTCAAATAATAAGTCAGGGATTTTTCTAAGAGAAACAGCCATCCGCTCCCTTAACATAGAAGCTGAGGAGCTGCTGGCTCCTTTAAAATTGGCTAGTGTAAACATTTAGCCAGCCCCCTGGGGAGCTTGCCCAGCAGATTTAGGCTTCTAGCTACAGATGTAGGCTCCAAAAGCCAATTGAAACTTTTTATTTATTTGTACCTTTTTTGAAAGGAGTTAAAACTACATCAATGGGTGAATCAACCGGCATTTAAAATTTTAACCTTTTCTTTTAAACATGAAACACAAAACATTTAAACAACGAGAAACAAAAACCACAGACATAAACTGACAGACATGGACAGCTTGGTGCACCAAGGACAGACAATAGACATAAAGGGAAAAAACTAGATGGTGTCCCACCGAAGGGACCCACATATCCTACCTATGGAACCCAGAACCAGAAATAAGCATTTCTCCAATAGGAGCCAGCAGAGAGGCAGGACGTCTCCTGCTTTCCCTCTGTTCCTAGGAGAGCTCTGAAAAGGTTTTTCTTTCTCCAAAGCAACCGCGGAGAGTCCGGGAGGACTGTTTTTCCCCAACCCGTTCTCTCTCATGTCTAGGGTATAAACTATCTCTAGTCAGGGTCCAAAGACTAAAATATAACTCTAACAGAACACATATGCAAAAACACTTTACCGTTACCTTGTCCCTTTTTTATGACAAGTTTTACTCAGGCTAGCCCAAATCATCCAGGCCTTTCCTGACCCATCTTACGTCCAATCCGTCCCTTCTCCTCCTATGCCGGCCGGGCTCCAGGGACGTCCCGTAGGTGGTACCCCCTTTCTTCTCCGATCTCGGTGGGACCTCCATTTGTCGGCGCCAGCACCGACCTGGTACCGAGAATCGGGCGAAAGCCTACGGGATGAAAGAAACACACATACACACACACAGGTTATCGTGTCAAGCCAGGAGAGGAAGAGAGGAAGAGAGAGAGAGAGAGAGAGAGAGAGAGAGAGAGAGAGAGAGAGAGGAAGCTGGGAAGGAAGAGTGAGAGTGAGAGGAATAGTGAGAGTGAGAGGAATAGTGAGAGTGAGAGGAATAGTGAGAGTCTCCTGTAGCTTTATTCACCACTTATATACCCAAGTCTCCAGGTAGAAAATAACTGGGAAGCACAGTGGGAAACCCTGGCTCGTGACTACCTGGCTCGTGACTTCGGTAACAAAAGACCAACTACGAGACCTGAATTAATTAGGGAGAAATCCCAGAAGACCAGCCTAAATCTCAAGGATAAAGGCTGAGGAAGTAAAAGGCAGAAGTAAATTGACCACCACCCAGGTGTGGTCCAGGTGTGTCAGTTCCACATGCATCAGCTGGGCTCAGCAGAGGTCATGCAGTGGAGATATCGGTTGTTTACTACTTGGTCTTTTCTTCCTGTGCCGTAAATACATGGGAGAGGCCTCTGTCCAACAATCCCATGACTTCTTAACTGTGGCCATGCAGTTACAAAGCAGCCAGGCCCAAATCCAATATGGCACTACACCAGCTCAAGGTAGGAAATCCGCGGCTTCTGGTAGTGGATGGACTTGAGTTCCCCCACAGCTCTGTTGTGTAGTTTGAAGACAGATGCGTTTGAACCTTATTTTCTGAATAGAGAGCACCCTTCCCAATAAATTTTAACTTCCCCTTGAAGCATATAGGATTGGGTTTGCTGAGTCAGAGTGGGGCAACCTGAGGCCAAAGGAGAAGTCTTCAACGAAGATATTCAGATGTTTTCTTGAAATTCTCTTAAGTTTTTGAAGATCTCGGGACAGTTTGTGTTTGTGGGTCACATCTATAAATACTTCTCATCTGAGAACTTAGAACTAAAAATTGATATTAATCTGAGGAAAATAAAAAGCCATATGCATTGACTTATGTGGTGGGTTTTTATGAGAAATAACTGTGCTTATAAGGTAAAAAGATAATTTAGAGTAATGAATGACATTATTTTATAGTTTTCTGTAATGTCTGGCTTCAATAGAATGCATCTGGATTCTTGTGTGTGTGTGTGTGTGTGTGTGTGTGTGTGTGTGTGCGCGCGTGTGCATGTCTGTGTCTGTGTGGGCCTCTGTGTGTGTGTCTGTGTGTGTGTGCATGTCTCTGTGTGTGCATGTGTGTGTGTATGTTTGTGTGTCTGTTTTTGTATGTGTGTGTGCATGTCTGTGTGTGTATCTCTGTGTGTTTGTGTGTGTATATGTGTGTGTGTGTGTGTGTGTGTGTGTGTGTGTGTGTGTATGTTACTGTGAGACAGACCTAGGAATCACTATGTAGACCACACTTTACTAGACAGAGCAGACTGGCCTCAAATTCACAGAGATCTGTCTACCTTCCTCTACCTCCCCACCCCTGTGCTGGGACTACAGATGTGTGTTACCACTCCACCTGGATTTTTAATATCTGCATCTGGACTGAGCAGTTATAAGTTCCTTAGGTTCAGTACAACATGCAGAGAAAATCCAGACTCATGCAGATGTGTAGGAGGAAAGGGGAAAGAACTCAATGTGCTTTTTTTCTTTAGTATTTTCTTGTTTATTTATTTACTCCCTTTTTGTCCAAATTGCTGCCAGTTTCCCTGCTCCCTTACACAGTCTCTCCCTCTATCTCTCCCCTTCTCCTCAGAGAGGGTGGAGCCCCAGGGTATCCGCCCCCACTCCCCACCCCCCACACCTAGCTGGCACATCTAGCCTCTTTGGGGCTGGATTCATCCTCTTCCACTGAGGCTAATAAGGTAGCCCAGCCAGGGAAACAGGATTCACAGGCAGGCAACAGCTTTAGGGACAGCCCCTGCTTCACTTGTTTGGGGACCCACATGAACGAGCTGCATATCTGCTACATATGTGTGGGGACCTAGGGCCAGATGTGCATGCTCCCTGGTTGGCGGTTCAGACCCTGAGAGCTCCAAGGTGTCCATGGTTCTTTGGACTCCATGTCCTTTTCTGGTCCTTCAGTCCTTCCTCCAGCTCTTCCATTGGACTCTCCTATTCTTTGAATGGATCATTCACAGTGTCCTAGTGCTGTGCACTGGTCACTTGGAAACACTGATACCCCAATCAATGCACAATGTACTATATTACAGAATCACAACTATCTATTGAACAAAGCGTTCAGTAAGTCATACGGGGTGGCACCACCCGTAATCCCAGCACTGTAGAGGCAAACTTTTGGGGAGAATACCAAAAGTTTGAGGATAATCCTGTTCTGTGTTGCAAGTTCCAGGGTACTCAGGGTTACAACGGCAAGAGCTCTCGTCCAAAAACAAATAAACAAATAAATGATGAGTAAAACAATGATTTAAAAATCCGTCTAGATATTGAAAACTTCTCATATCACAGCCACCAGCAAGTTTTCAGAAAACTCTGTCTTAAATTCCAAGTTTCGTTACTGGCAGCAGACATGATCAGGGAGCCTGCAGGGATAGTTCAGTGGCGCAAAGCACTAGTGCCTGTGTGGCAGCATTCCTCTTGGAGGCTTTGCGGGGGAGTGATTTCTCTCCTTTTGCCATCTACATTCTTTGGCTTATGACTACTTTGTTCATCTTCAAAACCATGAATGTGCCAGTGTTTCCTTTTTCAGTTTGTCTATTTTTCCGTATCTGTAGCCCAGGCTGATTTGAAACTTGTTATATAATTCAGACTGCCCTCCAAGTCCTCCGCCTCCTGAGTCTGCCTGTCAGATTCTGGGATCATAAGTGGGCACCACCACACTTGGTTCTCGTGGATCTTCTGTGCATACAGTCCTGCCACCTACAGACCGTTTTCAATATCCTTTCCTCATTCTTGCTAGGACTGCTGGTACTGCATTGATTAGAATTGGTAGATTGGACACGGTTGTCTTGTTCCTCAGGTTAGAAGGAAATCTTTCAGTGTTTCCCCCTTGACTATGTGCCCTGGTCCCTCATCCTGTGTGGTCCTCATTCCATTGGGTGACATGGCTTTCATCTTAGTTACTTTTCTAGTTCCTGTAAGAAAACGCCAGGGTGGAAGCCGCTTAAGGGAGAGTTATTTTTGCCCAGTTTGAGCGATGATGGCGTACACTCAGCTCACTCCATCACCTGTGTGCAGGCTAGGATCTCAGATGGAAGAACCATGTCATCTGCCGTATGTGCTTCTTTTCAACACAGTTTACCGAGTCAAGATGATCTCCTACCATATTGCTGGAGGCCTGTCTCTCAGGAGGTTCTAGATCTCATTGAGTTGACAACTCCTGCTAACCACTCTAGCTTCTATGGCTGATATGTGGAGGACTGTCATCAAAAAGATGTTAAATTTTGTCAATTTCTCTTTCTATACCTACTGACATGATCACATGATTTTTATGCTTCATACTTTTAATGTTTAATGATTTAATTTATGTTGAGCAATCCTGTGTCCTGGGCATGAATCCAGTTTTGATTATAGGGTGCAATCTTTTAAATGTGCTGTTCATTCTCTTTGCGAATGTAATGTTTCCTTGATTTTTGCCTCTATTCATATAGTTTTGCTTGTTTTTGGCATTCTTGTCTGGCTTTGCGTGAGGGTCATGCTGTTCTCATGAAGTGAATTTGGAATTATTTCCTCCTCTTCAGATCTGCAAGGATTTGAGAAGGATTAGCTTTAACTTTTCTTTGAATTCATTTTTATAGCCTTCTCTTACCTGGATATTTCTTTGTTGGGATGTTGTTAATTATTCTAATTATCATTCATCCAGTTATATTTTGATTTTCATAATCAACTTAATAGTTTGTGTGCTTCTAGAACTCTATCCATTTCCTCTAGCATGTCTGATTTTTTGAAATACATTTTCCATTGTAGTTTCCCTTGTACCTATTTAGTATTAGTTGCAATGCCTCCTCACCCATTTTAATTTTGAGTCATGAGAACAAGTTGAATCTTGTTTTCTTTTGTCAAAAAGCCAACTCCAGATTTCCTTTCTTTCCTCTCCTCCCCCTTGCTTTTCCCTGTTTGTTCTGAGGAAAAACCTAGGACCTCTAAGTAAATGCATGCTTGCTTCTGAGCTACCCCACCAGCCCACAAGAACCTTAGCTCCATTAAAACTTCCTGATGGTTTTCTTGTCTAGAATCCTTTGTCTTCCCTCCTTTCTACACATCCTATTCCTGTGCCACTTCTTCCTCTTCCTCCCTCTTTTGAGACTGAATCTTACAATCTTGGCAAGCAGTCCTAGCTAGATCTCAAATGCCAGGTCCTCCCACCTCAGCTTCCTGGATCGTGGCCATGTACCAGGTGGCCTGCTCTTTCCAGCTTCGTAACAACTTTTCCTCTTATGGGCCTTATGTTGTCGAATATCTGAACTCTTTACTAAGCATTCAATTCTGAAACACTTCCTTCTGAAAATTTAATGGTTTAATATTTAAGCAAATGGAACCTATCCATTTGCAGTTAGTTTTATATAAAATGAAACCCATTGCTTTTTGTTTTGGAAGTTTAATTATTCCAGCACCCTTTGCTGAAAAGATTTCTTGCTCCCTTGAGTTGCTTTGCATATGTATAAAAAAAATCACTTGAGCAGATCTGAGGTCTTTTGAGCTCTTCATTCTGTTCTCTTGCCTGTATCTATCTACCTGCCACATCTTTGATAAATGTTGACTATGAAATATTAGGTAGAGTGATTCATCCCACTTTATTCTTTTTAAGGTTTAAAAAAGACAATCTCAGGTTCTGCCTTCCCCAAAAAGTTTAGATCAAATTTGACTCTTTCTGGAAAGAAACAATCAGTGGGACTTCTATAGGCTTTCATTGAACATAGAGAGTGTGGGAGCTGATGTTGCCAATCTGGTGTGTGTCTTTATTTGGATCTTCTTGGTTTTATACCTTTAGGTTTACTCTACGTTTATAGTAATTTCCCTCACCTCTGCTTTAAATACTTTGCTTTCTGAGACTCTGCTGAAATGAGTTCAATAGCATCGACATGTAATAGTGATGACAAGGCAGCGTCCAATCCATCACTCACAAAATGCCACAGTAGATCTCCTTTACTCTTAACCTGGGCCCCATGTGACCCCACTGAAGTGGATAGTAAACCTTACATGTCACCTTCCAGTGACGTATTCCCAACAATTGACCTGTAGGGTCATATCACGTTTGACTACAACACCCATTTATTTGTTGTTCTGTGATGGTGCAAGTGAGTTGTTTGGAAATCCTTGTTGTTTTTTCTTTTCATTTCTTCCCACCCCCTTTTTTTGTTGTTGTTTCTTTAATGGAGGGTTTTTCTTGGCTGTCCAGGAACTCATTCTGTGGACCAGGCTGTTTTCAAGTTTAGAGATCCTTTTGCCTCTGTTCTGGAGTACTGTGATTAAAAGAGTGCATCGCCATAGATCACATGAAACTCAAGAAGGATGACCAAAATGCGGATGCTCCACTCCTTCTTTAAAAGGGGAACAAAAGTACCCTTAGCAGGGGATAGGGAGGCAAAGTTTAGAGCAGAGTCTGAAGGAACAGCCATTCAGAGCCTACCCCATATGTGGCCCCCAACAAGATAAGGAGGATGAAGCAAAGAAGTGTAGGCTGACAGAAACCGGATATATTTTTTCCAAAATGTTTTCTGCTGAGTGTTTAGAAACTAGCTTTTTAGATCTTTGATCCACTTTTAGTTGATTTTAATGTACGGTATAGCATGATCATCAAATTTTCTTCTTTAACCACTTTCAGTTTGTAAAGGAGTTCTCTGTACATCACATAAATGCTAGCTTATAAAACAATTCTCTGGACACTACAGACAACACCAGCTCATTCATCTCTGGGCATCATAATCTGCTGTTCAGTTCTTGCACTAACAGTAGAGTAAACCATAGCTCAAAGGTCTCGGGGATCGTCTAGAATTCCCTACTCCATGTGTGCAGCAGATCTGGGCTCATGTTCTAGCTCTGGTCAAGTAGTGAGATGTGGGTCTCTCGGTCCCCAACCTATGAAGAATGGTTAGAATCTCCCTCACTTAAACCTGTTCTATCTCTTTGCCATCTTTCTCTGGGTAGTCATGAGTTTATATAGGAGCTTTAATAAGTACTAACGATTGTCTATTCACAGTGTGACTTCCTTAAACTATGATGTAGGTATACATTTTATTATTATTTATTTTTTATTGCTGTTTTCCCTCCTACTTTCAGAGAGATGGGACCACATCACCACTACTACAGAGAGAAGGCCAGGAACAACTAGAGCACCATCAAATCCTATGGGTAAGACAAGCTCTCAGAGGAAAAAAGGAAGGAAGGATTTTCCACATCAGCTACCTGTTTCAGTGAGTATCCTCGTTTGTGTTTCTACAGTGATAATTAAACACCACGATCAAAACCAACATGGAAAAGAAAGGGTTTATTTTATTTGGCTTATGACCACCAGCGTAGGGATGGTACCTTCCACGGTGTACCGTGTCCTTCCCCACTGATCGATCACTGAGAAAATGCCTAACAGCCTGAGCTTATGGAGGCCTTTTCTTAAACACGGTTCCCTCCTTGCAGATGGCTCTAGCTCATGCCGACATAAAAACTACCCAGTACAGCAGTGATTATCTCTTTTGTTCTGTGGTCCCCAGAACTTCATGGGTTTGACTTGGAAGACAACTTGGATGACTGGAGTGATCTAGATGGCCCCAAAAAGCCAAGTACAGGAGAAGGAGGAGGTAAGTTCTCGATGATCGACATCGCAGGCCAGTGCTATAGCTCCTGGTATGGTTTGTCTTATACCTGCAATGGCGTTCTGAGAGGTCCAGAGTACTGTAGATCTGGGCCAGATCTGGGCCATGTCGAACTGTAGGAGAACCCCACAATGGTAGTACTGATATATTTTGGTCTTGGGATTCTCCGAATTATCGGGAATCTCAATAACTATTGTCTGTGTGTGTCATATACATCTCTGTTTATCATCTATATATTTAATTTTTTTAAAAAATCAGTATTGTTCGTATAAAATGATAATACTAAACCAATACATATTAACATAAATAGCACATTGTATGAGTCTGTGTGTCGAGAGAAAACCAACTTGTCAGAGAGTGGCATTATTTTTTACTTCTTAGAAATTTCTAGAATGTCAATCTTTCTAGGAGATACCTGGATTCGCATATTGAGATATGCAACTTGACATCTGTCCTCTGACCTACACACACACACACACACACACACACACACACACACACACACACACACACACTTAAATACAATTAAATTTAAAAGGGTTTAAAATAGATATATAAATGAATAATACCTTTTAAATAGTGTTTAGTAACCTTTCCTCACTTAGTTCTCCTTTCATTACTTTTCTGGTTGCCCTGAACAAGGACCTAGCAAGCGAAGAGAAGAGGAAGGATTCTTTCAGCTTATCATTTTATAAGTGATGAGGCCCCGATATGACTCTGCTGCTCGCTTTGTATCCACACACAGGAAGTGCAGAAACAGAGACAGGAAGTGGGCTAGTAAAACCCAGATGTCAACTTTCAGTGATGTATTTCCAAAAGCAGGCCTCAAAAGTCCCAGCACATGAGCCTATAGGGAAATTTCACGTTTGAACTACAACACCCATTCAATGGACTTGTGCCCATTTGTAGTTTTCTAGCATTGCAGGTTAGTCTTTTAGAAAACCTCGTTCTCTTATGGTTTATAAAACGTCAGTGTAATGCTGCATGCTATAATAAAAAAATCTAACTTGCTGCTAACACCACCCATACCACTGGAAAAGAACCATGGTAGCTTATAAAGGCTTTGCCCGAAATCTTGTTGACAAGCACCATCAGTGGCTGTCCTGGACTGATGGATTCATTTCATTCAGTTGTAAGAAATGCTTCCCAAGTCATCCAGTTGGTACGACATTCATTCTGCCTGGCAAAAGGGGTCTCATGACACAAAGCAGACAAAGCCAAGTAAGAGAAGGAACAGTGACGCCAGGGGCTTAGCAAATCACCCCCCTGTCCACTGGAATACAGCGGGACGGCTTTAAGCACACTTTGCACACAGAGAATAGGACATTCAGGAAGATGTGTACTTAATTACTGAACTATGATTAATAATGATTCTGCTTCTCGTATTAGTCATCTGTGATTGTGTCGCAGATTGTGAGAAAGTTGAGACTTATTTTTGCAGAAAGGCATTAATCTCCTTGGTTCAGTTAAGAAGCAGAGTCTTCTATAGAGTCAGACCTCAGAGAGCTGCCATCCACGCAGGGGGATGGTGTCTCATCTGAACTTAATTATAGGATTGTATTTCTTCTCTCTGTGGTCGCACAAACGCTCAAGATGATTGGACGTTCTACAGAACATATACATCGGCAGTGAGCTGTCTGAGGGGCTGGTTGAAATTTTGCCTACCCCCTTTCTTCCTTGTTCATTCACCTCAACCTCCTTCCCTTCCTCCTCCTTCTCCCCCTCCCCATCGATCCTTAGTATGAGCACAAGGTGTGGTTCTGAGACCTAACATCTGCTGTGCCACTGAACCACACTCTCAGTTCCATGAAGAACACTCACATGTCATGGACAACTTTAACTAATCCAAATGTTTGCTGCTGAGATTTTTTTCTTTTGGCCACTGAAATGTGTGGTTTTTCTGTAGGTTGGTCAGACAAGGATCTCGAAGATATCTTGGGAGACGGGGAATACAAACCTGACAAGAATAAAGGTAGGAATGTTGCTTTGTCTGGCAACACATAGATTCTCCTTAAAATGCTAACCATCCAGCTGCCAGGTAAACATGTCACTCTCAGCCTCTGGCAAATCAGGCTTCGACATGTGCACTTGTCATGTGCAGTGGGCTCTCACTCTTGCGGGTGGGGGCTCATTTGTGAGCCATCCTGGGATGCTACCCATTTGCTCTGTTGCTCTTTAAGCCTGAGCTGGTGTCCCCACTACCTAGGTGCACCTCGTAAGCCAGTTTTCCATGCAGTGCAAGGGTTTAAACTTAACATGGCACACATTTTAAAGAAGCCCCTAGCAAATCAGATGTTCACAAAATTCCTTTGGATTTCATTTCCCCTTCCCAGGAAGATTCACACTTCCCTCCTATTGGATCCCAGGAAGTGGAAACGTTCCTTGGGGTGTATCCTATGAGCAAAGAAACTATTTTCAATTAAAAAGACAAAAAGTTGGGGGAGGGGAAGGGGAGGGACTGGGGCCTGATGGACAGGAAGGCAGGAAGGGGAATAACATCTGAAATATAAGTAAACAAATATATCTAATAAACAATTAAAAAAGAAAAATTAATACAAAAAGCAATTTATAAAAAAATTATCCAATGAAAAATTAAAAAAAAAAAAAGAAAGACAAAAAGTCCCACATCGTTCCTTGCTGGGTCTCAGCCCCGAGTCCTGTTTATCAGCTGATAGAATCCATTCTTACCTTAAAGATCATGGGAGCTTTGCTACTTTGCAACAGAATTTCAAGGTAGCCATCCCTGAGGTTTAACTGTGTTTAAATGTGTAGGAAAATTAAACCACAGGATCAGACTGTCTAGAATTTTCAATCCAGTCTGACACACAAAACAAAACACAAAACAAAAACAACCAACTGAAAAATAAAAGCCCTTAATATTAAAAAAATAATGTAGCACCGGTCAGAGTTTTAAAACGGTTCAGGAAAACTCCTACAGAATCTTCATCCAGCCTCGGCCAAGGAGCCTCCATTGTAGAACTATAGAGATGGTTGTTCTAAATTGGAAGTTGTTATCTGTGAAATAAAGTCACCTATTGAAGTTGTTATCTGTGAAATAAAGTCACCTATTGACATTTTGGAAATTATGTTAGATCTCATTTTGTGTGTGTGTGTGTGTGTGTCTGTGTGTGTCTCTGTATGTCTATGTCTCTGTGTGTGTGCCTATGTGTATGTGTGTCTATGTCTGTGTGTGTGCCTATGTGTGTGTGTGTATGTCTGTGTGTCTGTGTGAGTGTGTGCCTCTGTGTGTATCTATGTGCATGTGTGCCTGTGTGTGTGTGTGTGTGTGTGTGTGTGTGTGTGTGTGTGAAATTTTGTCACATGTGTAGATTTCAATAGCACTTAACACAACCAGGGAGACATCATAAAATCTCTTCTGCATGCTGCCCCCAGAACAGTCATGTCCTTCCCTAGCCTCATGTTTGCAGTTTCCACAGCTGTTTGTGACTGAAACCTTTCTTGACACATCTGTCAGATGGGATCTTAAGCTTGGATGGGGTGAGATGTCTGAGGCTTGTGTGGTGAAGTACGTTCCTGTTGGAACCCATAGGTGTCACATGCCACAGTTGTGACCTTTCAAATAATCACTTTTGACAAGATGTTGGAATGTTGTGACGTTTGAAACGCTTTGTTTATTATTCAATGTTATGATGGACAAATTGTAGAGGGTCCAGAGAATTCAAGCTTTGAGTCCATCAAGACCCCTCTTTCCAAGTCCAGGCTGAAGTTGAGCATTTGCTTCATTCTTGCAAGCGCTGTGCCTTGCATATGGGAATGGTGTTCTGTTGCTTAAAATGGCCTGCAGTCATGTTTGTCCCCAGAAACACCTTTCCAGATGGTGTCATCTCGAGGAAAAAGTTGTAAAAGCCTCTAAGTTAAACTTCCAGGGGTCAGGAGGACACGGAGCATTTAAAGGGTGACAATTGGTATTTCCAGATGGGGAGAGAAAGGCAGGGGTTACCTCTGTAAGCGTGCACAGGAATGAAAGCCTGAGTGACAGGCAGGGGGCTTCTCTTCATTAAATGTACTTGTTTTAGCAAGGAAGAGGTGTCCGGAAATTGTTTAATTGGGCTCCCGTTGGAGCTCATCTTGTAAAGAATAATTAATTGTTGGCTACGGTTACTCCCTCTGTCACCCATCACTGTAAGTGTCGGAAAAGAAGATCAAAGGGCGACACGGGAACACGGGTGACATTCACAGACACCGTCCCTTCCACCAAAAACCAAGCTCATGATGGGGAGCGAAGGGGAAGCATCACATAATTTCCATACATTATAAACTCAATTAGCGAACTTCGGCGACTTGAGTCTTTACGATGTAGCTTCAGTCGTTCTGGCATGGATTTGTCAAATAATATGTTATCCATTGTGTATTTTTTTCCTCAAGACAACATTGTTGACACACTGCGAGTGTGTACCTGAGTCCTCCAGCATTTCTTGAAGTGAGTGGCTTGCAAACCCTCCGTTCTTTCTCCTCCTTTGACCTTTCAGGACTCACGCTGTTGCCATTTTTTGCAAATGGCCTTGTTTTTTTCGTAGTATAGATGAGAGAAGGTCCAAAGAGGTTTCTTTGGAGTTGTTTCCACAATATTTCTGGCTTTAACGTGGGGAAATACTGTTCCATGGTGAGGAGACACATCGGACACCCACAGTCACTCCAACAGATCAGGGAGTGCAGCATGAACATAGGGAAGTTGTTGAGCTGCTCTTCATGTATAACATTGGGTGTTTTAATGTAGATAACAACGCATTACCTACAGAGTACTCTCAGTTTTGTGGTAGGAAATGGATGAACATGGCTGTGAGAGATTTTGCAACTGCAGGAATACTATATTCCCTGGTCATTAGCCCAGATGGTACATTTTGGAGTAATTTTTCTGTTTGATCTTATTTAGCAATTATAAGGTTTTTTATGCAGCAATATTTTCCTCTATTACTTTTTTTAAGTAATTAAAAGTTTTTTACAGCAATATTTTCCCCCTTTTTATTACTTTTTTTCTGTTCTTATTACTTTTTTTCTCAGCAGGGTTTGGTTTTACAGCTCCAGCTTGCCTGGATGTCACAAGCTTTCTGACCTAGCTCTCTAGGTTAAAGGGTGGCGCCACCTGGCTTAGCTTCATTTATCGAATTAAAAACACCATACCTCTCTTGCTATTTTTTGAGACAATTAGAGCACTTTTTAAAAATATTTAAAAGCCCTTGCTGTTTCTTGGTGGAAGCCTGGGACCCTCACAATGTCCCCAGCAGTTGTCGACATAATCACTCCACCATCCCATGATTCTCTGTGTCCTTGACAACCAGATGTGTCAGGTACTAGATGGGAGCCACAACCTAGGTGACCATCAGAGAGGGGCAGACTCCCGCCTCATGTCCCTGCCTCTCCCAGGAAGTGGCTCCACAGGACTCGAGGCTGAAGTGTGTGTGTGTGTGTGTGTGTGTGTGTGTGTGTGTGTGCATTGTCGTCTTTGTTTCTGAGCTGCTGAAAGTCTGACACTTCTGTTAACAGCAGAGCTTACTCATAATTTCTTAACCCATTGTCTTTCCCTATAAGAATAATAGATAGTTAATAATTAATAGTAATATTAATAAAGGAAAGATGTTTATTTACCTCCAAGTTCTGGGAGCAGGGTGACCAAGATGGGTGGCTATATCTGTTGAAGGACTCACGTTGCACCCTAACATGGCAGAAAAACAAAAGGGCAAATGGGCACAGACCCATAAGGCAACACAGCCTGCTCTTGTGGCACCGAACAGAAACATCACGGTTTTTACTGCAAGTTTCCGTGGGGACAAGATTTATTCAAACCACTGAGCACAACTTCCTCACTGAAGTAATTCCTCTTTTTCTATGGGGTCCATCCAAGTAAAGGTGGTTGCTATAGCGACAAGGTCCCTGTAACCTCAATTGGGCAAGCATCATAGTTTTGTAATCTTTACAAATTCAATCAGAACAGGGGATTTGTCTTGGTCACAGTTTCATGTCTTTGAATATATGTGTTTTTAGAAAGTCGGTATACATCGTGATCTCATGTTCATGCCCTTGACCAAGTTTCTCCTCATCGTTCTATAATAATTCATATCACCGAGCCCTTTTCCATATATTACCAAACATTTTACTTTGCTATTTTTCAGTGGATGGACTGCCAGACCGAAGGCTTCATGAAAGAACTGTGCTGCTGTGAACGTCAGTATATGGGCATATAGAAGATTTCACACAGGCATAGTTTTTAACTGTCTTGAGTACTTGTGGGCATTGGCATCCGCTCAGCATCTGCTAGAGCCTCTGTGCTGGGTCCAGACATGGCTCCGTTTAACTTGTGGGTGCCCCTTTAATACCCGAACAATATATTATATATTGTTTCTTTACTAATCTCACTGCACTTGCCCAAAATTCTCCTCCTGAGACTTAACCAGGGAACAGAGTCTCTGCTGGGCTTTTCTGAGACTTCCTTTGCCGGTGCAATGAATCTGAGTCTTCACCTTAGCCTCAGGCAGACTCTTCAGACAGGGGCAAAAAGCAGCCACATTCTTCACCAAAACACCACAAAAACAATCTCCAGGCCACACACTGAAATTATTCTCCCTGAAGCCTCCTGTGCCAGGTCTATGCAGTTAAAATCACTCACAGCCACAAAGTCTTCCTGCCAGGATAGCTCATTGGGCCCCACTCAAACCATTTCGTGGCTTTCCAAATCCAAAGTCCCAAAATTCACGTTCTTCCAAATAAAAGTATGGTGAGGCCTATCAGTAATACCCAGGCCTTGGTATCAACTTCTGACTTACTTAGGGTTTTACTGCTGCGGACAGACAGCATGACCGAGGCAGCTCTCACAGGGACAACATGTGACTGGGGCTGGTTTACAGGGTCAGAAGTTCATTCCGTCATCATCATGGCAGGAGCAGGGCAGTGTCCAGGCAGGATGGTGCAGGAGGAGGTGAGAGTTCTCCATCCTCATCTGAAGGCTGCTAGCAGAGCACTGAGAGACAACCCACACCCACAGGGCTATGCCCACCCCAGCAGGGCCAAACCCTCTCCAGCAGGGCCAAACCCACTCCAGCCAGGGTCACACCCACTCCAGCCAGGGACACACCCACTCCAGCAGGGCCACAACCACACCCACTTATTTCTGGCTCTTATTTCCTTTAAGTACGATATCTGGGACCTTTTGGTGGGACACCATCTAGCTCCTTCCCTCTATATCTATTGTCTGTCCTTGGTGCTCCAAGCTGTCCATGTATGTCAGTTTATGGCTGGGTTTTGCTTCTAGTTGCTTGAATGTTTTGTGTTTCATGTTTAAAAGAAAAACATGGTTAAATCTTTAAATGCTGGTTGATTCCTCCCTTGATTTAGTTTTAAGTCCTTTCAAGAAAGGAACAAATAAATAAAAAGCAGTTTAAATTGACCTTTGGAGACCTGCATCATATATAACTGGTTATCTCTGGTGTCACAGTCATGCTTGTCTCTGACTGGATCTGGCATCAATGGAGGAATGTAGCTAGGAGCCTAGGTCTGTCCACTGGGGAAGCTCCCCAGGGGGCTGGCTAAATGTTTACACTAGCTGATCTTAAAGGTGCCAGCAGCTTCAAACCTTCTATGGTAATGGAGCTGTTAGCTGTCTCAGAGAAATCTTTGACTGTGATTATTGGATTCAACAGGTAACAAGGTGCTTCTTTTAAAATGACAGCTAGAGAAAGTAAAAATGGTGTTTGATCTAAATACTAAAGATATGTGTTGTCACTTCATTTTTTCTGTTTGGTTTTAAATGTATAATGCGCTCTACATGTCTTGGCTATAGGTGACTGGCTTTTAAGTTACTGGGTATGGTTAAAAATTTGTAACATTGGTAACAGAAAGTTGGCTTAAAACTGGAGTCATTCTAGACAACACGTGGCATGAGCCAACATAGGGAAACAGGTCTAGATTGGGATCATATTTTAATATAACTCTTATCATGGAAACCAGACTTATAAAAGAATTTAGGACAATGTCTCTTTGGTGAGGTATTAGAGCCTGCACCATTGCTCGTTCATATGCAAGACTTGGCAGTCATACTTTATAGCTCGAGGAATGGACTTGGAGTTTTGGAGAGACTGGATTTTAGAGAATAGATTGTTTGTTGGAGGGTGAGTTCTGCTTTCCAAAGTTATGGCTGTGCTCTTGTGTTACAAGGGAAACTTAAAGATTGTGGTTAATGATTGCCAGTGTTACATTGACTACTGTTTACAGTTCGATCACAGAGAGACACAGGATTCTAACTCACACATATTTGTGATTAAGGAAAAATCAAACAGGTGGAGATTTTTACAAAGGGTTGATGAGACTATGGAACTTATAAGAACACTACAGCCTGGTTGCTTACTCCAACTGCTATTTCAAGAAATACATATAGAATTATTATAGGTTTTAGAGATTGTTTTTATGCTGTTTCTTTGCACTCTGGGGTTGTTATGAAATATTGCATTATTGTGTTTTCTTGGGTGTTGTTTGCCTTGACCATACATTTGTATGACTTTTTGAAAGAAAAGTGTATCCACTCTTATTTATTTTGATGAATTGTTCTTTGGCTGACTTTTGTCTGTGGTCCCTTTGCATGCAGTTCCCTCAGTGGCCAGCAGACGCCACTAGATACCCTCTTACAGATGATGGTTAAGCACACTATAGGTCCTCTGAGTGAGCAGCAGATTTTGCATTGGGTTCTGTTGTTTATGACCTGGAGTTTGCCTCTTCCCTATGTTTATCTCTGGTGTTAACTGTCATTCATGTCTCTGACTGGATCCAGCCTGACTGGAGGAATGTAGAGCTCTGTGAGCTGGGTGACAGCTGGTCTCCTGGGAGTCAGGTAGTACTGTCTCTGGTTAGAGCAGGCCTCCAGGGTCACTGGAGTACAAACCCACGGGCCTCAGAGAATTTTGAGAGAGTCTGTCCTATTATTTTCTATCTTCCCTTCACATTTCCTACATCTTAAATAGAGTACAGAGTTGACAACTATGAATTATATTTCCTAGGTGTCTCTCAAACCAAGAGTTTGCATGTGACTAAGTTCTAGCCAGAAACATGAACAGACTCCATAGGCAAAATGTCTGCCATTTTCTTCTTTATGTTTACCCTCCCTAGTACTGAGGATCAAATTCCTATATTCTCAAAGATAGTTGCTTTATTCAATATCAAGAATGTATGTGTAAACTGTCAACATCTGGTGTTGGGAATTGTCTTATTTTGTCCCCAAAAAGCGTCACTTCTAGACCTGAGTGCCCCTGAGAGCTTCAACTGATAATAAAGAGTTGCCATAGCCAATGGCTGAGCAGAAAGATAGAAAGACAGGTCAAGGGTTTAGGAGAGAGGAGAGGATGAAGAGAGTCACCATGATCCAGAGTTAGAAGGATCAGATTTAAGAGCTACGGGAGAGAAAGCAGCCTAAGATGTAGGTAGAAGGGAATAGGACCCTATTGGAGGAGTGGGGTGTTTCCCAGAAGGTAAAAGGGCAGCAAAGATAAAACATAGATTTAAAAGGTAGTAAACCTGGGATGCTGGGTGGAAGGGTGAAGTATGGTAGCTGTCAGAAGAATTAGAAATGTGTCTTTCATTCTCGAAACCAGAGAACACTTCGGCAGATCCCATGACTGTACTAAGGAGCCAAAGTTGTTTAATTAATTCACTGCTATAGTCTGGTACATTGAGGTCCCAAGTGAGGGTCGCATTAACCTGGACACGAGTTACACAGCCCAGTCAGCCAATGCACAGTTTATTCAGTTTCAACTTCTTTTAAAGGCAAAGCAGGATAAAAGTTTCCCACCGTTTCTAGTTCTCACCAGCTGCTATTTCTCTAGCAATAGCACATACTGGATCAAAGTGACCCAAACCTCCTTGCAGAATCTGTCAGCAGTCCAACTCTTAGACGTGTTAGAGGTGCTGCTGTCTAATTAAGCTATAAACAAAGTTACTTTCTCATGAGAAAATGACATGAAGTCCACGTCCTCAGGTTCGCAGCTTATTTGGGAGACAGAGCACCAGGATCCTCTGCTTGAGGAAGTTGCTTCCTCTGTATCTCAGTGTGCTGAGAGTGGCCGAACCATCCTAGGGTGCCCTGCAGCTGGCAAGCTAGGAGAAGTCGCCTCATGACATTTCTCTAAATTAAAGAAAAATAGTGTCAACCCTAATCCCTAGAGAATGGCTAAGCAGGCAGAGGGACCTGTGGCCCTGAATAGCCAGAGAAATGCTGCCCTCTGTGGATTGGCTGCCTACCTTTGGGCTATCACAGGCAAGGGAAAACTCTCAATATTTGCACCGGATCCAGTCTTTTCCAATAGTTTGGCCTGTGCCCTAATTAACTTAAAAACACTTAATAATTTTAGTATTAATAATTTATTCCACATTTCAGCTACATAATTCAGACTGTGCCTAAAATGGGAAAAATGAAATTAAGTAAATTCTTAGTAATCTCAGATGTAAGAATCAGGGACTTTAGAGAATTATACAGCCTTTGTTGTATAACTAAACCTTCAAGAAGTTCCTCTTAAACCTTGAGTGTAACCAAGCAAGACTGAGCCAGAAAACAACATTCTGGTTCACTTTTATACTAGACTCAAGGACAATCATATAGAATACACACATCAATCACAGACATTTTCTTTTGTCCTCTCCTGCTTACATGGAAAGCAATGGAGCCAGAAACTCAGATGATAAACTTCAGTCCAAACACAAGAAGCCAATTAAAATAACAACAACAATAAAGAAACCTGGTTTGATGGCACACACTTTTGCTGGGGGGACAGAGACTCCATATCCTCCCTAGCCAGTCAGCCGGGCTGACCTGTCTTATTCCTAGTCAAATGAAAACTCCCATTTTATAAAAACTGGTGGATGGCACCTGAAGAGTAAACCCCAAGGTTGTCCTCTGGCCTGCACACATGCAAGCTCACATATGCAGAGCCACAGGACCAAACTAGCCTGTAAAAGGTTTATCATGAGCCAGGAAGATAGCTCAATGGGTAAAGGTTCTTGTGTGGCCAAGCCTGACATAATCAGTTCAATACCTGGGACCTACTCAGAAACCTGACTCCTACCAGATGGCCCTGACCTCCATGCTTCGAGGTTTGGTCTGTTGCTCTGTATTGTAATGGTAACTGCAGGCGTCCACGGCCTGATTGTCCCAGAGACAAGAGAGTCCACATGTAGACCCAAGTGATACTATGTAAACTTGTGTCCCCAAATTATTTCTGATAGATGAATAAGGATTCCAACAGTCAACAGCTGGGCACAGGGAGGGTTTAGCATCCCAGGACTTGAGGCATCCAAGAAGAACCATGAGGAATAAAGAAGGTGAAGGGAGGAGGAAGCCACCATGGGTCAGGTGGGTTGGCTAATTGGAGTTAAGAGCAGCCCAGATGAAACACAGCAAATTATATAGTGGGATTATTAGCTGGGAAACAGACATAACAGCCAGAGGATCCATATCTTCCCAGCTCCTGTGCTGATTAAGGCTTAATGTAAATATAAAGCTTGTGGGTGTCTTTTATCTGGGAACTAAGTGGTCAGAGGCAGGGGAGAAAACCTGGGTTGGGATTAAATAATTTCTACAACATCTACACTCACAACTCCTGCCCCTCTACACACACACACACACACACACACACACACACACACACACACACACACAAAATAAATGTAATTTTAAAAAGGGGGATAAGGAACTTGTCATCAACCATGGGGATCCAAGTTCTATCACTAAAACCCATGTGGTAGGAGGATGACCTCCTCACTCATTGTCCTCTGACCTCCATATATGCACACTAACACATATAGGCATATGCACACAGAATACGATAATGTATCAATTAACAGATTAATAAAGTAATTAAAGGTTTTTGAAATCATCTGTTCTTGGCCCCTGCTCACTTCTTTCTTTGGTTTACACAGCTTGCTTCCCCACATCTGCCTCTCCTTCTCACATGCCTTTCATGCTTGCATGTGTGTTTCTCCTCTCTTAGTGTCCATGTTTAACTCTATATTCACTGGTTTATAAACTACAGATCTGGTGGCTAGACACATGGTTTCCTGGTTAAAAGAACTTGCTGTGCGATCATAAGGCTTGGAGTCCAAATCCCATCATCCTGCAATCACCAGCCATTACATCTGCCAGGAATCAAACAACATCCTCTTGGGCAGAAATAATGAAATACTGCCAGTAATTTGGAGGAACACACACTTACAAATATATGGCAAAATTGCAAAAGTTGTCCTTTTAAAATGTAGCTCACAAAAGTGTTAGGACCTGGGTTATGAATCAAAGGGAAGTAAAAATTCTTGTTCCTTTTATACCATGTGAGCCAATCAAGTACTGTTAGCTCTACAAACCTGTTCCTTTGTCCTTACGCCAAATTTAAATAGTGCTTTGGGATATTAAATGGAAAACCACTTAGCAAAGAGTCCTGGAGCATAGTCCATACTATGGAATTCACCAATTATTATTAAGTTTTGGAACAAATGTTAAAAAACAAGGAGGGTTTCATGTTCACTTTTAAGTGTCAGGCTCAAGGCTTACAATCCTATGACATAAGGTTGAGACTGATATATAAAAGGAATTACAAAATATCATTTGCCAAGGAAAAATGCTAAGTAAAAATACGCTTCAACTTGAGAACCAAAATACAACATGTAGGAAAGCTCCTTGTACAAAATGGTAGAAAACATCACACTAAAGATAATAAGACACCTCTCCTTCCTGAACACTACAAGAAACAGAATTCCCTGAGATCTTCTAGGGTTTTCCTGTCTGGATAAAGGAAGCCCCAGTAAGTTCTCTCGTCACCACAATCGTATTACTAGTAGAACATCAAAGCAAAACCTAGGAAAGGCTTTCCCATTCTCAGCAATTCATTTTTATTTCATTCTAGACTTACCGATAAACTACTTCGAAAGGCAAACAAATTTTGGTAGGCAGCAAAATTTCACTCAAAAAAAAAATAAAAATGAATTCTATTTTATCTTTTGACAACAATGAAAAGTGTCAGAGAACAAGAAATGGTAGCACACCTTTAATCCCAGCACTCTGGAGACAGAGGTAGGTGGGCAGATCACTTGACTTTGAAACCAGGCTGATCTATAGGCTACTCAGGAAAAGTTTGTGCATCACGGAAAAATCCAGCCTCCAAGAAAAGGAGAGAGAGAGAGAGAGAGAGAGAGAGAGAGAGAGAGAGAGAGAGGAAGAACCGATTTAATTAAAAAGTTTGGATTATCTGTTTATATGTTTCTTTGTTCGGGGACTGGAGTGCAGAGGGTTTTCTAGCAAAATAAAGCAAGCAGAATTTACTTATGAAGCCTGCAGGCTCATTTCCCACAGCAGTAATATCCACCCCACTGCTAAACTCTGCAGAGCATTGATGGAGTGGGTATGAAACTTCTCTAGTTTTCTTTCAAGCTGTAAACTGCAGGCCAGTAGCATCCTCAATGCTGCCTCCCAAAGTGGCATCTTCATCTTATACCATCTCATCCCATGTGGTTGGGGGAATGAGAAGGATATGCAGGCTCTGATGCTGTTTCCCCTGTGTTTACTTTCCAAATGCTTTTATATCCTTGCTGTTCTCATGTTCCCCTTATAACAAGAGCCTCTGTGGCACTATTTCTATGTAATTGTCTCTAGCTTGTCACTACATGAGTACATGGTGCCCAGACTCTGCTGACTTTAATAGATACCAGAGAAAATTTGAGATCCACACCCCAACCCCCTCTGCCTTTATCTTGCTAGTCTCCACCCAGCTCAGTAGTGCATCGTGAGAGGATTCTCACAGAGGTGTGTGGATAGTCTAGTTTCTGATGAACAAGCTCTGTCTCATCACTTCCTCAATGACAAATCCTCAAACCCTAGGATATGCATCCTAGTAATGTGAGACAGCCAGTATGAAGCCCCTGACTTTTGCTTAGGGCAAACATTTAAGCAGGGCATACCCTGATCTCAGGTTCAGGGAAGTTTGTCTGCCTGACAGGTGGCTTTGGGTCTCCGTGAGTAATCCCTACTTAAAGGCGGACTTGTCACAAGAAAGAGTCCAGAGCTGAGTCTTACATTCTAAGAACTTCATATCTTATCAATTACACTTCTGGGCTGCGTGCTTTCAGTCGTCACATATTCAAGTCACCAGTTTTGCTTGTTTATTTGTTTGTTTGTTTCCAGTATTGGACAGAGAGAGGTAGCAGTTCTATTGTGTTCTGTGTTTCAGACATATGACTGGATGTTTGACTTTCTGTCTCTACTTCTCCAGGTAGACCATCAGGCTGGATTAGTAAATTGGAATCCTCATTTTGTAGTTCAAAAGTGACTTCTTCCCACTTCTAATTGTAGCATCAGCATCTCAGTACAAGTTTAGTTTATACATAGTCTAGGATTTCTTAACAGAAAATATATTGATACCCTCAGCTTTAGAACTGAGACATAAAGCTTTGCTAATTTTCAGTTCCTGTTCTTGAGGCCATTGTATTTGGGGAACATCATGTGATTAGTAATTGCACGTCAACTTGGTCAGGAATGGGATGCCCAGGAGCTGACTAAATAGTATGTCTTACAGTATCTTGAAGAGTGTTCTAAAGAGCTTAGCATCCACACTGGTGGACTAAAGGATATAACTCCTCCTCTGTGTGTGTGTGTGTGTGTGTGTGTGTGTGTGTGTGTGTGTGTGTGTGTGTGTGTATGTGTGACATCTGGCCAGTTGCTGGCTGAATAGAAAGAGGAATATAGGTGAAGGTTGATTCCTAGCTTGATTTGGGGGATTGATCTGTCAGTGACATTTTTAATTCTCAGGCTGTCAGGCTGACTAGATCTCCACTGTGAGCTCTACAGTTTTGAGATTTCTTACAAACATAACACTGACTTTACAAGTAGACACACATAGAGAGCCACATGTAAGTCAAGGGCTGGAATGCAGACTGAGGAAACTGTTCCTAGGCAGTTTTGTAGCTTGAGTGTGAAATACACTATTGAAAAAAACATTGTGCATCATATGACTGTGTATAGAGAACACACATGCAGAGAGAGACATATATAATTGCTTCTATTTCTCTTATTTCTTTGAAGAACTCTGAATAATACTTAGTACTTGAAATCTAAAATTCATAGTTTTCTTTATGGATCTGTAAGTCAGAGGCTTTGGAAGGCAAGTTACTTGCTGTAGGTCATTCTTCAAAGGGAGGCGAAGATAAACATGAAGGGAAGGTGAACGTCATGGAGTAAGTTAACACCGGACTTGTATAGTTACATTGGCAGGGCTCGTGTCTTTCAAAGCACTCAATCTTTACTTCCTGATTTCTACACATGTCTAAATGTTTTCAAAGGGAGTTCTAAGAACTCCATCTGTGCCTGGTAGTAAACTAGACAAGGCTCAGACCATTCACTGTAGCAAACAGAAGTCACTGAAACCTGGAGATTAGATATAAAGGATGTGCACTGTCATCCACACAGTCCACAGAGTCCTGTGAAGTTTCTATGTTGCTGGTTATTGGATGTTTGCTATCCTCCAGCACCATCAGTCACTATCCTTGGTTCTTGTTTTGAGCCTGAACCTCATTGAGGACCTGCTAGAAAGGCAGTCTGAGTAGATCTCTGGTCATAGAAGATAACAAGAAAGATGAGACCCATGAAGGTAACCTAGAACTCATGAAGGACTGAAGCCTTTGAGGATACACTGGATGTGCACATGTCTTACCGTCTCCAGCCTTAGTAGCACCAGTATCCTGCAGAGGAGCTCAATGGTCTGAAAATGTACATGACTTGAGACTTGAAGAACCATTGGTGGAGACCGAGGAGTTCCATGTGCAGATGATGTCCTATGCAGCAGGATGAGCCAGCAGGTCAGGGGGAGTGTGGGATGCCACCAGCATGCCCAGAGACTTGCATTTTGTTTTTAGAGTGGGGACACAATGATGATGCTTCTCTGCTGCTTTTCAGATGACAGGCAACATGACACTTGCTCAATCGCAAGCGAGTGCTTGTCACAAGGATTCTGGATGGTGTTTTCTTCTGGAAGATACAAGGAAACTGAACCATTCAGCTCCTCCAAGGCTTCAGGCATCTGCATGGAAGGCACAGCAAGAGGAGAGACAGTGTCAGTGCATCCACTGCTCCACCACAGTCTGATTTCTCATTAGGAAAATGAAAGGGCTCCCAGGAATTCGGAGACCTGCAAAGAAGGAGGTTGAAACAGCTTTCAAATGACTCAAAGCGTTTTTAAAAAAATCTATTGAGTGAGTTCTCATGTGAAGTTCATAGAACACTCACTTCCTAGTTTGAAAATTGGTATTTGAGGAGCAAATTAAACATCCAAACTTCGTAAAATCTTCCTAAAAATATATCTTAAGGAAACCAAATAGGTCCAAATGATGACTGTTTTACTGTATAGAAGACTCTTAATTAAGAATATGGAAAGCAAAAAAGAATCAGAAAAGCCCACATTCTGTAATTCCTATTAAATTTAGCAATTGAGTTACTATGTTGAATTCTAATTAAAATGTTTAGCTGTTGGGACCTAAGAAAGTCACTTAGGACCAAAAGTAACCCTGCAGAGATTGCTTTCTTGTAGCTATGGGGAAAGAGGGGCTAAGGGTTCAGTGAAAGCTCAGACTGGACCAACAAGCTCATCAGGTAAAGGAACTTGCTACCAAGCTTGGTGACTTGAGTGTGACCTCTGGAATCAGGTCCAAAGGACAGAACTCCTCCCAAAAGTTATCCACTGATGCCACACAGTGCACGGTGGAATTCATGTGCACAAGTGCACACACACACACACACACACACACACACACACACACACACAACGAGAGGGGGGCGTGAATAAACATAATATATTTTGCAAAGGCTCAAATGTCACAGTGCCTAAGAATGAATCTTAGCATCCAGTCAGTGTTGCAGAACAGAAGGCAGAAGCAGGCCAAGTCTTCAGCAAGCTAGCATGTTTCTAACAATGTGGGTCCTGTGGCAAAACAAGGTTTGGAACCAGGGTGTGTCCAAACAAATGGACCATAAAAGGATTTTTTGAGGACTTGATGCAGACATTTGCACTTGGACCAGAATTATTGTTAATGTTGGCATTCATTCTACACTCCACTGAGCCAAGCTCCCTGGGCAAGCCATCCCCAATAGGACTTGGAAGTGCCATTTCCACATCTAGCTACTAGGATAAAGAGTCCCACCTCTAAATCCCCTGCCTGTGAGTTCAGAGCATTCCAGGGGTATCTGAAAAGATATTCCCAGTAAAGGCCCAATACCTCTGAGACATTCTCATGCTCTTCCTACCCCAGCTTTAGTCTCCTTGATGGTGACCTGGGCCCTTGAAAACAAAAGAAGTAAAAAGTTCTTAAGAAGCTGTGGCTTTTTGTTTAGCTTCTGGTTCTTAGAGGCTTTGATGAGAAGCTGAATTATAGGAAAAAATATTTTACACATTAATTTGGGATCATAGAATTCACATCCAACAAACTGGCGAGACTGGACTCAGAGCTGGAGAGGGGAGACCCAGATGGAACTTGAGAACTGTCCAAAGCTACATCCCATTTCCCTTTGCAACTGCAAGAGCAGGAGAGACCGATTTCTGAGTTGTGCTGATTTGTCCTATACTAGGCTTGGTAATGAGAAAGCACAGTGCCTCCCTTTGTAGCCTCAAACTCCAGGCTCTCCTATCTCAGTTCCCCATGCATCAGGAGGGCACGTATGCGCTGCCACAGCGCTAGCAGGAACAGGAAGATTTCTGTGTTCTGTTATCTTCTTCATGGGCTGAGGCTGAGCCTGGAGTCTCCATGTCAGTAGCATCCTTCAAGGCTGTTCCTCTGCAGGTCTGAAACCTTTTTTTTTAAATACAAACCAAGTTTATTTAGCCTTTTAAGTAGTGTTCATATAGCACTACAGCTAGGTAAACAATGGGAATTAGTATACGTTATCTCAAAAGCCAGAGTCTTGTTATCGTTGTTGTTGTTTTTTAATGGGTTGTGAAAAAGATGGAGCCTATTCTAACAGGATAAATATTTTTAATCATTTCACTTTGAGTTAATGAAGGCTCACAAATGAGCAACAGTCCTCATTGAGGAAAACAGAAAGCTATTGTCGACAAGGGACAGCTCACACACACAAGCAAAAAGAACTGTGTAAAAATAACTAACTGTTCCCATATTAAACCTTGACCACTGGTGAGATGCCTGGGGAGGTTCAGTGTCAGAATATTCAAGCACTTGGGCACCCTCTAGAGGAACATTTTGGAAACCTTCAAAACTTCATTTGGAGAGGGTCACTGTCAGAATATTCAAGCACTTGGGCACCCTCTAGAGGAACAACTTGAAAACCTTCAAAAGTTCATTTGGAAATAAGAAAAATCTGATTTTACCTAAGCTATGAAATTTTAAGCTCAGAAGTACCACTTGGACATTTTTATTTGGAAACCTCTCCAGAATGTGTCTTGCTCTATAGCACCCATGAAATGGGCGCAGCCACTGTCTTTGCTACTGTTCCAGTCCTTTCTGTACAGCAACACAGGGACAATCATCTCCAGTTTCTGAACTGCAGTAAACTGTAAGCACTGCTACATTGTGGGGCAGGTAGCTTTCCTCCAGTTCTTAGGGATAGCATTCTTAACATTTGAATGCCTGTAGCATCGCTCATCTTTGTCCCTTCTTCCTCCCTCCTTCCTGTCCTTCTACTTGTCTGTGCTAGACAAGGTTCTGCCATTAGATTGTCACCCCATATCTGAGTTTCTTTTCATAGGATTAAGTCACCAAATCATATAAAGTCACATCCCCTGAGATGACAGATTGTTTCCATGTCACTTCCTTATGGCTGTTCTTTTGAGAAAGGCTCTCAATGCACAGCCCAGACTTAACACAACCTAGAGACCCTCCTGCCTCTGACTCCCAGACCACATCACTTTCATCTGAAAGGAGATTAAAAGCTCAAGTTTCAACTTTTGTCCCCAGTCCTGGGAGCTTTCTCTCTTGAAGATGCTCTGATAATTTAGTGGGCCAGCGTTGATTTGAATCAGTTTGACTTTGGGTTGATAAAATTTTCACTGAGTTCATGGACTTCATTTCTTCTCTTTGAGTCTCTGAGAACCTGGTTCTTATATTGTTCTTCAGGGCCCAAGAGGCCAGAGATTAGAAGTACACCAAAGGTGAAGATTCTAGTAAGAAACCTTGTCCCATAAACTCAGGCCTTAAAGAGAACGCTAAGGATGACTTAGAAGTAAAGGCAATGTATTTTTACACTCTGTTCATGGGGAGAATAAAAATCAGTAAGATAGACAGAAAGAGGACACTAAAGAAAACAGAGACCTGCCCATGAGACCTTACAGGTATCTGTTGGTTGGGGTTCTCTGTGAGCTTGTAGCCCCAACATCATCTCACCTGGATGTTCTACTAACATCATGCCTGGTTGAGTTTACAGTTGTTTAAGATCAGACATAGTACCAGTGTCGTAGTCAATGTTCTATTGCTATGAAGAGACACCGTGACCATGACAACTCTTACAGAGGAAAATTTTTAATTGGGACTGGCTTAACATTTTTAGGGGTCTAGTCTATTATTGTCATGGGGGCGTGGGAAGACAGGAAGCCATGGTACTAGAGAGATAGCTGAGACTTCTACATTCCAATCAGCAGGTAGCAGGAAGGGAGCAAAGACATTGGGCCTAGCTTGACTATTGTTAGATTCTCTTTTTGATTACCAAGAAACAAATAGATTTAGGTCTATGGAGATTTCCAGGCAAATGTGGTGGTTAGGCCCTGTAATTCTACCAACCTGGAGACAGAGAATAAGACAAGGTGAAGACCAACTTCAGCCCAGAGTGAGACCCTGTTTCAAAAAAAAACCCACAAAGAAAAACAAAAAAAGAAGAGCCTGAAGAAATGTACCACACCTTGATTACATAACCTTCTGGATACCCTGAGAGATTACTTTGGTCAGTCTAGTTGGACAATAAATCTTAACAGTGAACAGCACTGATCAATCAATAGGCCTTGACTATATATAATGAGAAAGGGTGTGGAGCATAAGTATTCATTGCTCTGCGTTCTCAGAGAGGATAATATGTAGACAGCTGCTCAACCTGCCATGGTGGACTGTGGCCTCCAATTGTTGGCCAACATACACCACTTCATTAAGTTGATTCTCGGGCATGTGATTTAGTAATGGGGAAGGAACTCATGTGGTAGACATCTACAAATCCGTGTGAACAGGCAGGCATGTTAAAAATAGGGAAAGGGTCCAGAGGAAGCTTCATAAACAAGAAAATCTCCAAATTGCAGTCTTTATGTATACTGTATGTACAACACCAACATTAACATGTAAAACATATCCAGATTTCAAGGAGAGACATTCTAGTCATGGTGGCACATGTGTGTAATTCTGACACTGGGAAGATGAAGCAGGAGGTTCTCTGTGAGTTTGGGTCAGCCAGGACTACATAAGCTGGGAAGTGGAGTGGAGATCTATGATTGCAAGGAGTGTTGTAGTCTAGAAGCCAGGAGAGGCAATTTGAAGAGGGTAGGTTTACTTCACTGCTATAGCAACTAGGACTCTGCTTCATTGATTCTAGTCTTAGGGAAGAAGAAAAATAAGATCCTGCATATAGGTTCCACTTTTGAGCCAAGATTCTGGATCCATGGCAGTTTGGGAATCTTTTAGGGAACTACGATCTCAACCAATGATCTCAGCCTCCCTAATCCTGTAACACTAATATATTTTCTCATGGCTTTGTGACTCTTAACCATTACTTCATTTTGCTTCTCTTCATAATTCAAATTTTGCTCCTGATTTGATTATAAAGAAAAATGGATGGAATATCTGATATGGAAAATATATGTGACCCCATTTTGATTATAACCCACAAGTTGAGAATCACTGGTCTAAACTGCTAATTTTAAACAAAAATGTTTTTCAAGTACTTTCTACAATGTACATTGACCATTACTATTTTTGTTTTATTTTCAATAAAAAAAGGATTTTATTATTAACATCGATGGAAGCTTACTAACCTTGGATTTTTATGAAAATTGGCTTAGCATCCCAGATGGAACTCTGGCTGGAAAAATTAATGGCATTCAAAGGTAATGATACAGTAAACACTTGGGGAACTGCACCAATATAGAAGCAATGCTTTTGTAAGGTACATAGGCTTGTGTTTACAGGATTATAAACTGGAATGATGTTCTATCCCAAGAGGTTTCCTTAGGTCAGACATGTATTGTCACTTTTTAAACATTCCCATTTCTCAAGCTAGCATGTTGAACCATGTCTGTAATCTTACCTGGGAGCCTTCTCCTTTATAAATGTCATGATTTAGAAGACAGTCTATGTAACACCGCGTGTTCAGGTCAGTTTAAAGTATTGGTTTAGTTCCTGTGTGAGACAACTTAAAAGAAGTAAGTGTGTACAATACCTGTGGGTTACTTGCATCCTAGAATTGTTACCATGGTATTGTGAATAGTTCACATGGTCAATATGTGTCATTGATTAGAACAGGAATCTCTTACTGAATTCTTCTTTCTCAACTATAACTACCTAGAGAAGTCTAGATCAGGTATAGCTTTCACTTTTTTGAATCATTTTTCTGTGTGATACATAGAATAATTTCATACTTAACCAGAGCTTTGACCTCCCATTGCAACCCAGGAGCCCTGCATCTCTGGCTTGCTGTAGCAAAGCTTTTATAATTGCATTTTGTAGGGTCACAAGTGTGCTTTCGGCTCCTTATGTTCTAGAGTGTCACAAGAGTGTTACATGGATTCATACTACATTAGATATTAAATGTGTCTCCACTCCATTATGGTTGGAAAGATGGTTTGCTGTTTAATAACACTGGATGTTTTCATACACAGAACACACATGGTTTTCAAAAATCTTCATTCATTCTAATACCAGGGCATTGAGTAGAGTCCAGAGTGGGATTTTGCTCCTTATGTTCTAGATTGTTATAAGGGTGTGTCGTCGATTCATAATACATTAGATATTAAATGTGTCCCCATGGTGGCAAGAAAGATGGTTTGCTGTTTGATAACACTGGATGTTTTCACACACAGAATATACATGGTTTGCAACAATATTCATTCATTCTGTTACCAGGGATCCTGACATGTTCCTCTGGCTTCTGTAGGTAGCAGTCAGACATCTAGTACACTGAAATTCATAAATAATTTGAAAAATGTTTTTTCCATGATTCTGTACAGAAAAGTGATTTGCAGAAAATATTTTATGTAATACTCTAGCTATATATTCTGACTTCTTTTGAATTCTGACTATACTGTGAGTTGGTCTACAAAACATTTACCCTATTTGTTCTTTGTAGTTAGATTTCTAACTTTCATTATTTTCAAGATGGTCTGACCTAAAATTCTCCTTTTTCTTTGTTTAGCTTTTGCAACAGATGCCAGAACCAAACTTTATACTATTAAAACATCTCATATGTGTATTAGTAATAATAAAAAATTCTTCCATGAATAATTTAGACAGTTACAGGTTATCTCTGCGCATAGCTCCACATGTACTGTGGGGTCAGACTTCGAGAGATTCATTATTTGGGAGTGACGTCTTAAGAAAGGTAAGAGGATCTGAAATTTGCCTTTGGGAACAAAAGTCTAATTATTATTCAGTAATTGGGAATACTTTACAAAGATGATTTCTCTAACAGGAAACCCTAGGATTGTATGCTTATGGAGTGGAGTAGAATATGTATTGATCTATTTCAGGAAGATTTGGGAAGGGAGATTTTAATGTAGTTTAAAGTAAGTTAATCATTTCTTTCTACTGTTCTTTCCTTCTTTCTTCTTAGATATTGATTTAGATATTGATGTTTTACCCAACAATAATCTGTACATATAATGGTAATCCAAGAAGACTAGAGTGAAATTTTAAAAGATCTGGATTACCTAGGTTTTGTTTGTTTTTTCCATTGTAGCCCTATTTTTGGAGTATAGAATAGTTGTGTTTCAGTGTGGTGAGACCATGATATTACTAAATATTCACATCATGTGAATTGCTGGTCATATTAAAGCACATTGCATATATATATATGTGTGTGTGTGTGCATAAATATATATGTGTGTGTGTATGAATGTGTGTTTGCATGTGTACATATACGTGTAAGTGTACTTGTAAATGTATTTCTATATGTATATGTATATACATATGTAATGATGAATAATTGGTGTATATTATTTTGTATGCTTTCCATTATTTTAGCACTAACCTATTTCAGGTACAGTTTTATGATCCTCAAGTATACTGTAGCTGTTAATTTTATTATAAACACATATACATCAATATTCTTCACTCATTTATTTACTTTATATCCTGATTGCAGTCCCTTCCTCCAAGTCCCATCTTTACAACCTGTTTTTCCCTCCATTATTCTTTACCTCAATAGTGTAGACCTACCATTGACACCAACCCACTCTCACACATCAGTTCACAACAGGAATAAGTGAATCACCTTCCACTGAAGCCATACAAAGCAGCCCAGATAAAAGAAAGCAATCCAGTTGTAGACTACAGAGTCAGAGCCAGTCTGCATACTGGCTAGGGGACATATTTGTGTGTGCGTGAGTGTGTGTATGAGTGTGAGTTTGCATGTGTACATACAACTGGTAGGGGACATACCTGAAGATCAAGCTGCATATCTACTACATATATATAGGGGCCCTAGATCCTGCTGCTGGAGCATATGATGGGGGAGATCCTGCAGATTCAAAGCTGCAGGATCACAATGATTAAAGGCTACAGCAAGATACCAGGATATAGAGGGAGAGGCATCTCCAGGACGTTCCAGTATTGAGAGTATAGTAAAATACAGAGAGCTTAAACCAGACTTACTTCACTATACATTTGCAAGAAAATCTGTTTGGACAAGAGGGTATAATGTGTGACCACTTATGGCACAACACATCTCACACACTGTATTTTTAATTTTTTTTAAATTTAGTTTAATTTTTTTAAATTAAATTTAAATTTTTATTTAATTTTAACTTTTGAAATTTAGTGAGGGGGGATTGTTTCCAAGGGATATATGGAAGGATTGAAAAATGAAGTGAGAGTTACTTGGTAGCATGATTAGAAATTTCAGAGAATTAATAAAGGACACATATTTTGAAAAAGATAAAAGATAAAGAAAATGTAAATATGACAGAAAGCAAGGTACATGTTAACTAGTAGCTCTCAGGTATTAGGTCCACAGGAAAGAAGATATCATGATGTTACTCACAATGGAGGATGATAGCCCAAGGGATACCTTGAATAAGATTCTTGCTCAGGACTGTACTTGACTTTAACTAGAAACGTAGCTTGTTTAGTTAATTTCTAATTACCAAGGTACTGGAAACCTAAAATCCAAGACTATATCAAACTGCATGTTTACTCCAAATGAAACAATAAAATGTATTTTTCACTCTTAATAACTATTAAAGATTCTTCCTTTATGGACAGTTCTTTTCAAATATTCTTTTGTATGGTCAGGTATGAAAACAAAGAAGCAAAACTATCCTGTACAATCTGCATATAAAATAAGACTATCCTGTGCAGGACTGCTCAAAAATAAACTGAGGTGCATGCTGAGGAGAAACATATGTGATGAATAGAGTTTGCCTAACCTAAGTCATCATCTCAGAAGAAAAGTAACTTACCAGTGTTGTTCAATTTAGGAAGTGTCATAATTTTCTACAATTGCTGTGACAAAACACTGATGAAAAGCAACTAATGGAAGACAGGTTACACTCCACAATATACTTGCAGTTACCAGTTAAATACTGAGAAATGTCAGAGCCAAAAATAAAACAGGGAGGCAAGAACTGAAGCAGAAGCCTAGTAGGAGCACTGCCTCCTGCCTTGTATCTCATATCTTTCTTTTTCTGACTAATAACTCAAGGGTGGCACCATCCTGGAGATCTGGGCCCTACAAATTCCAAGGTTAATCAGGACAATATCCCTTAGGCTTCACTATACAATAGGTCCATCTGATGGAGGCATTTTCTCAATTAAGACTCCCTCTTCTCACCAACTTCTCTCAGTCGCATTTCTATTGCCTTAATAAAACATCAGGATTTAAAAGACCAACCAAAGAGTGCACATGGGGGAACCATGGTTCCAGTTGGATATGTACCAGAGGATTGTCTTATTTGGCATCACTAGGAGGGGAGATGCTTAGTCCTGAGGGGCTTGATGGCCTAGGGTAGGGGAATGCTAGGTTGTTGGGGCAGGAGTGTGTAGTCAAGTGAGAGAAAACTGCAATAGAGGCAGGGGAGGAGATATAGGATTTGTGGAAGGGGGATAACGTTTGAAATGTAAATGAATGAAATAAACAATAAAAAAATAAAACTACATGACCAGGGAAACTTATTGAAGTAGGTGGTTATTTGAGACCTACAAATGCTGAGCGAGTATAGCACTTCAGTGTCATGACAGAGGAGCACGACTGCATAAAAGAAGAAAAAAACAAACAGGAAGCTGAGACCTGATGGTTCTTATCTTGGGAAGCAAAACTGTAGCAGAGAAAGTACATTGAAAATGGGCACCTACCTTTTGTAACTACAAATTCTAAGCAGTGGCACTCTTCACCAGGCAGACCAAGGCACCAGAAAATTGTCAACGAGAGGGTATTGCGATGCCTGGAACTAGAGAGGCATCCCATTCAAAACATCACAATAAACAGCTACCCCCACCCACACACAAAAAAGTAACACACAGCAGTCATTAATTTGGTACACTCACAGTTTTTTGCAGCATATCAGTTCTGAAATGTTGCTTTGGTTAAGTAGTTCTTCTGTTCTTTGCAATATGCATGAAATTTTAACAAGTTGTATAAAGATGCAAAAGACTTAGAGTCTCCATTTCGAGACTTCATTGCATGGGTTCCTATCTGTAATTTTCCTCCTAGTATTTCTTTTCATTTTTAAATTTATTTTGTAAACTATGTGAAATGACAATCTTGCTTTTGCCTTGCGGTGTTACAGATGTCTCCTATACAAATTATGATTGACAACTATGATCAAATATTTGGAAATGATGATATGTTTAGTAAACACATTGACAAAAGGTCTGAAGACTTAAAGACATACAAAGAATCAATAAATTATTCTGGAAAATCTCCTATTATGACCAAAGCCATAGCTGGCTACAACTGGAAAACCAGTGATATTGATGAAAATTTTAATATTTCATATGCTGCACTGCAGGAAGAAGGTCCTACAGGTAAGACAAGATTTATTTATTCATCAATTGAATGGAGTCATTTGATCAAATCATTTCATGATGTCATTAATTTGTGTATATCAGAGAAGCTTTGGGACACAAAATGATTATTTGAGAGAGTGTGGGAAAAGTTTTTAAACATCATACACACACACACACACACACACACACACACACATATATGTACTCATATACTGAAATACATCTGGATACATCATTCAGGTATGTATGACACATTCTTTCTTTGAGTATCCGCCAATATTGTCTGCTATATTTTCCCCCCTTTCTTCCCATGGTCCTTAAGTTAGAGAATTTCTTGCATATGAAATTATTATTTTTGATAAGATCATTTAGAAACAATGATTTGATTTAAAAATTGATTAAATATTCTGCAATATAAAGCCCTGCATCTCTGTCAACATGCTTTGGTTTCCTAGCACAAAAATACTAATGTTTGTTTAATTTCCTATGAGAAACAATATTTGTCAAAATCTTATCATTGCTAAAAATATTTGCACAGGATCCACTACAAAACCTATGAGAGGTATGATAAAGAGGTTAAACTCACCTGATTATCAGGTGGTAGCACACAAATTCAAATACATTTTTAACTGAAGTAATTCTTTCTGTAGAGTTAAGATAATACACCCAAATATTACCCTTATCTTAAGTGATGTAAATCTATCATCTGAGAATATTTGTCTGATGATGACATTTTATGTTTCATTTAGGAGGACAAAACAGAACAACTACCACATATAAGTGGTAGTGGATGATTTAAGAAGGTCTAAGGTCATTGTATTTTAATGTTCCCTTCTACCTCCCATTTAATCATATTAGAAGAATTATTCCAAGATCCTATGTTAGTTTTATATTTCACCGTATTAGTTACAAATAGTTTCCACTCATTGTACTTATTTTATGCTGCATATTGGAGTAATTGCATACACTCCAATGTGCCTTGTTCATGGTCCTACACAGTGTTTGGAAAAATTTTCAATCTCTGCCTCTACAGCCCAGTTATAATACTAGTTTTCCCACCTCAGTTACCAATGTGTGGCCAGAAGCTAATGACACTGAATAATCCCTCAGAATTCTTCATAGAATTCCGTGCCATAGAAAGTTATAAATAAGATTCCATTAACAATAAAAATTAATCATCACACATGATGAACTTAGAGGTAGATCATGGTTTTAGAATATACAAAATGACCTGAAAAGATAATCTAGTGTCTAAAGCAATTGAGATTTAGACTTTGTGACATGAATTTGGTCATCAAAACATACATTAAAAAACAAACAAAGTAGGTATTGTAGCACAATCATCTCTAAACGAGTAGTTTATACCTGAATAAAGATGGCAGTCAGATACAGTAACAGAATCTTATTGGACAGATATTTCTGACGTATTGTTCAGTAATGATCAAAAGACACTCCCCCCCCCAAAAAAAAGAGACAGAGAGAAAGACCAATACTGGAGGCTCCTCATATGTTAATAAGCTCAAAGCTCTAATTAATCTCTAAATATATATCACCAGTGATGTGATCTGCATGTGTTTTACACACACACACACACACACGCATGCATGCATTACACACACTGAGAAATGCACAGAAGCATACAGCATATTTGTTATATCTCTCTTCATCACCTGAGGCCTCAACATGAAATATTGTTTATTCATGGTTTGTCTATCTCAAAAGTGTCTGTAATCCAAATTTGAGAAATGGAAATCTTACAGAAAACTCCAGTAAAGAAATTGATAATTTTCATATTTGCTGTTCTTGGTCTTTCCTGAACTCCCATTACTGTAAGTTTACAAGGTTTTCATTTATTACTAGTATTATTTTAAATTTTTATCAAAAATTGAATTATAGCACTGTAGCCTGACTTTCCTCCCTTAAGTCCATCACACTCACTGAACTTTCATACTCATTTCAATATTGTTTTATACGTGTTTATATATATGTATGTATGTATGTATGTATATATGTATGTAGGTATATATTTATCTTTACAAATATGAATATTACTTGAGTTCATTTTGTTCTGTTTGTGAATATGGTTTCCATGATATACAGTGTGTATTAGACAATCCATATGCAGGTCATTTCTGGAAAAATTAATATTCTGTCAGTCATAATTAGCTGCCTATAAATTTTGAGAAGCGAAATTTTGACCATTGCCTTAACACTGCATTGACGTTGCTATTATTGTGATTTTGCACCTATTTTTATGAGAGGCAATTTCAAAACAGACTTTCAAGTATGCTGGGTCTTACAGTGTTTTTAAGCCCTCTTCTACAATGGTCCCTGAGCTACAGTGCATTTAGCTCTAATGTACATGTATTCACTGGTGCTGGATTTTTCGTAATGCAATTATCTCTTCATTGTGTCCAAGTTTTTGTTTTCTGTAATGGTCTCCATTTTCTATACAAAGAGGCTTCTTTGGTGTAGGATGATGGCCCCAATTGTTGGTACATATAAGACTAATATTTAAATGCTGTAAGGAATGTCGCTAATTTATTAAATTAATGTCATCAATTTTAAAGTTTATGACCAAACTAGCTACATAAATCGGACTAGATTTCTACCTCCAGCCATGATTTCAATCCTGGTGAGAGAAATTCTACAAATTGTTAAAGTACTTCCTGTGGCTTTCCCCCAAAATATGGATGCGTCAGGTAGCACTTGGATTTCTCTCAAGGTTGGTGGCTTGATTGCCAGTTGCCAAATAAATCTTACAAGGCATCTCAGCAATCTACCTGGATATGTCTTAGAAGCCTCTAGGTTTAAGTCAAAGTTCTAAGGTAGATAAAACAGTAGGCAAGTTGACACGTTAGGGAAGCAATTGATAGTTGTACCCACCTGTAACACCTATAAAGTACGATGATAGCCACTATGGCAAGATAGCAGAATAGGTTCAATAAGTGACACTAACAGCTCAGTTCAAAACAACTGTTCTTTGATTAGACTTAAATGTATTTTCTTTACCATAGAATTGAACATGGTTCTGGGTCTTTCATTTGGTTTCTCAGAAAAAAATATTATTCCTAAGTATGCTTTTAAAGTTCAACATTTGGTATCTTGTTTATTTCTCTTTAGGATCATCCGTGCAGGTCCTTTGACTTGTCCAAGTCACACATTTTCACTCCTCTCTGACAAGATAAATTCATTTTCCTAAAGTAATATGATATAAATGTTATATAAATATACAATTCCTTCTTTTTGGTTACTTTAGTTTTCTTCTTTCCACATCTGCAAGTAGCCTTAATTGGCAATAGTCTAAAACATCAAAAGTTGAAATTTCTAGCAATAAGACTGCTTACCATATTGAGTTAATTGAAGAATATTTAACAGTGAGTGCCTTATGTCTGCAAGGATGATAATGATTCTATCACCTAGAATTTCCTTATAGTGTGTGCTGCCGCTCATCAAGTTATTTGTGAAATATTATGCTACCAATGGCTTCCTTTGCTGATCTTGGTCATACTCAATTTACTCTTGTTTCATACAGCATATGTAAACAAATAAGATAATATTAAAACTGCATATGACCAAGGGGACATATATTAGAAATGCAGAATTCAAAGAATGTCTTTTTGAAAATCATATGATAGTAAACATAAGTGAGCCTAAATATTCCAGAAGAATAATCAGATATCTTGTAAATTCTTTCAAAAGTAGCAACATACAAGATTAACTCACAAAGTGAGTACTCCTTCTTTGTAAAAATCACAAACTTACTGAAAAGTAAATCAATGAAAACCTGTCATTAACAGTAACTTTTAACTGTATTAAGTTTCTTGGGAAAATTCTATCCAAGAAATAAAAGGCTTTTGTGATTAAAAAAAACAAAGCCAAAAACAAAAGAAAAAAATGAAAAAGAAATTTAACCCAAAACAAAACAAAATGTCTTATAAATTGAACAGATATCAGATAATGGAAAGATTCCCACATGTTTATGAATCAGTTAGATTTAAACAGTAAAAATTCTAGACAATCCTGTAGTAACATTTTGATTTTATCCTTTGAAAGCTTGATAAAATTTATAACACTCTTGATGTTTTTAGGAGAAATAATATTGTAGAAGTGAATTTTTAAACTTCTTTCCTCCCAGTCTTCTGCCATGTTCCCTTGACCTCACCCATAAAGCCTCACCAACATCACTTCCTAAACATTAACTGAACAAGGCAACACCAATGAACATGGAAAACTAAATGGCACCTGAAACCTAGACAAAGAAATATAGGCAATTGCATCGTAAACACAAGTATGCGATTTTATCTAAAACAAGTGTATTTTGTGGATGCAGGAGAATGATGAAACCTGCTTTCTGACCCAAACTGATAGTCTGTATATTATTGGTGTGAAACAGTTAATGCTTAGAGTTATTAATGAGCAGTATTTATGTGTCTTTGTTATTTTTTTTGTTGACACATACTTTTCCCCCTCTTTTTCGAATGACTACAGGGTTATTTATCATTTCTGTCCTCTTGTGTATATGTACGTTATCTTCAGCCTGCTGTTTGCCTTTTGTAGACCAAGATTGATGATGAGAAATGACTTAGTGGTGCTTAAACTATGTAATGTTTCTCCTCTTCTGTTGATATGAATGATGCTTTTGCTCAGTAATAAAGTCTAGGCTAGTATCTGTATTCTTTGAAAACATGGAGAACGTTGATGCAGGCCCACTATATTTTAGAATATCCACTGAAAATTCAGATATTAGTCTAATGTAGTTAACGTTATCTGTGACTTTGTCTTTTTCATTCATAGCTTTTCGTATTTTTATTTCTATGTTCAGTTAGCCTTTGACTATTATGTGCCTACTTGATGTTTTCTATGCTTCTAGTACTTTAACACATATCTCTTTTTGATTTGGTGTGATAAATGCAAAGGATATACAAGGTTAAAGAGAGTTCAATTTTAAAAAATGATTTCCCTTCTTTCTTATATGCAGAGAAACAGAAAGGCTATATATATACATACCAAGCCACCAGTTTATTCTGATCCAACACCACCAAGAAAGAAATGCTTATTTGGCAAAAATCTTACAAGCATTTATGTCGACAGAAAGCTGCCTGCTCCAAAACTTGTGAGTATCATTTTGGCTTTCTATAGCACCTTTCTCCTCAGTAAGCTATTTAATCAAACTGAGAAATGTTCAGATAACCGATCTATGAGAGTAAGATCATTTTAAAACAGAAATAAGTTCTACTGTATTTTGAATAATGTAATTGAAAGAAAAAGAGAAGAAATACCATTCCCATGTTTTGCACTGACTGCATCAAAGATTCAAACCCACCAGTATGTTGGAGAAAATAATTCTATGCAAGTGCCCCACTAACTACCCAACTGTAAAGTCTTGCAGCTTCTTTATAACTCCACATATCTCTAGAATCTCCCTTAATATCATTGCCTCTGAAATTACTCAATACTTAAAAATATCTGTAGGCTTTTCCTTTAAATGATCAATGAATTAGATGAACACACTGGTTTTTTTATATATATATTGACATCATTTATCCTAGTGGACTATATTTAAATGCCATCTACTATGGCTTAATCTTTTTTAAATGAGTGATTAAACTTCTTTGGAAACATATCTTTAGTATCCAACATCTCTTTCAGCACTATAGCTGTGATAGGAATTTATGCTGTTTGTGAAGAAATTTATCCTGTCTGACACATGAGCATTACTGCCAATTTCTTAGGTATTTTAGAGAAGAATTTTCTGGTAACCTTGTTTGTATTCGTGTAATCAATTTAAAGTGGAGTAAACCCATGCATGGTAGTCATGTTTACAGAGTAAATTATGGAAGAATGATAGAAATATGCTTGGTTTTTTAAATGTGAAAGGATCTGTAGACATAGTTGAAATTAAGAAGTCACAGAATAAGAATATAAAAGTCTCAGAAATATGGTGAAAAAATATATCTTCCAAACACAAAAGTTAGGATTCATAATACAGGCCAGGACAAACAGTAAGTAAAATAGTGAGTTGATCTCTGGAAGGGAAATGTCCCAACATTTACTTAAGATGCCAGGTTTGAGAAAGATATTGATAGAAGGAAACACAAAGTAATAGAGGCCTATTCACCACAATGCTTTGGGAAACAGAAGTCCCAACAAAACCATGATGTTACAAATTGGGGAAAAATGGATTAGGGAAGAAAATGTATTTGGAAGCTAAAACAGAAAAAAAGTTCAATGACTACTTTATTCCTCTCAGTTATAGCTGTGCATCCAAAACTGTCCTTGCTCAGGTTCACAATAAAAGACATATTTGTGCTTCAGGTGTGGAGCTCTAATACTACATCCTTATCCCACACAGGATATGTTATCCATAATTGCAGGGAAAGGACGAGAATCAGATCACATATTCGAAATTCTACCTGAAAATTCACATTGGTGCCTCAGAGAGAGGCTTGACAGTGAACAACTCATTGAATGGATTAAAGAATTCATGCTTGTAATAGCATCTGTCTTGAAGGTAAGGAAGGTTTTCACGTCACCAACATTAAGCATCCCTCTAGAGATGCATATGTGCTTTCTGTCCTTAAGATTACATGAGGATGACTGTTTCTAAGAACTATGGACACGTGACCTCTTGATAAGAGGCATGGCAGGTAAAAGTCTGACAAACCCAAAGATTCATCGTAAAGACACAGGTGAAGAGCTTCTGTTCGAAATAAACATCCTCATATATAAGATGGGCTTTAGTTGGGCATTACAAATATTCCCACTGATTTCACTTCTGAACATACCCTGTGAATTAATAGCTGAACAAGTTATAATGGTGGTAAAAATATGCTTTATCAAATGAATGTATTAAATAATACTTACCAAAAAATATCCTTCAAAAATAACAGTTCAAATTGACAAGTCCAACACTCACCTACAATAGGCTATCGATGTTGAATATTATCTTCTGTCTTGTATATACAAGAAGTCGTTTTCCTTCTCTATCAAAAAATACTTTCACTTTTGCCAGATATTGCCATTCTAATTCCATGTCAAATATTAGAGTATTAGCCTAACCTACTTTTAACTTGTCTAACACACTAACATTCCTAACTTGCCAGGGAGCTGCAGTGACTCTAGAGCAAATATCATTGTTTTATTTTTACTTGGACCATGATCTGATTTCACCTTTCAGAAGTCTATGAAGCTATGGCCCAGACATAAGTAGTAAAAATAATGCTCTGGGATTAACTATGCTTACTAACATTAGGCAAAGGTACTGAATGATCCTTCCTTGGCCTTTGAGCTTGCCAAGTGTGTCTGATTCTCATTGCCAGAGACTAAAGACCTTACTGAAGTTAGCCATGTGTATTCAAAGCAATTTACAGGTACAAGGGCACCTGGGATTCTTCCACTTTTATGGCTTTCATTGTACAACATGAAAGTTCATTGATGTATTTCATGCAAGAGACAGTTTCTGTTCTTCAAACAATATGATGCTTACAACTAAATTTAAATAGTTGAATATTTACAAATTTTAAGAAAAAGATATGAAACTGTGAGACCTTCTCACATGGAAAATAAGTAAGCTTCACCAATATTCCTGCTGGGTCTGTGAGCAAGGTATACTTGTATACAACAGCTTTACGCTGTGTGAGCCTAAAGTACAGATTCAACAATTATACAGTCAGGATGAGTTAATTTTGTGTGCTGTCATTTTTTGATAGTTGCCTATTCCAAGAAGAGGACTTTGGTTTTGGTTTGATTGTTTTGGTGGATTTTTAAAACATCATCATCATCGTCATAGTTGTCGTCATCATTTTACATTTTTTTGTTTGTTCATTTTATGTCTTGTATACTGCCCCCTACCTATTCTCCCCTCACAGGGTCTCTCTCCTTCCCTGAGCTGAATTGGGACCCTTGGGTTGTCCTCCTACCCAGGCACATCAACTCTCTTCAGGTTTACCACATCTTCTCCCCCTAAGGCCAGGTAGGGACAGGTTTTCACAGTCAACAGCTTACAGATAGCCCCTGCTCCACATGTTGGTGGACCCACAAGGTGACTAAGCATTACATTTGCTAGAAATTGTGCTGTAGGTCATGCTGCAGCTTCTGCAGGATTTTTAGATGTTATTTCAGCCTTTGACAGATCCCAGTGGCTGCTTAGTAGATTCTGTAGCTCTTCCTGTGGAGTTCGTATCTCCTCCAGGTCATAGAATCTCTCCCCCATTTCTTCCATACAAGCCCTTGATTGATCCATAAGATCCAATTTTTGGCTGTGGCTCTACATAGCCTGTTTCAGTCAGCTGCTGGGTGGAGCCTCTCAGAGGGCAGTTATGATAGGTTCCTGTCTGGATATGCCACATAGCATCTGGCGGTTTTCAAGGCAGAGAGAGCTTTGGGCTGGGAAGTGGAGTGCAGATCTATGATTGCAAGTCATGGTGTGGACTAGAAGTCAGGAGAGGCAATTTGAACAGACCATAGGTTTGTTTCATTGCTATAGCAACTAAGACACTGCTTCATTGATTCTAGTCTTCGGGAAGAAAACACAAGGTCCTGCATATAGGTTCCACATTTGATCCAAGATTCTGGGGAGATAGAAGTTTGGGAGTCTTTTATGTAACATGCTTTCAACCAATGATTCTCAGCCATCCTAATACTGTAACACTAATATATTTCCTTATGGTTTGGTAATTATTAACCATTACATCATTTTGGTGCTTTCTCACAATTAAAATTTTGCTATTGGCAAGAATTATAAAGAAAAATGGAGAGAATATATGACATGGAAGATATATGATATGTGAATCCCTAATGGATTATGACTCCCAAGTTGAGAATCACTAGTCTAAACTGCTAATTTTAAACAAAAATGCTCTTCATATTCTTTCTAAAGTGTACATTGACCATTACTTTTTTATTTTCATTTAAAAAAAGGACTTCATTGCAAACATTGAAGGAAGTTTACTTACTTCTGACTTATATGAGAATTGACTTCGCATCCCAGATGAAGGAACTCTGGTTGGAAAAATCAATGCCATCCAAAGGTAATGATACAGAAAGCACTTGGGGAACTGTACCAATATAGAAGCAGTGTTTTTGTAAGGTACATACGCTTGTGTTTACAGTATTATAAGCTGGAGTGATGTCCCATGCCAAGAGGTTTCCTTAGCACAGACATGTATTGTCACTTTTTAAACATGTTCATTTCTCAAACTAGAGTGTTGAACCGTGTCTGTAACCCCACCTGGCTGTCTTCTCCTTTATAACTGTCACAGTTTAGAAGACAGCCTATGCAACACCTTGTGTGCAGGTCAGCGTAGAGTATTGGTTTAGTTCCTTTGTGAAACAAATTAAAAGAAGGAGGTGTGTATAATACCTGTGGATTATTTGCATCCTAGTATTATTACCATGTTACTGTGAATATACCACATGCTAAATAAATGTCATTGATTAGAACATGAAGCTATTGCTGAATACTTCTTTCTCAGATATAACTATCTCGAACAGTCTAGGTCAGGTATAGCTTTGACTTCTTTGAATCTTTTTTCTGTGCAATACTCCAGAGAATGATTTTGTGTGTAACAGGAGCATTGAGCTCCACATGCTACCCAGGCACCATGCATCTCTGTCTTGCTGTAGTGACGCTTTTATAATCACATTGTGTGAGGTCACTAGAGTGCTTTCTGCTCCTTATGTTCTAGAGTGTCACAAGAATGTTACATGGATTTATACTACATTAGATATTAAATGTGTCTCCACTCCATGGTGCTTGGGAAGATGGATTGATGTTTAATAACACTAGATGTTTTCATACACAGGATACAGGTGGTCTGCAACACTCTCATATATTCTAATACCAATATCCTGACACCTTCCTCTGGTTTCTGTAGGAAGCAGTCAAATATCTAATACATAGAAAATCATTCATACTTTTAAAATGTTCCCATGATTTTATACAGTAAAATGATTCACAGAAAATATTTTATGTAGTACTCTAGCTGTATTCTTTTGAATTCTGGTTATACTATGAGTTGGTCTACAAAACATTTGCCCTGTTTTCTTCATAGTTAGTTTTGTCACTAACATTATTTTTCAGATAGTATAAAATAAAATTATCCCTTTTCTTTGTTTAGACTTCTACTGAAAATTCCTCAGGCAAACTTTATCCTTCTAAAGCATCTCATTTGCATATTAGTCATAATAAGAGACTCATCCACAAATAATTTAGACACTAACAGGTTATCTATCCAGATAGCTCCTTATGTTTTGTGGGATCAGACTACAAAGGATGCATGGTTTGGGAGTGATGTATCAAGAAAGGTAAGGGGATCTGACTTTTGCCTTTGGGAACAAAATTCTCATTGTAATGCAGGAAGTAGGAACACTTTGGAAAGATCATTTCTGTAAAAGGAAACCCTAGGATTCCATTTTCTGGAGTGGAGTGGAATATATATTGATCTGTTTCAGGAAGATTTGGGAAGAAAGATGGTTAATGTAGTTTAAAATAAGTGAATCATTTCAGTCTTTCTTTTGTTCTTTCTTCATAGATATTGATTTTGGCCAACAGAATGTTTCATATAATGGTAGTCAAAGAAGACTAGAGTGAAGTTTAAAATAATCCTATTTACCCAGGTTTTGCTTGTTTTTTTTCATTCCAGCCCTCTTTTTGGAGTATATAATAGTTGTGTTTCACAGTAATTAGACTATTATATTATTAAACATTCACATCAAGTGAACTAATGGTCATATAAAAGTACATATCATATATATGTATGTATATATATATATATATTTCAAATGTGTCTGTGCATATTTGTGTGTGTGTGTATGTAGGTGACAAATTGGTGTATATTATTTTGTATACTTTCAATTACTTTACCACTAATGTATTCAGGTGCAGTTTTAAGTTCCTCAGGTCTCAAGGACCTCCACATCAAACCAGATACACTCAAACTAATAGAAGAAAAAGTAGGGAAGCATCTCGAACACATGGGCACTGGAGAAAATTTCGTGAACAAAACACCAATGGCTTATGCTCTAAGATCCAGAATCAACAAATGGGATCTCATAAAAGTGCAAAGCATCTGTAAGGCAAAGGACACTGTGCTTAGGACAAATTGGCAACCAACAGATTGGGAAAAGATCTTTATCAATCCTACAACAGATAGAGGGCTTACATCCAAAATATAAAAAGAACTCAAGAAGTTAGATCGCAGGGAGACAAACAACCCTATTAAAAAATGGGGTTCAGAGCTAAACAAAGAATTCACAGATGAGAAATGCTGAATGGCTGAGAAACACCTAAAGAAATGTTCAACATTTTTAGTCATAAGGGAAATGCAAATCAAAACAACCCTGAGATTTCACCTCATACCAGTGAGAATGGCTAAGGTCAAAACTCAGGTGACAGCAAATGCTGGCAAGGATGTGGAGAAAGAGGAACATTCCTCCATTGTTGGTGGGATTGCAGACTGGTAAAGCCATTCGGGAAATCAGTCTAGAGGTTCCTCAGAAAATTGGACATTGAACTACCTGAGGACCCAGCTATACCTCTCTTGGGCATATACCCAAAAAATGCCCCAACATATAAAAAAGACACGTGTTCTACTATGTTCATAGCACCCTTATTTATAATAACCAGAAGCTGGAAAGAACCCAGATGCCCTTCAACAAAGAAATGGATACAGAAAATTTGCTACATCTACACAATGGAATACTACTCAGCTATCAAAAACAATGACTTTAGAAATTCATAGGCAAATGGAGGGAACTGGAAAATATCTTGTGTGAGGTAAACCAATCACAGAAAAACACACATGGTATGCACTCATTGATAAGGGGCTACTAGCCCAAATACTTGAATTACGCTAGATGCACCGAACACATGAAACTCAAGACCAATGATCAAAATGTGAACGCATCACTCCTTCTTTAAAAGGGAAACAGGAATACCCTTGACAGGGAATAGGGAGGCAAAGATTAAAACAGAGGCAGAAGGAACACCCATTCAGAGCCTGCCCCACGTGTGGCCCATACATATACAGCCACCCAATTAGACAAGATGGATGCAGCAAAGAAGTGCAGGCTGACAGGAACCAGATGTAGTTCTCTCCTGAGAGACACAGCCAGAATACAGCAAGTACATAGGTGAATGCCAGCAGCAAACCACTGAATTGAGAAGGGGACTCCCATTGAAGGAATAAGAGAAGGGACTGGAAGAGCTGGAAGGGGCTCGAGACCCCATATGAACAACAATGCCAACCAAACAGAGCTTCCAGGGAGTAAGCCACTACCCAAAGACTATACATGAACTGACCTTGGGCTGCAACCTCATAGGTAGCAATGAATAACTTAGTAAGAGCACCAGTGGTAGGGGAAGCCCTTGCTCCTGCTAAGACTGAACCCGCAGTGAACGTGACTGTTGGGGATAGGACTGTAATGGGGGTAGGATGGGGAGGGGAACACCTATATTGAAGGGAAGGGGAAGGGGGTAGGGTGATGTTGGCCCAGAAACAGGGAAAGGGAATATCTATCGAAACGTAATTAAGAAATACTCTAGTTAATAAAGAAAAAAATCTTTATTCACTAATTTATTTATTCTATATCCTGATTACAGTCCCTTACTCCAAGTCCCGTCTTCACGACCCCTTCTTCCCTCGACTTTCCTTCATCTGAGTAGTGTAGAACTTCCACTAACACCAACTCACTCTCATACATCAATTCACATCACTAATAAGTGCATCTCCTCCCATTGAAGCTAGACAAAGCAACCCAGCTAAAAGAAAGCAATCAAGTGGTAGACAACAGAGTCAGAGCTAGCCCGCACGTTAATACTTAGGGTACATACCTAAGATCAAGCTGCACATCTGCTACATATATGTAGGGGGCCTAGATCCTGCTGCTGGCGCATATGAACGGGGGAGGTCCTGCAGATTGAATGCTGAAGGATCACAATGATTTAAAGGCTACAGCAAGCTACGATATATAAGAAGAGGCATGTCTGGGAGGTTCCGGTATTGATGGTGTAGCAAAATCTAGAGGGCTTGAAGCAGACCAGTGACTTATTTCAATGTACATTTGCAAGTAAACCTGTTTGGACAAAAGGGTATAATTTGTGACATAGTATAGCACAACACATCTCACAGACTGCATTTTTTAAAACGATTTTAATGTTTTGTTTGATTTTTAATTTAACTTTAAAACTTTATTTAATTTTAATTTTTGAAGTTTTGTGAGGGGAGATTGTTATCAAGAGATAGTTGGAAGGATTGAAAAATAAAATGAGAGTTCCTTGTGAGCATGATGATAAATTTAAAGAGATACAAAAACAGACATACATTTTGAAAAGGATGAAAGGCAACAAAAGAGTAAAAATGAAAGAAAGCAGGGTACATTTTAACTAGTAGTTTCCAGGGATTAAGTCCACAGGAAGGACAAATTAGTGATGTCACACATGAATAGTATTCTCACCCTGGACTCAACTTGGCTTGGACTAGAAACCTACCTTTTATAGGTAATTTCTTATTACCAAGCTCCTGGAAACGTAAAATCCAAGCCTGTATCAAAGCGCATGTCCAAATGAAGCAACAAAATTCAGTTTTCACTCATAATAACTATTAGTGATTCTTCTATTATGGGCAGTTCTTTTCAAATATATTCTTTTGTATGGTCAGCATGAAAACAAGCAAAACTATTCTGTACAAGCTGCATATAAAATATGACTATCTTGTGCAGGACTGCTCAAACATAAACTTAGCTGCATGCTGGTAAGAAATATGTGATGAGTAGAGTTGACTTAACCTAAGCCATCATCTCAGAAGAAAAGTAACTTATCAGTGTTGCTCAATTTAGGAAGTGTTATAATTTCTATGATTGCTGTGACAAAACACTGATAAAAAGCAACTTATGGAAGACAGGTTACACTCCATGATATACTTGGAGTTACTAGTTAACTCCTGAGAAATATCAGGGCCTAAACTGAAGCAGGGCAGGAACCTGGATTCAAGAACTGAAGTAGAAGCTGAGTGGGAATTCTGCCTCTTGCCTTGTACCTCATATCTTTCATTTTCTGACTACTAGCTCAAGGATGGCACCATCCTGGAGATCTGGGCCCTACAAATTCCAAGATTATTCAGGACAATATCCCTTAGACTTCTCATACATTAGGTCAATCTGAATGAGGCACTTTCTCCATTAAACTCCCTTTTCTCACCAACTTCTTTTCTCAGACACATTTGTTTTTCCTTAATAAAATACTAGGATCTAAAACACTAAATAAAGATTGCACATGGGGGAACCTGTGGCTCCAGCTGAATATGTAGCAGAGGATGGCCTTATTTGGCATCACTAGGAGGGAAGATGCTTAGTCCTAAGGGAGTTTGATGACCCAGGGTTAGGGAATGCTAGGGTGTTGAGGCCAGAGTGTATAGGTGAGGGAGGGAGCACTGTAATAGAGGCAGGGGAGGAGATAAAGGGTTTGTGGAGGTGAACTGTGAAGGGGAATAACGTTTAAAATATAAATAAATAAAATAATCAATAAAAATAAAACAATATGACCAGGGAAACTTATTCAAGTAAGTGGTTCTTTGGGACTTAGAAATGCTGAGAGAGTATAGCACTTCAATGTCATGACAGAGGAGCATGTCTGCAGAAAGGAAAAAAAAACCAGCAAGCTGAAACCTGATGTCTCTTGTCTTGGGAAGCAAAAATGTAGCAGAGAAAGTACACTGAAAATGGACACCTGTATTTTGTCATTCCAAATTATAGGCAATGGCATACTTTCATCAGGAGGGCCAAAGGACTTAAGCCACCAGAAAGTTGTCACAAAGAGGGTATGCCATGCCTGGAACTAGAATGGCATCCAATCCAAAACATCGCAAAAGAAACTCACAATCCCCCTACCCCCTAAAAATGTCAACGAAAGACAGTCATTAATTAGATTAACTCACAGTGTTTGGCAGTACATCAGGTTTGAAATGTTGCTTTGGTTAAGTAGTTCTTCTATTCTTTGCAGTATGCCTTAAATTTTGTCAAGTTTTGGTAAAATGCAGAGAATTTAAGAGTCTCCATTTCAGAAACTTCAGATCATGCATTCCTATCTGTGGCAACTGTTATTTTCCTCATAGTTTTGGATTTCATTTTTAAATTTCAATTTTGTAAACCATGTGAAATGACAATCTTGTTTTGCCTTGTGTTGTTACAGATGTCCATTATACAAATCATGATCGACAACTATCATCAAATATTTGGAAATGATGATATATTTAATAAACATATTGACAGAAGATCTGAGGATTTAAAGACTTGTGCAGATTCAAAAAACTCTTCTGGCAAATCACCTATTACGAAAGAATTCCTAGCTGGCCACAACAAGAAAACATGCGATAATGGTGAAAAATTAAAAATTTCATCCATTGCTCTGCAGGAGGAAGGTCCTACAGGTGATCCAAGATTTATTTAGTCATCAAATGAATGGAAGGATGACACACTACAGACACACACTGTATACACACAAACAGACAGACACACACACGCACAAATACTTGTGTACTATATATACCACATGTAAGTATGACAGACTATTTATTCAGCCTTTGTAAGAATCCCACAATATTGCCACTCTTCCTATGATCTTTAAGTCATAGAGGATTCATGCATATGAAATTATTACTTTTGATAAGATCATTTAGAAACAATGTTTTAATTTATACATCCATTAGAGATTCTGCATGTTTAAGTCCTGTACCACTGTCAACATGCTTTTTGATTTTAATGCGAAAATAATAATGTTTGTTTAATTTCCTACAAGAGACAATCTTGCCAAATGCTTAGCATTTGGCATAAATATTAAAATGCACAGGATCCATTACAAAACCTATGTGAAGAAATATAAAGAGGCTAAAATGCACCTGATTAATATGGTAGTACCACTCAAATTCCTATACATTGATAATGCAAGTTATTATTTGTATAGAGTTAAGAAAATATACTGAAAGATTACTCTTATCTGAAGTGAAGTGAATCTATCATCTGAGAAGGTTTATCTAATAATAACATTTTATGTTTCATTTAACAGGACAGAACAGAACAACTACCACAGATAAGTGGTAGAAGATAACTGAAGACATTATAAGGTCATTCTATTTTAATGTTCCCTTCTACCTTCCACTTAATCATAGCAGAACAATTATTGCAACATCCTGCTTCAGCACTCATATGCTATAATAATAAATGTTAAAATAAATAAAAGTGTTATTGCTTACACTCCAATGTGCCTTGTTCATGATTCACCATAGTCTTTGGAAAGTGGCATTTTTCTGTCTCTGCCTCTACAGCCCAGTTATAGTACTTGCTTTCCCACCTCAGTTTCTAAAGTGCAGCCAAAACTAATGACATTAAATAATCCCTCAGAATTGTGCCCAGAATTCTGTGCCATACAAAGTTCTATATTAAATTCCATTACCAATCAAATTTAATCATCACACATGATGAAGTTAGAGATGGATCACGGTTGTTAGATTATACAAAATGACCTGAAAAGATCAGTGCTTAAACAACTGAGATACAGGCTTTGTGACATGAATTTGGGTCATCGAAACATACTTTAGAACACAAACAAAACTGAGTATTGTTGCACAAGCATCTCTAGACCAGAAGTTTCTACCTGGATGAAGGTGGGAGTTGGAGACAGTAGTTAACAGAAGCTTATTGGCCAGATATTCCTGACATGTTGTTCAGCAATGATCAAAAGAGACCTTATGCCAAAAAAAAAAAAAAAAAAGAAAAAGAAACTGAGAAAGACCAATACTGGATGCTGTTTTCAAATGTAAATAAACATGCTTTACATTTATACACACACACGTACTCATACACACATATATTCATCCTTATACATTACATACACCCAGAAATATACAGAAGCATACAGTATATTTGTTTTATCTCTCTGCATGACCTGAGACCGCAGCATGAAATATTCTTTATTCATTGTCTATGTGGAAATGGTCTGTAATACAATATTGAGATATGCATATCTTAGTGAAAACCTCCAGTAATATAATTGATAATTTCCATATTTACTCTTTCTTGGTCCTGAACTCCCAACTATAATAAGTTCAAAATGTTCTCATTTATTAGTATTATTATTTTAAATTTTTTAAATATTTTTATTAGATATATTTCTTTACTTACATTTCAAAGGTTATCCCCCTCCTGGTTTCCTGTCCATAAGCCCCCATTTCCTCCCCTTCCCCCCACACAGGTATTTCACCTATGCATTATTAACAAATGAATTATAGCACTATAGGCTGACTTTTCTCTCTTCAGTCACTGCAATCTCAAACTCATCAATATTGTTTTATATATGTGTTTATTTATGGATATTTGTATCCTAAAAATATGGATACAACTTGAGTCCATTTTCCTGTGTTTGTGATTTAGTTTCCATGATGTACAGTGTGAATTAGACAATCCATATGCAGGTCATTTCTGTAAAAATTAACCTTCTGATGGTCATCTTTAGATGCCTATAACTTTTGACACATGAATTTTTTCCACTGTTTTACTAGTGCATTGATATTGCTAACATTGTGTTTTTGCACCCATTTTTATGACAGGCAATTTGAAAACAGACTTTCAAGTATGGTGGCTCTTAAAGTATTTGTAATCCCTCTTTAACAATGTTCCCTGAGCTATAGAGATTTTTCGCTATAATGTACATGTACTCACAGGTGCTGCGTTTTACACAAAGCACTTTGTGTCCAGTTTTTCTTTTCTGTAATGGTCTCCATTTTCTCTACAAAGAGGCTTCTTTGATGAGGGATGATGGCCCGACTTATTGGTAGATATAATACTAATATTTAGAATCCTGTAAGAAGCATGGCAGATTTAGTAAATTAATGTTAAGGTTTATGACATCACTAGTTCCATAAATCTGACTAGATTTCTTGCACCAGCCATGATTTCATTCATTTTGAGAGAAATTCTTCCAATTGTTAAAGTATTTCATGTGACTTTTTCCAATATATAGATGCTTTGGGTTGCACTTGGATTTCTGTCAAAGTTGGCGGCTAAAGTGCCTGTTCCTAAATAAATCTTACAGGGATGTCTCAGCAATCAACTGATTGTAGATGGATATGTCTTAGAAGGCTCTATCTATACGTCACTGTTCTTAGGTAGATAAAATAGTAGGCAGGTTGACATGTTAAGGAAGCAAATGATAGTTTGACTCACCTGCAACACCTACGAAATATGACAATAACCAGTATGGCCAAGATAACAGAATAGGTGCAATAAGTGACACTAACAGCTCAGCTGTAAACAACTGTCCTTTGATTAGACTTAAGTGCATTTTTTTACCATAGAAGTGAACATAGTTCTGGGTCTTCATTTGGTTTCTCAGAAACCTAAGGACCCTTTTAAAATTCAACATATTATGTCTTATTATTTCTCTTTAGGATTGTCAGTGCAAGTCCTTTGACTTGTCCAAGTCATACATTTTCACTCCTCTCTGACAAGGTAAATTCATTTTCATAGTATAATGTAAAATAAATTAAATGTAAATATTTAATTCCTTCATTTTTGACTACTTAATTTTTCTTCTTTCCACATCTGCAATTAGCCTTAATTGACTATAGTCTGAAAAATTAAAAATTGAAATTTGTACTATTAAGAGAATGCTTATCATACTGAGTTAAGTGAAGAATATTTAACAATCAGTGCCTTATATCTACAAGGATGACAATCATTCTATAACCTAGAATTTCCTTGCAGTGTGTGCTGCCCAACATCTAGTTACATATCAATTATTATCCAACCAATGACTTGCTGTGCTCGTCTTTGGTCATACTCAATGGACTCTTGTTTTGTACCACATTTCTAAACAAGTAGGAAATATTACAATGGAATGAATCGAAGGGGACAAGCCAGAAGATCCTGGACAGATGTCATACAGACCCTAAGAGAACACAAATGCCAGGCCAGGTTACTGTATCCTACAAAACTCTCAATTAACATAGATGGGGAAACCAAGATATTTCATGACAAAACCAAATTTACACAATATTTTTCTACAAATCCAGCCCTACAAAGGAAAATAAATGGTAAAGTCCAACATAAGGAAGCAAGCTACACCCTAGAAAAATATAGGCAGGGCAAGTTTTCACGAATGGAGCTGCAGTTTCTAAGCGAATTCTCTTCATTCCAAGCGGGACTCACTTGTAGCAAGGGTAGTTTTCAAGATATAGGCAGGGAAAGTTTTCACAAATGGAGCTGCAGTTTCTAAGCGAAAGCTCTTTGTTACAAGTGGGACTCGCTTGTAGAAGGCGTAGTATTCAAGATATAGACAGAGCAATCGTTTAGTGAACGGAATCGCAGTTTCTTGGCAAATTCTCTTCATTCCAACTGGGAACCATTTGTAGCAAGTGTAGTTTTCAAGATATAGGCAGGGAAAGTTTACGTGAATGGAGCTGCAGTTTGTAAGCGAATTCTCTTTGTTCCAAGCGGTACTCACTTGTAGCAGGCGTAGTTCTCAAGATATAGGCAAGGAAAGTTTTTGCAACTGGAGCTGCAGTTTCTAAGTGAATTCTCTTCACTCCAAGCGGGATTTACTTGGAGAAGGCGTAGTTTTCAAGATATAGGCAGGGCAAGTTTTCGAAAATGGAGCTGCAGTTTCTAAGCGAATGCTCTTCGTTACAAGCGGGACTCACTTGTAGCAGGCATAATTTCAAGATTTAGACAAAGCAAGCCTTTAGCATATGGAATCGCAGTTTCTTGGCAAACTCTCTTCGTTCCAAGTGGGAACCACTTGTAGTTGGTGTAGTTTTCAAGATATAGGCAGAGCAAGTTTTCTAGAATGGAGCTGCAGTTTCAAAGTGAATTCTCTTCGTTCCAAGCAGTACTCACTTGTAGCAGGCATAATTCTCAAGTTATAGGCAGGGCAAGTTTCACGAATGGACCTGCACTTTCTAAGCATTTCTCTTCGATCCAAACGTGCCTGGCTTGTAGCAAGCGCAGTTTTCAAGATATAAGAAAGGGAAATTTTTCGTGAATTTAGCTGCAATTTCTAAGTGAATTCTCTCTGTTCCAAGCATAACTCACATGTAGCAGGCGTAGTTTTCAACACATAGGCAGGGCAAGTTTTAGCAAATGGAGCTGCAGTTTCTAAGCAAATTCTCTTGGTGCCAAGAGGGACTCACTTGTAGTAGGCGTAGTTTTCAAGATATAAACAAAGCAAGCATTTGGCAAACGGAAACCCAGATTCTTGGCGAATTCTTTCCAAGTGGAACCACTTGTAGCAGGCATAGTTTTCAAGATATAGGCAGGGAAAAATTTCGCAAATGGAGCTGCAGTTTCTAAGCGAATTCTCTTCGTTTCAAGCAGGACTTACTTGTAGCAGGTGTAGTTTTCAAGATATAAGTAGGGAAAGTTTTAGTAAATAGAATCACAGTTTCTAGGCAAATTCTCTTCGATCCAAGTGGAACCACTTGTAGCAGGCGTAGTTTTCAAGATATAGGCAGGACAATTTTTCGTGAATGGAACTGCAGTTTCTGAGCCAATTCTCTTCGCGACAAGCGGACCTCACTTATTGCAGCCGTACCTTTCAAGATATAGACAAATCAAGCGTTTGGCGAACAGAATCACAGTTTCTTCGAGAATTAACTTCATGCCAAGTGAGAATCACTTGTAGCAAGCGTCGTATTCAAGATATAGGCAGGGAAAGTTTTCACAAATAGAGCTGCAGTTTCTAAGCGAAAGCTCTTCATTACAAGCGGGACTCGGTTGTAGAAGCTCTAGTATTCAATATATAGACAAAGCAAGCGTTTAGCAAACGGAATCGCAGTTTCTTGGCAAGTTCTCTTCATTCCAACTGGGAACCACTTGTAGCAGGCATAGTTTTCAAGATATAGGCAGGGAAAGTTTTCGCGAATGGAGCTGCAGTTTCTAAGAAACTTCTCTTCGTTCCAAGAGGAACTCATTTGTAGCAGGGGTAGTTTTGAAGATATAGACTAAGGAATCGTTTGGCGAATGGAATTGTAGTTTCTTGGTGAATTAACCTCGTTGCAAATGGGACTCAGATGCAGCGGGCGTAGTTTTCAAGATATAAGAAGTGCAAGTTTTCCTAAATGGAGCTGTGGTGTTTAAGCGAATTCTCTTCATTCCAATGGGATTCATTTGTCACAGGCGTAGTTTTCAAGATATAAGGAAGTGTTTGCCGAATGGAATCTCAGTGTCTTGGCGAATTAACTTTGTTCCAAGTGGAAGTCAGTTGTATCAGGCGTAGTTTTCAAGATATAGGCAGGGCAAATTTTCTCAAATGGAGCTGCAGTTTCTTAAAGAATTCTCTTTGTTCCAAGCAGGACTAATTTGTAGCAGGCGAAGTATTCAAGATATAGACTAAGGAAGCGTTTGGGGAATGGAATCACAATTTCTTGGCGAATTAACTTCGTTCCAAGTGGGCCTCAGTTGTAGCAGGCATAGTTTTCAAGATATAGACAGGGGTAGTTTTCGCAAATGGAGCTGAAGTGCTTAAGCGAATTCTCTTCATTCCAAGTGGGACTCATTTGTAGCATGCCTAGTTTTCAGGATATAGCCTGAGGAAGCGTTTGGCAAATGGAATTGCAGTTTCTTGGCAAATTAAATTCGTTACAAGTGGCATTCAGTTGCTGCAGGCATAGTTTTCAAGATTTAGGCAGTGCAAGTTTTAGCAAATGGAGCTGCTGTTTCTAAGCGAACTCTCTTCGTTCCAAGTGGGAGTCATTTGTAGCATGCGTTGTTTTCAAGATATAGACTAAGGAAGCTTTTGGCTAAAGGAATCGCAGTTTTGTGGCGAATTAACTTCGTTCCAACTAGGACTCAGTGGTAGCAGGCGTAGTTTTCAAGACATAGGCAGGTCAAGTTTTCGCGAATGGTGGTGCTGAAGTTTCTAAGCGAATTCTGTTCATTCCAAGCGGGACTCATTAGTAGAAGGCCAGGTTTCAAGATATAGATTAAGAAAGTGTTTCACGAATGTAATCGCACTTTCTTGGTGAATTAACTTGGTTCCACAAAGGACTCATTTGTAGCAGGCGTAGTTTTCAAGATATAAACTAAGGAAGTGCTTGGCGAATTGAATCGCATGTTTCTTGGGGAATTAACTTCGTTCCAAGTGGGACTCAGTTGAAGCAGGCATAGTTTTCAAGATATGGGCAGGGCAAGTTTTCTATTGGAGCTCCAGTTTCTAAGAGAATTCTCTTCATTCCAAGTGGGACTCCTTTGTCACAGGCGTAGTTTTGAAGATATAGACTAAGGAAGCGTTTGGTGAATGGAATCACAGTTTCTTGGCGAATTAACTTGGTTACAAGTGGGGCTCAGTTGTAGCAGGCATAGTTTTCATGATATAGGCACTGCAAGTTTTTGCAACTGGACCTGCTGTTTCTAAGAAAATTTCTTCATTCAAAGCGGGACTCATTTGTATCACATGTAGTTTTTAAGATATAGACTAAGGAAGTGTTTGGCGAATGGAACCGCACGTTTCTTGGGGAATTAACTTCGTTCCAAGTGGGACTCAATTGAAGCAGGCATAGTTTCCAAGATATAAGGCAGGGCAAGTTTTCTCGATCGGAGCTCCAGTGCATAAGCGACTTCTCCTCGTTCCAGGCAGGACTCCTTTGTCGCAGGCATAGTTTTCAAGACATAGACTAAGGAAGCATTTGGCAAATGGAATCACAGTTTCTTAGCGAATTAACATCTTTCCAAGTGTGACTCATTTGTAGCAGGTGTAGTTTCAGAATATAGGCAGGGGTATTTTTCGCAAATGGAGCTGCAGTTCCTGAGAGAATTCTCTTCGTTCAAAGCGGGAATCTTTTGTAGCACGCATAGTTTTCAAGATATAGACAAAGGAAGCCTTTGGCGAATTTAATCGCAGATTTGTGGCGAATTAACTTTGTTCCAAGTGGGACTCGGTTATAGCAGGAGTAGTTTTCAAGATTCGCAGGGCAATTTTTTGCAAATGAAGCTGCAGTTTCTAAGTGAATTCTCTTCGTTCCAAGAGGGAATCATTTGTAGCACGCATAGTTTTCAAGATATTGATTAAGGAAGCGTTTGGCAAATGGAATCGCAGTTTCTTGGCGAATTAACTTCATTCCAGGTGGCACTCAGTTGTACCAGGCGTAGTTTTCAAGATATAGGCAGGGCAAGTTTTTGTGAATGGAAGTGCAGATTCTACGCGAATTCTCTTCCTTCCAAGCGGGAGTCATTTGTAGCACGTGTAGTTTTAAAGATATAGACTAAGGAATCGTTTGGGAAATGGAATTGCAGTTTTGTGGCGAATTAATTTCATTTCAAGTGGAACTCAGTGGTAGCAGGCGTAGTATTCAAGACATAGGCAGGGCAAGTTTTCACGAATGGAGCTGCAGTTTCTAAGCGAATTCTCTTCTTTCCAAGCGGGACTCAATTGTTACAGGCATAGATTTCAAGATATATACTAAGGAAGCGTCTGTCCAATGGATTCGCAGTTTCTTGGCGAATTAACGTAGTTACAAGGCGGACGCAGCTGTAGCAGGCGTAGTTTTCATGATATAGGCAGTGCAAGTTTTAGCAAATGGAGCTGCTATTCCTAAGCGAATTCTCTTCGTGTCAAGCGGGACTCCTTTGTAGCATGCGTAGTTTTCAAGATATAGACTAAGGAAACATTTGGCGAATGAAATCGCAGTTTCATGGCGAATTTACTTCCTTCCAACTGAGACTCAGTAGTAGCAGCCCTAGTTTTCAAGACATAGGCATGGTAATTTTTCGAGAATGGAGCTGCAGTTTCTAAGTGAATTCTCTTTGTTCCAAGCGGAACTCATTTGTAGAAGGCGTAGTTTTCAAGATATATACTAAGGAACCGTTAGGTGAATGGAATAGCACTTGGTGGCGCATTAAATACGATCCCAGGGTGACTCAGTTGTCACAGGCGTAGCTTTCAAGATACAGGCAGGGCAATTTTCAGGAAAGGAACTGCAGTTTCTAAGCGAATTCTCTTTGTTCCAAGTCGGTTGTAGCAGGTGTAGTTTTCAAGATATAGGCAGGGTAAGGTTTTGCAAATGGAGCTGCCGTTTGTAAGCGAATTCTCTTCCTTCGAAGTGGGATTCCTTTGTCGCAGGCATAGTTTTCAAGATATAGACTAAGGAAGCGTTTTGCTAATTTAATCGCAGTTTCACGGCGAATTAACTTCCTTCCAAGTGGGACTCAGTTGTAGCAGGCCTAGTTTTCAATATATTGGCATGGTAAGTTTTCGTGAATGGAGCTGCAGTATTTAAGCGAATTCTTTTCGTTCCAAGAGGGACTCCTTTGTGTCAGGCATAGTTTTCAGAATAGACTAAGGAAGCGTTTCGCGAATTTAACCGCAATTTCGCGGTGAATTAACTTCGTTCCAAGTGGGACTCAGTGGTAGCAGGCATAGTTTTCAAGATATAGACTAAGGAAATATTTGGCGAATGGAATCGCCTATTCATGGCGAATTAACTTCGTTCCAACTGGGAACCAGTGGTAACAGGCGTTTTTTTCAAGATATAGGAAGGGCAAGTTTTCGCGAATGGAGCTTCATTTTCTATGCGAATTCTCTTCGTACTACGCGGTATTCAATTGTAGCACGCGTAGCTTTCAATATATAGAGTAAGGAAGGTTTAGGCAAATGAAATTGCAGTTTCGTGGCCAATTAACTTCCTTCCAAGCGGGACTCAATTGTTCCAGGTATAGTTTTCAAGATATAGACTAAGGAAGCTTTTGGCGAATGGAATCGCAGTTTCTTGGCAAAGTAATTCCATTCCAAGTGCGACTCAATTATAGCAGGCGTAGTTTACAAGATATAGGCAGTGTAAGTTTTCGCAAATGAACCTGCAGCTTCTAACCGAATTCTCTTAGTTCCAAGCAGGACTTATTTGTACCAGGAGTAGTTTTCAAGATATAGATTGTGGAATCGTTTGGCGAATGGAATCGCTGTTTCACAGCGAATTAAATTCGTTCCAACTGGAACTCAGTGGTAGAAGGCGTAGTTCTCGATGAATAGGCAGGGCAAGTTTTGTCAAATGGAGCTGCAGTCTCTAAGTGAATTCTCTTTGTTTAAAGCGGGACTCATTTGAAGCTAGCGTATTTTCAAGATATATACTAAGGAAGCGTTTGGCGAATGGGATCGCAGTATCTTGGTGAATCTACTTGATTACAAGCGGAACTCAGTAGTAGCAGGCTTAGTTTCCAAGATATAGGCTGGGTAAGTTTTTGCAAATGGAGCTGACGTTTGTAAGCTAATTCTCTTCCTTCCAAGTGGGACTCCTTTGTTGCAGGCATAGTTTTCAAGACATAGCCTAAGGAAGAAAATCGCGAATTAAATCGCCGTTTCATGGTGAATTAACTTCGTTCCACGTGGGATTCAGTTGTAGCAGGCGTAGTTTTCAATATATAGGCAAGGCAAGTTTTCGTGAATGGAGCTGCAGTACTTAAGCGAATTCTTTTCGTTCCAAGAGGGACTCATTGTAGCAGGCATAGTTTTCACCTTAGAGACTAAGTAAGCATTTGGCGAATGGGATCGCACTTTCTTGAAGAATTGACTTCGTTCCAAGTGGGATTCAATTGTAGCAGGCGTAGTTTTTAAGATATAGACTTACATAGCGATTTGCGATTGGAATCCCCGTTTCGTTGCAAATTAACTTCTTTCCAAATGGGAGTCATTAGCAGAGGGGTAGTTTTCACGGTAGAGGGAGAAAAGTTTTCGCAAATGGAGCTGCCGTTTCTAAGCGAATTCTCTTTGTTCCAAGCGGGACTCCTTTGTCACAGGCGTAGTTTTCAAGATATAGACTAAAAAAACTTTTCGTGAATGGAACTGCAGTGACTTGGCGAACTAACTTCGTTCCAAGTTGAAGTCAGAAGTAGCAGGCATAGTTTTCAAGATATAGGCAGGGCAAGTTTACTCGAATGGAGCTGCAGTTTCTTAGAGAATTCTCTTCGTTCCAAGCGGGACTCATCTGTAGCACGCGTAGTTTTCAAAATATAGACTATGGAAGCTTTTGGAAAAAGCAATCGCTGTTTCTTGGCATATTAAATTCGTTCCAAGTGGGAGTAAATTGCAGCAGGCAAAGTGTTCAAGGTATAGGTAGGGCAAGTTTTCGAGAATGGAGCTGGAGTTTCTAATTGAAATCTCTTCGTTCCAGGCGGGACTCATTTGTATCACGCATAGTTTTCAAGATATAGACTAAGGAAGTATTTGGCGAATAGAATAGCCGATTCATGGCTAATTAAATTCCTTTCAACTAGGACACAGTGGTAGCAGGCGTTTATTTCAAGATATAGGCAGGGTAAGTTTTCTCGAATGGAGCTGCAGTTTCTAAGTGAATTCCCTTCGTTCCAAGAGGGACTCATCTGTAGTAGGTGTAATTTTCAAGATATAGACTAAGGAAATATTTGTCCAATGGAATCGCCTATTCATGGCGAATTAACTTCCTTCCAACTGGGAACCAGTGTTAGCAGGCGTCCTGTTCAAGATATAGGCAGGGCAAGATTTCGCGAATGGAGCTTCATTTTCTATGCGAATTCTCTTCGTTCTACGCGGTATTGGATTGTAGCACGTGTAGTTTTCAATATATAGAGTAAGGAAGGTTTAGGCAAATGAAATTGCAGTTTCTCGGCGAACTAAATTCCTTCCAAGCGGGAAACAATTGTACCGGGTGTAGTTTTCAAGATATGCAGGACTTATTTGTACCAGAAGTAGTTTTCGAGATATAGAGTGTGGAATCGTTTGGCGAATGGAATCGCCATTTCACAGCGAATTCACTTCGTTCCAACTGGAACTCAGTGGTAGCAGGCGTAGTTGTACAGGAAGGTCAAGTCTTGTCAAATGGAGCTGCAGTCTCTAAGCGAATTCTCTTCCTTTCAAGCAGGACTCACTTGACGCTAGCGTAGTTTTCAAGATATATACTAAGGAAGCTTTTGGCGAATGGAATCGCAGTATCTTGGTGAAGCAATTTGGTTACAAGTGGGACTCGGTGGTAGCAGGCGTAGTTCTCATGATATAGGTAGGGTAAGTTTTTGCAAATGGAGCTGCCATTTGTAAGCGAATTCTCTTCGTTCCAAGCGGGACTCCTTTGTCGCAGGCATAGTTTTCAAGACTAAGGAAGCATTTTGCGAATTTAATCGCAGTTTCGCGGAGAATTAACTTCCTACCAAGTGGGGCGCAGTTGTAGCAGGCCTAGTTTTCAATATATTGGCAGGGTAAGTTTTCGTGAATGGAGCTGCAGTATTTAAGCGAATTCTTTTGGTTCCAAGAGGGACTAATTTGTAGCAGGCATACTTTTCACCTTAGAGATTAAGTAAGCATTGGCGAATGGGATCGCACTTTCTCGAAGAATTGACTTGGTTCCAAGTGGGATTCAGTTGTAGCAGGCATAGTTTTCAAGATATAGACTTACGTAGCGATTTGCGATTGGAATCGCAGTTTCGTTGCGAATTAACTTCTTTCCAAATGGGGCTCAGTAGCAGCAGGCGTAGTTTTCACGGTAGAGGGAGAAAAGTTTTCGCAAATGGAGCTGCCGTTTCTAAGCGAATTCTCTTTGTTCCAAGCGGGACTGCTTTGTCGCAGGCGTAGTTTTCAAGATATAGACTAAGGAAGCTTTTGGAAAAAGGAATCGCAGTTTCTTGGCACATTAAATTCGTTCCAAGTGGGAGTGAATTACAAGAGGCAAAGTTTTCAAGATATAGGTAGGACAAAGTTTTGAGAATGGAGCTGCAGTTTCTTAGAGAATTCTCTTCCTTTCAAGCGGGACTCATCTGTAGCACGCGTAGTTTTCAAGATGTAGACTAAGGAAGCTTTTGGCCAGTGGAACTGCAGTGACTTGGCGACTTAAGTTCGTTCCAAGTGGAAGTCAGTGGTAGCAGGCATAGTTTTCAAGATATAGGCAGGAAAAGTTTACTCGAATGGAGCTGCAGTTTCTTAGAGAATTCTCTTCGTTCCAAGCGGGACTCATCTGTAGCACGCGTAGTTTTCAAGATATAGACTATGGAAGCTTTTGGAAAAAGCAATCACTGTTTCTTGGCATATTAAATTCGTTCCAAGTGGGAGTCAATTGCAGCAGGCAAAGTGTTCAAGGTATAGGTAGGGCAAGTTTTCGAGAATGGAGCTGGAGTTTCTCAGTGAAATCTCTTCGTTCCAGGCGGGACTCATTTGTATCACGCATAGTTTTCAAGATATAGACTAAGGAAGTATTTGGCGAATAGAATCGCCGATTCAGGGCTAATTAAAATCCTTTCAACTAGGACGCAGTGGTAGCAGGCGTTTATTTCAAGATATAGGCAGGGTAAGTTTTCTGGAATGGAGCTGCAGTTTCTAAGTGAATTCTCTTCGTTCCAAGAGGGACTCATCTGTAGTAGGTGTAATTTTCAAGATATAGACTAAGGAAATATTTGTCCAATGGAATCGCCTATTCATGGCGAATTAACTTCCTTCCAACTGGGAACCAGTGTTAGCAGGCGTCCTGTTCAAGATATAGGCAGGGCAAGTTTTCGCGAATGGAGCTTCATTTTCTATGCGAATTCTCTTCGTTCTACGAGGTATTGGATTGTAGCACGTGTAGTTTTCAATATATAGAGTAAGGAAGGTTTAGGCAAATGAAATTGCAGTTTCTTGGTGAATTAACTTCCTTCCAAGCGGGACTCAATTGTACCGGGTGTAGTGTTCAAGATATGGACTAAGGAAGCTTTGGTGTATGGAATCGCAGTTTCTTGGCAAAGTAACTCCATTCCAAGTGCGACCCAATTACAGCAGGCGTAATTTATAAGATATAGGCAGTGCAAGTTTTCTCAAATGGAGCTGCAGCTTCTAACCGAATTCTCTTATTCCCAAGCAGGACTTATTTGTACCAGAAGTAGTTTTCAAGATATAGAGTGTGGAATCGTTTGGCGAATGGAATCGCCATTTCACAGCGAATTCACTTCGTTCCAACTGGAACTCAGTGGTAGCAGGCGTAGTTGTACAGGCAGGGCAAGTTTTGTCAAATGGAGCTGCAGTCTCTAAGCGAATTCTCTTCCTTTCAAGCGGGACTCGCTTGAAACTAGGGTAGTTTTCAAGATATATACTAAGGAAGCTTTTGGCGAATGGAATCGCAGTATCTTGGTGAATCAATTTGGTTACAAGTGGGACTCGGTGGTAGCAGGCGTAGTTCTCATGATATAGGTAGGGTAAATTTTTGCAAATGGAGCTGCCGTTTGTAAGCGAATTCTCTTCGTTCCAAGCGGGACTCCTTTGTCGCAGGCATAGTTTTCAAGATATAGACTAAGGAAGCGTTTTGCGAATTTAATCGCTGTTTTGCGGCGAATAACTTCCTTCCAAGTGGGGCTCAGTTGTAGCAAGGCTAGTTTTCAATATATTGGCAGGGTAAGTATTCGGGAATGGAGCTGCAGTATTTAAGCGAATTCTTTTCGTTACAATAGGGACTCATTTGTAGCAGGCATAGTTTTCACCTTTGAGACTAAGTAAGCATTGGCGAATGGGATCGCACGTTCTCGAAGAATTCACTTCGGTCCAAGTGGGATTCAATTGTAGCAGGCATAGTTTTCAAGATATAGACTTACATAGCGGTTTGCGATTGGAATCGCAGTTTCGTTGCGAATTAACTTCTTTCCAAACGGGACTCAGTAGCAGCAGGCATAGTTTTCACGTAGAGGGAGAAAAGTTTTCGCAAATGGAGCTGCCGTTTCTAAGCGAATTCTCTTTGTTCCAAGCGGGACTGCTTTGTCGCAGGCGTAGTTTTCACGATATAGACTAAGGAAGCTTTTGGAAAAAGGAATCGCAGTTTCTTGGCATATTAAATTCATTCCAAGTGGGAGTGAATTACAAGAGGCAGTTTTCAAGATATAGGTAGGACAAAGTTTTGAGAATGGAGCTGCAGTTTCTTAGAGAATTCTTTTCGTTCCAAGCGGGACTCATGTGTAGCACGCGTAGTTTTCAAGATGTAGAGAAAGGAAGCTTTTGGCCAATGGAACTGCAGTGACTTGGTGACTTAACTTCGTTCCAAGTGGAAGTCAGTGGTAGCAGGCATAGTTTTCAAGATATAGACTAAGGATGCGTTTTGCGAATTTAATCGCAGTTTCGCGGCGAATTAACTTCCTTCCAAGTGGGGCTCATTTGTAGCAGGCCTAGTTTTCAATATATTGGCAGGGTAGGTTTTCGTGAATGGAGCTGCAGTATTTAAGCGAATCCTTTTCGTTCCAAGAGGGACTCATTTGTAGCAGGCATAGTTTTCACCTTAGAGACTAAGTAAGCATTGGCGAATGGGATCGCACTTTCTCGTAGATTTGACTTCGTTCCACGTGGGATTCAGTTGTAGCAGGCATAATTTTCAAGATATAGACTTATGTAGCAATTTGCGATTGGAATCGCAGTTTCGTTGCGAATTAAATTCTTCCCAAATGGGACTCAGTAGCAGCAGGGGTGGTTTTCACGGTAGAGGGAGAAAAGTTTTCGCAAATGGAGCTGCCGTTTCTAAGCGAATTCTCTTTGTTCCAAGCGGGAATCCTTTGTCGCAGGCGTAGTTTTCAAGATATGGACTAAGGAAGCTTTTGGAAAAAGGAATCGCAGTTTCTTGGCATATTAAATTCGTTCCAAGTGTGAGTGAATTACAAGAGGCAGTTTTCAAGATATAGGTAGGACAAAGTTTTGAGAATGGAGCTGCAGTTTCTTAGAGAATTCTCTTCGTTCCAAGCGGGACTCATCTGTAGCACGCGTAGTTTTCAAGATGTAGAGAAAGGAAGCTTTTGGCCAATGGAACTGCAGTGACTTGGTGACTTAACTTCGTTCCAAGTGGAAGTCAGTGGTAGCAGGCATAGTTTTCAAGATATAGACTAAGGATGCGTTTTGCGAATTTAATCGCAGTTTCGCGGCGAATTAACTTCCTTCCAAGTGGGGCTCATTTGTAGCAGGCCTAGTTTTCAATATATTGGCAGGGTAGGTTTTCGTGAATGGAGCTGCAGTATTTAAGCGAATCCTTTTCGTTCCAAGAGGGACTCATTTGTAGCAGGCATAGTTTTCACCTTAGAGACTAAGTAAGCATTGGCGAATGGGATCGCACTTTCTCGTAGATTTGACTTCGTTCCACGTGGGATTCAGTTGTAGCAGGCATAATTTTCAAGATATAGACTTATGTAGCAATTTGCGATTGGAATCGCAGTTTCGTTGCGAATTAAATTCTTCCCAAATGGGACTCAGTAGCAGCAGGGGTGGTTTTCACGGTAGAGGGAGAAAAGTTTTCGCAAATGGAGCTGCCGTTTCTAAGCGAATTCTCTTTGTTCCAAGCGGGAATCCTTTGTCGCAGGCGTAGTTTTCAAGATATGGACTAAGGAAGCTTTTGGAAAAAGGAATCGCAGTTTCTTGGCATATTAAATTCGTTCCAAGTGTGAGTGAATTACAAGAGGCAGTTTTCAAGATATAGGTAGGACAAAGTTTTGAGAATGGAGCTGCAGTTTCTTAGAGAATTCTCTTCGTTCCAAGCGGGACTCATCTGTAGCACGCGTAGTTTTCAAGATGTAGAGAAAGGAAGCTTTTGGCCAATGGAACTGCAGTGACTTGGTGACTTAACTTCGTTCCAAGTGGAAGTCAGTGGTAGCAGGCATAGTTTTCAAGATACAGGCAGGAAAATTTACTCGAAAGGAGCTGCAGTTTCTTAGAGAATTCTCTTCGTTCCAAGCGGGACTCATCTGTAGCTCGCGTAGTTTTGAAGATATGGACTATGGAAGCTTTTGGAAAAAGCAATCGCTGTTTCTTGGCATATTAAATTCGTTCCAAGTGGGAGTCAATTGCAGCAGGCAAAGTGTTCAAGGTATAGGTAGGGCAAGTTTTCGAGAATGGAGCTGGAGTTTCTCAGTGAAATCTCTTCGTTCCAGGCGGGACTCATTTGTATCACGCATAGTTTTCAAGATATAGACTAAGGAAGTATTTGGCGTATAGAATCGCCGATTCATGGCTAATTAAAATCCTTTCAACTAGGACGCAGTGGTAGCAGGCGTTTATTTCAAGATATAGGCAGGGTAAGTTTTCTCGAATGGAGCTGCAGTTTCTAAGTGAATTCTCTTCGTTCCAAGTGGGACTCATCTGTAGGAGGTGTAATTTTCAAGATATAGACTAAGGAAATATTTGTCCAATGGAATCGCCTATTCATGGCGAATTAACTTCCTTCCAACTGGGAACCAGTGTTAGCAGGCGTCCTGTTCAAGATATAGGCAGGGCAAGTTTTCGCCAATGGAGCTTCATTTTCTATGCGAATTCTCTTCGTTCTACGCGGTATTGGATTGTAGCACGTGTAGATTTCAATATATAGAGTAAGGAAGGTTTAGGCAAATGATTGCAGTTTCTTGGCGAATTAAATTCCTTCCAAGCGGGACTCAATTATAGCAGGCGTACTTTATAAGATATAGGCAGTGTAAGTTTTCTCAAATGGAGCTGCAGCTTCTAACCGAATTCTCTTATTCCCAAGCAGGACTTATTTGTACCAGAAGTAGTTTTCAAGATATAGAGTTTGGAATCGTTTGGCGAATGGAATCGCCATTTCACAGCGAATTCACTTCGTTCCAACTGGAACTCAGTGGTAGCAGGCGTAGTTCTCAATGCATAGGCAGGGCAAGTTTTGTCAAATGGAGCTGCAGTCTCTAAGCGAATTCTCTCCGTTTCAAGCGGGACTCACTTGAAGCTAGCGTAGTTTTCAAGATATATACTAAGGAAGCTCTTGGCGAATGGAATCGCAGTATCTTGGTGAATCAATTTGGTTACAAGTGGGACTCGGTGGTAGCAGGCGTAGTTCTCATGATATAGGTAGGTTAAGTTTTTGCAAATGGAGCTGCCGTTTGTAAGCGAATTCTCTTCGTTCCAAGCGGGACTCCTTTGTCGCAGGCATAGTTTTCAAGATATAGACTAAGGAAGCGTTTTGCGAATTTAATCGCAGTTTCGCGGTGAATTAACTTCCTACCAAGTGGGGCTCAGTTGTAGCAGGCCTAGTTTTCAATATATTGGCAGGGTAAGTTTTCGTGAATGGAGCTGCAGTATTTAAGCGAATCCTTTTGGTTCCAAGAGGGACTCATTTGTAGCAGGCATAGTTTTCACCTTAGAGACTAAGTAAGCATTGGCGAATGGGATCGCACTTTCTCGTAGATTTGACTTCGTTCCACGTGGGATTCAGTTGTAGCAGGCATAATTTTCAAGATATAGACTTATGTAGCAATTTGCGATTGGAATCGCAGTTTCGTTGCGAATTAAATTCTTTCCAAATGGGACTCAGTAGCAGCAGGGGTAGTTTTCACGGTACAGGGAGAAAAGTTTTCGCAAATGGAGCTGCCGTTTCTAAGCGAATTCTCTTTGTTCCAAGCGGGACTGCTTTGTCGCAGGCGTAGTTTTCAAGGTATAGACTAAGGAAGCTTTTGGAAAAAGGATTAGCAGTTTCTTGGCACATTAAATTCGTTCCAAGTGGGAGTGAATTACAAGAGGCAAAGTTTTCAAGATATAGGTAGGACAAAGTTGTGAGAATGGAGCTGCAGTTTCTTAGAGAATTCTCTTCGTTCCAAGCGGGACTCATCTGTAGCACGCGTAGTTTTCAAGATATAGACTAAGGAAGCGTTTTGTGAATTTAATCGCAGTTTCGCGGCGAATTAACTTCCTTCCAAGTGGGACTCATTTGTAGCAGGCCTAGTTTTCAATATATTGGCAGGGTAAGTTTTCGTGAATGGAGCTGCAGTATTTAAGCGAATTCTTTTGGTTCCAAGAGGGACTTATTTGTAGCAGGCATAGTTTTCACCTTTGAGACTAAGTAAGCATTGGCTAATGGGATCGCACTTTCTCGAAGAATTGACTTGGTTCCAAGTGGGATTCAGTTGTAGCAGGTGTACTTTTCAAGATATAGACTTACGTAGCGATTTGCGATTGGAATCGCAATTTCGTTGCGAATTAACTTCTTTCCCAATGGGACTCAGTAGCAGCAGGCATAGTTTTCACGGTAGAGGGAGAAAAGTTTTCGCAAATGGAGCTGCCGTTTCTAAGCGAATTCTCTTTGTTCCAAGCGGGAATCCTTTGTCGCAGGCGTAGTTTTCAAGATATAGACTAAGGAAGCTTTTGGAAAAAGGAATCACAGTTTCTTTCCAAGTGGGAGTGAATTACAAGAGGCAGTTTTCAAGATATAGGTAGGACAAAGTTTTGAGAATGGAGCTGCAGTTTCTTAGAGAATTATCTTCTTTCCAAGCGGGACTCATCTGTAGCGCGGGTAGTTTTCAAGATGTAGACTAAGGAAGCTTTTGGACAATGGACCTGCAGTGGCTTGGCGACTTAACTTCGTTCCAAGTGGAAGTCAGTGGTACCAGGCATAGTTTTCAAGATACAGGCAGGAGAAGTTTACTCGAAAGGAGCTGCAGTTTCTTAGAGAATTCTCTTCGTTCCAAGCGGGACTCATCTGTAGCACGCGTAGTTTTCAAGATATAGACTATGGAAGCTTTTGCAAAAAGCAATCGCTGTTTCTTGGCATATTAAATTCGTTCCAAGTGGGAGTCAATTGCAGCAGGCAAAGTGTTCAAGGTATAGGTAGGGCAAGTTTTCGAGAATGGAGCTGGAGTTTCTCAGTGAAATCTCTTCGTTCCAGGCGGGACTCATTTGTATCACGCATAGTTTTCAAGATATAGACTAAGGAAGTATTTGGCGAATAGAATCGCCGATTTAGGGCTAATTAAAATCCTTTCAACTAGGACGCAGTGGTAGCAGGCGTTTATTTCAAGATATAGGCAGGGTAAGTTTTCTGGAATGGAGCTGCAGTTTCTAAGTGAATTCTCTTCGTTCCAAGAGGGACTCATCTGTAGGAGGTGTAATTTTCAAGATATAGACTAAGGAAATATTTGTCCAATGGAATCGCCTATTCATGGCGAATTAACTTCCTTCCAACTGGGAACCAGTGTTAGCAGGCTTCCTGTTCAAGATATAGGCAGGGCAAGTTTTCGCGAATGGAGCTTCATTTTCTATGCGAATTCTCTTCGTTCTACGCGGTATTGGATTGTAGCACGTGTAGTTTTCAATATATAGAGTAAGGAAGGTTTAGGCAAATGAAATTGCAGTTTCTTGGGAATTAACTTCCTTCCAAGCGGGACTCAATTGTACCGGGTGTAGTGTTCAAGATATAGACTAAGGAAGCTTTGGTGTATGGAATCGCAGTTTCTTGGCAAAGTAACTCCATTCCAAGTGCGACCCAATTATAGTAGGCGTAATTTATAAGATATAGGCAGTGCAAGTTTTCTCAAATGGAGCTGCAGCTTCTAACCGAATTCTCTTATTCCCAAGCAGGACTTATTTGTACCAGAAGTAGTTTTCAAGATATAGAGTGTGGAATCGTTTGGCGAATGGAATCGCCATTTCACAGCGAATTCACTTCGTTCCAACTGGAACTCAGTGGTAGCAGGCGTAGTTGTACAGGCAGGGCAAGCTTTGTCAAATGGAGCTGCAGTCTCTAAGCGAATTCTCTTCCTTTCAAGCGGGACTCGCTTGAAACTAGCGTAGTTTTCAAGATATATACTAAGGAAGCTTTTGGCGAATGGAATCGCAGTATCTTGGTGAATCAATTTGGTTACAAGTGGGACTCGGTGGTAGCAGGCGTAGTTCTCATGATATAGGTAGGGTAAATTTTTGCAAATGGAGCTGCCGTTTGTAAGCGAATTCTCTTCGTTCCAAGCGGGACTCCTTTGTCGCAGGCATAGTTTTCAAGATATAGACTAAGGAAGCGTTTTGCGAATTTAATCGCAGTTTTGCGGCGAATTAACTTCCTTCCAAGTGGGGCTCAGTTGTAGCAAGGCTAGTTTTCAATATATTGGCAGGGTAAGTATTCGGGAATGGAGCTGCAGTATTTAAGCGAATTCTTTTCGTTCCAATAGGGACTCATTTGTAGCAGGCATAGTTTTCACCTTTGAGACTAAGTAAGCATTGGCGAATGGGATCGCACGTTCTCGAAGAATTGACTTCGTTCCAAGTGGGATTCAATTGTAGCAGGCGTAGTTTTCAAGATATAGACTTACGTAGCGGTTTGCGATTGGAATCGCAGTTTCCTTGCGAATTAACTTCTTTCCAAATGGGACTCAGTAGCAGCAGGCATAGTTTTCACGGTAGAGGGAGAAAAGTTTTCGCAAATGGAGCTGCCGTTTGTAAGCGAATTCTCTTCGTTCCAAGCGGGACTCCTTTGTCGCAGGCATAGTTTTCAAGATATAGACTAAGGAAGCGTTTTGCGAATTTAATCGCAGTTTTGCGGCGAATTAACTTCCTTCCAAGTGGGGCTCAGTTGTAGCAAGCCTAGTTTTCAATATATTGGCAGGGTAAGTTTTCGGGAATGGAGCTGCAGTATTTAAGCGAATTCTTTTGGTTCCAAGAGGGACTCATTTGTAGCAGGCATAGTTTTCACCTTTGAGACTAAGTAAGCATTGGCGAATGGGATCGCACGTTCTCGAAGAATTGACTTCGTTCCAAGTGGGATTCAATTGTAGCAGGCGTAGTTTTCAAGATATAGACTTACGTAGCGGTTTGCGATTGGAATCGCAGTTTCCTTGCGAATTAACTTCTTTCCAAATGGGACTCAGTAGCAGCAGGCATAGTTTTCACGGTAGAGGGAGAAAAGTTTTCGCAAATGGAGCTGCCGTTTCTAAGCGAATTCTCTTTGTTCCAAGTGGGACTCCTTTGTCGCAGGCGTAGTTTTCAAGATATAGACTAAGGAAACTTTTGGAAAAAGGAATCGCAGTTTCTTGGCATATTAAATTCATTCCAAGTGGGAGTGAATTACAAGAGGCAGTTTTCAAGATATAGGTAGGACAAAGTTTTGAGAATGGAGCTGCAGTTTCTTAGAGAATTCTCTTCGTTCCAAGCGGGACTCATCTGTAGCACGCATAGTTTTCAAGATGTAGACTATGGAAGCTTTTGGAAAAAGCAATCGCTGTTTCTTGGCATATTAAATTCGTTCCAAGTGGGAGTCAATTGCAGCAGGCAAAGTGTTCAAGGTATAGGTAGGGCAAGTTTTCGAGAATGCAGCTGGAGTTTCTCAGGAAATCTCTTCGTTCCAGGCGGGACTCATTTGTATCAGGCATAGTTTTCAAGATATAGACGAAGAAAGTATTTGGCGAATAGAATGGCCGATTCATGGCTAATTTAATTCCTTTCAACTAGAACGCAGTGGTAACAGGCGATTATTTCAAGATATAGGCAGGGTAAGTTTTGTCGAATGGAGCTGCAGTTTCTAAGTGAATTCCCTTCGTTCCAAGAGGGACTCATCTGTAGGAGGTGTAATTTTCAAGATATAGACTAAGGAAATATGTGTCCAATGGAATCGCCTATTCATGGCGAATTAACTTCCTTCCAACTGGGAACCAGTGTGAGCAGGCGTCCTGTTCAAGATATAGGCAGGGCAAGTTTTCGCGAATGGAGCTTCATTTTCTATGCGAATTCTCTTCGTTCTACGCGGTATTGGATTGTAGCACGAGTAGTTTTCAATATGTAGAGTAAGGAAGGTTTAGGCAAATGAAATTGCAGTTTCTTGGTGAATTAACTTCCTTCCAAGCGGGACTCAATTGTACCAGGTGTAGTTTTCAAGATATAGACTAAGGAAGCTTTGGTGTATGGAATCGCAGTTTCTTGGCAAAGTAACTCCATTCCAAGTGCGACCCAATTATAGTAGGCGTAATTTATAAGATATAGGCAGTGCAAGTTTTCTCAAATGGAGCTGCAGCTTCTAACCGAATTCTCTTATTCCCAAGCAGGACTTATTTGTACCAGAAGTAGTTTTCAAGATATAGAGTGTGGAATCGTTTGGCGAATGGAATCGCCATTTCACAGCGAATTCACTTCGTTCCAACTGGAACTCAGTGGTAGCAGGCGTAGTTCTCAATGCATAGGCAGGGCAAGCTTTGTCAAATGGAGCTGCAGTCTCTAAGCGAATTCTCTTCCTTTCAAGCGGGACTCGCTTGAAACTAGCGTAGTTTTCAAGATATATACTAAGGAAGCTTTTGGCGAATGGAATCGCAGTATCTTGGTGAATCAATTTGGTTACAAGTGGGACTCGGTGGTAGCAGGCGTAGTTCTCATGATATAGGTAGGGTAAATTTTTGCAAATGGAGCTGCCGTTTGTAAGCGAATTCTCTTCGTTCCAAGCGGGACTCCTTTGTCGCAGGCATAGTTTTCAAGATATAGACTAAGGAAGCGTTTTGCGAATTTAATCGCAGTTTTGCGGCGAATTAACTTCCTTCCAAGTGGGGCTCAGTTGTAGCAAGCCTAGTTTTCAATATATTGGCAGGGTAAGTTTTCGGGAATGGAGCTGCAGTATTTAAGCGAATTCTTTTCGTTCCAATAGGGACTCATTTGTAGCAGGCATAGTTTTCACCTTTGAGACTAAGTAAGCATTGGCGAATGGGATCGCACGTTCTCGAAGAATTGACTTCGTTCCAAGTGGGATTCAATTGTAGCAGGCGTAGTTTTCAAGATATAGACTTACGTAGCGGTTTGCGATTGGAATCGCAGTTTCCTTGCGAATTAACTTCTTTCCAAATGGGACTCAGTAGCAGCAGGCATAGTTTTCACGGTAGAGGGAGAAAAGTTTTCGCAAATGGAGCTGCCGTTTCTAAGCGAATTCTCTTTGTTCCAAGTGGGACTCCTTTGTCGCAGGCGTAGTTTTCAAGATATAGACTAAGGAAACTTTTGGAAAAAGGAATCGCAGTTTCTTGGCATATTAAATTCATTCCAAGTGGGAGTGAATTACAAGAGGCAGTTTTCAAGATATAGGTAGGACAAAGTTTTGAGAATGGAGCTGCAGTTTCTTAGAGAATTCTCTTCGTTCCAAGCGGGACTCATCTGTAGCACGCATAGTTTTCAAGATGTAGACTATGGAAGCTTTTGGAAAAAGCAATCGCTGTTTCTTGGCATATTAAATTCGTTCCAAGTGGGAGTCAAATGCAGCAGGCAAAATGTTCAAGGTATAGGTAGGGCAAGTTTTCGAGAATGCAGCTGGAGTTTCTCAGTGAAATCTCTTCGTTCCAGGCGGGACTCATTTGTATCAGGCATAGTTTTCAAGATATAGACGAAGAAAGTATTTGGCGAATAGAATGGCCGATTCATGGCTAATTTAATTCCTTTCAACTAGGACGCAGTGGTAACAGGCGATTATTTCAAGATATAGGCAGGGTAAGTTTTGTCGAATGGAGCTGCAGTTTCTAAGTGAATTCCCTTCGTTCCAAGAGGGACTCATCTGTAGGAGGTGTAATTTTCAAGATATAGACTAAGGAAATATGTATCCAATGGAATCGCCTATTCATGGCGAATTAACTTCCTTCCAACTGGGAACCAGTGTGAGCAGGCGTCCTGTTCAAGATATAGGCAGGGCAAGTTTTCGCGAATGGAGCTTCATTTTCTATGCGAATTCTCTTCGTTCTACGCGGTATTGGATTGTAGCACGTGTAGTTTTCAATATGTAGAGTAAGGAAGGTTTAGGCAAATGAAATTGCAGTTTCTTGGTGAATTAACTTCCTTCCAAGCGGGACTCAATTGTACCAGGTGTAGTTTTCAAGATATAGACTAAGGAAGCTTTTGGCGAATGGAATCGCAGTTTCTTCGCAAAGTAACTCCATTCCAAGTGCGACTCAATTACAGCAGGCGTAATTTATAAGATATAGGCAGTGCAAGTTTTATCAAATGGAGCTGCAGCTTCTAACCGAATTCTCTTATTCCCAAGCAGGACTTATTTGTACCAGAAGTAGTTTTCAAGATATAGAGTGTGGAATCGTTTGGCGAATGGAATCGCCATTTCACAGCGAATTCACTTCGTTCCAACTGGAACTCAGTGGTAGCAGGCGTAGTTCTCAATGCATAGGCAGGGCAAGTTTTGTCAAATGGAGCTGCAGTCTCTAAGCGAATTCTCTTCGTTTCAAGCGGGACTCGCTAAAAACTAGTGTATTTTTCAAGATATATACTAAGGAAGCTTTTGGCGAATGGAATCGCAGTATCTTGGTGAATCAATTTGGTTACAAGTGGGACTCGGTGGTAGCAGGCGTAGTTCTCATGATATACGTAGGGTAAGTTTTTGCAAATGGAGCTGCCGTTTGTAAGCGAATTCTCTTCGTTCCAAGCGGGACTCCTTTGTCGCAGGCATAGTTTTCAAGATATAGACTAAGGATGCGTTTTGCGAATTTAATCGTAGTTTCGCGGCGAATTAACTTCCTTCCAAGTGGGGCTCAGTTGTAGCAAGCCTAGTTTTCAATATATTGGCAGGGTAGGTTTTCGTGAATGGAGCTGCAGTATTTAAGCGAATCCTTTTCGTTCCAAGAGGGACTCATTTGTAGCAGGCATAGTTTTTACCTTAGAGACTAAGTAAGCATTGGCGATTGGGATCGCACTTTCTCGTAGATTTGACTTCGTTCCACGTGGGATTCAGTTGTAGCAGGCATAATTTTCAAGATATAGACTTACATAGCGGTTTGCGATTGGAATCGCAGTTTCGTTGCGAATTAACTTCTTTCCAAACGGGACTCAGTAGCAGCAGGCGTTGTTTTCACGGTAGAGGGAGAAAAGTTTTCGCAAAAGGAGCTGCCATATCTAAGCGAATTCTCTTTGTTCCAAGCGGGACTGCTTTGTCGCAGGCGTAGTTTTCAAGATGTAGAGAAAGGAAGCTTTTGGCCAATGGAACTGCAGTGACGTGGCGACTTAACTTCGTTCCAAGTGGAAGTCAGTGGTAGCAGGCATAGTTTTCAAGATACAGGCAGGAAAAGTTTACTCGAATGGAGCTGCAGTTTCTTAGAGAATTCTCTTCGTTCAAAGCGAGACTCATCTGTAGCACGCGTAGTTTTCAAGATATAGACTATGGAAGCTTTTGGAAAAAGCAATCGCTGTTTCTTGGCATATTAAATTCGTTCCAAGTGGGAGTCAAATGCAGCAGGCAAAATGTTCAAGGTATAGGTAGGGCAAGTTTTCGAGAATGGAGCTGGAGTTTCTCAGTGAAATCTCTTCGTTCCAGGCGGGACTCATTTGTATCACGCATAGTTTTCAAGATATAGACTAAGCAAGTATTTGGCGCATAGAATCGCCGATTCATGGCTAATTTAATTCCTTTCAACTAGGACGCAGTAGTAACAGGTGATTATTTCAAGATATAGGCAGGGCAAGTTTTGTCAAATGGAGCTGCAGTCTCTAAGCGAATTCTCTCCGTTTCAAGCGGGACTCACTTGAAGCTAGCGTAGTTTTCAAGATATATACTAAGGAAGCTCTTGGCGAATGGAATCGCAGTATCTTGGTGAATCAATTTGGTTACAAGTGGGACTCGGTGGTAGCAGGCGTAGTTCTCATGATATACGTAGGGTAAGTTTTTGCAAATGGAGCTGCCGTTTGTAAGCGAATTCTCTTCGTTCCAAGCGGGACTCCTTTGTCGCAGGCATAGTTTTCAAGATATAGACTAAGGAAGCGTTTTGCGAATTTAATCGTAGTTTCGCGGCGAACTAACTTCCTTCCAAGTGGGACTCATTTGTAGCAGGCCTAGTTTTCAATATATTGGCAGGGTAAGTTTTCGTGAATGGAGCTGCAGTATTTAAGCGAATCCTTTTGGTTCCAAGAGGGTCTCATTTATAGCAGGCATAGTTTTCACCTTAGAGACTAAGTAAGCATTGGCGAATGGGATCGCACTTTCTCGTAGATTTGACTTCGTTCCACGTGGGATTCAGTTGTAGCAGGCATAATTTTCAAGATATAGACTTATGTAGCAATTTGCGATTGGAATCGCAGTTTCGTTGCGAATTAAATTCTTTCCAAATGGGACTCAGTAGCAGCAGGGGTAGTTTTCACGGTACAGGGAGAAAAGTTTTCGCAAATGGAGCTGCCGTTTCTAAGCGAATTCTCTTTGTTCCAAGCGGGACTGCTTTGTCGCAGGCGTAGTTTTCAAGGTATAGACTAAGGAAGCTTTTGGAAAAAGGATTCGCAGTTTCTTGGCACATTAAATTCGTTCCAAGTGGGAGTGAATTACAAGAGGCAAAGTTTTCAAGATATAGGTAGGACAAAGTTGTGAGAATGGAGCTGCAGTTTCTTAGAGAATTCTCTTCGTTCCAAGCGGGACTCATCTGTAGCACGCGTAGTTTTCAAGATATAGACTAAGGAAGCGTTTTGTGAATTTAATTGCAGTTTCGCGGCGAATTAACTTCCTTCCAAGTGGGACTCATTTGTAGCAGGCCTAGTTTTCAATATATTGGCAGGGTAAGTTTTCGTGAATGGAGATGCAGTATTTAAGCGAATTCTTTTGGTTCCAAGAGGGACTTATTTGTAGCAGGCATAGTTTTCACCTTTGAGACTAAGTAAGCATTGGCTAATGGGATCGCACTTTCTCGAAGAATTGACTTGGTTCCAAGTGGGATTCAGTTGTAGCAGGCGTAGTTTTCAAGATATAGACTTACGTAGCGATTTGCGATTGGAATCGCAGTTTCGTTGCGAATTAACTTCTTTCCCAATGGGACTCAGTAGCAGCAGGCATAGTTTTCACGGTAGAGGGAGAAAAGTTTTCGCAAATGGAGCTGCCGTTTCTAAGCGAATTCTCTTTGTTCCAAGCGGGAATCCTTTGTCGCAGGCGTAGTTTTCAAGATATAGACTAAGGAAGCTTTTGGAAAAAGGAATCGCAGTTTCTTTCCAAGTGGGAGTGAATTACAAGAGGCAGTTTTCAAGATATAGGTAGGACAAAGTTTTGAGAATGGAGCTGCAGTTTCTTAGAGAATTATCTTCGTTCCAAGCGGGACTCATCTGTAGCGCGGGTAGTTTTCAAGATGTAGACTAAGGAAGCTTTTGGACAATGGACCTGCAGTGGCTTGGCGACTTAACTTCGTTCCAAGTGGAAGTCAGTGGTACCAGGCATAGTTTTCAAGATACAGGCAGGAGAAGTTTACTCGAAAGGAGCTGCAGTTTCTTAGAGAATTCTCTTCGTTCCAAGCGGGACTCATCTGTAGCACGCGTAGTTTTCAAGATATAGACTATGGAAGCTTTTGCAAAAAGCAATCGCTGTTTCTTGGCATATTAAATTCGTTCCAAGTGGGAGTCAATTGCAGCAGGCAAAGTGTTCAAGGTATAGGTAGGGCAAGTTTTCGAGAATGGAGCTGGAGTTTCTCAGTGAAATCTCTTCGTTCCAGGCGGGACTCATTTGTATCACGCATAGTTTTCAAGATATAGACTAAGGAAGTATTTGGCGAATAGAATCGCCGATTTAGGGCTAATTAAAATCCTTTCAACTAGGACGCAGTGGTAGCAGGCGTTTATTTCAACATATAGGCAGGGTAAGTTTTCTCGAATGGAGCTGCAGTTTCTAAGTGAATTCTCTTCGTTCCAAGAGGGACTCATCTGTAGGAGGTGTAATTTTCAAGATATAGACTAAGGAAATATTTGTCCAATGGAATCGCCTATTCATGGCGAATTAACTTCCTTCCAACTGGGAACCAGTGTTAGCAGGCGTCCTGTTCAAGATATAGGCAGGGCAAGTTTTCGCGAATGGAGCTTCATTTTCTATGCGAATTCTCTTCGTTCTACGCGGTATTGGATTGTAGCACGTGTAGTTTTCAATATATAGAGTAAGGAAGGTTTAGGCAAATGAAATTGCAGTTTCTTGGGAATTAACTTCCTTCCAAGCGGGACTCAATTGTACCGGGTGTAGTGTTCAAGATATAGACTAAGGAAGCTTTGGTGTATGGAATCGCAGTTTCTTGGCAAAGTAACTCCATTCCAAGTGCGACCCAATTATAGTAGGCGTAATTTATAAGATATAGGCAGTGCAAGTTTTCTCAAATGGAGCTGCAGCTTCTAACCGAATTCTCTTATTCCCAAGCAGGACTTATTTGTACCAGAAGTAGTTTTCAAGATATAGAGTGTGGAATCGTTTGGCGAATGGAATCGCCATTTCACAGCGAATTCACTTCGTTCCAACTGGAACTCAGTGGTAGCAGGCGTAGTTGTACAGGCAGGGCAAGCTTTGTCAAATGGAGCTGCAGTCTCTAAGCGAATTCTCTTCCTTTCAAGCGGGACTCGCTTGAAACTAGCGTAGTTTTCAAGATATATACTAAGGAAGCTTTTGGCGAATGGAATCGCAGTATCTTGGTGAATCAATTTGGTTACAAGTGGGACTCGGTGGTAGCAGGCGTAGTTCTCATGATATACGTAGGGTAAGTTTTTGCAAATGGAGCTGCCGTTTGTAAGCGAATTCTCTTCGTTCCAAGCGGGACTCCTTTGTCGCAGGCATAGTTTTCAAGATATAGACTAAGGATGCGTTTTGCGAATTTAATCGTAGTTTCGCGGCGAATTAACTTCCTTCCAAGTGGGGCTCAGTTGTAGCAAGCCTAGTTTTCAATATATTGGCAGGGTAGGTTTTCGTGAATGGAGCTGCAGTATTTAAGCGAATCCTTTTCGTTCCAAGAGGGACTCATTTGTAGCAGGCATAGTTTTCACCTTAGAGACTAAGTAAGCATTGGCGATTGGGATCGCACTTTCTCGAAGATTTGACTTCGTTCCACGTGGGATTCAGTTGTAGCAGGCATAATTTTCAAGATATAGACTTACATAGCGGTTTGCGATTGGAATCGCAGTTTCGTTGCGAATTAACTTCTTTCCAAACGGGACTCAGTAGCAGCAGGCGTTGTTTTCACGGTAGAGGGAGAAAAGTTCTCGCAAAAGGAGCTGCCATATCTAAGCGAATTCTCTTTGTTCCAAGCGGGACTGCTTTGTCGCAGGCGTAGTTTTCAAGATGTAGAGAAAGGAAGCTTTTGGCCAATGGAACTGCAGTGACGTGGCGACTTAACTTCGTTCCAAGTGGAAGTCAGTGGTAGCAGGCATAGTTTTCAAGATACAGGCAGGAAAAGTTTACTCGAATGGAGCTGCAGTTTCTTAGAGAATTCTCTTCGTTCCAAGCGAGACTCATCTGTAGCACGCGTAGTTTTCAAGATATAGACTATGGAAACTTTTGGAAAAAGCAATCGCTGTTTCTTGGCATATCAAATTCGTTCCAAGTGGGAGTCAAATGCAGCAGGCAAAATGTTCAAGGTATAGGTAGGGCAAGTTTTCGAGAATGGAGCTGGAGTTTCTCAGTGAAATCTCTTCGTTCCAGGCGGGACTCATTTGTATCACGCATAGTTTTCAAGATATAGACTAAGCAAGTATTTGGCGCATAGAATCGCCGATTCATGGCTAATTTAATTCCTTTCAAATAGGACGCAGTGGTAACAGGTGATTATTTCAAGATATAGGCAGGGCAAGTTTTCTCGAATGGAGCTGCAGTTTCTAAGTGAATTCGCTTCGTTCCAAGAGGGACTCATCTGTAGGAGGTGTAATTTTCAAGATATAGACTAAGGAAATATTTGTCCAATGGAATCGCCTATTCATGGCGAATTAACTTCCTTCCAACTGGAAACCAGTGTTGACAGGCATCCTGTTCAAGATATAGGCAGGGCAAGTTTTCGCGAATGGAGCTTCATTTTCTATGCGCATTCTCTTCGTTCTACGCGGTATTGGATTGTAGCACATGTAGTTTTCAATATGTAGAGTAAGGAAGGTTTAGGCAAATGAAATTGCAGTTTCTTGGTGAATTAACTTCCTTCCAAGCGGGACTCAATTATAGCAGGCGTAATTTATAAGATATAGGCAGTGCAAGTTTTCTCAAATGGAGCTGCAGCTTCTAACCGAATTCTCTTATTCCCAAGCAGGACTTATTTGTACCAGAAGTAGTTTTCAAGATATAGAGTGTGGAATCGTTTGGCGAATGGAATCGCCATTTCACAGCGAATTCACTTCGTTCCAACTGGAACTCAGTGGTAGCAGGCGTAGTTCTCAATGCATAGGCAGGGCAAGTTTTGTCAAATGGAGCTGCAGTCTCTAAGCGAATTCTCTCTGTTTCAAGCGGGACTCACTTGAAGCTAGCGTAGTTTTCAAGATATATACTAAGGAAGCTCTTGGCGAATGGAATCGCAGTATCTTGGTGAATCAATTTGGTTACAAGTGGGACTCGGTGGTAGCAGGCGTAGTTCTCATGATATAGGTAGGGTAAGTTTTTGCAAATGGAGCTGCCGTTTGTAAGCGAATTCTCTTCGTTCCAAGCGGGACTCCTTTGTCGCAGGCATAGTTTTCAAGATATAGACTAAGGAAGCGTTTTGCGAATTTAATCGCAGTTTCGCGGTGAATTAACTTCCTACCAAGTGGGGCTCAGTTGTAGCAGGCCTAGTTTTCAATATATTGGCAGGGTAAGTTTTCGTGAATGGAGCTGCAGTATTTAAGCGAATCCTTTTGGTTCCAAGAGGGTCTCATTTATAGCAGGCATAGTTTTCACCTTAGAGACTAAGTAAGCATTGGCGAATGGGATCGCACTTTCTCGTAGATTTGACTTCGTTCCACGTGGGATTCAGTTGTAGCAGGCATAATTTTCAAGATATAGACTTATGTAGCAATTTGCGATTGGAATCGCAGTTTCGTTGCGAATTAAATTCTTTCCAAATGGGACTCAGTAGCAGCAGGGGTAGTTTTCACGGTACAGGGAGAAAAGTTTTCGCAAATGGAGCTGCCGTTTCTAAGCGAATTCTCTTTGTTCCAAGCGGGACTGCTTTGTCGCAGGCGTAGTTTTCAAGGTATAGACTAAGGAAGCTTTTGGAAAAAGGATTCGCAGTTTCTTGGCACATTAAATTCGTTCCAAGTGGGAGTGAATTACAAGAGGCAAAGTTTTCAAGATATAGGTAGGACAAAGTTGTGAGAATGGAGCTGCAGTTTCTTAGAGAATTCTCTTCGTTCCAAGCGGGACTCATCTGTAGCACGCGTAGTTTTCAAGATATAGACTAAGGAAGCGTTTTGTGAATTTAATCGCAGTTTCGCGGCGAATTAACTTCCTTCCAAGTGGGACTCATTTGTAGCAGGCCTAGTTTTCAATATATTGGCAGGGTAAGTTTTCGTGAATGGAGCTGCAGTATTTAAGCGAATTCTTTTGGTTCCAAGAGGGACTTATTTGTAGCAGGCATAGTTTTCACCTTTGAGACTAAGTAAGCATTGGCTAATGGGATCGCACTTTCTCGAAGAATTGACTTGGTTCCAAGTGGGATTCAGTTGTAGCAGGCGTAGTTTTCAAGATATAGTCTTACGTAGCGATTTGCGATTGGAATCGCAGTTTCGTTGCGAATTAACTTCTTTCCCAATGGGACTCAGTAGCAGCAGGCATAGTTTTCACGGTAGAGGGAGAAAAGTTTTCGCAAATGGAGCTGCCGTTTCTAAGCGAATTCTCTTTGTTCCAAGCGGGAATCCTTTGTCGCAGGCGTAGTTTTCAATATATAGACTAAGGAAGCTTTTGGAAAAAGGAATCGCAGTTTCTTTCCAAGTGGGAGTGAATTACAAGAGGCAGTTTTCAAGATATAGGTAGGACAAAGTTTTGAGAATGGAGCTGCAGTTTCTTAGAGAATTCTCTTCGTTCCAAGCGGGACTCATCTGTAGCACGCGTAGTTTTCAAGATATAGACTATGGAAGCTTTTGCAAAAAGCAATCGCTGTTTCTTGGCATATTAAATTCGTTCCAAGTGGGAGTCAATTGCAGCAGGCAAAGTGTTCAAGGTATAGGTAGGGCAAGTTTTCGAGAATGGAGCTGGAGTTTCTCAGTGAAATCTCTTCGTTCCAGGCGGGACTCATTTGTATCACGCATAGTTTTCAAGATATAGACTAAGGAAGTATTTGGCGAATAGAATCGCCGATTTAGGGCTAATTAAAATCCTTTCAACTAGGTCGCAGTGGTAGCAGGCGTTTATTTCAACATATAGGCAGGGTAAGTTTTCTGGAATGGAGCTGCAGTTTCTAAGTGAATTCTCTTCGTTCCAAGAGGGACTCATCTGTAGGAGGTGTAATTTTCAAGATATAGACTAAGGAAATATTTGTCCAATGGAATCGCCTATTCATGGCGAATTAACTTCCTTCCAACTGGAAACCAGTGTTAACAGGCATCCTGTTCAAGATATAGGCAGGGCAAGTTTTCGCGAATGGAGCTTCATTTTCTATGCGCATTCTCTTCGTTTTACGCGGTATTGGATTGTAGCACATGTAGTTTTCAATATGTAGAGTAAGGAAGGTTTAGGCAAATGAAATTGCAGTTTCTTGGTGAATTAACTTCCTTCCAAGCGGGACTCAATTATAGCAGGCGTAATTTATAAGATATAGGCAGTGCAAGTTTTCTCAAATGGAGCTGCAGCTTCTAACCGAATTCTCTTATTCCCAAGCAGGACTTATTTGTACCAGAAGTAGTTTTCAAGATATAGAGTGTGGAATCGTTTGGCGAATGGAATCGCCATTTCACAGCGAATTTACTTCGTTCCAACTGGAACTCAGTGGTAGCAGGCGTAGTTCTCAATGCATAGGCAGGGCAAGTTTTGTCAAATGGAGCTGCAGTCTCTAAGCGAATTCTCTCCGTTTCAAGCGGGACTCACTTGAAGCTAGCGTAGTTTTCAAGATATATACTAAGGAAGCTCTTGGCGAATGGAATCGCAGTATCTTGGTGAATCAATTTGGTTACAAGTGGGACTCGGTGGTAGCAGGCGTAGTTCTCATGATATAGGTAGGGTAAGTTTTTGCAAATGGAGCTGCCGTTTGTAAGCGAATTCTCTTCGTTCCAAGCGGGACTCCTTTGTCGCAGGCATAGTTTTCAAGATATAGACTAAGGAAGCGTTTTGCGAATTTAATCGCAGTTTCGCGGTGAATTAACTTCCTACCAAGTGGGGCTCAGTTGTAGCAGGCCTAGTTTTCAATATATTGGCAGGGTAAGTTTTCGTGAATGGAGCTGCAGTATTTAAGCGAATCCTTTTGGTTCCAAGAGGGACTCATTTGTAGCAGGCATAGTTTTCACCTTAGAGACTAAGTAAGCATTGGCGAATGGGATCGCACTTTCTCGTAGATTTGACTTCGTTCCACGTGGGATTCAGTTGTAGCAGGCATAATTTTCAAGATATAGACTTATGTAGCAATTTGCGATTGGAATCGCAGTTTCGTTGCGAATTAAATTCTTTCCAAATGGGACTCAGTAGCAGCAGGGGTAGTTTTCACGGTACAGGGAGAAAAGTTTTCGCAAATGGAGCTGCCGTTTCTAAGCGAATTCTCTTTGTTCCAAGCGGGACTGCTTTGTCGCAGGCGTAGTTTTCAAGGTATAGACTAAGGAAGCTTTTGGAAAAAGGATTCGCAGTTTCTTGGCACATTAAATTCGTTCCAAGTGGGAGTGAATTACAAGAGGCAAAGTTTTCAAGATATAGGTAGGACAAAGTTGTGAGAATGGAGCTGCAGTTTCTTAGAGAATTCTCTTCGTTCCAAGCGGGACTCATCTGTAGCACGCGTAGTTTTCAAGATATAGACTAAGGAAGCGTTTTGTGAATTTAATCGCAGTTTCGCGGCGAATTAACTTCCTTCCAAGTGGGACTCATTTGTAGCAGGCCTAGTTTTCAATATATTGGCAGGGTAAGTTTTCGTGAATGGAGCTGCAGTATTTAAGCGAATTCTTTTGGTTCCAAGAGGGACTTATTTGTAGCAGGCATAGTTTTCACCTTTGAGACTAAGTAAGCATTGGCTAATGGGATCGCACTTTCTCGAAGAATTGACTTGGTTCCAAGTGGGATTCAGTTGTAGCAGGCGTAGTTTTCAAGATATAGTCTTACGTAGCGATTTGCGATTGGAATCGCAGTTTCGTTGCGAATTAACTTCTTTCCCAATGGGACTCAGTAGCAGCAGGCATAGTTTTCACGGTAGAGGGAGAAAAGTTTTCGCAAATGGAGCTGCCGTTTCTAAGCGAATTCTCTTTGTTCCAAGCGGGAATCCTTTGTCGCAGGCGTAGTTTTCAAGATATAGACTAAGGAAGCTTTTGGAAAAAGGAATCGCAGTTTCTTTCCAAGTGGGAGTGAATTACAAGAGGCAGTTTTCAAGATATAGGTAGGACAAAGTTTTGAGAATGGAGCTGCAGTTTCTTAGAGAATTATCTTCGTTCCAAGCGGGACTCATCTGTAGCGCGGGTAGTTTTCAAGATGTAGACTAAGGAAGCTTTTGGACAATGGACCTGCAGTGGCTTGGCGACTTAACTTCGTTCCAAGTGGAAGTCAGTGGTACCAGGCATAGTTTTCAAGATACAGGCAGGAGAAGTTTACTCGAAAGGAGCTGCAGTTTCTTAGAGAATTCTCTTCGTTCCAAGCGGGACTCATCTGTAGCACGCGTAGTTTTCAAGATATAGACTATGGAAGCTTTTGCAAAAAGCAATCGCTGTTTCTTGGCATATTAAATTCGTTCCAAGTGGGAGTCAATTGCAGCAGGCAAAGTGTTCAAGGTATAGGTAGGGCAAGTTTTCGAGAATGGAGCTGGAGTTTCTCAGTGAAATCTCTTCGTTCCAGGCGGGACTCATTTGTATCACGCATAGTTTTCAAGATATAGACTAAGGAAGTATTTGGCGAATAGAATCGCCGATTTAGGGCTAATTAAAATCCTTTCAACTAGGACGCAGTGGTAGCAGGCGTTTATTTCAACATATAGGCAGGGTAAGTTTTCTCGAATGGAGCTGCAGTTTCTAAGTGAATTCTCTTCGTTCCAAGAGGGACTCATCTGTAGGAGGTGTAATTTTCAAGATATAGACTAAGGAAATATTTGTCCAATGGAATCGCCTATTCATGGCGAATTAACTTCCTTCCAACTGGGAACCAGTGTTAGCAGGCGTCCTGTTCAAGATATAGGCAGGGCAAGTTTTCGCGAATGGAGCTTCATTTTCTATGCGAATTCTCTTCGTTCTACGCGGTATTGGATTGTAGCACGTGTAGTTTTCAATATATAGAGTATGGAAGGTTTAGGCAAATGAAATTGCAGTTTCTTGGGAATTAACTTCCTTCCAAGCGGGACTCAATTGTACCGGGTGTAGTGTTCAAGATATAGACTAAGGAAGCTTTGGTGTATGGAATCGCAGTTTCTTGGCAAAGTAACTCCATTCCAAGTGCGACCCCATTATAGTAGGCGTAATTTATAAGATATAGGCAGTGCAAGTTTTCTCAAATGGAGCTGCAGCTTCTAACCGAATTCTCTTATTCCCAAGCAGGACTTATTTGTACCAGAAGTAGTTTTCAAGATATAGAGTGTGGAATCGTTTGGCGAATGGAATCGCCATTTCACAGCGAATTCACTTCGTTCCAACTGGAACTCAGTGGTAGCAGGCGTAGTTGTACAGGCAGGGCAAGCTTTGTCAAATGGAGCTGCACTCTCTAAGCGAATTCTCTTCCTTTCAAGCGGGACTCGCTTGAAACTAGCGTAGTTTTCAAGATATATACTAAGGAAGCTTTTGGCGAATGGAATCGCAGTATCTTGGTGAATCAATTTGGTTACAAGTGGGACTCGGTGGTAGCAGGCGTAGTTCTCATGATATAGGTAGGGTAAATTTTTGCAAATGGAGCTGCCGTTTGTAAGCGAATTCTCTTCGTTCCAAGCGGGACTCCTTTGTCGCAGGCATAGTTTTCAAGATATAGACTAAGGAAGCGTTTTGCGAATTTAATCGCAGTTTTGCGGCGAATTAACTTCCTTCCAAGTGGGGCTCAGTTGTAGCAAGGCTAGTTTTCAATATATTGGCAGGGTAAGTATTCGGGAATGGAGCTGCAGTATTTAAGCGAATTCTTTTCGTTCCAATAGGGACTCATTTGTAGCAGGCATAGTTTTCACCTTTGAGACTAAGTAAGCATTGGCGAATGGGATCGCACGTTCTCGAAGAATTGACTTCGTTCCAAGTGGGATTCAATTGTAGCAGGCGTAGTTTTCAAGATATAGACTTACGTAGCGGTTTGCGATTGGAATCGCAGTTTCCTTGCGAATTAACTTCTTTCCAAATGGGACTCAGTAGCAGCAGGCATAGTTTTCACGGTAGAGGGAGAAAAGTTTTCGCAAATGGAGCTGCCGTTTCTAAGCGAATTCTCTTTGTTCCAAGTGGGACTCCTTTGTCGCAGGCGTAGTTTTCAAGATATAGACTAAGGAAACTTTTGGAAAAAGGAATCGCAGTTTCTTGGCATATTAAATTCATTCCAAGTGGGAGTGAATTACAAGAGGCAGTTTTCAAGATATAGGTAGGACAAAGTTTTGAGAATGGAGCTGCAGTTTCTTAGAGAATTCTCTTCGTTCCAAGCGGGACTCATCTGTAGCACGCATAGTTTTCAAGATGTAGACTATGGAAGCTTTTGGAAAAAGCAATCGCTGTTTCTTGGCATATTAAATTCGTTCCAAGTGGGAGTCAAATGCAGCAGGCAAAATGTTCAAGGTATAGGTAGGGCAAGTTTTCGAGAATGCAGCTGGAGTTTCTCAGTGAAATCTCTTCGTTCCAGGCGGGACTCATTTGTATCAGGCATAGTTTTCAAGATATAGACGAAGAAAGTATTTGGCGAATAGAATGGCCGATTCATGGCTAATTTAATTCCTTTCAACTAGGACGCAGTGGTAACAGGCGATTATTTCAAGATATAGGCAGGGTAAGTTTTCTCGAATGGAGCTGCAGTTTCTAAGTGAATTCTCTTCGTTCCAAGAGGGACTCATCTGTAGGAGGTGTAATTTTCAAGATATAGACTAAGGAAATATTTGTCCAATGGAATCGCCTATTCATGGCGAATTAACTTCCTTCCAACTGGGAACCAGTGTTAGCAGGCGTCCTGTTCAAGATATAGGCAGGGCAAGTTTTCGCGAATGGAGCTTCATTTTCTATGCGAATTCTCTTCGTTCTACGCGGTATTGGATTGTAGCACGTGTAGTTTTCAATATATAGAGTATGGAAGGTTTAGGCAAATGAAATTGCAGTTTCTTGGGAATTAACTTCCTTCCAAGCGGGACTCAATTGTACCGGGTGTAGTGTTCAAGATATAGACTAAGGAAGCTTTGGTGTATGGAATCGCAGTTTCTTGGCAAAGTAACTCCATTCCAAGTGCGACCCAATTATAGTAGGCGTAATTTATAAGATATAGGCAGTGCAAGTTTTCTCAAATGGAGCTGCAGCTTCTAACCGAATTCTCTTATTCCCAAGCAGGACTTATTTGTACCAGAAGTAGTTTTCAAGATATAGAGTGTGGAATCGTTTGGCGAATGGAATCGCCATTTCACAGCGAATTCACTTCGTTCCAACTGGAACTCAGTGGTAGCAGGCGTAGTTGTACAGGCAGGGCAAGCTTTGTCAAATGGAGCTGCAGTCTCTAAGCGAATTCTCTTCCTTTCAAGCGGGACTCGCTTGAAACTAGCGTAGTTTTCAAGATATATACTAAGGAAGCTTTTGGCGAATGGAATCGCAGTATCTTGGTGAATCAATTTGGTTACAAGTGGGACTCGGTGGTAGCAGGCGTAGTTCTCATGATATAGGTAGGGTAAATTTTTGCAAATGGAGCTGCCGTTTGTAAGCGAATTCTCTTCGTTCCAAGCGGGACTCCTTTGTCGCAGGCATAGTTTTCAAGATATAGACTAAGGAAGCGTTTTGCGAATTTAATCGCAGTTTTGCGGCGAATTAACTTCCTTCCAAGTGGGGCTCAGTTGTAGCAAGGCTAGTTTTCAATATATTGGCAGGGTAAGTATTCGGGAATGGAGCTGCAGTATTTAAGCGAATTCTTTTCGTTCCAATAGGGACTCATTTGTAGCAGGCATAGTTTTCACCTTTGAGACTAAGTAAGCATTGGCGAATGGGATCGCACGTTCTCGAAGAATTGACTTCGTTCCAAGTGGGATTCAATTGTAGCAGGCGTAGTTTTCAAGATATAGACTTACGTAGCGGTTTGCGATTGGAATCGCAGTTTCCTTGCGAATTAACTTCTTTCCAAATGGGACTCAGTAGCAGCAGGCATAGTTTTCACGGTAGAGGGAGAAAAGTTTTCGCAAATGGAGCTGCCGTTTCTAAGCGAATTCTCTTTGTTCCAAGTGGGACTCCTTTGTCGCAGGCGTAGTTTTCAAGATATAGACTAAGGAAACTTTTGGAAAAAGGAATCGCAGTTTCTTGGCATATTAAATTCATTCCAAGTGGGAGTGAATTACAAGAGGCAGTTTTCAAGATATAGGTAGGACAAAGTTTTGAGAATGGAGCTGCAGTTTCTTAGAGAATTCTCTTCGTTCCAAGCGGGACTCATCTGTAGCACGCATAGTTTTCAAGATGTAGACTATGGAAGCTTTTGGAAAAAGCAATCGCTGTTTCTTGGCATATTAAATTCGTTCCAAGTGGGAGTCAAATGCAGCAGGCAAAATGTTCAAGGTATAGGTAGGGCAAGTTTTCGAGAATGCAGCTGGAGTTTCTCAGTGAAATCTCTTCGTTCCAGGCGGGACTCATTTGTATCAGGCATAGTTTTCAAGATATAGACGAAGAAAGTATTTGGCGAATAGAATGGCCGATTCATGGCTAATTTAATTCCTTTCAACTAGGACGCAGTGGTAACAGGCGATTATTTCAAGATATAGGCAGGGTAAGTTTTGTCGAATGGAGCTGCAGTTTCTAAGTGAATTCCCTTCGTTCCAAGAGGGACTCATCTGTAGGAGGTGTAATTTTCAAGATATAGACTAAGGAAATATGTGTCCAATGGAATCGCCTATTCATGGCGAATTAACTTCCTTCCAACTGGGAACCAGTGTGAGCAGGCGTCCTGTTCAAGATATAGGCAGGGCAAGTTTTCGCGAATGGAGCTTCATTTTCTATGCGAATTCTCTTCGTTCTACGCGGTATTGGATTGTAGCACGTGAAGTTTTCAATATGTAGAGTAAGGAAGGTTTAGGCAAATGAAATTGCAGTTTCTTGGTGAATTAACTTCCTTCCAAGCGGGACTCAATTGTACCAGGTGTAGTTTTCAAGATATAGACTAAGGAAGCTTTTGGCGAATGGAATCGCAGTTTCTTCGCAAAGTAACTCCATTCCAAGTGCGACTCAATTACAGCAGGCGTAATTTATAAGATATAGGCAGTGCAAGTTTTCTCAAATGGAGCTGCAGCTTCTAACCGAATTCTCTTATTCCCAAGCAGGACTTATTTGTACCAGAAGTAGTTTTCAAGATATAGAGTGTGGAATCGTTTGGCGAATGGAATCGCCATTTCACAGCGAATTCACTTCGTTCCAACTGGAACTCAGTGGTAGCAGGCGTAGTTCTCAATGCATAGGCAGGGCAAGTTTTGTCAAATGGAGCTGCAGTCTCTAAGCGAATTCTCTTCGTTTCAAGCGGGACTCGCTAAAAACTAGTGTATTTTTCAAGATATATACTAAGGAAGCTTTTGGCGAATGGAATCGCAGTATCTTGGTGAATCAATTTGGTTACAAGTGGGACTCGGTGGTAGCAGGCGTAGTTCTCATGATATACGTAGGGTAAGTTTTTGCAAATGGAGCTGCCGTTTGTAAGCGAATTCTCTTCGTTCCAAGCGGGACTCCTTTGTCGCAGGCATAGTTTTCAAGATATAGACTAAGGATGCGTTTTGCGAATTTAATCGTAGTTTCGCGGTGAATTAACTTCCTTCCAAGTGGGGCTCAGTTGTAGCAAGCCTAGTTTTCAATATATTGGCAGGGTAGGTTTTCGTGAATGGAGCTGCAGTATTTAAGCGAATCCTTTTCGTTCCAAGAGGGACTCATTTGTAGCAGGCATAGTTTTTACCTTAGAGACTAAGTAAGCATTGGCGATTGGGATCGCACTTTCTCGAAGATTTGACTTCGTTCCACGTGGGATTCAGTTGTAGCAGGCATAATTTTCAAGATATAGACTTACATAGCGGTTTGCGATTGGAATCGCAGTTTCGTTGCGAATTAACTTCTTTCCAAACGGGACTCAGTAGCAGCAGGCGTTGTTTTCACGGTAGAGGGAGAAAAGTTCTCGCAAAAGGAGCTGCCATATCTAAGCGAATTCTCTTTGTTCCAAGCGGGACTGCTTTGTCGCAGGCGTAGTTTTCAAGATGTAGAGAAAGGAAGCTTTTGGCCAATGGAACTGCAGTGACGTGGCGACTTAACTTCGTTCCAAGTGGAAGTCAGTGGTAGCAGGCATAGTTTTCAAGATACAGGCAGGAAAAGTTTACTCGAATGGAGCTGCAGTTTCTTAGAGAATTCTCTTCGTTCCAAGCGGGACTCATCTGTAGCTCGCGTAGTTTTCAAGATATAGACTATGGAAACTTTTGGAAAAAGCAATCGCTGTTTCTTGGCATATCAAATTCGTTCCAAGTGGGAGTCAAATGCAGCAGGCAAAATGTTCAAGGTATAGGTAGGGCAAGTTTTCGAGAATGGAGCTGGAGTTTCTCAGTGAAATCTCTTCGTTCCAGGCGGGACTCATTTGTATCACGCATAGTTTTCAAGATATAGACTAAGCAATTATTTGGCGCATAGAATCGCCGATTCATGGCTAATTTAATTCCTTTCAAATAGGACGCAGTGGTAACAGGTGATTATTTCAAGATATAGGCAGGGCAAGTTTTCTCGAATGGAGCTGCAGTTTCTAAGTGAATTCCCTTCGTTCCAAGAGGGACTCATCTGTAGGAGGTGTAATTTTCAAGATATAGACTAAGGAAATATTTGTCCAATGGAATCGCCTATTCATGGCGAATTAACTTCCTTCCAACTGGAAACCAGTGTTGACAGGCATCCTGTTCAAGATATAGGCAGGGCAAGTTTTCGCGAATGGAGCTTCATTTTCTATGCGCATTCTCTTCGTTCTACGCGGTATTGGATTGTAGCACATGTAGTTTTCAATATGTAGAGTAAGGAAGGTTTAGGCAAATGAAATTGCAGTTTCTTGGTGAATTAACTTCCTTCCAAGCGGGACTCAATTATAGCAGGCGTAATTTATAAGATATAGGCAGTGCAAGTTTTATCAAATGGAGCTGCAGCTTCTAACAGAATTCTCTTATTCCCAAGCAGGACTTATTTGTACCAGAAGTAGTTTTCAAGATATAGAGTGTGGAATCGTTTGGCGAATGGAATCGCCATTTCACAGCGAATTCACTTCGTTCCAACTGGAACTCAGTGGTAGCAGGCGTAGTTCTCAATGCATAGGCAGGGCAAGCTTTGTCAAATGGAGCTGCAGTCTCTAAGCGAATTCTCTCTGTTTCAAGCGGGACTCACTTGAAGCTAGCGTAGTTTTCAAGATATATACTAAGGAAGCTCTTGGCGAATGGAATCGCAGTATCTTGGTGAATCAATTTGGTTACAAGTGGGACTCGGTGGTAGCAGGCGTAGTTCTCATGATATAGGTAGGGTAAGTTTTTGCAAATGGAGCTGCCGTTTGTAAGCGAATTCTCTTCGTTCCAAGCGGGACTCCTTTGTCGCAGGCATAGTTTTCAAGATATAGACTAAGGAAGCGTTTTGCGAATTTAATCGCAGTTTCGCGGTGAATTAACTTCCTACCAAGTGGGGCTCAGTTGTAGCAGGCCTAGTTTTCAATATATTGGCAGGGTAAGTTTTCGTGAATGGAGCTGCAGTATTTAAGCGAATCCTTTTGGTTCCAAGAGGGTCTCATTTATAGCAGGCATAGTTTTCACCTTAGAGACTAAGTAAGCATTGGCGAATGGGATCGCACTTTCTCGTAGATTTGACTTCGTTCCACGTGGGATTCAGTTGTAGCAGGCATAATTTTCAAGATATAGACTTATGTAGCAATTTGCGATTGGAATCGCAGTTTCGTTGCGAATTAAATTCTTTCCAAATGGGACTCAGTAGCAGCAGGGGTAGTTTTCACGGTACAGGGAGAAAAGTTTTCGCAAATGGAGCTGCCGTTTCTAAGCGAATTCTCTTTGTTCCAAGCGGGACTGCTTTGTCGCAGGCGTAGTTTTCAAGGTATAGACTAAGGAAGCTTTTGGAAAAAGGATTCGCAGTTTCTTGGCACATTAAATTTGTTCCAAGTGGGAGTGAATTACAAGAGGCAAAGTTTTCAAGATATAGGTAGGACAAAGTTGTGAGAATGGAGCTGCAGTTTCTTAGAGAATTCTCTTCGTTCCAAGCGGGACTCATCTGTAGCACGCGTAGTTTTCAAGATATAGACTAAGGAAGCGTTTTGTGAATTTAATCGCAGTTTCGCGGCGAATTAACTTCCTTCCAAGTGGGACTCATTTGTAGCAGGCCTAGTTTTCAATATATTGGCAGGGTAAGTTTTCGTGAATGGAGCTGCAGTATTTAAGCGAATTCTTTTGGTTCCAAGAGGGACTTATTTGTAGCAGGCATAGTTTTCACCTTTGAGACTAAGTAAGCATTGGCTAATGGGATCGCACTTTCTCGAAGAATTGACTTGGTTCCAAGTGGGATTCAGTTGTAGCAGGCGTAGTTTTCAAGATATAGTCTTACGTAGCGATTTGCGATTGGAATCGCAGTTTCGTTGCGAATTAACTTCTTTCCCAATAGGACTCAGTAGCAGCAGGCATAGTTTTCACGGTAGAGGGAGAAAAGTTTTCGCAAATGGAGCTGCCGTTTCTAAGCGAATTCTCTTTGTTCCAAGCGGGAATCCTTTGTCGCAGGCGTAGTTTTCAATATATAGACTAAGGAAGCTTTTGGAAAAAGGAATCGCAGTTTCTTTCCAAGTGGGAGTGAATTACAAGAGGCAGTTTTCAAGATATAGGTAGGACAAAGTTTTGAGAATGGAGCTGCAGTTTCTTAGAGAATTATCTTCTTTCCAAGCGGGACTCATCTGTAGCGCGGGTAGTTTTCAAGATGTAGACTAAGGAAGCTTTTGGACAATGGACCTGCAGTGGCTTGGCGACTTAACTTAGTTCCAAGTGGAAGTCAGTGGTACCAGGCATAGTTTTCAAGATACAGGCAGGAGAAGTTTACTCGAAAGGAGCTGCAGTTTCTTAGAGAATTCTCTTCGTTCCAAGCGGGACTCATCTGTAGCACGCGTAGTTTTCAAGATATAGACTATGGAAGCTTTTGCAAAAAGCAATCGCTGTTTCTTGGCATATTAAATTCGTTCCAAGTGGGAGTCAATTGCAGCAGGCAAAGTGTTCAAGGTATAGGTAGGGCAAGTTTTCGAGAATGGAGCTGGAGTTTCTCAGTGAAATCTCTTCGTTCCAGGCGGGACTCATTTGTATCACGCATAGTTTTCAAGATATAGACTAAGGAAGTATTTGGCGAATAGAATCGCCGATTTAGGGCTAATTAAAATCCTTTCAACTAGGTCGCAGTGGTAGCAGGCGTTTATTTCAACATATAGGCAGGGTAAGTTTTCTGGAATGGAGCTGCAGTTTCTAAGTGAATTCTCTTCGTTCCAAGAGGGACTCATCTGTAGGAGGTGTAATTTTCAAGATATAGACTAAGGAAATATTTGTCCAATGGAATCGCCTATTCATGGCGAATTAACTTCCTTCCAACTGGAAACCAGTGTTAACAGGCATCCTGTTCAAGATATAGGCAGGGCAAGTTTTCGCGAATGGAGCTTCATTTTCTATGCGCATTCTCTTCGTTTTACGCGGTATTGGATTGTAGCACATGTAGTTTTCAATATGTAGAGTAAGGAAGGTTTAGGCAAATGAAATTGCAGTTTCTTGGTGAATTAACTTCCTTCCAAGCGGGACTCAATTATAGCAGGCGTAATTTATAAGATATAGGCAGTGCAAGTTTTCTCAAATGGAGCTGCAGCTTCTAACCGAATTCTCTTATTCCCAAGCAGGACTTATTTGTACCAGAAGTAGTTTTCAAGATATAGAGTGTGGAATCGTTTGGCGAATGGAATCGCCATTTCACAGCGAATTCACTTCGTTCCAACTGGAACTCAGTGGTAGCAGGCGTAGTTCTCAATGCATAGGCAGGGCAAGTTTTGTCAAATGGAGCTGCAGTCTCTAAGCGAATTCTCTCCGTTTCAAGCGGGACTCACTTGAAGCTAGCGTAGTTTTCAAGATATATACTAAGGAAGCTCTTGGCGAATGGAATCGCAGTATCTTGGTGAATCAATTTGGTTACAAGTGGGACTCGGTGGTAGCAGGCGTAGTTCTCATGATATAGGTAGGGTAAGTTTTTGCAAATGGAGCTGCCGTTTGTAAGCGAATTCTCTTCGTTCCAAGCGGGACTCCTTTGTCGCAGGCATAGTTTTCAAGATATAGACTAAGGAAGCGTTTTGCGAATTTAATCGCAGTTTCGCGGTGAATTAACTTCCTACCAAGTGGGGCTCAGTTGTAGCAGGCCTAGTTTTCAATATATTTGCAGGGTAAGTTTTCGTGAATGGAGCTGCAGTATTTAAGCGAATCCTTTTGGTTCCAAGAGGAACTCATTTGTAGCAGGCATAGTTTTCACCTTAGAGACTAAGTAAGCATTGGCGAATGGGATCGCACTTTCTCGTAGATTTGACTTCGTTCCACGTGGGATTCAGTTGTAGCAGGCATAATTTTCAAGATATAGACTTATGTAGCAATTTGCGATTGGAATCGCAGTTTCGTTGCGAATTAAATTCTTTCCAAATGGGACTCAGTAGCAGCAGGGGTAGTTTTCACGGTACAGGGAGAAAAGTTTTCGCAAATGGAGCTGCCGTTTCTAAGCGAATTCTCTTTGTTCCAAGCGGGACTGCTTTGTCGCAGGCGTAGTTTTCAAGGTATAGACTAAGGAAGCTTTTGGAAAAAGGATTCGCAGTTTCTTGGCACATTAAATTCGTTCCAAGTGGGAGTGAATTACAAGAGGCAAAGTTTTCAAGATATAGGTAGGACAAAGTTGTGAGAATGGAGCTGCAGTTTCTTAGAGAATTCTCTTCGTTCCAAGCGGGACTCATCTGTAGCACGCGTAGTTTTCAAGATATAGACTAAGGAAGCGTTTTGTGAATTTAATCGCAGTTTCTCGGCGAATTAACTTCCTTCCAAGTGGGACTCATTTGTAGCAGGCCTAGTTTTCAATATATTGGCAGGGTAAGTTTTCGTGAATGGAGCTGCAGTATTTAAGCGAATTCTTTTGGTTCCAAGAGGGACTTATTTGTAGCAGGCATAGTTTTCACCTTTGAGACTAAGTAAGCATTGGCTAATGGGATCGCACTTTCTCGAAGAATTGACTTCGTTCCAAGTGGGATTCAGTTGTAGCAGGCGTAGTTTTCAAGATATAGACTTACGTAGCGATTTGCGATTGGAATCGCAGTTTCGTTGCGAATTAACTTCTTTCCCAATGGGACTCAGTAGCAGCAGGGGTAGTTTTCACGGTAGAGGGAGAAAAGTTTTCGCAAATGGAGCTGCCGTTTCTAAGCGAATTCTCTTTGTTCCAAGTGGGACTCCTTTGTCGCAGGCGTAGTTTTCAAGATATAGACTAAGGAAACTTTTGGAAAAAGGAATCGCAGTTTCTTGGCATATTAAATTCATTCCAAGTGGGAGTGAATTACAAGAGGCAGTTTTCAAGATATAGGTAGGACAAAGTTTTGAGAATGGAGCTGCAGTTTCTTAGAGAATTCTCTTCGTTCCAAGCGGGACTCATCTGTAGCACGCATAGTTTTCAAGATGTAGACTATGGAAGCTTTTGGAAAAAGCAATCGCTGTTTCTTGGCATATTAAATTCGTTCCAAGTGGGAGTCAAATGCAGCAGGCAAAATGTTCAAGGTATAGGTAGGGCAAGTTTTTGAGAATGCCGCTGGAGTTTCTCAGTGAAATCTCTTCGTTCCAGGCGGGACTCATTTGTATCAGGCATAGTTTTCAAGATATAGACTAAGGAAGTATTTGGCGAATAGAATGGCCGATTCATGGCTAATTTAATTCCTTTCAACTAGGACGCAGTGGTAACAGGCGATTATTTCAAGATATAGGCAGGGTAAGTTTTGTCGAATGGAGCTGCAGTTTCTAAGTGAATTCCCTTCGTTCCAAGAGGGACTCATCTGTAGGAGGTGTAATTTTCAAGATATAGACTAAGGAAATATGTGTCCAATGGAATCGCCTATTCATGGCGAATTAACTTCCTTCCAACTGGGAACCAGTGTGAGCAGGCGTCCTGTTCAAGATATAGGCAGGGCAAGTTTTCGCGAATGGAGCTTCATTTTCTATGCGAATTCTCTTCGTTCTACGCGGTATTGGATTGTAGCACGTGTAGTTTTCAATATGTAGAGTAAGGAAGGTTTAGGCAAATGAAATTGCAGTTTCTTGGTGAATTAACTTCCTTCCAAGCGGGACTCAATTGTACCAGGTGTAGTTTTCAAGATATAGACTAAGGAAGCTTTGGTGTATGGAATCGCAGTTTCTTGGCAAAGTAACTCCATTCCAAGTGCGACTCAATTATAGTAGGCGTAATTTATAAGATATAGGCAGTGCAAGTTTTCCCAAATGGAGCTGCAGCTTCTAACCGAATTCTCTTATTCCCAAGCAGGACTTATTTGTACCAGAAGTAGTTTTCAAGATATAGAGTGTGGAATCGTTTGGCGAATGGAATCGCCATTTCACAGCGAATTCACTTCGTTCCAACTGGAACTCAGTGGTAGCAGGCGTAGTTGTACAGGCAGGGCAAGCTTTGTCAAATGGAGCTGCAGTCTCTAAGCGAATTCTCTTCCTTTCAAGCGGGACTCGCTTGAAACTAGCGTAGTTTTCAAGATATATACTAAGGAAGCTTTTGGCGAATGGAATCGCAGTATCTTGGTGAATCAATTTGGTTACAAGTGGGACTCGGTGGTAGCAGGCGTAGTTCTCATGATATAGGTAGGGTAAATTTTTGCAAATGGAGCTGCCGTTTGTAAGCGAATTCTCTTCGTTCCAAGCGGGACTCCTTTTTCGCAGGCATAGTTTTCAAGATATAGACTAAGGAAGCGTTTTGCGAATTTAATCGCAGTTTTGCGGCGAATTAACTTCCTTCCAAGTGGGGCTCAGTTGTAGCAAGCCTAGTTTTCAATATATTGGCAGGGTAAGTTTTCGGGAATGGAGCTGCAGTATTTAAGCGAATTCTTTTCGTTCCAATAGGGACTCATTTGTAGCAGGCATAGTTTTCACCTTTGAGACTAAGTAAGCATTGGCGAATGGGATCGCACGTTCTCGAAGAATTGACTTCGTTCCAAGTGGGATTCAATTGTAGCAGGCGTAGTTTTCAAGATATAGACTTACGTAGCGGTTTGCGATTGGAATCGCAGTTTCCTTGCGAATTAACTTCTTTCCAAATGGGACTCAGTAGCAGCAGGCGTAGTTTTCACGGTAGAGGGAGAAAAGTTTTCGCAAATGGAGCTGGGGTTTCTAAGCGAATTCTCTTTGTTCCAAGTGGGACTCCTTTGTCGCAGGCGTAGTTTTCAAGATATAGAGTAAGGAAACTTTTGGAAAAAGGAATCGCAGTTTCTTGGCATATTAAATTCATTCCAAGTGGGAGTGAATTACAAGAGGCAGTTTTCAAGATATAGGTAGGACAAAGTTTTGAGAATGGAGCTGCAGTTTCTTAGAGAATTCTCTTCGTTCCAAGCGGGACTCATCTGTAGCACGCATAGTTTTCAAGATGTAGACTATGGAAGCTTTTGGAAAAAGCAATCGCTGTTTCTTGGCATATTAAATTCGTTCCAAGTGGGAGTCAAATGCAGCAGGCAAAATGTTCAAGGTATAGGTAGGGCAAGTTTTCGAGAATGCAGCTGGAGTTTCTCAGTGAAATCTCTTCGTTCCAGGCGGGACTCATTTGTATCAGGCATAGTTTTCAAGATATAGACGAAGAAAGTATTTGGCGAATAGAATGGCCGATTCATGGCTAATTTAATTCCTTTCAACTAGGACGCAGTGGTAACAGGCGATTATTTCAAGATATAGGCAGTGCAAGTTTTCTCAAATGGAGCTGCAGCTTCTAACCGAATTCTCTTATTCCCAAGCAGGACTTATTTGTACCAGAAGTAGTTTTCAAGATATAGAGTGTGGAATCGTTTGGCAAATGGAATCGCCATTTCACAGCGAATTCACTTCTTTCCAACTGGAACTCAGTGGTAGCAGGCGTAGTTGTACAGGCAGGTCAAGTTTTGTCAAATGGAGCTGCAGTCTCTAAGCGAATTCTCTTCGTTTCAAGCGGGACTCACTTGAAGCTAGCGTAGTTTTCAAGATATATACTAAGGAAGCTTTTGGCGAATGGAATCGCAGTATCTTGGTGAATCAATTTGGTTACAAGTGGGACTCGGTGGTAGCAGGCGTAGTTCTCATGATATAGGTAGGGTAAGTTTTTGCAAATGGAGCTGCCGTTTGTAAGCGAATTCTCTTCGTTCCAAGCGGGACTCCTTTGTCGCAGGCATAGTTTTCAAGATATAGACTAAGGAAGCATTTTGCCAATTTAATCGCCGTTTTGCGGCGAATTAACTTCCTTCCAAGTGGGACTCAGTTGTAGCAGGCCTAGTTTTCAATATATTGGCAAGGTAAGTTTTCGTGAATGGAGCTGCAGTATTTATGCAAATTCTTTTCGTTCCAAGAGGGACTCATTTATAGCAGGCATAGTTTTCGCCTTTGAGACTAAGTAAGCATTGGCGAATGGGATCGCACTTTCTCGAAGAATTGACTTCGTTCCAAGTGAGATTCAGTTGTAGCAGGCGTAGTTTTCAAGATATAGACTTACGTAGCGATTTGCGATTGGAATCGCAGTTTCGTTGCGAATTAACTTCTTTCCCAATGGGACTCAGTAGCAGCAGGCATAGTTTTCACGGTAGAGGGAGAAAAGTTTTCGCAAATGGAGCTGCCGTTTCTAAGCGAATTCTCTTTGTTCCAAGCGGGACTGCTTTGTCGCAGGCGTAGTTTTCAAGGTATAGACTAAGGAAGCTTTTGGAAAAAGGAATCGCAGTTTCTTGGCACATTAAATTCGTTCCAAGTGGGAGTGAATTACAAGAGGCATGGTTTTCAAGATATAGGTAGGACAAAGTTTTGAGAATGGAGCTGCAGTTTCTTAGAGAATTCTCTTCGTTCCAAGCGGGACTCATCTGTAGCACGCTTAGTTTTCAAGATGTAGACTAAGGAAGCTTTTGGCCAATGGAACTGCAGTGACTTGGCGACGGAACTTCGTTCCAAGTGGCACTCATTTGTATCAGGCATAGTTTTCAAGATACAGGCAGGAAAAATTTACTCGAATGGAGCTGCAGTTTCTTAGAGAATTCTCTTCGTTCCAAGCGGGACTCATCTGTAGCACGCGTAGTTTTCAAGGTATAGACTATGGAAGCTTTTGGAAAAAGCAATCGCTGTTTCTTGGCATATTAAATTCGTTCCAAGTGGGAGTCAAATACAGCAGGCAAAATGTTCAAGGTATAGGTAGGGCAAGTTTTCGAGAATGGAGCTGGAGTTTCTCAGTGAAATCTCTTCGTTCCAGGCGGGACTCATTTGTATCACGCATAGTTTTCAAGATATAGACTAAGGAAGTATTTGGCGAATAGAATCGCGGATTCAGGGCTAATTTAATTTCTTTCAACTAGGACGCAGTGGTAACAGGCGATTATTTCAAGATATAGGCAGGGTAAGTTTTCTCGAATGGAGCTGCAGTTTCTAAGTGAATTCCCTTCGTTCCAAGAGGGACTCATCTGTAGGAGGTGTAATTTTCAAGATATAGACTAAGGAAATATTTGTCAAATGGAATCGCCTGTTCATGGCGAATTAACTTCCTTCCAACTGGGAACCAGTGTTAGCAGGCGTCCAGTTCAAGATATAGGCAGGGCAAGTTTTCGCGAATGGAGCTTCATTTTCTATGCGAATTCTCTTCGTTCTACGCGGTATTGGATTGTAGCACGTGTAGTTTTCAATATATAGAGTAAGGAAGGTTTAGGCAAATGATTGCAGTTTCTTGGCGAATTAAATTCCTTCCAAGCGGGACTCAATTATAGCAGGCGTAATTTATAAGATATAGGCAGTGCAAGTTTTCTCAAATGGAGCTGCAGCTTCTAACCGAATTCTCTTATTCCCAAGCAGGACTTATTTGTACCAGAATTACTTTTCAAGATATAGAGTGTGGAATCGTTTGGCGAATGGAATCGCCATTTCACAGCGAATTCACTTCGTTCCAACTGGAACTCAGTGGTAGCAGGCGTAGTTCTCAATGCATAGGCAGGGCAAGTTTTGTCAAATGGAGCTGCAGTCTCTAAGCGAATTCTCTCCGTTTCAAGCGGGACTCACTTGAAGCTAGCGTAGTTTTCAAGATATATACTAAGGAAGCTTTTGGCGAATGGAATCGCAGTATCTTGGTGAATCAATTTGGTTACAAGTGGGACTCGGTGGTAGCAGGCGTAGTTCTCATGATATAGGTAGGGTAAGTTTTTGCAAATGGAGCTGCCGTTTGTAAGCGAATTCTCTCGTTCCAAGCGGGACTCCTTTGTCGCAGGCATAGTTTTCAAGATATAGACTAAGGAAGCGTTTTGCGAATTTAATTGCCGTTTCGCGGCGAATTAACTTCCTTCCAAGTGGGACTCATTTGTAGCAGGCCTAGTTTTCAATATATTGGCAGGGTAAGTTTTCGTGAATGGAGCTGCAGTATTTAAGCGAATCCTTTTGGTTCCAAGAGGGTCTCATTTATAGCAGGCATAGTTTTCACCTTAGAGACTAAGTAAGCATTGGCGAATGGGATCGCACTTTCTCGTAGATTTGACTTCGTTCCACGTGGGATTCAGTTGTAGCAGGCATAATTTTCAAGATATAGACTTATGTAGCAATTTGCGATTGGAATCGCAGTTTCGTTGCGAATTAAATTCTTTCCAAATGGGACTCAGTAGCAGCAGGGGTAGTTTTCACGGTACAGGGAGAAAAGTTTTCGCAAATGGAGCTGCCGTTTCTAAGCGAATTCTCTTTGTTCCAAGCGGGACTGCTTTGTCGCAGGCGTAGTTTTCAAGGTATAGACTAAGGAAGCTTTTGGAAAAAGGATTCGCAGTTTCTTGGCACATTAAATTCGTTCCAAGTGGGAGTGAATTACAAGAGGCAAAGTTTTCAAGATATAGGTAGGACAAAGTTGTGAGAATGGAGCTGCAGTTTCTTAGAGAATTCTCTTCGTTCTAAGCGGGACTCATCTGTAGCACGCGTAGTTTTCAAGATATAGACTAAGGAAGCGTTTTGCGAATTTAATCACAGTTTCGCGGCGAATTAACTTCCTTCCAAGTGGGACTCATTTGTAGCAGGCCTAGTTTTCAATATATTGGCAGGGTAAGTTTTCGTGAATGGAGCTGCAGTATTTAAGCGAATGCTTTTCGTTCCAAGAGGGACTTATTTGTAGCAGGCATAGTTTTCACCTTTGAGACTAAGTAAGCATTGGCTAATGGGATCGCACTTTCTCGAAGAATTGACTTGGTTCCAAGTGGGATTCAGTTGTAGCAGGCGTAGTTTTCAAGATATAGACTTACGTAGCGATTTGCGATTGGAATCGCAGTTTCGTTGCGAATTAACTTCTTTCCCAATGGGACTCAGTAGCAGCAGGCATAGTTTTCGCGGTAGAGGGAGAAAAGTTTTCGCAAATGGAGCTGCCGTTTCTAAGCGAATTCTCTTTGTTCCAAGCGGGAATCCTTTGTCGCAGGCGTAGTTTTCAAGATATAGACTAAGGAAGCTTTTGGAAAAAGGAATCGCAGTTTCTTGGCATATTAAATTCGTTCCAAGTGGGAGTGAATTACAAGAGGCAGTTTTCAAGATATAGGTAGGACAAAGTTTTGAGAATGGAGCTGCAGTTTCTTAGAGAATTCTCTTCGTTCCAAGCGGGACTCATCTGAAGCACGGGTAGTTTTCAAGATGTAGACTAAGGAAGCTTTTGGCCAATGGACCTGCAGTGGCTTGGCGACTTAACTTCGTTCCAAGTGGAAGTCAGTGGTAGCAGGCATAGTTTTCAAGATACAGGCAGGAGAAGTTTACTCGAAAGGAGCTGCAGTTTCTTAGAGAATTCTCTTCGTTCCAAGCGGGACTCATCTGTAGCTTGCGTAGTTTTGAAGATATGGACTATGAAAGCTTTTGGAAAAAGCAATCGCTGTTTCTTGGCATATTAAATTCGTTCCAAGTGGGAGTTAATTGCAGCAGGCAAAGTGTTCAAGGTATAGGTAGGGCAAGTTTTCGAGAATGGAGCTGGAGTTTCTCAGTGAAATCTCTTCGTACCAGGCGGGACTCATTTGTATCACGCATAGTTTTCAAGATATAGACTAAGGAAGTATTTAGCGAATAGAATCGCCGTTTCAAGGCTAATTAAAATCCTTTCAACTAGGACGCAGTGGTAGCAGGCGTTTATTTCAAGATATAGGCAGGGTAAGTTTTCTGGAATGGAGCTGCAATTTCTAAGTGAATTCTCTTCGTTCCAAGAGGGACTCATCTGTAGGAGGTGTAATTTTCAAGATATAGACTAAGGAAATATTTGTCCAATGGAATCGCCTATTCATGGCGAATTAACTTCCTTCCAACTGGGAGCCAGTGTTAGCAGGCGTCCTGTTCAAGATATAGGCAGGGCAAGTTTTCGCGAATGGAGCTTCATTTTCTATGCGAATTCTCTTTGTTCTACGCGGTATTGGATTGTAGCACGTGTAGTTTTCAATATATAGAGTAAGGAAGGTTTAGGCAAATGAAATTGCAGTTTCTTGGTGAATTAACTTCCTTCCAAGCGGGACTCAATTGTACCGGGTGTGGTGTTCAAGATATAGACTAAGGAAGCTTTGGTGTATGGAATCGCAGTTTCTTGGCAAAGTAACTCCATTCCAAGTGCGACCCAATTATAGTAGGCGTAATTTATAAGATATAGGCAGTGCAAGTTTTCTCAAATGGAGCTGCAGCTTCTAACCGAATTCTCTTATTCCCAAGCAGGACTTATTTGTACCAGAAGTAGTTTTCAAGATATAGAGTGTGGAATCGTTTGGCGAATGGAATCGCCATTTCACAGCGAATTCACTTCGCTCCAACTGGAACTCAGTGGTAGCAGGCGTAGTTGTACAGGCAGGGCAAGTTTTGTCAAATGGAGCTGCAGTCTCTAAGCGAATTCTCTTCCTTTCAAGCGGGACTCGCTTGAAACTAGCGTAGTTTTCAAGATATATACTAAGGAAGCTTTTGGCGAATGGAATCGCAGTATCTTGGTGAATCAATTTGGTTACATGTGGGACTCGGTGGTAGCAGGCGTAGTTCTCATGATATAGGTAGGGTAAGTTTTTGCAAATGGAGCTGCCGTTTGTAAGCGAATTCTCTTCGTTCCAAGCGGGACTCCTTTGTCGCAGGCATAGTTTTCAAGATATAGACTAAGGAAGCGTTTTGCGAATTTAATCGCAGTTTTGCGGCGAATTAACTTCCTTCCAAGTGGGGCTCAGTTGTAGCAAGCCTAGTTTTCAATATATTGGCAGGGTAAGTTTTCGGGAATGGAGCTGCAGTATTTAAGCGAATTCTTTTTGTTCCAATAGGGACTCATTTGTAGCAGGCATAGTTTTCACCTTTCAGACTAAGTAAGCATTGGCGAATGGGATCGCACGTTCTCGAAGAATTGACTTCGTTCCAAGTGGGATTCAATTGTAGCAGGCGTAGTTTTCAAGATATAGACTTACGTAGCGGTTTGCGATTGGAATCGCAGTTTCGTTGCGAATTAACTTCTTTCCAAATGGGACTCAGTAGCAGCAGGCATAGTTTTCACGGTAGAGGGAGAAAAGTTTTCGCAAATGGAGCTGCCGTTTCTAAGCGAATTCTCTTTGTTCCAAGTGGGACTCCTTTGTCGCAGGCATAGTTTTCAAGATATAGACTAAGGAACCTTTTGGAAAAAGGAATCGCAGTTTCTTGGCATATTAAATTCATTCCAAGTGGGAGTGAATTACAAGAGGCAGTTTTCAAGATATAGGTAGGACAAAGTTTTGAGAATGGAGCTGCAGTTTCTTAGAGAATTCTCTTAGTTCCAAGCGGGACTCATCTGTAGCACGCGTAGTTTTCAAGATGTAGACTATGGAAGCTTTTGGAAAAAGCAATCGCTGTTTCTTGGCATATTAAATTCGTTCCAAGTGGGAGTCAAATGCAGCAGGCAAAATGTTCAAGGTATAGGTAGGGCAAGTTTTCGAGAATGCAGCTGGAGTTTCTCAGTGAAATCTCTTCGTTCCAGGCGGGACTCATTTGTATCAGGCATAGTTTTCAAGATATAGACTAAGAAAGTATTTGGCGAATAGAATGGCCGATTCATGGCCAATTTAATTCCTTTCAACTAGAACGCAGTGGTAACAGGCGATTATTTCAAGATATAGGCAGGGCAAGTTTTGTCGAATGGAGCTGAATTTTCTAAGTGAATTCCCTTCGTTCCAAGAGGGACTCATCTGTAGGAGGTGTAATTTTCAAGATATAGACTAAGGAAATATGTGTCCAATGGAATCGCCTATTCATGGCGAATTAACTTCCTTCCAACTGGGAACCAGTGTGAGCAGTCGTCCTGTTCAAGATATAGGCAGGGCAAGTTTTCGCAAATGGAGCTTCATTTTCTATGCGAATTCTCTTCGTTCTACGCGGTTTTGGATTGTAGCACATGTAGTTTTCAATATGTAGAGTAAGGAAGGTTTAGGCAAATGAAATTGCAGTTTCTTGGTGAATTAACTTCCTTCCAAGCGGGACTCAATTGTACCGGGTGTAGTTTTCAAGATATAGACTAAGGAAGCTTTTGGCGAATGGAATCGCAGTTTCTTCGCAAAGTAACTCCATTCCAAGTGCGACTCAATTATAGCAGGCGTAATTTATAAGATATAGGCAGTGCAAGTTTTCTCAAATGGAGCTGCAGCTTCTAATCGAATTCTCTTATTCCCAAGCAGGACTTACTTGTACCAGAAGTAGTTTTCAGGATATAGAGTGTGGAATCGTTTGGCGAATGGAATCGCCATTTCACAGCGAATTCACTTCGTTCCAACTGGAACTCAGTGGTAGCAGGCGTAGTTCTCAATGCATAGGCAGGGCAAGTTTTGTCAAATGGAGCTGCAGTCTCTAAGCGAATTCTCTTCGTTTCAAGCGGGACTCGCTAAAAACTAGCGTAGTTTCAAGATATATACTAAGGAAGCTTTTGGCGAATGGAATCGCAGTATCTTGGTGAATCAATTTGGTTACAAGTGGGACTCGGTGGTAGCAGGCGTAGTTCTCATGATATACGTAGGGTAAGTTTTTGCAAATGGAGCTGCCGTTTGTAAGCGAATTCTCTTCGTTCCAAGCGGGACTCCTTTGTCGCAGTTTTCAAGATATAGACTAAGGATGCGTTTTGCGAATTTAATCGCAGTTTCGCAGTGAATTAACTTCCTTCCAAGTGGGGCTCATTTGTAGCAGGCCTAGTTTTCAATATATTGGCAGGGTAAGTTTTCGTGAATGGAGCTGCAGTATTTAAGCGAATCCTTTTCGTTCCAAGAGGGACTCATTTGTAGCAGGCATAGTTTTCACCTTAGAGACTAAGTAAGCATTGGCGAATGGGATCGCACTTTCTCGTAGATTTGACTTCGTTCCACGTGGGATTCAGTTGTAGCAGGCATAATTTTCAAGATATAGACTTATGTAGCAATTTGCGATTGGAATAGCAGTTTCGTTGCGAATTAAATTCTTTCCAAATGGGACTCAGTAGCAGCAGGGGTGGTTTTCACGGTAGAGGGAGAAAAGTTTTCGCAAATGGAGCTGCCGTTTCTAAGCGAATTCTCTTTGTTCCAAGCGGGAATCCTTTGTCGCAGGCGTAGTTTTCAAGGTATAGACTAAGGAAGCTTTTGGAAAAAGGAATCGCAGTTTCTTGGCACATTAAATTCGTTCCAAGTGGGAGTGAATTACAAGAGGCATGGTTTTCAAGATATAGGTAGGACAAAGTTTTGAGAATGGAGCTGCAGTTTCTTAGAGAATTCTCTTCGTTCCAAGCGGGACTCATCTGTAGCACGCGTAGTTTTCAAGATGTAGACTAAGGAAGCTTTTGGCCAATGGAACTGCAGTGACTTGGCGACGGAACTTCGTTCCAAGTGGCACTCATTTGTATCAGGCATAGTTTTCAAGATATAGGCAGGAAAAATTTACTCGAATGGAGCTGCAGTTTCTTAGAGAATTCTCTTCGTTCCAAGCGGGACTCATCTGTAGCACGCGTAGTTTTCAAGGTATAGACTATGGAAGCTTTTGGAAAAAGCAATCGCTGTTTCTTGGCATATTAAATTCGTTCCAAGTGGGAGTCAAATACAGCAGGCAAAATGTTCAAGGTATAGGTAGGGCAAGTTTTCGAGAATGGAGCTGGAGTTTCTCAGTGAAATCTCTTCGTTCCAGGCGGGACTCATTTGTATCACGCATAGTTTTCAAGATATAGACTAAGGAAGTATTTGGCGAATAGAATCGCGGATTCAGGGCTAATTTAATTTCTTTCAACTAGGACGCAGTGGTAACAGGCGATTATTTCAAGATATAGGCAGGGCAAGTTTTCTCGAATGGAGCTGCAGTTTCTAAGTGAATTCCCTTCGTTCCAAGAGGGACTCATCTGTAGGAGGTGTAATTTTCAAGATATAGACTAAGGAAATATTTGTCAAATGGAATCGCCTGTTCATGGCGAATTAACTTCCTTCCAACTGGGAACCAGTGTTAGCAGGCGTCCAGTTCAAGATATAGGCAGGGCAAGTTTTCGCGAATGGAGCTTCATTTTCTATGCGAATTCTCTTCGTTCTACGCGGTATTGGATTGTAGCACGTGTAGTTTTCAATATATAGAGTAAGGAAGGTTTAGGCAAATGATTGCAGTTTCTTGGCGAATTAAATTCCTTCCAAGCGGGACTCAATTATAGCAGGCGTAATTTATAAGATATAGGCAGTGCAAGTTTTCTCAAATGGAGCTGCAGCTTCTAACCGAATTCTCTTATTCCCAAGCAGGACTTATTTGTACCAGAAGTAGTTTTCAAGATATAGAGTGTGGAATCGTTTGGCGAATGGAATCGCCATTTCACAGCGAATTCACTTCGTTCCAACTGGAACTCAGTGGTAGCAGGCGTAGTTCTCAATGCATAGGCAGGGCAAGTTTTGTCAAATGGAGCTGCAGTCTCTAAGCGAATTCTCTCCGTTTCAAGCGGGACTCACTTGAAGCTAGCGTAGTTTTCAAGATATATACTAAGGAAGCTTTTGGCGAATGGAATCGCAGTATCTTGGTGAATCAATTTGGTTACAAGTGGGACTCGGTGGTAGCAGGCGTAGTTCTCATGATATAGGTAGGGTAAGTTTTTGCAAATGGAGCTGCCGTTTGTAAGCGAATTCTCTCGTTCCAAGCGGGACTCCTTTGTCGCAGGCATAGTTTTCAAGATATAGACTAAGGAAGCGTTTTGCGAATTTAATTGCCGTTTCGCGGCGAATTAACTTCCTTCCAAGTGGGACTCATTTGTAGCAGGCCTAGTTTTCAATATATTGGCAGGGTAAGTTTTCGTGAATGGAGCTGCAGTATTTAAGCGAATGCTTTTCGTTCCAAGAGGGACTTATTTGTAGCAGGCATAGTTTTCACCTTTGAGACTAAGTAAGCATTGGCTAATGGGATCGCACTTTCTCGAAGAATTGACTTGGTTCCAAGTGGGATTCAGTTGTAGCAGGCGTAGTTTTCAAGATATAGACTTACGTAGCGATTTGCTATTGGAATCGCAGTTTCGTTGCGAATTAACTTCTTTCCCAATGGGACTCAGTAGCAGCAGGCATAGTTTTCACGGTAGAGGGAGAAAAGTTTTCGCAAATGGAGCTGCCGTTTCTAAGCGAATTCTCTTTGTTCCAAGCGGGAATCCTTTGTCGCAGGCGTAGTTTTCAAGATATAGACTAAGGAAGCTTTTGGAAAAAGGAATCGCAGTTTCTTGGCATATTAAATTCGTTCCAAGTGGGAGTGAATTACAAGAGGCAGTTTTCAAGATATAGGTAGGACAAAGTTTTGAGAATGGAGCTGCAGTTTCTTAGAGAATTCTCTTCGTTCCAAGCGGGACTCATCTGAAGCACGGGTAGTTTTCAAGATGTAGACTAAGGAAGCTTTTGGCCAATGGACCTGCAGTGGCTTGGCGACTTAACTTCGTTCCAAGTGGAAGTCAGTGGTAGCAGGCATAGTTTTCAAGATACAGGCAGGAGAAGTTTACTCGAAAGGAGCTGCAGTTTCTTAGAGAATTCTCTTCGTTCCAAGCGGGACTCATCTGTAGCTTGCGTAGTTTTGAAGATATGGACTATGAAAGCTTTTGGAAAAAGCAATCGCTGTTTCTTGGCATATTAAATTCGTTCCAAGTGGGAGTTAATTGCAGCAGGCAAAGTGTTCAAGGTATAGGTAGGGCAAGTTTTCGAGAATGGAGCTGGAGTTTCTCAGTGAAATCTCTTCGTACGAGGCGGGACTCATTTGTATCACGCATAGTTTTCAAGATATAGACTAAGGAAGTATTTAGCGAATAGAATCGCCGATTCAAGGCTAATTAAAATCCTTTCAACTAGGACGCAGTGGTAGCAGGCGTTTATTTCAAGATATAGGCAGGGTAAGTTTTCTGGAATGGAGCTGCAATTTCTAAGTGAATTCTCTTCGTTCCAAGAGGGACTCATCTGTAGTAGGTGTAATTTTCAAGATATAGACTAAGGAAATATTTGTCCAATGGAATCGCCTATTCATGGCGAATTAACTTCCTTCCAACTGGGAGCCAGTGTTAGCAGGCGTCCTGTTCAAGATATAGGCAGGGCAAGTTTTCGCGAATGGAGCTTCATTTTCTATGCGAATTCTCTTTGTTCTACGCGGTATTGGATTGTAGCACGTGTAGTTTTCAATATATAGAGTAAGGAAGGTTTAGGCAAATGAAATTGCAGTTTCTTGGTGAATTAACTTCCTTCCAAGCGGGACTCAATTGTACCGGGTGTGGTGTTCAAGATATAGACTAAGGAAGCTTTGGTGTATGGAATCGCAGTTTCTTGGCAAAGTAACTCCATTCCAAGTGCGACCCAATTATAGTAGGCGTAATTTATAAGATATAGGCAGTGCAAGTTTTCTCAAATGGAGCTGCAGCTTCTAACCGAATTCTCTTATTCCCAAGCAGGACTTATTTGTACCAGAAGTAGTTTTCAAGATATAGAGTGTGGAATCGTTTGGCGAATGGAATCGCCATTTCACAGCGAATTCACTTCGCTCCAACTGGAACTCAGTGGTAGCAGGCGTAGTTGTACAGGCAGGGCAAGTTTTGTCAAATGGAGCTGCAGTCTCTAAGCGAATTCTCTTCCTTTCAAGCGGGACTCGCTTGAAACTAGCGTAGTTTTCAAGATATATACTAAGGAAGCTTTTGGCGAATGGAATCGCAGTATCTTGGTGAATCAATTTGGTTACAAGTGGGACTCGGTGGTAGCAGGCGTAGTTCTCATGATATAGGTAGGGTAAGTTTTTGCAAATGGAGCTGCCGTTTGTAATCGAATTCTCTTCGTTCCAAGCGGGACTCCTTTGTCGCAGGCATAGTTTTCAAGATATAGACTAAGGAAGCGTTTTGCGAATTTAATCGCAGTTTTGCGGCGAATTAACTTCCTTCCAAGTGGGGCTCAGTTGTAGCAAGCCTAGTTTTCAATATATTGGCAGGGTAAGTTTTCGGGAATGGAGCTGCAGTATTTAAGCGAATTCTTTTCGTTCCAATAGGGACTCATTTGTAGCAGGCATAGTTTTCACCTTTCAGACTAAGTAAGCATTGGCGAATGGGATCGCACGTTCTCGAAGAATTGACTTCGTTCCAAGTGGGATTCAATTGTAGCAGGCGTAGTTTTCAAGATATAGACTTACGTAGCGGTTTGCGATTGGAATCGCAGTTTCGTTGCGAATTAACTTCTTTCCAAATGGGACTCAGTAGCAGCAGGCATAGTTTTCACGGTAGAGGGAGAAAAGTTTTCGCAAATGGAGCTGCCGTTTCTAAGCGAATTCTCTTTGTTCCAAGTGGGACTCCTTTGTCGCAGGCATAGTTTTCAAGATATAGACTAAGGAACCTTTTGGAAAAAGGAATCGCAGTTTCTTGGCATATTAAATTCATTCCAAGTGGGAGTGAATTACAAGAGGCAGTTTTCAAGATATAGGTAGGACAAAGTTTTGAGAATGGAGCTGCAGTTTCTTAGAGAATTCTCTTAGTTCCAAGCGGGACTCATCTGTAGCACGCGTAGTTTTCAAGATGTAGACTATGGAAGCTTTTGGAAAAAGCAATCGCTGTTTCTTGGCATATTAAATTCGTTCCAAGTGGGAGTCAAATGCAGCAGGCAAAATGTTCAAGGTATAGGTAGGGCAAGTTTTCGAGAATGCAGCTGGAGTTTCTCAGTGAAATCTCTTCGTTCCAGGCGGGACTCATTTGTATCAGGCATAGTTTTCAAGATATAGACTAAGAAAGTATTTGGCGAATAGAATGGCCGATTCATGGCCAATTTAATTCCTTTCAACTAGAACGCAGTGGTAACAGGCGATTATTTCAAGATATAGGCAGGGCAAGTTTTGTCGAATGGAGCTGAATTTTCTAAGTGAATTCCCTTCGTTCCAAGAGGGACTCATCTGTAGGAGGTGTAATTTTCAAGATATAGACTAAGGAAATATGTGTCCAATGGAATCGCCTATTCATGGCGAATTAACTTCCTTCCAACTGGGAACCAGTGTGAGCAGTCGTCCTGTTCAAGATATAGGCAGGGCAAGTTTTCGCAAATGGAGCTTCATTTTCTATGCGAATTCTCTTCGTTCTACGCGGTTTTGGATTGTAGCACATGTAGTTTTCAATATGTAGAGTAAGGAAGGTTTAGGCAAATGAAATTGCAGTTTCTTGGTGAATTAACTTCCTTCCAAGCGGGACTCAATTGTACCGGGTGTAGTTTTCAAGGTATAGACTAAGGAAGCTTTTGGCGAATGGAATCGCAGTTTCTTCGCAAAGTAACTCCATTCCAAGTGCGACTCAATTATAGCAGGCGTAATTTATAAGATATAGGCAGTGCAAGTTTTCTCAAATGGAGCTGCAGCTTCTAATCGAATTCTCTTATTCCCAAGCAGGACTTACTTGTACCAGAAGTAGTTTTCAGGATATAGAGTGTGGAATCGTTTGGCGAATGGAATCGCCATTTCACAGCGAATTCACTTCGTTCCAACTGGAACTCAGTGGTAGCAGGCGTAGTTCTCAATGCATAGGCAGGGCAAGTTTTGTCAAATGGAGCTGCAGTCTCTAAGCGAATTCTCTTCGTTTCAAGCGGGACTCGCTAAAAACTAGCGTAGTTTCAAGATATATACTAAGGAAGCTTTTGGCGAATGGAATCGCAGTATCTTGGTGAATCAATTTGGTTACAAGTGGGACTCGGTGGTAGCAGGCGTAGTTCTCATGATATACGTAGGGTAAGTTTTTGCAAATGGAGCTGCCGTTTGTAAGCGAATTCTCTTCGTTCCAAGCGGGACTCCTTTGTCGCAGTTTTCAAGATATAGACTAAGGATGCGTTTTGCGAATTTAATCGCAGTTTCGCAGTGAATTAACTTCCTTCCAAGTGGGGCTCATTTGTAGCAGGCCTAGTTTTCAATATATTGGCAGGGTAAGTTTTCGTGAATGGAGCTGCAGTATTTAAGCGAATCCTTTTCGTTCCAAGAGGGACTCATTTGTAGCAGGCATAGTTTTCACCTTAGAGACTAAGTAAGCATTGGCGAATGGGATCGCACTTTCTCGTAGATTTGACTTCGTTCCACGTGGGATTCAGTTGTAGCAGGCATAATTTTCAAGATATAGACTTATGTAGCAATTTGCGATTGGAATAGCAGTTTCGTTGCGAATTAAATTCTTTCCAAATGGGACTCAGTAGCAGCAGGGGTGGTTTTCACGGTAGAGGGAGAAAAGTTTTCGCAAATGGAGCTGCCGTTTCTAAGCGAATTCTCTTTGTTCCAAGCGGGAATCCTTTGTCGCAGGCGTAGTTTTCAAGGTATAGACTAAGGAAGCTTTTGGAAAAAGGAATCGCAGTTTCTTGGCACATTAAATTCGTTCCAAGTGGGAGTGAATTACAAGAGGCATGGTTTTCAAGATATAGGTAGGACAAAGTTTTGAGAATGGAGCTGCAGTTTCTTAGAGAATTCTCTTCGTTCCAAGCGGGACTCATCTGTAGCACGCGTAGTTTTCAAGATGTAGACTAAGGAAGCTTTTGGCCAATGGAACTGCAGTGACTTGGCGACGGAACTTCGTTCCAAGTGGCACTCATTTGTATCAGGCATAGTTTTCAAGATATAGGCAGGAAAAATTTACTCGAATGGAGCTGCAGTTTCTTAGAGAATTCTCTTCGTTCCAAGCGGGACTCATCTGTAGCACGCGTAGTTTTCAAGGTATAGACTATGGAAGCTTTTGGAAAAAGCAATCGCTGTTTCTTGGCATATTAAATTCGTTCCAAGTGGGAGTCAAATACAGCAGGCAAAATGTTCAAGGTATAGGTAGGGCAAGTTTTCGAGAATGGAGCTGGAGTTTCTCAGTGAAATCTCTTCGTTCCAGGCGGGACTCATTTGTATCACGCATAGTTTTCAAGATATAGACTAAGGAAGTATTTGGCGAATAGAATCGCGGATTCAGGGCTAATTTAATTTCTTTCAACTAGGACGCAGTGGTAACAGGCGATTATTTCAAGATATAGGCAGGGCAAGTTTTCTCGAATGGAGCTGCAGTTTCTAAGTGAATTCCCTTCGTTCCAAGAGGGACTCATCTGTAGGAGGTGTAATTTTCAAGATATAGACTAAGGAAATATTTGTCAAATGGAATCGCCTGTTCATGGCGAATTAACTTCCTTCCAACTGGGAACCAGTGTTAGCAGGCGTCCAGTTCAAGATATAGGCAGGGCAAGTTTTCGCGAATGGAGCTTCATTTTCTATGCGAATTCTCTTCGTTCTACGCGGTATTGGATTGTAGCACGTGTAGTTTTCAATATATAGAGTAAGGAAGGTTTAGGCTAATGATTGCAGTTTCTTGGCGAATTAAATTCCTTCCAAGCGGGACTCAATTATAGCAGGCGTAATTTATAAGATATAGGCAGTGCAAGTTTTCTCAAATGGAGCTGCAGCTTCTAACCGAATTCTCTTATTCCCAAGCAGGACTTATTTGTACCAGAAGTAGTTTTCAAGATATAGAGTGTGGAATCGTTTGGCGAATGGAATCGCCATTTCACAGCGAATTCACTTCGTTCCAACTGGAACTCAGTGGTAGCAGGCGTAGTTCTCAATGCATAGGCAGGGCAAGTTTTGTCAAATGGAGCTGCAGTCTCTAAGCGAATTCTCTCCGTTTCAAGCGGGACTCACTTGAAGCTAGCGTAGTTTTCAAGATATATACTAAGGAAGCTTTTGGCGAATGGAATCGCAGTATCTTGGTGAATCAATTTGGTTACAAGTGGGACTCGGTGGTAGCAGGCGTAGTTCTCATGATATAGGTAGGGTAAGTTTTTGCAAATGGAGCTGCCGTTTGTAAGCGAATTCTCTCGTTCCAAGCGGGACTCCTTTGTCGCAGGCATAGTTTTCAAGATATAGACTAAGGAAGCGTTTTGCGAATTTAATTGCCGTTTCGCGGCGAATTAACTTCCTTCCAAGTGGGACTCATTTGTAGCAGGCCTAGTTTTCAATATATTGGCAGGGTAAGTTTTCGTGAATGGAGCTGCAGTATTTAAGCGAATGCTTTTCGTTCCAAGAGGGACTTATTTGTAGCAGGCATAGTTTTCACCTTTGAGACTAAGTAAGCATTGGCTAATGGGATCGCACTTTCTCGAAGAATTGACTTGGTTCCAAGTGGGATTCAGTTGTAGCAGGCGTAGTTTTCAAGATATAGACTTACGTAGCGATTTGCTATTGGAATCGCAGTTTCGTTGCGAATTAACTTCTTTCCCAATGGGACTCAGTAGCAGCAGGCATAGTTTTCACGGTAGAGGGAGAAAAGTTTTCGCAAATGGAGCTGCCGTTTCTAAGCGAATTCTCTTTGTTCCAAGCGGGAATCCTTTGTCGCAGGCGTAGTTTTCAAGATATAGACTAAGGAAGCTTTTGGAAAAAGGAATCGCAGTTTCTTGGCATATTAAATTCGTTCCAAGTGGGAGTGAATTACAAGAGGCAGTTTTCAAGATATAGGTAGGACAAAGTTTTGAGAATGGAGCTGCAGTTTCTTAGAGAATTCTCTTCGTTCCAAGCGGGACTCATCTGAAGCACGGGTAGTTTTCAAGATGTAGACTAAGGAAGCTTTTGGCCAATGGACCTGCAGTGGCTTGGCGACTTAACTTCGTTCCAAGTGGAAGTCAGTGGTAGCAGGCATAGTTTTCAAGATACAGGCAGGAGAAGTTTACTCGAAAGGAGCTGCAGTTTCTTAGAGAATTCTCTTCGTTCCAAGCGGGACTCATCTGTAGCTTGCGTAGTTTTGAAGATATGGACTATGAAAGCTTTTGGAAAAAGCAATCGCTGTTTCTTGGCATATTAAATTCGTTCCAAGTGGGAGTTAATTGCAGCAGGCAAAGTGTTCAAGGTATAGGTAGGGCAAGTTTTCGAGAATGGAGCTGGAGTTTCTCAGTGAAATCTCTTCGTACCAGGCGGGACTCATTTGTATCACGCATAGTTTTCAAGATATAGACTAAGGAAGTATTTAGCGAATAGAATCGCCGATTCAAGGCTAATTAAAATCCTTTCAACTAGGACGCAGTGGTAGCAGGCGTTTATTTCAAGATATAGGCAGGGTAAGTTTTCTGGAATGGAGCTGCAATTTCTAAGTGAATTCTCTTCGTTCCAAGAGGGACTCATCTGTAGTAGGTGTAATTTTCAAGATATAGACTAAGGAAATATTTGTCCAATGGAATCGCCTATTCATGGCGAATTAACTTCCTTCCAACTGGGAGCCAGTGTTAGCAGGCGTCCTGTTCAAGATATAGGCAGGGCAAGTTTTCGCGAATGGAGCTTCATTTTCTATGCGAATTCTCTTTGTTCTACGCGGTATTGGATTGTAGCACGTGTAGTTTTCAATATATAGAGTAAGGAAGGTTTAGGCAAATGAAATTGCAGTTTCTTGGTGAATTAACTTCCTTCCAAGCGGGACTCAATTGTACCGGGTGTAGTTTTCAAGATATGGACTAAGGAAGCTTTGGTGTATGGAATCGCAGTTTCTTGGCAAAGTAACTCCATTCCAAGTGCGACCCAATTATAGTAGGCGTAATTTATAAGATATAGGCAGTGCAAGTTTTCTCAAATGGAGCTGCAGCTTCTAACCGAATTCTCTTATTCCCAAGCAGGACTTATTTGTACCAGAAGTAGTTTTCAAGATATAGAGTGTGGAATCGTTTGGCGAATGGAATCGCCATTTCACAGCGAATTCACTTCGCTCCAACTGGAACTCAGTGGTAGCAGGCGTAGTTGTACAGGCAGGGCAAGTTTTGTCAAATGGAGCTGCAGTCTCTAAGCGAATTCTCTTCCTTTCAAGCGGGACTCGCTTGAAACTAGCGTAGTTTTCAAGATATATACTAAGGAAGCTTTTGGCGAATGGAATCGCAGTATCTTGGTGAATCAATTTGGTTACAAGTGGGACTCGGTGGTAGCAGGCGTAGTTCTCATGATATAGGTAGGGTAAGTTTTTGCAAATGGAGCTGCCGTTTGTAATCGAATTCTCTTCGTTCCAAGCGGGACTCCTTTGTCGCAGGCATAGTTTTCAAGATATAGACTAAGGAAGCGTTTTGCGAATTTAATCGCAGTTTTGCGGCGAATTAACTTCCTTCCAAGTGGGGCTCAGTTGTAGCAAGCCTAGTTTTCAATATATTGGCAGGGTAAGTTTTCGGGAATGGAGCTGCAGTATTTAAGCGAATTCTTTTCGTTCCAATAGGGACTCATTTGTAGCAGGCATAGTTTTCACCTTTCAGACTAAGTAAGCATTGGCGAATGGGATCGCACGTTCTCGAAGAATTGACTTCGTTCCAAGTGGGATTCAATTGTAGCAGGCGTAGTTTTCAAGATATAGACTTACGTAGCGGTTTGCGATTGGAATCGCAGTTTCGTTGCGAATTAACTTCTTTCCAAATGGGACTCAGTAGCAGCAGGCATAGTTTTCACGGTAGAGGGAGAAAAGTTTTCGCAAATGGAGCTGCCGTTTCTAAGCGAATTCTCTTTGTTCCAAGTGGGACTCCTTTGTCGCAGGCATAGTTTTCAAGATATAGACTAAGGAACCTTTTGGAAAAAGGAATCGCAGTTTCTTGGCATATTAAATTCATTCCAAGTGGGAGTGAATTACAAGAGGCAGTTTTCAAGATATAGGTAGGACAAAGTTTTGAGAATGGAGCTGCAGTTTCTTAGAGAATTCTCTTAGTTCCAAGCGGGACTCATCTGTAGCACGCGTAGTTTTCAAGATGTAGACTATGGAAGCTTTTGGAAAAAGCAATCGCTGTTTCTTGGCATATTAAATTCGTTCCAAGTGGGAGTCAAATGCAGCAGGCAAAATGTTCAAGGTATAGGTAGGGCAAGTTTTCGAGAATGCAGCTGGAGTTTCTCAGTGAAATCTCTTCGTTCCAGGCGGGACTCATTTGTATCAGGCATAGTTTTCAAGATATAGACTAAGAAAGTATTTGGCGAATAGAATGGCCGATTCATGGCCAATTTAATTCCTTTCAACTAGAACGCAGTGGTAACAGGCGATTATTTCAAGATATAGGCAGGGCAAGTTTTGTCGAATGGAGCTGAATTTTCTAAGTGAATTCCCTTCGTTCCAAGAGGGACTCATCTGTAGGAGGTGTAATTTTCAAGATATAGACTAAGGAAATATGTGTCCAATGGAATCGCCTATTCATGGCGAATTAACTTCCTTCCAACTGGGAACCAGTGTGAGCAGTCGTCCTGTTCAAGATATAGGCAGGGCAAGTTTTCGCAAATGGAGCTTCATTTTCTATGCGAATTCTCTTCGTTCTACGCGGTTTTGGATTGTAGCACATGTAGTTTTCAATATGTAGAGTAAGGAAGGTTTAGGCAAATGAAATTGCAGTTTCTTGGTGAATTAACTTCCTTCCAAGCGGGACTCAATTGTACCGGGTGTAGTTTTCAAGATATAGACTAAGGAAGCTTTTGGCGAATGGAATCGCAGTTTCTTCGCAAAGTAACTCCATTCCAAGTGCGACTCAATTATAGCAGGCGTAATTTATAAGATATAGGCAGTGCAAGTTTTCTCAAATGGAGCTGCAGCTTCTAATCGAATTCTCTTATTCCCAAGCAGGACTTACTTGTACCAGAAGTAGTTTTCAGGATATAGAGTGTGGAATCGTTTGGCGAATGGAATCGCCATTTCACAGCGAATTCACTTCGTTCCAACTGGAACTCAGTGGTAGCAGGCGTAGTTCTCAATGCATAGGCAGGGCAAGTTTTGTCAAATGGAGCTGCAGTCTCTAAGCGAATTCTCTTCGTTTCAAGCGGGACTCGCTAAAAACTAGCGTAGTTTCAAGATATATACTAAGGAAGCTTTTGGCGAATGGAATCGCAGTATCTTGGTGAATCAATTTGGTTACAAGTGGGACTCGGTGGTAGCAGGCGTAGTTCTCATGATATACGTAGGGTAAGTTTTTGCAAATGGAGCTGCCGTTTGTAAGCGAATTCTCTTCGTTCCAAGCGGGACTCCTTTGTCGCAGTTTTCAAGATATAGACTAAGGATGCGTTTTGCGAATTTAATCGCAGTTTCGCAGTGAATTAACTTCCTTCCAAGTGGGGCTCATTTGTAGCAGGCCTAGTTTTCAATATATTGGCAGGGTAAGTTTTCGTGAATGGAGCTGCAGTATTTAAGCGAATCCTTTTCGTTCCAAGAGGGACTCATTTGTAGCAGGCATAGTTTTCACCTTAGAGACTAAGTAAGCATTGGCGAATGGGATCGCACTTTCTCGTAGATTTGACTTCGTTCCACGTGGGATTCAGTTGTAGCAGGCATAATTTTCAAGATATAGACTTATGTAGCAATTTGCGATTGGAATAGCAGTTTCGTTGCGAATTAAATTCTTTCCAAATGGGACTCAGTAGCAGCAGGGGTGGTTTTCACGGTAGAGGGAGAAAAGTTTTCGCAAATGGAGCTGCCGTTTCTAAGCGAATTCTCTTTGTTCCAAGCGGGAATCCTTTGTCGCAGGCGTAGTTTTCAAGGTATAGACTAAGGAAGCTTTTGGAAAAAGGAATCGCAGTTTCTTGGCACATTAAATTCGTTCCAAGTGGGAGTGAATTACAAGAGGCATGGTTTTCAAGATATAGGTAGGACAAAGTTTTGAGAATGGAGCTGCAGTTTCTTAGAGAATTCTCTTCGTTCCAAGCGGGACTCATCTGTAGCACGCGTAGTTTTCAAGATGTAGACTAAGGAAGCTTTTGGCCAATGGAACTGCAGTGACTTGGCGACGGAACTTCGTTCCAAGTGGCACTCATTTGTATCAGGCATAGTTTTCAAGATATAGGCAGGAAAAATTTACTCGAATGGAGCTGCAGTTTCTTAGAGAATTCTCTTCGTTCCAAGCGGGACTCATCTGTAGCACGCGTAGTTTTCAAGGTATAGACTATGGAAGCTTTTGGAAAAAGCAATCGCTGTTTCTTGGCATATTAAATTCGTTCCAAGTGGGAGTCAAATACAGCAGGCAAAATGTTCAAGGTATAGGTAGGGCAAGTTTTCGAGAATGGAGCTGGAGTTTCTCAGTGAAATCTCTTCGTTCCAGGCGGGACTCATTTGTATCACGCATAGTTTTCAAGATATAGACTAAGGAAGTATTTGGCGAATAGAATCGCGGATTCAGGGCTAATTTAATTTCTTTCAACTAGGACGCAGTGGTAACAGGCGATTATTTCAAGATATAGGCAGGGCAAGTTTTCTCGAATGGAGCTGCAGTTTCTAAGTGAATTCCCTTCGTTCCAAGAGGGACTCATCTGTAGTAGGTGTAATTTTCAAGATATAGACTAAGGAAATATTTGTCAAATGGAATCGCCTGTTCATGGCGAATTAACTTCCTTCCAACTGGGAACCAGTGTTAGCAGGCGTCCAGTTCAAGATATAGGCAGGGCAAGTTTTCGCGAATGGAGCTTCATTTTCTATGCGAATTCTCTTCGTTCTACGCGGTATTGGATTGTAGCACGTGTAGTTTTCAATATATAGAGTAAGGAAGGTTTAGGCAAATGATTGCAGTTTCTTGGCGAATTAAATTCCTTCCAAGCGGGACTCAATTATAGCAGGCGTAATTTATAAGATATAGGCAGTGCAAGTTTTCTCAAATGGAGCTGCAGCTTCTAACCGAATTCTCTTATTCCCAAGCAGGACTTATTTGTACCAGAAGTAGTTTTCAAGATATAGAGTGTGGAATCGTTTGGCGAATGGAATCGCCATTTCACAGCGAATTCACTTCGTTCCAACTGGAACTCAGTGGTAGCAGGCGTAGTTCTCAATGCATAGGCAGGGCAAGTTTTGTCAAATGGAGCTGCAGTCTCTAAGCGAATTCTCTCCGTTTCAAGCGGGACTCACTTGAAGCTAGCGTAGTTTTCAAGATATATACTAAGGAAGCTTTTGGCGAATGGAATCGCAGTATCTTGGTGAATCAATTTGGTTACAAGTGGGACTCGGTGGTAGCAGGCGTAGTTCTCATGATATAGGTAGGGTAAGTTTTTGCAAATGGAGCTGCCGTTTGTAAGCGAATTCTCTCGTTCCAAGCGGGACTCCTTTGTCGCAGGCATAGTTTTCAAGATATAGACTAAGGAAGCGTTTTGCGAATTTAATTGCCGTTTCGCGGCGAATTAACTTCCTTCCAAGTGGGACTCATTTGTAGCAGGCCTAGTTTTCAATATATTGGCAGGGTAAGTTTTCGTGAATGGAGCTGCAGTATTTAAGCGAATCCTTTTGGTTCCAAGAGGGTCTCATTTATAGCAGGCATAGTTTTCACCTTAGAGACTAAGTAAGCATTGGCGAATGGGATCGCACTTTCTCGTAGATTTGACTTCGTTCCACGTGGGATTCAGTTGTAGCAGGCATAATTTTCAAGATATAGACTTATGTAGCAATTTGCGATTGGAATCGCAGTTTCGTTGCGAATTAAATTCTTTCCAAATGGGACTCAGTAGCAGCAGGGGTAGTTTTCACGGTACAGGGAGAAAAGTTTTCGCAAATGGAGCTGCCGTTTCTAAGCGAATTCTCTTTGTTCCAAACGAGACTGCTTTGTCGCAGGCGTAGTTTTCAAGGTATAGACTAAGGAAGCTTTTGGAAAAAGGATTCGCAGTTTCTTGGCACATTAAATTCGTTCCAAGTGGGAGTGAATTACAAGAGGCAAAGTTTTCAAGATATAGGTAGGACAAAGTTGTGAGAATGGAGCTGCAGTTTCTTAGAGAATTCTCTTCGTTCTAAGCGGGACTCATCTGTAGCACGCGTAGTTTTCAAGATATAGACTAAGGAAGCGTTTTGCGAATTTAATCACAGTTTCGCGGCGAATTAACTTCCTTCCAAGTGGGACTCATTTGTAGCAGGCCTAGTTTTCAATATATTGGCAGGGTAAGTTTTCGTGAATGGAGCTGCAGTATTTAAGCGAATGCTTTTCGTTCCATGAGGGACTTATTTGTAGCAGGCATAGTTTTCACCTTTGAGACTAAGTAAGCATTGGCTAATGGGATCGCACTTTCTCGAAGAATTGACTTGGTTCCAAGTGGGATTCAGTTGTAGCAGGCGTAGTTTTCAAGATATAGACTTACGTAGCGATTTGCGATTGGAATCGCAGTTTCGTTGCGAATTAACTTCTTTCCCAATGGGACTCAGTAGCAGCAGGCATAGTTTTCACGGTAGAGGGAGAAAAGTTTTCGCAAATGGAGCTGCCGTTTCTAAGCGAATTCTCTTTGTTCCAAGCGGGAATCCTTTGTCGCAGGCGTAGTTTTCAAGATATAGACTAAGGAAGCTTTTGGAAAAAGGAATCGCAGTTTCTTGGCATATTAAATTCGTTCCAAGTGGGAGTGAATTACAAGAGGCAGTTTTCAAGATATAGGTAGGACAAAGTTTTGAGAATGGAGCTGCAGTTTCTTAGAGAATTCTCTTCGTTCCAAGCGGGACTCATCTGAAGCACGGGTAGTTTTCAAGATGTAGACTAAGGAAGCTTTTGGCCAATGGACCTGCAGTGGCTTGGCGACTTAACTTCGTTCCAAGTGGAAGTCAGTGGTAGCAGGCATAGTTTTCAAGATACAGGCAGGAGAAGTTTACTCGAAAGGAGCTGCAGTTTCTTAGAGAATTCTCTTCGTTCCAAGCGAGACTCATCTGTAGCTCGCGTAGTTTTGAAGATATGGACTATGAAAGCTTTTGGAAAAAGCAATCGCTGTTTCTTGGCATATTAAATTCGTTCCAAGTGGGAGTTAATTGCAGCAGGCAAAGTGTTCAAGGTATAGGTAGGGCAAGTTTTCGAGAATGGAGCTGGAGTTTCTCAGTGAAATCTCTTCGTACCAGGCGGGACTCATTTGTATCACGCATAGTTTTCAAGATATAGACTAAGGAAGTATTTAGCGAATAGAATCGCCGATTCAAGGCTAATTAAAATCCTTTCAACTAGGACGCAGTGGTAGCAGGCGTTTATTTCAAGATATAGGCAGGGTAAGTTTTCTGGAATGGAGCTGCAATTTCTAAGTGAATTCTCTTCGTTCCAAGAGGGACTCATCTGTAGGAGGTGTAATTTTCAAGATATAGACTAAGGAAATATTTGTCCAATGGAATCGCCTATTCATGGCGAATTAACTTCCTTCCAACTGGGAGCCAGTGTTAGCAGGCGTCCTGTTCAAGATATAGGCAGGGCAAGTTTTCGCGAATGGAGCTTCATTTTCTATGCGAATTCTCTTTGTTCTACGCGGTATTGGATTGTAGCACGTGTAGTTTTCAATATATAGAGTAAGGAAGGTTTAGGCAAATGAAATTGCAGTTTCTTGGTGAATTAACTTCCTTCCAAGCGGGACTCAATTGTACCGGGTGTGGTGTTCAAGATATAGACTAAGGAAGCTTTGGTGTATGGAATCGCAGTTTCTTGGCAAAGTAACTCCATTCCAAGTGCGACCCAATTATAGTAGGCGTAATTTATAAGATATAGGCAGTGCAAGTTTTCTCAAATGGAGCTGCAGCTTCTAACCGAATTCTCTTATTCCCAAGCAGGACTTATTTGTACCAGAAGTAGTTTTCAAGATATAGAGTGTGGAATCGTTTGGCGAATGGAATCGCCATTTCACAGCGAATTCACTTCTTTCCAACTGGAACTCAGTGGTAGCAAGCGTAGTTGTACAGGCAGGGCAAGTTTTGTCAAATGGAGCTGCAGTCTCTAAGCGAATTCTCTTCCTTTCAAGCGGGACTCGCTTGAAACTAGCGTAGTTTTCAAGATATATACTAAGGAAGCTTTTGGCGAATGGAATCGCAGTATCTTGGTGAATCAATTTGGTTACAAGTGGGACTCGGTGGTAGCAGGCGTAGTTCTCATGATATAGGTAGGGTAAGTTTTTGCAAATGGAGCTGCCGTTTGTAAGCGAATTCTCTTCGTTCCAAGCGGGACTCCTTTGTCGCAGGCATAGTTTTCAAGATATAGACTAAGGAAGCGTTTTGCGAATTTAATCGCAGTTTTGCGGCGAATTAACTTCCTTCCAAGTGGGGCTCAGTTGTAGCAAGCCTAGTTTTCAATATATTGGCAGGGTAAGTTTTCGGGAATGGAGCTGCAGTATTTAAGCGAATTCTTTTCGTTCCAATAGGGACTCATTTGTAGCAGGCATAGTTTTCACCTTTCAGACTAAGTAAGCATTGGCGAATGGGATCGCACGTTCTCGAAGAATTGACTTCGTTCCAAGTGGGATTCAATTGTAGCAGGCGTAGTTTTCAAGATATAGACTTACGTAGCGGTTTGCGATTGGAATCGCAGTTTCGTTGCGAATTAACTTCTTTCCAAATGGGACTCAGTAGCAGCAGGCATAGTTTTCACGGTAGAGGGAGAAAAGTTTTCGCAAATGGAGCTGCCGTTTCTAAGCGAATTCTCTTTGTTCCAAGTGGGACTCCTTTGTCGCAGGCATAGTTTTCAAGATATAGACTAAGGAACCTTTTGGAAAAAGGAATCGCAGTTTCTTGGCATATTAAATTCATTCCAAGTGGGAGTGAATTACAAGAGGCAGTTTTCAAGATATAGGTAGGACAAAGTTTTGAGAATGGAGCTGCAGTTTCTTAGAGAATTCTCTTAGTTCCAAGCGGGACTCATCTGTAGCACGCGTAGTTTTCAAGATGTAGACTATGGAAGCTTTTGGAAAAAGCAATCGCTGTTTCTTGGCATATTAAATTCGTTCCAAGTGGGAGTCAAATGCAGCAGGCAAAATGTTCAAGGTATAGGTAGGGCAAGTTTTCGAGAATGCAGCTGGAGTTTCTCAGTGAAATCTCTTCGTTCCAGGCGGGACTCATTTGTATCAGGCATAGTTTTCAAGATATAGACTAAGAAAGTATTTGGCGAATAGAATGGCCGATTCATGGCCAATTTAATTCCTTTCAACTAGAACGCAGTGGTAACAGGCGATTATTTCAAGATATAGGCAGGGCAAGTTTTGTCGAATGGAGCTGAATTTTCTAAGTGAATTCCCTTCGTTCCAAGAGGGACTCATCTGTAGGAGGTGTAATTTTCAAGATATAGACTAAGGAAATATGTGTCCAATGGAATCGCCTATTCATGGCGAATTAACTTCCTTCCAACTGGGAACCAGTGTGAGCAGTCGTCCTGTTCAAGATATAGGCAGGGCAAGTTTTCGCAAATGGAGCTTCATTTTCTATGCGAATTCTCTTCGTTCTACGCGGTTTTGGATTGTAGCACATGTAGTTTTCAATATGTAGAGTAAGGAAGGTTTAGGCAAATGAAATTGCAGTTTCTTGGTGAATTAACTTCCTTCCAAGCGGGACTCAATTGTACCGGGTGTAGTTTTCAAGATATAGACTAAGGAAGATTTTGGCGAATGGAATCGCAGTTTCTTCGCAAAGTAACTCCATTCCAAGTGCGACTCAATTATAGCAGGCGTAATTTATAAGATATAGGCAGTGCAAGTTTTCTCAAATGGAGCTGCAGCTTCTAATCGAATTCTCTTATTCCCAAGCAGGACTTACTTGTACCAGAAGTAGTTTTCAGGATATAGAGTGTGGAATCGTTTGGCGAATGGAATCGCCATTTCACAGCGAATTCACTTCGTTCCAACTGGAACTCAGTGGTAGCAGGCGTAGTTCTCAATGCATAGGCAGGGCAAGTTTTGTCAAATGGAGCTGCAGTCTCTAAGCGAATTCTCTTCGTTTCAAGCGGGACTCGCTAAAAACTAGCGTAGTTTCAAGATATATACTAAGGAAGCTTTTGGCGAATGGAATCGCAGTATCTTGGTGAATCAATTTGGTTACAAGTGGGACTCGGTGGTAGCAGGCGTAGTTCTCATGATATACGTAGGGTAAGTTTTTGCAAATGGAGCTGCCGTTTGTAAGCGAATTCTCTTCGTTCCAAGCGGGACTCCTTTGTCGCAGTTTTCAAGATATAGACTAAGGATGCGTTTTGCGAATTTAATCGCAGTTTCGCAGTGAATTAACTTCCTTCCAAGTGGGGCTCATTTGTAGCAGGCCTAGTTTTCAATATATTGGCAGGGTAAGTTTTCGTGAATGGAGCTGCAGTATTTAAGCGAATCCTTTTCGTTCCAAGAGGGACTCATTTGTAGCAGGCATAGTTTTCACCTTAGAGACTAAGTAAGCATTGGCGAATGGGATCGCACTTTCTCGTAGATTTGACTTCGTTCCACGTGGGATTCAGTTGTAGCAGGCATAATTTTCAAGATATAGACTTATGTAGCAATTTGCGATTGGAATAGCAGTTTCGTTGCGAATTAAATTCTTTCCAAATGGGACTCAGTAGCAGCAGGGGTGGTTTTCACGGTAGAGGGAGAAAAGTTTTCGCAAATGGAGCTGCCGTTTCTAAGCGAATTCTCTTTGTTCCAAGCGGGAATCCTTTGTCGCAGGCGTAGTTTTCAAGATATAGACTATGGAAGCTTTTGGAAAAAGGAATCGCAGTTTCTTGGCATATTAAATTCGTTCCAAGTGGGAGTGAATTATAAGAGGCAGTTTTCAAGATATAGGTAGGACAAAGTTTTGAGAATGGAGCTGCAGTTTCTTAGAGAATTCTCTTCGTTCCAAGCGGGACTCATCTGTAGCACGCGTAGTTTTCAAGATGTAGAGAAAGGAAGCTTTTGGCCAATGGAACTGCAGTGACTTGGTGACTTAACTTCGTTCCAAGTGGAAGTCAGTGGTAGCAGGCATAGTTTTCAAGATACAGGCAGGAAAAGTTTACTCGAATGGAGCTGCAGTTTCTTAGTGAATTCTCTTCGTTCCAAGCGGGACTCATCTGTAGCTCGCGTAGTTTTGAAGATATGGACTATGGAAGCTTTTGGAAAAAGCAATCGCTGTTCCTTGGCATATTAAATTCGTTCCAAGTGGGAGTCAATTGCAGCAGGCAAAGTATTCAAGGTATAGGTAGGGCAAGTTTTCGAGAATGGAGCTGGAGTTTCTCAGTGAAATCACTTCATTCCAGGCGGGACTCATTTGTATCACGCATAGTTTTCAAGATATAGACTAAGGAAGTATTTGGCGTATAGAATCGCCGATTCATGGCTAATTAAAATCCTTTCAACTAGGACGCAGTGGTAGCAGGCGTTTATTTCAAGATATAGGCAGGGTAAGTTTTCTCGAATGGAGCTGCAGTTTCTAAGTGAATTCTCTTCGTTCCAAGAGGGACTCATCTGTAGGAGGTGTAATTTTCAAGATATAGACTAAGGAAATATTTGTCCAATGGAATCGCCTATTCATGGCGAATTAACTTCCTTCCAACTGGGAACCAGTGTTAGCAGGCGTCCTGTTCAAGATATAGGCAGGGCAAGTTTTCGCGAATGGAGCTTCATTTTCTATGCGAATTCTATTCGTTCTACGCGGTATTGGATTGTAGAACGTGTAGTTTTCAATATATAGGGTAAGGAAGGTTTAGGCAAATGATTGCAGTTTCTTGGCGAATTAAATTCCTTCCAAGTGGGACTCAATTATAGCAGGCGTAATTTATAAGATATAGGCAGTGCAAGTTTTCTCAAATGGAGCTGCAGCTTCTAACCGAATTCTCTTATTCCCAAGCAGGACTTATTTGTACCAGAAGTAGTTTTCAAGATATAGAGTGTGGAATCGTTTGGCGAATGGAATCGCCATTTCACAGCGAATTCACTTCATTCCAACTGGAACTCAGTGGTAGCAGGCGTAGTTCTCAATGCATAGGCAGGGCAAGTTTTGTCAAATGGAGCTGCAGTCTCTAAGCGAATTCTCTTCGTTTCAAGCGGGACTCACTTGAAGCTAGCGTAGTTTTCAAGATATATACAAAGGAAGCTTTTGGCGAATGGAATCGCAGTATCTTGGTGAATCAATTTGGTTACAAGTGGGACTCGGTGGTAGCAGGCGTAGTTCTCATGATATAGGTAGGGTAAATTTTTGCAAATGGAGCTGCCGTTTGTAAGCGAATTCTCTTCGTTCCAAGCGGGACTCCTTTGTCGCAGGCATAGTTTTCAAGATATAGACTAAGGAAGCGTTTTGCGAATTTAATCGCAGTTTCGCGGTGAATTAACTTCCTATCAAGTGGGGCTCAGTTGTAGCAGGCCTAGTTTTCAATATATTGGCAGGGTAAGTTTTCGTGAATGGAGCTGCAGTATTTAAGCGAATCCTTTTGGTTCCAAGAGGGTCTCATTTATAGCAGGCATAGTTTTCACCTTAGAGACTAAGTAAGCATTGGCGAATGGGATCGCACTTTCTCGTAGATTTGACTTCGTTCCACGTGGGATTCAGTTGTAGCAGGCATAATTTTCAAGATATAGACTTATGTCGCAACTTGCGATTGGAATCGCAGTTTCGTTGCGAATTAAATTCTTTCCAAATGGGACTCAGTAGCAGCAGGGGTAGTTTTCACGGTACAGGGAGAAAAGTTTTCGCAAATGGAGCTGCCGTTTCTAAGCGAATTCTCTTTGTTCCAAGCGGGACTGCTTTGTCGCAGGCGTAGTTTTCAAGGTATAGACTAAGGAAGCTTTTGGAAAAAGGAATCGCAGTTTCTTGGCACATTAAATTCGTTCCAAGTGGGAGTGAATTACAAGAGGCAAAGTTTTCAAGATATAGGTAGGACAAAGTTGTGAGAATGGAGCTGCAGTTTCTTAGAGAATTCTCTTCGTTCCAAGCGGGACTCATCTGTAGAACGCGTAGTTTTCAAGATATAGACTAAGGAAGCGTTTTGCGAATTTAATCGCAGTTTCGCGGCGAATTAACTTCCTTCCAAGTGGGACTCATTTGTAGAAGGCCTAGTTTTCAATATATTGGCAGGGTAAGTTTTCGTGAATGGAGCTGCAGTATTTAAGCGAATTCTTTTCGTTCCAAGAGGGACTTATTTGTAGCAGGCATAGTTTTCACCTTTGAGACTAAGTAAGCATTGGCTAATGGGATCGCACTTTCTTGAAGAATTGACTTGGTTCCAAGTGGGATTCAGTTGTAGCAGGCGAAGTTTTCAAGATATAGACTTAAGTAGCGATTTGCGATTGGAATCGCAGTTTCGTTGCGAATTAACTTCTTTCCCAATGGGACTCAGTAGCAGCAGGCATAGTTTTCACGGTTAGAGGGAGAAAAGTTTTCGCAAATGGAGCTGCCGTTTCTAAGCGAATTCTCTTTGTTCCAAGCGGGAATCCTTTGTCGCAGGCGTAGTTTTCAAGATATAGACTAAGGAAGCTTTTGGAAAAAGGAATCGCAGTTTCTTGGCATATTAAATTCGTTCCAAGTGGGAGTGAATTACAAGAGGCAGTTTTCAAGATATAAGTAGGACAAAGTTTTGAGAATGGAGCTGCAGTTTCTTAGAGAATTCTCTTCGTTCCAAGCGGGACTCATCTGTAGCACGGGTAGTTTTCAAGATGTAGACTAAGGAAGCTTTTGGCCAATGGACCTGCAGTGGCTTGGCGACTTAACTTCGTTCCAAGTGGAAGTCAGTGGTAGCAGGCATAGTTTTCAAGATACAGGCAGGAGAAGTTTACTCGAAAGGAGCTGCAGTTTCTTAGAGAATTCTCTTCGTTCCAAGCGGGACTCATCTGTAGCTCGCGTAGTTTTGAAGATATGGACTATGAAAGCTTTTGGAAAAAGCAATCGCTGTTTCTTGGCATATTAAATTCGTTCCAAGTGGGAGACAAATGCAGCAGGCAAAATGTTCAAGGTATAGGTAGGGCAAGTTTTCGAGAATGGAGCTGGAGTTTCTCAGTGAAATCACTTCATTCCAGGCGGGACTCATTTGTATCACGCATAGTTTTCAAGATATAGACAAAGGAAGTATTTGGCGTATAGAATCGCCGATTCAAGGCTAATTAAAATCCTTTCAACTAGGACGCAGTGGTAGCAGGCGTTTATTTCAAGATATAGGCAGGGTAAGTTTTCTCGAATGGAGCTGCAGTTTCTAAGTGAATTCTCTTCGTTCCAAGAGGGACTCATCTGTAGGAGGTGTAATTTTCAAGATATAGACTAAGGAAATATTTGTCCAATGGAATCGCCTATTCATGGCGAATTAACTTCCTTCCAACTGGGAACCAGTGTTAGCAGGCGTCCTGTTCAAGATATAGGCAGGGCAAGTTTTCGCGAATGGAGCTTCATTTTCTATGCGAATTCTCTTCGTTCTACGCGGTATTGGATTGTAGCACGTGTAGTTTTCAATATATAGAGTAAGGAAGGTTTAGGCAAATGAAATTGCAGTTTCTTGGTGAATTAACTTCCTTCCAGCGGGACTCAATTGTACCGGGTGTAGTGTTCAAGATATAGACTAAGGAAGCTTTGGTGTATGGAATCGCAGTTTCTTGGCAAAGTAACTCCATTCCAAGTGCGACTCAATCATAGCAGGCGTAATTTATAAGATATAGGCAGTGCAAGTTTTCTCAAATGGAGCTGCAGCTTCAAACTGAATTCTCTTATTCCCAAGCAGGACTTATTTGTACCAGAAATTGTTTTCAAGATATAGAGTGTGGAATCGTTTGCCTAATGGAATCGCCATTTCACAGCGAATTCACTTCGTTCCAACTGGAACTCAGTGGTAGCAGGCGTAGTTCTCAATGCATAGGCAGGGCAAGTTTTGTCAAATGGAGCTGCAGTCTCTAACCGAATTCTCTTCCTTTCAAGCGGGACTCGCTTGAAACTAGCGTAGTTTTCAAGATATATACTAAGGAAGCTTTTGGCGAATGGAATCGCAGTATCTTGGTGAATCAATTTGGTTACAAGTGGGACTCGGTGGTAGCAGGCGTAGTTCTCATGATATAGGTAGGGTAAGTTTTTGCAAATGGAGCTGCCGTTTGTAAGCGAATTCTCTTCGTTCCAAGCGGGACTCCTTTGTCGCAGGCATAGTTTTCAAGATATAGACTAAGGAAGCGTTTTGCGAATTTAATCGCAGTTTCGCGGCGAATTAACTTCCTGCCAAGTGGGGCTCAGTTGTAGCAAGCCTAGTTTTCAATATATTGGCAGGGTAGGTTTTCGTGAATGGAGCTGCAGTATTTAAGCGAATTCTTTTGGTTCCAAGAGGGACTCATTTGTAGCAGGCATAGTTTTCACCTTAGAGACTAAGTAAGCATTGGCGAATGGGATCGCACTTTTTCGAAGAATTGACTTCGTTCCAAGTGCGATTCAGTTGTAGCAGGCGTAGTTTTCAAGATATAGACTTACGTAGCGATTTGCGATTGGAATCACAGTTTCGTTGCGAATTAACTTCTTTCCCAATGGGACTCAGTAGCAGCAGGCATAGTTTTCACGGTAGAGGGAGAAAAGTTTTCGCAAATGGAGCTGCCGTTTCTAAGCGAATTCTCTTTGTTCCAAGCGGGACTCCTTTGTCGCAGGCGTAGTTTTCAAGATGTAGAGAAAGGAAGCTTTTGGCCAATGGAACTGCAGTGACTTGGCGACTTAACTTCGTTCCAAGTGGAAGTCAGCGGTAGCAGGCATAGTTTTCAAGATATAGGCAGGAGAAGTTTACTCGAATGGAGCTGCAGTTTCTTAGAAAATTCTCTTAGTTCCAAGCGGGACTCATCTGTAGCACGCGTAGTTTTGAAGATATGGACTATGGAAGCTTTTGGAAAAAGCAATCGCTGTTTCTTGGCATATTAAATTCATTCCAAGTAGGAGTCAATTGTAGCAGGCAAAGTATTCAAGGTATAGGTAGGGCAAGTTTTCGAGAATGGAGCTGGAGTTTCTCAGTGAAATCTCTTCGTTCCAGGCGGGACTCATTTGTATCACGCATAGTTTTCAAGATATATACTAAGGAAGTATTTGGCGAATAGAATCGCCGACTCAGGGCTAATTAAATTCCTTTCAACTAGGACGCAGTGGTAGCAGGCGTTTATTTCAAGATATAGGCAGGGTAAGTTTTCTCGAATGAAGCTGCAGTTCCAAAGTGAATTCCCTTCGTTACAAGAATGAATCATCTGTAGGACATGTAATTTTCAAGATATAGACTAAGGAAATATTTGGCCAATGGTATCCCCTATTCATGGCGAATTAACTTCCTTCCAACCAGTGTTAGCAGGCGTCATGTTCAAGATATAGGCAGGGCAAATTTTCGCGAATGGAGCTTCATTTTCTGTGCGAATTCTCTTCGTTCTACGCGGTATTGGATTGTAGCACGTGTAGTTTTCAATATATAGAGTAAGGAAGGTTTAGGCAAATGAAATTGCAGTTTCTTGGCGAATTAAATTCCTTCCAAGCGGGACTCAATTGTACCGGGTGTAGTTTTCAAGATATGGACTAAGGAAGCTTTTGGCGAATGGAATCGCAGTTTCTTGGCAAAGTAACTCCATTCCAAGTGCGACTCAATTATAGCAGGCATAATTTATAAGATATAGGCAGTGCAAGTTTTCTCAAATGGAGCTGCAGCTTCTAACCGAATTCTCTAATTCCCAAGCAGGACTTATTTGTACCAGAAGTAGTTTTCAAGATATAGAGTGTGGAATCGTTTGGCAAATGGAATCGCCATTTCACAGCGAATTCACTTCTTTCCAACTGGAACTCAGTGGTAGCAGGCGTAGTTGTACAGGCAGGTCAAGTTTTGTCAAATGGAGCTGCAGTCTCTAAGCGAATTCTCTTCGTTTCAAGCGGGACTCACTTGAAGCTAGCGTAGTTTTCAAGATATATACTAAGGAAGCTTTTGGCGAATGGAATCGCAGTCTCTTGGTGAATCAATTTGGTTACAAGTGGGACTCGGTGGTAGCAGGCGTAGTTCTCATGATATAGGTAGGGTAAGTTTTTGCAAATGGAGCTGCCGTTTGTAAGCGAATTCACTTCGTTCCAAGCGGGACTCCTTTGTCGCAGGCATAGTTTTCAAGATATAGACTAAGGAAGCATTTTGCGAATTTAATCGCCGTTTTGCGGCGAATTAACTTCCTTCCAAGTGGGACTCAGTTGTAGCAGGCCTAGTTTTCAATATATTGGCAAGGTAAGTTTTCGTGAATGGAACTGCAGTATTTAAGCAAATTCTTTTCTTTCCAAGAGGTACTCATTTATAGCAGGCATAGTTTTCGCCTTTGAGACTAAGTAAGCATTGGCGAATGGGATCGCACTTTCTCGAAGAATTGACTTCGTTCCAAGTGGGATTCAGTTGTAGCAGGCGTAGTTTTCAAGATATAGACCTACGTAGCGATTTGCGTTTGGAATCGCAGTTTCGTTGCGAATTAACTTCTTTCCCAATGGGATTCAGTAGCAGCAGGCATAGTTTTCACGGTAGAGCGAGAAAAGTTTTCGCAAATGGAGCTGCCGTTTCTAAGCGAATTCTCTTTGTTCCAAGCGGGAATCCTTTGTCGCAGGCGTAGTTTTCAAGATATAGACTAAGGAAGCTTTTGGAAAAAGGAATCGCAGTTTCTTGGCATATTAAATTCGTTCCAAGTGGGAGTGAATTACAAGAGGCAGTTTTCAAGATATAGGTAGGACAAAGTTTTGAGAATGGAGCTGCAGTTTCTTAGAGAATTCTCTTCGTTCCAAGCGGGACTCATCTGTAGCACGGGTAGTTTTCAAGATGTAGACTATGGAAGCTTTTGGCCAATGGAACTGCAGTGACTTGGCGACGGAACTTCGTTCCAAGTGGAAGTCAGTGGTAGCAGGCATAGTTTTCAAGATACAGGCAGGAAAAGTTTACTCGAATGGAGCTGCAGTTTCTTAGAGAATTCTCTTCGTTCCAAGCGGGACTCATCTGTAGCACGCGTAGTTTTCAAGATATAGACTATGGAAGCTTTTGGAAAAAGCAGTCGCTGTTTCTTGGCATATTAAATTCGTTCCAAGTGGGAGTCAATTGCAGCAGGCAAAGTGTTCAAGGTATAGGTAGGGCAAGTTTTCGAGAATGGAGCTGGAGTTTCTCAGTGAAATCTCTTCGTTCCAGGCGGGACTAATTTGTATCACGCATAGTTTTCAAGATATAGACTAAGGAAGTATTTGGCAAATAGAATCGCCGATAAATGGCTAATTAAATTCCTTTCAACTATGACGCCGTGGTAGCAGGCGTTTATTTCAAGATATAGGCAGGGTAAGTTTTCTCGAATGGAGCTGCAGTTTTTAAGTGAATTCCCTTCGTTCCAAGAGGGACTCATCTGTAGTAGGTGTAATTTTCAAGATATAGACTAAGGAAATATTTGTCCAATGGAATCGCCTATTCATGGCGAATTAACTTCCTTCCAACTGGGAACCAGTGTTAGCAGGCGTCCTGTTCAAGATATAGGCAGGGCAAGTTTTCGCGAATGGAGCTTCATTTTCTGTGCGAATTCTCTTCGTTCTACGCGGTATTGGATTGTAGCACGTGTAGTTTTCAATATATAGAGTAAGGAAGGTTTAGGCAAATGAAATTGCAGTTTCTTGGCGAATTAAATTCCTTCCAAGCGGGACTCAATTGTACCGGGTGTAGTTTTCAAGATATGGACTAAGGAAGCTTTTGGCGAATGGAATCGCAGTTTCTTGGCAAAGTAACTCCATTCCAAGTGCGACTCAATTATAGCATGCGTAATTTATAAGATATAGGCAGTGCAAGTTTTCTCAAATGGAGCTGCAGCTTCTAACAGAATTCTCTTATTCCCAAGCAGGACTTATTTCTACCAGAAGTAGTTTTCAAGATATAGAGTGTGGAATCGTTTGGCGAATGGAATCGCCATTTCACAGCGAATTCACATCATTCCAACTGGAACTCAGTGGCAGCAGGCGTAGTTGTACAGGCAGGGCAAGTTTTGTCAAATGGAGCTGCAGTCTCTAAGCGAATTCTCTTCGTTTCAAGCGGGACTCACTTGAAGCTAGCGTAGTTTTCAAGATATATACTAAGGAAGCTTTTGGCGAATGGAATCGCAGTCTCTTGGTGAATCAATTTGGTTACAAGTGGGACTCGGTGGTAGCAGGCGTAGTTCTCATGATATAGGTAGGGTAAGTTTTTGCAAATGGAGCTGCCGTTTGTAAGCGAATTCTCTTCGTTCCAAGCGGGACTCCTTTGTCGCAGGCATAGTTTTCAAGATATAGACTAAGGAAGCGTTTTGCGAATTTAATCGCAGTTTTGCGGCGAATTAACTTCCTTCCAAGTGGGGCTCAGTTGTAGCAAGCCTAGTTTTCAATATATTGGCAGGGTAAGTTTTCGTGAATGGAGCTGCAGTATTTAAGCGAATCCTTTTCGTTCCAAGAGGGACTCATTTGTAGCAGGCATAGTTTTCACCTTAGAGATTAAGTAAGCATTGGCGAATGGGATCGCACTTTCTCGAAGAATTGACTTCGTTCCAAGTGGGGCTCAGTTGTAGCAGGCGTAGTTTTCAAGATATAGACTTACGTAGCGGTTTGCGATTGGAATCGCAGTTTCGTTGCGAATTAACTTCTTTCCAAATGGGATTCAGTAGCAGCAGGGGTAGTTTTCACGGTACAGGGAGAAAAGTTTTCGCAAATGGACCTGCCGTTTCTAAGCGAATTCTCTTTGTTCCAAGCGGGACTGCTTTGTCGCAGGCGTAGTTTTCAAGGTATAGACTAAGGAAGCTTTTGGAAAAAGGAATCGCAGTTTCTTGGCACATTAAATTCGTTCCAAGTGGGAGTGAATTACAAGAGGCAAAGTTTTCAAGATATAGGTAGGACAAAGTTTTGAGAATGGAGCTGCAGTTTCTTAGAGAATTCTCTTCGTTCCAAGCGGGACTCATCTGTAGCACGCGTAGTTTTCAAGATATAGACTATGGAAGCTTTTGGAAAAAGCAGTCGCTGTTTCTTGGCATATTAAATTCGTTCCAAGTGGGAGTCAATTGCAGCAGGCAAAGTGTTCAAGGTATAGGTAGGGCAAGTTTTCGAGAATGGAGCTGGAGTTTCTCAGTGAAATCTCTTCGTTCCAGGCGGGACTAATTTGTATCACGCATAGTTTTCAAGATATAGACTAAGGAAGTATTTGGCAAATAGAATCGCCGATAAATGGCTAATTAAATTCCTTTCAACTAGGACGCAGTGGTAGCAGGCGTTTATTTCAAGATATAGGCAGGGTAAGTTTTCTGGAATGGAGCTGCTGTTTTTAAGTGAATTCCCTTCGTTCCAAGAGGGACTCATCTGTAGTAGGTGTAATTTTCAAGATATAGACTAAGGAAATATTTGTCCAATGGAATCGCCTATTCATGGCGAATTAACTTCCTTCCAACTGGGAACCAGTGTTAGCAGGCGTCCTGTTCAAGATATAGGCAGGGCAAGTTTTCGCGAATGGAGCTTCATTTTCTATGCGAATTCTCTTCGTTCTACGCGGTATTGGATTGTAGCACGTGTAGTTTTCAATATATAGAGTAAGGAAGGTTTAGGCAAATGAAATTGCAGTTTCTTGGCGAATTAAATTCCTTCCAAGCGGGACTCAATTGTACCGGGTGTAGTTTTCAAGATATGGACTAAGGAACCTTTTGGCGAATGGAATCGCAGTTTCTTGGCAAAGTAACTCCATTCCAAGTGCGACTCAATTATAGCAGGCATAATTTATAAGATATAGGCAGTGCAAGTTTTCTCAAATGGAGCTGCAGCTTCTAACCGAATTCTCTAATTCCCAAGCAGGACTTATTTGTACCAGAAGTAGTTTTCAAGATATAGAGTGTGGAATCGTTTGGCAAATGGAATCGCCATTTCACAGCGAATTCACTTCTTTCCAACTGGAACTCAGTGGTAGCAGGCGTAGTTGTACAGGCAGGGCAAGTTTTGTCAAATGGAGCTGCAGTCTCTAAGCGAATTCTCTTCGTTTCAAGCGGGACTCACTTGAAGCTAGCGTAGTTTTCAAGATATATACTAAGGAAGCTTTTGGCGAATGGAATCGCAGTCTCTTGGTGAATCAATTTGGTTACAAGTGGGACTCGGTGGTAGCAGGCGTAGTTCTCATGATATAGGTAGGGTAAGTTTTTGCAAATGGAGCTGCCGTTTGTAAGCGAATTCTCTTCGTTCCAAGCGGGACTCCTTTGTCGCAGGCATAGTTTTCAAGATATAGACTAAGGAAGCGTTTTGCGAATTTAATCGCCGTTTTGCGGCGAATTAACTTCCTTCCAAGTGGGACTCAGTTGTAGCAGGCCTAGTTTTCAATATATTGGCAAGGTAAGTTTTCGTGAATGGAGCTGCAGTATTTAAGCAAATTCTTTTCGTTCCAAGAGGGACTCATTTATAGCAGGCATAGTTTTCGCCTTTGAGACTAAGTAAGCATTGGCGAATGGGATCGCACTTTCTCGAAGAATTGACTTCGTTCCAAGTGGGATTCAGTTGTAGCAGGCGTAGTTTTCAAGATATAGACCTACGTAGCGATTTGCGTTTGGAATCGCAGTTTCGTTGCGAATTAACTTCTTTCCCAATGGGATTCAGTAGCAGCAGGCATAGTTTTCACGGTAGAGCGAGAAAAGTTTTCGCAAATGGAGCTGCCGTTTCTAAGAGAATTCTCTTTGTTCCAAGCGGGAATCCTTTGTCGCAGGCGTAGTTTTCAAGATATAGACTAAGGAAGCTTTTGGAAAAAGGAATCGCAGTTTCTTGGCATATTAAATTCGTTCCAAGTGGGAGTGAATTACAAGAGGCAGTTTTCAAGATATAGGTAGGACAAAGTTTTGAGAATGGAGCTGCAGTTTCTTAGAGAATTCTCTTCGTTCCAAGCGGGACTCATCTGTAGCACGGGTAGTTTTCAAGATGTAGACTAAGGAAGCTTTTGGCCAATGGAACTGCAGTGGCTTGGCGACTTAACTTCGTTCCAAGTGGAAGTCAGTGGTAGCAGGCATAGTTTTCAAGATACAGGCAGGAAAAGTTTACTCGAATGGAGCTGCAGTTTCTTAGAGAATTCTCTTCGTTCCAAGCGGGACTCATCTGTAGCACGCGTAGTTTTCAAGATATAGACTATGGAAGCTTTTGGAAAAAGCAGTCGCTGTTTCTTGGCATATTAAATTCGTTCCAAGTGGGAGTCAATTGCAGCAGGCAAAGTGTTCAAGGTATAGGTAGGGCAAGTTTTCGAGAATGGAGCTGGAGTTTCTCAGTGAAATCTCTTCGTTCCAGGCGGGACTAATTTGTATCACGCATAGTTTTCAAGATATAGACTAAGGAAGTATTTGGCAAATAGAATCGCCGATAAATGGCTAATTAAATTCCTTTCAACTAGGACGCAGTGGTAGCAGGCGTTTATTTCAAGATATAGGCAGGGTAAGTTTTCTCGAATGGAGCTGCAGTTTTTAAGTGAATTCCCTTCGTTCCAAGAGGGACTCATCTGTAGTAGGTGTAATTTTCAAGATATAGACTAAGGAAATATTTGTCCAATGGAATCGCCTATTCATGGCGAATTAACTTCCTTCCAACTGGGAACCAGTGTTAGCAGGCGTCCTGTTCAAGATATAGGCAGGGCAAGTTTTCGCGAATGGAGCTTCATTTTCTGTGCGAATTCTCTTCGTTCTACGCGGTATTGGATTGTAGCACGTGTAGTTTTCAATATATAGAGTAAGGAAGGTTTAGGCAAATGAAATTGCAGTTTCTTGGCGAATTAAATTCCTTCCAAGCGGGACTCAATTGTACCGGGTGTAGTTTTCAAGATATGGACTAAGGAAGCTTTTGGCGAATGGAATCGCAGTTTCTTGGCAAAGTAACTCCATTCCAAGTGCGACTCAATTATAGCATGCGTAATTTATAAGATATAGGCAGTGCAAGTTTTCTCAAATGGAGCTGCAGCTTCTAACAGAATTCTCTTATTCCCAAGCAGGACTTATTTGTACCAGAAGTAGTTTTCAAGATATAGAGTGTGGAATCGTTTGGCGAATGGAATCGCCATTTCACAGCGAATTCACATCATTCCAACTGGAACTCAGTGGTAGCAGGCGTAGTTGTACAGGCAGGGCAAGTTTTGTCAAATGGAGCTGCAGTCTCTAAGCGAATTCTCTTCGTTTCAAGCGGGACTCACTTGAAGCTAGCGTAGTTTTCAAGATATATACTAAGGAAGCTTTTGGCGAATGGAATCGCAGTCTCTTGGTGAATCAATTTGGTTACAAGTGGGACTCGGTGGTAGCAGGGGTAGTTCTCATGATATAGGTAGGGTAAGTTTTTGCAAATGGAGCTGCCGTTTGTAAGCGAATTCTCTTCGTTCCAAGCGGGACTCCTTTGTCGCAGGCATAGTTTTCAAGATATAGACTAAGGAAGCGTTTTGCGAATTTAATCGCAGTTTTGCGGCGAATTAACTTCCTTCCAAGTGGGGCTCAGTTGTAGCAAGCCTAGTTTTCAATATATTGGCAGGGTAAGTTTTCGTGAATGGAGCTGCAGTATTTAAGCGAATCCTTTTCGTTCCAAGAGGGACTCATTTGTAGCAGGCATAGTTTTCACCTTAGAGATTAAGTAAGCATTGGCGAATGGGATCGCACTTTCTCGAAGAATTGACTTCGTTCCAAGTGGGGCTCAGTTGTAGCAGGCGTAGTTTTCAAGATATAGACTTACGTAGCGGTTTGCGATTGGAATCGCAGTTTCGTTGCGAATTAACTTCTTTCCAAATGGGATTCAGTAGCAGCAGGGGTAGTTTTCACGGTACAGGGAGAAAAGTTTTCGCAAATGGACCTGCCGTTTCTAAGCGAATTCTCTTTGTTCCAAGCGGGACTGCTTTGTCGCAGGCGTAGTTTTCAAGGTATAGACTAAGGAAGCTTTTGGAAAAAGGAATCGCAGTTTCTTGGCACATTAAATTCGTTCCAAGTGGGAGTGAATTACAAGAGGCAAAGTTTTCAAGATATAGGTAGGACAAAGTTTTGAGAATGGAGCTGCAGTTTCTTAGAGAATTCTCTTCGTTCCAAGCGGGACTCATCTGTAGCACGGGTAGTTTTCAAGATGTAGACTAAGGAAGCTTTTGGCCAATGGAACTGCAGTGGCTTGGCGACTTAACTTCGTTCCAAGTGGAAGTCAGTGGTAGCAGGCATAGTTTTCAAGGTATAGGCAGGAGAAGTTTACTCGAATGGAGCTGCAGTTTCTTAGAGAATTCTCTTCGTTCCAAGCGGGACTCATCTGTAGCACGCGTAGTTTTCAAGATATAGACTATGGAAGCTTTTGGAAAAAGCAGTCGCTGTTTCTTGGCATATTAAATTCGTTCCAAGTGGGAGTCAATTGCAGCAGGCAAAGTGTTCAAGGTATAGGTAGGGCAAGTTTTCGAGAATGGAGCTGGAGTTTCTCAGTGAAATCTCTTCGTTCCAGGCGGGACTAATTTGTATCACGCATAGTTTTCAAGATATAGACTAAGGAAGTATTTGGCAAATAGAATCGCCGATAAATGGCTAATTAAATTCCTTTCAACTAGGACGCAGTGGTAGCAGGCGTTTATTTCAAGATATAGGCAGGGTAAGTTTTCTCGAATGGAGCTGCAGTTTTTAAGTGAATTCCCTTCGTTCCAAGAGGGACTCATCTGTAGTAGGTGTAATTTTCAAGATATAGACTAAGGAAATATTTGTCCAATGGAATCGCCTATTCATGGCGAATTAACTTCCTTCCAACTGGGAACCAGTGTTAGCAGGCGTCCTGTTCAAGATATAGGCAGGGCAAGTTTTCGCGAATGGAGCTTCATTTTCTGTGCGAATTCTCTTCGTTCTACGCGGTATTGGATTGTAGCACGTGTAGTTTTCAATATATAGAGTAAGGAAGGTTTAGGCAAATGAAATTGCAGTTTCTTGGCGAATTAAATTCCTTCCAAGCGGGACTCAATTGTACCGGGTGTAGTTTTCAAGATATGGACTAAGGAAGCTTTTGGCGAATGGAATCGCAGTTTCTTGGCAAAGTAACTCCATTCCAAGTGCGACTCAATTATAGCATGCGTAATTTATAAGATATAGGCAGTGCAAGTTTTCTCAAATGGAGCTGCAGCTTCTAACAGAATTCTCTTATTCCCAAGCAGGACTTATTTCTACCAGAAGTAGTTTTCAAGATATAGAGTGTGGAATCGTTTGGCGAATGGAATCGCCATTTCACAGCGAATTCACATCATTCCAACTGGAACTCAGTGGTAGCAGGCGTAGTTGTACAGGCAGGGCAAGTTTTGTCAAATGGAGCTGCAGTCTCTAAGCGAATTCTCTTCGTTTCAAGCGGGACTCACTTGAAGCTAGCGTAGTTTTCAAGATATATACTAAGGAAGCTTTTGGCGAATGGAATCGCAGTCTCTTGGTGAATCAATTTGGTTACAAGTGGGACTCGGTGGTAGCAGGCGTAGTTCTCATGATATAGGTAGGGTAAGTTTTTGCAAATGGAGCTGCCGTTTGTAAGCGAATTCTCTTCGTTCCAAGCGGGACTCCTTTGTCGCAGGCATAGTTTTCAAGATATAGACTAAGGAAGCGTTTTGCGAATTTAATCGCAGTTTTGCGGCGAATTAACTTCCTTCCAAGTGGGGCTCAGTTGTAGCAGGCCTAGTTTTCAATACACTGGCAGGGTAAGTTTTCGTGAATGGAGCTGCAGTATTTAAGCGAATCCTTTTCGTTCCAAGAGGGACTCATTTGTAGCAGGCATAGTTTTCACCTTAGAGATTAAGTAAGCATTGGCGAATGGGATCGCACTTTCTCGAAGAATTGACTTCGTTCCAAGTGGGGCTCAGTTGTAGCAGGCCTAGTTTTCAAGATATAGACTTACGTAGCGGTTTGCGATTGGAATCGCAGTTTCGTTGCGAATTAACTTCTTTCCAAATGGGATTCAGTAGCAGCAGGGGTAGTTTTCACGGTACAGGGAGAAAAGTTTTCGCAAATGGAGCTGCCGTTTCTAAGCGAATTCTCTTTGTTCCAAGCGGGACTGCTTTGTCGCAGGCGTAGTTTTCAAGGTATAGACTAAGGAAGCTTTTGGAAAAAGGAATCGCAGTTTCTTGGCACATTAAATTCGTTCCAAGTGGGAGTGAATTACAAGAGGCAAAGTTTTCAAGATATAGGTAGGACAAAGTTTTGAGAATGGAGCTGCAGTTTCTTAGAGAATTCTCTTCGTTCCAAGCGGGACTCATCTGTAGCACGCGTAGTTTTCAAGATGTAGACTAAGGAAGCTTTTGGCCAATGGAACTGCAGTGACTTGGTGACGTAACTTCGTTCCAAGTGGAAGTCAGTGGTAGCAGGCATAGTTTTCAAGATACAGGCAGGAAAATTTACCCGAATGGAGCTGCAGTTTCTTAGAGAATTCTCTTCGTTCCAAGCGGGACTCATCTGTAGCACGCGTAGTTTTCAAGGTATAGACTATGGAAGCTTTTGGAAAAAGCAATCGCTGTTTCTTGGCATATTAAATTCGTTCCAAGTGGGAGTCAATTGCAGCAGGCAAAATGTTCAAGGTATAGGTAGGGCAAGTTTTCGAGAATGGAGCTGGAGTTTCTCAGTGAAATCTCTTCGTTCCAGGCGGGACTCATTTGTATCACGCATAGTTTTCAAGATATAGACTAAGGAAGTATTTGGCGAATAGAATCGCCGACTCAGGGCTAATTAAATTCCTTTCAACTATGACGCCGTGGTAGCAGGCGTTTATTTCAAGATATAGGCAGGGTAAGTTTTCTCGAATGGAGCTGCAGTTTTTAAGTGAATTCCCTTCATTCCAAGAGGGACTCATCTGTAGGAGGTGTAATTTTCAAGATATAGACTAAGGAAATATTTGTCCAATGGAATCGCCTATTCATGGCGAATTAACTTCCTTCCAACTGGGAACCAGTGTTAGCAGGCGTCCTGTTCAAGATATAGGCAGGGCAAGTTTTCGCGAATGGAGCTTCATTTTCTATGCGAATTCTCTTCGTTCTACGCGGTATTGGATTGTAGCACGTGTAGTTTTCAATATATAGAGTAAGGAAGGTTTAGGCAAATGAAATTGCAGTTTCTTGGCGAATTAAATTCCTTCCAAGCGGGACTCAATTGTACCGGGTGTAGTTTTCAAGATATGGACTAAGGAAGCTTTTGGCGAATGGAATCGCAGTTTCTTGGCAAAGTAACTCCATTCCAAGTGCGACTCAATTATAGCATGCGTAATTTATAAGATATAGGCAGTGCAAGTTTTCTCAAATGGAGCTGCAGCTTCTAATCGAATTCTCTTATTCCCAAGCAGGACTTATTTCTACCAGAAGTAGTTGTCAAGATATAGAGTGTGGAATCGTTTGGCGAATGGAATCGCCATTTCACAGCGAATTCACATCGTTCCAACTGGAACTCAGTGGCAGCAGGCGAAGTTGTACAGGCAGGGCAAGTTTTGTCAAATGGAGCTGCAGTCTCTAAGCGAATTCTCTTCGTTTCAAGCGGGACTCACTTGAAGCTAGCGTAGTTTTCAAGATATATACTAAGGAAGCTTTTGGCGAATGGAATCGCAGTCTCTTGGTGAATCAATTTGGTTACAAGTGGGACTCGGTGGTAGCAGGCGTAGTTCTCATGATATAGGTAGGGTAAGTTTTTGCAAATGGAGCTGCCGTTTGTAAGCGAATTCTCTTCGTTCCAAGCGGGACTCCTTTGTCGCAGGCATAGTTTTCAAGATATAGACTAAGGAAGCGTTTTGCGAATTTAATCGCAGTTTCGCGGCGAATTAACTTCCTGCCAAGTGGGGCTCAGTTGTAGCAAGCCTAGTTTTCAATATATTGGCAGGGTAGGTTTTCGTGAATGGAGCTGCAGTATTTAAGCGAATTCTTTTGGTTCCAAGAGGGACTCATTTGTAGCAGGCATAGTTTTCAGCTTTGAGACTAAGTAAGCATTGGCGAATGGGATCGCACTTTTTCGAAGAATTGACTTCGTTCCAAGTGCGATTCAGTTGTAGCAGGCGTAGTTTTCAAGATATAGACTTACGTAGCGATTTGCGATTGGAATCACAGTTTCGTTGCGAATTAACTTCTTTCCCAATGGGACTCAGTAGCAGCAGGCATAGTTTTCACGGTAGAGGGAGAAAAGTTTTCGCAAATGGAGCTGCCGTTTCTAAGCGAATTCTCTTTGTTCCAAGCGGGACTCCTTTGTCGCAGGCGTAGTTTTCAAGATGTAGAGAAAGGAAGCTTTTGGCCAATGGAACTGCAGTGACTTGGCGACTTAACTTCGTTCCAAGTGGAAGTCAGTGGTAGCAGGCATAGTTTTCAAGGTATAGGCAGGAGAAGTTTACTCGAATGGAGCTGCAGTTTCTTAGAAAATTCTCTTAGTTCCAAGCGGGACTCATCTGTAGCACGTGTAGTTTTGAAGATATGGACTATGGAAGCTTTTGGAAAAAGCAATCGCTGTTTCTTGGCATATTAAATTCATTCCAAGTAGGAGTCAATTGTAGCAGGCAAAGTATTCAAGGTATAGGTAGGGCAAGTTTTCGAGAATGGAGCTGGAGTTTCTCAGTGAAATCTCTTCGTTCCAGGCGGGACTCATTTGTATCACGCATAGTTTTCAAGATATATACTAAGGAAGTATTTGGCGAATAGAATCGCCGACTCAGGGCTAATTAAATTCCTTTCAACTAGGACGCAGTGGTAGCAGGCGTTTATTTCAAGATATAGGCAGGGTAAGTTTTCTCGAATGAAGCTGCAGTTCCAAAGTGAATTCCCTTCGTTACAAGAATGAATCATCTGTAGGACGTGTAATTTTCAAGATATAGACTAAGGAAATATTTGGCCAATGGTATCCCCTATTCATGGCGAATTAACTTCCTTCCAACTGGGAACCAGTGTTAGCAGGCGTCCTGTTCAAGATATAGGCAGGGCAAATTTTCGCGAATGGAGCTTCATTTTCTGTGCGAATTCTCTTCGTTCTACGCGGTATTGGATTGTAGCACGTGTAGTTTTCAATATATAGAGTAAGGAAGGTTTAGGCAAATGAAATTGCAGTTTCTTGGCGAATTAAATTCCTTCCAAGCGGGACTCAATTGTACCGGGTGTAGTTTTCAAGATATGGACTAAGGAAGCTTTTGGCGAATGGAATCGCAGTTTCTTGGCAAAGTAACTCCATTCCAAGTGCGACTCAATTATAGCAGGCATAATTTATAAGATATAGGCAGTGCAAGTTTTCTCAAATGGAGCTGCAGCTTCTAACCGAATTCTCTAATTCCCAAGCAGGACTTATTTGTACCAGAAGTAGTTTTCAAGATATAGAGTGTGGAATCGTTTGGCAAATGGAATCGCCATTTCACAGCGAATTCACTTCTTTCCAACTGGAACTCAGTGGTAGCAGGCGTAGTTGTACAGGCAGGTCAAGTTTTGTCAAATGGAGCTGCAGTCTCTAAGCGAATTCTCTTCGTTTCAAGCGGGACTCACTTGAAGCTAGCGTAGTTTTCAAGATATATACTAAGGAAGCTTTTGGCGAATGGAATCGCAGTCTCTTGGTGAATCAATTTGGTTACAAGTGGGACTCGGTGGTAGCAGGCGTAGTTCTCATGATATAGGTAGGGTAAGTTTTTGCAAATGGAGCTGCCGTTTGTAAGCGAATTCACTTCGTTCCAAGCGGGACTCCTTTGTCGCAGGCATAGTTTTCAAGATATAGACTAAGGAAGCATTTTGCGAATTTAATCGCCGTTTTGCGGCGAATTAACTTCCTTCCAAGTGGGACTCAGTTGTAGCAGGCCTAGTTTTCAATATATTGGCAAGGTAAGTTTTCGTGAATGGAGCTGCAGTATTTAAGCGAATCCTTTTCGTTCCAAGAGGGACTCATTTGTAGCAGGCATAGTTTTCACCTTTGAGATTAAGTAAGCATTGGCGAATGGGATCGCACTTTCTCGAAGAATTGACTTCGTTCCAAGTGGGGCTCAGTTGTAGCAGGCGTAGTTTTCAAGATATAGACTTACGTAGCGGTTTGCGATTGGAATCGCAGTTTCGTTGCGAATTAACTTCTTTCCAAATGGGATTCAGTAGCAGCAGGGGTAGTTTTCACGGTACAGGGAGAAAAGTTTTCGCAAATGGACCTGCCGTTTCTAAGCGAATTCTCTTTGTTCCAAGCGGGACTGCTTTGTCGCAGGCGTAGTTTTCAAGGTATAGACTAAGGAAGCTTTTGGAAAAAGGAATCGCAGTTTCTTGGCACATTAAATTCGTTCCAAGTGGGAGTGAATTACAAGAGGCAAAGTTTTCAAGATATAGGTAGGACAAAGTTTTGAGAATGGAGCTGCAGTTTCTTAGAGAATTCTCTTCGTTCCAAGCGGGACTCATCTGTAGCACGCGTAGTTTTCAAGATGTAGACTAAGGAAGCTTTTGGCCAATGGAACTGCAGTGGCTTGGCGACTTAACTTCGTTCCAAGTGGAAGTCAGTGGTAGCAGGCATAGTTTTCAAGATATAGGCAGGAGAAGTTTACTCGAAAGGAGCTGCAGTTTCTTAGAGAATTCTCTTCGTTCCAAGCGGGACTCATCTGTAGCACGCGTAGTTTTCAAGATATAGACTATGGAAGCTTTTGGAAAAAGCAGTCGCTGTTTCTTGGCATATTAAATTCGTTCCAAGTGGGAGTCAATTGCAGCAGGCAAAGTGTTCAAGGTATAGGTAGGGCAAGTTTTCGAGAATGGAGCTGGAGTTTCTCAGTGAAATCTCTTCGTTCCAGGCGGGACTAATTTGTATCACGCATAGTTTTCAAGATATAGACTAAGGAAGTATTTGGCAAATAGAATCGCCGATAAATGGCTAATTAAATTCCTTTCAACTAGGACGCAGTGGTAGCAGGCGTTTATTTCAAGATATAGGCAGGGTAAGTTTTCTCGAATGGAGCTGCAGTTTTTAAGTGAATTCCCTTCGTTCCAAGAGGGACTCATCTGTAGTAGGTGTAATTTTCAAGATATAGACTAAGGAAATATTTGTCCAATGGAATCGCCTATTCATGGCGAATTAACTTCCTTCCAACTGGGAACCAGTGTTAGCAGGCGTCCTGTTCAAGATATAGGCAGGGCAAGTTTTCGCGAATGGAGCTTCATTTTCTATGCGAATTCTCTTCGTTCTACGCGGTATTGGATTGTAGCACGTGTAGTTTTCAATATATAGAGTAAGGAAGGTTTAGGCAAATGAAATTGCAGTTTCTTGGCGAATTAAATTCCTTCCAAGCGGGACTCAATTGTACCGGGTGTAGTTTTCAAGATATGGACTAAGGAAGCTTTTGGCGAATGGAATCGCAGTTTCTTGGCAAAGTAACTCCATTCCAAGTGCGACTCAATTATAGCAGGCATAATTTATAAGATATAGGCAGTGCAAGTTTTCTCAAATGGAGCTGCAGCTTCTAACAGAATTCTCTTATTCCCAAGCAGGACTTATTTCTACCAGAAGTAGTTTTCAAGATATAGAGTGTGGAATCGTTTGGCGAATGGAATCGCCATTTCACAGCGAATTCACATCATTCCAACTGGAACTCAGTGGCAGCAGGCGTAGTTGTACAGGCAGGGCAAGTTTTGTCAAATGGAACTGCAGTCTCTAAGCGAATTCTCTTCGTTTCAAGCGGGACTCACTTGAAGCTAGCGTAGTTTTCAAGATATATACTAAGGAAGCTTTTGGCGAATGGAATCGCAGTCTCTTGGTGAATCAATTTGGTTACAAGTGGGACTCGGTGGTAGCAGGCGTAGTTCTCATGATATAGGTAGGGTAAGTTTTTGCAAATGGAGCTGCCGTTTGTAAGCGAATTCTCTTCGTTCCAAGCGGGACTCCTTTGTCGCAGGCATAGTTTTCAAGATATAGACTAAGGAAGCGTTTTGCGAATTTAATCGCAGTTTTGCGGCGAATTAACTTCCTTCCAAGTGGGGCTCAGTTGTAGCAGGCCTAGTTTTCAATACACTGGCAGGGTAAGTTTTCGTGAATGGAGCTGCAGTATTTAAGCGAATCCTTTTCGTTCCAAGAGGGACTCATTTGTAGCAGGCATAGTTTTCACCTTAGAGATTAAGTAAGCATTGGCGAATGGGATCGCACTTTCTCGAAGAATTGACTTCGTTCCAAGTGGGGCTCAGTTGTAGCAGGCCTAGTTTTCAAGATATAGACTTACGTAGCGGTTTGCGATTGGAATCGCAGTTTCGTTGCGAATTAACTTCTTTCCAAATGGGATTCAGTAGCAGCAGGGGTAGTTTTCACGGTACAGGGAGAAAAGTTTTCGCAAATGGAGCTGCCGTTTCTAAGCGAATTCTCTTTGTTCCAAGCGGGACTGCTTTGTCGCAGGCGTAGTTTTCAAGGTATAGACTAAGGAAGCTTTTGGAAAAAGGAATCGCAGTTTCTTGGCACATTAAATTCGTTCCAAGTGGGAGTGAATTACAAGAGGCAAAGTTTTCAAGATATAGGTAGGACAAAGTTTTGAGAATGGAGCTGCAGTTTCTTAGAGAATTCTCTTCGTTCCAAGCGGGACTCATCTGTAGCACGCGTAGTTTTCAAGATGTAGACTAAGGAAGCTTTTGGCCAATGGAACTGCAGTGACTTGGTGACGTAACTTCGTTCCAAGTGGAAGTCAGTGGTAGCAGGCATAGTTTTCAAGATACAGGCAGGAAAATTTACCCGAATGGAGCTGCAGTTTCTTAGAGAATTCTCTTCGTTCCAAGCGGGACTCATCTGTAGCACGCGTAGTTTTCAAGGTATAGACTATGGAAGCTTTTGGAAAAAGCAATCGCTGTTTCTTGGCATATTAAATTCGTTCCAAGTGGGAGTCAATTGCAGCAGGCAAAATGTTCAAGGTATAGGTAGGGCAAGTTTTCGAGAATGGAGCTGGAGTTTCTCAGTGAAATCTCTTCGTTCCAGGCGGGACTCATTTGTATCACGCATAGTTTTCAAGATATAGACTAAGGAAGTATTTGGCGAATAGAATCGCCGACTCAGGGCTAATTAAATTCCTTTCAACTATGACGCCGTGGTAGCAGGCGTTTATTTCAAGATATAGGCAGGGTAAGTTTTCTCGAATGGAGCTGCAGTTTTTAAGTGAATTCCCTTCATTCCAAGAGGGACTCATCTGTAGGAGGTGTAATTTTCAAGATATAGACTAAGGAAATATTTGTCCAATGGAATCGCCTATTCATGGCGAATTAACTTCCTTCCAACTGGGAACCAGTGTTAGCAGGCGTCCTGTTCAAGATATAGGCAGGGCAAGTTTTCGCGAATGGAGCTTCATTTTCTATGCGAATTCTCTTCGTTCTACGCGGTATTGGATTGTAGCACGTGTAGTTTTCAATATATAGAGTAAGGAAGGTTTAGGCAAATGAAATTGCAGTTTCTTGGCGAATTAAATTCCTTCCAAGCGGGACTCAATTGTACCGGGTGTAGTTTTCAAGATATGGACTAAGGAAGCTTTTGGCGAATGGAATCGCAGTTTCTTGGCAAAGTAACTCCATTCCAAGTGCGACTCAATTATAGCATGCGTAATTTATAAGATATAGGCAGTGCAAGTTTTCTCAAATGGAGCTGCAGCTTCTAATCGAATTCTCTTATTCCCAAGCAGGACTTATTTCTACCAGAAGTAGTTGTCAAGATATAGAGTGTGGAATCGTTTGGCGAATGGAATCGCCATTTCACAGCGAATTCACATCGTTCCAACTGGAACTCAGTGGCAGCAGGCGAAGTTGTACAGGCAGGGCAAGTTTTGTCAAATGGAGCTGCAGTCTCTAAGCGAATTCTCTTCGTTTCAAGCGGGACTCACTTGAAGCTAGCGTAGTTTTCAAGATATATACTAAGGAAGCTTTTGGCGAATGGAATCGCAGTCTCTTGGTGAATCAATTTGGTTACAAGTGGGACTCGGTGGTAGCAGGCGTAGTTCTCATGATATAGGTAGGGTAAGTTTTTGCAAATGGAGCTGCCGTTTGTAAGCGAATTCTCTTCGTTCCAAGCGGGACTCCTTTGTCGCAGGCATAGTTTTCAAGATATAGACTAAGGAAGCGTTTTGCGAATTTAATCGCAGTTTCGCGGCGAATTAACTTCCTGCCAAGTGGGGCTCAGTTGTAGCAAGCCTAGTTTTCAATATATTGGCAGGGTAGGTTTTCGTGAATGGAGCTGCAGTATTTAAGCGAATTCTTTTGGTTCCAAGAGGGACTCATTTGTAGCAGGCATAGTTTTCAGCTTTGAGACTAAGTAAGCATTGGCGAATGGGATCGCACTTTTTCGAAGAATTGACTTCGTTCCAAGTGCGATTCAGTTGTAGCAGGCGTAGTTTTCAAGATATAGACTTACGTAGCGATTTGCGATTGGAATCACAGTTTCGTTGCGAATTAACTTCTTTCCCAATGGGACTCAGTAGCAGCAGGCATAGTTTTCACGGTAGAGGGAGAAAAGTTTTCGCAAATGGAGCTGCCGTTTCTAAGCGAATTCTCTTTGTTCCAAGCGGGACTCCTTTGTCGCAGGCGTAGTTTTCAAGATGTAGAGAAAGGAAGCTTTTGGCCAATGGAACTGCAGTGACTTGGCGACTTAACTTCGTTCCAAGTGGAAGTCAGCGGTAGCAGGCATAGTTTTCAAGATATAGGCAGGAGAAGTTTACTCGAATGGAGCTGCAGTTTCTTAGAGAATTCTCTTCGTTCCAAGCGGGACTCATCTGTAGCACGTGTAGTTTTGAAGATATGGACTATGGAAGCTTTTGGAAAAAGCAATCGCTGTTTCTTGGCATATTAAATTCATTCCAAGTAGGAGTCAATTGTAGCAGGCAAAGTATTCAAGGTATAGGTAGGGCAAGTTTTCGAGAATGGAGCTGGAGTTTCTCAGTGAAATCTCTTCGTTCCAGGCGGGACTCATTTGTATCACGCATAGTTTTCAAGATATATACTAAGGAAGTATTTGGCGAATAGAATCGCCGACTCAGGGCTAATTAAATTCCTTTCAACTAGGACGCAGTGGTAGCAGGCGTTTATTTCAAGATATAGGCAGGGTAATTTTTCTCGAATGAAGCTGCAGTTCCAAAGTGAATTCCCTTCGTTACAAGAATGAATCATCTGTAGGACGTGTAATTTTCAAGATATAGACTAAGGAAATATTTGGCCAATGGTATCCCCTATTCATGGCGAATTAACTTCCTTCCAACTGGGAACCAGTGTTAGCAGGCGTCATGTTCAAGATATAGGCAGGGCAAATTTTCGCGAATGGAGCTTCATTTTCTGTGCGAATTCTCTTCGTTCTACGCGGTATTGGATTGTAGCACGTGTAGTTTTCAATATATAGAGTAAGGAAGGTTTAGGCAAATGAAATTGCAGTTTCTTGGCGAATTAAATTCCTTCCAAGCGGGACTCAATTGTACCGGGTGTAGTTTTCAAGATATGGACTAAGGAAGCTTTTGGCGAATGGAATCGCAGTTTCTTGGCAAAGTAACTCCATTCCAAGTGCGACTCAATTATAGCAGGCATAATTTATAAGATATAGGCAGTGCAAGTTTTCTCAAATGGAGCTGCAGCTTCTAACCGAATTCTCTAATTCCCAAGCAGGACTTATTTGTACCAGAAGTAGTTTTCAAGATATAGAGTGTGGAATCGTTTGGCAAATGGAATCGCCATTTCACAGCGAATTCACTTCTTTCCAACTGGAACTCAGTGGTAGCAGGCGTAGTTGTACAGGCAGGTCAAGTTTTGTCAAATGGAGCTGCAGTCTCTAAGCGAATTCTCTTCGTTTCAAGCGGGACTCACTTGAAGCTAGCGTAGTTTTCAAGATATATACTAAGGAAGCTTTTGGCGAATGGAATCGCAGTCTCTTGGTGAATCAATTTGGTTACAAGTGGGACTCGGTGGTAGCAGGCGTAGTTCTCATGATATAGGTAGGGTAAGTTTTTGCAAATGGAGCTGCCGTTTGTAAGCGAATTCACTTCGTTCCAAGCGGGACTCCTTTGTCGCAGGCATAGTTTTCAAGATATAGACTAAGGAAGCATTTTGCGAATTTAATCGCCGTTTTGCGGCGAATTAACTTCCTTCCAAGTGGGACTCAGTTGTAGCAGGCCTAGTTTTCAATATATTGGCAAGGTAAGTTTTCGTGAATGGAGCTGCAGTATTTAAGCAAATTCTTTTCGTTCCAAGAGGGACTCATTTATAGCAGGCATAGTTTTCGCCTTTGAGACTAAGTAAGCATTGGCGAATGGGATCGCACTTTCTCGAAGAATTGACTTCGTTCCAAGTGGGGCTCAGTTGTAGCAGGCCTAGTTTTCAAGATATAGACTTACGTAGCGATTTGCGATTGGAATCGCAGTTTCGTTGCGAATTAACTTCTTTCCCAATGGGATTCAGTAGCAGCAGGCATAGTTTTCACGGTAGAGCGAGAAAAGTTTTCGCAAATGGAGCTGCCGTTTCTAAGCGAATTCTCTTTGTTCCAAGCGGGAATCCTTTGTCGCAGGCGTAGTTTTCAAGATATAGACTAAGGAAGCTTTTGGAAAAAGGAATCGCAGTTTCTTGGCATATTAAATTCGTTCCAAGTGGGAGTGAATTACAAGAGGCAGTTTTCAAGATATAGGTAGGACAAAGTTTTGAGAATGGAGCTGCAGTTTCTTAGAGAATTCTCTTCGTTCCAAGCGGGACTCATCTGTAGCACGGGTAGTTTTCAAGATGTAGACTAAGGAAGCTTTTGGCCAATGGAACTGCAGTGGCTTGGCGACTTAACTTCGTTCCAAGTGGAAGTCAGTGGTAGCAGGCATAGTTTTCAAGATACAGGCAGGAAAAGTTTACTCGAATGGAGCTGCAGTTTCTTAGAGAATTCTCTTCGTTCCAAGCGGGACTCATCTGTAGCACGCGTAGTTTTCAAGATATAGACTATGGAAGCTTTTGGAAAAAGCAGTCGCTGTTTCTTGGCATATTAAATTCGTTCCAAGTGGGAGTCAATTGCAGCAGGCAAAGTGTTCAAGGTATAGGTAGGGCAAGTTTTCGAGAATGGAGCTGGAGTTTCTCAGTGAAATCTCTTCGTTCCAGGCGGGACTAATTTGTATCACGCATAGTTTTCAAGATATAGACTAAGGAAGTATTTGGCAAATAGAATCGCCGATAAATGGCTAATTAAATTCCTTTCAACTAGGACGCAGTGGTAGCAGGCGTTTATTTCAAGATATAGGCAGGGTAAGTTTTCTCGAATGGAGCTGCAGTTTTTAAGTGAATTCCCTTCGTTCCAAGAGGGACTCATCTGTAGTAGGTGTAATTTTCAAGATATAGACTAAGGAAATATTTGTCCAATGGAATCGCCTATTCATGGCGAATTAACTTCCTTCCAACTGGGAACCAGTGTTAGCAGGCGTCCTGTTCAAGATATAGGCAGGGCAAGTTTTCGCGAATGGAGCTTCATTTTCTATGCGAATTCTCTTCGTTCTACGCGGTATTGGATTGTAGCACGTGTAGTTTTCAATATATAGAGTAAGGAAGGTTTAGGCAAATGAAATTGCAGTTTCTTGGCGAATTAAATTCCTTCCAAGCGGGACTCAATTGTACCGGGTGTAGTTTTCAAGATATGGACTAAGGAAGCTTTTGGCGAATGGAATCGCAGTTTCTTGGCAAAGTAACTCCATTCCAAGTGCGACTCAATTATAGCATGCGTAATTTATAAGATATAGGCAGTGCAAGTTTTCTCAAATGGAGCTGCAGCTTCTAACAGAATTCTCTTATTCCCAAGCAGGACTTATTTGTACCAGAAGTAGTTTTCAAGATATAGAGTGTGGAATCGTTTGGCGAATGGAATCGCCATTTCACAGCGAATTCACATCGTTCCAACTGGAACTCAGTGGCAGCAGGCGTAGTTGTACAGGCAGGGCAAGTTTTGTCAAATGGAGCTGCAGTCTCTAAGCGAATTCTCTTCGTTTCAAGCGGGACTCACTTGAAGCTAGCGTAGTTTTCAAGATATATACTAAGGAAGCTTTTGGCGAATGGAATCGCAGTCTCTTGGTGAATCAATTTGGTTACAAGTGGGACTCGGTGGTAGCAGGCGTAGTTCTCATGATATAGGTAGGGTAAGTTTTTGCAAATGGAGCTGCCGTTTGTAAGCGAATTCTCTTCGTTCCAAGCGGGACTCCTTTGTCGCAGGCATAGTTTTCAAGATATAGACTAAGGAAGCGTTTTGCGAATTTAATCGCAATTTTGCGGCGAATTAACTTCCTTCCAAGTGGGGCTCAGTTGTAGCAGGCCTAGTTTTCAATACACTGGCAGGGTAAGTTTTCGTGAATGGAGCTGCAGTATTTAAGCGAATCCTTTTCGTTCCAAGAGGGACTCATTTGTAGCAGGCATAGTTTTCACCTTAGAGATTAAGTAAGCATTGGCGAATGGGATCGCACTTTCTCGAAGAATTGACTTCGTTCCAAGTGGGGCTCAGTTGTAGCAGGCCTAGTTTTCAAGATATAGACTTACGTAGCGATTTGCGATTGGAATCGCAGTTTCGTTGCGAATTAACTTCTTTCCCAATGGGATTCAGTAGCAGCAGGCGTAGTTTTCACGGTAGAGCGAGAAAAGTTTTCGCAAATGGAGCTGCCGTTTCTAAGCGAATTCTCTTTGTTCCAAGCGGGAATCCTTTGTCGCAGGCGTAGTTTTCAAGATATAGACTAAGGAAGCTTTTGGAAAAAGGAATCGCAGTTTCTTGGCATATTAAATTCGTTCCAAGTGGGAGTGAATTACAAGAGGCAGTTTTCAAGATATAGGTAGGACAAAGTTTTGAGAATGGAGCTGCAGTTTCTTAGAGAATTCTCTTCGTTCCAAGCGGGACTCATCTGTAGCACGGGTAGTTTTCAAGATGTAGACTAAGGAAGCTTTTGGCCAATGGAACTGCAGTGGCTTGGCGACTTAACTTCGTTCCAAGTGGAAGTCAGTGGTAGCAGGCATAGTTTTCAAGATACAGGCAGGAAAAGTTTACTCGAATGGAGCTGCAGTTTCTTAGAGAATTCTCTTCGTTCCAAGCGGGACTCATCTGTAGCACGCGTAGTTTTCAAGATATAGACTATGGAAGCTTTTGGAAAAAGCAGTCGCTGTTTCTTGGCATATTAAATTCGTTCCAAGTGGGAGTCAATTGCAGCAGGCAAAGTGTTCAAGGTATAGGTAGGGCAAGTTTTCGAGAATGGAGCTGGAGTTTCTCAGTGAAATCTCTTCGTTCCAGGCGGGACTAATTTGTATCACGCATAGTTTTCAAGATATAGACTAAGGAAGTATTTGGCAAATAGAATCGCCGATAAATGGCTAATTAAATTCCTTTCAACTAGGACGCAGTGGTAGCAGGCGTTTATTTCAAGATATAGGCAGGGTAAGTTTTCTCGAATGGAGCTGCAGTTTTTAAGTGAATTCCCTTCGTTCCAAGAGGGACTCATCTGTAGTAGGTGTAATTTTCAAGATATAGACTAAGGAAATATTTGGCCAATGGAATCGCCTATTCATGGCGAATTAACTTCCTTCCAACTGGGAACCAGTGTTAGCAGGCGTCCTGTTCAAGATATAGGCAGGGCAAGTTTTCGCGAATGGAGCTTCATTTTCTATGCGAATTCTCTTCGTTCTACGCGGTATTGGATTGTAGCACGTGTAGTTTTCAATATATAGAGTAAGGAAGGTTTAGGCAAATGAAATTGCAGTTTCTTGGCGAATTAAATTCCTTCCAAGCGGGACTCAATTGTACCGGGTGTAGTTTTCAAGATATGGACTAAGGAAGCTTTTGGCGAATGGAATCGCAGTTTCTTGGCAAAGTAACTCCATTCCAAGTGCGACTCAATTATAGCATGCGTAATTTATAAGATATAGGCAGTGCAATATTTCTCAAATGGAGCTGCAGCTTCTAACAGAATTCTCTTATTCCCAAGCAGGACTTATTTGTACCAGAAGTAGTTTTCAAGATATAGAGTGTGGAATCGTTTGGCGAATGGAATCGCCATTTCACAGCGAATTCACATCATTCCAACTGGAACTCAGTGGCAGCAGGCGTAGTTGTACAGGCAGGGCAAGTTTTGTCAAATGGAGCTGCAGTCTCTAAGCGAATTCTCTTCGTTTCAAGCGGGACTCACTTGAAGCTAGCGTAGTTTTCAAGATATATACTAAGGAAGCTTTTGGCGAATGGAATCGCAGTCTCTTGGTGAATCAATTTGGTTACAAGTGGGACTCGGTGGTAGCAGGCGTAGTTCTCATGATATAGGTAGGGTAAGTTTTTGCAAATGGAGCTGCCGTTTGTAAGCGAATTCTCTTCGTTCCAAGCGGGACTCCTTTGTCGCAGGCATAGTTTTCAAGATATAGACTAAGGAAGCGTTTTGCGAATTTAATCGCAGTTTTGCGGCGAATTAACTTCCTTCCAAGTGGGGCTCAGTTGTAGCAGGCCTAGTTTTCAATACACTGGCAGGGTAAGTTTTCGTGAATGGAGCTGCAGTATTTAAGCGAATCCTTTTCGTTCCAAGAGGGACTCATTTGTAGCAGGCATAGTTTTCACCTTAGAGATTAAGTAAGCATTGGCGAATGGGATCGCACTTTCTCGAAGAATTGACTTCGTTCCAAGTGGGGCTCAGTTGTAGCAGGCCTAGTTTTCAAGATATAGACTTACGTAGCGGTTTGCGATTGGAATCGCAGTTTCGTTGCGAATTAACTTCTTTCCAAATGGGATTCAGTAGCAGCAGGGGTAGTTTTCACGGTACAGGGAGAAAAGTTTTCGCAAATGGAGCTGCCGTTTCTAAGCGAATTCTCTTTGTTCCAAGCGGGACTCCTTTGTCGCAGGCGTAGTTTTCAAGATATAGACTAAGGAAGCTTTTGGCCAATGGAACTGCAGTGACTTGGCGACTTAACTTCGTTCCAAGTGGAAGTCAGTGGTAGCAGGCATAGTTTTCAAGATACAGGCAGGAGAAGTTTACTCGAATGGAGCTGCAGTTTCTTAGAGAATTCTCTTCGTTCCAAGCGGGACTCATTTGTAGCACGCGTAGTTTTCAAGATATAGACTATGGAAGCTTTTGGAAAAAGCAGTCGCTGTTTCTTGGCATATTAAATTCGTTCCAAGTGGGAGTGAATTACAAGAGGCAGTTTTCAAGATATAGGTAGGACAAAGTTTTGAGAATGGAGCTGCAGTTTCTTAGAGAATTCTCTTCGTTCCAAGCGGGACTCATCTGTAGCACGGGTAGTTTTCAAGATATAGACTAAGGAAGCTTTTGGCCAATGGAACTGCAGTGACTTGGCGACTTAACTTCGTTCCAAGTGGAAGTCAGTGGTAGCAGGCATAGTTTTCAAGATATAGGCAGGAGAAGTTTACTCGAATGGAGCTGCAGTTTCTTAGAGAATTCTCTTAGTTCCAAGCGGGACTCATCTGTAGCACGCGTAGTTTTGAAGATATGGACTATGGAAGCTTTTGGAAAAAGCAATCGCTGTTTCTTGGCATATTAAATTCATTCCAAGTAGGAGTTAATTGTAGCAGGCAAAGTATTCAAGGTATAGGTAGGGCAAGTTTTCGAGAATGGAGCTGGAGTTTCTCAGTGAAATCTCTTCGTTCCAGGCGGGACTCATTTGTATCACGCATAGTTTTCAAGATATATACTAAGGAAGTATTTGGCGAATAGAATCGCCGACTCAGGGCTAATTAAATTCCTTTCAACTAGGACGCAGTGGTAGCAGGCGTTTATTTCAAGATATAGGCAGGGTAATTTTTCTCGAATGAAGCTGCAGTTCCAAAGTGAATTCCCTTCGTTACAAGAATGAATCATCTGTAGGACGTGTAATTTTCAAGATATAGACTAAGGAAATATTTGGCCAATGGTATCGCCTATTCATGGCGAATTAACTTCCTTCCAACCAGTGTTAGCAGGCGTCATGTTCAAGATATAGGCAGGGCAAATTTTCGCGAATGGAGCTTCATTTTCTGTGCGAATTCTCTTCGTTCTACGCGGTATTGGATTGTAGCACGTGTAGTTTTCAATATATAGAGTAAGGAAGGTTTAGGCAAATGAAATTGCAGTTTCTTGGCGAATTAAATTCCTTCCAAGCGGGACTCAATTGTACCGGGTGTAGTTTTCAAGATATGGACTAAGGAAGCTTTTGGCGAATGGAATCGCAGTTTCTTGGCAAAGTAACTCCATTCCAAGTGCGACTCAATTATAGCAGGCATAATTTATAAGATATAGGCAGTGCAAGTTTTCTCAAATGGAGCTGCAGCTTCTAACCGAATTCTCTAATTCCCAAGCAGGACTTATTTGTACCAGAAGTAGTTTTCAAGATATAGAGTGTGGAATCGTTTGGCAAATGGAATCGCCATTTCACAGCGAATTCACTTCTTTCCAACTGGAACTCAGTGGTAGCAGGCGTAGTTGTACAGGCAGGTCAAGTTTTGTCAAATGGAGCTGCAGTCTCTAAGCGAATTCTCTTCGTTTCAAGCGGGACTCACTTGAAGCTAGCGTAGTTTTCAAGATATATACTAAGGAAGCTTTTGGCGAATGGAATCGCAGTCTCTTGGTGAATCAATTTGGTTACAAGTGGGACTCGGTGGTAGCAGGCGTAGTTCTCATGATATAGGTAGGGTAAGTTTTTGCAAATGGAGCTGCCGTTTGTAAGCGAATTCACTTCGTTCCAAGCGGGACTCCTTTGTCGCAGGCATAGTTTTCAAGATATAGACTAAGGAAGCATTTTGCGAATTTAATCGCCGTTTTGCGGCGAATTAACTTCCTTCCAAGTGGGACTCAGTTGTAGCAGGCCTAGTTTTCAATATATTGGCAAGGTAAGTTTTCGTGAATGGAGCTGCAGTATTTAAGCAAATTCTTTTCGTTCCAAGAGGGACTCATTTATAGCAGGCATAGTTTTCGCCTTTGAGACTAAGTAAGCATTGGCGAATGGGATCGCACTTTCTCGAAGAATTGACTTCGTTCCAAGTGGGATTCAGTTGTAGCAGGCGTAGTTTTCAAGATATAGACTTACGTAGCGATTTGCGATTGGAATCGCAGTTTCGTTGCGAATTAACTTCTTTCCAAATGGGATTCAGTAGCAGCAGGGGTAGTTTTCACGGTAGAGCGAGAAAAGTTTTCGCAAATGGAGCTGCCGTTTCTAAGCGAATTCTCTTTGTTCCAAGCGGGACTGCTTTGTCGCAGGCGTAGTTTTCAAGGTATAGACTAAGGAAGCTTTTGGAAAAAGAAATCGCAGTTTCTTGGCACATTAAATTCGTTCCAAGTGGGAGTGAATTACAAGAGGCAAAGTTTTCAAGATATAGGTAGGACAAAGTTTTGAGAATGGAGCTGCAGTTTCTTAGAGAATTCTCTTCGTTCCAAGCGGGACTCATCTGTAGCACGGGTAGTTTTCAAGATATAGACTAAGGAAGCTTTTGGCCAATGGAACTGCAGTGACTTGGCGACTTAACTTCGTTCCAAGTGGAAGTCAGTGGTAGCAGGCATAGTTTTCAAGATACAGGCAGGAGAAGTTTACTCGAATGGAGCTGCAGTTTCTTAGAGAATTCTCTTCGTTCCAAGCGGGACTCATCTGTAGCACGCGTAGTTTTGAAGATATGGACTATGGAAGCTTTTGGAAAAAGCAATCGCTGTTTCTTGGCATATTAAATTCATTCCAAGTAGGAGTCAATTGTAGCAGGCAAAGTATTCAAGGTATAGGTAGGGCAAGTTTTCGAGAATGGAGCTGGAGTTTCTCAGTGAAATCTCTTCGTTCCAGGCGGGACTCATTTGTATCACGCATAGTTTTCAAGATATATACTAAGGAAGTATTTGGCGAATAGAATCGCCGACTCAGGGCTAATTAAATTCCTTTCAACTAGGACGCAGTGGTAGCAGGCGTTTATTTCAAGATATAGGCAGGGTAATTTTTCTCGAATGAAGCTGCAGTTCCAAAGTGAATTCCCTTCGTTACAAGAATGAATCATCTGTAGGACGTGTAATTTTCAAGATATAGACTAAGGAAATATTTGGCCAATGGTATCCCCTATTCATGGCGAATTAACTTCCTTCCAACCAGTGTTAGCAGGCGTCCTGTTCAAGATATAGGCAGGGCAAATTTTCGCGAATGGAGCTTCATTTTATGTGCGAATTCTCTTCGTTCTACGCGGTATTGGATTGTAGCACGTGTAGTTTTCAATATATAGAGTAAGGAAGGTTTAGGCAAATGAAATTGCAGTTTCTTGGCGAATTAAATTCCTTCCAAGCGGGACTCAATTGTACCGGGTGTAGTTTTCAAGATATGGACTAAGGAAGCTTTTGGCGAATGGAATCGCAGTTTCTTGGCAAAGTAACTCCATTCCAAGTGCGACTCAATTATAGCAGGCATAATTTATAAGATATAGGCAGTGCAAGTTTTCTCAAATGGAGCTGCAGCTTCTAACCGAATTCTCTTATTCCCAAGCAGGACTTATTTGTACCAGAAGTAGTTTTCAAGATATAGAGTGTGGAATCGTTTGGCAAATGGAATCGCCATTTCACAACGAATTCACTTCTTTCCAACTGGAACTCAGTGGTAGCAGGCGTAGTTGTACAGGCAGGTCAAGTTTTGTCAAATGGAGCTGCAGTCTCTAAGCGAATTCTCTTCGTTTCAAGCGGGACTCACTTGAAGCTAGCGTAGTTTTCAAGATATATACTAAGGAAGCTTTTGGCGAATGGAATCGCAGTCTCTTGGTGAATCAATTTGGTTACAAGTGGGACTCGGTGGTAGCAGGCGTAGTTCTCATGATATAGGTAGGGTAAGTTTATGCACATGGAGCTGCCGTTTGTAAGCGAATTCACTTCGTTCCAAGCGGGACTCCTTTGTCGCAGGCATAGTTTTCAAGATATAGACTAAGGAAGCATTTTGCGAATTTAATCGCCGTTTTGCGGCGAATTAACTTCCTTCCAAGTGGGACTCAGTTGTAGCAGGCCTAGTTTTCAATATATTGGCAAGGTAAGTTTTCGTGAATGGAGCTGCAGTATTTAAGCAAATTCTTTTCGTTCCAAGAGGGACTCATTTATAGCAGGCATAGTTTTCGCCTTTGAGACTAAGTAAGCATTGGCGAATGGGATCGCACTTTCTCGAAGAATTGACTTCGTTCCAAGTGGGATTCAGTTGTAGAAGGCGTAGTTTTCAAGATATAGACTTACGTAGCGATTTGCGATTGGAATCGCAGTTTCGTTGCGAATTAACTTCTTTCCCAATGGGATTCAGTAGCAGCAGGCATAGTTTTCACGGTAGAGCGAGAAAAGTTTTCGCAAATGGAGCTGCCGTTTCTAAGCGAATTCTCTTTGTTCCAAGCGGGAATCCTTTGTCGCAGGCGTAGTTTTCAAGATATAGACTAAGGAAGCTTTTGGAAAAAGGAATCGCAGTTTCTTGGCATATTAAATTCGTTCCAAGTGGGAGTGAATTACAAGAGGCAGTTTTCAAGATATAGGTAGGACAAAGTTTTGAGAATGGAGCTGCAGTTTCTTAGAGAATTCTCTTCGTTCCAAGCGGGACTCATCTGTAGCACGGGTAGTTTTCAAGATGTAGACTAAGGAAGCTTTTGGCCAATGGAACTGCAGTGGCTTGGTGACGTAACTTCGTTCCAAGTGGAAGTCAGTGGTAGCAGGCATAGTTTTCAAGATACAGGCAGGAAAAGTTTACTCGAATGGAGCTGCAGTTTCTTAGAGAATTCTCTTTGTTCCAAGCGGGACTCATCTGTAGCACGCGTAGTTTTCAAGATACAGACTATGGAAGCTTTTGGAAAAAGCAGTCGCTGTTTCTTGGCATATTAAATTCGTTCCAAGTGGGAGTCAATTGCAGCAGGCAAAGTGTTCAAGGTATAGGTAGGGCAAGTTTTCGAGAATGGAGCTGGAGTTTCTCAGTGAAATCTCTTCGTTCCAGGCGGGACTAATTTGTATCACGCATAGTTTTCAAGATATAGACTAAGGAAGTATTTGGCGAATAGAATCGCCGATAAATGGCTAATTAAATTCCTTTCAACTATGACGCCGTGGTAGCAGGCGTTTATTTCAAGATATAGGCAGGGTAAGTTTTCTCGAATGGAGCTGCAGTTTTTAAGTGAATTCCCTTCGTTCCAAGAGGGACTCATCTGTAGTAGGTGTAATTTTCAAGATATAGACTAAGGAAATATTTGTCCAATGGAATCGCCTATTCATGGCGAATTAACTTCCTTCCAACTGGGAACCAGTGTTAACAGGCGTCCTGTTCAAGATATAGGCAGGGCAAGTTTTCGCGAATGGAGCTTCATTTTCTATGCGAATTCTCTTCGTTCTACGCGGTATTGGATTGTAGCACGTGTAGTTTTCAATATATAGAGTAAGGAAGGTTTAGGCAAATGAAATTGCAGTTTCTTGGCGAATTAAATTCCTTCCAAGCGGGACTCAATTGTACCGGGTGTAGTTTTCAAGATATGGACTAAGGAAGCTTTTGGCGAATGGAATCGCAGTTTCTTGGCAAAGTAACTCCATTCCAAGTGCGACTCAATTATAGCATGCGTAATTTATAAGATATAGGCAGTGCAAGTTTTCTCAAATGGAGCTGCAGCTTCTAACAGAATTCTCTTATTCCCAAGCAGGACTTATTTGTACCAGAAGTAGTTTTCAAGATATAGAGTGTGGAATCGTTTGGCGAATGGAATCGCCATTTCACAGCGAATTCACATCATTCCAACTGGAACTCAGTGGCAGCAGGCGAAGTTGTACAGGCAGGTCAAGTTTTGTCAAATGGAGCTGCAGTCTCTAAGCGAATTCTCTTCGTTTCAAGCGGGACTCACTTGAAGCTAGCGTAGTTTTCGAGATATATACTAAGGAAGCTTTTGGCGAATGGAATCGCAGTCTCTTGGTGAATCAATTTGGTTACAAGTGGGACTCGGTGGTAGCAGGCGTAGTTCTCATGATATAGGTAGGGTAAGTTTTTGCAAATGGAGCTGCCGTTTGTAAGCGAATTCTCTTCGTTCCAAGCGGGACTCCTTTGTCGCAGGCATAGTTTTCAAGATATAGACTAAGGAAGCGTTTTGCGAATTTAATCGCAGTTTTGCGGCGAATTAACTTCCTTCCAAGTGGGGCTCAGTTGTAGCAGGCCTAGTTTTCAATACACTGGCAGGGTAAGTTTTCGTGAATGGAGCTGCAGTATTTAAGCGAATCCTTTTCGTTCCAAGAGGGACTCATTTGTAGCAGGCATAGTTTTCACCTTAGAGATTAAGTAAGCATTGGCGAATGGGATCGCACTTTCTCGAAGAATTGACTTCGTTCCAAGTGGGGCTCAGTTGTAGCAGGCCTAGTTTTCAAGATATAGACTTACGTAGCGGTTTGCGATTGGAATCGCAGTTTCGTTGCGAATTAACTTCTTTCCAAATGGGATTCAGTAGCAGCAGGGGTAGTTTTCACGGTACAGGGAGAAAAGTTTTCGCAAATGGAGCTGCCGTTTCTAAGCGAATTCTCTTTGTTCCAAGCGGGACTGCTTTGTCGCAGGCGTAGTTTTCAAGGTATAGACTAAGGAAGCTTTTGGAAAAAGGAATCGCAGTTTCTTGGCACATTAAATTCGTTCCAAGTGGGAGTGAATTACAAGAGGCAAAGTTTTCAAGATATAGGTAGGACAAAGTTTTGAGAATGGAGCTGCAGTTTCTTAGAGAATTCTCTTCGTTCCAAGCGGGACTCATCTGTAGCACGCGTAGTTTTCAAGATGTAGACTAAGGAAGCTTTTGGCCAATGGAACTGCAGTGACTTGGTGACGTAACTTCGTTCCAAGTGGAAGTCAGTGGTAGCAGGCATAGTTTTCAAGATACAGGCAGGAAAAGTTTACCCGAATGGAGCTGCAGTTTCTTAGAGAATTCTCTTCGTTCCAAGCGGGACTCATCTGTAGCACGCGTAGTTTTCAAGGTATAGACTATGGAAGCTTTTGGACAAAGCAATCGCTGTTTCTTGGCATATTAAATTCGTTCCAAGTGGGAGTCAATTGCAGCAGGCAAAATGTTCAAGGTATAGGTAGGGCAAGTTTTCGAGAATGGAGCTGGAGTTTCTCAGTGAAATCTCTTCGTTCCAGGCGGGACTCATTTTTATCACGCATAGTTTTCAAGATATAGACTAAGGAAATATTTGGCGAATAGAATCGCCGATAAATGGCTAATTAAATTCCTTTCAACTATGACGCCGTGGTAGCAGGCGTTTATTTCAAGATATAGGCAGGGTAAGTTTTCTCGAATGGAGCTGCAGTTTTTAAGTGAATTCCCTTCATTCCAAGAGGGACTCATCTGTAGGAGGTGTAATTTTCAAGATATAGACTAAGGAAATATTTGTCCAATGGAATCGCCTATTCATGGCGAATTAACTTCCTTCCAACTGGGAACCAGTGTTAGCAGGCGTCCTGTTCAAGATATAGGCAGGGCAAGTTTTCGCGAATGGAGCTTCATTTTCTATGCGAATTCTCTTCGTTCTACGCGGTATTGGATTGTAGCACGTGTAGTTTTCAATATATAGAGTAAGGAAGGTTTAGGCAAATGAAATTGCAGTTTCTTGGCGAATTAAATTCCTTCCAAGCGGGACTCAATTGTACCGGGTGTAGTTTTCAAGATATGGACTAAGGAAGCTTTTGGCGAATGGAATCGCAGTTTCTTGGCAAAGTAACTCCATTCCAAGTGCGACTCAATTATAGCATGCGTAATTTATAAGATATAGGCAGTGCAAGTTTTCTCAAATGGAGCTGCAGCTTCTAATCGAATTCTCTTATTCCCAAGCAGGACTTATTTGTACCAGAAGTAGTTGTCAAGATATAGAGTGTGGAATCGTTTGGCGAATGGAATCGCCATTTCACAGCGAATTCACATCGTTCCAACTGGAACTCAGTGGCAGCAGGCGAAGTTGTACAGGCAGGGCAAGTTTTGTCAAATGGAGCTGCAGTCTCTAAGCGAATTCTCTTCGTTTCAAGCGGGACTCACTTGAAGCTAGCGTAGTTTTCAAGATATATACTAAGGAAGCTTTTGGCGAATGGAATCGCAGTCTCTTGGTGAATCAATTTGGTTACAAGTGGGACTCGGTGGTAGCAGGCGTAGTTCTCATGATATAGGTAGGGTAAGTTTTTGCAAATGGAGCTGCCGTTTGTAAGCGAATTCTCTTCGTTCCAAGCGGGACTCCTTTGTCGCAGGCATAGTTTTCAAGATATAGACTAAGGAAGCGTTTTGCGAATTTAATCGCCGTTTCGCGGCGAATTAACTTCCTGCCAAGTGGGGCTCAGTTGTAGCAAGCCTAGTTTTCAATATATTGGCAGGGTAGGTTTTCGTGAATGGAGCTGCAGTATTTAAGCGAATTCTTTTGGTTCCAAGAGGGACTCATTTGTAGCAGGCATAGTTTTCAGCTTTGAGACTAAGTAAGCATTGGCGAATGGGATCGCACTTTTTCGAAGAATTGACTTCGTTCCAAGTGCGATTCAGTTGTAGCAGGCGTAGTTTTCAAGATATAGACTTACGTAGCGATTTGCGATTGGAATCACAGTTTCGTTGCGAATTAACTTCTTTCCCAATGGGACTCAGTAGCAGCAGGCATAGTTTTCACGGTAGAGGGAGAAAAGTTTTCGCAAATGGAGCTGCCGTTTCTAAGCGAATTCTCTTTGTTCCAAGCGGGACTCCTTTGTCGCAGGCGTAGTTTTCAAGATGTAGAGAAAGGAAGCTTTTGGCCAATGGAACTGCAGTGACTTGGCGACTTAACTTCGTTCCAAGTGGAAGTCAGTGGTAGCAGGCATAGTTTTCAAGATACAGGCAGGAGAAGTTTACTCGAATGGAGCTGCAGTTTCTTAGAGAATTCTCTTCGTTCCAAGCGGGACTCATCTGTAGCACGCGTAGTTTTCAAGATATAGACTATGGAAGCTTTTGGAAAAAGCAATCGCTGTTTCTTGGCATATTAAATTCGTTCCAAGTGGGAGTGAATTACAAGAGGCAGTTTTCAAGATATAGGTAGGACAAAGTTTTGAGAATGGAGCTGCAGTTTCTTAGAGAATTCTCTTCGTTCCAAGCGGGACTCATCTGTAGCACGGGTAGTTTTCAAGATATAGACTAAGGAAGCTTTTGGCCAATGGACCTGCAGTGACTTGGCGACTTAACTTCGTTCCAAGTGGAAGTCAGTGGTAGCAGGCATAGTTTTCAAGATATAGGCAGGAGAAGTTTACTCGAATGGAGCTGCAGTTTCTTAGAGAATTCTCTTCGTTCCAAGCGGGACTCATCTGTAGCACGCGTAGTTTTGAAGATATGGACTATGGAAGCTTTTGGAAAAAGCAATCGCTGTTTCTTGGCATATTAAATTCATTCCAAGTGGGAGTCAATTGCAGCAGGCAAAGTATTCAAGGTATAGGTAGGGCAAGTTTTCGAGAATGGAGCTGGAGTTTCTCAGTGAAATCTCTTCGTTCCAGGCGGGACTCATTTGTATCACGCATAGTTTTCAAGATATATACTAAGGAAGTATTTGGCGAATAGAATCGCCGACTCAGGGCTAATTAAATTCCTTTCAACTATGACGCCGTGGTAGCAGGCGTTTATTTCAAGATATAGGCAGGGTAAGTTTTCTCGAATGGAGCTGCAGTTTTTAAGTGAATTCCCTTCATTCCAAGTGGGACTCATCTGTAGGAGGTGTAATTTTCAAGATATAGACTAAGGAAATATTTGTCCAATGGAATCGCCTATTCATGGCGAATTAACTTCCTTCCAACTGGGAACCAGTGTTAGCAGGCGTCCTGTTCAAGATATAGGCAGGGCAAGTTTTCGCGAATGGAGCTTCATTTTCTATGCGAATTCTCTTCGTTCTACGCGGTATTGGATTGTAGCACGTGTAGTTTTCAATATATAGAGTAAGGAAGGTTTAGGCAAATGAAATTGCAGTTTCTTGGCGAATTAAATTCCTTCCAAGCGGGACTCAATTGTACCGGGTGTAGTTTTCAAGATATGGACTAAGGAAGCTTTTGGCGAATGGAATCGCAGTTTCTTGGCAAAGTAACTCCATTCCAAGTGCGACTCAATTATAGCATGCGTAATTTATAAGATATAGGCAGTGCAAGTTTTCTCAAATGGAGCTGCAGCTTCTAATCGAATTCTCTTATTCCCAAGCAGGACTTATTTCTACCAGAAGTAGTTGTCAAGATATAGAGTGTGGAATCGTTTGGCGAATGGAATCGCCATTTCACAGCGAATTCACATCGTTCCAACTGGAACTCAGTGGCAGCAGGCGAAGTTGTACAGGCAGGGCAAGTTTTGTCAAATGGAGCTGCAGTCTCTAAGCGAATTCTCTTCGTTTCAAGCGGGACTCACTTGAAGCTAGCGTAGTTTTCAAGGTATATACTAAGGAAGCTTTTGGCGAATGGAATCGCAGTCTCTTGGTGAATCAATTTGGTTACAAGTGGGACTCGGTGGTAGCAGGCGTAGTTCTCATGATATAGGTAGGGTAAGTTTTTGCAAATGGAGCTGCCGTTTGTAAGCGAATTCTCTTCGTTCCAAGCGGGACTCCTTTGTCGCAGGCATAGTTTTCAAGATACAGACTAAGGAAGCGTTTTGCGAATTTAATCGCCGTTTCGCGGCGAATTAACTTCCTTCCAAGTGGGACTCATTTGTAGCAGGCCTAGTTTTCAATATATTGGCAGGGTAAGTTTTCGTGAATGGAGCTGCAGTATTTAAGCGAATTCTTTTCGTTCCAAGAGGGACTCATTTATAGCAGGCATAGTTTTCGCCTTTGAGACTAAGTAAGCATTGGCGAATGGGATCGCACTTTCTCGAAGAATTGACTTGGTTCCAAGTGGGATTCAGTTGTAGCAGGCGTAGTTTTCAAGATATAGACTTACGTAGCGATTTGCGATTGGAATCGCAGTTTCGTTGCGAATTAACTTCTTTCCCAATGGGACTCAGTAGCAGCAGGCATAATTTTTCACGGTAGAGGGAGAAAAGTTTTCGCAAATGGAGCTGCCGTTTCTAAGCGAATTCTCTTTGTTCCAAGCGGGAATCCTTTGTCGCAGGCGTAGTTTTCAAGATATAGACTAAGGAAGCTTTTGGAAAAAGGAATCGCAGTTTCTTGGCATATTAAATTCGTTCCAAGTGGGAGTGAATTACAAGAGGCAGTTTTCAAGATATAGGTAGGACAAAGTTTTGAGAATGGAGCTGCAGTTTCTTAGAGAATTCTCTTCGTTCCAAGCGGGACTCATCTGTAGCACGGGTAGTTTTCAAGATGTAGACTAAGGAAGCTTTTGGCCAATGGAACTGCAGTGACTTGGCGACGTAACTTCGTTCCAAGTGGCACTCATTTGCAGCAGGCATAGTTTTCAAGATATAGGCAGGAAAAATTTACTCGAATGGAGCTGCAGTATCTTAGAGAATTCTCTTCGTTCCATGCGGGACTCATCTGTAGCACGCGTAGTTTTGAAGGTATAGACTATGGAAGCTTTGGAAAAAGCAATCGCTGTTTCTTGGCATATTAAATTCGTTCCAAGTGGTCCTAAGTAGTAAACTCATCTCTCTGGGGCTGTAACCTTCATGTCAAATAAACACTAAAATAATTGGGACCCACCACAGCCTCAAGACCCTGGAGCCTCAGTGCAAATGCTTCCTGCTCTAAATTGTGTTTTTGTTTGTTTTTTCTGTTACAAGAGGCTAGCTAATTCAGCTGAATTTTCCTTGGGAGCAGCAGAGCAGTAATTTCAAAGTGAGGTTATCATCAGAAGCATCCTTCACAGCAACATCACTCCAGTTCACACTTCCTTTGAATACGGCTCCAAGAACTGTCCTAGCACCAAATCCGCAATGAACACTAAAACACTAACCTTATTTATTAGATGTCTTCAGAAAAAGCTCAACGATTGTTACTGTAACTACTTATATGATTCGTGTACAGAAAATGGGTCTTGCATGAAAAGTGTAAGAAAGGGGAAAAGTATGTCTTCTAAGGTGACTTTGCCTCACTTAAGGCAGATTTGGAAATTATTATCTCTTCTGTGATATAAACAGTAATTACTGTACTTATCCTGTGGGACTGTGTTGAGAAGACAGTATAAAACAGTCCTCCAAGAAGGTAAGGAGAGGGGGGCAGAGGGATGGGTCCCTGGTTGAGATCATTGGCTCTTCTTCCAGAGGACCTATGTTCATTTCCCAGCACTCACTTGACAGCTCACAACTGTAGGTAATCCGGTCCAGGGTATTCCACGGGCACTGCATGCAACTGTGTGTAAGCATATGACCCATATGCATAAACACAATTTTAAAAATTTAAAGAGAAGTCTGATGGTGTGAACAAACAGACTATTTAACAGTTGTCTAAGTAGTTTGCCCTTCGACCCTTACTAAGTTCACCAGAAAGACTGTGGTTCAGCCTGCACTCTGGGTTCAGTTCCCATCAAATGGGTAGGTTGTGATGCTGCACACCCACTATCTCAGCACAGGTCAGTCAGGTCAAAGGATCAGAGATTCAAGATCATCCTCCATTATGTGGTTTGAGGCCAACCTGAGATGCATGGCGGGGGGGGGGGGGATCAAAATCAAAACAAAAGGAACAACATAAAAGTCAGACTCCCCCAACTTCAAAACGTTCAAGGCTGCCTACTTCCAGGAACCAATTGCAGTCCTCAGAGGGGACAACGTCTCTACCCTTGAGTGCTCCTGCATCAGATCCCAACACCCTGCTCTTCTGAAAGACACTGTGCCTGCCATGCCCCTAGTACATTAACCTCCAGCGCTCAGGCTGATACATGCTCTGCCTTCTATCCTGGATAAATTGCTTGCTCACTGAAACCTACCCAAATGGAATCCCTGAATCAGGATGGGTTAGGAGGAAGCTCTAGCTGGAGAGTCTACCATATTACCACAACAAAACGTTATCAATGGTGTTCCTACTAAATGTAAGAGAGGCCTTTCAGAGTAAGAGCATTCGCATAGAGTCTATGTCTATTTCAGTGCCGATATAAGGAAACTGTGTAAAAATAGTTTCTGAATTAACATATCAACTATGTTTAGATAGAGATTATATATGATATATATGACTCTCTGCATATATAACCCTACCCCTAACCCCTTACTCCTAACCCTAACCCCTAGCTCCTAACCCTAACCCTGTGACATAAAGTTTTTTAACATTACAGGAGAAGCTGGGAAGGCAGCACACCCTATGAAGTGCTTGCTGTGCGTGCATGAAGTCCTGATTTGAATGGCAGCACCCAGATGAAAAGCAGGTCGTGGCAGCACACTTGTAATCTCTGCTCTGGAGAGAAAAACAAGCAGATCCCTAGGGCTCACTGGCCAGCAAGCCTAGCCTAACTGGGGAGTCCCAGGTCCCAGAGAGACCCTGAATAGAAAGACAAGATGGCTCCCAAGCAAAGACATTTAAAGTTGACCTCTGGTTCACACATGCATATGCACACATGTGCATGCACACCCACACTCTCACTCACAAATGAAAAATTTTTAAAAAAGACCGTGAGAAAATAGAAATATTAGAATTGGCGACCTAGTTGCTTGTATTAGAAAAGTTTATTTTTTTCCACTATAAGCTTGTTATACATGATATTAGATAAACGTTTTAAAAAGAATTTATAAATGAATTACTGAGCGAATAAAACTTAACAGTGGGGACTGTCTTCTCTAGCCCTCTAGCTGGCTGGCCTGCCCCAAGGAGGCAGTGTTTGAGTTGAAGGTATTCTGTTGAACTGTAATTGAGATGTCAAACCCAAGGCATTACAAGGCTAGTCAGTAAACAAAACTGGATGTTAACCTGTCAAGTAAGAAACTGTAGCTTCAAACAATGTTTATTTCTCCATCTCTGCTGGTGCAGGCTTTAGGAAAACATGTCTCTTCCTTTAAGTTCACAGAACAAACACAGCCACTGTCAGTGACAGGAACAATGGGCAAGCTCTTAGGGAAGACATCACTTCTGTAGCTCAGAGGCTCTAGGGGAGTTAAAGCAAACACAGATTTGCTCCAGGTCTATGGCATTTTATACCCAGGTAGAATTTCACAAGAGGACTTTGTCTCTACCTACACCAGGAATGAGGCCATTTATCCTAACCCACCCATACCCGCTTCACATGTTGCCAAGACCAAAGCCAGAGCAGAGTTGGTGTTTTCTCCAGGGAGACTGCAAAGCAGGCTCCTGCAGACAGAAGTATGTAAACTGTTACAAAGGCAATGTGGAGAAAGCTACAAGGAACTTACTAAGAAGTTCATGGCATGCTTGCTCACTTTCCTGTGATGTCAGCTAAGGCTGTGCAGTGTTTTGACACATTAAAAAGTGTTGGCTTTGAAGAGGTGGCTCAGCAGTTAGGAGCACCTTGTAGTCCTTTCAGCATGCTACTCAAATCTCTGTATCCATTCTCAGTCAAGCAGTTCACAACTCCCTGTATGTAACAACTCCAGCTTCAGGGGGCCCAAGCCCTCTTCTGGCCCTACCAACACAAGCAGACACAGAGAAAGATAAACACACACACACACACACACACACACACACACACACACACACACACACACACAAACACGAATTAAAAAAAAACCTTATAAAGCATTTTATAGTATTGATTATAGTAAAAACGTCATGGGAGCAACCTTAATGACCACTAGGAAGGGTGAGATTTTATATGGTTGTAATAAATGTTACAGAAATACACTGACCAGAGCATACTATACAGCAGAACAAGCAAGTGAAACAGTAATATGGGCACTGTGAACCCACTGTTGTCAACGGCAACAATATGCTAAAGAAATAACTAGAAATGTACACACGAACCTACATGTTATTTTTGGTTTCTCCAGACAGGGTTTCTCTGTATTCTGTCCTGGAACTCACTTTGTAGACCAGGCTCGCCTAGAACTCACAGAGATCTGTTTGCCTCTCTGACTCTGCTGGGAATGAAGGGGAGTGACACCACACCCAGCTCATACAAAAAAAAAAAAAAAAAAAAAAAAAAAAAGGTGTTCCTTTTTAAATTTCCCAAATTTTTAATTTTTTCAATGAATATATCATTAGAAATATTTGTGTACTTATAGGTGATTCCAGAAAACAGAAAAAACATGTAAAGTGCCTTAAATTCCCTCAGGGTCTTTGGTATCTGCACCTTACCCCCTCATTTTGCTAAGCGATTTTCTTAGTGGTGAGGAGCACAATCAAGGGAATGCCTCCTAGCCAATGCCTTAGTTTCCGGTTCAAGCCCAACTCTTCTGTTTATTCAGCTGCAGAGTACCCCTCTCTTACCTCTCCAGACCACACAGCCCCAAGCCTGTCCTCCTCCTAGGGGCCCACTTGCTCCCAGGTGGCCAGGAAGAAGTGGGTAGGGGGGAAGCTGGACCTGGTCAGCAGGAAGCCTGTGCACAGGTAGCAAGCAGCCAGACACAGCACAGCCCAGGAGGTGTCCTCCATACAGGATCCGGCCACTGCTGTGACTCGAGTGGATGTCAGCCAGGAATGGGGCCATGGCTGGGAAGTCAGTAGGAAAATCATCAACGACATATTAAGTCTCCCTGGGTAAGTCCTGGGTGGAGATGATGCCTTTGGTGCCCACCTACAATAAGACCACAGGGCGGTGAGACAGTTCAGCAGGTAAGGGCACTCTGCCATCAAACCTGACGACTTGAGTTTTAGGACCCGACAGAAGGTGGGATAAAAAAAACAAAAGAAAACAAACAAAAAAAAAAAAAACCCAAAAAACTGGTTGTTCTCTGCTCTTCACAAGCATGAGGTGGCACATGAATCCCGCCTCACATAAACATTTTTAAAAGGGCAAAACAGTGGTCGCTCAATCCCAAGGGCAACCACCAGTCGAACACACCTGCGGTCCGAGGTCTACTGGAGTCAAGAAGACTCCCTCCTCTTTGCAGGTTGAGACACATCCAGGGCAACAAACTCAACTTTGGCGACAGTCCTCAAGTGCACTGCGACCCACAGGTGCGGCCTCTCTCAAACCCGCTCATCTTTCTCCACCACTGCACACCTTGGGCGCCGTGTCCTTAATTAGATTACTATGCCTGCATGCACAGCCTCCCACCGCCCCTAAACGCAAACCGCACTAGCCGCCTCAACTTCATCTTCCTACCTGGGAAGTTGAAGTAGAGGGGGACGGTTCAGCCCTCCCTTGAAATGATCCTTATTCCTCCACAGTAGGGATCAAGAAGCTGCAGCGCCACTGCTAAGCCTGGTCCCCAGCGGCGATGACAGTTAAACAGGGAGGTTAGTTGCTCCACACCCTGGGAAGAAACTACGACCCCACACGAAGCCGCGCACCTCTGGGAGCTGAACTTACGTAGAGGTTGCTGAACTGGACACAGTAGAAGCGTAGAGGTACTGCTAGCTTCACAGCCGCGGAGCTTTCATCATCGCCCTCCCGCGGCAGCCGGTCTCTCCACGACTCCCCGTAAGGAAAGAGCTCTTCAGGACGCAGAGCCCCAGCTCCGGACAGCAGCACCAGCACCAGGAGCAGCGATAGCGGTGATGGTGGTGCCAGTCGCCTGGCTGTCAGGTCCCAAGACATGCTCACTCCTCCCTGGCTCTGCCCTCCACACCTCGAGTCTCTGCAGGCCACAGTGCCGGCCAGACGCCCACAGGGACCTTCGGTCCGCATTGCGGGCCCAACCACCGCACTGATTGGCTACAGCTCTCGGCCACTGACCAATCAGCAAGTCTGAGAAAGTTTGCCAGCGGCCACTAAAACTGGTTCTCATTAGGTTTTCTAAGACTGCTGTAGTCTGGTAAGGTGAGACTATTGGCCAGATCTGGTCTGGGCTGTCCCAACTACTCCTGGGCCACCCACAACTCTCCAGTATGGGTTATGGCTCTGCAGGAGGTGACCTCATGGGCTGGAGGGACACTAGGCACGCGGGCAGCGGTAGGCTGTAAGCGACTGTGCGGGCTAGGTTGGCAGAGCTAGGCAGGGTAATGAGATTACACACTGGAGTGTGCTCCCTGCCCTGGCCTCGCGTCCCGGATACCCCTCTTGCAAGAGGCCAGGCCCTCTGATAGATTCAAAGGACCTTCGTCTCTATCCCGGGACTGCTCCGCCCCACCCACATTTCCTGCTGAGAAGCATGGCTTTGTGAAAGGCTGACTCCCAAGTTCTATCCCCAATCACTGGCTAACCTTTGGGAGGACACTGCCACCCTCTGAAATGTCCTCCCCAGCTGTTTATCTTCCCTGGGGCAAACCACTCCAGCCCAGACTGTGAATCCCACTTTGTGTGACACCATTCAATTGGAGCCTGGAGTGAAGCTGCCTGGCGCCAGGGCGGGACAACTCAGTGTTTTCTCCCAAAGCCTGGGAGTAAAGGAACTACACTAGCAGGAGGCCACAGAGTCCATAACCCCAACTGCCCTGTAGGCCTGGAAAACCTCACAACCTGGAAAGCAGCTGCACCTGTGTTGGGGAACCCCCTCCACCATAAACATCCCCTCTGCTCCAAGCCTCGGGAGCCAGATGAGATTTTATTACCATTTTATTATCAGGAACGTGAAATTTCCCACATACAGCCAGTTTTCTCTCAGCTATGCCCACCCACCACAGGCTCCTTAGAAGTAAAGGTAGTTTTTAAAAAAGCCTTAGAGATACTTTAAAGGACTCCCAAAACCAGCTTTCTCGTTGTGTTTATCCCAGCCATGTAATTCTTAATTATTTATATATTATTTAATATATTTCTTTATTATTTGGCCCCAAGGGGCCAAATACTAAAATCCTTGAAGATACCAGACTGACAGACTCCGAATCAACACAACAGAAAAGGCCCAGAGCAGTTTGTCCCTGCAAGCTGGAGAGAGCTATGTTTTCTCCCTCAGAAAACAAACTGAAGCTTGCACTTTTTTTTTTCTCATTTGCCCCACTGTGACCAAGTATTTACATTTTGCTGAGGACAAAATGATGTCTCAGAGGCAGGAGGCGATTTGACTTGTCCAAAGTCACCTTATTTACTCTTCCACCCACCATACATTCTGCCTCTGGCTCAGCATCCCTCCATTCAGCATAACAATAGCTCTAACATTGACTGGAGGTCTAGCCTACAAATTAGAGGCAAACCAAAATCCAAGATGGAATCCCCACAGCTTGATTTCCTAGTGTTCTCTTTCTTGTCTAAACCCCCATCCTCCCATGCACTCCTACTCTCCAACAACCCACCCCTGCCAACCTGAGAAGGATAGGCTTGCTTGTGAATTCTGACCAACAGAATGGGGCCATAGTGATCAGAATTCACTTCAATGGCCTTTCTGGCTTGCCAGTCAACACCATATCTCCACTGGTTCTGAGGAAGCCATAGACTGCATTAGGAGGGCAACACATAGTAAAGAACTCCAGAGATCCTCTGGTCACCAGCCAGCAAGAACCTAACTCTGCCAAGAGACCTATATATAAATGAGCTTGTGGAGTCTTGAGATAGCACCACAACTCTGGTTGACTTTGGTTGCAGCCATGTGATAGACCCTTGAAGCAAGGCCCTCATTTAACCCATAACACATTCTTAATTCATAATGACCCTGAGAATTACTAAATATGTGTTGTCTTAAGGCACTTCATTTGAGAGGAGTTGCTGGACATCAATAGATAACCAAATCAGGAGGACACTGTGCTAAGGAAACTAAGCTAATGGCAGGGAACAGCATGCAGCCAGATATGATATTAGAGAAGGAGCTAAGTGTTCTTCATCTTGATCTGAAGGCTGTCAGCAGAAGGGTTGAATCACACTTGCCAGACTTGTGCACATATGTGAGACCACAAAGCCTACCATCACAGTGACATACTTCTGCTAACAAGGCTACACATCCACCAAAAAGCCATAATTCCTAATGGTGTCACTTCTCAGTGTTCATTCAAACTACCACACTATCCGTTTGTTTGTCAGCATCCATATTGTACGCATTAACTATCAATCATCTACAATCAATCTATTAAACCATTGTATATAATTTGCCAGTCTATGACCTAAATGTCATCTACCTTTTTATTATCGATCTATCAATTTTAGGTCAGTGAATATCTGACAAAGACATACAGTTTGTGTTCTATGTGTCCTGCTTTACACTAGACATTTTTTGGAACACCATACAGAACAACTTGCTCAAGTACAATGACTTACCAGCATCATGTAACATATAGTTATTATAGAGGCTGTTTAATTTTTTTCATGTTAAAATATTCCACCTGAAACAGCCACCTGAGAAAACTGCATGCAAGGGAACTGAAAAGTTGAGGGAGCTCAGTTAGAGGAGTAACAAAATGGTTATGATTTTTCATAATGATTATATACTATTTAAATAAGACAAATAATAAATTAAAGGAACATCACTTGCCATTTGTGTAGCAATAGCCTCTGAATTGTAAATGCTGTAGGCACTAATATATCTGAATTCTCTGTAACAAATTGGACCATCAAAACCTATAATAAATTTTATTGTCTTATTTTTCTGCCTGACAGATTTGTTTATTTTTTCCTCTATGTTTCTCCTACTCATCAGCTTTGACTTGTAACATAGGCAGAGGTAGGAGAGAGAATGCATTAAACCATGTTGTGAAAGCAGGATGACAACAACCATGGTGGGGGCATGGGGTATCTTTGCCAACACTAAGGAAGGACATGAAAATTGAAGCTGGTAGTGAGGTAGCAACAAGTCTTCACTAGGCATGGTTCATTTTTCTTGTTATTTCATAGGAAAAATAACTGTGGGTGGAGGTACCATGAAGATGGGTTTCAACATGTTTGTTGAACAGTGTACAGCATCCCATCTGGGTTAGTAACAATTGTAATGGTTTGAACAGTTTTGATGCAGTGAGTTGCACTATTAAAACCAGTTATGGCCTTATTGAAGTAGGTATGTCACTGTGGGTATGGGCTCTAGTATGTGTGTCCCAGTTTCCTGGAAACCAGTATTCTCCTAGTGGCCTTCAGATAAAGTTGTATAATTCTCAGTCCCTCCTACATGTCTACAAATGGCTTGATGATGTGGACTAAACCTCTGAACCTGTAAACCACTCCCAATTAAATGTTGTCATTATAATAGTTGACTTGATAATGGTGTCTGATGAACAACTCTAAAACACTCATTTATTTATTTTTTATTAATGATTTAATTCAATTTAATTTATTTAATGTATCAGTACCCTTTAGCATATACTCTGCCTGCCTGAAGAGGATACCAGATACCATTACAGATGTTTGTGAGCTACCATGTTGTTGATGGGAACTGAACTCTAGACCTCTGGAAGAGTAGCCAGTGCTCATAACCCCTGATTTGTCTTACCAGTCCCCTAAAACACTAATTTAGACAGAAGTTGACACAAAAAACTAGGCTATTGTTGTGATTGGCCTGATCATGCTTTTGCTTAGAAGAATGTGGATTCTGGGACTTTGGATTTAGAAAGTATTGGAGTGCTTTAAATGAAGCTTAATGGCCTGTTAAGCTTAATGGCCTGTTAAGCTTAATGGCCTTTAAATGAAGCTTAGAAGGACTGTGAAAGACTTTGTTGTCAAAAGTGATTTTAACTGTGCAGACCTGGCCAAAATGGTTTCATTGGAGAATTTCAGTATTTGGTACAGAGACAGTTTTTGTGTCATTTTGGTGAAGACTCTGGCTGGCTGCATTTGGCCACTGTAGGAAGAGTCTGCCTGAAGTTAAGGTGCAAAGATTTAGATTAATTGCTTTGGATAGGCAAATCTCAAAATAGCCAGGTATAAATTCTGTTGTGTGGTTCCCAAAGCTTACTTTTATGAAGAACATTTTAATGAAAAAGAGCAAACTGAGAAAGGAAAAATACAAAATATATGGTTCAAATATTAGAGGGGCACCAGGAAGCACAATAGAAGTGTATCCTATGTCCTAGGCAATAACAGATTAAGAGATTTTAGGGCAAGATCCCACCCAGCTAAGATTAGATCCAGGCATGGCAGTATACACCTTTAATCCCTGGATACAGAACCATCTAGATATCTGTGTTCAAGGTTAATTTACAGAACAAGTTCTAGGACAACTATGCATAGTGAGTAAGTTGGAAAACAGAAAGCTGTAACAGCATGAGGGGTGGGGATTTGAGTGGGTGGGGACATGTTCCAGCCATAACAATTAGCAGAACAAGGGAGCCTTATCTACATGGTTCCATGGAATTAAAGTACAGGGACTATTGCAACAATTGTTGGTGGTTAGCGGTGCTATGAAGTTAGTGGTGATTATAAAGACACCAGCATTACTGAGGTGAAGTCTGGCAGTAGTTTTCTGAAAGGACAAAAAATTTGTGTTCCAAAGATAGCGAAGATTGTACCTTTTGCTGTAGCTGGACTTGGTAACTTGTAAGAATCACCTAGGTAGTACTTTTTGAATATATGAAGGGGTCATGAAGAGTAGGTAAGACCAGGGACAGTCATTTGTGAAGGTGCAGTATCAGTTACAGTTCATGGACAAATACTTAAGTGGTCATGGGAAGATGTTGAGGTTTGGCACTATAAAGAGACATTATAAGAGTCTATTGGTGAAGCATAGTTGAAACAGAAGATCCCTGAGTATTGGAGATGCCAGTACCATGAGATTGCCATCCATATCAGCAATAGTACCTGAGTTGAGTCAAGGAGACCATAGAGTGCCACAGAGGGCAGAACTGAAGAAGTAAGCCAAACCCTTTGGAAGAGACCAGAAGATCATGTTTGGATCCCAGACATTGGAACAAGAATCTGTGAGATTGACTTATAGTACTCAAAATGTTAAAGATGCTATGGACATGGGATACCTTCCACGAAAAGCTGCTAATAGAAAGAGAAACCAGCCCAGGAGAAAGAATTTTGTCACAGTCAACAAAAATGAAAAAGGAGTTTGATATCTGAAGACTGCTTTGACATTAGACATGGAGATATTTGGTGTATGGCCAGCTGGTTTCCAGTCCTGGGTTGGATATCAGAGGTAAGTAATAAGATAAATCTCAGAAGAGTTTTTGAACTTTGGACTTCTAACATTATTGAGACTGTCATAGTGTATGGGATTTTTGAAGTTGGCCTAAATGTTTAAGCATTATGTTATGACAATTTATGGCACCATATACTCAGGTGTTTGAAAAGACCTAAGTGGGCCACGGAGTATAATATAGTAGTTTGAATATGTATGGCCAAAGGAATGGCATTATTTGAAGGTATGGCCTTGCAGTATGTAAGTCACTGTGGATGTGGGCTTTAAGATCTTCTCCTTCTGACTGGAAGCCAGTCTTTTCTTAGTAGCCTACAGATGATATGTAGAACTCTCATCTTTTCTTGCATCATGCCTTCCTGAACACTGCCATGTTCCCACTGTGATGATAATGGACTGGACCTCTGAACCTATAAGCCAACCCCAATTAAATGTTGTCCCTATAAGAGTTGGCTTGGTCATGGTGTCTTTTGACAGCAGTAAAACCCTAACTAAGTAAGACACCTTTATTTGAGCCAACTGAAGTCTGTGGTGTGTGTGTGTGTGGGGTTTAATAAAATGCATTGATAGGCCAAATTTATTCATTAAAGTATTAAAAGAGAAAAAATACTAGGTGATAAGTCAACAAAGTTGTTTCTGTGTTGCAAGAATAAGACAGTTTAACTTACTATGTCCTGCATGTACTTTTAAAAAGCGAGCTAAAAAGAAGGGAGAAAGAGTAAAGTTTTTCATACATAAGCATAATGATCTGAGTTTAGAACCCCAAAGGAAGCTGGGAACACCATTCCATACAAAAGTCTGTAATTCAGGCCTGGGTGCAACAGACAGAGCTTTACTGACACAGTGGATGGTGTTAGAGAGAAAGTGCCCAATTCTGACATACTTCTAGCTTTGATGTGTGTGCATGCATGCACATACAAACACACACACTCACAGACACAAACACAATATTTAAATGAATAAATGTAATAAAAACAATTTTCAAATACACCTCCTTTCTGTTGATGCAGATCCAAAACTTAATGCAAAACCCCAGGAACAGTTCTGTCTGAACATTTCATTATTACACTCTTCATTGTTTTCTACATATGTGTAATCATGTACAGAGGTCTGTATCTCTTATAGTTATCTGCCATTCTCTAAAGTTTTCTGAAATTGTTGTAAAGGCCTTCTGAGATTTGACTAAAGAATAGCTTAGTTCTAGAAAAAAAAGGCTTTGCTACTGTAAGTAGACCCATCTAAGTGCTGGCCATTGAAGTGAGATCACATGGCTTGGAACTAACCATAGCTGTGAAAAGCTCAAAGAGTCTCCTCTTTGGACAAACGAGTATAATGTTAAATGAACAACTAAATTAAACATTTACCATGAAGAAAGATTGAATCTGATGAACTGGTTTAGTGTTCTTATCGATAATTTTCACTGTCAACTTGATTTAATCTGGAATCAACTAAGAAACATAGGGCTATGGGCATTTCTCGGGATGTTAGTCTATCTCTTTCCCATATCTAAGCATGATATACTTTCATAGACATTATTATATTTAATGTGCTCACCTTGCATTTTAAAGAGAATAAAGCCTTACAGAGTTAATAGATTATTAGTGAAATCATAGCTCAGGAGAAAGATAATGAAAAGTTAATTCTGTAAAAGATCCTATTCATTCCAGGAGCTCTGCATGAGACAAGTACTCATTCCATGACACTGAGCTAACCTTCTCTGAAGTATAGTTTCTTTTGGATGCCAGAAAATAAAAAGTGCAGCTACTTGTCAGAGAATACTAAGTTTCAAGGGAAAGTTGTTTTTAAATTTGTCTTGCTGTATTTATATCCAAGTATCAAAGAAAAAGTATAGTATAACCTATTGATAAATTCAGTCACATGCTTCAGATAAATCATAGCGTCCAGGAAGAACTGTGGCTGTTAAGACTTCTCAAAGTGATTGTAGGGTGGCTTCAACTTTTCATCCACTTTCAGCATGATAAATGAACCTCTGAGATCAGAAGGACTGCTTAGATGTGATAGGCATGAAATAATCACAGGCTTATTCCTTCTTTGAATTGTGCAACTAGGAATACAAAAGGCGAAGTTTTTTTTTTTTAAATATGTGAAAGTAGTAACTTATCCAGCAAGACCAAATTAAATATAGGGTATATGAAAAGACCTTTGTCAAGATAGAAGCTGCTGTGATAAGATGTAAAAAGGAGCTGCCAAAGGCTCTGCATGCATTCTTAGAAGCCAGGAAAGATCTGAATGGTGAGGAGCAGGGCTCAGAAAAAGACAAAAAACAGTGGTCAAGAGTGGGCTGACACAGCTATTAGTACTTGATATATGATCACTTGGTCCCTGTCAAATTTGGTAGCTATTATTTCTTCATATTATATGTTGCTTCTTTTTTATAAGCTTCTTAGTTTGCAGTCTTCTACTTTCTAAAACACTGGAAAAAATTAACTGAAATATGATGGGTCAAATGTTTTTTATTGATGTATATGTTTTTGTATTCCTGCATCTTCATATGTCTGTTTTTTCTATCTTTCTCTCTTTGTGTTTTATGAGGTGGTTCTCCTCTCTGTCTCCTTCCCTGCCATTCTGCATTCCTCTGTCCCTCTGTGTTGTTATCGTGCCAAAGTACTTTTCTACTGTGAATTCATGCTTTCACATTTTATTGTTTGCTCTGAAATCAGTATGACAACTGGCATTGTCAGAGCTGGGGGTGTCTCTGCCAAAAGTTGGGGTAGGACATGAGACTTGAAGCTATTGGTGAGGTAGCAGAAACTCTTTACAAGCATTTTTATTCCCCTTGTCTACTCAGAGAAAAAAGTAACTTGAGAATATTTAACACAATATAAATCTTTTTGAGAATTTTTTTAGAAGCTTCTAAACTAGATTATAAATTATATTTTCACTTTATTAAATTGAAATTTCCACTCATCTATCATATGTTAATTTTAAATTTCATTACCTTTTGGTTAGACAGAATACATAGAACACTCAATATATTGAGGTATTCTATGTTATATATTTCACTATTTCATATACTTTGGAGAAAAATGTTTTTTATTAAAAATGATTTTTCATAAAGTATATTCTAACTAGAATTTCCACTTCTCCAAATCCTCCCAGATCCTCTTCTCCTTTCCACCCATGCAAATCTTCACACTTTCTTGCTCTCTCACTAGAAAACCATTAGGGACTAAGTAATTATCATCATCATCATCGTCGTCGTCGTCGTCGTCGTCGTCATCATCATCATCATCACCATCATTATCATCACCACCACCACCTACCACAATCCCCCACTTGCCAGGAGCAGTAAACCAAGCAGTCAAGACATCTACCACATCTTTTTTGATTTCTAAATTCTGGTCCACACCTTTACATGCAATCCTGCACCTAATTCCACAGCTACACCTGGCACCTTGGAAGCCTGTGCCACCTGGCAGAAACAATCCCTGAGGCTTACTCCTCTCTGGGAGTACCCTGAAAGCCAATAAAACAGAGGACTAGATGGTTAAAGGCAAGCACAAGCACACACTCAACAGAAGGTAGTGCAATATGGCAACATCAGAACCTAGTACTACTACAACAACAAATTCTGGTTATCATAACACACCTGAAGAGCAAGACTATGACCTTTAATTTCATGAAAATGATAGTCTTATAATGAGAAAATAAATAAATAGCTTAAAGAAATTCAGAAAAATACAATGAAAAATATAAATGCCATTAAAGAGGAAGCAAATGAATCCATTAAAGAAATAGAAAAAATGCAATCAGTTAAAAGAAACTAATAAAAAGTCCAAGACCTGCAAATAAAAATAGAATCAATAAAAAAATACAAACAGGCAACATTGTAGATGGAAGACTCACAAAAGAGAACCGAATCTACAAATGCAAGCACCACCAACAGATGACAAGAGACCGAATACAGAATCTCAAATTAGAACGTACATTAGAAGAAACAAACAATACATCAGTCAAAGATAATACCAAATCTTAAAAGTTTCTAACCAAAAACATTCAAGGAATATCATGACAGAACCAAATTGAAATAATATCTTTTGAGTAATGTATGGATATCTCAAGCTGGCAGGGTTGGCTTCATGGGGAGGCATCTCTAAGACATACCAGAGACTTGGAATGGAGAAGGCTTTGACGACTCAATGCAGGTGACCATAGATGAGACACATATCTCTGGGGATATGGAACCTTCTGAAACAAGGCATGTTGTGGAGGGATAAGAGCAACAACCCATCCACAAAACATTTGACTCAAAGTTTGTCCTGTCTATAAGAAATGCTCAGACTAAGAATGAAACAGAGACTGAGGGAATGGACAACTAAAACTAGCCCAACTCGATGCCCATCCCATGTACAAGCACCAGTCCTAGACCATTAAAGATTCTATGTTATGCTTGAAGACAGGAGCCTAGCAAAACTATCCTCTGAGAGGGTCCACTCAGCAGCACAGAGACACGCAGACTAACATTGGGTAGAGTTAAGGTGTGCCTATGGAAGATTTGGATGAGGATCCCAAAGGGGATAGAAACTAAAGAGGAAGTCCACTAGAGTCAACTAAAGTTTAAATTTAGGGACTCTCAGAGACTGAGCTACGAAAGAAATATTCATGGGTTTAACCAAGACCCCCCCCCCACACATATATAGCAGATGTATAGTTTAGTCTTCCTGTGTGTTACCCAACAGCTGGAATGTGAGCTGTCCCTAAAGCTGTTGCCTGTCTGTTAAATTTCTTCCCTAAACTGGGCTGCTTTGTATGGCCACAGTGGAGAAACAGGAGAAGCAACACCTAGTCCTGTCTTGATAGGTCAGGATAAGGGGATACTCAGGGGCTCCCTACCCTCTCAGAGAGGAAGAGATGGGATAGGAGTAGGGAGAGTGTAAGGGAAGATAGGGAAGGGGCAGCAATTCAAATATAAACTAATGAATATATTAATTAATGGAAAAATAATATGAACAAACATGAACAGGAGAAAACAAATAAATTAATTTTTAAAAATTGGAGCCAAAAATGTCCAAGAAACATACATGACTTAGAGACATACATGTTGGCAAACAGAAATCTCATAAGGAAAGAAAATCAGGAATCACAATATATTAGTAAAAAAAAAAACTGTTGGGGAAAAACAAACAAACATAGACAAAGCATTATAAGGCACTCCCTCCTATCTCCATACCCTCAAAAAATTTCCATTGGGCTACCTTTTTCCAGTTTTCCTGAAAGCTATATAAATTCTTTAAATTAAAAGCTCATCTTTTTTAAATATTATAGATTGATTTATTTAACTTTTGTTGTTATGAGTAGTTGCCTACATGTATGTTTATTAGTCATATAAGTTTCTGGTATCTGTGGAAGTCAGAAGAAATATCGGACTGTCTGGAATTGGAGTGATAAATGTTTCTGAGTTGCCCAATGTGAATACTGGGATCCAACTTTGTTGCACGAACGAGTTGCAAAGCAAATTCTCATACATACCCAGCTGGCTGGTGGAAGGAGAAACTACCTAATAGCCTGGAAGAAACAGAGACTAGTCAAACTTTCTAGAAGGCTCAGGGTCAACCTTATCTGCCTGCCAACAAGAGGCTTAGACTGATGGAACCACCAGGAAAAGACACCCTTTGAGACATATTGCTGCCAGTTATGTGTGCGATGCCTTTTAGACTTCCAGCTCTTATGAGTTGTCACCCATGTTTGGGTAGGCTATGGTGTCTTTGACTCTTTTACTGCTCCCGAAATAAATCCTCATCAATGTTCCTGAAAATATTCCCAACAACACTCTTTGGTTCATTGAGATAAACGACAGTTAATAACCTATATAGGACAGTCTTGTAAATATTTCCCCACAAAAAAATATTTTACCTTTTTGTTGCCACTTAATCCTGTATTTTGAGAATACAGGAACCTTAAAGATGCAAAGTAACTTAACTATCTGTAAGCAGGCCTTCACTATAATATTTACAAAGCCTTATTTCAATCTTCATGGACAAACTTACGTTCAGATATTACAGTAGAACAATGACTTTAACCTTTATATTTCATCATCTTGAACAATTTTGCAATGTTTCTATCCCACTGTACTCCAATAAATCTGAGCATTGTAGGTTCCATAAATGGTTTTAGCTTTATTTAGAGCATTGGAGTTCCATGCCTACACAGATAAATCAGTGTGGACAGGGACAGAACTATTTTTCACACACAAAAATTTGTTATCTATGTTTGTAAATGCCTATGTTTTTTCTTGCTTTTATTTACTAATTAGTGTGGGGGTGGGTCCTTACACCAGTGTGCGTGTACACGTGTGTAGAAGTACATAGATCACGCTTGAATGGAAAGGTCAGAAGATACTTTTTGGAAGCTGGTTATTTTCTTACACTTTGTGTTCAGGGATTTGAATTTAGATAATAGACTTGTGGAAGTCTCTTTACCCACTGAGAAATATTGTTATATCTCATTTGCATTTCTTTTATGTCTCTTTCTGCATTGCTATGGGTATAACCCAGTTCTTTGCACAGAAACAACAATTTTAGCTCCATGAACTACCACCAATACCGAAGCTTCAGAAGTATGCTTTTTACTGTTTTGAAGACAGGTTTACCTGTGTAGGTCTGACTGCCTAGAACCTGGCCAGTCTCAAAATTAAGCAAATCTGTCTGATTCTGCCTTGTGAGTAGTACTATTAAAGACATGCAACAACAGGCCCAGTCAATAATGCTTGCTTTAAATTTTACCTCCAATACTCAGGATATTGAGAAAGAAGAATCACAAGTACAAAGTCATTCTTGACTACATAGTGAACTTGAGGCCATCCTGGATTATAAGGGACTTTGTCTCAAAATATGTAACATAGGTTAAACAAAATATGTAGCCAACAAAATCGTTGGAGTTGTGTGTGTTGTTATTAATATCATTGTTGTTAAATATCGGCCTGCACCCATCGGGATAGAGCACACCAAAACAATACGGCTCCATGTGTAGAGATTGAATGGGAGAAGGAGACAAGGGGAAGGGTCGAGAGAAAGAAGAGAAAAGAGAGGAGGAGGGTAGAAGAAGTCTGCCGTTTATTTGGAATATGACATGACTACTTCCAGGTGGAGTTGAGAATTGAGCCAAAAGATCTTCTGGAAATGTATGGCTGTTGCCATGGCAACAGTGACCAAACATTATCTCTGTTAGAGTTAAAGGCAATTCCTGAAAACAATATATCTCCCTTTTTATTAATATAAAAAGAAGGAGAAAAAAAAGGGAGGGAGAAGCTGATGGTGAAAGGGGGGTGGGGTGCCCTGTCTCTTAGGCTACTTCCTACTCTCTTGGGGCGTCGTCAATGTCAGGGTACAGCTGACTTTCACTATCAGGGCCCACTTGGTAAATGTTTGCATTAGGCTCCTTAGTGGACAGTGGCTGGTAATCCTGTAACAGGAACTATTTAATAAATTGATCAGAATTTTTTTTTATCGGTCATTGAAGGAATGCAGAGACAAGATTAGTGAGGCAGGGAATGAATAGAAACACCAGAAAGATGACTAGAGAGGGTGTTATGAAAGGGAGTATCCACTTCCCTATAGGGTTTTCAAAAGTCCAGGAACTGGAGAAAAAGGCAGAATGACAGGTTGGTGCCATTTATGAGGGGGGATGTTTGTCCAGTGTTAGAGTTAGCTATTTTCTTGTTGCCCAGGGTCTGTCGAATTGTTGGAGGATAGGTCAGAAGGAACAGGTACAATAGAAGCATATGTGTCTGTGAGAGGAAATTGGAACATCTGGTGGCTGCTTCTCTGGAGCTGTCCTGGGTGTAGTAAGTTCCTGGACTTGCAAGATGCTGGAACACACCTATATATTTATTATAGGCAGAGAATAAGTTTAAACATGTTTAGGAGAAAAGAAAAGTTTTTCCCTTAGGTGTACATTTGAAACCCAGAGGAATCCCACCCTTTAAAATAGGTAGTAAGAGGGAACTTTAGGCAGATTTATTTGTCAGGGCGGAGTCTATTTGGTCCTTGAGAGGTAGTCCTGGGTGGGCTTCCTGTAGCTTATAAGTTTACAAAACAGATAACAGCATGAGTCAACAATATGAACATTTTTAAAGATCTCCAGAGCAAGAAAGAGGCTTGAGCACATGGGTGAAGACCTGCGCAGCCGGGACACTGGTGCTCACAGAGAGAGTTAGATTTTATGAGGGTCTTATGGGTCGCATGTGAGTGGAAAAGCAGGCCTCACAGACAGGTTTCCTGAGGAATGGGGTCAGGCCTGCTTTTTCATGGACAGAAACCAGGAGCTAAAACAATGAGGAAGGGAGGAGGGGGAGGCCTGGGTATGAGGACAGACAGAATTATTGTTGTTTGCTTAGTGTAAATTAGACCAAAACATCCCAGGAAATGGGGACAGGCAGCAAAGACCTAAAGACCAGTGGTTGTGACTAGGGATAAATTGCCCTGACCACTTCTCTGGCTATATTTAGAGCCGGTGCTCCTGAGACAGAGAACTGTCTATCCAGACCCACCCTGGCATTAAATTGTCAGAGAGAGAGAGAGAGAGAGAGAGAGAGAGAGAGAGAGAGAGAGAGTGTCTCGCTTAAGAGAAAAGGTCCTAGAATGAGAGTTAATAAAAAGTTCATCCCCAGAGGCAGCACAGGTTCAAAAGTTCAAGAACACTCCCCTGAAACCATGTGTACACCATAGAAAGTCAAGCTCTGACGTAAAACACACAGAGATTGAGAAGGTACTGCTCACTACCACGTGCTTGAAGAGGGCTCTCTCCTTGGTGGGCAGCTGTAAGCAGGACATCATAGAGATGGGGAGGCCTGCTGAAGTGGTGGAAGTCCTGAGGTCCAGAGCAGCCAGTAGGAGGTGGTCCGATGACGTAGATGTTGTGGCAGCAGCTGCAATCGAATCCCTATGATGCACTTGGAAGCAGCAGCAGATGTAATGGCAGGGCCTAACAGCAGGATGCACAGTGGCAGTCTCGGGTCATGAGCACAGAAGTGCCCTGCATGTGCATTCATCCCCTCCACAGTCAGCGCAAATGCACAGCACAGCCCATGTTGAGGAGCAACGGCAACTGCATCCCTGTCCCAGTGTGGACTGCAGGCACTGCGAGGATGCTGTGGGAGCACACAGTTCCTTCCATCTCCACCAAGGCTCTGTGCCTTAGGCCCGTGGGAGCCCAGGGTGGGCTGAGGGTTGCTCTGGGCAGCAGAGGCATGTAGTGGGAAAGGCCTATCCTCCACCCTGTACTCAGCGGTGGGTTGGCAGGGACTCCAGGCCATGTGGGCAGGGGGAGATCAAAATCCTCATGCAGGGCATCTGAATCGCAACACCAATGTAAAGTTTCCTGGTTCGATCACAGGTTTCGGCACCAATGTTAGGTTTTAAATCTCTGCCCGTGCCCAGACAGAACACACCCAGTCACCATGGTTTTACATGGAGAGGTTTAATGAGAGAAGAGTAGAAGAGTGGAAAGCTGGCTGGCCATGGACACATGGATGGTAGGGGAAAGAGCATCGAAGAATACAGAGTAAGAGAGAAGTAAGAGAGAGTAAGAGAGGGCAAGCAGCCCTTTAACACTGTCAGGTACAGATGGCTGTTGCCAGAAAGTATGGGCTAAAACATACCTAGCGGTTCCCAGGTAGCTGGGGGTGGGGGAAAGGGGGATTGGAGCTTAGAATACCAACAGTATGTGAAGCTTTACAATTGGGACCTATAGGCAGACGCTTGGTTAATTCCTTTATACAGTCTTATGATAGATAGTGAGATACATTCAAAGATGGATGAAACACTATGTGAGAAATCTCATTAATGTTAAAGCTTAGCATCTTGTAAGAGATTTATGCATTTTTACTCATTTTATTGAAAATATGAAATACCTTTAAAAACTTACTGTACCAATAAATCCTAAGAAATTCATAGTACAAAATATATAATTTAAGCAACTTCAATGGCCAGAAAATTCTAGATGTTTTTCAGATGTATTTACAAATACTTGTTAATTAAAAACAAAACAAAAATAAGGAAAATGTTGTGAAGAATAGAATGGAAAATAAAAATTTCAAAGGTCTACTATTGAAATAAAAACACACTTATAATTCTATTTATAAACTAAAATAAAAATGAACCACAAATGAAATATTAACAAACTTAGAGACACGCTGCTCTGATACATAGCTGGAAGATTTTAGACATGAAAAATAACATTTTCAAAAGAACAACTGATTACCGATTAGACACATCTTAACATGGTTTATACAAATTAATGATGGCTCAGCATTCTTATTGAAGGAAATGTAATTCTCAAGAGCCTTTGGTCTGTAAGAATAAAGACGACTGGTCATTAATCATTCATAAATCTATTAATATTTGTTTCCCTCATCTTTAATCCACACATTTACCCATATGTCTATTCATTATCTGTCTATCTCTATATATCATCTATGGTCTATGTAATTATCATATCTTAGTTACTTTTTAGTATTAGGATAAAGCACCATTACTAAAACTAATCATGGTGGAGTTCATTTCAAATTATGTTTTCAGACAGGGTGTCTATAATATTGGTAGAGGTATGACCTCAAATACCTGGACCAGTAAGCTAAGAGTTCATAAACTACAAAAAGGCAAACTGGAAGTGAAATGAGACCTCCCAGTCCTATTAACAAGTCTCCACCTCTTGAATGTTTCATAACCTCCCAAACAACACCACCACCTGGGGGACAAATGTTCAGATGTGTGAGCCAACAGGGGACATTTGTCTTTCACACCAACACATCTAATCTGTTCCAAACCATTTCTCAGGATGAAAAAGAGGTAGAAGAAATGAAGAACTAGGATTGATTTACAATTCAAATGAACAGGTGGTTATATGAATGCAAGAGGGAGTTTGCTGCAGGTGAAATCTTTTATATTTCTAGAGAGAGTTAGACAGTCCTCTCACTCTTCTTGTTAAATCAGTTATGTGGGGATTTTTGGTTTGTCTGTTTGTTGTCCACATCTTGCAACATCATTCTTTCAGAGCAACAACCTCTATTTGCTAGTTCATCTTGCAGGTTCCTTATTTGTTTTGTTTTTCTCATTAGTGCTTTGTTCTGATTAACCATTGTTCATGTTTGTTCATCCTATTTTTTTAAACTCATACTCTACATTTGCTTTTGTTCTATGCACTAAGATATATTCTTGACCAAATGATAGCTATTAACAGATTCTTTGTGTTATGCTACTTTAGATAAATATGCTAATTTATCTTTAGGTTTTTCTGTGTAGTCTAACTGGTTGAAACCCATCTAAATTAACCAAGTCTTTTTGCAAATGGCTATTTGCAATTGCCATTAAGGCACGTTGAAATTTCAAACTAAATGATGGTAAATTGATCTGCTCCAATTTCAGTGAATTATTACTGACCTTCATGTCATAGAAGCAGTTATTGCTAGAGTAGTTATCTATTACTGCTACCATAGGACCAGTAGTGACCAGTGTAGCTGGGAGATGGAGGCAAGAACTAGTGCATTCTTAACCCAAGCTAAGTCTGAAAAGTAGGCCTGGAAACCAGAAGCATCTGATTAATATGTGAAAGTTGCTAGTGACTGAGGATTGGAGAGTCCTCCAAACCTGGCAAAATTTGCATGAGAAAATCCCAAACCTCTAATGGGAAGAATGCCAGTGCTATGTAAATGACCCCTAGATGCTTTCTATCCTCCTGCCTGAACAGTTTTATAGCTTCTAAACTTTCCCAGCACCTCTGGCCATTTCTCTTCTTGAGAGTCCTTTTCTCTTCTTAACACACAGTCTCTAATTTTAATCAATTTTTATGTGTTGCTGATCTAATTATTTGTTTGGAACCAAAGAACCTAAATATTTCAGTATTATTTTCCACACTCCAGTCTTCTACTCCAATATCAAGGCTACACATACTCTCCTACCACATTCCATCTAAGCAACATAGCTATTAAAATCTATGTATATATTGTCTTAGTTTTCAACACAGAATACTTAGTTACCAACAAGAATACTAAATCTAGGATAAATTTAGGAGCACATCAATGGTCATTCATCAGAGTAGTCATGAAGATTATAAGTAGCAAGTGTTTAGTTCATGAATAGCTCTATACTTGTTTCATGTTGCTTCTCTGAGATTCAGATGTAATTTAAACTGAGATTGCATTTCTTTTTCAATATTTCTAAGATGGTATAAAATAAATCATGCTATTTTCAAATATGTGTACATATATGTGCCTAAATGTGAATGTGAACATATGTACGCAGGTTGCCATGGAGAGAAAAGAAGGCAGAACACACACACAGACACACAGACACACAGACACACAGACACACACACACACACACACACACTCACATATAGATATACAATATTATATATCATATAGTATTTATTGTATAGTATGTAGTATGTATCATGTAGTATATACTGTGTAGTAGGCAGGATTCAGGATGGAGTATATATATATATTTGTATATATATATACCATTATCACATAACATATATAATATAAAATATAATAAACATATATATATGCATGTATGTACATACATAAACAGTTAGCCTGACTCACTACTAAAGCTTAAAAATATCCTTGCCATTATTTTATAACTTTCTATAAATTCTGTGGTGCACACTAACAGTCTTGCTAAAGAATAAATAAATAGATACCCTTCAATTTCTGTTTCTCAGAACGATTGGGAATACAAGGAAACCAAGGTCATGTGCTTATCGATCTAAGTGTCCTATATTTCTTTGGTAGGTGTGGATTCTGTAGGCAGGAGGAGGATCATTGTAGTTGGGGAATGGATGGGCAGAAGAGGGGCCTGCCAGGTGCAGATTGAGTGTGCAGCAGGAGGAAGGTTTGACTATTCGAACACACAACTCTTCAAAGGATGCCTTTTTCAGTGGAAGCTAAGTTCTGTGCAGGAAGTATGGGCTCCTGATGCCCATCATCAAAGGACATGGCTTCTGCTCAAGTCCATATTTAAGGTCTTCTGCTCAAGTCCATATTTAATGTCAGGATCTAAACCACAAAGATCACTAGCAGAATGTGTAGATGATTTTTGTGAAAATATCAAAACAAAACAAAAATCAATCAATCAAAACAACAACAACAACAACAAAAAAGAAAAACCCTAAGAACTCTATTGGGCTCTGTATATATTAGTAGATAGACTCTTTCCATAGTATCTGTGAAGCCAGAGTTCCCTCTCTAGCATCACCTTAACCAAGCTTAGAAGGACATGGATGCTGTTCTACTTCTAGGGACATGGAGGCAGAAGGATCAGGAATATAATGACATTCTTTACTACTGAGTGTTTTTATGGTCCATATGAGCTATGCTTGATCAAGGGTATAAATCAAACAAAAGAAAAACTTTAAGTAAGTACTTGTTATTTAAGAAATATTTATCTGGCCAATTTCAGCCTTGGTCAATTTCAAAGTTAGCCACTCTGATTTAATAAAATTGTAGCATTTATTTGTTAATTAGTCTGATGAATTCAATTTCTATAGTTCATAAGCCATTTCCTACTTTGGCAGTCAGTACCCAGAACTAGTACCTAAGCAATCTAGAATGATACAGTATCTATTTTGTGTCAAATCAAAGTTGCAGCTTGATTATTTTTCTCTATTTTTTTCCTCACTATAGACTGTAAGGATTTGTAAATTCAGTGTGTTTTTGCTTAGAATTGCTCTTTTTAAGAACCATATTAAGATAGAAAGGCCTGAGTTGGGCTTGTAAGACATTATTTTTTTGCCTGGTTTAGTTTCATTTGTCTAGATACAGATAAATTTGTAATCCTTCTCAATAAAATGAAAATGTTCTTGCTTTCTATTAATAATGCTTGACTTTATCATTTGAGTATTAATGGTCCCCTACTGTCTCTCTCTTTCTCTGTCTCTATGTCTCTGTGTCTCTGTCTCTCTCTGTCTCTCTCTATCTCTCTGTCTCTCTCTCTGTCTCTCTGTCTCTCTCTCTCTCTCTCTCTCTCTCTCTCTCTCTATATATATATATATATATATATAGACTGTCTGTCTCTCTATATATACACTCTCATCAGTAGACAGATCATGGAAACAGAAACTAAACAGAGACACAGAGACAGTAACAGAAGTTATAGTAACAGAAGTTATGAACCAAACAGATATCTATAGAGCATTTCATCCTAAAACAAAGATATCTATATCTATACCTATATCTCAATATCTTTACCTCTATCTCTATCTCTATCTCTATCTCTATCTATATCTCAATATCTCTATCTCTATCTCTATCTATATCTATATATATCTTCTTCTCAGCATCTCAGGGTAACTTCTCCTGAATTGACCATATAAGCTGTCAATAAACAGGCCTTGACATATACAAGATTAAAAATAACCCCACGCATCCTAACAGATCACCACAGGCTAAGGCTGGTCTTCAATAACAAAAAAACAAAGAAACAAACAAATAAAAAACAAGACAAAACAACAGCAATACACACCTATAATTTCTAGAAGAAATAGAAACAAATACACTGAACAGTATTAGATAGCAGGAAATAATCAAACTCAGGGCTGTAATCAACCAAATAGAAACAAAAATAACTATACCAAGAATCAACAAAATAAGGAACTGGTTCTTTTTTAAAATCAACAAGATATATAAACGCAGACTAACCAGACTAACCAGATTAACCAGTGGGTACAGAAGAAGTAGCCAAAATAACAAAATCAAAAATGAAAAGGTAACATAACAACAAAAACTGAGGAAATTCAAAAAAAATCAGATCTACAAATGCCTATACTCAGTAAATTTGGTTAATCCGAATGAAATAGATGATTTTCTAGACAGATAAAAGCACCAAAAGTATAGAAGCAGTTATTAAAAGTCTCCCAACTGAGAAGTGCCCAAGGCCAGATGGATTTAGTGCAGAATTCAATCAGACCTTCATAGAAGACCTTATACCAATACTCCCCAAACTATTCCCCAATATAGAAACAGAAGGAACACTACATAATTCATTTTCTGAAGTCACAGTTACACTTATACCTAAACCTCACAAAGACTCAATAAAGAACAGAAATCAGACCATTTTCCTGTGTGAATATCGATGCAAAAATACTCAATAAAATTTTTGCAAAATGAATCCAAGAATACATCAAAAAGATCCTTCATCATGATCAAGTATGTTTTATCCCAGGGATGAAGGGATGATTCCATATATAGATATCTATCATTGTAATCCAATATATAAACAAACTTCAATAAAAAAAAGTACATGATCATCTCAGTAGATGCTGAGCACTCATTTGACAAGTTAAACACTACTTCATGTTAAAAGTTTAGGAAAGATGAGGGATGCAAGACCCATATCTAAAAATACTAACAGCAATATTCAGCAAACCAGTAGCCAACATTGAATTAAATGGAGAGAAACTTGAAGCAATCCCACTAAGATCACGGAGTAGACGTCTGTCTACTCTCTGTCTATTCAATATAGTACTAGAAGTCCTAGCCAGAGTAATTAGGCAACAAAAGGATGTCAAAGGGATACAAATTGGAAAAGAAGAAGACAAAATATCACTATTTGAAGAAGATATATTAGTATATTTAAGTGACTCCAATACTTCTAGAAGAAAACAACTAAGCCTGAAAAATAACTTCAGCAAAGTGGCTGGGTATAAATTAACTCAAACAAATCAGTAGGCTTCCTCTACTCAAAAGATATACAGGGTGAGAAAGAAAGGACACTGTTGGTGAGAGAGAGACCCAACCGCCTGGTCAGGTGGGCACTCCTGAGGCTGCAGAGCAGAAGAGACCACCAACACTGCCTACCCCTGCCCACATCCCTGGCCCAAGAGGAAACTGTATAAGGCCTCTGGGCTCCCGTGGGGGAGGGCCCAGGAGCGGCAGGGCTCCTGCCTGAGACACCGCCGGAACCTGAAGGAAACAGACCGGATAAACAGTTCTCTGCACCCAAATCCCGTGGGAGGGAGAGCTAAACCTACAGAGAGGCAGACAAGCCTGGGAAACCAGAAGAGACTGCACACACATCTCGGACGCCAGAGGAAAACACCAAAGGCCATCTGGAACCCTGGTGCACTGAAGCTCCCGGAAGGGGCGGCGCATATTTTCCTGGTTGCTGCCGCTGCAGAGAGCCCGTGGGCAGCACCCCACCAGTGAACTGGAGCCTCGGGACCACAGTTAAGACCAAATTTTCTGCTGCAAGAAAGCTGCCTGGCGAACTCAAGACACAGGCCCAGAGGAACAGCTGAAGACCTGTAGAGAGGAAAAACTACACGCCCGAAAGCAGAACACTCTGTCCCCATAACTGACTGAAAGAGAGGAAAACAGGTCTACAGCACTCCTGACACACAGGCTTATAGGACAGTCTAGCCAGTGTCAGAAATAGCAGAACAAAGTAACACTAGAGATAATCTGATGGCGAGAGGCAAGCCCAGGAACCCAAGCAACAGAAACCAAGACTACATGGCATCATCGGAGCCCAAATCTCCCACCAAAACAACCATGGAATATCCAAACACACCAGAAAAGCAAGATCTAGTTTCAAAATCATATTTGATCATGATGCTGGAGAACTTCAAAAAGACGTGAAGAACTCCCTTAGGGAAACACAGGAAAACATTAATAAACAAGTAGAAGCCTACAGAGAGGAATCGCAAAAATCCCTGAAAGAATTCCAGGAAAACACAATCAAACAGTTGAAGGAATTAAAAATGGAAATAGAAGCAATCAAGAAAGAACACATGGAAACAACCCTGGATATAGAAAACCAAAAGAAGAGACAAGGAGCTGAGGATACAAGCTTCACCAACAGAATACAAGAGATGGAAGAGAGAATCTCAGGAGCAGAATATTCCATAGAAATCATTGACTCAACTGTCAAAGATAATGTAAAGCGGAAAAAACAACTGGTCCAAAACTTACAGGAAATCCAGGACTCAATGAGAAGATCAAACCTAAGGATAATAGGTATAGAAGAGAGTGAAGACTCCCAACTCAAAGGACCAGTAAATATCTTCAACAAAATCATAGAAGAAAACTTCCCTAACCTAAAAAAAGAGATACCCATAGACATACAAGAAGCCTACAGAAATCCAAATAGATTGGACCAGAAAAGAAACACCTCCCGTCACATAATTGTCAAAACACCAAACGCACAAAATAAAGAAAGAATATTAAAAGCAGTAAGGGAAAAAGGTCAAGTAACATATAAAGGCAGACCTATCAGAATCACACCAGACTTCTCGCCAGAAACTATGAAGGCCAGAAGATCCTGGACTGATGTCATACAGACCCTAAGAGAACACAAATGCCAGCCCAGGTTGCTGTATCCTGCAAAACTCTCAATTAACATAGATGGAGAAACCAAGATATTCCATGACAAAACCAAATTTACAAAATACCTTTCTACAAATCCAGCACTACAAAGGATAATAAATGGTAAAGCCCAACATAAGGAGGCAAGCTATACCCTAGAAGAAGCAAGAAACTAATCGTCTTGGCAACAAAACAAAGAGAATGAAATCACACAAAAATAACCTCACATCCAAATATGAATATAACGGGAAGCAATAATCACTATTCCTTAATATCTCTCAACATCAATGGCCTCAACTCCCCAATTAAAAGAAATAGATTAACAAACTGGATATGCAACGAGGACCCTGCATTCTGCTGCCTACAGGAAACACACCTCAGAGACAAAGACAGACACTACCTCAGAGTGAATGGCTGGAAAACAACTTTCCAAGCAAATGGTCAGAAGAAGCAAGCTGGAGTAGCCATTCTAATATCAAATAAAATCAATTTTCAATTAAAAGTCATCAAAAAAGATAAGGAAGGACACTTCATATTCATAAAAGGAAAAATCCACCAAGATGAACTCTCAATCCTAAATATCTATGCCCCAAATACAAGGGCACCTACATACGTAAAAGAAACCTTACTAAAGCTCAAAACACACATTGCACCTCACACAATAATAGTGGGAGATTTCAACACTCCACTCTCATCAATGGACAGATCATGGAAACAGAAATTAAACAGAAATGTCGACAGACTAAGAGAAGTCATGAGCCAAATGGACTTAACGGATATTTATAGAACATTCTATCCTAAAGCAAAAGGATATACCTTCTTCTCAGTTCCTCATGGTACTTTCTCCAAAATTGACCATATAATTGGTCCAAAAACGGGCCTCAACAGGTACAGAAAGATAGAAATAATCCCATGCGTGCTATCGTACCACCACGGCCTAAAACTGGTCTTCAATAACAATAAGGGAAGAATGCCCACATATACGTGGAAATTGAACAATGCTCTACTCAACGATAACCTGGTCAAGGAAGAAATAAAGAAAGAAATTAAAAACTTTTTAGAATTTAATGAAAATGAAGATACAACATACTCAAACTTATGGGACACAATGAAAGCTGTGCTAAGAGGAAAACTCATAGCGCTGTGTGCCTGCAGAAAGAAACAGGAAAGAGCATATGTCAGCAGCTTGACAGCACACCTAAAAGCTCTAGAACATAAAGAAGCAAATACACCCAGGAGGAGTAGAAGGCAGGAAATAATCAAACTCAGAGCTGAAATCAACCAAGTAGAAACAAAAAGGACCATAGGAAGAATCAACAGAACCAAAAGTTGGTTCTTTGAGAAAATCAACAAGATAGATAAACCCTTAGCCAGACTAACGAGAAGACACAGAGAGTGTGTCCAAATTAACAAAATCAGAAATGAAAAGGGAGACATAACTACAGATTCAGAGGAAATTCAAAAAATCATCAGATCTTAATATAAAAGCCTATATTCAACAAAACTTGAAAATCTTCCGGAAATGGACAATTTCCTAGACAGATACCAGGTATTGAAGTTAAATCAGGAACAGATAAACCAGTTAAACAACCCCATAACTCCCAAGGAAATAGAAGCAGTCATTAAAGGTCTCCCAACCAAAAAGAGCCCAGGTCCAGACGGGTTTAGTGCAGAATTCTATCAAACCTTCATAGAAGACCTCATACCAATATTATCCAAACTATTCCACAAAATTGAAACAGATGGAGCACTACCGAATACCTTCTACGAAGCCACAATTACTCTTATACCTAAACCACACAAGGACACAACAAAGAAAGAGAACTTCAGACCAATTTCCCTTATGAATGTCGACGCAAAAATACTCAATAAAATTCTGGCAAACCGAATTCAAGAGCACATCAAAACAATCATCCACCATGATCAAGTAGGCTTCATCCCAGGCATGTAGGGATGGTTTAATATAAGGAAAACCATCAACGTGATCCATTATATAAACAAACTGAAAGAACAGAACCACATGATCATTTCATTAGATGCTGAGAAAGCATTTGACAAAATTCAACACCCCTTCATGATAAAAGTCCTGGAAAGAATAGGAATTCAAGGCCCATACCTAAACATAGTAAAAGCCATATACAGCAAACCAGTTGCTAACATTAAACTAAATGGAGAGAAACTTGAAGCAATCCCACTAAAATCAGGGACTAGACAAGGCTGCCCACTCTCTCCCTACTTATTCAATATAGTTCTTGAAGTTCTAGCCAGAGCAATCAGACAACAAAAGGAGATCAAAAGGGATACAGATCGGAAAAGAAGTGGTCAAAATATCACTATTTGCAGATGACATGATAGTATATTTAAGTGATCCCAAAAGTTCCACCAGAGAACTACTAAAGCTGATAAACAACTTCAGCAAAGTGGCTGGGTATAAAATTAACCCAAATAAATCAGTAGCCTTCCTCTATACAAAAGAGAAACAAGCCGAGAAAGAAATTAGGGAAACGACACCCTTCATAATAGACCCAAATAATATAAAGTACCTCGGTGTGACTTTAACCAAGCAAGTAAAAGATCTGTACAATAAGAACTTCAAGACACTGAGGAAAGAAATTGAAGAAGACCTCAGAAGATGGAAAGATCTCCCATGCTCATGGATTGGCAGGATTAATATAGTAAAAATGGCCATTTTACCAAAAGCAATCTACAGATTCAATGCAATCCCCATCAAAATACCAATCCAATTCTTCAAAGAGTTAGACAGAACAATTTGCAAATTCATCTGGAATAACAAAAAACCTAGGATAGCTAAAGCTATCCTCAACAATAAAAGGACTTCAGGGGGAATCACTATCCCTGAAATCAAGCAGTATTACAGAGCAGTACTGATAAAAACTGCATGGTATTGGTACAGAGACAGACAGATAGACCAATGGAATAGAATTGAAGACCCAGAAATGAACCCACACACCTATGGTCACTTGATTTTTGACAAAGGAGCCAAAACCATCCAATGGAAAAAAGATAGCATTTTCAGCAAATGGTGCTGGTTCAACTGGAGGGCAACATGTAGAAGAATGCAGATCGATCCATGCTTATCACCCTGTACAAAGCTTAAGTCCAAGTGGATCAAGGACCTCCACATCAAACCAGACACACTCAAACTAATAGAAGAAAAACTAGGGAAGCATCTGGAACACATGGGCACTGGAAAAAATTTCCTGAACAAAACACCAATGGCTCATGCTCTAAGATCAAGAATCGACAAATGGGATCTCATAAAACTGCAAAGCTTCTGTAAGGCAAAGGACACTGTGGTTAGGACAAAACGGCAACCAACAGATTGGGAAAAGATCTTTACCAACCCTACAACAGATAGAGGCCTTATATCCAAAATATACAAAGAACTCAAGAAGTTAGACCGCAGGGAAACAAATAACCCTATTAAAAAATGGGGTTCAGAGCTAAACAAAGAATTCACAGCTGAGGAATGCCGAATGGCTGAGAAACACCTAAAGAAATGTTCAACATCTTTAGTCATAAGGGAAATGCAAATCAAAACAACCCTGAGATTTCACCTCACACCAGTGAGAATGGCTAAGATCAAAAACTCAGGTGACAGCAGATGCTGGCGAGGATGTGGAGAAAGAGGAACACTCCTCCATTGTTGGTGGGATTGCAGACTGGTAAAACCATTCTGGAAATCAGTCTGGAGGTTCCTCAGAAAATTGGACATTGAACTGCCTGAGGATCCAGCTATACCTCTCTTGGGAATATACCCAAAAGATGCCTCAACATATAAAAGAGACACGTGCTCCACTATGTTCATCGCAGCCTTATTTATAATAGCCAGAAAATGGAAAGAACCCAGATGCCCTTCAACAGAGGAATGGATACAGAAAATGTGGAACATCTATACAATGGAATATTACTCAGCTATCAAAAACAACGAGTTTATGAAATTCGTAGGCAAATGGTTGGAACTGGAAAATATCATCCTGAGTGAGCTAACCCAATCACAGAAAGACATACATGGTATGCACTCATTGATAAGTGGCTATTAGCCCAAATGCTTGAATTACCCTAGATCCCTAGAACAGAGGAAACTCAAGACGGATGATCAAAATGTGAATGCTTCACTCCTTCTTTAAATGAGGAAAAAGAATACCCTTGGCAGGGAAGGGAGAGGCAAAGATTAAAACAGAGACTGACGGAACACCCATTCATAGCCTGCCCCACATGTGGCCCATACATATACAGCCACCCAATTAGACAAGATGGATGAAGCAAAGAAGTGCAGACCGACAGGAGCCGGATGTAGATTGCTCCTGAGAGACACAGCCAGAATACAGCAAATACAGAGGCGAATGCCAGCAGCAAACCACTGAACTGAGAATAGGACCCCCGTTGAATGAATCAGGGAAAGAACTGGAAGAGCTTGAAGGGCCTCGAGACCCCATATGTACAACAATGTCAAGCAACCAGAGCTTCCAGGGACTAAGCCACTACCTAAAGACTATACATGGACTGACCCTGGACTCTGACCTCATAGGTAGCAATGAATATCCTAGTAAGAGCACCAGTGGAAGGGGAAGCCCTGGGTCCTGCTAAGACTGAACCCCCAGTGAACTAGACTGTGGTGGGGAGGGCGGCAATGTGGGGAGGGTTGGGACGGGAACACCCATAAGGAAGGGGAGGGGGATGTTTGCCCGGAAACCGGGAAAGGGAATAACACTCGAAATATATATAAGAAATACTCAAGTTAATAAAAAAAAAAAAAGAAAGGACACTCTTTACAAGAGTCACAAATAATATAAAATACCTTGGTGAGACTCTAATCAAGTAAGTGAAAAATCTGTATGACAAGAATTTCAAGTCTCTGAAGAAAAATTGAAGAAGATCTCAGAAGATGGAAAGATCTCCCATGAACATGAAGTGGCTAGATTACTATTGTAAAAATGGCCTTCATTCCAAAAGCAATCTACAGATTCAATGCAGTCCCCACCAAAATTACAATTCTTCATACAGTTTGAAAGAGCAAATTGCAAATATATTTGGAATAACAACAAACAAACAAACAAACAAACACACAAAAGGGGATAGTTAAAACCTTACTCAAGGATAAAACTTGTGGGGAAATCACCATCCTAGCAAACAGGGTATATTACATACCAATAGTGACAAAACCTGTTTGGCACTGGTACAAAGATAGGAAGGTAGACAAATGGAATAGAATTGAAGAACAAAATATGAACCTACACACCTATGTTCACTTGATCTTTGACAACGTTGCTAAAATCAAACTGGAAAAAAAGGTAGGATTTTCAACAAATGGTGTTGGTTCAACTGGTGGTCAGCACGTAGAAAAATGTAAACCCATCAACCCTTATTTCCCTGTACAAAGCTTAAATCCAAATGGATCAAGGACCTCCACATAAAACCAGATATACTCAAAGTAATGGAAGATAGAGTGGGAAGAGCTTCGAATACATGGGTTCTGGGGAAAATTTCCTAAACAGAACACCAATGGCTTATGCTCTAAGATCATGAATTGACAAATGAGACTTCATAAATTTGCAAAAGTTGTGTAAGGCAAAGGACACTCTCATTAAGATAAAATAACAACAAACAGATTGGGAAAAGATCTTTACCAATCCTACATCCAATGAAGGGCTTATGTCCAATATATACAGCGAACTCATGAAGTTAGACTGCAGAGAATCAAATATCCTTATTAAAAAATCATGTACAGAGCTAAACAAAAACTTCTGAACTGAGGAATATAGAATGTCTGAGAAGCACCTAAATAAATGTTCAAAATCCTTAGTCATCAGAGAAATGCAAATCACAACTACCCTGAGATTCTACCTCACACCAGTAAGAATGATTAAGATAAAAATCTCAGGTGACAACTGATGATGACAGGGGTATAGAGAAAGAGGAACATTCCTCTATTTTGGCTGTGACCCCAAGTTGGTGCAATCATTCTGGAAATGTCTGGAGGCTTCTCAGAAAATTGGACATAGTAAACCTGAGGAACCAGCTATCCCACTACTGGGCATATACCCAAAAGACGCTCCAATATAAAACATGGTAACATGTTCCACCACATTGATAGCTGCCTTATTTATAATATAAGGTGGAAAGAATCCAGATGTGTGGTTTAATTACACAATGGAGTACTACTCAGCTTTAAAAATCCATGACCTCTTGAAATTCATAGGCAAATGGTTTGAACTAGAAAATATCATTCTAAGTGAGGTAACTCAATCACAGAAAAACACAAATGGTATGCACCCACTCCTAAGTGGATATTAGCCCAAAAGCTCAGATTACCTAAGTACAATCCACAGAAGACGTAAAGCTCAAGAAGAAGGATGACCAAATTTTGGGTGCTTTAGTCCTTATTAGAAGGTGGGACATAAATATTAATAGGAGAAAATACAGAGAAAAAGGTGGAGCAGAGACTAAAAGAAAGTGTATCCAAAGACTGCCCTGTCTGAGGATACAGCCCATTCACACACAGTCTTCAAACACAGAAAATATTGCTAATGGCAAGAAGTGCATATTGACAATAGCATGATATAGCTATCTCCTAAAAGTCTCTGCCAGAGCATGACACATACAGAGGCAAATGCTCTCATCCAACCATTGAACTTAGAAAGGGACCCCCATTGTAGGACTTAGAGAAAGGATTGGAAGAGTTGAATGGGTTTGTAACCTCATAAGAACAACAATATCAACCAACCAGATCTCCCAGGGACTAAACTGCCATCTGAAGCCTCCTCGAGGAGAGAGCCATGGCTTCAGTTGCATATGTAGCAAAGGATGGCATTGTTGGGCATCAATGGGTGGAGAAGCCCATGGTCCTACCAAGGCTTGGCTCCCCAGTGTAAGGGACTGTCAGGACAGGGAAGCAAGAAGCAGTTGGTGGATGTGTGCAGGAACACCTTCATAGAAGAAGGGAGAGTGAGGATGGCATAGGGGAGTTATGGACAAATAAAATATATTCAAATAAAAGTAGAAAAATAGAAAAGAACAATTAAAACAACTCCTTAAATGGTTAACATGTCTATACATGTAGGTAAACAGGGGTCTACCCATATTTTAAGATGGCAAAGGAGACAGTTTCAAAAAGAATACAAGTACACGAAGTTTTTTCCTATATTACCCACCCAATATACATCTACAGTTCCAAGGGAAGAGTGAATGCATTTAGTAAAATCTGTCACTCAGTTTGTAGTATAAAAATGATTGTACTCAAATGATATTTACAGAAATTTAAGCGAGCTAAATATCCCTCAAGGAAATAAAAATTTGTCTTACATATGGATCTACATGATACTTTCAGTCAAACTAAGTGAATAAGGCTGGAATGATTGCTCTTTTGAAGTTTACCTCACTTGCACAAAGAGTTAGATTGTACCCCAGATCATATAAATCAGGAGTATAGTTTTCACCTATAACTCCAACACTTAGTCAGAACCATAGTGATCAATAATTAAAGCTACCCTCTGAGTACAAGGCTATCCTGTGATGCATGAGATTCCCTTTGAAAAATAAGAACCACTACATAAATAACTATATATTTTTTGACTTTCAACCTCTATCGTGACCCCTTCTCAAATTCATGGCTTATTTTTCAGTTATTATTATTACACATACATACATACATACATACATACATACATACATATATACATACATACATACATACATACATACATACATACGTACACACCCCTATACCCTGACACACACATTGATCAGTTGACCAATGTAGGCAACTTGGTAAGGTAGAGTGGGTCTGAGACTCCAGAAACTTGGTTACATATGTGAGACTGCAGGTTCCTTTCTGCTCCCTGCCAGATTCTTGGCCTGGAACACGTGCCATACAACGGTCACATAGTTGAAAACGAGGTTCTCAATCGTAATGAGGAACCTAGAGGCCCTGAATGTCTACTGTATAAGCTACTTTTCCTGAACATTTCACATCGCAAAACGTATTTAATCTTTGGGCCACCCTGACAAGTTGCTATGCATCCATTTTTCCATGATAGACAGTCAATAAATTGTATGGATAAACATAGACTATCTCTTTCATCAAGAACCACTGTGGACAGCATAGAGAAGGCCTTGTCCTAAAGATCTATAGTCTATGATTCCCATAGAAGTCCTCCCTGTGCTTACTGACAACTGACACTAAACTACTTAAAATCACCAATGAGCTAAGCTGGAGCTCCCTAAGAGTTGTCCTCAGCCCAAGGGCCCCCAATTATCCTGGCTTCAATACAGCCTGTGAATGCCCACTCCCACATACACACACTTCTGTGTGGTTATCCAGTGGCAACTACAGGCTTAGAAGTAAGGGAACCTCAGCTTTGCACCCTATCCCCATCTTATACTTCTTTCTTTCATGCTCTGTGCCATGTGTGGCACTTCCCTGAATTCAGCACCAGACTGCAGATAAAAGCAGTTAAGGTCACCACTAAATGCCTCTCCAGATGACTTGATGAGTACCCCTATGGCAGGGTGGAACACAGGCCACACACACACACACACACACACACACACACACACACACACACACACACACACACACACAGAGTGAGAGAGAACAAAGACACACAGACACTCATACATATGAATACATAAAACTTGCTGAATTCCATTAGTGCTGCTTGTGTGGTTATGTGATTATGTGTTTAGACCTAAACACTTTGAACTAGCTTATGTATCTTGAGTCTTATACCAAGAGAAAACAGATTCTCCCACTCTTGCTATCAATTAATTGAATAGAGCTATTTATTTTTGTGGTTTGCCTTGGAGTTATCTGTATTTTAATGCTAATTTCACTGCCTCAAGGACAGCTACCTAATCACATAATCAGGACTCAGGTGACTTCACCAGAAACTTCTCTCCATTGAATTTGTAAAATACAGGTGAGGAGCAGGTACAGGATACAAGGAGGCCTGGCATTGGAAGAGACGGAAGGATGGGCAGGAGAGAAGTATGAAGGAAGAAGAGGAGACTGGAACGGAAAGGAGGAAGAGACAGGATGGACAGGGAGAGGAGCCAAAGAACAACAATGGAGGCTGATGTTAAGATTCCGCTCTGTGTATATACAGGTTGTTATTAATGTCCTTAAGGGATGGATGTGTATTGGGCTTTGTATGTTTAGGTGGGCAATTATATCTTATCAATCGGGACAAAGTTATTGTGTTGTGTTTTCTTTTATGTGACAGTTTGAGTGTAGGAAAGTGGCTGGAGACACTGAGCCACCGCCGAAGAATTGGCATGTGTTTCCGTGAAAATATCTAGCAGATATCTTGGGGCACTGCTGTGCTGAAGCTAGTGAGGTAAAAGACAACCATACTTTTATATATAGATACACAACAACAGTTTACCAAGAGTTAGTGAGATTTATCCCATCATGTATCAATATTAGCAGATATTGTCATAATACAGGTTTTGTTTAAATGATCTTATTGTTAATGTTTCATTGCCTCCCTGTCACACATGAAAGAGATTTTCTCATCACAGAGATCCTTGTCCTTGGATCTTACAATTTTTTCCATGCTGTCTTCTTTGATGTTCCCTGAGCCTGATGTATAGAGTTTCTATTGTAGGTATGCCAATGGTGGTTGAGTACTCCAGTGTCAGCTGTTCTTTTAATTCACATATGTTTTAAACTTTTTAATTTTCTTTATTTGTCACAAATAGATCTACAATTCTCTGTGGCTATAAGGGTTTGCATACAGAATAGAGTTGGACATTGTGCTGATTTAGAAATGTGGCTACAGTAGGTTCTCATCTAATGCCCATGCCACCCACAACCACACATCATTGCCTAAACATATAGTATCAGGCACTTTGCATGGACTGGGACAAAATCCATGAAGATAATTTTTCCTAGGAAATAAATGCCACTGTTGGGCCTTTGAGGATATCTGGCTCTTCTGGCCATTGGTTCAATTCATGGACTTTACTGCTGAGTAAGACTATTTCTTGCTTTATTCCATTTGTGGCTTACATTGCATCAGATATTGTGAGAGGTAATGTTCAGGGAGTCTTTTGTAGGTCAATTCTCACTCAATTCCTTAAGTCTTGTGTTCCAAATACATAGTGTCTTCAACAATAAGTTCTTATCTTTATTTACTGGGAAGCAATAAAAGGTAATGACAATATCCTATACTATAAAGAGTCTCTCAAACTTCCTGACCAATGACTGAAGGATATCCCGTGCCTCGTACTGGCATTTTACATTTAGTCTATAGCACTTGGTGAAGCATTATCACCATGAGACATAATTTCATTTAAATTATTTGCAATAATTATTCCTTTAAATTATTCTCTCTCTATTATTTATGTTGAGACAGTAGTAGGCAGGATTGGACACATGGTTCACTGGGCAGAATCAAAACATGATGCCTTGGTTTTTGGTACTGTGCATCTATGAAGACCCAGATTATGCATGTCTGTATCCTTAGCAGTATGCATGGGTGCAAAGGGAGCAGAGACAAGTATACCCCTAAAATTTGCTGGACTTATGGTCGAATTGAGTCTGGAAACTCTAAAACCATTCTCAAAAGATAGATAGATAGATAGATAGATAGATAGATAGATAGATAGATAGATAGATAGATAGATAGATAATGAAAATAAGATATGCTGTGCTTGATTCTCATCTCCAAACTTGTCATATATATATACATGAACTTTGTACACGAAGGCATACACATGTATAAAACACACACATACACACACACACAAGAAAGTGACAGTCACACATATATGTATATGTATAATCTCTCTCTTTCTCTCTCTCTCTCTCTCTCTCTCTCTCTCTCTCTCTCTCTCTCTCTCTCTCTCTCTCTCTCTCTCTGTGTGTGTGTGTGTGTGTTCAGTGTTAGTCTGGTGTTACTTGGTTACTATGTATTCCCAGTGCTAAATTCTGTATCTCTGGTTTCCCCAAGACAAGTGAATTCTTATGTACATCAATTTTGTTATGTAAACACTGCTCTCCAATTTAAAGGTTAATGAAAGATTAGATCCTATGACTGGGTAGGAGAGAGAAAAAGGGGGATTTGATAATTGAGTAAGGGGTCTCACGAGAGACCATGGGAGGAGAAGAAAGAAGGAGAAGCACACCATGAGAGGGAATGGACATGAGCATGTAACCAAGAGAAGCATGTAACAAGGGAAATAGGTTGGTTTGCAATTTAGAATAGTGAGAAAACCTGACAAATCTAGTCTTACAGTTTGTAAATAAAATACCGGGATTATGTATCTTTTGGACAGGATAGCTACAGTAAATAATTATTTTAAAATGTTTGTGTAGGGTGGGGTGGCCTGTCAAAGTAAATATAAATATTTTCTATGTTTTTTCAATCATCTTTAATATTCTTCATTCATCTTTCCCTCTCCTAAATTAAAGTCCCCTCTATACATGGGGAGGGTAGAACACAGGTATCTAGGGGAAATGGGAGACTGCTCTCATTTTGTCTATAGATTGTTAGAGAGTTATATTATGAATGGAATTTTAAATATTTTATCAATCCTCCAATTCTTTCATGTACTGCACAATAGCAGCCCAAGAAAGGTTCTAGAAGTAGTCTGACTCATTGCAAATGATTTGACTCATAGTGTAAAGAGCTGTGTTCAACAATTATTTATGTTGAGACAGTAGTAGGCAGAATTGGACACATGGTTCACTGGGCAGAATCAAAACATGATGCCTTGGTTTTTGGTACTGAGCATCTATGAAGACCCAGATTATGCATGTCTGTAACCTTAGCAGTATGCATGGGTGCAAAGGGAGCAGAGACAAGTATACCCCTAAAATTTGCTGGACTTATGATTGAGCTGAGTCTGGAAACTCTAAAACCATTCTCAAAAGATAGATAGGTAGATGATAGATAGATAGATAGATAGATAGATAGATAGATAGATAATGAAAATAAGATGTGCTGTGCTTGATTCTCATCTCCAAACTTGTCATACATATATACATGAACTTTGTACACGAAGGCATACACATGTATAAAACACACACACACACACACACACACACACACGAGAAAGTGACAGTCACACATATATGTATATGTATTAATCAGGATTGTCACTGAAGGGTATTTCAGAAGTTATCAAAGCTTTGATAAGAATGGGATTGTCTCAAGAGTTATTTAGGCATTATAGAGCTGATCTAAATGTTGAATTAAAAATAAAATAAAATGTGTCTCTTTTTGAATTCAGGAGCAATTTAAAAGAGCAGATTAATTGAATTTTAAAAATAGCCCATCCCACCAATCAAAATTAATTTTCAGTTCCTGGAACATTTGTCATAATAATGAAATGCTTGGCTTAGGAGTTTAAAGAACAATGAAGAGAGGAAAAGGCAGTGTCACAAACCTGGGAAGGTAAATACATATGTGAAGATTAAAGCACCCTAGGGATGAATCAGTACAACAAAAAGTACAAAAGAAACATTGAAGTACAACAAATGGTGGGTAAATTATTGCATTTTTAACCTCTCACATTATCTAGTTCAAAGGTCTATATCTAAAGCATAATGTAAAATATGAAATGTTTCAATTTGTATTTTAATTGAGCAATAATTTTTAAGACGTCAATCATCTTCTAGAATGTTATGCTAGATACAGTACTATGACTCAATGCCTGTTCTGGTACTTCATAATGCCCATAACAGTTAGGAAATGGTTAAGAAAACAGGGTACAGAAATGCAAAAATCCTTTGAAAGATGCATGTGAAATCTGACAGAAAGAGTATAGTGGCTGCCAGTTTAAAATGACAAAATCATTATGATAACCTTGTAGGTTCATTTCTTGATAAATTTCCAAACTTCTTTATGGGTCAGCATTCTTCAAAAGAATGCATATTGAGATGAGAGAACACAATGGACTGTTGAATTTTTTTTTCCAGTGAAAAAACCTCTTGTTCTTGGAAAGAATCCCAGGGACTTAAAAATAAATTGTGAGTATAGATCTGAGTTCAGGTCATCATGCTTGCATAGCAAGGGTTATGACCCACTTAGACATCTCTAGAACCTGGAAAATTAATTTTTAATGTTGGATAATAAATATCATCTTATTTGAAGTATCCAACTTTCATTAAATCACAGCAAATATCTTTCCTGACTTCTCTCTGTACTTCACTAATAGTTCTGCTTGCTCTCACATTGTTCTATTAGTTTCAAAATTGCTGTAGAGCATCACGACTTCACATACAATTTTATAAATACTCAACAGGGCATTAAAAGGCATTTCTTCCAACGCCTTGTTTAAAGAATGCAGAAACACTTTCCTGGAAGTCTCTCAGTGACCTTTGTTTGCTTGTCATTTGCTTTGAGTGTCCTACATGCCTGTGCCTAAATCAAAGGAAATGAAAACAACTTATTCCGAAGCACAGACATTGGCTATTATGTGAATAATCTCTAGTCCTTGTTGGTGAGAAATATGGTACAAACTGGATACAAGAGAAGAATAATAGTATGCAGTGTTTGACAAATGAATTTCCAAACAGCTCATTCTTTCCATCTTATTTTCATGCATTTGAGGTGTGTTATTGCAGTCCATAGACAGGCTGAATTCTCTTGAATATTTTCTTCACTAGGCAGAAACAGTTGTGTGATTGTGACTCTCCAATGATTCAGGAGGCTTTGTCTTACATACACTTGATACAGCAATTGAGAAAGGATACAGCCCAGTATTTGAGAACAACTACAGGCCCACCTTGCAGTTTCTACCTCATCTCTAGTTTGGGTGTGGGAGCTTCATGAAGCATGTCCATCCCCTCAATTTATAGAAACCATATCACAATAGAAGACACTGTTAACAATTTTTTGCTCTTTGAATAGTACATACTGTAAACTATTTCTCTATTACTGGTGGGAGATGGGCTCCAAAACCCCATAGTTGATTTCTGTAAATATGAGTGTTGGTAAAAATGTACATTTAAATTAATGTCTTAAATGAATGAGCATGGGATGGTATCAAATTTTATTACAATACTGCTTACAGGATTATGCTTTACTTAGCTTTAACTATAAACTTTACACAGTCTAGAGTCACAGATGTAGGCAGTTTTACTTTAGGGATTGACCAGATCAGATAGACCTCTGGAAAATAATCTTAATGGTTAACTGATACAGAAAGGCCCAACCCACTGTTATTGGTACCATTCCCTGGACGTGTAGGCCTGAAATGTATACAAAAGTTAGCTAAATGTGGAAGTTCAGACAACCAGCAGGAAGCATTGCTTCATATTCATTGCTTGAGTTCCTGCCCTGATTTTGACATAGAAGTGTCACACATAAATCCTTTCTTCTTCCAACTATCTTTTGGTCAAGGTGTCCTATTGATTAATTGATTGATTGATCAATTGATATTTTTTCTTCACAGCAAAAAAAAATAAAGGCAAAGAAGAACTGTATTTAACTGATAAACCATGTATCAGTTGTTTATACCTGAAAGTTTTCACTCAATAGTTTTAGGCTGTGGTTGACCATAAGTATATGGACTTAAAAGGCAAAGCTGTACACTAATACTGCTTTGTCAAGTATACATGCCTAGCAATAATGAGCCAGTATAGCTGTTTCACCCCAAGAATGGGTTAATCAAGGCCTCACACATAGTGAAGATTAATGGCTTAGGACTTGACAAATTCACATGCTGCTGTATTAATCTATGACTTTCTTGATTCTCAATTGCCAGAAACAGTCAAAGATACTTCAAATTTGTATTGCCCATAGGATTTAAAACGATTTCATAGCATCATAAACTGATTTTTATCTAGAGAATTCTTCGTTGTAGAGAGTTATCCTTTGCAATGTTGGACTTTGAGGAATGTATTTATACCTTACTCACTTGATAACAGTTGCAATCACTTTTGTAACAATTGGGATTTTTTTAGGGCATCACAAATTCTTCTTAGCATCATATATCCATGTGAACCACAAGATATTTCACTTCAGGATATGGTTAAATTCCTCACCCCTTAAGTAAGTCATGACACAAGAAAGTTGTTTTATTTTTCAGTAAAATATGAACAAAAGTTTTGTAGTTTAAGAAATACTTAAAACCAATATATTAGTCACTTTTTTGTAAGTTCAAAAATAACATAAAGAAGAGTTTATTTAGGCTGAGAGTTCCCAGGGAAACAGTTAATTATTATAAGAATGGCATAGCTGCAGGAATGTGAGCCATCTTGACATTTTGATGACTTCTGCAGTCAGGAAGCAGAGAGAGATGAGTGCTGGTGTTCAGTCACTTTCCCTAAAGTATTTAGTCTAGGTCATTAACTAATGGCATGATGGAGTTCATAGGTAAGGTGAGTCCTAATCTAAATAATACCACACAGGTCTGCTTGTTTTTGTTTTTGTTTTGTTTATTCTCTATCCTACAAACTAAAATTAACAATATAATAATTCAGTCTCTCCATTCCACCTAGACTTTATGTACTCTTGCATACAATCAACATGAACTTCAAGCAATGAAATAGAGTAACTGGAGGATATTTACCTGGGGTTTTGTAGACACTGACATATGACAGATACACATTGCTCTTTGTTGTTGTTGTTGTTATCATTATTATTGATTGTCATTAGAATTTAGGGAATCATTATTAGACTATCAAAACCTAGTCTCAGTAAAAGTGACAGTCACATTCTGAGATTATCAGTGTCACCCTTCAGTTGGTCTTCTATGATGCAAATTCTTGTTCAGTGCATAGATATTTAGGGACAGGGAGATAGCTCTCTGTGTAAATTGTTACCTGCTCAATCATGAGGACCTGAGCTTGACTCCCCAAAACTTATGGAAAGCCAGTCATATCAGTACAATGGTACAATCATAATACTTGCAAGGAAGAGAAGCAGAAGCAAAAAAAAAATTCAGAGGCTTGAGGATTATGTTTAAGAAAAGTTTTGTAGCATGTAGCATCTTCCACCACACTCAAATTGTACAACACACCCTATAATGCAAATGTCATCAATATATCTTTTAGCTTTTAGCATTTCACTCAACTTTCATACACACACACACACACACACACACACAGACACACATGTCATGGATTTTTTTTTAATAGGTTAGATCTTCCTGGTACTGTGTCCAGATGTAGCACTGATCTGGAATAATTGACTAGAAAAATGAAATTTATTTATGCAGAATAAACAAATGATGAGTTTGTTTTTAGTATATATTCTATTATACATAGGGTAAAAAACATAGCAACTAGTGGATACCTGGAACTTTAGCTAACCTTACATATAACTAGATAACACATGTCAGAAATAAATAACCAAATCTTTTGTCTTTGCTCAACACACAACACATCAGATCAGAATAATTCCCTTAAAATAAAAAAAAATCATTTTAATTTTAGCTCAACTTCACAATGGGCCTAATGGAGTAAGTAATGTCTCAATTGCCCTGAATAATAATGATGACTGAGAATTTAAAATATTTACAGAGTTCTGGTAGAAATAGGAGGTAACCTAAAGTTTCCAAAGCATATCCTTGGATTGTATGGTCACTCATATGCTTGTTTGGTGGGAAGAAGGAGAAAAAAACTTCATGGTTGACACAAGAGAATGGCAAAGGGTGATGGAGGCGAATTCATGAACACTCATCTGATTTATATTCATTGCCAACTTGACATAATCAGAAAAAAGCCAAGTCTCTAGCCATGTCTATAAGTATACTAGAGTTCCTTAGATGAACAGAAACAGTAGGATGAACATATAGAGTAAACAATATATACAATATATGGTCAGTCTAACTTAAAATACAAATAATAGCTAAATCCCACCTAGACCAGGTAGATATATGTTATCTCAGCAGCCCCAATCTGGCACCAAACCTGAGAGTTTGCTTGAAGACCACTGACACTTAGTCCATAATGGAAGCCTAGAAATTCTAGATAGACACCAATGAATGAAAAGTCAGCAAGAACAACATAGTAAATTACCTATGCAAGAAGAGTAAAACAAAGTTAACAAGAGAAAGCATGTTCTTCCTTCTGCCATGTCTTTTTTTTTCCCCCAAGAATGCATCTATAGGTTCTGTCCATGGTTAGGAAAATCTGGAGGGATTCTTATTTATTTGACATTAAAACTAGTCACAACAATGAGAAAGATTAGAGATTGGAAAATGTGGGGAGCATCATCTTATGACATGGTTTTCTGGACTGAATAAAGAGTAGAAAATGAACTGAATACTAGCATTCATCTTTCTCTCTCGGCTATCTGTTATTGAATGTAGCTTGCTAAAAACCTAAAATATTGACTAGTTTATATATATACCTATCAAAATTAACTAACCAAAAAAAAAAAAAAAACGGTGATATATCTCTTTACAAAACTGTGCTAAATTGTTACATAAAATTACTGTTTTAAACTTAGAGTTTATTGAGTTTATTGTATATGGAATATACAGACAAGTAATGCTATTAATGAAAAGGCATGTAAACAACTCTGATGTTATTCTTTAAGTCTTATTTGCCAAGTATTATATAACTACTGTGGAAGATACACAGAAACACATTCCCATTTGCCACCCCACCCCTATCCAAGCAGCAGAGCCAACAGGACATGGGCCTCCATGAGTACTGATTGTTCTTAGTCATAAAGCTTGTTTGTATAATAAGCTTCACAATTTATTTTATATTCCTCCTTTGCAAAATATTCTCCATGCCAAGTTTATCAGGAATTGATCTCTCTGCCAAGGTTAATGACCCATGATAATTAGAAAAAACAGGAGTACTGAAGGCTAGGGTGTGTCTAATGCCCTTAGCAGTGGAAACCTTCAGGATTGCACTTAAGGCTATGGGAAAGAACTCTAAACACTTGAGTTCAAAATATATAAACAGGATTTCATAGCTGTCCAAATGTATTATGATACAATATGGATTATATGAGGGGCTTCATGAACCTAAAAGGACAAAGGCATAATCAGCTAGCTTATCAGAAAGATGGAAAGGTAGAGAAATCCTGAATTCAAGTTCAGCCTGGGACAGAGTAAGTTTATGCCCAGGCACGGTGAGAATGGCAGGTTCAGGTCAGGATCCCACCCAGTTATCATATTGTCTGTGCTTTCAATGTTGTAAAATTATAAAAATGGTTTTCTTTTTTTTTATTTTTTTTATTAACTTGAGTATTTCTTATATACATTTCGAGTGTTATTCCCTTTCCCGGTTTCCGGGCAAACATCCCCCTCCCCCCTCCCCTTCCTTATGGGTGTTCCCCTCCCAACCCTCCCCCCATTGCCGCCCTCCCCCCATAGATTAGTTCACTGGGGGTTCAGTCTTAGCAGGACCCAGGGATTCCCCTTCCACTGGTGCTCTTACTAGGATATTCATTGCTACCTATGGGGTCAGAGTCCAGGGTCAGTCCATGTATAGTCTTTAGGTAGTGGCTTAGTCCCTGGAAGCTCTGGTTGCTTGGCATTGTTGTACTTTTGGGGTCTCGAGCCCCTTCAAGCTCTTCCAGTTCTTTCTCTGATTCCTTCAATAGGGGACCTATTCTCAGTTCAGTGGTTTGCTGCTGGCATTCGCCTCTGTATTTGCTGTATTCTGGCTGTGTCTCTCAGGAGAGATCTACATCCGGCTCCTGTCGGTCTGCACTTCTTTGCTTCATCCATCTTGTCTAATTGGGTGGCTGTATATGTATGGGCCACATGTGGGGCAGGCTCTGAATGGGTGTTCCTTCAGTCTCTGTTTTAATCTTTGCCTCTCCCTTCCCTGCCAAGGGTATTCTTTTTCCTCATTAAAAATGGTTTTCTTTTACCCCACTAGGTCCAGCACCGCAGAGCCCCAAGATATCTGATAGACATCTTCATCTCAGTCAGCGAAGCCTCTCACCCGCTTTGCTCCATTTTCTATCACACTGGCGAAGGCCTCTTTCTGAGCCTGGCTACAATCTTTTGACTCATTCAGTTCCCAAGGCAGGCTGCCAGCATGGCAGAAATATACATCATAATCCCATGACTGCTCAGTGTTATTAGCCTCTGCACACTCTCTTACACTTAAATCGCTACAAGAAAGAACACACAACACAATAATCTCTGATTCAATTGATCAGATATAATTGCCCATCTAATCATACAAAGCCCTGTTCATATCGTCCCTTAAGAACATTCATAACAACATGTAAAGGTACAGCATGGAATCTTAACATCAACCTCCATTTTCTTACTCTGCAGTCTATTCCTCTCTCCTTTCTGTTCCAGTCTCCTCTCCTTCCCTCAAACTTTTCTCTCGGCTATCCTTCCTTCTTGTCCAACAACAGGCTTCATTCTACCTTGTACCTGCCTCACCTGTGATATCCTCCCACATTTCAAAGTCAAGTAAAGCTCTCAATTGCTTTGTTAAAAAAAATTACTTTTTTTTCCTAAGAATTAAGGGGCTAAGGTCATAAAATGCTGATTCATGATATAGTCAAAAGGGCACCCAAAATGAATAATTTAATTGATATGTAAACAAAAGATTGGGCATTGGTTTGTAAAAGCTGAGCTATCTTAATAACCAGTCTGGAGAACCAGCAGAAGCAAAACCCAGAACTGCCAGCTTGTACACCAAGATTGACTTTAAGATTTTTTTTAATGCTCCAAAACAAGCTGAGGCTGGTCTTTGGCACATATTGACTTATGATAATAACTATTTCCTTAAATTTTCTATGAACTTAAAGGAATGTGAAAGTATTTTAAAAATTATGTAATCAATTATATTATTGTAATTGTTCTACCTGATATTTACATGAGGTAATGAAAATAGAAATAAAGGTTTAACACTTGATAGGCACTCATTGGTAAGTGGATATTAACCAAAAAACTCAAATTACCCAAGATGCAATCCACAGACCACAGGAAGTTCAAGAACAAGGATGATCAAAATGTGGATGCACCCAATCCTTCTTAAAATGGGGAAAAATATTCATAGGAGGGAATATGGAAGCAAAGTTTAGAGCAGCGACCCAAGGAATGGTCATTCAGAGCCTGCCCCACATGTGGACCACACAAATACAGTCATCAAAACTAGATAAGAATGATGAAGCTAGAAAATGCATGCTGAAAGGACTGGATATAGATCTCTCCTGAGAGTCACATCCCGAGGATGTCCCATACAGAGGTCAATGCTAGCAGCAAAGCACCGAAATGAGAATAGGACCCCCTTGGGAAGGAATTAGAGGAAGTACTGAAAGAGTTTAAAGAGCTTACAACCTCATGAAGATAACAATGCCAACAGCCAGAGTTCCCTGGGAGTAAACCACTACCGAAAGACTGTACATGGACTGACCCAGCGCTCCAACTGCATATGCAGCAGAAAATAGCCTTGTTGGGGCATCAGGGGAAGGGAAGCTCTTGCTTCTACCAAGGATGGATCCCCAGTGCAGGGGAATATGGGGGGTGGCAATAAGGGGCATGAATGGAGGGAATACTGGTATGGGGAGGGGGAGAGGTGGAAATGAGGCCTTATGGACAGGAAACCGGGAAGGGGTATAACCTTTGAAATGTAAGTAAGGAAATGCATCTAATAAAAATTTTTAAAAAAGAAAAAATGGAAGAAAGAAAGAAAGGAAAGAAGTAAGGAAGGAAGGAAGGAAGGAAGGGAGGGAGGGAGGACAGTTGGTTTATTGGAGCTTTTCTTACTCTTCTTCATCTAGAAGAAGATATTTGTGGTGGGGCTTTTTTTTTCCTGTGTATGTGACTCCTGACTTTCTTTCTTTTCCTTTTGTCCCTGGTGCACAAAAAGTTAGTGAGCTCAGAGCGTTTTTGCCCAGCTACTGAGGGACCCTTGAGCCATAGAGGAAAGAGCCTAGCAACAAGCCCTATTTCTCCCTTAATCCCCTTCTATAAATAGCAAGAGCTTATTACCAGAAACCAGCACCTTTTAGCCACAGTATAGCAAGAGATGGTTACACTGTCCGTGGATGTCTGCCTCTGGCCTCCAGAACTGTAAAGTGAGTTTTGAGGCCACAGAAATCATCAAGCTCTGTCCTTTTTCCAATGCTATGTCTCACCTAATACCTCAATGCTGAAGCTAAGTCTGCAGCAATATTATTTTTTTTATCAAATCTTAAGTCTAAAAAATAATTTGAGATAATATCTTCTGCTATTTGGTATTCTCATATAATAAATTGCAATAGAATACTTGGAGTAAGGAAAGTTAGGGTGTAAACAGACTAGCTTTCTGATAGTTAATGGTGTACAGCCAAATTATTCTATTAATATGTTACTTTGCTCTGTAGAAGAGGAGACACTGTGGTTGTCTTCTCTTTAGGAAAGAACAGCCTTGTAGCTTTTACTCTATGTAATTTTAGGATGATTACTTTCATATAAGAATAATATAACTTGCGGCATGTGGAAAAACTAATCAGAGGTAAGTTTTCTACATAAATTTTTCTTATATAAATGTTTGGTTCTGAAATGGTAGCCTAATCAGATTGTCTTCTCTCTGTGTGTCTGTCTCTGTCTCTTTATCTCTGTCTTTTTCTGTCTTACTGTCTGCTTTTTTTTTTTTAAGGTAGGGTCTTGGATTGACCCTAGAACATTTTAGTTTGGTTACATTGACTACTCACCAAGCCAATATGATCCTCTCTTCTTAGAATTTTGCTTAGATTACAGCCCCACATTTCACCTGCTTTTTATATGCGTTCTTAGAAATTGAACTTACCTCCCCTTCCTTATATAGCAAGAATTTCATGGACTGAGTAATCTACTACCCAATACCATAATCTGAATTTGATGTCTTGCAATAATGTTAAAGGATAATTTTAGAGGAACCCCTTGAGGTGTTTGTGAGTCTAGGATCTCAACTGTAAACAACTTAACACTGAGTGCTCCCGCCAGTGGGGACCCAGTTATTTGTGGGGGCTGAGAGGGACCCATACCTGAGGGAGAAAGGGTGAGAAAGAGGAGTGAGACCAAGCAGTGTCCTTGTTAAGGTCTGTTTATTGAGAGGAATGTACAACATTTAAAGCTCTGAAGCAGGAATTGAAGGTTAGGGTGGGGGGAGTACTGGGAAGTCCCCGAGGACATAAGGTGAATCATTAAACTGCAAGATATTCTCCTTAATCAATGAGGCAACAGTCTTCCGGGGACATGTTCTTTCTTTGAAAAGGTCAAGCCCTTCTCAGAAATCTGCTCAGGGCAGGGCACTAGCTTTGCTTAGTCCGGCAGTTGGTCCCGGACAACTGAGGTCAAGTGGGATAAAGTGAATGTCTGTATAAGGTGTTTTGTGCTCTTACAGGTGCATATAAAATTCTATTCTTACTACTATCACTATTATTACCAGAGTCATAGTGATTATGCTAAGTCAACGATGAATGTCCAGAACATCTTCCATTCAGTAAAATGTCTGGTCCAGGGGATCTCTATCAAAGTATATGCTGAAGCAATATCCAAATAATCACTTTGTCTAAGACAAAGGGAACATCATAAATGTTTTCCTATCTTGGCTGATTTTACCCTGAGAGAATGTTATACAGCTAGTTATAAAATTATACAATGTAAGGTATATAAATCAATTCATTTTTGTATGATAAAGAAAAAAGAAATTTACTTAAATAGAATTACTTGATTTCTGGAGTCTTGAGTTCCTTGTATATATTGAATATTAGCCCTCTGTAGGACGTAGGATTGGTAAAATCTTTTTGCAGAGTGTTGGCTGCCATTTTGTCCTAATGACAGTGTCCTTTACTTATAGAAGTTTTGCAATTTTATGAGGTTCCATTTGTCAATTCTTGATCTTAAAGCATAAGCCATTGGTGTTCTGTACAGGAAATTTTCCCCAGTGCCACATGTTCAAGATTCTTCCGAAATTTATCTTCTACTCGTTTCACTGTATCTGGTTTTATGTGGAGGTCTTTGATCTAAATGGACTTCAACTTTGTACAAGGAGATAAAAATGGATTGATTTGCTTTCTTCTACATGCTGATAGCCAGTTGAACCAGCATTATTTGTTCAAAATGCTGTCTTTTTGCCACTGGATGGTTTTTAGCCTCTTTGTCAAAGATCAACTGACCATAGATATGTGGGTTCATTTCTGGGTCTTCAATTCTATTCCACTGTACCTGCCTACTCTGTACCAATGCCATGGAGTTTTATCACTACTGTTCTGTAATATACCTTGAGGTCAGTGATGATGATTCCCCCAGAAGTTCTTTTATTCTGGGGAATAGTTTTTGTTATCCTCAGTTTTTTGTTATTCCAAATGAATGTGCACATTGTAATTCCTAACCCTGTGAAGATTGAGTTGGAATTTTGATGGGCATTGCTTATGACAATATGACCATTTTTAAACTTTTAATCCTGCCAATGCATGAGCATGGGAGATCTTTCCATCTTCTGAGATCTTCTTCAATTTCTTTCTTCAGAGACTTGAAATTCCTTTCATACAGATCTTTAACTTGCTTGATTAGAGTCATACCAAGTTATTTTGTATTATTTATGATTATTTTAAAGGGTGTCATTTACCCAATTCTTTTCTCAGCCCATTTATCCTTTGAGTATTGGAAAGCTATTGATTTATTTAAGTTAATTTTATATCTAGCCACTTTGCTCAAGTTGTTTACCAGGTGTAGGAGTTCTCTGGTGGAAATTTTGGGGTTCCTTAAGTATACTATCATATCAATTGCAAATAGTGATATCTAAATTTCTTCCTTTCTAATTTGTATCCCTTTGACATCCTTTTGGTGTCTAATTGCTCTGAATAGGACATCAAGTACTATGTTGAACAGGTAGGCTTTGTTTCATCTCTGAGTTTCAGTGGGAGGTTTTGTTTCATCCCTGAGTTTAGTGGGATTGTTTCAAGTTTCTCTCCATTTAGTTCAACGTTGGCTACTCATTTGCTATATACTGTTTTTACTATGTTTAGGTATGGGTCTTGAATTCCTGGTATTTCCAAGACTTTTATCATGATCGGGTGTTGAAAATTTTCAAATGCTTTCTCAGCATTTGAATATAGGTTCATGTGGTTTTTTTTTGGTTTTGCTTTGAGTTTGTTTTTGTAGTGGATTATGTTGATGACTTTCCTTATATTTAACCATCCCTGTCTCTCTGGGATGAAGACTATTTGACCATGATGGATGATCATTTTGATGTATTCTTGAGTTCAGTTTGCAAGAATTTAATGACATATTTTGGCATCTATGCTCATAAGAAAAATTGGTCTGAAGTTCCTTTTCTTTGTTGCATCTTCGTGTGATTTAGGAATAAGCAAAATTGAGGCTTCGTAGAATGAATTGGGTCATGTTCCTTCATCTTCTATTTTGTGGAATAGTTTGGAAAGAATTGATATTATGTCTTCTAAGAAGGCCTGATAGAATTCTGGACTAAACCCATCTGGTTCTGGGCTATTATTGTTTGGGTATCTCTAAAGGAAAGCTTCTATTTCTTTAGGACTTATTGGATGGTTTAGATAGTTTAGTCTGATTCTGACTTAACTTTGGTACCTGGTCTCTGTTTAGAAAATTGTCCATTTCTTCCAGATTTTCCAATTTTGCTGAGAATAGGCTTTTGTACTAGGATCTGATGATTTTTTGATTCCTCAGTTTCTTTTGTTATGTTTATTTTTTCACTTCTGATTTTCATAATTGGATACTGTCTCTATGCCCTCTGGTTAATCTGTCTAAAAGTTTGTCTATCTTGTTGATTTTCTCAGAGAACCAGCTCCTGATTTGTTGTTAAAAAAATGAGATACAGAGCTAAACAAAAAATTTTCATCTGTGGAATAACGAAAGGCCAAGAAGCATCTAAAGATATGATCTTGAGGGAAATGAAAATCAAAACAGCCCTGTGATTCTACTTTTTTTTTTTTTTACTTAGGAAGTAAATTTTATTAAGTGCGAAATAACAGAGTTTCTACAGGTGGCACAAGTGGATGGGGACTAAAGACCCGAGTCTAAGCAAGGCATACAAGAGGGTGCAAAATGGCTCCCACATATACAATGTGATCAACAATACAGGTTGTGCAATCTCATAATGACTCCAGGAGATATGGATGGCGTGTTCCACCATCAGTGCCCACCTTTTACCAGTGATTCTTCAAGCTGAAAAGTCTCATTTAACATGTTTTTATTTTCAGGAGCGTATGTGGACTCCTGATCATTCCCCACTTCCTTTGATGTCTCCATTCTACAATCCATGATGTTGCCCTGGGGCATATCAGCCTTCCTAAAATTCCTGTGATCTAGACTCTAGTGAAAGCTTTCATGGCTGACTCTGTAGCCTTCCCTTGATGTTTTCCTCAATTTGGCCAAATTTAGTTTTTAAGTCTAGTAAAAAAAATCTAAAATACAAGAACTAAAATTGCCTTAGATTTGACGATGTTTTACTCTCTATTATCCATATCATATGTATCCTTCAAGGGCCATGTCATATGTTATTCTTTCAAAATACTCTAGTTTTATTTTTTTTTATTTTCTAGATTTTTTTCCTTTTTTTTCTTTCTTTTTTTTATTAACTTAAGTATTTGTTTTTTTATCTTTTTTTTGCATTTATAATTCTTTTTTTTTTATTAACTTGAGTATTTCTTATATACATTTCGAGTGTTATTCCCTTTCCCGGTTTCCGGGCAAACATCCCCCACCCCCCTCCCCTTCCTTATGGGTGTTCCCCTCCCCACCCTCCCTCCATTGCCGCCCTCCCCCCAACAGTCTAGTTCACTGGGGGTTCAGTCTTTGCAGGACCCAGGGCTTCCCCTTCCACTGGTGCTCTTACTAGGATATTCATTGCTACCTATGAGGTTAGAGTCCAGGGTCAGTCCATGTATAGTCTTTAGGTAGTGGCTTATTCCCTGGAAGCTCTGGTTGCTTGGCATTGTTGTACATATGGGGTTTCGAGCCCCTTCAAGCTCTTCCAGTTCTTTCTCTGATTCCTTCAACGGGGGTCCTATTCTCAGTTCAGTGGTTTGCTGCTGGCATTCGCCTCTGTATTTGCTGTATTCTGGCTGTGTCTCTCAGGAGCGATCTACATCCGGCTCCTGTCGGTCTGCACTTCTTTCCTTCATCCATCTTGTCTATATGGGTGGCTGTATATGTATGGGCCACATGTGGGGCAGGCTCTGAATGGGTGTTCCTTCAGTCTCTGTTTTAATCTTTGCCTCTCTATTCCCGGCCAAGGGTATTCTTGTTCTCCTTTTAAAGAAGGAGTGAAGCATTCACATTTTGATCATCCATCTTGAGTTTCATTTGTTCTAGGCACTGTGATTCTACTTTATTCCAGTCAGAATTGCTAAGATCAAAAACTCAGGAGACAGCAGATACTGGCAAGAATGTGGAGAAAGAGGAACACTTCCTTTATTTTTGGTGGGACTGCCAGCTGGTACAACCACTCTGGAAACCAGTCTGGCATTTCCTCAGAAAACTGGACATAGTACTACCTGAAGACCACCTCCACCACTTCTGGGAAAATGTCCAATAAATAACTAGGACACATGTTCCACTATGTTCATTGCATCCTTGTTTATAATAGCCCAAAGCTGGAAAGAACCAGATGTCGTTCAAAGAAGAATGGATACAGAAAATGCAGTACATTTACCTAATAGAATCCTACTCAGCTATTAAAAACAATGACTTCATTAAATTCTTAAACAAATGGAATGAAGTAGAAAATATCATCCTGAGAGAGATATCCCAATCACAAAAGAATATATAATGCATACCATGTATTTTAGCCAAAAGCTTGGAATACCCAAGGTACAATGCACAGATTACATGAAGCTCAAGAAGAAGAAAGACAAAAAGGTGGATGCTTCAGTCCTTCTTAGAAGAAGGAACAAACATACTGAGTAATATTCCATTGTATAGATGTACCACATTTTCTGTATCCATTCCTCTGTTGAAGGGCATCTGGGTTCTTTCCAGCTTCTGGCTATTATAAATAAGGCTGCTCTGAACATAGTGGAGCATGTGTCTTTGTTATTTGTTGGGGCATCTTTTGGGGATATGCCCAAGAGAGTTATAGCTGGGTCCTCAGGTAGTTCAATGTCCAATTTTCTGAGGAACCTGCAGACTAGTTTCCAGAATGGTTCCACCAGTCTGCAATGCCACAAACAATGGAGGAGTGTTCCTCTTTCTCCACATCCTTGCCAGCATTTGTTGTCACCTGAGTTTTTGATCTTAGCCATTCTGACTGGTGTGAGGTAAAATCTCAGGGTTGTTTTGATTTTCATTTTCCTCGTGAATAAAGAGGTTGAACATTTCCTTAGGTGTTTCTCAGCCATTCGGCATTCCTCAACTGTGAATTCTTTGTTTAGCTCTGAACCCCATTTTTAACAGGGTTATTTGACTCCCTGTGGTCTAACTTGAGTTCTTTGTATACTTTGGATATAAGGCCTCTATCACTTGTAGGATTGGTAAAGATCTTTTCCCAATCTGTTGGTTGTCGTTTTGTCCTAACAACAGTGCCCTTTGCCTTGCAGAAGCTTTGCAGTTTTATGAGATCTCATTTGTCGATTCTTGATCTTAGAGCATAAGCCATTGGTGTCTTGTTCAGGAAATTTTCTTCAGTGCCCATGTGTTCGAGATGCTTCTCCACTTTTTATTCCATTAGGTTGAGTGTATCTGGTTTGAAGTGGAGGTCCTTAATCCACTTGGACTTAAGTTTTGTACAGGGTGATAAGCATGAATCAATCTGCATTCTTCTACATGCTGTCCTCCAGTTGAACCAGCACCATTTGCTGAAAATGCTATCTTTTTTCCATTGGATTGTTTTGGTTCCTTTGTCAAAAATCAAGTGACCCTAGGTGTGTGGGTTCATTTCTGGGTCTTCAATTCTATTCCACTGGTCTATCTATCGGTCTGTCTCTGTACCAATACCATGCAGCTTTTATCACTGTTGCTCTGTAATAAGGAATAGTGATTTCTATTCCCCATTATTTTCATTGTTAGAGGTGGAATTATGTTTATTTGTCTCTCTTTTCATTTCATTGAAAGGAAAATATACTCTTGCTTTCTATACGGTGTCGTTTCTCTCCTTGCTTTGGAGTTTTACATCTATTATCCTTTGTAGGGATGGGTTTCTAGAAAGATATTGCATAAACTTGGTTTTGTCATGGAATGTCTTGGTTTCTTTACCTATCTTAATTAAGAGTTTTGGTGGATACAGTAACTTGGGCTGACATTTCTGTTCTCTTAGGGTCTGTATGACATCCATCTAGGATCTTCTGGCTTTTATACTCTCTGGTGATAAGTCTGGTATAATTCTTATAGATCTGTCTTTATATGTCACTTGACCTTTTCCCCTCACAACTTTTAATATTCTTTCTTTGTTTTGTGCATTTGGTGTTTTAACTATTATGCGATGGGAGGAATTTCTCTTCTGGTCCAATCTATTTGGCGTTCTGTAGGCTTCTTGTACGTTTATGGGCATCTCTTTCTTTAGTTTAGGGGAGTTTTCTTCTATAATTTTGTTCAATATATTTACTGGCCCTTTAAGTTGGGAGTTTTCACTTTTTTCTATACCTATTGTCTTTACACTTGATTTTCTCATTGTGTTTTGAATTTTCTGTATGTTTTTATAGCTAGGAGCTTTTTACATTTTACATTATCTTTGACAGTTTTTTTATGGCTTCTTCTCCCCCTGAGATTCTCTCTTCTATCTCTTGTATTCTGTTGGTGATGCTTGTATCTACAGCTCCTTGTCTCTTCCTTAAATTTTCTATATCCAGGGTTATCTCCGTTTTTGCTTTCTTTATTATTTCTATTTCCATTTTCAATTCGTTCACCTGCTTGTTTGTGTTTTTCTGTAATTCTTTCAGGGATTTTTGTGTTTCCTCTTTAAGAGCTTCTACTTGTTTACTTGTGTTTTTCTGCATTTCTTTAAGGGGGTTCTTTGTCTTTCTTAAAGTCCTCCATCAGTATCAAAAAATGTGAATTTGAAACTCAATCTTGCTTTTCTAGTGTGTTTGGATATCCACTCTTTTCTTTGGTGGGACAACTGGGCTCTGCTGATGCCAAGTATTATTGGTTTCTGTTGATTATGTTCCTGCGGTTGATTGGGTTTCTAGCCATTCCTTTGTCTCTGCTGTTTGTTTGTCTTGCTGTTTCTGAGAGTGACTTGACCCTGCTGTAGGCTTCTGTGTCAGCACTGCAGGAGAACTGTTTTCCTGTTTTCTTTCAGCCTTTCCTGAGAACAGGTGCTCTGATTTGGGTGCAGAGAACTGTGGGATGGTATCAGTTCACTTCTGTGCAGAGTCAGAAACAGAAAGTGCTGTGACCACAAGGACTTCTGCCTTTCTGTATCCTTAACCCACCAGGCAAGTCATTTGGTAGCAGAAAAGTGGATCTTACCTCTGCTCTCAGGTGTGGTGGTGCTTCTGGAGATTGTCTTCCAGCTCTAGGCAGGGGCAGGAATCAAAGGGTCCTCGCCCTGATTGCTCCTAGGTCCTTGCATCCAGTGGTCACAGTTAGCACTATGCAATTCCCTCTTGGGTCTGGACTGTGGGAAGAGGGTAGTATTCTCTGACTTCTCAGGAGTATCCACACTTCTGAGGTTCCAGCTCTCTCCCCCATGGGATTTGGGTGCAGGGAGCTGTTTGACCAGTTCAATTCAGTCCTGGGCACAGACCAAAATCACGGGTATTGGTGACTGTCTGTTCCTATATCCCTGTCTCCAGAGGCACTGTGCAGTTTCACCTTGGACCAGGGATGTGGACAGAGGTATGCAGAGGCGGCAGTCTGTCCTGCAATCTCAGGATTGAAGTAATTGATTTTATTTTCTTTTTTCTTTCCTCCCTTTTATATTGTGTGTGTGTGTGTGTGTGTGTGTGTGTGCACATGCACACATGTATTCTTACTCTGCCTGTACAGATATTAAAAAATAACCTCCAATTTTAATCCTTCCAGTTTGTTTTTGACAGGTCTCTGCTGTTTTTCCACTGTACTGCACAAAATTATCTCCATCTCACATCTCCTAAAGTGATTAGCAATGTTTTGTATTATGTGTCTTACTTAGATTATAACAATTTTGTGGTACTTTAACCCACTGCATCATCTTACTAGCTCCAACATTTTGTTTGGTTTTGGTTTAAAGACAGCATCTCATATATCCCAAGTTTTACTCAAAATTGCTGTGTAAGAATGGATGTCATTATTCTGATGACACAGTACCATTTCCGGTGAAGATGTTCCTAGAGATCCAACCTAGGGTTTCTTGCATTATATGTAAACATGATTCCAATTTACACATGTCACCAACCTTGATTGTGTTCTTTTTTTATTCCTGGTTTTTTCACAATCTTCACATAATCCATCACATAATGAACATGATAGTTGCACTTGGATTATAGAATCATATTTTATATAAAAAGTAAAAAGAGATCAACTGAGGAAGATGTTAATTTAGTTTTTATCATTTTAATCTACATTAAGAATTTAGATTTCATTTCATTTAAGGAAGGATGTTGTAGTTCTTGAAGTAGCTGAGCAAGTAAAAGAACTTCCCATATCACTTGTCTTTAATCACAGGTGCTATGAAATAGTGTCTGTGGAAGCTGGAATCTGTAATCCCAGAGGTTCGGAAACAAAGACAGTGAAATCCACAGGAATGTCATATAAATAGTTCAGCTGCACATGAAATGCAAAAGTGGTTCATATTAATCAACTCTGTACATGAGACATAGCATTATATACATGCATTTCTCCCAGAAAAAAATGAATAAATCAATAAAAAATTAGTCATTGAAAAAATTTTAGGGGTTGGGGATTTAGCTCAGTGGTAGAGCGTTTGCCTAGCAAGTGCAAGGCCCTGGGTTAGGTCCCCAGTTCCGGAAAAAAAGAAAAAAATATTTAAAACATTGTTGGCTTTAAATCCAAGCCTAATTCACTTTGATTTTATTGGTGTGTGTGTGTGTGTGTGTGTGTGTGTGTGTGTGTGTCTTTGTTAGGGGTGTTAACACAGACAATGGAATACAAATTAAGGGAAATGTGACACAAACAAAACAAAGTTTTCCAGCCACCAAAAAAAAAAAAAAGTAATATCAATATCAATTTGCGTTTTCATTTATCAGATCTTGATAATGAAAACATACTGATATTTTATGGATACAATTTCCATATCATTTGCATAAAGCACTGTCTCACAGCTTTCTCCCACTCCTTCTTCATAATGTTTCCTGAGACTTTGGTGCCAGGGTAGTCTTGTAAATGTACAATTGGAGCTGGGTAACCCACAATCAGCTGTTCTCTGCAGTTTGGCTAGATGTGGCTTCTTGTAATTGTCTCCTGCTGCAAAAAGAAGCTTTTTTGATGAGGGGTGACAGATACACTTGTGTAGTTAAGGATATTTAGAGCAGTTAAAGAGAATACTTTGTGAAATTTCTCACAGCCCCATACCTCACTGAGAAGCTGTAGGTAATTAATAATGAAAGACAGAAAGAGAGAGAGAGAGAGAGAGAGAGAGAGAGAGAGAGAGAGAGAGATTGAGGGAGGGAGGAAAGGGGGAGAGAGGGAGAGTAGGAGGGAAAAACGGGGAGGGAGAGAGTGGAAGAGGGAGAGAGGGAGAGAAGGAGAGAGGGAGAGAGCGAAAGGGAGAGGGAGAGGGAGAGGGAGAGGGAGAGGGAGAGGGAGAGGGAGAGGGAATTAGTAGAATGAATGTGTTACAGTGATGAACTCCCTGGTAAATGATGCAATGCAAAGTATGCAATTCAAAGTGGCAAGCCTGAAGCATTAAATGATCTCAACAGGTTGTATTTATAGCTGTATATGCATATACATAATAATAATAAAGTATCAAAGGCCCTGAATTTGAGAAGGAGTGTAGGGTAGGTCATGGAAAAATTTGGAAGGAGGAGAAGGTAAATGATGAAAATTTATCACTCGTATATGAAATTCTCAAAAATTAAAGAAAATATTTTAAAAGAAAATTATTTTGTATACAACTGGAAATGATCTTATTAAGAAAATTGAGTCAATTGGTGCACTTACATACACTAACACACACACACACACACACACACACACACACACACACACACACACACACATACCACAGCACATGTACCTGCAGAACTTTAAAACTGTCTAGGTCAGAATGGAGATCAACAGAAAGGAGAACATGAGAGAAAAGGAATGGTATGATGTAAGAGTAAAAAAATATGTTCAACATATTAAAAAAATATATATAAAAGAATGAAATAATGTCATTTTAATATACTATATGGCTGAGCTAGAATTGAAAAAAATAAGAACAATTCATTAAAAATTGATTAACACATCTATTTGATATTATTTCACTGGAAAATAGTACCCCCCCTAAAATAGACCTATCTACCATCCAATTCAGACTCCCACAATACTCCTCCATAGGATTTATGTCTGTAGCAGCCAGATGCTACTGGAGACTTACAAGCATCATTGAGACAACTCAGAGCATGTTTCCCTAGTGCAATAGCTGGTGTGTATGTGTGTGAGTGTGTGTGTGTATGTGTGTGTGTGTGTGTGTGCGTGTTTATGTATGTGTGTGGTGTGTGTGTGTGTGGTATGTGTAGTGTGTGTGTGTGTGTGTGTGTGTGTGTGTCTGTGTGTATGTTTGTGATGTCTGTATATGTGTGCCTGTGTGTCTGTGTTTTATATGAATGTATGTATGTATGTATGTATGTATGTATGTATGTATGTATGTATCCTAGTATAGTTTCTAGTGTGTTTCTGGCTGCATGTACACACATGTATGTGTGAACCTGGAGGCCAGTGGTTGATGTCAGATGTCTCACTCATTGTCCATCTTCATGTTTGAGACAGGGAATCTCTCTGTACCTAGTCTTCCCCCTTTTTTTTATTGGATATTTTTCATATTTACATTTCAAATGTTATTCCCTTTCCCCCACCCAACCACCAACCCCTCCTGTCTCCCTGCCATGACATTCACTTACACAGGGGGTTCCAGCCTTGGCAGGACCAAGGACTTCTCCTCCCTCTGGTGATCAACAAGGCCATCCTTGTCTACATATGCAGCTGGAGTCATAGGTCTGTCAATGTGTAGTCTTCCGATGGTGGTTTAGTCCATCAGAACACTGGTTGGTTGGTATTGTTGTTCTTATGGGGTCGCAAACCCCTTCAGCTCCTTCAATCCTTTCTCTAACTTCTCCAATGGGGACCCCATTCTCAGTTCAATGGTTGGTTGTGAGCATTTGTCTCTGTGTCATGCTCTGGCAGAGCCTCTCAGGAGACAGGTCTATCAGGTTCCTGTCAACACACACTTCTTGACCTCAGCAATATTGCCTGAGTTTGGTGGCTGTGTGTATATTGCCTGGATCTTCAGGTGGCACAGGCTCTGAATGGCCATTCTTTCAGTTTCTGTTCCAAATTTTATGTCCACATCAAGTAGACTTGCTGGCCAGTGAGACCCAAAGTATCTTCATCACACCTTTCCCATCATTGAGGTTATAAGTGATTGCTTTTCTTGCCTAGATTTTATTGAAGTACAGGGAAGTTGTACTCTAGTCCTTTTAGTTGATTGATAGACACTATCCATTTTCCATTTTCACAATCCCCTGATGGCTGACATTTGTCCTCCCCTCCAGATATGAACAGGTATAGCAACTTCTTCGTCTACCGAGGGATGTAAAAAGCCCAAGTGCCAGTGCTGGCTCTTATTGAAATACTATACTAGTTCAGAATTGCATGATGTAAAAAACTCATAACATCTCCAGTTCCATTTTCTGGTGTTATCTTTTCTTTGGAGGGTGGGGTGTGGCTGTCTGGCAGACAATAAAGAAAAGATTTATCTCTGAAATCTTGCAGTCTCTAAGTTTTACTACTTTCATTAGTGTAATAATTACATCTTCCCATTTTCTCATGTCATAGTTTTACTGAATTTATATTTTCATTTCCAGTGAAGAAGGAGAAATTTGCACACAGTGGTGCTATATGCTTGATGCAGCAGAAAGTTCCACTGGAGAATCATGGGACAGTCTGCCTGGATTGAGCTTAACAAACAGAAATTCCTAAGCTACCTGTTAAATTGAAGAATAAACAGAATTTGAAAAAATTATTTCAAGAGTCAAGTCTCCAAATTGTCTCTAGAAATCCTCTTTAGAGAAAAACTTTCCAATGTAGAAGAAATCAAAATTCTAAGCAAGGAAACAGTCAAGAACAGCCATAGACCTCAGAGGGTTGTGAGGTGAGAACAACAATTCACAAAGCAATACCAGGAAATGCTACAATAATGAGAAAGAAAAGAAGCAAGACAGTGGAAGGGGGTCAAGGGACACCATGTTTTTCTTTTGACTGAACATGCAAGCTCTGGAGTATGTGCTTCAAAACTTCCCAAGAGATCAAAGAAGAAATTACAGCCTGCAGAGCAATTGCTTGGGAAGAAACAAAGAAGGTTGTGATAAACAGAAAGATGTCTGTGGGTTTGACCTTCTGTTTTAACCCTGCTCATACTGCATCTCAGAGCATTGTCCTGCAGTGGAACCAACAACACAGTTTTTCACAGTCTATGTAAGTAAGAGACTGCTCTGACCAGTAAGTAGTATTCTTGTTAGAATTGAACAATGATCCTGGGAAGAGAAAAATGATAACCTCAAAAATCAAGAAAAAGGCACATTATGGAGGGAAGTGTCTTCTTTCCATGACACTTTTTCTATGCAGAGGAGAGATTTTGCTCTCATTCTTTCTTTTAGTGTCTATTTTATCACCTTTCCTTCAACTAAAACCTTATTATTGTACATTTGCCTTTTTATATCTTTGAATCACATACCTGTGAGTTTAAAAAAATAGATGAATACCGTTTTTCAACACACCTTAAATGTTCTGTGTAGTACCCACAATGGTTTAATTTGAACTGAAAATGTAAAGACATGCTTCATGCCATCATTTCCTAAGCAATTCAGAGTAGGAATTATTTATGTAGCATTTTCATTGTATTAGACACCACGATTTATTCAGAGACGACTAAATATACAAAGGAACATGGATATTGATTCTACACAAATGTTACATGATTCTATATGAGGTACATGAGGGTCACTGGGTTTTCTTTTGTTTGTTTCTTTTGTTTTGATTTATTTTGTTTTGTGATTGTATCAATTTAGGAGACATTTTCCTTCAGAAGCTAAAATAAGAGAATATATAGCTAATATATGTATGTAGTCAGTAAAACATTTGTTAAAGTTAATTTTAAAATATTTTTGAGAATATCTACCAAAAGAATGATATATTTTTTCATGCCTCCCTCCACCCTCAACTCTTTTTATCTCACTCACACATTCATTCAAATTAATAACCTCATTTCTAAGTATAGATAGATAGATGATAGATAGATAGATAGATAGATAGATAGATAGATAGATAGATAGATAGATAGATGATTGCAGACCAATGAGTCTGTTTAATGTTACTGTTGACTTTGGATAACCTAGACTGAGGCTTGTCCCTGGAGAAAACTAATTCCACTTCTCCCAGAAGCCGTTACTTACTTAACTCTAATTTTGTATCAATAGCAGTGGTTCTCAATTTGTGTGTCATAACCCCATTTCAAAAGTCTACCTTGAATAGTATTTTCTTTATGATTAATAACAATAGCAAAATTACAGTTATGAAGAAGCAACAAGTATAAATTTAGGGTTTGAGGTCAGCACAGCATGAGCGACTATATTAAAGGGTTACATCATCAAGAAATCTCAGAAACAGTGATCCATGAATAGGACCATATGAGATTTCCTATACACTGGCATGGCAATTGATATTCAGGTCTTGTTTAGGTGACCACTTTGAGATGCCATATTCTCAGATTAAAGAAAGTAGCAATTATAGTTTTTCCTCTTGGGTCTGTGGCCTAATTAACCCTGGGTAGTTAACTAGTTTTCTAGCAATCAACATGATTTCCCTTCTATTGAGTAGCCCTTGAATATAAGGACACAACTGTTAATTGCTTCCAAAAAATAAGCAGTGTTTTTGTAGTCTTTAAGATATCTGTGCTGTGCTGGTAATTATTATGGTTTATATCTGGTTAGAACTATTGATTACTTTTCTACCTTGGTACTTGCTTGGCAGCTTCAAATAATGCTAGTCCCAGGAAGGATGCTTTTAGTTTAATCTTTGGTCAATTCTTTCAAGTTCTGCTTTCAAAGTATGTGTTATGTTCAGCAAGTTCTAAGTTCAATCAAGTACAACGAAAATATATACTATTTTTGTATGCATATATATATATGTATATACATTATATACACTCACATACATACAAATATACTGTATATTATATATAGTAATTTGTATATGTATACTTTTTATATATGCATATATACTCTGTTATATATATATGTGTGTGTGTGTGTGTGTGTGTATACATATATATCCCCAGAGTTCGTTGTTTAAACCAAGATAAACTTCTTCCTGTCTCTGCTCACCAAGTGCAGAGATTAAGACCACTTACATTATTTGAGAGTCTCTCTGAATTTCTCTGATCAGTGATTTAAAAGGAGGCTCCCATGAACTGTTTCTGTTGTTTCTGTTTAAAAATAGTTTAGATGATTTTCATTAATACTCACACTAATTTGTGCTTCTCTTCCTTGTTTTATGAGCTCAATAGATCCTTGAATTAAGTACTAGCTGCGGTGATAAAACATATTAACCAAATCTTCTCAAGAAATGAAGGAAGCATTTATTTACATAGACGGTTAAAGGAAATGGTTCATCATGATAGAGAAAGCATGGTAGCTCAGATGTGAGGCATCTGGTTACATGCTTAACTATATATAGTCAGGATGCAGAGAGATGATGGCTAATACTTATGTCTTTGTCTCCTTTTGCATGGAGACCAGAATACCAACCCAGGGGATTATGTTACAAAAAATAGGTAGGTACTCTCAAGCCAATTAACACCGTCTGCTAGGGGGAAAATCCCTAGATGATCTGTTTTATGAGCTAGAAAATTCCTCTTTCTTTAAACTAATTTATGATGTCTTTTAAAGTCTCTTGTAACCTAAAGAACTTTCCATGTTGCAAAGTTGCTTATATTTTTTTGCCTTATTTTACCTCTAAGATCCCAAATTTCTGTGAGACTAAGTAACATAGTTGCAGTGTGGGAGGCTTCATTCTGGCTCTGCTTGCCTATTGCCTCCATGGCAGCTCCAGAATAAATATCTATGTCACCTTGTTAAGAAGCTTACAAAAGAATTTTATGGCAGATATGGGGCATAACCAGGCCCAGTAAATTTTAGTATTGTTTAGACATTAAGACAGAAGTATAAAGACAGAATGCGGGGTGATGAGTCTATATACTAAGGAAGAAAAGAAGCAGTAGAAAAGTAAGATCTTTAGGGATAGTAGTAACAACATACAAGAGACAAGCATAGTTATATCTCAGGTTTAGTGGAGAAAAGGTACAGAGGTTATTGTAGGTAGGAAGGTTAAGCGAGGCCAAATAGGTGAGAATATCCAGGTTACAGAAAAGAGCACTAAAGAATGAAAGAGTCATACCTCTACCTCCACAAAGAATTTCTTCAAGAACAACTTGGAGACACTGAAGTATGTAGATATTCCTGTCTTATTGTAAAATGTTTCAGAGTTTATATGTGATCCATATGTGTCATCTGTGCTTTAAATCCTCTCTAAATTACTCTTAATACAATGTAAGTAGACATTATGTTTATTGCTTAAGAAACAATGGGAAGGAAAACAATATATATTTGGTATAAACATATACTTTTACAAATATTTCAGTTCATGTTTTGAGGACTGATCATATTTTACAGCATATAATATAATAAATAAGAAAGGTCTAAAACCTACATAAAAGAGTGTATGTGACTTAATGTCCTTGTGGAGGACATGAGAGACAACTGTGAGGGGTTAGTTCTTTCTTTCCCTTATATAGGGCTTGCAGAGAAGGCATTCCATATTTCTAAGAAAGAGCCTTCACCTACTGAGCTATCTCACTGGGAAACTGTTCATTTTACATCTTACATTTTATTACATTATTTATCATAAAATATAGACAGAAAAACGTAATACATTATTCAAAAGTCATAACTTTACTTCCTCCAGAGGAGAGAGAGATTTATATGGGTATGAGTCTGACTTCATGTATTTCTTAACATTGAACTCACTGTAGATGGTCAATAAATATTTCGTCTCTCTACCGGAACAGTGTTCTTTGAAGAACATAGTTATACACAAGAAAAGCCAAAAAAAAACCAAAAAACAAAAACCAAAAAACAAAAAACATTTTGAATACCATGTTGCAGCAAAGAGTTTACAAATATATGCATCTATGTGCATTCTCCCAGTGTTGATGATGATGACTAAGCTAAGTGTAGGGACTAAAGGAGGCAGACTGTGAATCAGGGCTTTATATGGAGGAGAAAGGCCATGTCACCCAGATTTACAGTGGTCCCATCTAGACAGAAGAGAGTTTATCTGGCTCCATCTCCTACATGGTTATTTTGAATGATGATCTTCAAAGAATAGTGGTTAACTGCAGTAATTCTTATTAAATTTTATATTTGATCAGGCATCTATTACTCATTATGTCCTCCTCTAGAAGAGAGAAAGAGAGATTTATATGGGGGTGATTCTGAGTTCATGTATGTTAGCTTACCCACTTACTAATATTCTGTCAGTTTTCCTCCCTAAGTGTCTACTTAGGACATTCTTTACTCGATGTGACTGATAAGTTAATGGGAGTTCTCTGCAGCAGTGAGCATTGCCAAGTTGATGATGGAGTACCCTGTATTCCTAGTCCTTTTAAAAAAATCCCACATGGATCTCATAAAACTGCAAAGCTTCTGTAAGGCAAAGGACACTGTGGTTAGGACAAAACGGCAACCAACAGATTGGGAAAAGATCTTTACCAATCCTACAACAGATAGAGGCCTTATATCCAAAATATACAAAGAACTCAAGAAGTTAGACCGCAGGGAAACAAATAACCCTATTAAAAAATGGGGTTCAGAGCTGAACAAAGAATTCACAGCTGAGGAATGCCGAATGGCTGAGAAACACCTAAAGAAATGTTCAACATCTTTAGTCATAAGGGAAATGCAAATCAAAACAACCCTGAGATTTCACCTCACACCAGTGCAATTGGCTAAGATCAAAAACTCAGGTGACAGCAGATGCTGGCGAGGATGTGGAGAAAGAGGAACACTCCTCCATTGTTGGTGGGATTGCAGACTGGTAAAACCATTCTGGAAATCAGTCTGGAGGTTCCTCAGAAAATTGGACATTGAACTGCCTGAGGATCCAGCTATACCTCTCTTGGGCATATACCCAAAAGATGCCTCAACATATAAAAGAGACACGTGCTCCACTATGTTCATCGCAGCCTTATTTATAATAGCCAGAAAATGGAAAGAACCCAGATGCCCTTCAACAGAGGAATGGATACAGAAAATGTGGTACATCTACACAATGGAATATTACTCAGCTATCAAAAACAACGACTTTATGAAATTCGTAGGCAAATGGTTGGAACTGGAAAATATCATCCTGAGTGAGCTAACCCAATCACAGAAAGACATACATGGTATGCACTCATTGATAAGTGGCTATTAGCCCAAATGCTTGAATTACCCTAGATCCCTAGAACAAACGAAACTCAAGACGGATGATCAAAATGTGAATGCTTCACTCCTTCTTTAAATGAGGAAAAAGAATACCCTTGCTAGGGAAGGGAGAGGCAAACATTAAAACAGAGACTGAAGGAACACCCATTCAGAGCCTGCCCCACAGGTGGCCCATACATATACAGCCACCCAATTGGACAAGATGGATGAAGCAAAGAAGTGCAGACCGACAGGAGCCGGATGTAGATCGCTCCTGAGAGACACAGCCAGAATACAGCAAATACAGAGGCGAATGCCAGCAGCAAACCACTGAACTGAGAATAGGTCCCCTGTTGAAGGAATCAGAGAAAGAACTGGAAGAGCTTGAAGGGGCTCGAGACCCCAAAAGTACAACAATGCCAAGCAACCAGAGCTTCCAGGGACTAAGCCACTACCTAAAGACTATATATGGACTGACCCTGGACTCTGACCCCATAGGTAGCAATGAATATCCTAGTAAGAGCACCAGTGGAAGGTTAAGCCCTGGGTCCTGCTAAGACTGAACCCCCAGTGAACTAGTCTATGGGGGGAGGGCGGCAATGGGGGGAGGGTTGGGAGGGGAACACCCATAAGGAAGGGGAGGGGGGAGGGGAATGTTTGCCCGGAAACCGGGAAAGGGAATAACATTCGAAATGTATATAAGAAATACTCAAGTTAATAAAAAAAAAAAAAGAAAAAAAAAAAAGAAAAAAAATCCCACATGGAACATAAAATATTCACAGAAAAATTTAAATGTATTTAGATAAGAGTCTCACATATGTCAGAATTAGAGAAACTGGAATAAACAGAGGCTTCAACTAAATATAAAGTACAAAAATTTGGAGGGGGAAGGTTATTAGGCTCAGATATTCAGTCTCTGTCTCTTTCTCTGATTCTGCCTCTCTCCCTCTCCCTCTCCCTCTCCCTCTCCCTCTCCCTCTCCCCTCTCCCCTCTCCCCTCTCCCCTCTCCCTCTCCCTCTCCCTCTCCCCTTTCCCTTCTCTCTCCCTCTAGTCTCTGTACGTAGCATGGTATATATTGGTGTGTATATACAAAGATGAACATGTGCTTTAAGTGTTTTTGCACATGCGTTGGAGATGAGAGATCCATGCCTGACATCTTCCTTGACAATTCTCCAACTTACTAGTTAAGGTAGGATAATTCATTGAACATTTTATTAAATAAGGGAGGTGTTTTTGAACCTTATTATTTAAGATATAGTATTTTGCCCAACATTCCATTATTTAAAGCAGGGTCCCTCGTTGAATCTTCTTATATAAATCAGGTTCTTTTGTCAAATCTGAAAGGAAGATATCCTGGCAAGACTGTCTGAACTGTGAGCACTAAGTCCTAGTTCTGAAGTTACACAGATGTATTTCCACGCCCAACTTTCACAGGGTAATGGCAATGTGAAGTTACTTGGCAAGCACTTGATGCACTGAGCCTTTTCATTATCCACAGATTTGAACATTCTGTAGTCTTGTTACATAGTCCATAATTAAGGTTTGATTTTTTTCTACATTTTCGACAATACTAGAACCTACTCATTAATTTGATTAATTATTAAATAATTTAAAGCAAGGAACTTGAAATATAAGTAATGCGTAGGAGGTTGGAGTCCAAGAAAACAATTTGAACATAATCTTCTGAGTAATGGAATATGATTAGGATGACAGTTGGGAAAAATGAAGTGCCATTGGATTCCTGTAAGATTCAGGACAAAGAGACTTAGATTGTTTCAAAGGACACAGAGAAGAAAACAGTGGAAGAAACACGTCTGTTTTGCAGTAATTCTAACGCATTTTTTACTTCATGAATCTCTAGTTTAAGAACAACAAAGAGAAATTTGCTCCAAGAAAGGAGCTGTTAGTCATGTAGGCTATTCTAAAACATATACTTAGAGTGAATGTATGGATTCTCATAGTTACCAGACTTTTTTCTTTTTTTACAAAACGAATCCAATATAATTATGTTGTTGTTTTAATAACAATTTGTAACTCAAATGTTGAATAAGAACAAATCACATATTTGTTCTTTTTCATTCTATATTTCAGAAAGAAAAAGACTAAATGGATAGCTCCTGCTAAAGACTGAGTACTTGTCAATCTCTAATCCATCTAAAGTGCTGCAGTAATGGAAATTATGATTCAAGGTTCTTTGTTCTATTAAGAAAATCATCAAGTTCCAAAGGTGAAACCATAGAGAGAAAAAGCAGAAAAGAGCAAACAATTAAAATTCTAGTTTCCTAGGCCACCAATGTGGAGATAAGCTATACCTGGAGGTGTTAATAATATCCTCATGGCAGCATGTAGAACGACTTTGGAAACAAGTCAAATGAATCTCCAACCATGTCTGTCATAAGGCTTCTGGATTGAATTAAATCAGGTAGGAAGACCCATCATGAATGCCGATAAAACCATTCCATGAGGTTTGATCTTGGATTGAAAAAAATGAGAAATGAGCCAAGCCCTGCTATTCATCTCTGTCTGTTTCTTGTGATCTTGTGCTCTGTTACTTGCTGATCTTTTAATCTTTTATAATAACTCAAATAACACTGTTTTTTAAGTCCAGCAACATTTAACATATAAAGATATAAAAAGATTTCTATCTAATGAAAAATAGAGACAAATGTTTACAGCTAATACTTTAAAGCCCTTTACTGCTGTTCTCTGAACAAAGACCACCTTGCTTCTTTCTTGGAGCTTAGTTGACTCTAGGAAATACATAATCAGATTAGAACTGTGAACAGAGATGATATCTTGGCAAATGATGGATTTATTAATTTATTGACCTGCACCTCAATTTTATAAAATAATTATAATATTTGACAAGTTCAGAAGATTAAAAGGACAATTCCAAGAATAGGTGTAGAACTTGTCAGTCTAGTAAGGTGGATCAATAGATAAAGGCACAGTACTTTACATATATCTTGAAGAATCAAATTCAAGTAAACATACACATGCTGCTCCACACAGACAAATGTATATGAGTGCACACAAGCACACACACACACACACACACACACACACACATACACACACACACCCAGAGAGAGAGAGAGAGAGAGAGAGAGAGAGAGAGAGAGAGAGAGAGGGAGAGAGAGAGAGAGAGAGGAGAGAGAGAGAGAGAAAGAGAGAGCAGTTATTAAAAATGTAGATTTAGTACTGAAGTAGACCTGTTTTCATGATTATTCGTGGACTTAGGTTATATACGTTTCATCTTTACCAAGTTACTTGGCCTTAATAACTATTGATTATATCAAGCACATTATTTAGAAAATTAATCTCATTTCACAATATCGGTTCAAAATTGTATAATGAAACTCTAAGGGAGATATATCAACAAATTCAGCACCATTAGTCGTAATTCTTTAAGGAACCTTGAAAAAAGCTCACTATTTATACCTTCAAGCAGTTCTGTAGTTAGGAATATGCAAACTTCAAAGTGCCTATTTTTCTATCTATAGAAGCAAACAGGAAATCTCATTAGTGAGAAAAAGAAATATTATTTTACTCAAAGATAGCCCCTCATATTTGATATTAAAGCAATGCATTTGTTAATTATTTAATTACTATTATATATTTTGAAGAATTATTTGTTTTGTATGTGCAAGTTCATGGCATAAACCTGTACGTTTAATGGGTGTGAACGGATGCTCTTGCACATGAGAGGAAGACATCATGTTTCTGACTCTATACCACACAACCATTTCTCTTGAGGCTGTGTTCTTAATTTGAAGATTTCAGGCTTCACTGAGTAGGTAAAAAGGTTTTCAGGATCTGCCTGTTTAGATATGCCATTATTGAGGTTAAAAGCATGTTGTCACCATACTCCATGTGGCATGTGGTTGCTGGTGATTTGGTTTCTTGTCTCTAAACGTATGTCTCAAGTTCCCTTATCCACTGAGCCACTTCCTCACTTTCATTCTCTGAGATATTTTGAAAAATTTACTTTCTCTTTTGCTGTTTTGTGTTCACTGAGTTGTCTTACAATAAAGGATTTTATGATCAATTTACTGTGGATAATGAGGAAATAAAAAATACCACACATGGACATAGTAGAGGATTCATCAACTATTTAGTACTTCATTATTATTATTATATTTAATTATACATTTACATAAATCATTCATGTCCTAACTAGGAAAATTCTATTTGTTTTTATTATCTCTAGAATAGATTTCTCACATAGTTTTGTATTTAATGTTCCTTTTCTTCAGTTTTTTCTGTATTAAGTTTTTATTTAGTTTTGTAGACTGTCATTAATATTTCAAAAGAGCAGTTTACATCTTGAAAGCTCTGAGACACTGGACTATACGGCTTACATATTGAGCTTGAATCCTTAGCTTCTCTCAGCCTCTTGTATCCATGAAGGCACCAATCCTCTGAGTGAAGACAGAACAGGGTATTGCTGCTCCAACTGTATGTAGCATTTGCCAGGAAATGGTAAAGTCTACTTTCTATGGTAATGAAAGGAAACCAGAAACATCTGTACATATAGGGTAGACACAAAAGGGCCAATGATAGGATATTCACAAGCTATGCAGGAAGAGTGGTCCACTTGCAATTATCTATGTAAATGGAGATAAAATTTGGGGTGCAAGATTTATGTTCAGTGAAAAATTCAGTCTAAGGTAGAGAACAGGTAGAGACTAGATATTATTAGCCTCCCTTGCCTCTATTTCTAGGTGCCCCTCCCTCATAAACACATTGTACCCACATATAAGTACACTTACATACATGTGCTTGTGAGTTCACTCCACACTCACATATACATTGAGGAAACAAATAAGAGATATTTCTTTTGGGTATGATGTTGGTATTTGCTCAGGGTGTACTTGTGAGTGTCATGATGCTTCAAGTCATGGTAGAAAACTGAAGGGAAAATGAACATAAAGAAGAAAGACCAGAGAAATCTGAGGAATTAAAGAATCTTTTGGTGATCCATGTAATTTTATGAAAATGATATTTATCTCTATAAGAATAGCATTGATTTCTCCCTTAAAATGTGTCGGCATATCGTTTTGGTTACCTTTCACATTGCTGTGTCCTAACACCTCATAAGACATAGTACAATAGGGGAAGGGTTTATGCTGGCTCACAGGTCAAGGGTGTGCAACTTATCATCATGGGTAACATATGATAGCCTTATAGATGTTAGTAGAGATTTATTTCCATGGTGACTCTAAATCCCGTAAATTTTACAGTAAAGGTGAATCATCATATGAACCAAATTTTGAACATAAACATAATTTGGAGTGTCTTGACTCCATCCTTATAAGATTTTCTACATATCTTGTATGAAGGGGCACACATGTGAATATGTGTGAATGAATATCTCATAACTATAACCTGGACTCTACCTCATTCACTAAGTCTACCATAAGGCACCAGTTAGTAATAAGAAAAATATATTTTGAGTTGTTTCATTTGTGTTTATATGAGAGTGAGCACATGTGTATCAGGTGTCATGTGAAGGCCAGAGATCAAAATCAGATATGAGGCCTTCTTCATCCACCTTCTATATTCATTTATTTTTGAAACATGGCTTCTCACCAAACCTACAACACACTGTTTGGCTAAACTGCCTGGGAAGTAGAATCTGGAAATTCCTATGCCCCTACCTCCTCAATGCCAGAACTACACACTTAGAATTATTTTTTTCACATGGGCTCTCTTTATCAGATTACAGGTCTGCATGGCTGTACACGGGACACTTTATCGTTTAGCTTTCTTACCAAACTCTGACTTGTTGTCTCCTGCCTCCCAAATTTCTGGACGCACTTCTCTGCACTTCTCAGACTTCTCTGCCACTGTAAGGGGGCAGAAGTCTCTGCTTTTCACAGTGTTTTCTAGAAATGGATGTTGTGCTAATTTTACACAAAGCCATTTTCTCACCTTACACCTATACCGTTCTTAATGTTTCAGACTTTTTTAAAATAACAGAGTTAGGGTGATGACTCAGTAGATGAGCTACTCTAAACAAGCTTGAAAACCTGATTCCAGTTGCTGAAAGCAATTAAACCTGGACACAGTATCACACATCTGAGATGTAAGTGACCCTGCTGGGAGAAGAGACCCAAACTAAAATATCCTTGGAAGCTTGTGGGCCAGTGAGTTGGATGGATAAACAATGATGGGAACCTGTCTCAAATAGGGTGTGAGGCAAGTGTTACCAAGCACAATTAAGTCAACATATGTATACACACACACACACACACACACACACACACACATAGAGTATATACTCACGATAAGTGGGTATTAGCCCAAAATTCATATTGCCCAAGATACAATACACAGACCACATGAAGCTCAAGAAGAAGGACAACCAATGTGCAGACTCTTCAGTCCTTCCTAAAAGGGGAAACAAAAATATTTGTAGGAAAAGTTATGGAGAAAAAATTTTGAGCAAAGACTGACAGTATGGCCATTTAGAGCCTGCCCCAACTGGGGACCCAGCCCATATACACAATATTATCAAACCCAGATAATATTGCTGATGCCAAGAAGTACATGCTGACAAGAGCCTGATATAGCTGTCTCCTGAGAGGCTTTACCAGAGCATGACAAATGCAGAGGTAGATGTTTGCTACCAACCTTGAGCTGAGAAAATGCTCCCCATTGAAGGAGTAGGAGAAAGGATTAAAGGAGCTGGATGTTTTGCAACCCCATAAGAACAATAATATTCCAGTTTCCTGCATTTGCTTATGAATTTCATAAAGTCATCAAAAACAGATAGCTGAGTAATATTCCATTGTGTAGATGTATCACATTTTCTGTATCGATTCATCTATTGAAGGGCATATGTGTTTTTTCCAGCTTCTGGCTATTAAAAATAAGGCTGCTCTGAACATAGTGGAGCATGTGTCATTGTTATGTGTGGGGGAATCTTTTGGGTATATGCCCAAGAGAGTTATAGCTGGGTCCTCAGGTAGTTCAATGTCCAATTTTCTGAGGAACCTACATACTGATTTCCAGAATGGTTCTATCAGTCTGCAACGCCACAAACAATGGAGGAGTGTTCCTCTTTCTCCACATCCTTGCCAGCATTTGTTGTCACCTGAGTTTTTGATCTTAGCCATTCTGACTGGTGTGAGGTAAAATCTCAGGGTTGTTTTGATTTGCATTTTCCTTGTGAATAAAGAGGTTGAACATTTCTTTAGGTGTTTCTCAGCCATTCGGCATTCCTCAGCTGTGAATTCTTAGTTTAGCTCTGAACCCCATTTTTAATAGGGTTATTTGTCTCCCTGCAGTCTAACTTCTTGAGTTCTTCGTATACTTTGGATATAAGCCCTCTATCACTTGTAGGATTGGCAAAGATCTTTTCCCAATCTGTTGGTTGCCATTTTGTCCTAACCACAGTGTCCTTTGCCTTACAGAAGCTTTGCAGTTTTTATGTGATCCCATTTGTCGATTCTTGATCTTAGAGCATAAGCCATTGGTGTTTTGTTCAGGAAATTTTCTTCAGTGCCCATGTGTTCGAGATGCTTCCCCACTTTTGCTTCTATTAGTTTGAGTGTATCTGGTTTGATGTGGAAGTCCTTGATCCACTTGGACTTAACCTTTGTACAGGATGATAAGCATAGATCGCTATGCATTCTTCTACATACTGACCTCCAGTTGAACCAGCACCATTTGCTGAAAATGCTATCTTTTTTCCATTGGATTGTTTTGGCTCCTTTGTCAAAAATCAAGTGACCATAGGTGTGGGTTCATTTCTGGGTCTTCAATTCTATTCCACTGGTCTATCTGTCTGTCTCTGTACCAATACCATGCAGTTTTTATCACTATTGCTCTGTAATAATGCTTGAGTTCAGGGATAGTGATTTTCCCAGAAGTCCTTTTATTGTTGAGGATAGTTTTAGCTATCCTGGGCTTTTTGTTATTCTAGATGAACTTGCAATTTGTTCTGCTTAACTCTCTGAAGAATTGGATTTGCATTTTGATGGGGGATTGCACTGAATCTGTAGATTGCTTTTGGTAAAATGGCCATTTTTACTATATTAATCCTGCCAATCCATGAGCATGGGAGATCTTTCAATCTTCTGCGGTCTTCTTCAATTCTTTTCTTCAGAGGCTTGAAGTTCTTATCATACAGATCTTTTACATCCTTGGTTAAAGTCACACCGAGGTATTTTATATCATTTGCAACTTTTATGAATGGTGTCGTTTCCCTAATTTCTTTCTCAGCTTGTTTCTCTTTTGTGTAGAGGAGGGCTACTGATTTATTTGAGTTAATTTTATACCCAGCCACTTTGCTGAAAGTGTTCATCAGGTTTAGTAGTTCTCTTATGGAACTTTTGGGATCACTTAAATATACTATCATATCATCTGCAAATAGTGATATTTTGACTTCTTTTCCAATCTGTATCCCCTTGACCTCCTTTTGTTGTCTGATTGCTCTGGCTAGAACTTCAAGAACTATATTGAATAAGTAGGGAGAGAGCATATTTTCTGTATCCATTCCTCTGTTAAGGGTCATTTGGGTTATTTCCAACTTTTGTCTATTATAAATAAGGCTGCTATGAACGTACTAGAGCATGTGTCCTTGTTATATGTTGGGGCAACTTTTGGGTATATGCTCAAGAGTGTTATAGCTGGATTCTCTGGTACTACTATGTGCAATTTTCAAAAGAACCTGCAGATGATTTCCAGAGTGGTTATACCAGCTAGCAATCCCAGTGACAATGGAGAAGTATTCTTCTTTACATCCTCACCAGCATCTGTTGTCAACTCAGTTTCTTATCTTAGCCATCCTCACTTTTGTGAGGTGAAATCTCAGGGTTGTTTTCATTTGCATTTACCTGATGACTAAGAATGATGAACATTTCTTTAGATACTTCTAAGCCTTTCAAATTCCTCAGCTGAGAATTCTTTGTTTAGCTCTGTCCCCAATTTTTAATAGGATTATTGGATTCTCAGGAGTCTAACTTCTTTAGTTCTGTATATGTGTTGAGTATTAGTCCTTTATCAGATGTAGAATGGTAAAGATCTTTTTCTAATCTGTTTCTTGGTGCTTTGTCCTAATTACGGTGTCCTTTGCCTTACAGAAAATTTTTATTTATTTATTTATTTACCTTTTTGGGTACTTTTTTATTTTATTTATATTTAAAAAGTTATTTCTTTCTCAGTTTCCGATCAATAAAACACCCTAATTGATCCCCTCCTTTCTTTTATGAGGGTATTACCCTACCCAACCACCCAACCCTTCCTGCCTCACAGCCCTGTTATTCTCCTGCACTTGGGAGTCCAGCCTTGGCAGGACCAAGGGCTTGTCCTCTTATTGGCGCCCAACAAGGCCATCCTTGTGGAAAGCCACGATAGCATTTGCCATTACAAGATGGCGCTGGCTTCCGCTGCGCCAACCCGACTTCCTTTCAGGAAACTAGCTGTGTGCGCATGTGCAAGAGTGTGTTCGCGCCAAGTCTTTGCCCACCCCGGGGGGTGCCAGTGAGATCATGGGTAAGCGACCAATCAGGCGTGGACGCGCCGTGCTAGGGTTTTATAAGCAGCGCCTTTCTGGGCCCCAGGTCTCTCCTCTTCAAGATGTAATAAACGCTTTGCTCAAGAAGGATCCTGGTGTCTGCGTGTCGTTCCTGCTGGAGAGACATTGGGCGCAGGACACATCCTCTGCTACATTTACAGCTGGAGCTATGTGACTGTTCATGTGTACTCTTTAAATGTTTGTTTAGTCAACCGGAGCTCTGATTTGTTGGTATTGTTTTTCTTATGGGGTTGCAAACCCCCTCATCTCCTTCACTCCTTTCTCTACCTCCATCAATGGGGACCCTGTTCTAAATTTTATGATTGGCTGTGATCATTTATCTCTGTATTTGCCATGCTCTGGTAGAGCCTCTCAGGAGGAACCTAAATCTGGCTCCTGTGAGCATGCACTTTTTGTTCTCAGCAATATTGGATGAGATAGGTGCCTATATGTATGTGGGCTGGGTCCCCAGGTGGGGTGGGTTTGAATGGCCATTGCTTCAGTGTCTGCTCCAAGCTTCAACGGCATATCTACTCCTATGAATATTTTTGCTCCTCCTTCTAAGAAGGGCTGAAGCATCCACACTTTGTTCATCCTTCTTCTTGAAGTTCATCTGGTATGTGAATTGAACCTTTGGTAATCCGAGCTTTTGGGCCAATATCCTTTTATCAGTGAATGCCTACCATGTGTGTTTTTTGTGATTGGGGTACCTCACTCAGGATGATATTTTATAGTTCAATCCATTTGCCTATGAATTTCATAAAGTCATTGTTTTTAATAGCTTGGTAGTACTCCATTGTGTAAATGTTCTACATTTACTGTATCCATTCCTCTGTTGAGGGATATCTGAGTAATTTCCAGATTCTGGCTGTTATAAATAAGGCTGCTATGAACATAGTATAGTACCTGTCTTTGTTATATCTTAGCGCATTTTGGGGGTATATGCCCAAGAGTGCTATAGCTGGGTCCTCAGGGTGTAGTATATCCAATTTTCTGAGTAACCTCCAGATTGATTTCCAGAGTAATTGTACCAGTTTGCAATTGCGCCAGCAATGGAGGCATGTTCTATTTCTCCACATGCTTACCAGCATCTGCTGTCACTGGAATATTTGATCTTAGCCATTCTGACTGGTGTGAGGTGGAGTCATATGGTTATGGTGATTTGCATTACCCTGATTACTAAGGATGTTGAACATAATGAAGTCTCATTTATTGAATCTTGATCTTTAATCATAAGCCTTTATTGTTCTTTTTAGGGAATTTCCCCAGTGCCCATATGTTGTTGTAAAAATATAAAAATAAAAAGAATAGTTGTCTATTATCCCCACTAGGTCCGGCACCACAGTGCCCCAAGATATCTGCTAGATATCTTGGAGGAAACACATCCCAGCTGCACACTTTCCTACACTCAAACCCTCACATAAAAGAACACACAACACAATAATCTTAGATCCAATTGATAAGATATAATTTCCCACTTGAACTTACAAATCCCGGTACCATCCATCCTTTGAGAACATTAATAACAACCTGTAAATACACAGAGCAGAATCTTAACATCACCTGCCATGATTTCTCACCCTCTCCTCTCCTGTCTCTTCCTCTCTCTCCCTGTCTCCTCCTCTTCATTCAAACTTCTCTCCCACCCATTCTTCTCCTCCAATGACAGGCCTCCTTCTATCCTGTACCTGCCCCTCACCTGTAGTTTACAGATTCAATGGGGAGAAGGTTCTGGTGAAGTCACCGGATTCCTGAGCACATGACAAGGCAGCTGTCCTTGGGTCAGTGGAATTAGCATCAAAACACAGATAACTTCAGGGCAAACCTCAAAACTCTCTACCTCCAGGGTTGGGGATTTGGCTCAGTGGTAGAGCACTTGCCTAGCAAGCGCAAGGTCCTGGGTTTGGTCCCCAGCTCTGAAAAAAAGAAAAGAAAAAAAAAAAACTCTTATGTCCAAGGCTCTCCTCCACTTTGTCTTCTATCAGTTTGAGTGTATTTGGTTTGATGTTGATATCCTTGACTCGCTTTGTACAGGACAATAAGGATGGATCAATTTGCATCCTGACCATCAGGTGAACCAGAACAATTAGTTGAAATTGCTCTCTCTTCTCCACTGGATGGTTTTAGCTCCTTTTTCAAAGATCATCAGTGATAACTGGATTCCTTTGCTAACTAGCATGAGTAGACAGAACCCACCTGTGGACACGCCATGTTAGTTAAGGAAGATGCATGTGTGGGTTCATTCCTGGGTCTTCAATTCTATTTCATTGTTCTACCTGCTTGACTCTCTACCAATACCATATAGTTTTTATTACTATGGCTCTGCAATACAGGTTGAGATTGGGATGGTAATTTCCCCCAGAATTTCTTTTATTGTTAAGGATTGTTTTCCCTGTCCTGAGCTGTTTGCTATTCAAAATTAATTGGTAAATTGCTCTTTCTAACTCTATGAAGAATTTTGTTGGATATTTGATGGGGATTGCATTGATTCTGAAAATTGCTTTTGGCAGGATTGTCATTTTTACGATATTAATCCTGCCATTCCAAGAGCATGGGAGATCGAAAGATCTTCTGAGATTTTGTTCAATTTCTTTCTTCAGAGACTTGAAGTTCTTGTCATACAGATCTTTCACTTTCTTAGATATAGTCATATTGAGATGTTTTATATTGTTTGCAACTATTGGGAATGGTGTCATTTCCTTAATTTCTTTCTCAGCCTCTTCATCCTTTAAGTAGAGGAAGGCAACTGATTTGTTTGAGCTAATTTTATATCCAGAGACTTTTGCTGAAGTTGTTGATCTGGCTTAGTAGTGACCTGGTTTAATTTTTGCGGTCACTTAAGTATATTATTATGTCATCATCAAACTGATATTTTGATGTCTTCCTTTCCAATTTGTATGTGTTTGACCTCCTTTTGTTGTCTTATTGTTCTGGCTAGGACTTTGAGTACTATATTGATTAGTTAGGGAGAGAGTGGGAAGACTTGACTAATCCCTTATTTTATTGGGACTGTTTCAACTTTCTCTCCATTTAGTTTGATGTTGGATACTAATTTGATGTATATTGCTTTTATTATGTATAGCTACGGGCTGTTAATTCCTGACTTCTCCATCACTTTTAACATGAAATTTTGTTTAATTTTGTCAAATGCTTTCTCCGCATCTGTTGAAATGATCATATGTTCCCCCCTTTGAGTTTGTTTATCTATTGGATCTATTGTCTGTTATCTGTGTAGAAAATTATCCATTTCTTCCAGATTTTCCAGTTTTGTAGAGTACAGGCACTTGTAGTAGGATCTGATGATTTTTTTTTAATTTCTTCAGTTTGTTTTGTTACATCTGCTTTTCATTTCTGATTTTGTTATTTTGGATATTCTCTGTGTGCTCTCTTGTTATTCTGGCTAAGGGTTTATCTGTCTTGTTGATTTTCTCAAAGAACCAGCTCCTGTTTTTTCTGATTCTCTGTATTGTTCTTTTTGTTTCTACTTGTTTTATTTCAGCCTTGAGTTTGATTATTTTAATGGATTTCCAAATACTGAGCCATCCCTTCATCGCTGCGGTGAAGCCTACTTAATGATGATGATCATGTTGATGTGTTCTTGGATTCAGTTTCTCACAATTTTATTGAGTATTTTTGTATCAATATTCATAAGGGAAATTGGTGTGAAGTTCTCTAGCTTTGATGGGTCTTTGTATGATTTAGGTATAAGCATAAATGTAGCTTCAAATAGAAGGAATTAGGTAGTGTTCCTTCTTTTTATTTTGTGGAATAATTTGACTGGTATTAGTATGAGACATTCTATGAAAGTATGATAGGATACGGCATTCAACCCATCCGGTCTTGGTTTTTTGTTTTTTGTTTTTTTGTTTGTTTTGTTTTTTTTTTGTTTGTTTGTTTTTTTTTTTTTTTTGGTTGGGTGACTTTTAATGACTGTTTCTATATCTTTAGGAGTTTTCAGACTATTTAGACAGTTTATCTAATTGGGATTTAACTTTCGTGTCTGTTATCTGTGTAGAAAATTATCCATTTCTTCCAGGTTTTCCAGTTTTGTAGAGTACAGGCACTTGTAGTAGGATCTGATGATTTTTTTTAATTTCTTCAGTTTGTTTTGTTACATCTCCTTTTCATTTCTGATTTTGTTATTTTGGATATTCTCTGTGTGCTCTCTTGTTAGTCTGGCTAAGGGTTTATCTGTCTTGTTGATTTTCTCAAAGAACCAGCTCCTGTTTTTTCTGATTCTCTGTATTGTTCTTTTTGTTTCTACTTGTTTTATTTCAGCCTTGAGTTTGATTATTTTCTACTGTCTACTCCTCTTGGGTGCATTTGTTTCTTTATATTCTAGAGTTTTAAGTGTGATGTCAAGCTGCTTATATATATTCGCTCTAGTTTACTTTTGGGCGTATTCACATCTATGAGTTTTTCTCTTAGCATGGCTTTCATTACATCACAAACGTTTGTGTATGTTGGGCCTTCATTTTTATTAAATTCCAAAAAGTCTTTAATTTCTTTATTTCGTTCTTTACCAAGTTATCATTGAGTAGAGCATTGTTTGGCTTCTTTGTGTATGGGGACTTTCTTTTTTGTTGTTGTTGTTGTTATTATTTTGTTTTCTGTTTTTATTAAAGACCTGCCTTAGTGTGTGGTGATCTGATAGGACCCATGTGGTTATGTCAATCTTCTTGTGTCTCTTGAGGCTTGATTTGTGACCAATTATATAGTCAATTTTGAACAAGGTACCATGAAGTACTGAGAAGGTATATTCTTTTGTTTTAGGATGAAATGTTCTATAAATATCTGTTAAATTTGTTCAAAACTTCTGTTAATTTTTCTGTGTCTCTGTTTAGTTTCTGTTTCCGTGGTCTGTGCATTGTTGAGGGTGTGTTGTTGAAGTATCCCACTACTATTGGGTGAGATGCAATATGTGCTTTGAGCTTTAGTAATGTTCCTTTTAAGAATATAGGTGCCCTTGAATTTGGAGCACAGATATTCAGGACTGGGAGTGCACCTTGGTAGAATTTTCCTTTGATGAATATGAAATGGTCTTCCTTATCGTTCTTGACAACTTTTGGTTGATATTCAATTTTATTCGATATTAGAATGATTGCTCCAGCTTGTTTCTTGGAACAATTTGCTTGAAAATTTCTTTTCCAGCCTCTTATTCTGAGGTAGTGTCTGTCTTTATCAGTAAGGTGTGTTTCTTTTTTTTTTTTTTTTGGTTCTTTTTTTCGGAGCTGGGGACTGAACCCAGGGCCTTGCGCTTCCTAGGCAAGCACTCTACCACTGAGCTAAATCCCCAACCCCAGGTGTGTTTCTTTTATGCAGTAAAATGCTGATCATCTTTATATATCCATTCTCTTACTCTATGTTTTTTTATTGAGAAATTGAGTCCATTGATGTTAAGACATATTAGCAATTTATGATTGTTGTTTTCTGTTATTTTTTTGTTGTTGTTGGATTTGGAATTATGTTTATGTGGCTCTCCTCTTTTGGGTGAGTTGAAATTAAATTACTTTCTTTTGATTTCTCCATTTTATTTTCCCTACTTGTCTTGGAGTTTTCCATCTATTATTGCTTGTAGGGCTACATTTGTGGAATATATAATTTAAATTTGATTTTGCATTGAATATGTTGCTTTCTCCATTTTTGTTGATTTAGAGTATTATTTTCTATAGTAGCCTTGCCTGGCATTTGTTTTCTCTTAGATGTTGCATGATAAACTTTGAGGATCTTCTCACTTTCATTGTCTCTGGTTAGAAGTCTGATGTAATTCTTATAGGTCTGAATTCACATGTTACTTGAAGTTTTTCCCTTACTGCTTTTAATATTCTTTCTTTGTTTAGTGCATTTGAAGTTTTGATTAGTATGTGACAGGAGGAATTTCATTTCTGGTCTAATCTATTTGGAGTTCTATAGGCCTCTTTTATGTTTATGGGCATCCCTTTCTTTAAGTTAGGGAAGTTTTCTTCTATAACTTTGTTGAAGGTATTTACTGGATCTTTAATTAGGGAGTCTTTGCTCTCTTTTATACCTTTTATCCTTAGGTTTGAATTTCTATTTGTGTTCTGGATTTTCTAGATATTTTTGGTTAGGAGTTCTTTGTGTTTTGCATTTACATAGCATAGTTGTGTCTATGTTTTCTCTGGTATATTCTTACCCTGAAATTCTCTCTTCTATCTCTTGTGTTCTGCTGGTAATGTTTGCATCTATGTGTATTGATTTCTTTCCTAGGTTTTGTATCAACAGGGTTGTTTCCTTTTGTGATTTCTTGATTATTTTTATTTCCATTTTTAGATCCTGTATAATTTTGTTTAGTTCCTTCACATTTTTGGATGTGCTTTCCTATAATTCTGTAAGAGAGTTTTGTATTTCCTATTTAATTTCTTTGACCTGTTTATCTTATTTGTCCTGAATTTCTTTAAGGAAGTTATTTATGTCCTTCTTAAAGCCCTCATGGTTTGTGATTTTTAAATCAAAGTCTTGTTTTTCTAGTGTGTTGGAGTTTCCTGGCCTTGCTGTGGTGGAGGACTTGGTTCTGAGGATGCCAATTGGCCTTGGTTTCTGTTGCTTAGGTTCCTGTCCTTGCCTCTCACTGTCGGGTTGTCTCTGGAGTTAGCTGGCCTTGCTATCTCTGACAGTGGCTTCACCCTCCTGCAAGCCTGCAAGCACTCCTGGAGACTTGCTTTCTCCCAGTGTGATCTGGGTACAGAGAACTGTATCACAAGGCACAGGCAGAAACAAGAAAGATCCTGTCCCAGGCTGTTCCTTGGTTCCTCTCTACAGAGGGTTCCTGGCAGTTTCCTCTTGGGCCAGGAATGTGAGCAGAAGTTGTTGTCTGTCTTACTTGTGCTCTCAGAATTGTCTGTACTTCTGAGAATCCAGCTGTGTCACAGAGTCAGCTCTGCTAATGACGTTCTTGTGTAACATCTTTATTTATTGAGGAGTTAGATTATTTCTCAGATCATGTTTGTGTTACTTCTTTCATAATTAAAAAAATTTAATTGCTATATATTTGTTAGTATGTGTGTTTGAGTACAGGCTCAGACAGAGGCCAGAGAGAGCACTGTATCATTGAAAATCTGCCATACAAATGATTGTAAATTATCTGACTTATTTTTTCTCCAAGAGCAACATGCACTGTTAAATACTGACCAATTTCTTGAATCCCATGTACCAGTATATTATCTGTTTCTCTCAAGTATAATTCATACTATGATTGTAGACATCTGTTTCTGCCAGAATATCACAATAGGCAGAAGGATTACAAATCTTCATCACCATGTAGAGGATAGGTTCTCCTAGATACATTGAGTGAACTCTGTGAATAGAATAAACCACAAACGCTTAAAGAACTGTTTATTATCTAAGATCAATCAGGGAAGGGATCCAGCTCAACTCATAAAATGATTTCTGTATGGACATAAGAACCTGAACCCCTTTAAACAAATCTGAAGCTGATGTTAATCATTTGTAATCCAAGAATTGGGAGAGTGAAGACAGGCAGATCCTTTAGGCTCACTAGACAGCCCAGCTAGCTTACCTTGTGAGTCACTGGCCAATTGAATACTGTCTCTAAAGGACAAGGTGCAACTCACGCGAAAAATAATACGTGAGATTAATCTCTAGTAACAAAGGTGCATGTACAGCTTCCCCATTCATAGCTGCACATAGACATAAACACACACACACACACACACACACACACACACACTCAGTGCTCACACATGCATGCATAACAAAGTGAAAAAGAGAGATTACTTGATGGTGCCTGATTTTATCAGTGAATCCCTTAATGGACTCCTTCCTTCTAGATAATGAAATTTGTAAAGTGGAATGACTGAGAGTGTTCTGAATGGTGCCAAACAACAAGTTGGGACAGTGATTCTAGAAGCTGAAGAAAGTTTCCACCTGGCACTGAGTAGAAAGAGGTAAGTGATTTTAGGAGACTAAATTATAAACCTCATAAATAGGAATACTGCCATACAAAGGAAGCCTTGAAAATGTACCTCATCTTCTCAACAAAGTGAGGACATAGTCAGAAGTTATTATCTGATATCAGATGGATACTGAGTCCTTTTGTCCTTTGATGCTGAACTCTGAGCCTAGAGAATTGAGAGCAATGCCTTGTTTTTAAGCATCTATAGACTATTTTGTTACAAAGAAGCTAGAATGGACTAAAACAAATTTTAGTTCTTAGCACTTTTCCAGCTATTAGAAGTCTGTGTGTGTGTGTGTGTGTGTGTGTGTGTGTGTGTGTGTGTGTGTGTGTGTTCAGTCATATACCAACATGCATGGAAATGTATTTGTGTGGAAAGCAGAGGACAAATTTTGATGCCATTCTTGAAGCACTGTTCACCTTGCATTCTGAGACAAGGTTCTTCAGTCCCCTGGAATTCTTCAAGTACAATAGATATCCACCAAGTAAATCCTGAGCATTTAGCCCTTTGAGTGCATAGTTAAATAAGATTCCCTGACAGGCTAGCAAACCCTGGTGATTTCGTTGCTGTATATGTTTTTTTTTAATTAAATATTGCAAAAGAGATGAGGTGGCCAATGTAATCCATCACTTAACACTGTTTTTCCTCATGCAAACAGATTCCTTTTATTCCCCTCCCATGGTTTTGAAGGCTGCTGAGTAGGTTTCTGTCAAAGGAGAAAAACTGGAGCTTTATTCCATGTTGCTGCCCTGTTATTGACAGGTGATTGCAGAAGGTTCTTATCCCTGTTCCCATCAGCATGTTCGGAAAATAGAAGCAAAGCTTATAGGTATTCTTCGTTGGCTTTTCTCTGTCCCTGCCTCTCCAGAAAGAGGGTTGGGTGATAGCTTGTTTGTTCTCTGGATTCATCTTTGTAAATACTCCCAGGTATAATCTCAAAACACAGAGTAAAATTTCTTTATGTTTCATAATGTATGTGCAAAAATTCAGATCATGTCTCACCAATATCTCACAAATCTAATTGCTCAGAAAATTCACAAATAGCATTTCTACCTGGTTTAATTTTATTATACAAATGACTTCAACTGTGAAGTTAATTCTAGTGCAAATATGCACAAAAAAAGGAAAACACAGACATTAAAATGTAATGATAGTCAAATTTTATAAAGATTTTTTTCTTGGTAGTATGTGGGAAACAAGTTACAAAGTATTTTTATTTCCTCCTTTGGGTTGTGGTCAATGAAATTTAGGAAGTATTTAAGGAAGGTCATCCTCAGTGCTGGCAACATTGAAACCAATTTAGGCAATATATGTGTGAAGGTCAATCCTGATAGTCAATTTGACTGCATAAGGAGTAAAGTTAAAAAAAAAGCTGCTGGGGACACCCTTGAGATATTTTTCTCTCCCATGCTCATGGATTGGCAGGATTAATATAGGAAAAATGGCCATTTTACCAAAAGCGATCTACAGATTCAATGCAATCCCCATCAAAATACATATCCAATTCTGCAGAGAGTTAGACAGAACAATTTGCAAATTCATCTGGAATAACAAAAAACCCAGGATAGCTAAAACTATCCTTAATAATAACATGACTTCTGGGAGAATCACTATCCCTGAACTCAAGCAGTATTAGAGAGCAATAGTGATAAAACTGCATGGTATTGGTACAGAGACAGACAGATAGACCAGTGGAATAGAATTGAAGACCCAGAAATGAACCCACACCTATGGGCACTTGATTTTTGACAAAGGAGCCAAAACCATCCAATGGAAAAAAGATAGCATTTTCAGCAAATGGTGCTGGTTCAACTGGAGGTCAGTATTTAGAAGAATGCATATCAATCCATGCTTATCACCCTGTACAAAGCTTAATTCCAAGTGGCTCAAAGACCTCCATATCAAACCAGAATCACTCAAACTAATAGAAGCAAAAGTGGGGAAGCATCTTGAACACATGGGCACTGAATGAAATTTCCTGAACAAAATACCAATGACTTATGCTCTAAGATCAAGAATCGACAAAAGGGATCTCATAAAACTGCAAAGCTTCTGTAAGGCAAAGGACACTGTGGTTAGGACAAAACAGCAACCAACAGATTGGGAAAAGATCTTTACCAATCCTACAAGTGATAGAGAGCTTATATCCAAAGTATACAAAGAACTCAAGAAGTTAGACTGCAGGGAGACAAATAACCCTCTTAAAAATGGGGTTCAGAGCTAAACAAAGAATTCACAGCTGAGGAATGCTGAATGGCTGAGAAACACCTAAAGAAATGTTCAACATCTTTAGTTATAAGGGAAATGCTAATCAAAACAACCCTGAGATTTCACCTCACACCAGTGAGAATGGCTAAGATCAAAAACTCAGGTGACAGCAAATGCTGGCAAGGATGTGGAGAAAGAGGAACACTCCTCCATTGTTGGTAGGATTGCAGACTGGTACAACCATTCTGGAAATCAGTCTAGTGGTTACTCACAAAAGTGGACATTGAACTACCTGAGGACCCAGCTATACCTCTCTTGGGAATATACCCAAAAGATGCTCAAGCATATACCAAAGACACATGCTCCACTATGTTCATCGCAGCCTTATTTATAATAGCCAGAAAATGGAAAGAACCCAGATGCCCTTCAACAGAGAAATGGATACTGAAAATGTAGAACATCTAAACAATGGAATATTACTTATCTATCAAAAACAATGACTTTATGAAATTAATAGGCAAATGGATGGAACTGGAGAATATCATCCTGAGTGAGGTAATCCAATCACAAAAAAACACACATGGTATGCACTCATTGATAAGTGCCTATTAGTCCAAATGCTTGAATTACCCTAGATTCACAGAACACATGAAACTCAAGAAGAATGACGAAAATGTGAATGCCTCACTTCTTCTTCAAAAGGGGAACAAGAATTCACGTGGGAGGGAATATGGAGGCAAAGTTTAGAACAGAGGCAGAAGGAACACCCATTCAGAGCCTGCCCCACATGTGGCCCATACTTACACAGCCACCAAACTAGATATGATGGAGGAAGCAAAGAAGTACAGGCTGGCAGGAACTGGATGTAGGTCACTCCTGAGAGACACAGCCAGAATATAGCAAATACATAGGCGAACGCCAGTAGCAAACCACTGACCTGAGAACAGGACCCCCGTTGAAGGAACCAGAGAAAGGACTGGAAGAGCTTGAAGGGCTCGAGACCACATTTGAACAACAATGCCAAGCAACCAGAGCTTCCAGGGACTAAGCCATTACCCAAAGACATGGACTGACCGTGGGCTCCAACCTCATAGGTAGCAATGAATAGCCTAGTAAGAGCACCAGTGGAAGGGGATGAAGCCCTTGGTCCTGCCATGCCTGCACCCCCAGTGAAAGTGATTGTTGTGGGGAGGGCTGTAATCGGGGGAGGATGGGGAGGGGAACACTCATATAGAAGGGGAAGGGTTAGGGGGATGTTGGCCCGGAAACCGGGAAGGGGAATAACAATCGAAATGTAAATAAGAAATACTCAAGTTAATAAAGATAAAAAAAAATAAAGTGGCTAAACCTGTCCTAAGGTGAATGACATCTGGTGCCTGCTCAGATTGAAGAAGGATAGAAAATTTGCCTTTTGACTGCTTGCCTTATTCTTGATGGGCTCTTATACCTGACACTGCTTCATATCTTCTTAGACATTAGGACAGTACTTTTGGTCTTCAAATGCACACTGATTCAGCAGCAGTCCAGGGACTCTCTAGGCCTTCAGTACCATATTGTGACTGCAGAGACATCTACCCCTAGTGACTAAACCACTCTCTGATTCTCAGCCTCTGGGTTTGAATGAGTCATTGTTGGGACTACTCAGACCAGACTGCATAAACAGTTTAAAAAAAAACCTACAACATATTCACACTATTGGGTGTATTCCTGTAGAAAAGCCTTGACTAATATAGTACTCATAGTCACCTCATATAAGAAAAAAGAGAGGCCTTTTTTTAAAATGAAAGAATGAATATGTTACTTCTTCCCTGTAGCATCACAATGGGGAGAGAATCCATTAAATTTCCAATTTTAGAGAATTTTGGTGTGAGATACACATTTCTGTGGTCCCTTGATGCATTCCTTTCACTAAAGGTGATAATGTTTTTTTCATTTTAAAATCTGATTAATCAAAAATTTTAAATGTTTTTTCATTTGAATTTTCACTTCACCACATCTAGAAATAACCTAGCATTGGCCTTTATTCTATTAAGATCATTTTCCTATTCAGGGTTGTTTTATTTTCTGTTGTTTTGTTTTGTTTTATTTTATTTTGTTGTGTGTTTTTTCAAACTTTCCACAAGTTAGAGAAGAGAAGCAGAAACCTCTTCTCATCTGAGAAGAGAAACCTCAATTGACAAAATGCCTTGATCAGACTGGGCATGTCTATGGGGCATCGTTTTGATTATAGGCATGTGTCAGGGCCTAGACTGGTGTGCACACTGTCACCACTACTTACCAGTTTCCTAATGTATAAGAAAAAACATGGAGCAAGACACAGAAAGCAAACTTTTATGCAGCATTCTTTCATGGTCTCTGTTAAAGTTCCTGCCTCCTAGTTCCTGCTCTGCTTGTGTTCCAACCTTGCTACTCTTGATGATGGATGATTAGGGTATGTAAGACACATCCCTCCCAAGTTGGTTTGCTCAGAATTTTTTTCATAGTGAAAGAATTTAAATTAAGATAGCCAATTATGTAATGTAACATATACTTGTCTATCTTATATCACCTTGGATTGGAAAATCAAGTGTGTGTGTGTGTGTGTGTGTGTGTGTGTGTGTGTGTGTGTGTGTGTGTGTGTGTGTGTTTGATGTCAGGATCACACATGTGTACATGTACATGTAATGGCAAGAAATTAACCTCAGGTGTTGTTTCTCAGGACATTTCTTATTCAGGTTCTTTCATTGTCCTGCTCCTCACCAAGTGGGCAAGGCTATTTGGCTAGCTAATATCAATAGTTTTCCTCTTTCCCCTTCCCTAGTTCTGTGATTAAAATCTCCTGATACCACACCATGCAATTTTTTTTATTATTTAGATACTGGTGATCAAACTCAGGTCCTCATGCTTGCAATGTAGGACTTTATCGATAGAACCACCTCCTCCATCTTAGAAATTATCTTCAATAATCTGATATATTCCCTCTCTTCCAATTTGTATATTTGATCCTTGCAGACTTGATTATAACCATGAAGAAGGGATGGACTGGCACTGAAGAGGTATCAACAGGGAATTGTTCAAACAAGCTGGAGGGAGAGTATGTGTGCAATCTATATTTATGTCATTCTTACAACTCCAGGAACAATCTTCTATTCATCAAATTACTTCTTCATAGAGAATAGCTCCAACAAAAAAAAGAGGTATATTAAGCAAATGAAATTTGATTTGAAATTTTATTCTGATTGAAACTGAATTTTCTTTTGGTACACACACACACACACACACACACACACACTCACACACACCACAGGTGATTTGTGATTTGTAAGCATTTGTAAAACAGATCTGTCTTCTATTTTATGACTTAGGAAGATTTCAGGTAGGAATATAACCTATCAAAATGTTCATGAATGTAGGGAAGAACACACAAACTCACCTGCTTCTGAGATTTCTCCACAGGCCTTAAGGGCAGCATGCCTGTATCTTTCCTTCAAAATCTTTAGATGGAACTCCAATCCCTTACCCACCTTCTCTTATTTATTTTTAAGCAATAATCCAAAATTCTAACTAAACACATTTAATTATAGATTGTGGCCTTCTTTTCAGTTAAAATGATCAGAATACATTAACATTTCCAACATGTCTCCAGGTGGTTTTGTTTTAAGGAGGACAACACTCTTTCATTTAAAAGTCAAACCAACTTAGCATCTATGCATCTGTTAAACAATGTGCTGCTTAATTCTTTGCTCCCCAACTTTGGGAACCCAGCATTGAAAGTAACTTATGTGGAGTCAGATTCAAGTAAATCCTTAGACTTGTCCCCATTAATGACTGCATCAAAGGCTGATTAACATGTGGGAAATGATAATGTTATATCCTTACAATTTGTAATCACTAATCACAGTTGATTGATTAAGTTAAAGGTGCTGTCCTAATATGTTAAGAAAAGTAGGAACAGTGAAGTATGACTGTGCTTGGGGTGTAGCTTATTTAGTAGAATAATTGCTAAGAATTCATAAGAGTCTGGATTTGATCTTCAGCAGCTTATAAATGAGGCTGATCGTACCTGGCTGTAATCATAGAAATTGAAAAAGGAAGGAATCCAAAGCCATTTTTGGCTACATAGCAAATTTGACATAAATCTAGATTATACAAGGAAATGTATTACCAAAATTGTGGTACTTTAAATCTAATAAATGGCACAATATAAATTAGATGTAAAATAATAAGAAGATCTAGAATCAAGAAAGCAATAACGCAGTTGAAATTGAAAAACAGAATGATAGACACATGTGAAGTGGAATTTTATCCCAGAACTTGATATTTTTATAAGATTGCTCACAGTCTTGCCTCTGAGATGTTCGCTCTTTTCATTGAGCAAAAATCACACATCTGGAGGTGATGAGGACTCACTGATGCATTCTGTATTACACCAAGGGACGATTTCTAGCACTGAAGTCTGGAGAGAACTGAAAATTAATCTAACTACTAGGACTAATTTGGAAGAAGGCAGCAAGGATCTAGAAAATATAGGAAAAATATCTTGAAGAGTAGTGCTTTAAGAACCAAGAAGATCTACCACAGATAAGAGAATGTTGCAGGAGAACTGGGGAGAGTTAGAAGTATGATTCATTCACTACATGATGATTCTGATATGTAACTCATCACAGTTTGGAAATTCTATTGTGCTGGACACATTCTTAAAGTTTAGATCTTAAAGTTTAGGAACTTTGAAACTGTTTGTTTGCTTGTTTTCTACTCTAGCATTGGTCAGAATATATGGACAACCTGGGAATGTATTTGTCACTTTAAATATCTAGTATAATATAAGAGGGATAGGTATTCTTCCCGTGCTGTTACAGAAGGAAAAATGGGAACTATGTAACATGACAATCTCTGTGACCACCATAGCCACCACAGTAACAGACTTGTTGGAAGGTAATTTGTTTCAACAATTCGGTTCAATAAGATTCAGTAGCATGTTTTGGTTAATCTTCCAGAGTATTTAGGTTTAGACATATTTAAGCATAGCATTATTTGGAAATTTGGTGAAAATTAACTCAACCTTACATACAAAACAATGCTTAAGACATTATTACACAAATCTCTCTGTAAAGTATAAGTGGCATAAATCAAAAGATAGTTTTGCTAGATTAACTGAGAAAACAAGCTCATGACCAAGATCTTGGGGATTATCTGGTGTGGTTTTAGCTATAAAGATAATGTAAAGTTCCCCAGAGTAGTAACTATATCATTTTCCAAAATTTTTGTCTTAAAACAGGTTATAACTCTCTCCCTTTGAAGAGACAATTCTGTGTGTTTAACATTCCTGGTTCCCTTAGTGCTTATTTTTTAACACAAGGACTTCCGTGCTTACTATAAGGTACATTGTTGAGTTTTTTTTCTGTATCTTCAGCTAGTATCCACTGTCACCTACATACATATGAAGATCCATGTCTGATCTGCAACCAAACCCATGTAAAAAGCTGGGAATGGTAATTCATACTTGTAATCTTAGTCATAGAAGTGCAGAGACATGTGAAGTCCTGGGGGATTTCTTGTAAACAATATAGCTAAACTGCCAAGCTACATAACAAAGTGAGAAATTTTCTCCCCAAATAAGGTGACTAGAGCTCATGACAAACAACTCTGAAAGTTGATCTCTATCCTCTACATGAATGAATGTGCATGTGCAGCCACTCACGTGTACATCTATACCTAAGTGAACACAGACACACTCAAACACCATTCCCATTAATAATAAATGGAGAATAACTGGAAAGTTATACTGAGACAGATACTTTGCTTAATATATAAAAAGGCTAACTGTAATTACTTAAGGACAGAGAAACTGATGTAATACTCTTTTGCAGAAAAGAAAGAATTTCGTTAATATTTCAAAGTATTATAATGCTGTACTTCTGAGGAGAGGGAGCTTAAAACAGGTTATAATAAATAGACTTATACTTCCATGAAATTCAGTAGCCAGTCAGTCTAGCCTACTTGGAGAATTTGAGGCTCATGAAAATCTTTAACTAACAAAACAAGGTGAATCAAAGCTGCTGAATGTCAGCTAGATTGCTCCTTTGTCCTCCACAGACAGGTGAATGCACATGTGCATGCACTCACACAAGTACTTGCACACAAAGAAAGAATGGGAAATTCACATAGGCTGTCATTGTTGGTTAGAAGTCTTTCAAATTTGAGCCTTGTGCAGCTGTACAAGTCAGTGGTTAGAAAATAAAAAGTGCCACAAAACGAGTAGTAAATGCATGGGTAATTGTATGCTCATGGTTGGAAAGAAAAAGGCACTTGCCACACTGGCCTGGTAACTTGAATTTCATCCCCAGAATTCAGAAAAATATGTGAAGAAAGAACCAAATCCACAAATTAGTCCTCTGCCCTTCACATTTTTAATGCAGCACATAGACTACTACATCTAAATCGCACACATACACATGTAAGCATAGATGTACACACAGTAATAATTAACAGAGAAATATTTTACACAAGTGATTGTATTTGCTTAAAGATGCCAATAGTGGGGATTGAGGAGAGACTCTATAAAGGGCGACTGAAAAGGGGTCAACACCTTTGATGTAAAAATAAATAAATAACTTAATTAAAAACTATGCAGTCATCAAGTGTAGCCAGTGCCAAAGAGAGAATAAGATGAAAGCTTAGAAGTATTAATTCAGTCAGATTGATAGACAAAGGCAACTTAGGGCAGTGAGGAACAACTGTAGCAAGGATAAGATGGAATAAATACACCATAAAATCCTGATCATTTTAGTAAAAGCAGAAGGTGAGAGTCTGGTACCTAGGAAGTAATGTAAATTCAGAGAATCTTTCCTTTCTGTTTAGTATTTATTAGGTACAGTTTCAAACCCATGTGGGTGAGACAATAGAGATACAATGAAATTAAATAGGAAAACTTAAAATGAGGAAACACTTCAGAGACCAGAATATGCAGGGCATAGGTCACAAATGGAGCTATCTACCTGGATAGGATTTGAGTTTACTTCCTATAGGGGAAACCTGATTAGAGAAAGAGAACAGGGGTTGATAGATTTGGTGACAAGGGTGGCAGACATTCATTGTTTCCATCCATTTTCTGAGAAAAGAGTGAGGAGCTGGAGTTGCAGGGAGAAATGATTTTGGTATTTTAAGAAGTGAAGACCAGGGTAGATTCATTTTGGATAGCGAAAGAGTAAATTACATAGGTACCTTGTTAGAGTACAAATAATAAACTTAAAGTACACTCAGTTGGGATGTAATGTGATTTTTTTCAGCCTCAGGTAGCTGCTGAGTTAAAAAAAAAAAACACAGTAAAAGTTGGATATATACCCAGGCAAAAATTTGCAGGTAATGTTGAGGAAATAACTGGCAAGGAGGGGAGGAATGAAAATAAAGATAAGCCGGAAGTCCCACACCCGCGGATCCCGGCCCGCAGCAGCTCTCTGCTCCCAGACCCGGTGAGAGAGAGACCCAACCGCCTGGTCAGGTGGGCACTCCTGGGGCTGCAGAGCGGAAGAGACCACCAACACTGCTCACCCCTGCCCACATCCCTGGCCCAAGAGGAAACTGTATAATGCCTCTGGGCTCCCGTGGGAGAGGGCCCAGGAGCGGCAGGACCCCTGCCAGAGACACCGCCGGACCCTGAAGGAAACAGACCGGATAAACAGTTCTCTGCACCCAAATCCCGTGGGAGGGAGAGCTAAACCTTCAGAGAGGCAGACAAGCCTGGGAAACCAGAAGAGACTGCTCCCTGCACACACATCTCGGACGCCAGAGGAAAAAGCCAAAGACCATCTGGAACCCTGGTGCACTGAAGCTCCCGGAAGGGGCGGCACAGGTCTTCCTGGGTGCTGCCGCTGCAGAGAGCCCCTGGGCAGCACCCCACGAGCGAACCTGAGCCTCGGGACCACAGGTAAGACCAAATTTTCTGCTGCAAGAAAGCTGCCTGGTGAACTCAAGACACAGGCCCACAGGAACAGCTGAAGACCTGTAGAGAGGAAAAACTACACGCCCGAAAGCAGAACACTCTGTCCCCAGAACTGACTGAAAAAGAGGAAAACAGGTCTACAGCACTCCTGACACACAGGCTTATAGGACAGTCTAGCCACTGTCAGAAATAGCAGAACAAAGTAACACTAGAGATAATCTGATGGCGAGAGGCAAGCGCAAGAACCCAAGCAACAGAAACCAAGACTACATGCCATCATCGGAGCCCAATTCTCCCACCAAAACAAACATGGAATATCCAAACACACCAGAAAAGCAAGATTTAGTTTCAAAATCATATTTGATCATGATGCTGGAGGACTTCAAGAAAGACATGAACACACTTAGGGAAACACAGGAAAACATTAATAAACAAGTAGAAGCCTACAGAGAGGAATCGCAAAAATCCCTGAAAGAATTCCAGGAAAACACAATCAAACAGTTGAAGGAATTAAAAATGGAAATAGAAGCAATCAAGAAAGAACACATGGAAACAACCCTGGATATAGAAAACCAAAAGAAGAGACAAGGAGCTGTAGATACAAGCTTCACCAACAGAATACAAGAGATGGAAGAGAGAATCTCAGAAGCAGAAGATTCCATAGAAATCATTGACTCAACTGTCAAAGATAATGTAAAGCGGAAAAAGCTACTGGTCCAAAACATACAGGAAATCCAGGACTCAATGAGAAGATCAAACCTAAGGATAATAGGTATAGAAGAGAGTGAAGACTCCCAGCTCAAAGGACCAGTAAATATCTTCAACAAAATCATAGAAGAAAACTTCCCTAACCTAAAAAAAGAGATACCCATAGACATACAAGAAGCCTACAGAACTCCAAATAGATTGGACCAGAAAAGGAACACCTCCCGTCACATAATTGTCAAAACACCAAACGCACAAAATAAAGAAAGAATATTAAAAGCAGTAAGGGAAAAAGGTCAAGTAACATATAAAGGGAGACCTATCAGAATCACACCAGACTTCTCGCCAGAAACTATGAAGGCCAGAAGATCCTGGACTGATGTCATACAGACCCTAAGAGAACACAAATGCCAGCCCAGGTTACTGTATCCTGCAAAACTCTCAATTAACATTGATGGAGAGACCAAGATATTCCATGACAAAACCAAATTTACACAATATGTTTCTACAAATCCAGCACTACAAAGGATAATAAATGGTAAAGCCCAACATAAGGAGGCAAGCTATACCCTAGAAGAAGCAAGAAACTAATCATCTTGGCAACAAAACAAAGAGAATGAAAGCACACAAACATAACCTCACATCCAAATATGAATATAACAGGAAGCAATAATCACTATTCCTTAATATCTCTCAATATCAATGGCCTCAACTCCCCAATAAAAAGACATAGATTAACAAACTGGATACGCAACGAGGACCCTGCATTCTGCTGCCTACAGGAAGCACACCTCAGGGACAAAGACAGACACTACCTCAGAGTGAAAGGCTGGAAAACAACTTTCCAAGCAAATGGTCAGAAGAAGCAAGCTGGAGTAGCCATTCTAATATCAAATAAAATCAATTTTCAATTAAAAGTCATCAAAAAAGATAAGGAAGGACACTTCATATTCATCAAAGGAAAAATCAACCAAGATGAACTCTCAATCCTAAATATCTATGCCCCAAATACAAGGGCACCTACATACGTAAAAGAAACCTTACTAAAGCTCAAAACACACATTGCACCTCACACAATAATAGTGGGAGATTTCAACACCCCACTCTCATCAATGGACAGATCATGGAAACAGAAATTAAACAGTGATGTCGACAGACTAAGAGAAGTCATGAGCCAAATGGACTTAACGGATATTTATAGAACATTCTATCCTAAAGCAAAAGGATATACCTTCTTCTCAGCTCCTCATGGTACTTTCTCCAAAATTGACCATATAATTGGTCCAAAAACGGGCCTCAACAGGTACAGAAAGATAGAAATAATCCCATGCGTGCTATCGGACCACCACGGCCTAAAACTGGTCTTCAATAACAATAAGGGAAGAATGCCCACATATACGTGGAAATTGAACAATGCTCTACTCAATGATAACCTGGTCAAGGAAGAAATAAAGAAAGAAATTAAAAACTTTTTAGAATTTAATGAAAATGAAGATACAACATACTCAAACTTATGGGACACAATGAAAGCTGTGCTAAGAGGAAAACTCATAGCACTGTGTGCCTGCAGAAAGAAACAGGAAAGAGCATATGTCAGCAGCTTGACAGCACACCTAAAAGCTCTAGAGCAAAAAGAAGCAAATACACCCAGGAGGAGTAGAAGGCAGGAAATAATCAAACTCAGAGCTGAAATCAACCAAGTAGAAACAAAAAGGACCATAGAAAGAATCAACAGAACCAAAAGTTGGTTCTTTGAGAAAATCAACAAGATAGATAAACCCTTAGCCAGACTAACGAGAGGACCCAGAGAGTGTGTCCAAATTAACAAAATCAGAAATGAAAAGGGAGACATAACTACAGATTCAGAGGAAATTCAAAAAATCATCAGATCTTACTATAAAAACCTATATTCAACAAAATTTGAAAATCTTCAGGAAATGGACAATTTCCTAGACAGATACCAGGTATCCAAGTTAAATCAGGAACAGATAAACCAGTTAAACAACCCCATAACTCCTAAGGAAATAGAAGCAGTCATTAAAGGTCTTCCAACCAAAAAGAGCCCCGGTCCAGACGGGTTTAGTGCAGAATTCTATCAAACCTTCATAGAAGACCTCATACCAATATTATCCAAACTATTCCACAAAATTGAAACAGATGGAGCCCTACCGAATTCCTTCTACGAAGCCACAATTACTCTTATACCTAAACCACACAAAGACACAACAAAGAAAGAGAACTTCAGACCAATTTCCCTTATGAATGTCGACGCAAAAATACTCAATAAAATTCTGGCAAACCGAATTCAAGAGCACATCAAAACAATCATCCACCATGATCAAGTAGGCTTCATCCCAGGCATGTAGGGATGGTTTAATATAAGGAAAACCATCAACGTGATCCATTATATAAACAAACTGAAAGAACAGAACCACATGATCATTTCATTAGATGCTGAGAAAGCATTTGACAAAATTCAACACCCCTTCATGATAAAAGTCCTGGAAAGAATAGGAATTCAAGGCCCATACCGAAACATAGTAAAAGCCATATACAGCAAACCAGTTGCTAACATTAAACTAAATGGAGAGAAACTTGAAGCAATCCCAGTAAAATCAGGGACTAGACAAGGCTGCCCACTCTCTCCCTACTTATTCAATATAGTTCTTGAAGTTCTAGCCAGAGCAATCAGACAACAAAAGGAGATCAAAAGGGATACAGATCGGAAAAGAAGAGGTCAAAATATCACTATTTGCAGATGACATGATAGTATATTTAAGTGATCCCAAAAGTTCCACCAGAGAACTACTAAAGCTGATAAACAACTTCAGCAAAGTGGCTGTGTATAAAATTAACTCAAATAAATCAGTAGCCTTCCTCTATACAAAAGAGAAACAAGCCGAGAAAGAAATTAGGGAAACGACACCCTTCATAATAGACCCAAATAATATAAAGTACCTCGGTGTGACTTTAACCAAGCAAGTAAAAGATCTGTACAATAAGAACTTCAAGACACTGAGGAAAGAAATTGAAGAAGACCTCAGAAGATGGAAAGATCTCCCATGCTCATGGATTGGCAGGATTAATATAGTAAAAATGGCCATTTTACCAAAAGCAATCTACAGATTCAATGCAATCCCCATCAAAATACCAATCCAATTCTTCAAAGAGTTAGACAGAACAATTTGCAAATTCATCTGGAATAACAAAAAACCCAGGATAGCTAAAGCTATCCTCAACAATAAAAGGACTTCAGGGGGAATCACTATCCCTGAACTCAAGCAGTATTAGAGAGCAATAGTGATAAAAACTGCATGGTATTGGTACAGAGACAGGCAGATAGACCAATGGAATAGAATTGAAGACCCAGAAATGAACCCACACACCTATGGTCACTTGATTTTTGACAAAGGAGCCAAAACCATCCAATGGAAAAAAGATAGCATTTTCAGCAAATGGTGCTGGTTCAACTGGAGGGCAACATGTAGAAGAATGCAGATCGATCCATGCTTATCACCCTGTACAAAGCTTAAGTCCAAGTGGATCAAGGACCTCCACATCAAACCAGACACACTCAAACTAATAGAAGAAAAACTAGGGAAGCATCTGGAACACATGGGCACTGGAAAAAATTTCCTGAACAAAACACCAATGGCTTATGCACTAAGATCAAGAATCGACAAATGGGATCTCATAAAACTGCAAAGCTTCTGTAAGGCAAAGGACACTGTGGTTAGGACAAAACGGCAACCAACAGATTGGGAAAAGATCTTTACCAATCCTACAACAGATAGAGGCCTTATATCCAAAATATACAAAGAACTCAAGAAGTTAGACCGCAGGGAAACAAATAACCCTATTAAAAAATGGGGTTCAGAGCTAAACAAGGAATTCACAGCTGAGGAATGCCGAATGGCTGAGAAACACCTAAAGAAATGTTCAACATCTTTAGTCATAAGGGAAATGCAAATCAAAACAACCCTGAGATTTCACCTCACACCAGTGCGATTGGCTAAGATCAAAAACTCAGGTGACAGCAGATGCTGGCGAGGATGTGGAGAAAGAGGTACACTCCTCCATTGTTGGTGGGGTTGCAGACTGGTAAAACCATTCTGGAAATCAGTCTGGAGGTTCCTCAGAAAATTGGACATTGAACTGCCTGAGGATCCAGCTATACCTCTCTTGGGCATATACCCAAAAGATGCCTCAACATATAAAAGAGACACGTGCTCCACTATGTTCATCGCAGCCTTATTTATAATAGCCAGAAAATGGAAAGAACCCAGATGCCCTTCAACAGAGGAATGGATACAGAAAATGTGGTACATCTACACAATGGAATATTACTCAGCTATCAAAAACAACGACTTTATGAAATTCGTAGGCAAATGGTTGGAACTGGAAAATATCATCCTGAGTGAGCTAACCCAATCACAGAAAGACATACATGGTATGCACTCATTGATAAGTGGCTATTAGCCCAAATGCTTGAATTACCCTAGATCCCTAGAACAAACGAAACTCAAGACGGATGATCAAAATGTGAATGCTTCACCCCTTCTTTAAAAGGGGAACAAGAATACCCTTGGCAGGGAAGGGAGAGGCAAAGATTAAAACAGAGACTGAAGGAACACCCATTCAGAGCCTGCCCCACATGTGGCCCATACATATACAGCCACCCAATTAGACAAGATGGATGAAGCAAAGAAGTGCAGACCGACAGGAGCCGGATGTAGATCTCTCCTGAGAGACACAGCCAGAATACAGCAAATACAGAGGCGAATGCCAGCAGCAAACCACTGAACTGAGAATAGGTCCCCTATTGAAGGAATCAGAAAAAGAACTGGAAGAGCTTGAAGGGGCTCGAGACCCCAAAAGTACAACAATGCCAAGCAACCAGAGCTTCCAGAGACTAAGCCACTACCTAAAGACTATACATGGACTGACCCTGGACTCTGACCCCATAGGTAGCAATGAATATCCTAGTAAGAGCACCAGTGGAAGGGGAAGCCCTGGGTCCTGCTAAGACTGAACCCCCAGTGAACTAGTGTATGGGGGAAGGGCGGTAATGGGGGGAGAGTTGGGAGGGGAACACCCATAAGGAAGGGGATGGGGGAGGGGGATGTTTGCCCGGAAACCGGGAAAGGGAATAACACTCGAAATGTATATAAGAAATACTCAAGTTAATAAAAAAAAAAAAAAAAAAAGAAATACTCAAGTTAATAAAAAAAAAAAAAAGAAAATAAAGATAAGCCAACTGTAAATGTAATGTATATAAGATAGGTTATAGGAAATAAGAGAAGGATGGAGGTGCTGATTGAAGTGAAGTTCTCCTTGGAGACATTTTGGAATATGAAGGACAACCCAGAAGTTGTATACAGAGAACATGCTGCCACACAGAATACTGAATATTTGGTAGGAGTATGGCACATAAATTATTTTGGAAAAACAAAGTTAAAAGATGGTAGAAGGTATAGGACGTTGGAGGAGGAGTTGAGATAAATATAGGTAAAAAGTTAATTATATTTAAAGATTTGTACACAAATAGGGGAACTTTCCTCAAAAAGCAATAAGGAATGCTGGTGTTTAGATTATATGCCTCCTCCCAAAAAATGAATGTTGTTGAAGGCCAAGGAGAAACTGGAACAATAGGTCAAGAAGTTCCCAATAAGACAATGTTTCTTTTTACTAGATACTTTTTTTTCATTTCCAAGACAAAATACACAAAATATATCTGATAAAGTAAATATCAGAAATAAGGATTTATGTTGACACATGGTTTCAGGACAAAGGCTATCATATTGGGAAAACATAGCCATGGGATCATGAGGCAGTTGTTCATGCTGCATTTACAGTCAGGTGTCAAAGAAAGGTGAGGGCTCACATTTAGATTGTTTATTCCAGGACCCAGCCCATGGAATGTCACTGTCCAAACACAGGGAGTTTCTCTTCACCTAAATTAACCCAATCTAAAATTTCCTTCATAGATATTCTTGGAGATTTGTCTCCTAGTGGATTCTAGATCCTGTCATGTAGACAATATGTATCATCATATTCCTCTAGAGGGGGAGTCAGTGAAACACAACCTTAGAAGAGAGCATGCTTTACAGAGTTCATGGTGAAAGTAATAGTGAGTCAATGTAATAGATATACAACATGGGAAGTTTTTCACAATCTTTAAATTATAAATGGAATATATGGAAATAAGTGGCACAAAATGGATCTTGAATAAAAAGGTTATCCTTATTCAGCTTCCTTTTCAATTATAAAAATCTGAGATTAACCGGGGAAGAGGGAACCTCACATAATTGCTTAACTGGATCATATTGGTCTGTGTGTATGTTTGTGAAATGTTGTCTTGATTAGTAATGATATGGGAGGGCTCAGTTCACTGTGGGCAGCAACATCACTAGTTAGGGAGTCTGATGCTATATAAAAAAGATAGCTAATAAAATGCCTGTAAGCAAGCCAGTAAGTGGCATTCCTCCTTGCACTCTGCTTCAGTTCCTATTTGGGTATTTTTTTTAATTCACTCAATGCTTGATTGTGACCTGGAAATATAATTCAGATATACTATTTCTTCTTCAATTTTACTTTAGGTAATGGTGTTCATCACAGCAGCAGAAAGCAAACTAGAACAATAAATAGAAGAGTATCAGTTGACTCAGTATAGTAATAGAGAAAATAAGACTTTGTTCTAATATTTTCTTAAGGACCTTCTGTTACTACATCTTTCTATTGATGAAGTATATTTGGCAATAAAGAATTAGTGTAGAAGGGTATTGAATGGAGCAATTAAGGGATAAACCCGCCCAATTATGGCCATTGTTAACACCAAGAAATGAGACTATGACATGAAACTGAGTCATAAGTGAAGCTAGAGGTTAGTCTCTGGACATTTGGATGTTGAACTGGCTTGAATAACAACTTTCTTTTCATTCTTACTGACAATCATATGTCCATTACTCCAGGACTTGTAAAGGAGACCTTATTTCAAACACTGTCTCTGCAGATCTAATTCAGGATATACGTATATGAAATTCTTTGTTTGTGTGTGTGTGTGTGTGTGTGTGTGTGAGAGAGAGAGAGAGAGAGAGAGAGAGACAGACAGACAGACAGACAGACAGACAGACAGACAGACAGACAGACAGAACATACACATACAATTTGAATTCAGTGGACAAACTTAGGCTTTGTTTTTTATGTGCTGTCTACCATAGATTTTTACCCAAATGGGAAAACTCTAGGATGGCTGGCCAGTGGTTTTCTTATGCTGGTATAGGCCACTTTCATAGTTCTGGTATTATGAGCATATGCTACCATGGTCAGCTTGTCTTTTCTTTTCTTTTTTCTTCTTTCTTTCTTTGCTTTTTTTCTTTTTTCTTTCTTTCTTTCTTTCTTTCTTTCTTTCTTTCTGTCTGTCTCTGTCTTTCTGTCTGTCTCTTTTTTCTTCTGTATGTTTTTTTAATTCCAGTGATCTCTACACTTTCACGTTAAACACTTATTGATTAAAGGCTATTCTCGTAACCTGAAAGTGATTTTACTTCAATAAATTAAAGAGAATTTGCAACTAATGACTTAGTTAAAGAGAAAATTATATAATAAACAAAAGAAAGAAATTTCAGTAAAGGATTAAGCTAAGCTAAGCCAAAGGTAAACCTCTGAAGCTGGGGAGAATTCTTCTATTAGAAATTAGCAAGTATTCAGTGTTCAGAGCATATAAGGTATAAAAAGACAGATATTAAATTATAACATGATGTATTGCATTGCTCCAGAATATCTGTCGACAGTCTAGAGCAAAGAATGAAATAGGGGTTTATAGAGTTATTTTGGATACTCTGTTTTCATTCTCTGTCTTTATGCTATTCTGCTATTTTCTACTACATTCTCCTGAAGAAGGAGAAGGAGGAGGAGGAGGAGGAGGAGGAGGAGGAGGAGGAGGAGGAGGGGGAGGAGGGGGAGGAGGGGGAGGAGGAGGAGGGGGAGGAGGGGGAGGAGGAGGAGGTGGAGGAGGAGGAGGAGGAGAAGGAGGAGAAGAAGAAGAAGAAGAAGGAGAAGGAGAAGGAGGAGAAGGAGAAGGAGAAGGAGAAGGAGGAGAAGGAGAAGGAGAAGGAGGAGAAGGAGAAGGAGAAGAAGGACCATTATTTCCTACTCTACAAGGAAAAGGCTCCTTGAGCTCAGATACTTCCAGATAGTTTCTCACTCACACCTAGTTTTATCCTATTTGGGAGATTTCTGTTCTGCCAGTTGTACCATAGATGATGGAAAATTGCATTTTTTTAACCTGTGTAGTGATCTAGCTGATATTTTAAATCATTTATCCTTGACAAACACTGTTTTAGATATAGAAGCTGTAGAGATGTCCCAACTTTTAAGAACACACTACTCTTGCAGAGAAACAAGTTTTGATTCCTAAAACCCCCTCATCTGATTGTTGACCTCTTGTAACTCTAGCCCCCAGAGGTCTGACTATTTGGACCTCACTGGATATCTGAAATTATATTATACATACTAAATTGTATGTATAAATTATTATGCATACAAACTCTCACACGGAGATTCACACATTGTCATAATTAAAAATAATAAAGAAATTTTTAGATATAGGAGCCAACGAAAGTGTCTCATAAGTATACATTTTAATAGATGCAAAAAATTACCACATAAACTCATGAATTCCATCTCAAAAGATAAAGTAAAAAAAGAAAAAGTTAAATATTCTTAATATTGATTGTGATGGTTAATATTGACGTGACAATTGCTGAGAAATACCTCTGAGCATATCTGTAGGGGATAGCTTAATTTCTTTAATTAAAAAAAGGAAAACCACCTTGGTTTTGGGTAACACTATAACATGGATGGGATCCTTGTACAGAATAAAACAAGAAAGCCAACAAAGTATAACATTACTTCTCATTGCTTGCTGGTTGCACATGGAACATGGACAGATGATCATGTTCCTACTACCATGTCTTCCTAGCAATGAGAGCCTGTGACCTCAAATTTTGAGCTGAAATAAAGCCTTCTTTAACTAGATTTTCAGGTATTTTGTCCCACCAATATGAAAGTAGCTAATGTAGGGATAAACTGAATAAAGGTGACAGTAAAGTCCATGGAAGTGTTACTGTGACTATGAGGCAAACTTCCCAATTGAAGTCTTCAAAGTCCTTTGATAGAATTAACTTGATGAACCTGAGATGACTCAAAAAGGAAAACATAGGGAAACAGACCGGATAAACAGTTCTCTGCACCCAAATCCCGTGGGAGGGAGAGCTAAACCTACAGAGACGCAGACACGCCTGGGAAACCAGAAGAGACTGCACTCTGCGCACATCCAGACGCCAGAGGAAAACACCAAACGCCATCTGGAACCCTGGTGCACGGAGGCTCCCGGAAAGAGCGGCACAGATCTCCTCGGTTGCTGCCGCCACGGAGAGGACTTAGGCAGTACCCCACGAGCACACTTGAGCCTCGGAACCTCAGGGGAGGGCCCAGGAGCGGCAGGACCCCTGCGCCTGAGACACCGCCGGAACCTGAAGGAAACAGACCGGATAAACAGTTCTCTGCACCCAAATCCCGTGGGAGGGAGAGCTAAAACTACAGAGAGGCAGACATGCCTGGAAAACCAGAAGAGACTGCACTCTGCGCACATCCAGACACCAGAGGAAAACACCAAACGCCATCTGGAACCCTGGTGCACGGAGGCTCCCGGAAAGAGCGGCACAGATGTCCTCGGTTGCTGCCACCGCAGAGAGGACTTAGGCAGTACCCCACGAGCACACTTGAGCCTCGGAACTTCAGGTAGGACCAACTTTTCCCCTGCAAGTGACCTGCCTGGTGAACTCAAGACACAGGCCCACAGGAACAGCTGAAGACCTGTAGAGAGGGAAAACTACACGCCCGAAAGCAGAACACCCTGTCCCCATAACTGGCTGAAAGAAAACAGGAAAACAGGTCTACAGCACTCCTGACACACAGGCTTATAGGACAGTCTAGCCACTGTCAGAAATAGCAGAACAAAGTAACACTAGAGATAATCTGATGGGAAGAGGCAAGTGCAGGAACCCAAGCAACAGAAACCAAGATGACATGGCATCATCGGAGCCCAATTCTCCCACCAAAATAAACATGGAATATCCAAGCACACCAGAAAAGCAAGATCTAGTTTCAAAATCATATTTGATCATGATGCTGGAGGACTTCAAGAAAGACGTGAACAACTCCCTTAGAGAACAAGTAGAAGCCTACAGAGAGGAATCGCAAAAATGCCTGAAAGAATTCCAGGAAAACACAATCAAACAGTTGAAGGAATTAAAAATGGAAATAGAAGCAATCAAGAAGGAACACATGGAAACAACCCTGGATATAGAAAATCAAAAGAAGAGACAAGGAGCTGTAGATAGAAGCCTCACCAACAGAATACAAGAGATGGAAGAGAGAATCTCGGGGGCAGAATATTCCCTAGAAATCATTGACCCAACTGTCAAAGATAATGTAAAGCGGAAAAAGCTACTGGTCCAAAACATACAAGAAATCCAGGACTCAATGAGAAGATCAAACCTAAGGATAATAGGTATAGAAGAGAGTGAAGACTCCCAGCACAAAGGACCAGTAAATATCTTCAACAAAATCATAGAAGAAAACTTCCCTAACCTAAAAAAAGAGATACCCACAGGCATAAAAGAAGCCTACAGAACTCCAAATAGATTGGACCAGAAAAGAAACACCTCCTGTCACATAATTGTCAAAACACCAAACGCACAAAATAAAGAAAGAATATTAAAAGCAGTAAGGGAAAAAGGTCAAGTAACATATAAAGGCAGACCTATCAGAATCACACCAGACTTTTCGCCAGCGACTATGAAAGCCAGAAGATCCTGGACAGATGTCATACACACCCTAAGAGAACACAAATGCCAGCCCAGGTTACTCTATCCTGCAAAACTCTCAATTAACATAGATGAAGAAACCAAGATATTACATGAGAAAACCAAATTTGCACAATATCTTTCTACAAATCCAGCACTACAAAGGATAATAAAGGGTAAAGCCCAACATAAGGAGGCAAGCTATACCCTAGAAGAAGTAAGAAACTAATCATCTTGGCAACAAAACAAAGAGAAGAAAAGCACGCAAACATAACCTCACATCCAAATATGAATATAACAGGAAGCAATAATCACTATTCCTTAATATCTCTCAATATCAATGGCCTCAACTCCCCCATAAAAAGACATAGATTAACAAACTGGATACGCAACGAGGACCCTGCATTCTGCTGCCTACAGGAAACACACCTCAGATACAAAGACGATACCACCAAAGAGTAAAAGGCTAGAAAACAACTTTCCAAGCAAATGGTCGGAAGAAGCAAGCTGGAGTAGCCATTCTAATATCAAATAAAATCAATTTCCAACTAAAAGTCATCAAAAAAGATAAGGAAGGACACTTCATATTCATCAAAGGAAAAATCAACCAAGATGAACTCTCAATCCTAAATATCTATGCCCAAAATACAAGGGCACCTACATACATAAAAGAAACCTTACTAAAGCTCAAAACACACATTGCACCTCACACAATAATAGTGGGAGATTTCAACACCCGACTCTCATCAATGGACAGATCATGGAAACAGAAATTACACAGAGACGTAGACAGACTAAGAGAAGTCATGAGCCAAATGGACTTAACAGATATTTATAGAACATTCTATCCTAAAGCAAAAGGGTATACCTTCTTCTCAGCTCCTCATGGTACTTTCTCCAAAATTGACCATATAGTTGGTCAAAAAACGGGCCTCAACAGGTACAGAAAGATAGAAATAATCCCATGCGTGCTATCAGACCACCACGGCCTAAAACTGGACTTCAATAACAATAAGGGAAGAATGCCCACATATACGTGGAAATTGAACAATGCTCTACTCAATGATAACCTAGTCAAGGAAGAAATAAAGAAAGAAATTAAAAACATTTTAGAATTTAATGAAAATGAAGGTACAACATACCCAAACTTATGGGACACAATGAAAGCTGTGCTAAGAGGAAAACTCATAGCGCTGTGTGCCTGCAGAAAGAAACAGGAAAGAGCATATGTCAGCAGCTTGACAGCACACCTAAAAGCTCTAGAGCAAAAAGAAGCAAATACACCCAGGAGGAGTAGAAGGCAGGAAATAATCAAACTCAGAGCTGAAATCAACCAAGTAGAAACAAAAAGGACCATAGAAAGAATCAACAGAACCAAAAGTTGGTTCTTTGAGAAAATCAACAAGATAGATAAACCCTTAGCCAGACTAACGAGAGGACCCAGAGAGTGTGTCCAAATTAACAAAATCAGAAATGAAAAGGGAGACATAACTACAGATTCAGAGGAAATTCAAAAAATCATCAGATCTTACTATAAAAGCCTATATCCACCAAAACTTGAAAATCTACAGGAAATGGACAATTTCCTAGACAAATATCAGGTACCGAAGTTAAATCAGGAACAGATAAAACAGTTAAACAACCCCATAACTCCTAAGGAAATAGAAGCAGTCATTAAAGGTCTCCCAACCAAAAAGAGCCCAGGTCCAGATGGGTTCAGTGCAGAATTCTATCAAACCTTCATAGAAGACCTCATACCAATATTATCCAAACTATTCCACAAAATTGAAACAGATGGATCACTCCCGAATTCCTTCTATGAAGCCACAATTACTCTTATACCTAAACCACACAAAGACACAACAAAGAAAGAGAACTTCAGACCAATTTCCCTTATGAATATCGACGCAAAAATACTCAATAAAATTCTGGCAAACCGAATCCAAGAGCACATCAAAACAATCATCCACCATGATCAAGTAGGCTTCATCCCAGGCATGCAGGGATGGTTTAATATACGGAAAACCATCAACGTGATCCATTATATAAACAAACTGAAAGAACAAAACCACATGATCATTTCATTAGATGCTGAGAAAGCATTTGACAAAATTCAACACCCCTTCATGATAAAAGTCCTGGAAAGAATAGGAATTCAAGGCCCATACCTAAACATAGTAAAAGCCATATACAGCAAACCAGTTGCTAACATTAAACTAAATGGAGAGAAACTTGAAGCAATCCCACTAAAATCAGGGACTAGACAAGGCTGCCCACTCTCTCCCTACTTATTCAATATCATTCTTGAAGTTCTAGCCAGAGCAATCAGACAACAAAAAGAGGTCAAGGGGATACAGATCGGAAAAGAAGAAGTCAAAATATCACTATTTGCAGATGATATGATAGTTTATTTAAGTGATCCCAAAAGTTCCTCCAGAGAACTACTAAAGCTGATAAACAACTTCAGCAAAGTGGCTGGGTATAAAATTAACTCAAATAAATCAGTAGCCTTCCTCTACACAAAAGAGAAACAAGTCGAGAAAGAAATTAGGGAAACGACACCCTTCATAATAGACCCAAATAATATAAAGTACCTCGGTGTGACTTTAACCAAGCAAGTAAAAGATCTGTACAATAAGAACTTCAAGACACTGAAGAAAGTAACTGAAGAAGACCTCAGAAGATGGAAAGAAATGCCATGCTCATGGATTGGCAGGATTAATATAGTAAAAATGGCCATTTTACCAAAAGCGATCTACAGATTCAATGCAATCCCCATCAAAATACCAATCTAATTCTTCAAAGAGTTAGACAGAACAATTTGCAAATTCATGTGGAATAACAAAAAACCCAGGATAGCTAAAACTATCCTCAACAATAAAAGGACTTCAGGGGGAATCACTATCCCTGAACTCAAGCAGTATTACAGAGCAATAGTGATAAAAAAACTGCATGGTATTGGTACAGAGACAGACAGATAGACCAATGGAATAGAATTGAAGACCCAGAAATGAACCCACACACCTATGGTCACTTGATTTTTGACAAAGGAGCCAAAACCATCCAATGGAAAAAAGATAGCATTTTCAGCAAATGGTGCTGGTTCAACTGGAGGTCAACATGTAGAAGAATGCAGATTGATCCATGCTTATCACCCTGTACAAAGCTTAAGTCCAAGTGGATCAAGGACCTCCACATCAAACCTGATACACTCAAACTAATAGAAGAAAAACTAGGGAAGCATCTGGAACACATGGGCACTGGAAAAAATTTCCTGAACAAAACACCAATGGCTTATGCTCTAAGATCAAGAATCGACAAATGAGATCTCATAAAACTGCAAAGCTTCTGTAAGGCAAAGGACACTGTGGTTAGGACAAATCGGCAACCAACAGATTGGGAAAAGATCTTTACCAATCCTACAACAGATAGAGGCCTTATATCCAAAATATACAAAGAACTCAAGAAGTTAGACCACAGGGAGACAAATAACCCTATTAAAAAATGGGGTTCAGAGCTAAACAAAGAATTCACAGCTGAGGAATGCCGAATGGCTGAGAAACACCTAAAGAAATGTTCAACATTTTCAGTCATAAGGGAAATGCAAATCAAAACAACCCTGAGATTTCACCTCACGCCAGTGAGAATGGCTAAGGTCAAAAACTCAGGTGACAGCAGATGCTGGCGAGGATGTGGAGAAAGAGGAACACTCCTCCATTGTTGGTGGGATTGCAGACTGGTACAACCATTGTGGAAATCAGTCTGGAGGTTCCTCAGAAAATTGGACATTGAACTGCCTGAGGATCCAGCTATACCTCTCTTGGGCATATACCCAAAAGATGCCTCAACATATAAAAAAGACACGTGCTCCACTATGTTCATCGCAGCCTTATTTATAATAGCCAGAAGCTGGAAAGAACCCAGATGCCCTTCAACAGAGGAATGGATACAGAAAATGTGGTACATCTACACAATGGAATATTACTCAGCTATCAAAAACAACGAGTTTATGAAATTCGTAGGCAAATGGTTGGAACTGGAAAATATCATCCTGAGTGAGCTAACCCAAACACAGAAAGACATACATGGTATGCACTCACTGATAAGTGGCTATTAGCCCAAATGCTTGAATTACCCTAGATGCCTAGAACAAACGAAACTCAAGACGGATGATCAAAATGTGAATGCTTCACTCCTTCTCTAAAAGGGGAACAAGAATACCCTTGGCAGGGAAGAGAGAGGCAAAGATTAAAACAGAGACTGAAGGAACTCCCATTCAGAGCCTGCCCCACATGTGGCCCATACATATACAGCCACCCAGTTAGACAAGATGGATGAAGCAAAGAAGTGCAGACCGACAGGAGCCGGATGTAGATTGCTCCTGAGAGACACAGCCAGAATACAGCAAATACAGAGGCGAATGCCAGCAGCAAACCACTGAACTGAGAATAGGACCCCTATTGAAGGAATCGGAGAAAGAACTGGAAGAGCTTGAAGGGGCTCGAGACCCCATATGTACAACAATGCCAAGCAACCAGAGCTTCCAGGGACTAAGCCACTACCTAAAGACTATGCTTGGACTGACCCTGGACTCTGACCTCATAGGTAGCAATGAATATCCTAGTAAGAGCACCAGTGGAAGGGGAAGCCCTGGGTCCTGCTAAGACTGAACCCCCAGTGAACTAGACTGTTGGGGGGAGGGCGGCAATGGGGAGAGGGTTGGGAGGGGAACACCCATAAGGAAGGGGAGGGGTGAGGGGGATGTTTACCTGGAAACCAAAGAATTATTATTAAGTATTAAATAAATTAAAAAAAAGGAAAACATAGATGCTGTTGACAGAATCAAAGTCAGGAAGTATACAAAGCGACTCAGTTTTATTCTAAGTTCTGGTTTTGTACTTTTTTTTTTAACATACATCCTTTATGTTTCCAAAACTGACACTAAAATTGTGAACTTGAGTTATCCTCCTACCCCTGCTTTTTAACAAGCTTAGACTGTGGGAATCTGAAGCCACCCCTGCTCTCTAATGGTTATTGTTTTGTAGGAAAAACAGAGGGAGGATATATTGATGTACATTTTAGAGTCCTCAGAGTAAAGATGTGACAGGGCAACAAAAGTGGACTCTGGGAACAATTTAAGGAGCTTTATTGCAGAATTTGAGATGAAAGATGAAAGGAGGTGAGATAAGAGCACAGCAGAAGTTCTGAGAAATGAATTGGCCCAAAGTTTACTTCCCTATGAAAAGAAAGAAATAGTATATTGAAACATCAAACAGGAAAGGAACAGATTTAAGTAAAGAATGGTAAAATGTTGATGTTATTTATTCAGAGGAAAGGGAACAATGGAAGAGGCCATATAAATTGTATTAATATTCAAGTAATAAATCCTGGTATGGGGTCAGTATTCACTTCAGTGACTTAGGTTTTTAAATTATAATACACACACACACACACACACACACACACGCACAATTTACTGTGCCTTAAGAAACTTAATAGACTTGGCTACTACCTAGACTTTACTCCTAGAATCTACCTCCCGCTGATAATTCTGAGTTACTTCTTAAGAACTTTTAGGTTTCATTTGTGCAATGTCCTGGGTAGCTCTTTCTTGGCCTAGAGTGCGGCGTGCTTCTTTGCTTCTTGATGCCATGTCTGCCTTTGTCTTCTCAACCAACACGATCTCCACTTCCTTCTCCTAGTCCCTGGTATCCTAAGGTTCCACCTCCATCTGTCTTCAGGAGCTGTTGTCTGCTAGCATTTTATTTACCAATCAAACTATGGGGCCAGGTTCCCAGAAGCTATGTGCAGACCCTCTCGTGCAAACAATTTGGGGGTGAACATAATTGACATTCGTAATAGAAGTAGGTACAGCATAGATTGATGTTGGGTAACCTGTGAGAATATGATTCATAGAAAAATCTATGTTGTTTAAATTACCTTCAGAAAATAGTGTGTAAGAAGGAGTTCAAATCTACAAAGGAAAACATAAAATTATGCTGTTGCCTACAAAATTATTCCACTGTGTAAGATGAAGGGTCTATGAAATTATTTGAAAGGCATTGGGCACTGTGGGTAAAATGTCTTCCATGAAAGCATGAGGAACTGATGTCACATCTCTAGTACTCGTGTTAAGGTCAGGTGTAGTCGAATGCATTTATGATCATAGTTCTCTGACCTTCCTGTATATACCATAGCACATATTTATGAATGTGCATACACAATAATAAATAAATAAAAAGAAAATAGAAAAGAAAAAACCTCTATAACTGAGAAATTAAAATTATCTACTTGTTTATTCCAAAAACATTAGGGCACAGAACAAAGTCCATATTTGGCAGCTTGAAGTGTCTGTGTGTGTGTGTGTGTGTGTGTGTGTGTGTGTGTGTGTGTGTGCACGTGTACGTTGAATAAATACGTTTTAAATAAAAAGGAGATTATTTAAAAAAATTTTGAGCATAAAACCAAAGCTCAGCACTGATTATATGAATTGTATGTCTTCCAGGTGTGTAGTTTTTGAAACCATGAAAGGTCCAGGAGTAAAGGAATTTGGGTATTGCTGGAAAGAACCCAGATGTCCATCAACAGAGGAGTGGATACAGAAAATGTGGTACATTTACACAATGAAGTATTACTCAGCTATTAAAAGCAATGACTTCATGAAATTCATAGAGAAATGGATGGAAATAGTAAATATCATCCTGAGTGAAATATCCCGATCACAGAAAATCAAATATGGTGTACACTCACTGATAAGTGGATATTTGCCCAAAAGCTCAGATTACCCAAGATACAATCCACAGCCCACATGAAGCTCAAGAAGAAGGATGACTGCTTCAGTCCTTCTTAAAAGGGGAACAAAAATATTCATAGGAGGAGATATGGAAACGAATTTTGGAGCAGAGACTGAAGAAATGACCATTCAAAGCCCGCCCCACCTGGGGATTCAGCCCATATACATACACCCACCAAACAAAACAATATTGCTGATGCCAAGAAGTTTGTGCTGACAGGAGTCTGATACAGCTGTCTCCTGAGAGGCTCAGTCAGAGCATGAAAATACAGACAGGGATACTTGCAGCCAACCATTGAACTCAGAACAAGGTCTATATCGGAGGAGTTAGGGAGAGGATTGAAGGAGCTGAAGGGGTTTGCAACCCCATAAGAACAGCAATACAAACCAACCAGAGCTCCCAGGGACTAAACCACCATCCAAAGGGTACCCATGTATAGAACCGTGGCTCCAGCTGCATATGTAGCAGAGGATGGTCTTGTTGGGCACTAATGGGAGGAGAAGCCCTTGGTCCTGCCAAGGCTGGATCCCCCACAGTAGAAAAATATCAGGGTGGAGAGGCAAGAAAGTGTGGGTGATTGTGTTGGGGAATACCTTCATAGAAGAAGGAGAAGGGGAGATGGGGTAGGGAGTTTATGGACAGTAAACCAGGAAAGGGGATCATCTTCGAATTAAATAAAAAAATCCAATAAAAAGTAAAAAAGGAAGAAAGAAAGAAAGAAAGAAAGAAAGAAAGAAAGAAAGAAAGAAAGGAGCTAGAACACAGAGCCTTGTTCTCCCAAGATGTTCTCAAGTTTTCGTGGATGACTTCTTTATAAATATGTTTCTAGGAAATAAACAAACAAAACTAGTAACATATAATTGACAGAAAGTGCATCAAATATGAGAGAATGAACAGAAACATGAGAAGGAAGAGATATAGAAGTAGAAGTAGTCACAGTGATGCTAATGAAGCCTTCAGCGTAGAGAACTTTAAGAAATTAGGCTGTCCACTTGGGGAAGGGGCTTTCAGTACAATGTTTTCTGTTAAAGGATAAGAACCTGACTTTAACTCCCAAATAATAACACAAGTCTGATACAGCTGAGGAAGCAGAGACAGTTAAATCTCTAGGGTTTTATTGCTACTGCTAGTTAGTCAAGAATACTTGGATTGTTTCACATGAATAAGATACATTGTCTTAGTAAACTAGGTAGACAAGAACTGAGGAATAATACACAAGATTCACCTCTGTCTTCCACATGTAGGGACATACATATGAAGTATCAAGAGCATGTACTCATGGGCACATGTACTCATGCCTATAAAAGCACAGTTCAAATTTTGCATAGATTTTTATATTAAGAAAATGTATAAATATGAAACAAGATGAAGTCAACAAACAACAAATAAAGGTTTGTTTATGGTAAACATAAGAGAGAATTTTTGACAGAGAGCAGCAGATTTTTAAGGAATTGAAATGAGCAAGAAAAATAGACCTAGAAAGAAAGTGAGAATGTGTCAAGATACGCTTTTAGGAAGAAATAAGGAAAATCTTTAAGTTTTAAGTGACTGGCAGGAATCATCAAAGAAAATTACAAAGGAATCAACAAAGAAAATTACAAGGGACTCAATATGTATGGGTGTGCAAGTGAATGTGAATATGTGTATGTACTTGTTTGTATAGGTGTATTTGTGCTTGTGTATATAAATGTTGGTGACAGAGATTGATGTTGACTGCCTGCTTTGATTTATTATCACCTTGTTTATTTAATTTTCAATAAGGTTTCACACTGAAGCTGGAGATAATTGATTTAGCTAGATTGGCTGTCTAGCCACCCAAACCTAGGGTTTTCTTTCTTCATGTGTATATATATTATATATAATATATAAATAACATGACAATGAGTAATCATAATAACATAGTGTCCAAATTTTTGCTGTATAATTTTTAATTTAATTTTGCTTTATTTTACTTTGCTTCTTTACATTTCAGTCATTACCCCACCTTCTGATCCACCCTCTCACTCCTCCTGTGCCTTGCCTCCTTGTCAGTGCCCCCCAACAGGACTCCTCGTTTCCTGAGGGCCTCAAATCCCTCAAGGATTAAGCAATCTTCTCCCACTGAGGCCTGAACAGGCAAACTTCTGCTGTATTTGTTCCAGATGCCTCCTTGTTGGTATCCTCCCAGTTCCATAAATTTGTCTGCAAAATTCATTATGTTCTCGTTTTTAATAGCCAAATAGTATTCCATGGAATAAATAAACCACATATTCTGTATCCATTCTTCCCTTAAGGAACAGCTGGGTTGTTTCCAGTTTCTAAATATTTAATAGGGTTTATTCATAACCCAGAGATTGGAAACAAACAAACAAACAAACCAAAAAAAAAACTTCATTAACCCTACATCTGACAATATATAAGGAACTCAAGAAATTAAGCTAAAAAACCAAACAAAAACAAAAGCAAAAACAAAAAACAAACAAACAAAAAAAAACCCAAAGAACAAAGAAACAAACAATAAAGAAAAAACAACCCTATAAAAATGGGATATAGAGACATACAGAATTCATAAGAGACTAATCCCCAATGATTAAGAAGCACTTAAATATTCAAACTCCTTAGTCATCAGAGAAATGCAATTCATAATGACCTTGATATTCCACTTCATAAAAATTAGAATTACTAAGATTAAAATGCTCAAGTGACAATACATGTTGGTGAGGATGTGTTAAAAGATGAACACTTCTCCATTGCTGATGGGGTTGCAAATTTATATAGCCCATCTGGAAATCAATTTGGCAGTTCCTCAGAAAAATGGAAATAGTTGTATCTGAAGAACCTGCTATACCACCTTTGGGCATATACCCAAAAGACATCCCACTATACAACAAGGACACATGCTTTATCATGTTCATAGCAGCTTTATTAGTAATAACAACACAGTTCTTGAATGTGTGCCAGAACACATGAGAATACTAAGGTTGTGAGAGGTCGGAGTGGGTGGGTGTGTGGTTGGGCGAGCCCCATCATGGAGGCAAGGGAAGGGTGGAATGGATTTTGGAAAGGAAACTAGGAAAGGGAATAAAATTTGAAATGAAAATAAACTATATATACACACACATTTATATACATACATATATATATACATACATATATACATATATTTACATATATATACATATAATGAGAGAAATACTGTTAGAGAAACAAATTTCAAAGGAACTACTTTGCCGTCAGTGGCGTTGCTTTCAATTATCTTTGTAGATAGAAAAAAATCAAGTTACACTTACAGAGATCATGGTTTACATAACATCTTATGCCATAAATTCTAGGGACAAAAATAAGTTAAAAGGAATTACTTTCATGGTTGTCATATTAATACCAAATATCTGCTCAAAGCAAAATAAAGAGGAAATAATTTGTATGAAGCTCGCGATCCAAAGACGAGTTAATCCTGGCAGGGAAGGCATGGAAGTAGGAGCATAGGGGATCTGGGCATACAATATCCATTGTCAGAAAGCAGAATGATATGGATCCTGGTAATCTGTGTCTTTCCTGATTTCTATTAGTCTAGGAGGCCATCCCAGCATTATGCCCAGTAGAGTAGATTTCTCACTTCAGTTACCTGATTTAGCTAATCTAAACATGGATATCCAAACCCTAGTCTCATCTCTGCTACTAGAGGTTATCAAGCTGTGAATCCATACTAGCCAGCATATAGTTGCATAACCTACTAGTATTTAGATATTCATACTAATTGACATTTCTTCTTTTCTGTGCTAAATGGTGTGGCACAGCACTGTGGGACAACTTGGAGCAAAGGATCGGTTACTGAAATGGAAGAGCAGGCATATATAAAGCAGTTTTATAGAAAGCTCTGACTAGGAAGTTATAGGTTATGGTATGTCAGGACAGTATAATATCTTACATAGGATAATTCAGAGATCATAAAAGAGTATGGCACACTTGAGAATTTTTAGTAATTGTCTATGAAGTCAGATATAAGCGCAAGTAGACGGAAGTACAAGGCTAGGAAGTTAGGGCTGTTAATTTTAAGAGTCACCTTGACAGAACCTGGAGTCACACAGAAGGGAGTCTCATTTGAGGGATTGTGTAGATTATATTGGCCTCTGGGCATGTTGATGGGGGAGGGAGTTGTTCATATCCTCTATTAAAGAAGACTTACTGTCTTAGAGTTACTACTGTTATGATGAAACACCATGACCAAAGCAACATAGGGAGGAAAGTTTTTATTTGGCTTACACTTCAAAATCATAGTCTTACATGGAAGGAAGTCACCACAGGCTCAATAAGTTCAGGTATACAGTGGAGGAGCTAAGTGGCTACCTGACTTTCTGCCTTGACTTCTGCTCAATGATAGACTGAAGCCTGCACCTGTGTGCTCAAATAAACCTTTCTTCCTCTAAGTTGCATTTGCTCAGGATATGTTATTACAGTCACAGAAGTGAAAATGATAGAGAATGAGTTTCAGCTAGAGCATAATGCCTTCAGAAAACTTGGAAAATTTGACTCTGTACTCTTTGAACAATGTCTTATTTTCTGAAAAGTTTTTCAGTAGCATTATCATTATTAACAGCTCCTGTAAGGTGACATGCAAGCTGGAGTTCTGAACACCACATCTGGATCCCAAATGGGTGTCATTACTCATTTCAGAGACTTATCCTATCTTCCTTATGACTTGCTCCGACAAACACACTGTTGTTACATGACACTTAATGTCATTTTTTTGTCAGTGACTACTATTCAACATGTGGACTTCCTCTCCTCTATTCTATAGTCTTTAATGAATCAACCAGAGTTGATGAAGCATTTGTGACATGTCTGGACCTATGCCAGGTATCTCACAGCAGTTTTTCTCAATCTTATATATCTGTCTCAACATTAAATATCCATGTTTTAACTATCAACACAAAATGGAAAAAATAGCTTAAAATAAAACAATGGATATTTGTATATGGATCAGTTTTGATATAGAGGCTCACAGGTCTTTCTCTGCTTTGTGCAAAAATAATCACAAACATCTACGTATACATGTATGAAATATAATAATGAATCCACATATTATGAGTAATTAATATACTCTAGTCATTTTTTATATCCTTCAAAAATGGTATGAGCATTAAATGAGCCCACTGCATAAGACTCGTGAGGATGGAAATGGTAGATGGTGATTCCCAAGCATGACATAAGTGACTGTCTCAAAAATACCCCTAGCTATTATGCATCATTTTACTAAAATTTGGAGAAAAACTTTTCTGAAGAAGAATCTGGAAAATCATATGAAAAATTATGTTTCCACTGTTAAGAAAATTAAGAAATAGTTCGATGCCTCAGTCCGAAAATGCCTGCCTTGTTAACATGCAGACACAAGTTTTGTACTCATAGCCCACATAAAAATGCTTGGCATTCTTAAAATATTAGAAGGTGCAACCAACCAGGGAAGAAAACAAGTCAGAAGTTGCAATAAGATGTAAATCTTATGAACCAGAACAATAAAAAGACTGGAAAGGAATTACTAGGGGTGGAGTAATGACATTTTTATCTCTGGGTAAACCGAAACTGTTAAATTGGATTTAAGACTCTGTAAAGGAGGTTGCCTTCAGGCCTGGTACTATAAAAATAGCCAATGATCCATGATTACAGAGATCATAGGCCCTCTCCCGTACACTTTCTCCCTCCCCCTGTTTCTATGAAAATACTCCCATTTCCATTCATCCACTCACACCTCAACACCCTGACATTCCTCTACACTGGGGAAATGAGCCTTCACGGACAAAAGGCTTCTCCTCCTATTGATGCCAATTACCACCATCCTCTGCTACGTATGTGGCAAGAGCCATGGGTCCCCCAAAATGTACTCTTCAGTTGGTGGTTTAGTCCATGGGAGTTCTGGGGTGTCTAGTTGGTTGATATTGTTATTCTTCCTCAGCTCTCTGAGTACTTTCTCTAACTCCTTCTTTAGGGTTGGATACTTAATTGCAAGCATTCTCATTTACATAAGTAAGGCTCTGGCAGAGCCTCTCAGGAGTCAGCCATATAATGCTACTGTCAGCAAGCACTTCTTGGCATCAACAATAGTGACTGTTTGGTGGAAGCATGTGGGATGGATCCCCATGTGAGGCAGGCTCTGGATAACCTTTTCTTTAGTCCCTGCTCCAATCTTTGTCCTTGTATTTTCTCATATGAGTATTTTGTTCTTCCTTTTAAGAAAGACTGAAGCATCCACATTTTGGTCTTCCTTCTTCTTGAGCTTCATATGGTCGGTGAATTGTTTCTTGTATATTCCAAGCTTATGGGCTATGACCCACTTATCAGTAAGTGCATACCATGTATACATACATGTGTGTTCTTTTGTGACTAGGTTACCTCACTCAGGATGATATTTTCTACTTCCATTCATTTGCCTAGGCATTTGATGTAGTCATTTTTAATAGCTGAGTCATGCTCCATTGTGTAAATGTACCACATTTTCATATTTCTTTTATGTAAGAAGCTAAGGAGTGTGTCAGGGAGCTAGGAGTTGCCTATTCCTCAGGTGTGTACCCAGCAAGTCTCTAAGTTTCAACCTGGTCTATCTTACCAATATTCCTGCCAAGGTTTTAATTCTCACAGACAAGAATGAGAAAAAGTGTGTTGTGTTTGTTTCAGGATATTTCTAGTTATGTGAATAAAGTTTGAGATGTTTAAAGATCTCTTTTGATTTATTCTTAATTTTTCTCAATATGGAGTAGTTGTTTTTACTGATGTTCACGTATATGTGGCCTGCTCTAACTACTTTATTTTTTACAGCATAATTATATACAATGAATCAAAGTTAATGCATGAATCTCTTAGTCTATAATTCCAAATCAATCAACTGAAATTATAACCATTTTCTTAACCTTCAGCAGCAAAATTCAGAAAAGACTATTGTATTGTTCATGTCTTTTCAAATATTTGATAATTTCTCCAATATAATTGTGTGATAATAAAATTAAAATATCATGAGACTTGCACACCATATGCTTTGGTAATATTGTCTGTAAGGCTCTCAAAAAATTGTTGTGTCTTCTTTGTATCACGTAGGACAAATACTTAAGTGCATGGCTAATGGAAAATAGTCAGCTTCTTTTATCATTTTTACTTTTCTACTTGATATAATTCTGTGTCAATTAAAATTATGAGCTGTGTCTTTTGGTGTCAGTCACACTGCCAATAAGAAGCAGGTCTTTCTCATTCTATCCATCACTTTGCTTCAGTTATATGAGTCATGAAAGACCTATAAACAAAATCTTTCCAGTAAACTCAAGAAGGTACCAGGTTAGAACTACAACATATATCTTTATGCCTCTAAGAGAAAAGACATTCCTCGTCTGGAGGGATGGGCCAGTGGGTAAAATGCTTGTCATGAATGCATGAGAATCTGAATTTCGATCTCCAGCACTCATGTCCAAATATGGGTGTAGTGATATGTGTAGGTAATGTTAGTGCTGGGAAGTCAGAGACAGAGGGATCCCTGGACTTTACCAACCAGTAAATGAAAGAGATCAGTAATCCTCATGTTTAAATAATAGTGTCTCAAAAAACAAGGTGGAGAGTAACTGAGAAAAGTTACAATATTCACTTTCGCTGTCCTTGTTTTGTTTTGTTGTGGTAAAATAGCATGTTGAAAAGCATTTGGATAATTTCTAGCTCACAATTCCTCAAATCTGTGTATTGGGTCCTCCCTAAACACAGCACAGTTCCTCTTTCTTTTAATAAACAGATATTAATGGCATGTTCCTCACTAGAGGAAAATGTGACAGTATTATCTATTGTGAAGACTATGCCGATTTTTATTAGCAAACTCTTACTTACCTGAGGCCCATAAAGACAGAAATCTCCCAGTTGTCCCCAGGTTTCTTTCTCAAGACCCATCAGCACCTGTTCTGGCCATCAGTAAATGATAGTAATAAGACAATCAATGAAATTTTAGTCATTTTTCCTTCTGTTCAATACGGTCTCATATTTCAAAATGTTCCATGAAGCATTCTCACAGGTCAAAATAAATTATAGAAGAAATCTATTTGTTGGACAATAGCAACAACAGAGAACAGTGCTTGGGGATTTACCTGCTTCCCATTCACTAGGTCTCTGGTTTGGGGGTGAATTTTGTTTGTTTTGTTTTGTCTTGTTGCAGTAAAACAATTATTAATCCTAGATTAATGTTTCCTAGTATTTCCTGTTATTTTTTAATGTATTTCTGAACAATCTTAAAAGTTTGTGAATTGAACTCTGATTTTCCTGTTGAGATTTTTGTACATAGACCAAAGAGCTTCTCCTCCCTTAAGCAGTCAGTCATTTTGGGCTATAATGTTGTCAGATATCCAGACTCTGGGAGGCTAGAATTAAACGCCCCCACCTCTTCATGATCAAATTATGACTTCAGTTAGTTTGATGTTGAAGTCATTGTAGTACTAGTTGTTCCTACTAACCTTAGTTTCTACATGACAGTGACTACAAATAATTGCAGAATCCTATAATTATCTAAGGAAATAGGAATGCAATATGATCTGATCTGGGCCTGGAGATATGGCTTAGTGGTTAAGAGCAGTTGGGTGTTATTGCAGAGAGATTAATCACAAGTCCCCAGGTCTGATAGATCAAAACAGCTTGTAATTCGATCACCATGGATTCTGATATCTTCTAGCTCCTGTGGGTATCTACACTCACATACACATGTAACCATATAATAAAGAATAAAACATAAAATTTTAAATATATTTTCTATAATAAAATTGAAAGTGTACCACCTACATCAGAAACTTCAAATGAAAACTGACCTACTTTCTACAGGGTGTCTCTTTTATAAAAAGAGATTGGATAAGACTTGTAAGAATGTCAAATTTTAATGAGCATTTTAACTGAGGACATTAAAGGCATAGATTTTAAATCTACTTTACCTCAGCCTTAATTATACAAAGGACCTAGAGCTTACGGTATTTGCATCATTGAAACAAATTGCCTCGAAAAATCCTTGAAGGTTCCTTCATTTGCCCCAGGGCTGTGATTAAGTCTTATGGGACTAAGCATTAGAGGTTTGTTTGTTTGTTTTTAAATTTCATTTTTTGTTTATATTTCAAATGTTACCACCTTTCAAGGTTTCCTGTCCATGAACTCTCTATCCCATCTCCTCCCCATTTTATGATGGTGTTCCTCCACACCAATCCACTTCCCGCCTCCCTGCCCTAACATTCCCCTACACTGGGGTTTCTAAACTGAGGTATGAAAGGAGGAAGATGAAATACAGGGAAGATGGTACTACCAGCTTCCTATGGAATGAAAGATTACTCACTTTAGAGAACAGAGTGGGCCTATAAAAATGCATCTAATGGGAAAATTTGAACATTTCCTCTTAACTACATAAGTAGCATCAATGTGCTAATTATTCTAAAATGAGCCCAGAATTTGCGACACAACTACACTTTATAAAGTACTTGAGCTCTACTACATCATGCAGTAATACTGTGATTCGTTTCTGCTAATTAAACTATAATTAAAGTGGAAGTTGCTGTGAAGCCTCTGGAATATTTACATTGTGATTTCTGTGTTCACAGTGTCAGTTTAGTTAAAGGCTTACAACAGCAAAGAAGGGTAAATATATTGGAATCATTACTTTTATAAACTGTTTAAATGCATAATGAAATTAATTCTGAAAAGTCTCTGATAGACCAAGCACATCATTAAAAAGGGCAATAAAATATCTTGCCTAATTTTTATATAATTTCACCACATAAAAAAGAATAATGCAAACCCAGCAATTTTATTTCCCTGTATGATGAAATATAGGTCTAAGCGCAATGTAAGAACAGAGCCTCAATATATTGGTGAGGGTGAGGATACCAAATTTTTGTTAATAATTTGAAGGTACTTAGAAAACAATCCTGTCTTGGAAATTTTATTAAAACTTTTGAGTCAAGGGATAGAAGGATAGCTTAACTCCGAATATATTTGTCATGTAATTGAGGGAGGATCTGAGTTGGATCCTTCAGAATCTAGTCTAATATCTGGGCATTTGTTTTATATTCATAAACCCATTAAGAGAAGGAAGTGAGGTAGAAGCAGATCTCAGAGGACTCAATGGAATGTTAGTTTATTATTTTTAGTGAAACTCCAGGCCCATGAGTAAACCTGTTTCAAAGATAGAAAGCACTTGAGGAGTGACATTCAAAGTTGTCCTTTGGCTCCCACATGCAAACATATACACACTATTCTGCACCTCCAAACTTTGACTTGAAACCTCCATCACATACAAAAGTATGGGCCATGCCTCTGCTCCTGCCTCTGCCTTTCTGATGAGTGTAACATAGCATGGTGATCTGATGATCATTTTTTCATATTAAGCATTTATGAGACATGAATGAAGACTTCACAGCTACTGTCTAATGATGAGATAGTAATCATATTTTTATTGTAAAAGGTCTCCCTAAATTTCTGATTTGAAAATTCAACACACAGGATAAAACTACATCCACGTCCAAGAACAGTCAGATGACAAATATCTCTTAAAAGTGGTTCATAGGCAAAGTATGAGTTTTTTCTCTCCTCGAAATAAACTCTCCCTCTCTTGACCTCTGTATTATTTTTTTTCTTTTAAGAGCACAAAAGGAAGGCTTTCATAAGATGTCAGGTATGAATGACATGATCTGTGAAACCTCAATGATTAGAACAGTGAGACAACCCAGGGTTGTTCTATATGAATAACCCAGATTCTGGTATTTTATAAACGCAATGCAAGCATCCTCACTTTAGCCTTCCTTCTTATTTAGTTCATTCAAGTGTTTGGGGTATATCATGCCTATTCTCATCATTTTGGATAATATCAACTTATCAGTGAGTATATGCTGTGCATGTCCTTTGGAACCTGGATTACATCACCCAGGCTGATGTTTTCTAGTTCCATGCATTCTGATGTCCTTGTATTTAATAGTTGAATAATATTCCACTGTGTAAATATACCACATTTTCTGTATCCATTCTGCAGTTGACATCTGAATTGCTTCCAGTTTCTAGTTATTGCAAATAAATAAGCTATGAACTTATTGGATCACTTGTCCTTGTGGTATGGTGAAACATCTTTAGACTATTTGCCTAGAAGCATTAAATCTGAGTTTTTAGGTAGAACTAGATGCATTTTGCTAACAAATTCTTATTTGATTTCCAGAGTGATTTTTAACAGTTTGTAATCCTACCATCAATGACAGAATGTTCCTCTTTCTCCAGATCTTCACTTGTATATACTGTCATCAGAGTTTTTAATCTTAGCCATTCTGCTTGGTATAAGGTGGAATCTCAAGGTCCTTTTGATTTGCTTTCCCCTGATCCATTTCCTCTGTTGACAATATTCTAATTCTATACCCCACTTTTATTTGTTTTTGTAGTCTAACTCCATGAGTTCTTTCAATATTTTAGATATTAGTCCTCTCTCTGGTGATGGGTTAGTTAAGATCTTGTCAGAATCTCTATGCTACCATTTTGTCTCATTAAGCATCCTTAGCCTTACAGATGCTATTTAATTTAATGAGGTTCCATTTATTAAGTCTTGACGTTAGTTCCTGAGCCATTGGTTTTCTCTTTAGGAAATTTTCTTTTGTGCCAATGCAGTCGAAGGCCTTTCCCACTTTCTTTTCTATTATATTAAGAGTGCCTCGTTTTACCTTGAGGCCTTTGATCCTTTTGGACATTAGTTTTATGTGGGAATATGAATATGGATTTATTTACATTCTTCTACATGTAGACATCTAGTTTGACCAACACCATTTGTTCAAAACACACTCCTTCTTTAAATGTATGGTTTTGACTTCTTTGTCAAAAATCAAGTGTCTGTAGGTTTCTGGGTTTATTTCTCGGTATTCAACTCAATTCAATTGATTTACCTGCCTGTTTCTATACCAATACAATGCAGGTCTAAGTACTGTTGCTTTATAGTATAGCTTTAGGTCAGAGATTGTGACACCATCCTGTTCAGAATCATTTTGGTTATCCGGTATGATTTTTTTCTTCCATATGAAGTTGCAGAGTAAGGAGAGAGAGGAGTGTGAGATGACTGGGGGGCAGGGGACTGTATCAGACATGGGGAAAGACAGGAGTGAGATCAAGAGGGCCAGGAGAATAAATGGAAATATTCTACCAGGGTCCCAGGTGCGTGTGTGTGGGGGGGGCTCTAGGAAGACCCAAAGACCCAAGAAGAGGGAAGTTCTCAGGAGTAAACAAATGTGACCTTAGCCAAAATGACCAACAGTAGAGATATGGACCCTGAGGAGACCATCTCCAGTAGACAGGCGGTAGGATGTCATACAGGATAAGGCTAAGGCAGGTATAGGATAGAATGAGGCCTCTCATTGGACAAGAAAGAAAGATGGGTGGGAGAAAAGTTTGAGGGAGGAGGAGACTGGAACGGAAACGACCGGAGACTGGAGGGATGGTAGGGTAGCCATGGGAGAACATGGAGACTGACATTAAGATAACACTCTGTGGGGGTTGGGAATTTAGCTCAGTGGTAGAGCGCTTGCCTAGGAAGCGCAAGGCCCTGGGTTCGGTCCCCAGCTCCAAAAAAAAAAAAAAGATAACACTCTGTGTATTTACAGGTTGTTATGAATATTGTTAAGGGGTGGATGAATATAGGACTTTGTATGTTTAGGTGGGCAGTTATATCATATTAATTGGATCAGTGGTAATTGTGTTATGTGTTCTTTCTTGTGGTGAATTAAGTTTTAAGAGTATGTGGCAGCTGGAACACAAAGCCATCACAGAGTTGGGATGTGTGTTTCTTACAAGATATCTACCAGATATATTTGGGCACTATGGTGCCGATTCTAGTAGGGATAAAATACAGCCCCCCTTTTTAAATAATTTTACAACAACAGCAGATAGGATCCCCAGTGCCAGAATGGGGACCCAAGCTCACCCAAAACTACTGACACAAATTTGGTCCTGACTAATAGAAATGTGGGGACAAAGATGGAGCAGAGACTGAAGGAATGGCTGACCATTGACTGGTTCATTCTGAGGCCCATTCCATGACCAGGCACCAACCTCTCACACTGTTAATGATGATACAATGTGTTTACAGGCAGGAGCCTAGCCTAGAGGCCTAAAAGAGAATCTACCCAGGCAACTAACTGAGACAGATACAAATACCCGTAGACAAACATTGGCCAAAGGTCTAGGAGACCTATGGAAGTTAGGTGAAGAAATGTAGGCTCTCGAGGAAATGGCAACGCTTCAGGAATACCAACAGTCTCAACTAACCTTGACCAGGGGGATCTCCCAAAGACCCAGTCACCAACCTGAGCGCATGCATAGGCTTGTCTGGAGCTCCTGGAAAATAGGACACAAAGGGCTGTCACACCTGGCCTTAATGGGAGAAGATATGTTTAATCCTTTAGAGATTCGATGCAGGAGGGTAGGAGGAATAATTGGGGTGCCTTCTCGAGGGAAAGAGGAGGTCAGAGTGGGCAAGAATCTATGTGAAGGTGGACTAGGAAGGTGGCATGTTTGGGAGGTAAATAAATCAATAAATTAATAAAAAATAAATACCATGTAAAACAGTGAAATGCATTCGGAATTGTTTAAACACAATTTCATTGATGCGTATTCAGATTCATTAGTATGTGTCATTTTGGCTAAGAAAAACTATTTAAAGTGGACATTTATGCATTTGCATTTTAATGCATCTACCTAAATTCTCTGAGCAATACTGATGTAGTTAAATATAGACTATAGATTGCCTCCTAGACATATATTTTGACCCACAAGTATATGAACTTATCTATGTTCTCTCACTTGTAAAAACCCTAGGGCATTTGCGCATGAGACAGAACAAAAAGTAATATCAATATTTGACTATTAAGGTCAGGGGGATATACTTCTTGTCTCTACCTCAGATATTCATTGTACAATAATGAACCTTTGCATAATAATATGATGTAGATTTAGGTCTTTCACCTTTCTCTTCTTTTCTTTCCTTTTCTCAATTTCTTCTTTATTTCTTTTTATTTATTTTTTACAGGGCTAATTGAGAAACTACCCATGATAAATGTTGATACAAATACAGTTCTCAGGTCAAGGGATGAGATCATTTAATTTATGTGTAATATGAATGACTCTACTCACATGGATTCAGCCTAACTTGAGTCTCAGATTCCACAGTGGAAATTCATACATGAACTTTTTAGAGATAGAAAAAAACAGTCATAAGTCAAAGCATTTTTAATATCTTGATAGAAATATCTGTAGGCTACTTACAGTAAATTGGGGAAAATTCTAGGTTTTAGATATTATCTGATAATAATCAACTTCAGTGTTGATAAAAACTAATGGTATCTTAACTTAATTACTTCCAGTTTTAGCATCACATTTGAAAAGATTTGATGGTTTAACTGAGAATTATTTCTTGGATATTTGAAAACATGGTCTGCATTTGGTGTGGTTGTTTCAGGCAGTGGTATGACCTCGTGAAAGAAGTCATTAGGGATAGGCTTGGGAATTCATAGCTTTCCCTCACACACAGTTCATTCTCTGTTTGGTATTGGTTGTCAAAGAGTGGAAGATATGATCTCTCAGCATCCTCTTCTCTACTGAGCTTTCCTCTTGCTACCATGCTTCCCTCCTCACATGAAGGATTCATATTTTCAAGCAATAAGTGAAAATAAACTATTCTTTGAGTCAAATTTTTGTCATATTTTATTGGAGAATAGAAATTTAACTAATAGATTGGTACACAGATTGTGTTGTTTTTCTCTGAAGATTCTGTTCATGTTGTTTCAAGAACAGTGTGGAAGAATTTGGAACTTTGAGGTAAAAAAGTGGTGGAATATTGTAAACAGAAGACATTGAGATTTTCTAATGAGAGACTGGGTGACTAAGAGAAATGTGTACAGTAGAGACCTAGCTCAAGAGATTTCAGGGGGGAACATATTAGTAACTGAAACATGCCTCTGATACTTTGATAAATAACCTGGCTGTCTTTTTTTCCCTGAGAATTTCCCAGTGGCCAAATCTGAAAGTCTCACCAATTATGTTTGGTGGAGGAATTTTCAAGACTGCATAACATTTAATCTGTTCAATACATCTTACTGATTTCTCTTATGCATGTCCCTAATGACAAAAGCAAGTGAGGCAGAAAGAAATACAACGTATATAGTTTGGAGAATAAAAAAAATTATTATACCCAAGGTATGTGGTGAAAGACACTATAATTGTTAAGGAGTTTAGTACCATTAAGCATGGAATGAATTAATGAATTAACCAATGAGAAGGGTACATTCAAGAGAAGACATCACCCACTAAATCTTCCAACTTGTAAAAATAAAAGGCCTAAAAATTTCTTTTTGCTACAAGGAAACCACAACATACAAAAGCTGATGCAAAAATGATTCAAGGGTTCTAGATTTATCCCACCATGGCAATCAAACTTGACTTTCATATTACTGGTATGACACACTGACCATAAAGATATGAAAGATCAAGGAATTATTGGGTTATACATTTTTTTCTCCATGGTTTCAGAGAGCCACTAAGCTGAGGGAAAATAAAGTAGAATTTTAGTCAATATGAGAAGACTGTTTGGAGATTCCAGCAGGTTCTGAGAAGGAATACAGGTATCTGAGAAGATGAAGCCTTCAGTGTGTTGGAGATAGCAAACCATGAGATAGCTAGCAAGGTATTATCCTTGCTAATTGGAAATGAGAGTAGACAGGACAAGAAAAGTAGCAATGTGTTTCAAATAGGAAATCTAGAAGTGTAAAGCCATGAACTTTGACACTGGACACTAATTTGTCATAGGATTTGTTACCTTTCCTTCTGGGTTTTAATCTTGTTTTGGTCCAGGATTTCCTTATAATATCTTCATCCTCCCTTTTGGAGTGGGAAGATATACTTTAACTATTGTAAGTTGGAAGTATTTAATTTTTTATGGTGGCTATAATTAAGAAATTACTTTGTCTCAAATGAGATTGGACTTACTTTTGGAATTTTAATATGTGTTGAGATAAAAAACAATGCAAAACAAAAGGAAGAAGGATATTGAAGTTATATGGCCACAAGCCTAGGGCAGTCAGACAGCAAGATGTAATAGTTTAAGTGAAAAATGGCCCCAGTAGATTTAGGTATTTGAACTTATAATCCACACCATTTTGGCCGCACTATTCGGGGAGGTGGTAAAACTTACATGGACATAATAATGTCACCACTAGTAGGTTTTAAAAGTTCATATCCTCACTCCTTTTGGGATTCTGTCTCTGCTTCATGTTTGCAGTTGAAACTGTCAACTCTCAGCTTCCAGTAATTGCTGTATGTTTCTATGCATGATGCCCTCTTGTCCTTCTGAAACTCTTAATGTTGCTGTGATATGCCTGCTAGTCATTGATGCAGAAAAATAACTTGACCCAGAGCAGAGTCATGCTGGCCACATACCCTGTTATGTTCTGGATGTTATGAGGTTTCTTAATCTTAAGAAAATTATTGCCCAACTAGAAGTGTTACTTAGGACCCATCAAAGTAAAGGTGAATATGAACTGCTATGCCTAAAATAGCTTGAGTCAGGGACAACCACCGGGCAGTGCTTCATGTACCAATGTATGAGCTCATTGTGTTTTTCTTTATCTGTTTTTGTGTTTGTTTGTCTGTTTGTTTCCAGTTTTAGCCTGCATAAACTGACGCTGACAAATATTTGTGGGACTTGGCTTCTAGCTATCAAGTCTGAACCTGCTTCCTTGATGGATCGATCTCAGGGTGTTTGTTCAATAAAAAAACTCTGACTGAGATCAATGTACTTGTGGTTTGTGGGGTGAATCTTGAACCCCAACAGAAACCATAAACCAAATAAACACTTTTTTCCATAAGGTGCTTTTCTTCATGATGTTTTATAGGTTAAATGTTTTATATGTCATATGTTTATATGTTAAAAAATAATGAATACAAAATTAAATATCTTATATTTTTAGACTTTTAATGAGATTGGTTACTGAATAAAGATAAGTCTTTACTAAAAGGCAAGGTCTTCAGGACTTAGGAGATTAGTGAAGATTCTGGACAGGGAGGCTATAATGCAATCAAGTATCCTTGGGCAGGAAGTTAATTCTATTGTATAACTCTTACTTGAGACAGATGATCCACTAAGTCATTGTACTGAGCACAGGGTCTCCAATGGAAGAGTTAGAGAATGGACTTTAGGACCCAAAGGGGTTTGAAATCCATAGCAAGAACAACAATGTCAACTAACCATACCCCCATTTCCTAAAGCTCCCAGGGACTAAACCTCTAATCAAAGAGTACACATGGAGGGACCCAAGACTCTAGCTACATATGTACTAGAGGATGGCCTTGTCAGACATCAATGGGAGGAGAAGCCTTTGGTCCTGGGAAGGCTCCTTGCTCCTATGTAGGGAAATGGCACAGTGGAGAGGCTGGAGGTTCTGGGTGGGTGGGGAGGGAAGCACACTCATAGAATCAGGGGCAGGGTGGATGGGATTGGGGATTTCCAAAGGTGAAACCAGGAAAGGGGATAGCATTTGAAATGTAAATAAAGTATCTAAAAGAAAAAGGAATTCTCTAAGCTGGAGCTGAGCTGCTTTGAGAGGTAATAGATAAAATATGAGGCTATGAGATTCTCTTTGGCTGAGAGTAGCAGAGAAGCTGCAGAGATAAGGCAAATACTTTGAAATTGATCAAATTGTGATCATAAATTTTAATGAGAAGAGTTTTTGAAACAATTTGTTATTTCTTAAATTTAAATTTTCTTCTCATTAGTTGGATTTTATAGCCACAAAATATGAGAAGCTGTTTCTAATTTTAGAAATTATTGGTCTTTAATTGTTGTTAATTTTGGGATAATTCAATAATTTTTTGTTCACTAAAATGAGTATTTAAAACACAGAACAAGAAGAGATATTATGAGAACAATAGAAAATTTTGATTATTTTCAACACAGGAAATTTAATCGATTGAAAATATTCAGGAGGGTTTACATTGTCATTAAACAGCTGATTCGTCATACAAAATCACAGACACTGAATAGCTACTAAGAGGATGAAAGATAGCCTAAAATCATTTGGCTCTGAGACTTTGACATTCCAACTCTTCACAATCATGAAGTTCTAAGGAGCCAGTGAACCTTCTAGAGTCAATCATATAAGGTGTAAGTTTCTTTCATTTCTGATTACTCATATCCACACAAAATTACTCAAAATAACAAAATAAATTTGTAGAGAAAGAAACATAGAAAACTAATAACAGCAAGCCCCTGATACTTCTACTTTAGAGTTTCTAGCATAAAATATGTTTAGTTTCCCAATTCTATTAAAGAATCAAGAGTCACTATGGTGATTTGAATATGAATTGCTCCCTTAAGTTTATGTATTTGAATTGTTAATCACCAGGTATAGGTACTACTTAAAAGGATTAAGGAAATAAGAAATAGAATCTTGTTGGAGGAAGTAAATCACTGGGGGTAGGCTTGGAAGTTTCAAAAGTCTATGGCAAGTCCAGGATCTTTTTCTCTTTCTGCTACCCTTTGATGAGGATGTAGCTCTCAGCTATTTCTCTGTAGGGTAGTGCAGATCTGCACATCTCCATTACCAAACCTGCCATCCTGCTGCTGTGTTCCTGCACGTGATGATATTGGGATCACCTCTGAAAATGTAAGCAAGCCCACAGATAACTCTTTTCTTTTGAGAGAGATGCCTTGGTCACAGTGTTTCTTCACAGCAATAACACTGATGAAGACATTGACAAGGCCAGATGATGGTGCACAAAGTATTTGTTATTTTAGAGCTCAGAAAACAGTGCCTCAAAGTATGGTGCTTGGACATGCTGAACAGTAGAAATGAATTAATTCATCTTTGTAGCAAGGTCTCTAACTTTCTACATAGCCCCCACTGCCACTACCACCATCACCACACACACACACACACACACACACACACACACACACACACACACACACACACAGTTTCTGGTTTTTTCTTCCCAAAAGATAGGAAGGATTTCTCTGAGGCTTCTCTATCTGCAGGAAGGTTAACTTTCAGTAAAGATCAAAATGCCTCCCTCACTGGAATGCAGACGACATTCATCTATAACTATTTTCTGTCCCTTGGGTTTACTCATCCTTTCTAAAGTCTGTAGCTGTATAAGTGACTGCACTGATCTCTTGCTAGTCTATTCTTCGCAGAGTAGTTTTTTCTCCATGTATACTTCAAACTCTAGAGCCATAGATCTTACACATATATATTCTACAAAATACTGAAGTAACTTTTACCCAAGTGTGGTGGGTTTCTTGGCCCCAATGTCTCCCTGTAACTACTTCTCAGGTGATGCTTAATTGTGCAAACCATGTCAAACTGTAGTGTCCTTTGAGTCTGTTATAGTACTCCCTTGATCTATCAGACTATTGAGAAAATGTACCCCAGGATGCTACAGTTTCCTATAGAATCTTTTCTGGAAGGAGGAAAGTGTGCATCACTATGGTTATATACATAGCGAGGAACAGGTCGAACATAGAAAGAATCACAACTTCTCAGATCATGTTACTGGAGAGACTGCAACTGAGATTAGTAATGTAAAGGACTAGACACTCTTGTGGTACAGTACAGCTATGCTTAAACTATACTCTTTATTTAAACCTCAACTTCACTTTATACCTCTGAAGATGGACTGAGATGCTGATTGGACCTATTTGTTCCTCTTCCCAATGTGACGACTCTCCTTCAACAGCAGTCTTTGTTTTCTGTACTTACAAAGGAAAGACCTCATTTTAGACACAATAAAATCCAAACAGTCAGAATTCAGTTAGAACAGAGAGGGAAGAAAAATGACGCATATAGACAAAGAGAGTTTCAAAGTTCTATTTGCCTCTACCCTGTCATGCTCAGTGCTTATATTCTTCTCTTCAACATTCTCTTAACTTTGGTTCACCCAGGTTTAACCTTTCTTTTTTTTTAAATATTTTATTAGATATATATTTTAAATTACATTTCAAATGTTATTCCCCTTCCTGCTTTCCTGTCCATTAGCCCCCATTCTCTCCCCTTCCCCTCCCCCATATGTGTATTCCCCCTATACCTCCTCATTACAGCCCCACATATTCCCCTGGTGTGGGGGTCCAACATTGGCAGGACAAAGGGTTTCCCTTTCTGTTGGTGCTCCAACAAGGCTATTGTCTGCTATATATGAAGTTGGAACCCTGGTTCAGTCCATGTATAGTCTTTCGGTCATTGTTTAGTACCTGGAAGCTCTGGTTGGTTGACACTGTTGTTTTTATGGGGTTGCAAGCTGCTTCAACTCTTTCAAAACTTCCTCTAATTCCTGCCAAGGAGGTCCTGTTCTCAATTCGGTGGTTTGCTGCTAGCATTGACCTATGTACGTTTTGGACATGTTCTGGATGTGTCTCTCAGGAGAGATCTATATTCAGTCCCTTTCAGCATGCATTTTTTAGCTTCATCAATCTTATCTAGTTTATGCTTCATGTGGTGCAGTCTCTTAACTTTGATTCCATATCTCCTCCTATGGATATGTATTTTCCCCTTTCAAGAAGGAATGGGAGCATCCACATTTTGGTCATCCTTCTTCTTGAACTTCCTGTGGTCTGTGGATTGCATCTTGGGTAATTTGAGGTTTTAGGCTAATGTCCACTTATCAATGAGTGCATATCAAGTATATTTTCTGTGATTAAGTTACCTCACTCAGGATGATATTTTCTACTTCATTCCATTTGCCTATGAATTTCATGAAGTCATTGTTTTTGATAGCTGAGTAGTACTCCATTGTGTAGATGAACCATATTTTGTGCATCCATTCCTAAGTTGAAGGGTATCTGGGTTCTTTCCAGCTTCTGGCTATTATAAAGAAGGCTGCTATGAACAAAGTGGAGCATATTTTTTTTGTAACTTGGAGCATGATTTGGGTATAGGCCAAGAGAGGTTTAGCTGGGTCCTTGGGTACTGGAATGTCCAATTTTATGAGGAATCTCCAGACTGATTTCCAGAGTGGTCATACAAGTTTGCAATCCCAGCAAAAGTGGAGGATTGTTCCTCTTTCTCCACATCCTTGCCAGCATCTGCTATCACCTGAGTTTTTTTTTTTTTAATTAACTTGAGTATTTCTTATATACATTTCGAGTGTTATTCCCTTTCCCGGTTTCCGGGCAAACATCCCCCTAATCCCTCCCCATCCCCTTCCTTATGGGTGTTCTCCTCCCCATCCTCCCCCCATGGCCGCCCTCCCCCCAACAAACTAGTTCACTGGGGGTTCAGTCTTAGCAGGACCCAGGGCTTCCCCTTCCACTGGTGCTCTTACTAGGATATTCATTGCTACCTATGAGGTCAGAGTCCAGGGTCAGTCCATGTATAGTCTTTAGGTAGTGGCTTAATCTGTGGAAGTTCTGGTTGCTTGGCATTGTTGTACATATGGGGTCTCGAGCCCCTTCAAGCTCTTCCAGTTCTTTCTCTGATTCCTCCAATGGGGTCCTATTCTCAGTTCAGTGGTTTGCTGCTGGCATTGGCCTCTGTATTTGCTGTATTCTGGCTGTGTCTCTCAGGAGCAATCTACCTCCGGCTCCTGTTGGCCTGCACCTCTTTGCTTCATCCATCTTGTCTAATTGGGTGGCTGTATATGTATGGGCCACATGTGGGGCAGGCTCTGAATGGGTGTTCCTTCTGTGTCTGTTTTAATTTTTGCCTCTCTGCCAAGGGTATTCTTGTTCCCCTTTTAAAGAAGGAGTGAAGCATTCACATTTTGATCATCCGTCTTGAGTTTCATTTGTTCTAGGCAGCTAGGGTAATTCAAGCATTTGGGCTAATAGCCACTTATCAATGAGTGCATACCATGTGTGTTTTCCTGTGATTGGGTTACCTCACTCAGGATGATATTTTCCACTTCCAACCATTTGCCTACGAATTTCATAAAGTCATTGTTTTTGATAGCTGAGTAATATTCCATTGTGTAGATGTACCATATTTTCTGTATCCATTCCTCTGTTGAAGGGCATCTGGGTTCTTTCCAGCTTCTGGCTATTATAAATAAGGCTGCGATGAACATAGTGGAGCACGTGTCTTTTTTATATGTTGGGGCATCCTTTGGGTATATGCCCAAAAGAGGTATAGCTGGATCCTCAGGCAGTTCAATGTCCAATGTTCTGAGGAACCTCCAGACTGATTTCCAGAATGGTTGTACCAGTCTGCAATCCCACCAACAATGGAGGAGTGTTCTTCTTTCTCCGCATCCTCGCCAGCATCTGCTGTCACCTGAGTTTTTGATCTTAGCCATTCTCACTGGTGTGAGGTGAAATCTCAGGGTTGTTTTGATTTGCATTTCCCTTATGACTGAAAATGTTGAACATTTCTTTAGGTGTTTCTCAGCCATTCGGCATTCCTCAGCTGTGAATTGTTTGATCAGCTCTGAACCCCATTTTATAATAGGGTTATTTCTCTCCCTGCTGTCTAACTTCTAGAGTTCTTTGTATATTTTGGATATAAGGCCTCTATCTGTTGTAGGATTGGTAAAGATCTTTTCCCAATCTGTTGGTTGCCATTTTGTCCTAACCACAGTGTCCTTTGCCTTACAGAAGCTTTGCAGTTTTATGAGATCCCATTTGAAATTCTTGAACTTAGAGTATAAGCCATTGGTGTTTTGTTCAGGAAATTTTTTCCAGTGCCCATGTGTTCGAGATGCTGCCATAGTTTTTCTTCTATTACTTTGAGTGTATCTGGTTTGATGTGGAGGTCCTTCATCCACTTGGACTTAAGCTTTGTACAGGGTGATAAGCATGGATCAATCTGCATTCTTCTACATGTCGACTTCCAGTTGAACCAGCACCATTTGCTGAAAATGCTATCTTTTTTCCATTTGATGGTTTTGGCTCCTTTGTCAAAAATCAAGTGCCCATAGGTGGGTGGGTTCATTTCTGGATCTTCAATTCTATTCCACTGGTCTATCTGTCTGTCTCTGTACCAATACCATGCAGTTTTTATCACTATTGCTCTGTAATACTGCTTGAGTTCAGGGATAGTGATTCCCCCTGAAGTCCTTTTATTGTTGAGGATAGTTTTAGCTATCCTGGGTTTTTTGTTATTCCAGATGTATTTGCAAATTGTTCTGTCTAACTCTTTGAAGAATTGGATTGGTATTTTGATGGGGATTGCATTGAATCTGTAGATCGCTTTTGGTAAAATGGCCATTTTTACTATATTAATCTTGCCAATCCATGAGCATGGGATATCTTTCCATCTTCTGAAGTCTTCTTCAATTTCTTTCTTCAGAGTCTTGAAGTTCTTATTGTACAAATCTTTTACTTGCTTGGTTAAAGTCACACTGAGGTACTTTATATTATTTGGGTCTATTATGAAGTGTGTCGTTTCCCTAATTTCTTTCTCGGCTTGTTTCTCTTTTTTGTAGAGGAAGGCTACTGATTTATTTGGGTTAATTTTATATCCAGTCACTTTGCTGAAGTTCTTTATCAGCTTTAGTAGTTCTCTAGTGGAACTTTTGGGATCACTTAAACATACTATCATACCATCTGCAAATAGTGATATTTTGACTTCTTCTTTTCCAATCTGTATCCCCTTGACCTCGTTTTGTTGTCTGATTGCTCTGGCTAGAACTTCAAGAACTATATTGAATAAGTAGGGAGAGAGTGGGCAGCCTTGTCTAGTCCCTGATTTTAGTGGGATTGCTTCAAGTTTCTCTCCATTTAGTTTAATGTTAGCGACTGGTTTGCTGTATATGGCTTTTACTATGTTTAGGTATGGGCCTTGAATTCCTATTCTTTCTAGGACTTTTATCATGAAGGGGTGTTGAATTTTGTCAAATGCTTTCCCAGCATCTAATGAAATGATCATGTGGTTTTGTTCTTTCAGTTTTTTTATATAATGGATCACGTTGATGGTTTTCCGTATATTAAACCATCCCTGCATGCCTGGGATGAAGCCTACTTGATCATGATGGATGATTGTTTTGATGTGCTCTTGGATTCGGTTTGCCAGAATTTTATTGAGTATTTTTGCGTCGATATTCATAAGGGAAATTGGTCTGAAGTTCTCTTTCTTTGTTGGGTCTTTGTGTGGTTTAGGTATAAGAGTAATTGTGGCTTCATAGAAGGAATTCGGTAGTGCTCCATCTGTTTCAATTTTGTAGAATAGTTTGGATAGTATTGGTACAAGGTCTTCTATGAAGTTCTGCTAGAATTCTGCACTAAACCCGTCTGGATCTGAGCTCTTTTTGGTTGGGAGACCTTTAATGACTGCTTCTATTTCCTTAGGAGTTATGGGGTTGTTTAACTGGTTTTTCTGTTCCTGATTTAACTTCGGTACCTGGTATCTGTCTAGGAAATTGTCCATTTCCTGAAGATTTTCAAGTTTTGTTTAACATAGGCTTTTATAGTAAGATCTGATGATTTTTTGAATTTCCTCTGAATCTGTAGTTATGTCTCCCTTTTCATTTCTGATTTTGTTAATTTGGACACCCTCTCTGTCCTCTCGTTAGTCTGGCTAAGGGTTTATCTATCTTGTTGATTTTCTCAAAGAACCTACTTTTGGTTCTGTTGATTCTTTCTATGGTCCTTTTTGTTTCTACTTGGTTGATTTCAGCTCTGAGTTTGATTATTTCCTGCCTTCTACTCCTCCTGGGTGTATTTGCTCCTTTTTGTTCTAGAGCTTTTAGGTGTGCTGTCAAGCTGGTGACATATGCTCTTTCCTGTTTCTTTCTGCAGGCACTCAGCACTATGAGTTTTCCTCTTAGCACAGCTTTCATTGTGTCCCATAAGTTTGGGTATGTTGTACCTTCATTTTCATTAAATTATAAAAAGTCTTTAATTTCTTTCTTTATTTCTTCCTTGACCAGGTTATCATTGAGTAGAGAATTGTTCAATTTCCACGTATATGTGGGCGTTCTTCCCTTATTGTTATTGAAGAACAGCTTTAGGCCGTGGTGGTCTGATAGCACGCATGGGATTATTTCTATCTTTCTGTACCTGTTGAGGCCCGTTTTTTGACCAATTATATGGTCAGTTTTGGAAAAAGTACCATGAGGAGCTGAGAAGAAGTTATATCCTTTTGCTTTAGGATAGAATGTTCTATAAATATGTGTTAAGTCCATTTGGCTCGTGACTTCTCTTAGTCTGTCTACGTCTCTGTTTAATTTCTGTTTCCATGATCTGTCCATTGATGAGAGTGGGGTGTTGAAATCTCCTACTATTGTTGTGTGAGGTACAATGTGTGTTTTGAGCTTTAGTTAGGTTTCTTTTACGTATGTAGGTGCCCTTGTATTTGCGGTATAGATATTTAGGATTGAGAGTTCATCTTGGTGGATTTTTCCTTTGATGAATATGAAGTGTCCTTCCTTATCTCTTTTGATGAATTTTAGTTGAAAATTGATTTTATTTGATATTAGAATGGCTACTCCAGCTTGCTTCTTCCGACCATTTGCTTGGAAAGTTGTTTTCTAGCCTTTTACTCTTTGGTGGTATCGTCTTTGTATCTGAGGTGTGTTTCCTGTAGGCAGCAGAATGCAGGGTCCTCGTTGCGTATCCAGTTTGTTAATCTATGTCTTTTTATGGGGGAGTTGAGGCCATTGATATTGAGAGATATTAAGGAATAGTGATTATTGCTTCCTGTTATATTCATATTTGGATGTGAGGTTATGTTTGCGTGCTTTTCTTCTCTTTGTTTTGTTGCCAAGATGATTAGTTTCTTACTTCTTCTAGGGTATAGCTTGCCTCCTTATGTTGGGCTTTACCCTTTATTATCCTTTGTAGTGCTGGATTTGTAGAAAGATATTGTGCAAATTTGGTTTTCTCATGTAATATCTTGGTTTCTTCATCTATGTTAATTGAGAGTTTTGCAGGATAGAGTAACCTGGGCTGGCATTTGTGTTCTCTTAGGGTGTGTATGACATCTGTCCAGGATCTTCTGGCTTTCATAGTCGCTGGCGAAAAGTCTGGTGTGATTCTGATAGGTCTGCCTTTATATGTTACTTGACCTTTTTCCCTTACTGCTTTTAATATTCTTTCTTTATTTTGTGCGTTTGGTGTTTTGACTATTATGTGATGGGAGGAGTTTCTTTTCTGGTCCAATCTATTTGGAGTTCTGTAGGCTTCTTGTATGCTTATGGGTATCTCTTTCTTTAGGTTAAGGAAGTTTTCTTGTATGATTTTGTTGAAGATATTTACTGGTCCTTTGAACTGGGAGTCTTCACTCTCTTCTATACTTATTATCCTTAGGTTTGATCTTCTGATTGAGTCCTGGATTTCCTGTATGTTTTGGACCAGTAGCTTTTTCTGCTTTACATTATCTTTCACAGTTGAGTCGATGATTTCTATGGAATCTTCTGCTCCTGAGATTCTCTCTTCCATCTCTTGTATTCTGTTGGTGAAGCTCATATCTACGGCTCCTTGTCTCTTCTTTTGGTTTTCTATATCCAGGGTTGTTTACATGTGTTCTTTCTTGATTGCTTCTATTTCCATTTTTAATTCCTTAAACTGTTTGTGTTTTCCTGGAATTCTTTAAGGGATTTTTGTGACTCCTCTCTATGGGCTTCTACTTGTTTATTTATGTTTTCCTGGAATTCTTTCAGGCATTTTTGCGATTCCTCTCTGTAGGCTTCTACTTGTTTATTAATGTATTCCTGTGTTTCTCTAAGGGAGTTCTTCATGTCTTTCTTGAAGTCCTCCAGCATCATGATCAAATATGATTTTGAAACTAGATCTTGCTTTTCTGGTGTGTTTGGGTATTCCATGTTTGTTTTGGTGGGAGAATTGGGCTCCGATGATGCCATGTAGTCTTGGTTTCTGTTGCTTGGGTTCCTGCGCTTGCCTCTCGCCATCAGATTATCTCTATTGTTACTTTGTTCTTCTATTTCTGACAGTGGCTAGACTGTCCTATAAGCCTGTGTTTCAGGAGTGCTATAGACCTGTTTTCCTGTTTTCTTTCAGCCAGTTATGGGGAGAGAGTGTTCTGCTTTCGGGCGCATAGTTTTTCCTATCTACAGGTCTTCAGCTGTTCCTGTGGGCCTGTGCCTTGAGTTCACCAGGCAGGTCACTTGCAGCAGAAAAGTTGGTCTTACCTGTGGTTCCGAGGCTCAAATTTGTTCGTGGGGTGTTGCTTATGAGCTCTCTGCAGCGGCAGCAACCAGGAAGATCTGCGCCACCATTTCCGGGAGCTTCTGTGCACCAGATGGCGTTTGGTGTTCTCCTCTGGCGTCAGAGATGTGTGCAGAGTGCAGTCTCTTCTGGTTTCCCAGGCGTGTCTGCCTCTCTGAAGGTTTAGCTCTCCCTCCCACGGGATTTGGGTGCAGAGAACTGTTTATCAGGTCAGTCCCTTCAGGTTCTGGCCATGTCTCAGACGCAACGGACCTGCTGCTCGTGGGCCCTCCTCTACAGGAACCCAGAGGCCGTATACAGTTTCCACTTGGACCAGGGATGTGAGCAGGGGTGGGCAGTGTTGGTGGTCTCTTCCGCTCTGCAGCCTCAGGAGTGCCCACCTGACCAGGCGGTGAGGTCTCTCTCCCACGGGGTCTGGGAGCAGAGAGCTCCTGCAGGCAGGGATCCGCAGGTTTGGGACTCCCGCTAACCACCAGAAGTGCCCGGTCCTAGAGGAATTTTGCCTCTGTGTGTCCTGAGTTCACCAGGCAGGTCACTTGCAGCAGAAAAGTTGGTCTTACCTGTGGTCCCGAGGCTCAAGTTTGCTTGTGAGGTGCTGCCTACGAGCTCTCTGCGGCGGCAGCAACCAGGAAGATCTGCCCACCTGAGTTTTTTATCTTAGCCATTCTCACTGGTGTGAGGTGGAATCTCAGGGTTTTTTTGATTTGCGTTTCCCTGATGACTAAGAATGTTGAACATATCATTAGGTGCTTTTTGGCCATTCGATAATCCTCAGCTGAGAATGTTTTCTATAGCTCTGTTCCCCACTTTTTGAAAGGGTTATTTGGCTCTCTGGACTCTACCTTCTTGAGTTCTTTCCATATTTTGGGTATTAGCCCACTATCAGGTATAGGATTGGTAAAGATCTTTTCCTACTCTGTTGTTTGCCATTTTGTCCTAATGGCAATGTCTTTTGCCTTACAGAAGCTTGGAAGTTTTATGAAGTTCCAATTGTCTATTCTTGATCTTAGAGTATGAGCTTTGGTGTTCTGTTCAGGAAATTTTCCCCAATGTCTTCGAGACTTCCCTACTTTTTCTTCTACTAGTTTGAGTGTATCTGGTTTGATATGGAGGTCCTTGATCTGCTTGGACTTAAGCTTTGTACATGGTGATAAGAATGGATCAATTTGTATTCTTCTGGGTGCTAACCTCCAGTTGAACCAGCACCATTTGATGAAAATGCTATCTTTCTTCCATTGGATGGGTTTAACTCCTTTGTCAAAGATCAAGGGACCATAGATGTGTGGGTTCATTTCTGGGTCTTCAACTCTGTTCCACTAATCTATCTGCCTGTCTCTGTACCAATATCATACGATTTTTTTATGACTATTGCTCTGTAATACTGCTTAAAGTCAGAGATGGTGATTCCCTCAGAAGTTCTTCTATTGTTCAGTATATTTTTCACTATCCTGTGTTTTCTGTTATTCCAAATGAATTTGCAAATTGCTCTTCCTATCTCTATAAAGAATTGAGTAAGAATTTTGATGGGGATTGAATTGAATCTGTAGATTGCTTTTGGCAAAATGGCCATCTTTACTATATTAATCCTGCCAATCCATGAGCATGGAAGATCTTTTCATCTTCTGAGATTTTCCTCAATTTCTTTCTTCAGAGATTTGAAGTACTTGTCATACAGATCTTTCACTTGCTTGGTTTAAGTTACACCAAGATATTTTATATTATTTGGGACTATTGTGGAGGGTGTCGTTGCCCTAATTTCTTTCTCAGCCTGTTTATCCTGTGAGTAGAGGAAGGCTTTTATTTGAGTTAAATTTTTTACCCTGACACTATGCTGAAGTTGTTTATCAGGTTAAGTAGTTCTCTAGTGGAACTTTTGGGATCACTTTGTACACTATCATGTCATATGCAAATAGGGATAATTTGATTTCTTCCCTTCCAATTAGTATCCCTTTAACTTCGTTTCATTGTCTGATTGCTCCGATAGGACTTTGAGTACTATATTAAATAGGTAGGGAGAGTGTGGTCACCCTTGTCTAGTCCCTGATTTTAGTGTGATAGCTTCAAGTTTCTCTCCATTTAATTTGATGCTGCCTACTCATTTGGTGTATATTTCTTTTACTATGTTTAGAGAAGGGCCTTGAATTCCTGATCTTTTGAGGATTTTATCATGAAGGGGTGTTGAATTTTGTCAAATGCTTTTTCAGTAACTAATGTAATGATCATGTGGTTCCTATCTTTGAGTTTGTTTATATAGTGAATTACAATGATGGATTTTCATACATTAAACCATCCTTGATGAATCCTACTTGAGCTTGATGGATGATTGTTTTGATGTGTTTTTGGATTCGGGTTGCAAGAATTTTACTGAGTATTTCTGCGTCAATATTCATAAGGGATATTGGTCTGAAGTTCTCTTTCTTTGTTGAGTCTTTGTGTTTAGGTATAAGAGTAATTGTGGCTTCATAATATGAATTTGGTAGTGCTCCTTTTTTTCCCTATTTTGTGGAATAGTTTAGACAGTATTAATATGAGGTCTTTGATGAAGGTCTGATAGAATTCTGCACTAAACTCATCTGGTTCTGGGCTCTTTTTGGTTGGAAGACTTTTAATAATTGGTTCTATTTCTTTAGTAGTTATGGGGTTGTTTACATGGTTTATTTGTTCTTGATTTAACATTGGTACCTTGTATCTGTTAGAAAATTGTCCCTTTCATCCAGATTTTCCAGTTTTTTTTTTAATCTCGGACTTTGTGGTAGGATCTGATGCTTTTTTAATTTTCTTCAGATTCTGTTGTTATGTCTCCCTTTTCATTTCTGATTTTGTTAATTTGGATATGCTCTCTGTGACCTTTAGTTAGTCTGGCTAAGTGCTTATCTATCTCGTTGATTTTCTCAAAGAACCAGCTCCTGGTTTTGTTGATTCTTTGTATATTCCTTTTTGTTACTACTTGGTTGATTTCAGCCCTGAGTTTGATTATTTCATGCCTTCTAATCCTCTTGGGTTTATATTTATTTCTTTTACTTCTAGAGCATTTAGGTGTGCTATCAAGCTGCTGTCATATACTCTCTCCTGTTTCCTTTTGCAGGCACTCAGAGCTATGAATATTCCTCCTAGAACTGCTTTCATTGAGTCTCATAATTTTGGGAATGTTGTATCTTCATTTTCATTAAATTCCAAGTAGTCTTTAATTTCTTTCTTTCTTTCTTCCCTGACCAAGTTGTAATTGAGTAGAGCATTTTCGACTTCCATGTGTATGTTGGCCTCCTGTCATCGTTGTTATAGAAGTCCAGTGTTAGTCCGTGGTGATCTGATAGGATGTGAGGGATTATTTCTATCATCCTGTGTCTGGTGAAGCCTCTTTTGTGACCCATTATATGGTCAATTTTGGAGAAATTCTTTTTGTTTAGGAATGAATGTTCTATAAATATCTGTTAAATCCACTTGGTACATAACTTTTGTGAGTTTCTCTATGTCTCTGTTTAATTTCTGCTTCCATGGTCAGTTCATTGATGAGAGTGGGGTGTTGAAACCTCCTACTATTACTGTGTGAGGTGCAATGTGTGCTTTGAGCTTTAGTAAGCTTTCTTTATGAATGTAGGTGCCCCTGCATTTGGAGCATAGGCATTTAGGATTGAGACTTTATCTACGTGGATTTTTCCTTTGATGAATATGAAGTGTCCTTCCTTATCTTTTTTAATGACTCTGTTGAAAATCCATTTTGTTTGATATTAGAATGGCAAATCCAGGTTGTTTCTTTGGACCATTGCTTCTTAGACACTTTAAGGTAGTATTGGTCTTTGTCTCTGAGGTGTGATTCCTGCATGCAGCAAAATGCTGGGTCCTCCTTATGTATTCAGTCTGTTAGTCTATGACTTTTTATTGGGGAATTGAATCCGTTGATATTGAGAGATATTGAGGAATAGTGATTGTTGCTTCCTGTTCTTTTTGTTGTTAGAGATGGAATTACGTTTGTTTGTCTCTCTTTTTGTTTTCATTGCAAAAAATTATATTCTTGCTTTCTGTACAGTGTAGTTGCTATCCTTGTGTTGTAGTTTTCTGTCTATTATCCTTTGTAGGGCTGGACTTGTAGAAAGATATTGTGTAAATTTGTTTTTTTTCGTGGAATATCTTGGTTTCTCCATCTTTGTCAATTGAGAGTTTTGCTGGATACAGACAGTATCTTGGGCTGGCATTTTTGTTTTCTTAACTTCTGTATGACATCTTTCCAGGATCTTCTGGTTTTCAAAGTGTCTACTGAGAAGTCTGGTGTAATTTTTATATGTCTGCCTTTATATATCTCTTGACCTTTTACCCTTAGTGCTTTTAACATGCTTTCTTTGTTTTGTGCATTTGCTGTTTATGTCACAGGAGGAATTTCTCTTCTGTTCCAATCTATTTGAAATTCTGTAGGCTTCTTGTATGTTTACAGGCATCACTTTCTTTAGGTTAGGGAGGTTTTCCTCTATAATTCTGTTGAATATATTTACTGGCCCTTTAAGTTGGGAGTCTTCACTTTTTTTCTATATCTATTACCCTTAGGTTTGATCTTCTCATTGTGTCCTGGATTTCCTGCATGCTTTGGGCTAGGAGCTTTTTGCCTTTTACATTATCTTTGACAGTTGTGTTGATGTTTTCTATGGTATCTTCTGCCCCTGAGAGTCTCTCGTCTATTTCTTGAATTCTGTTGGTGATGTTTGTATCTATAGCTCCTTGTCTCTTCCTTAGGTTTTCTATATCCAGTGTTGTCTCCCTTTGTGCTTTCCCTATTGTTTCTATTTCCATTTTCAATTCCTTCACCTGTTTGGTGGTGTTTTCCTGTAATTGTTTCAGTGATTTTGTGTTTCCTCTCTAAAATCTTCTACTTGTTTCCTTGTGCTTTCCTGTATTTCTCTAAGGGAGTTCTTTAAGTCTTTCTTCAAGTCCTCCATCACTATCAAAAAACGTGATTTTTAAATCTAAATCTTCCTTTTCTGGTGTGTTTGGATATTCAGTATTTTCTTTGGTGGGAGTAGTGGGCTCTGATGATGTCAAGTAGTCTTGATTTCTCTTGATTAGGTTCCTGTGCTTGCCTCTAGCCCTTGGATTGTCTCTGGTGTTTGCTTGTCTTGCTGTTTCTGGGAATGACTTGTCCCTGCTCTAGGCCCCTGTGTCAGCATTCCTGTAGAACTGTTTTCCTGTTTTCTTTCAGCCATTCCTGAGAACAGGTGTTCTGCTCTCAGCTGTGGCAGTGCTCCTGGAGATTGTCTTCCAGCTCTAGGAGCTGGCAAGAATCAGAACGTCCTGCCCCTGATTGCTCCTGTTGGTCCTTGCACCCATCAGGCACAGTTGGCACCATGCAGTTCCCTCTTGGGTCTGGACTGTGGGCAGAGGGTATTCTCCTCTGACTTCTCAGGAGTATCCACAATGCTGAGGTTCCAATTCTCTCCCTCATGGGATTTGGGTGCAGGGAGCTGTTTGGCAGGGTCAGATCTGATCTGGGTGCAGATCTGAACTGCGGCTACAGATGGCTGTCTGTTCCTATATCCGTGTGTTGAGAGGTACCGTGCAGTTTCCCCTTGGACCAGTGATGTGGGCAGAGGTGTGCAGAGGTGGCAGTCTTTGCTGTGATCTCAGGATGTTTGCACTCCTGGTTGGTTATCTCTCTTCCCCCTAAATTCCCCTTTCAAAAGAAGAGCCATGCTTTATCTGGAAGCCTATTTTTCCCATAACTCTTTGTGTGTGATATGCAAGAATATGTATAGAAGTGAAAGTGTGTAGAAAGTTGAAAATTTCAAAGGGGAAAGGGTAGCAATATTGTGTGCATGCTAACCAGGAGCCTAAGGTTGTTTTTTGCAGACACTTCAAGATCATTAGCATCTATTCCTCCTAAAACCCTCATTTGTAGAACTTTGTAATCCAGCTAGGGTGCCTGCCACCTATTGTTTTTCATATCCTGTTTGGGGAGCTGTTTGTTAGTTTCTTCCATTTCTAAACTGCCTGACACTCTCAATACATTTCTTTTTGCTGATTTTCACTATGACTTTGTATTTAGTTTATTAAAGTTCATCTGTCAAGCCTGACTTGATAGCACTGCTAGGGCTGATCCTCCCTCCCTCACAATTCTATTAACAGAATTTTCCTTGTTTGTCTTTTCAAAATGCAAGTCAGTCATTAGATGTGTTCTCACTGTGTATCACAGCACAATAAACTCTTTTAGTTCCATCATTGATTTTTTTCACTAATTTTCTTTTGGAAAGTTTGGCTGACTCTGATCTGTTGTTGTTCCCAGTCAGGTCTCTGGCCTAAAACTCAAGCAATAAAATTACTTTTCTCTATGTCACTGCTGACATCCTCAACTTCACTGACTCATACAAAAGGTATAGAAGTTCCTACATCTTATTATATCTGTGAGTTCTAACTTTCTTCTGATACCTTTATGCTAGTAACAATCTAACATGCCATTTTTTTTCTTTCCTGCTAATCTTGATGGAATCTAGGGATGCAAGACCAGATTAATTTACCAGCTTAAAAAAATTAAAAGACAATAAAAAATATAACAAAAATTCTTTGGGAGTTCTTGCAAAGCCTTCTTATAATACTTATAAAGCCAGTATCTCTTTTGGGGGTTATTTGTTTCACTAACACAATAATTTAAGACTAGACACAAATGTGAAGTTGAGGGCAAAGATTGGGCTCAAACAGAAGCTTAATGAGCATAAAGTAGAGTTTGAAGGGGAAAACCAAGGCAGCAAGTTAGAAACCTTGTAGTTGCCTAGAGAAAGAGAATGGGAAAAGGAAGCACAGAATGCAATAGTACAAGGAGGGCTGTCTTAGAAAAATCAAGAAACCTAACAATATCAGTGTGTTAATCGGTTTGCTCTGCAAACAGAACAAACATTTGTATATAGGATTTAGTATCTTGGCTTATAGGATGCAAACTAGTTCATTATTGAAAAGCCAAAGATCCTGCAGTTGTTCAATCTATAAGGCTGGATGACTCCTCTGTCATAGTCTAGTACCAGAGTCCAGAGAACTACTGACTTTGTCTATTATGGAAATCCAAAGAAGCTGGTTCTGATATCACTGGAGGAGTTGCAGCAATAGCATACATAAACAGAGGTAAAGACATACAGGAAAAAAAGAAAACTTTTCTTCTTTCATGTCTTTTATCTGGGCTGACACTAGAAGGTATGGCCCAAATTTAGGGTCTATCTTCCTTCTTCAAACACTCTAATCAGAGAAAATCTCTCACAAGTACCCAACATTTTGGGTATATGATTCCAGTTGCCTAACAATCACGACTGACCATCACATTTATTCAGAGAATTTAAAGGTGTAGTTTATATCTAAATAAAAAGACAGAAGAAAAGAAATAGCTGTGTTATAGTGGCTTGAATAAGGTTGAACTCCTATAGGTTCACATATTTGCATGCTTAGAGAGTGACATTAGAAGGGGTGTCCTTGTTGGAGGATGTGTGCCACTGGAGATGGACTTTGAGGTTTCAAAATTTAGCCCAGGCCCAGTGGTTCATTCTTTAATCCTGTTGTGTGCTAATGCAGATGTAGAACTCATGGTACCTTCTTCAGCATAATATCTACCTCAAAGCCAATCACACCACGATAATGATACCTGATTAAAATTCTAAACCTACAAAAAAGCCCCAATTAAATGCTTTTTATAAGAATTTTCATTGTTGTCCTTTCTCTGCACAGCAGTAAAACACAAACTAAGTTAGTATGTAGAATAAGGTAGTATGTATATCTTCCTAAGTTAGTGTGTAGAAAGATGAACAGATGCAGTTCAACCTCATGGCATGTTGTAGGGTCTGCAATAGTGGGTGCATATTCTAGGAAGGAAAAGTGAGCCTGCCCATTAGGTCCTTTAGGCCATTGTTCTTTCTGTAAGAAAGTAGGCAAGGACATATAGACATAGATTCCATTCATTGAAGTTGTTATTATATGCTTATTTCAGCTAATTTAATTATCAAACCTTCTAAGGATGGAGATGTCATACATCCCAATGGTGACAAGTCACAATCATTCTAGTTGTAAATAAAACATGATATCCAGTCTTATAACAGCTCACAGACAAGAGAAGTGAATTGATCACCAGCTTAGCCTGGAACACAGATGAGATTGGTTCTGAAGGCAACCTTTGGAATTTCCATTGCTGAATCTCTAGTAATTTAAATTCATCCCCTTTCTCTTGACACTGAGAGGGTGGGGGGGGGGACATACTTACAAATGATACTTCTGTAGGTTTAAATTTCTTCTACAGAGGGTTGGCTAGCTCTGTTTCCAGAGTTACCCCCATGTCTGTCTTGCCAAATACACCTGGTGGCAGACACATGTTTGAAAGTGACCTATCAGGCTCTCCTGGATTCAATTTTAATGTTGTACATACTACTACTCCATAAAAGAATGCTGAAAAATATCTCCAGAAAGAAATTTGTTTGAGGTAAATGTACACACATGTAAATGCATATTTTAAGCCTTTATTAAGCTACTGAATTTATAAAGTATTTGATGCCCTTATGCACAACAATTATAGTTAGATTAGACCATAGTGGGAATGACAAGATAAATCTCAGATTATGCCATAATTTTATAATGAAAAATTATTATAGGTTTATATTCAAGTTGTGGAGATAGCTTATCAGTAAAGGTATTTGCTGTCATGCACGATGACCTGAGTTCCATTCTCAGAAGCAACATGCTAGAAGGATGCAATCAACTCCTTCAAATTTTTTTCCCTAATGTTGTGTGCAAAATAGTTACTTATTCTAAATTTCTGTGGTTTTAAAGGTGCAAGCACAGAGATGGCATAGAAAGGTTGCTGGGAGCAAAGCAATAAAGCAAAAACTAAAGAGAACAAATCATCAAAGCTGTTAACATTTTTGTCCTGATTTCAATTCGAATGATTTCTGGCATGCTTAAAAGCAGTTGACATATTGTTTCTCTATTATATTTGTGTTTTCATGCTGCCACTGCTCTTCCAGACAGAGGAAACAGAGCTAGAAATATGAAAAGTAAAAGTGCCTTTTCACACTATATTGAAAACATGAAAAAAGAACACAAATTGAAAATGCTGAGAATGTCTTAGAGAGTTTATCTTTGGTCAGTCTCACAAACGTCACTAGTCTTCTTCTTCTTCTTCTTCTTTTTTTTTTCCTTTCACAAAGAAAAATGCCTCTAGCTAGCATTTGGCCTTACTGCTTCTCCTTTCCTGTCAAGAATAGTATTCCTTGTACTTTTTAACTATTTCCCAGAATACATTTTCCTTAATATGAAGGTTGTAGTAATTCTCTGTATTTTTGCTCTAACAAAATACCTGGAAAAGTAACTTAAGGGAGGAAAGGCTCACCTTAGCTCACAGTTCAAAGGTGCTTTCCCATAATGGTAGGGAAGAAATGGTGACATGGGCTTGAGCAAGCTACTTGCATTGCATTCAAGAATCAGAAAGGTGAAAGCTCTGCTTGGATTTTTGCTTTTTTTATTCAGTCTGGGATGACAATCCATAGAAAAATGCTGCCCAAAGTTAAAGTAGGTCTTGAAATTATATATATATATATATATACATATATATATATATATATAATTTCAAGAGTTATCCCAGAAGATAAGCTAATTTAGACACTCTATAATGGGCAAGGCCAGAGGCTAAGCTCCTGGGATGTTTGTTCTACCTGCTGTAAACTGTCAATATTCACCACCACAGTGGTCTAACACACTGTTTTTGTAAGCTTTGTATGGGAGCTTTGCTGACTCTGATGAAGCAATATATGATCTTAGGACATAGCTGTAGAGGAAACAGACCTCTCCAGATATTGTTTGAAGAGAGTAATGTTTTGAGGTGTTGATTGGGGTCTCAGAAAAGAGGCCTAGAGAGTGTGGTTTGGAGCTTATTGAACATGCCTCAGGATCTCATATTATATGGTTATTTTTGGTTTTCTGGAAATAATCACAATCCAACTGAGAGGATGAATGCTGAATAAAAACAGACAACACTTTAAGGTGAGATTATTGCAGAGATGCTGTAGAAATTACAGCAGGAATTGCTTTGATTCTGCTCTTTTCTCTACCTAATCCTTGCCTTAATTTAATACAGATTCCACCCCTAAACTGTATCTTTTCTAATACTTACCAGCTTAGCAGATTCTAGAGCTGAGATGCCCTAGAGGCTTATTATATTTTATTTTTTCTTTTATTGTATATTTTGAGGTTTATTTTTATAGTAGAGACTGAAGTTACTCTAGGTAGGAAGAAGTATCTCAGAATGGAAAAGGGAAACTAGAGGAATAGCTTGGTTGTTAAGAGCGCACACTGCTGTGGCAGAGAACTGGAGTTTTCTTTACAGGACCCAAACTTGGTAGCTCACCTCAGCCTTTGACTCTAGTTCCAGGGAATCGAATATACTCTTCTGGCCTCTGCTAACATTGCACTGACAACACACACACACACACACACACACACACACACACACAAAGAGAGAGAGAGAGAGAGAGAGAGAGAGAGAGAGAGAGAGAGAGAGAGAGAGAAAGGTAGAAGTTTTAATGTTGCCCCCCTAGACAAAAGTTTAGAACAGAAAAAAGAAACTGGTCAGGCCCTAGTACTACAATTAAACCAGACGGTTTAACAACTCTCTCCCAGGAACTAGCTGACCATAAAGTTAGATTAAAATCTTAGAGAACAATCTTGAGAAGCAGGAAGTTTCCCCAGGAACTAACGGATCATAAAGTTAAACAATCAGAGAGTTTCTCCTAGTGATTTTTTACTGGTATTCTCCACACTTTCCAGTGATGCCATCCCTGCCCCCTTAGGTTGTGGTTTCTTCCTTTAAATACTTCTCACAGCCTCTCGGGATCAAACTCCTCTGCCCCTGCTTGGGATATGAGTCTTGACCACAGTGCACTGGTTCCTATCAATAAACCTTTTGTAAATTACAGCAAGGATGGTCTTACATGAGTTCTTGGGGGGTCACGTCATCCTGAGACTTGAGTAAGGGTCTTCCCGCTCCAGGGGTCTTTCATTTGGGGGCTCGTCCAGGATCGGCAACCACTTTGTCTCTGAAGACCCACTTGGAGGTGAGATAGCATCTGTGTCTTTGTGTTGTATCTTCATGTATCTGTGACGGCTGAACTCTGAGTCTGTAGTTACTCTCGAGTACTGGTGTTTGTAGTTGCTCCATCTTGGGTAGAGCATCTTGGGAGGAGATGGGGGAATGTGAGTATTGGTAGACCTGCCAGGGGCTCACCAACTGTGCTGCCCTGGGAGAAGTCCCAGGAGGTGAGGAGGGACCCCAGGGACTCCTGGGAGATTCCCAACTGGGTGCCGGTGAGGATTCGGTGATTCTCCTGGATTGGAGAAAAGACCAGCCCTCCCGGACATCTGTATTTCCAGAGTGATTTTTGTCTGTGTGTCTTAGGTTTTTATTTTGTGTTACTTGTGACTTTGACTATGGGACTCCTCTGAGTTTGACTTCAGATGACTGGACTAAAGTTAGGGATGGAAGATTCACAATTTGTCAGTGAAGATTAAGAAAGGACCATGGCAGACTTTTAGCTCCTCAGAGTGGCTGGTGTTTGATGTCGTCTGGCCCCTCCAGAGGGTACCTTTGACTTAAACATTATTTGAGATCTGCTCCCTTTCATCTGTCCCGTTAGGTAAGAGGAGTGATGTGGAATCTGCTCCTCTTCATTTGTCTTTGGTGAGCTCACAGAAACTTCCGTCTGAATCAGTTCAGTTTTGTGGTGATCTCGTGGTGGCTGCTTGTTTTTTGTTTTGTGTGCACTTCTGTTTTTTGTCTGTTAATCTTTTGATTGCCTTTCTGTGTGACTAAATGCTATTTTTCCTCTTTGGCAGACCTCTATTTTCTGGACTCTTTTCTTATTGTCTCACCATCCCACTTGAGTTGCTTGTTAGTAGCTGTTACAGGTCCTCCTTACTACCGAGGAAATATAGAATCCCACTAAAGGCCAGAAACAATGTTCCAGACATAGATAGAAGGCCCTCACTTCTGCCTGTTGACTTCAATACGCCTGAAGGTAGAGAATGCTACAAGTCTTATACCAGGCTCGAATGGTGGGTCTTTGAGGGACTGAAAAATGCCCCACCAATTTGGCTAAAGTAAAAAAAAAAGATATGAAGAAAAAGTTGCAAAAACTCAAAGGGTTAAGTTAAGTCACTGAGTTAGTGTAAGTTACAGAGAAAGTAAGGTTGAAGTGTGCTTCAGGGCAAAAGAAAGAAGGCAAAAAGAGCAGAAAACTAGGAGGAAAAAGAGACAAAAAGAAGAGGAAGCTAAAGAGCTAAAGAATGATAAAAGACAGTATAAAAAACTTATACTGGCCACAGTAGTTAGAGAGACTAGGAAGACAGTACCTGGCAACAGAAGAAAATTCCTGGCTAAAGATCAGTGTGCCTATTATAAGAAAAAAGGTCACTAGGTCAGGGACTGCCCCAAGATAGAGGAGAAGCCAACCCAATGTTTTGTACATACAGGAGACTCTGTGCTCCTACGCCCCAGTTGGCCAGTGTCCATCAAAAGACCTTGAGTACAGGGGGCTACTGACAAAAAACAATACTCATGGACTACCCAAAGAACAGTGGACCTTGGCGTGGGCCGGGTAACCCACTAGTTCATGGTTATCCCTGATTGCCCTTGCTCATGAGAAATTTGCTCTCCAAAATGGCTTGCGTGGGCCGAAATGGCTGGGTGAGGCCATGTGTATGCATATCTGCAGATTGTGTTTGTGGAGCTTAAGACCTGTCTCAGTGCACCAGTACCTGATGCTGGGAGATGTGTGGCTTAGTGCCATTCTGCCTTTAACATACCACTCCTGCCAGCCAGGCACAAACAATTATCATCCAATCCAGTACTTAAACTATGGTCGAGTGGCTGATGTTTTGCCTTTACATGAAATGGCCCAGAGGAAGGGAACACTGGTCAGCTGACATGGAATAGATTCTCTGCCTGTAGGGGGCAATCTGGTCACCTTGCTGCCCAATCCGGACCTGGAGCCACCACAACACAAGTGTCAAGCACTGGCAGAAGCTCCTGGGTGGAGAGAAGACTTCTGTGACTGACTGATCGACTCCAATGAAAGCTGAGGCTACCTTGTCTAGAGAAGAGAAAAGTTCTCATAAAGGTCAGAGATGAGTGGGTGCTGCCATGGTGGACAACACAAATGTCATCTGGGATAGACAAACTTCTAACACCCAGCACATCAGAGCCACAGATGCCTTTACCATTTCTTTGATGCCCCTGATAAAGCCAGCAACTGTGAGTATTATTTATTACCCAGGACATCAGGAGGGAAGAGATCCAGTGTCATGGGGTAATAACGAAACAGATCAAGTGGCTTGAAAAATGGCTATGCAGCAGCCTATCCTAGTTAAAGGCCTGCGAGAGACAGCCACTGAGAACTGGGATTGGACTAAGTGATGGCCTCACTTAGAATGTACAACAGAAGGGGGTTGGGGATTTAGCTCAGTGGTAGAGCACTTGCCTAGCAAGCGCAAGGCCCTGGGTTCGGTCCCTAGCTCTGAAAAAAAAAAAAAAGAGAGAGAGAGAGAAAGCAAAAGCAGAAGAATGTACAACAGAAGAAAAGGTCCAAATTGCTTAAAAGAGGAAGAACAATGGCACACTTGTTCTCCCCAGAGAACAAACAGAAGACTCACTTTGCCAAATACACAAATAGACTCATTTAAGAGATAAAAACCTTTCCAAATAGTTAAAATATATATAATAGACTTTAAGATTTAGCCAGAGAGACAGTAAAAAACATAAAATATATCAACAAGTAAATGCTTAACAAACAAACAGTGCAAAAAGACCTAAAAAGTTTAATATAAAGTCAAAATAAGCTACACTTAAAAAATATGGTAACAAGTATCTCCTAGTGCTTGTAGATATGCTTTCAAAAATAGAAAAAAGCTTTCTCCACCAAGCAAGAGATGTCCTCGGTAGTCATCAAGAAGATACTAGAAAAAAATTTTCCCTCGGTTGGAGTGCCCAAGGTAATTGGGTCAGACAATGGCTCTGCTTTCATTGTCAAGGTAAGGCAGGGTGTGGCTAGGTGTTTAGAGGTCGATTGGAAATTACATTATATTACAGACCTCAAACTTCAGGACAGGTACAGTTAATAAATAGACTTCTAAAAGAGACCCTGACCAGATTGACCATGGAGACTGACGCAGACTGGGTGGCACTCCTTCCCTCTTGCTCTCTTCAGAGCAAGAAATATTCCTTCTAGATTCAGTCTTACCCTCTTTGAGATCTTATATGGGGCCTCAGCTCCTCTGACTGTATTAGATGATGTTATAAAACCAACATGTAATAGTTATAATGATTTGTATGCCAGGCTAAAAGACCTACAGGTGATACAGAAAGAAATCTGGTAACAGCTGGCAGCAGCTTATGCCCCGGGGACACCTGAGACATCTCACCAGTTCCAAGTCAGAGACTCAGCTACATACAATGACACTGAGCCCAGACACTCTAGCCTCGCTGAAAAGGACCATACCTTGTGCTGCTAACCACATTGACAGCTGTCAAGTCTCAGCCCTCACCAACTGCGTAGGATACTAGCTGTTGGGATTGGGAGTTGGGACACTGAGATCTTCAAAAAACTTCCTAGATCTGCACATCAAATAAGTGGATACATCAGAGACATGACTGGGTGGTTGCTGTAATGCTCACTTGAGGAGTGTGCTTTAGAATCACTGGGTTCCATCGAGATAGGTAGCCCAATCATAGGTGTGGGGTCAGGTTTGATTTCTATGGCAAATGATGTAACATCCCCATACTATGAAGTCATTAGGTGCGTTAGTACTCCTAACACTTCTTGGGACTGTGCCTCAGGGATCACAACCTGTATAAGTTTAGAAGTTCTAAAGGACAGTCATGACCTTTGTGTGTAGGTTCAGATAGTGTCCAGATTGGAATCCTGATGCTAAAGACTTAGTAAGAAACAAAAGAGAGTTGAGAATTACTGGACTATCTTAAGGCTGAGTCTAGGTGCTGCAAGGGCAGCTACAAGGACATCTGCCATTTCCTTGCAACACAAGGCTTATGGAAAATTCAGAACTGCCATTGATTTAGATATAGAAAGAATAAAAAAGACTTTTTAACTGACCTCCAAAGTTCCCTAAACTCCCTCTCAGAGATAGTCCTTCAGAATAAGAAAAGATTAGACCTAATAGTCTGTAAAGAAGGAGTTTTGTGTCTACACTAAAAGAAAAATGTTGCTTCTATATAGACCATTCAGGGGTAATTAAAGACTCCATAAGTAAACTTACAGAAAGGTTAGACAAAAGACAGAGAGACAGAGAAGCGCACCAGGGAGAGTTCGAGAGCTGACTTAGTAGATCTCCTTGGATGACTACTCTGATATCTTCCCTTATGGGAACCTTCGTAATTTTGCTTCTGCTTCTGATTATAGGTCCATGTGTGCTAAATAAATTAGTTATCTACATTAGAGGAAGAGTGAGTACTGTTCAGATTTTGATATTACACCAACAATATCATGCTTTAAGAGAAAAAAAAACCATATTATAAAGATACTAAAATTTAGTTCCATGATTAGAACTAGCCAGTAGAATTGGGGAATGAAAGGTAGAAGTTTTATGGTTGGCCCCCTAGATAAAAGTTTAGAACAGAAGAAAGAAATTGGTCGCACCCTAGAACTGCAGTTACACCAGCCGGTTTCACAACTCTCTCCCAAGAACTAACTGACCATAAAGTTAGATTAAAATCTTAGAGAACAATCTTGAGAAGCAGGAAGTTTCTCCCAGGAACTAACGGATCATAAGGTTAAACAATCTTGAGAAACAGAGAGTTTCTCCTTGTGATTTTTCACTGGTATTCTCCACACTTTCCAATGATGCCATCCCTGCCCCCTTAGGTTGTGGTTTCTTCCTTTAAATACTTCTTCTTCTAGCCTCTCAGCATCAAACTCCTCTGCCCCTGCTTGGGATATGAGTCTTGACCACAGTGCACTGGTTCCTATCAATAAACCTTGTGTAAATTACAGCAAGGGTGGTCTTACATGAGTTCTTGGGGGGTCACATCATCCTGAGACTCGAGTGAGGGTCTCCCCACTCCAGAGGTCTTTCAAGAGAGAGGGGGAGATATTAAATATAATTCTTTAGAAAAATAATTACCAGTTAAGGTAATAAAGTTTTCTGTGGGTTCTGCCAATCAGCACAGGCTTTTTCGGAGACAGACCTGGAATTCGACTAATCAGTCTAGTTAGAATCCAAGAGATCCTGACAGTGTTTATTACCTTCTGTTTTATTACTTCTCTTGTTTAATACTGAAACTTCTGTCACTATTCTGAATACAGGGTACAGGATACTAGCTTCTCTGTTCCTTTTCATCATAGCCACAATGACTAAATTTCTTCTAACTCTTCCTACCATACACCCCAACCAATGACTCTCAAGGAACCACATGTCTTATCCTGGTTTGTGGACCTCAGATAGAGGCACTTGTCCTTGGACTCTGGAACCAAAAAGTAAATACAAATGCATATGTGAACTAATCTAGTAGAAATAATTAAGATCATATGAGAATTCTTTATTCACTTGCATCATTTTAACATTTTAAAAGATCATTATACATGAAAGTTTTGCATTCAAAGCAAATATAAAAGTTGTTTAATAAAATGGGACTTCAGAGTTTGATTTAACTACATACACATATCACTGTGCTTAGTAAGGTCAAATATGATCTGTACATACTTTATAAACATTCGCTTTTCCTAACAATGTGCTTAGCAACCTTCATCAGGATATTCCACTTCAAATAATGAAGTAAACTGTTCCTTCTTAAGAGTCCTATGTTGACATTCTGTTTTAATTTAAGACAACCAGGTATGTAACTGGGAAATACAGGCTAATCTATATTTTCTTGAATGATTTGGAGTGAATATATTTTCTAATTGAACTTTCAGGGAAAAGTCCCCATTTACTACATTATGCCTATAAATTATATGGTAAAATAAGATGAAACAAAGTAATAAATAAGCCAAGCATGTCAATCAAGACAAAGAGCCCACCAATGTATGTCCATGTCCCGTTATCAAAAAAATCTTTGTCTTGAATAAAAATAAAAATAGCTGCAAACAATCACCAGAACTTTTGATGCCTTGTGGTTTGCAGTTACTCTTGATAGGGTATTTCTGACCTATATTGTTAGGTTGCTTTTGAATTAGGTTTCTATGCTACTTCCTTGTCTGTCCTTCAGTTCCTTCAAAAAGACATCAGGAATCTTGAATACATAGTCTAATAGGTCTATAAAGCCTTTCAAACTTCCGGCCACTTTGAGATCCATAAAAGGTGCAGATGAAGGTAATACTGGTGCTTTCAATGTCCCAATGTTCCTGGCAATTTTATAATGATCTCTTCTCAAACCTACCAATTTCACTATTCTAAATTGTGAGGCACTTGTAGTCAGGAACAATACTCATTGATTTTGAAGACCCAGGAAAAGTAATACAGATATTACTACAGAAGGGAAGGCAACAGTAGTCAATGGATGATGACTTTATATGAAGAAGCAGGCTTTTACTAGACAATGATAATGATCTGAGCTACAAAATAAAGGTATCATCACTTGTATAGGATCTGAATAATTAAAATTTTGAAAGACTAGTGGAAAGAATGTAAGAATCTATTTAGTGTCTGGGAGAGATTTTAAAAAGGCCAAAGGTACAGTGAAGTGACACTCTTTATGTATTTGAAGAAAGAGTAAGAATGAGTCTAAAGTTTAAAGAAGCTAAAAAGACGGAGAAGAAAACACAACAGTGAAAGGTGTATGTGATTGCTTATTTGATCCATTTGATTGCACACACAAACACACACACACACACACACACACACACACACCCCTACCTATAGTTAACCCTAAATATAAACAAATATTTTTAACATGTTATATTTCTATAAACTCTGCAATCCAAAACCATAACAAATTATCTGTGGTAGTAGTGGGTAGGAGTTCCTTTCCTTGAGAAAATTAAGTCATCTCCAGTCATCAGACTTTAATTTCTATTATAAAGTAAGAAAGTATACAACCAATTGTCTAGAAATATAATTATAGGGTATAATAAATGGGCAAAGTGTATGTGGGTGTTGTGTATTAAATTATCCATTATTTCAGTATAACAGACTTTGGGAAATTGTTTGCAGAATGAATACTACTGTTGAAGAGTATATTCTATTTTACAAGAAAATAATTAAACTAATGGCCAGTGAGAAGGAAGGACAGATCCAGCCATTATGCTTGACATTTGGTTAGATCTCAGCCATGGCAGGTCTGATTACAAAAGTCATGCTTTTTCCATATATTCTTCCTGTTGTTACTATGTTGGTCAGCTATTCTTTTTTGTTTGATGCATGTATGTGCATATATGTAAGTGTATATGACTATAAATGACAAGGTAAAAATAAACGAGCATAAGCTATGTTTCACTATATCAGCCACTACAGATTTTGAGACAGAATCACCTGCTGAAATGGAAGCTCAATGATTGTCCTTGTATGAATAGCAAATGAGCCCCAGGAATCTATCTATTTCCACTCTCCCTCAGTATCATGCCCAGATTTAACTGTGCAAGCTAGGTATTTGAACTCAGGCTTCCATGCCTGTTTAGTAAGCTCCTTTCTCACTTAGTTATTTTCCAGTTCTTTTGTTTTTATTGTTAAAATAAACTGGTTTTTTTTCTTGAAAGTTCATCTAAGCCTGCTTGTTGTACTGTTACTCCTCAGAAGTAACATAATGCCCTCATGAGCTGATAGCAATTGACTGAGAAGCCAACTGATTGATGTCTTTTTAAGGATGGGATGCAGAAACATAAACAGCTGAGTTGTTGAGCATTCCTTTCCGTACCTGCATCTCACCATTATAGCCACAGCACTGAGGAGTCCCATAAAGGGCATGGTCAAATAATGAACAGAAGTCAGTACTTTCTCTTTTTTCCTTTTCTAAAAAATTGAATAGTTTATGTATTTACATTTCAAATGTTATCCCTTTTCTGGTTACCCCTTTACCATCCCTCCCTCCCCCGCTTCTATGAGGATGCTCTCCTTCCCAACCACCCACTCCCACCTCAACACCCAGTCATTCCCCTACACTGGGGAAAAGAGCCTTCACAGGACCAAGAGCTTCTCAGTTGTTGCCATTCCATAGTATCCCATCCCAGGGACAAGGGGAATTTACATAGGATTTGGCCTGGAGACTTGTATTGTTTCACAATGACAGGAAGAACACTCATTAGAAGATTTTGCTGTCAAGGAGGACAGTCCTCACTTCCCCCCAGGCATTATCTGCCACCTGAATGACTTTGCAAGTCATATATAGTCAGCATACATACATAAAGCTTTTGAAAACACAAGGAGATACTTCATGTGAAAATTTGCCTTGTCTCAGCTTCAATAAACTTAGGAAAAGGTAAGTTTAAGCTGTAAACTTAGAGAAACACAATTTACAAAAGTTCACTCATTTACTCATCCTTTCACTTTCTATACAAATATCATCTGAAACTCTGGCATTTCATAGAAATCAAAGATCAAAGTTTTACATGGGTTAAGTGTATATTCCACATCAATTGTCAAATTCCGTTCTATAGCATCTATCTATATACCTCTATCTCTATCGCTAATCTATCTATCTATCTATCTATCTATCTATCTATCTATCTATCTATCTATCTATCTATCCATCTATCTATCTATCCATCTATATATGTATGACAGTGTTTAATATAGCCTGTGGATAAACCCTGCTAATTAAGATCTAAGCCTAATTTTTGGGTGAAAGCGATCACTGAGTGGTGGCGGCTGCTGATTGTGTATTAAGCGTCGTTGTGGGGTTGAAGTTTGCTCTACTGGAACAGCTTAGCTCATTCCTCCCCTTCCATTAACCGTGGTGCAGAAGCTTGGGGCGGCAGCTGCGTCAGAAAGGGCGGTGGCTGTGGAGGCAGCTGCAGTGACATGTCCAGCATGAATCCCGAATATGATTATTTATTCAAGTTACTTCTGATTGGCGATTCTGGGGTTGGAAAGTCTTGCCTTCTCCTTAGGTTTGCAGATGTCACATATATGGAAAGCTACATCAACATAATTGGTGTGGATTTCAAGATACGGACTAAAGAGCTAGAAGGGAAAATAATCAAGCTTCAGATATGGGACACAGCAGACCAGGAAAGATTTCGAACAATCACCTCCAGTTATTACAGAGGAAGCCATGTTATCATAGTTGTGTATGATGTGACCGACCAGGAGTCCTTCAATAACGTTAAACAGTGGCTGCACGAGATAGATCGCTATGCCAGTGAAAATGTCAACAAGTTGTTGGTAGGGAACACATGTGACCTGACAACAAAGTAGTAGACTACACAACGGCAAAGGAATTTGCAGATTCCCTTGGAATTCCATTTTTGGAAACCAGTGCTAAGAACACAACGATTGTAGAACAGTCTTTCATGACAATGGCCACGGAGATTAAAAAGCGAATGGGTCCTGGAGCAACAGCTGGTGGTGCGGAGAAGTCCAATGTTAAAATCCAGAGCACTCCAGTCAAGCAGTCAGGTGGAGGTTGCTGCTAAAATCTACCAAAGTCCTTTTCTCACAGCAATGAATTCTCAATCTGAACCCGAGTGAAAAAAACAATCTGCCTGAATTGTACTGTATGTAGCTGCACTACAACAGATTCTTACCGTTTTCACAAGGTCAGAGATTGTAAATGGTCAATACTGACTTTTTTTTTTATTCCCTTGACTCAAGACAGCTAACTTCATTTTCAGAACTGTTTTAAAACTTTGTGTGCTGGTTTATAAAATAATGTGTGTAATCCTTGCTCCTTTCCTGATACCAGATCGTTTCCCGTGGTTTGTTAGAATATATTTTGTTTTAATGTTTATATTGGCATGTTTAGATGTTGGGTTTAGTTGGGGATTTAGCTCAGTGGTAGAGCGCTTGCCTAGCAAGCGCAAGGCCCTGGGTTCGGTCCCCAGCTCCGAAAAAAAAATAGATGTTGGGTTTAGTCTTCTGAAGATGAAGTTCAGCCATTTTGTATCAAATAGCACAACCAGTGTCTGTCAGTTTCCATGCATAAAGTTTAGTGAGACATTATATGTAAGATCTGATTTGCTAGTTCTTCTTGGTAGAGATATAAATGAAAGATTACACTATCGGATTAATAGTTTCTTCTTACTCTGCATATAATTTATGGCTGCAGAATATTGTAATTTGTTGCACACTATTTAACAAAACTGAAGACATGTTTAATAAATATTGTACTTATCGGAAGTAATATCAAATTGTATGGTGATAAATATTGTTTTAGTTCCTATGGTTAAAGGGAAATAGAGCTTTGCAGTCTACTCAACAGCTATTTGTGTGTGCAGCAAGAGCACTAGAGACCTATCTTAATAGCACAGCATCCAGGGTTTGCTTTCTAGTAACAGGTCTAATGAGTGACCTAGAAGCTTTCTGCTGTGTAGAGACTTCACCAACCTCATTGGTTCAAGGAACTCAAACTCTATGAAGTGTGTGCTTCCTAGTTCTTCATCTCCAGCCCAAACCATCCGAAGTGGCCTCACCAGCAACACTTTTGTCATGCATCTGTGGTTGAGATGGAGAACAGCACATGCTAACTCATAGGCAGTGATCTGGTAATGTGTGCTGCTGTTTCTTCATGCTGAGTCTGAGGGCACACAATCCTTTCTATTTCTTCTTTATTTATGTTTCTGTTGTGTGTGGGTTTTTTATTTTATTTTATTTATTTATTTATTTATTTATTTATTTATTTTTTGGCTATTGGAGAGACAGGGTTTCTCTGTGTACCCCTAGCTGTCCTGGAACCTTCTCTGTCGACTAGGCTGGCCTTGAACTCAGGGATCCACCTGTCTCTGTATCTGAGTGCTGAGATGAAAGGAGTCCGCCACCACACCTGGCTTTTTTCCACTTTTTTTGAGACAGTGTTTCACTGTGTAGCCCTGGCTAGCTTGGAACATGTACAACAGGCTGCCCACTCCCCCCAGATTCACCTGCCTTTTCCTCAAAAGTTCTGGGATTAAAGACATGTCCCAGACTGCCCCCATTATTTTGAGACAGTGTCTCACATACCTCAAGAGGCCTCAAATTCACTTGTACCGGAGGGTGGCCTTGAACTCCTGATCCTCCTGCCTGGAAGTGGTTCCAGGTGTCACCTTTATTCTTCTCAACTGTATAACTCATATTGGAGGAGAGGTTAAGCATTAGATTAGAAAGCAGGAAATGTTGATTGCCCTAACTGTAGAAATTCTATTTCCCAAATTAACTGAAAAAATGAACAGTAGATGGGAATGATGGGAGAAAAAATGTTTTTATTTCATGAAATTTTGCATGTGTGAAAGTTCTGTTTACTAGGACCTTAAAAATCCTAGACTGCTTTTGTCTTACTGTGGGAAATAGAGTCCCTTGTAGATACTATCATTTTAAGGTGACAAAGGTCAGAGGCTGTTTCCTTTGGTTTAAGCAGCAGTCAAACATTCTGCAATTGGTGGTTTAGGGTGTAGCTGTTGACTACACATTTTATTATGGGGTCTTTAATGATAAAATATTAATCTAAAAATAAGCCAAATATTACAGGTTTATTTTTCACTAAACAACCAATTGAAATACATGTCATAAAGGTAAGTGGTAAGACTATTGTAAAATAAAAAATGGATAGACTAAATATTCAATTGAATTTTCCATCTATGAGAATTTCACAATAAAATCTTAGTTTAAATCATATTATAAAAAAAAAGATCTAAGTCTATCATTGTCTGGATAGCTCACAGGTTTCAGCACAAAATAGAAGACTTCATTTAATAGCAGGGTTTTCCCTTCCTCACCTTAATTCTCACACACCTCTACCTGCAGAATGTCACATAGTTTTATATTACAGTTTAATTTTTTCTCAATCAGAAATTGTTCAGCTAATACCTGGAGTTCCTGGAATGCTTCTCCATGTTAATGAGGAATCTTGGATTTTTCAACCTTCAGCCAATAACTATTGCCCATCCTTGATATTCTTACCCTAACCCCCATACCCAATACTATAAATTCCTTGAAAGTAAATCCCAAGTAAATTTGATCTGTTTACTCACAGTTGTTTCTAGTGTCATTATTACAGGATGCAGTTCATCATCCCTGCTCCATTTTTTCTCCTGGACTAATACGGGCCTAAGATCCCTGGGGGCAAGGAGGGTCATAAACTGGGTTTATTTTATTGTCTGAACCTAAAGAAAGAGATGCCCATAAACATACAAGAAGCCTACAGAATTCCAAATAGATTGGACCAGAAGAGAAATTCCTGTCATCACATAATAGTTAAAACACCAAGTGAACAAAACAAAGAAAGAATATTAAAAGAGGTAAGGAAAAAAGGTGAAGTGACATATAAAGACAGACCTATAAGATATACACCAGAATTCTAACCAGAGACTATGAAAGCCAGCAGATTCTGGACAGATGTAATACAGACCCTAAGAGAACAAATATGCTTGCCCAAGTTATTGTATTCAGCAAAACTTTCATCTAACATAGATGGAGAAACCAAGATATTCTCTGATAAAACCAAATTTATGCAATATCTTTCTACAAATCCAGCCCTACAAAGGATAATAGATGGAAACTCCAATAAAAGGAGAGAAAGTATACCGTACAGTAAGCAAGACTATAATTTCCTTGCAAAGAAATCAAAAGAGAGACAAACAAACATAATTTCACCTCTAACAATGAATATAATGGGAAGTGACAATCTCTATTCCTTAATATCTCTCAACATCAACGGTCACAATTCCCAAGTAAAAAGACATAGACTAAAAGATTGGATATGTAAAGAAGACTCAGCATTTTGCTGCAGTCAGGAAACACACCTCAGAAACAAAGACAGACACTACCTTAGAGTGTCTAACAAGAAAATGGCCTGAAGAAACAAGCTGGAGTTGCCATTCTAATATCAAATAAAATTGACATTCAACCAAGAGTCATTAAAATAGAGAAGGACGGACACTTCATATTCATCAAAGGAAAAACCCACCAAGATGAACTCTCAATCCTAAATATCTGTGCTCTAAATGCAGGGGCACCTGCATTCATAAAAGAAACCTTACTAAAGCTCAAAGCACACATTGCACCTCACACAATAATAGTAGGAGATTTCAACACCCCACTCTCATCAATGGGCAGATGATGGAAGCAGAAATTAAACGAGACATAGAGAAACGAACAGAAGTTATGAACCAAATGGATTTAACAGAAATTTATAGAAAATTGCATCCTAAAACAAAAGGATATACCCTCTTCTCAGCACCTCATGGAACCTTCTCCAAAGTGACAATATAATTGGTCATACAACAGGCCTCAATAGATACAGGAAGATAGAAATAATCCCATGCATCCTATCAGATCACCATGCAATGAGACTGGTCTTCAATAACAACAATAATGACAGAAAGGCCACATATACATGGAAGTTGAACAATGCTCTACTCAGTGACAACTTAGTTAAGGAAGAAATAAAGAAAGAAATAAAAGACTTCTTCGAATTTAATGGAAATGAAGATTCAACATTCCCAAACTTATGGGATACAATGAAACCAGTACTAAGAAGAAAACTCATACTTCAGAGTGCCTGCAAAAAGAAAGAGGAGAGAGCATATGTCAGCAGCTTGACAGCACACTTAAAAGCTCTAGAACAAAAATAAATAAATAAACCCAAGAAGAGTAGACGGCAGAAAATAATCAAAGTCAGGATTGAAATCAACCAAGTAGAAACGAAAAGGACTATACAAAGAATCAATAACACCAGGAGCTGGTTCTTTGAGAAAATAAACAAGACAGATAACCACTTAGCTAGACTAACCAGAGGTCACAGAGAGCACATCCAAATTAACAAAATCAGAAATAAAAAGGGAGATATATCGTCAGATCTGAAGAAATTTTAAAAAATCATCATATCTTATTACAAAAACCTATATCCAACAAAACTGGAAATTTTGAAGGAAATGAATGATTTTGTAGACAGATACCAGGTACCAAAGTTAATTCGGGAACAAATAAACCATCTAAAAACCCCATAACCCCTAAAGAAATAGAAGCAGTTATTAAACATCTCCAATAAAAAAGAGCCCAGGTCCAGATGGGTTCTGTGCAGAATATCAGACTTTCATAGAAGACCTCATACCAATACTATCCAAACTATTCCACAAAATAGAAACCGATGGAGCACTACCAAAAGGAGCACTTCCTTCTATGAAGTCACAAATACTCTTATACTCAAACCACACAAAGACCCAACAAAGAAAGAGGACTTCAGACCAATTTCCCTTATGAATATTGATGCAAAAATACTCAATAAAATTCTTGCAAACCGAATCCATGCACACAACAAAATGATCACCCATCATGATCAAGTAGGCTTCATCCCGGGGATGCAGGGATGGTTTAATATACAGAAATCCATCAATGTAATCCACTATATAAACCAACTCAAAGATAAGAACCACATGATCATTTCCTTAGATGCTGAGAAAGCATCAGTCAAAATTCAACAACCCTTCATGATAAAAATCTTGGAAAGATCAGGAATTCAAGACCCATATCTAAACATAGTAAAGCCATATACAACAAACCAGTAGCTGAAATCAAACTAAATGGAGACAAACTTGAAGTATTTCTACTAAAATCAGGGTCTAGACAAGGTTGCCCACTCCAACTCTCTCCCTACTTTTTCAATGTAGTACTCGAAATCCTAGCCAGAGCAATCAGACAGTGAAAGGAGGTCAAAGCTATACAAATTGGAAGGGAAGAAGTCAAATTATCACTATTTGCAGATGATATGGTAGTATACTTAATAGACACCAAAAGTTCCACCAGAGAACTACTTAACGTGATAAACGACTTCAGAAAAGTGTTGGGGTATAAAATTAACTCAAACAAAGCAATAGCCTTCCTCTACTGAAAGGATAAACAGGCTGAGAAAGAAATTAAGTAAATGCCACCCTTCACAATAGTCTCAAATAATATAAAATATGTTGATGTGACTTTAGCATAGCAGGTGAAAAATCTGTATGACAAGAACTTCAAGTCTGTGAAGAAAGAAATTAAGGAAGATCTCAGAAGATGGAAAGATCTCCCATGCTCATGTACTGGGGGGATTAATAAAGTAATGATGGACATTTAGCCAAAAGCAATCTACAGATTCAATGCAATTGCTATCAAAATTCTTACTCAGTTCTTTGTAGAGATAGAAAGAGCAATTTGGAAATTCATTTGAAATAACAAAAAATGCAGGATAGCGAAAAATATACTCATCAATAAAAGAACTTCTGGGGGAATCACCATTCCTGACTGCAAGCTGTATTACAGAGCAATGGTCATAAAAGCTGTATGGTATTGGTACAGAGACAGGCAGATACATCAGTGGAAGAGAATTGAAGACCCAGAAATGAACCCACACACCTATAGTCACTTGATCTTTGCCAAAGGAGCTAAAACCATTCAATGGAAGAAAGGTAGCCTTTTCAACAAATGGTGCTGGTTCAACTGGAAGTCAGCATGTAGAAGAATGCAGATCAATCTGTTCTTATCACCATGTTCAAAACTTAAGTCCAAGTGGATCAAGGTCCTCCACATCAAATGAGATACATTCTAATAGAACTAAAAAATGGGAAAGAGTCTCGAACACATGGGCACTGGGGAAAATTGAACAAAATACCAATGGCTCATGCTCCTAGATCAAGAATAGACTAATGGGACCTCATAAAATTGCAAAGCTTCTGTAAAGCAAAGGACATTGACCTAGGACAAAATGGCAACCAACAGATTGGGAAAAGATCTTTACCAATCCTACATATGATAGAGGGCTAATATCCAAGATATACAAAGAACTCAAGAAGTTTGACTCTAGAGAGCCAAGTCACGCTATTAAAAATGGGATACAGAACAAAACATTCTCATCTGAGGATTATCGAATGACCAAAAAGCACCTAAAAAATGTTTAGCACCCTTAATTGTCAGGGAAGTGCAAATCAAAACAACCCTGAGATTCCACCTCACATCAGTCAGAATGGCTAAGATACAAAACTCAGGTAACAGCAGAATCTGAGGTGGACGTGGAGAAAGTGGAACTCCTCCATTTTTGGTGGGATTGCAACCACTCTGGATATCAGTCTTGAGGTTCCTCAGAAAATTGGACATTCCACTACCTGAGGACCCAGCAATACCACTCTTGGGCATATACCCAAAAGATGCTCCAGCATATAACAAAGATACATGCTCCTTTATGTTCATAGCAGCACTATTTATAATAGCCAGAAATTGGAAAGATCCAGATGCCCTTCAAAAGAGGAATGGATGCAAAAAACATAGTACACCTGCACAATGGAGTACTACTCAGCTATCAAAGACAATGTCTTCATGAAATTTATAGGCAAATGGAGTAAAGAATAAAATATCCTGAGCGAGGTTACTCAATCACAGAAAAACACACTTAGTATACACTCATTGATAAGTATCCACTTAGCCAACAAGCTCGAATTACCCAAGATGCAATCTGCAGACCACAGGAAGCTCAAGAAGAAGGATGACCAAACTGTGGATGTTCCCACTCCTTCTTAAAAGGGAAAAAATATCCGTAGGAGATATCTGGAAGCAAAATTTAGAGCAGCGACTGATGGAAAGGCCACTAAGAGCCTTTCCACTCACATGTGGCCCATATATAAAGCCACCAAAACTAGATGAGATTGATGAGAGTTACATTCAGAGCATGTTCAATTTAGAGGTCAATGCTAGCAGCAAACCACCGAACTGAGAATAGGACCCCCTTGGGGCGAATTAGAGGAATTACTGAAAGAGTTAAAGGAGCTTGTAATGCCATAAAAACAATGCCAATCAACCAGAGCTTCCAGGGACTAAACCACTACCGAAAGATTGTACATGGAATAAACCAGGGCTCCAAATGCATATGTAGCAGAGAATAGCCTTGTTGGGGCAACAGGGGAAGGGGAAGCCCTTGATCCTGCCAATGTTGGACCCCCAGTGCAAAGGAATATGGGGAGGGGCAATTAGGTATATGTATAGGGGAAATACTGGTATGGGGAAGAGAGAGGGGAGGAAATGGGGGCTTATGGACAGGAAACCTGGAAGGGGAATAACGTTTGAAATACAATTAAAGAAATACATTTAGTAAAAAAATTTTTAAAAAAAGATTATAGGTAAACACTATCATGTGATACTGGAGACCAAACTCATGGCATGTTCCAAATTAGAAAAGCATGAGACCAAATGAGAAACTCTTTCAGTCTGCATTTTTATTAATTTAACATTTTCTACATAATTTTATAGACATATATACCCATATGTAATATGTGCACATACATGCAGAATGTTTTCATTAAACATGTTGCATAAAAATTAAAAAATAATACAAATAGGTAAAAATTGGAAAAAGTTTTTACTGCAAACAAATTACTGGACTGATATAAAATAGTAATACAGTTTTAAAAAATGGCGGAGAATGGACACTTATATCCAATGCATGAAAACAAAGCACAGAGGTAAAGTGCCAAAGCTTTCAAACTATCTCTGGTAAACACCTCGAAGACACCAGAGTAGGATTATTCTCCCTGGAATGAAGGTGCTCTAAAGAGAAACTAATGAACTTACTGGTTGCTGATCAGATCATGGGAAGAATGAACGCCAAGAAACTGAAATTTCTCAAGAATTTCAAGTTAGGAGAAGGAAAAGTTTAAGAGATTCCTGTTAGACAGGGAGAGTTTGGCAGATGGAGAGAAACTGGAACTGCTGAGATGCTGATGATTGGGAACACATCTTGACCACGAATCCATAACTGTTCATACTTCTATGTCGTAAATGAAAACCAAATGTCATACTAAGATTCAAAAAGTTAATTTTGGGCTATAAAAGATGTTGACCTCTTTAATTTTTGTTTCTTTCTAGTGTGCTCACAGGGAATAATCTCCTTTCTCTTGTTTTCATCATTTACTTGTTAAATCCACTTTTGGAATACGTACAGCTTTTTAAAGAATTTCAGGACCCAGGCTCATTTCCTAACACCTCTGGTAACAGTGGAAGGCAGTTAAGTCAACAAAGTATGCTGTAGTACTCAAGGGAATCTCGGTGTTGACAGTGAAAATTTTAGCTCCACCTCTGTGTTTCCAGGATATTACCTTCAATATTACTATTTCTTCATGTTTCAGCAAATAAAGCAAGTAACAAAGAGCATGCTAAATTGCAGGAAACGGGCCCTAGTGAAAGAGAAACTAAGTTACAATGAAAGACTCACTGATTATGGCCAAAAGTCAATAGCTCCAAAGGAGACAGCAGCCTTGTCCTGACCCCATTTGATTATAGCTTTCTGAGACCAGGTTTCTCTGATTTCGCCTCTGCCACCAATTTTCTATATAAACTCAATAAACAGAAATATAAGATGAGAGACAAGGTAAATATTGAGGACACAAAAAGGAAATGAGTCCCTTCCATAGAGTCCCATTGAAGCCTCTCAGCAGAAGTGAAGCAAGGTTTCTAGCACAGGTAACAATTGCTGATGGGGCTAGAGAGATAACTCATCATATTTTGCTTTCCAACACCTACCTTGGGAAGCTTACTCTTACTTCAGCCCCACATTTATTTTACCCTCCCACAGAGGTTCATAAGTAAAAATAAAATAAACCTCAAGATAACCCAAATTGTTAAAGCTGTTCTTTTTCAGCTATAAGGCAACAGTTTCTGATAAATCTCAACAGGACCCAGTTAAGAGTGAAAGGTATGTCTTACCCCCCATATATAACACTAACACCCCCTGTTATGTTTTCCAATCGGGATCCCATTAAAGGAATACTTCAGCAGACCTGTAATCTCTGTTATTGAATATGTAAAAAAGAAAAGGAGAGACAGCATCCCTAGAAACTCAGTTCTCCTTAGTCATCACTAGGACAGGAGCAGTGTGCCTTAACATTCAGAAATCCACACAACACACTCATCATGTTCATTGTCTTAATGTGGGCCTTTCTCAGAATTGCTAATAAAATCTCTAATCCAGCTCTAATTTATCCCTTGGGAAGCCCTGAAATCCCTCTCTGGTCATAGTTGTGAATTCCACTTTATTATTAGTTGAGGTCTTTAAAAACCTAAAGGGATACCCATGCCGTGGAGGCTGACTGTGTGGATCTGTGTCCCTGTTCCTTTTCCATATTCCCCAGAAGGAATGGAGTTCCTCATTAGACCTGTGGACTGGGCCTCTTACTCCACACATGTGACCTTTTTATACTCTCCCAAGTTAGAGGCAGCCACTAAATGTATTACTAGGTCAATATCTCAAGCCAAATAAGTTGAATATTTGGTCTGTGAATTCTCTTCTTGAAGGACACGTAATATCTCTGAGCATTAATTGTCATATGAACTCAACATTCACCCAGCAAAGGAATTCACAGGGGAGGTGGGCGCAGAAAATTTATCATAATTTGTGTCTAGTACACACAGGGTCCCTTGTGACTGATCAGGTGACAGGGTTGCCTTCTTGGTAACTGTGTAACAGTGATGACTTGTGATGCTCTGAAGGTGTCACCTTGATACTCAGAGTATACTTCAAGGAACTGTGAAAGTTGTGTGATGTTAACATCACAACTTTCTGAAACTTCTTAAAAGTCTCATTATTCGGAGCTGACATTTTATCACATAGAGTTGAGGGTCAAGGTCAAAGTCTTTCAAAAGAGGCAGTTTGAGACACTCTGCTTCTTCTCAAGGTCATTTCACATGTGCCATCAATCTTAGAATGTTAAAAATAATTGTGATTTACAGCATATTTAATTCATCAGGGCATATTTAGAAATATTCCTCTCTGTGTGCCACCAAAAAAAAAAATGCCCAGGACCTTTGAGACAAATAATTACATTTAAAATCCCAAAGGAACCTACAAATCAAGCTCAGTCAGCACAGTATTCTAAAGACAAAACTATCACTGGCAGTATTTCTTCACAACAAAAATACTTATCTTTCAATAATATCCCTTATCCTATTCCAAGAAAACAAAACATTAGACAGTACACATATAAAAATACATAGACATGTTTACCTACTGTGTTAGTTCCTTCCTTATCATTGTGACAAAATTCCTTATGAGAAACATTTAAGAATGAAATGATTTGTTCTGCATCACAGTTTAGTGTACTGTCCATCATGATGGAAAGGCATGATGACCGTCACATTGCATTCACATGCACAAAACAGAGACTGATTTATGCCTGCCTGTGTGTTGCTTGGTTTCTCCATCTTTAAATTCATTCCAGGTACACTGTGCATTGTATTAACAAACTTGGGATCATAATATGTACCTTAGGAAACCAGCTTCAGCCACACATCCCCATAAAGTCAATGAGAACAGCCATGTTAATAGAAAAAAGGTACATTTTTTTCAATGCGTAAACATTGGAAAGGGGAACACATACATTTAGTGGCCCTATCCAGCCCATATTCTGAGATGTGACATGAGACTAAAGTTTAAGTAAATGGAAAAAGATCTATATAAGCAGTCCCAGTCAGGGCACTGTCTTTCCTATCAATGATGGACTGTTGCCTTTATCAGGCAGGAAATCCCTTTCCCAGAGAGAACAGTTTCTACTCTCCACCATTCATACCTTTATCAAGTTTTGATATTTCAGAGGTTTGGCAATATGTAGAATTAAAATTTCTGGCTGTTCACTGTCTTGATATTTGCAGAGGTAAAGCATTATATTAAATTATATTTACTTATGCTAGGTTGGTTACAAATAGGTAGTGCTGTGCACAGTTCACGTGGATCCTCTTACCTGAATTAGCAGTGCAGATTACATTCCACTGGTCTGCTTGGAGGCTTGTATCCAAAGTGATTCTAGATCTGTCAATGTGAACATCAATATTAGCAATTACTGCGTAGGTTCACGTGCTTGGAGAATGAGGAAGCTCAAGTTTCTGACAAATTAATTTGGTTTGTTTGTCTGACTCTTAAGTGTTAAGTGGTGATTAGGCAATTGGTGTACTAATGCCCTGTCTTCTAGAGAAGTTTCAGAACAGAAATTAACAATGCCCTGGAAGAGCAGAGAGTGTATCTCAATTGCACACACACAATGCTCTGAATTTTAGTGATTCTGAGTACTTGTGAACTGTTCTTGATGGTTTATATCAGCTATAACAACACTTGATACCTAAGGACATACTATGTTTAAGATCAATGAGCTCTAAGTTTCTGTATCATTTTTTAAAATAAACTGGTAGTGTCAAAGATAAATTTCATATACACATAAGTCCTTTAGTCCTTTATCTAGTAGTACTTCAACATTACAACAAAGGCACTTGTTACTTCTGTCCAGGCTGTCCAATTAATATACATTCCTTAGGAGATAAAAGCCTATATTCAAAGGATATTGTATTTAAAATGTAAAAAGAACTTTCTCTTTTATTGCTTCCCTATCTTCATGCCTTGAAGATTTCCTGTGGCCAGAAAATAACAGAAGTCTTCCTAAAAACACACCTTTAAAGGGTCTTTATGGAAATAATTTCAATTTGTACCTTAAATATTATACATTTAATTGAAATGAAAGTAGCATGTGCTATGCAGAAAGCAGCACTAACGCTGTGGTTGAGCCAAAGATAAAATGATTTTGTTACAGGAATCAGGAAACAAGAGGCTATCTTTCAACACAGAAGCTCAAATAGCCAGTGAGTATCTTAGCCAAGATCCCCTAAATTATTATCAACTGTAAGTCAAATACCGAACCTAGAATAAATAAATAATTCCATTTCTTGAAGACAGTATTCAGAGTTACTACCAAGTTTATGTAGGGCAAAATCTACTGTATAGAGATTAAAATCAATCACCTTACCAGGAATAACATCAACTGATTCAACAAACTTCATGGGTAAAGCGTTCCCCATAGATCAGCACTGAATACGTCAATGAAAGAATATAAAAATTCCTTATGGTAAATATTTAAAAACATTAAAACCATGACAACGGAACAAGTTTATTATAAAATGGCTGTCAGAATTAGTAATATAGATAATATATCAAAGGTAAGCAACAAATAGAATACCTCTGTTAAGTAACAAGGTAAGCCTTGCTCATACCTTAAAAATACATTATTTCAATTATATCAAATTCTTTCAGATATTATATAAGAAAATAAGAAATATTATTCTAGAGACACCGCCTGAACCTGAAGGAAACAGACCGGATAAACAGTTCTCTGCACCCAAATCCCATGGGAGGGAGAGCTAAACCTTCAGAGAGGCAGACAAGCCTGGGAAACCAGAAGAGACTGCTCTCTGCACACACATCTTGGACGCCAGAGGAAAAAGCCAAAGACCATCTGGAACCCTGGTACACTGAAGCTCCCGGAAACGGCGGCACAGGTCTTCCTGGTTGCTGCCACTGCAGAGAGCCCGTGGGCAGCACCCCACGAGCGAACTTGAGCCTCGGGACCACAGGTAAGACCAAATTTTCTGTTGCAAGAAAGCTGCCTGGTGAACTCAAGACACAGGCCCACAGGAACAGCTGAAGACCTGTAGAGAGGAAAAACTACACGCCCGAAAGCAGAACACTCTATCCCCATAACTGACTGAAAGAGAGGAAAACAGGTCTACAGCACTCCTGACACACAGGCTTATAGGACAGTCTAGCCACTGTCAGAAATAGCAGAACAAAGTAACACTAGAGATAATCTGATGGCGAGAGGCAAGCGCAGGAACCCAAGCAACAGAAACCAAGACTACATGGCATCATCGGAGCCCAATTCTCCCATCAAAACAAACATGGAATATCCAAACACACCAGAAAAGCAAGATCTAGTTTCAAAATCATTTTTGATCATGATGCTGGAGGACTTCAAGAAAGACGTGAAGAACTCCCTTAGAGAACAAGTAGAAGCCTACAGAGAGGAATCGCAAAAATGCCTGAAAGAATTCCAGGAAAACATAAATAAACAAGTAGAAGCCATAGAGAGGAGACACAAAAATCCCTGAAAGAATTCCAGGAAAACATAAATAAACAAGTAGAAGCCCATAGAGAGGAGACACAAAAATCCCTGAAAGAATTCCAGGAAAACATGAATAAACAAGTAGAAGCCCATAGAGAGGAGACACAAAAATCCATGAAAGAATTCCAGGAAAACACAATCAAACAGTTGAACGAATTAAAAATGGAAATAGAAGCAATCAAGAAAGAACACATGGAAACAACCCTGGATATAGAAAACCAAAAGAAGAGACAAGGAGCTGTAGATACAAGCTTCACCAACAGAATACAAGAGATGGAAGAGAGAACCTCAGGAGCAGAAGATTCCATAGAAATCATTGACTCACCTGTCAAAGATAATGTAAAGCAGAAAAAGCTACTGGTCCAAAACATACAGGAAATCCAGGACTCAATGAGAAGATCAAACCTAAGGATAATAGGTATAGAAGAGAGTGAAGACTCCCAGCTCAAAGGACCAGTAAATATCTTCAACAAAATCATAGAAGAAAACTTCCCTAACCTAAAAAAAGAGATACCCATAGACATACAAGAAGCCTACAGAACTCCAAATAGATTGGACCAGAAAAGAAACACCTCCCGTCACATAATTGTCAAAACACCAAACACACAAAATAAAGAAAGAATATTAAAAGCAGTAAGGGAAAAAGGTCAAGTAACATATACAGGGAGACCTATCAGAATCACACCAGACTTCTCGCCAGAAACTATGAAGGCCAGAAGATCCTGGACTGATGTCATAAAGACCCTAAGAGAACACAAATGCCAGCCCAGGTTACTCTATCCAGCAAAACTCTCAATTAACATAGATGGAGAAACCAAGATATTCCATGACAAAACAAAATTTACACAATATCTTTCTACAAATCCAGCACTACAAAGGATAATAAATGGTAAAGCCCAACATAAGGAGGCAAGCTATACCCTAGAAGAAGCAAAAAACTAATCGTCTTGGCAACAAAACAAAGAGAATGAAAGCACACAAACATAACCTCACATCCAAATATGAATATAACGGGAAGCAATAATCACTATTCCTTAATATCTCTCAATATCAATGGCCTCAACTCCCCAATAAAAAGACATAGATTAACAAACTGGATACGCAACGAGGACCCTGCATTCTGCTGCCTACAGGAAACACACCTCAGAGACAAAGACAGACACTACCTCAGAGTGAAAGGCTGGAAAACAACTTTCCAAGCAAATGGTCAGAAGAAGCAAGCTGGAGTAGCCATTCTAATATCAAATAAAATTAATTTCCAACTAAAAGTCATCAAAAAAGATAAGGAAGGACACTTCATATTCATCAAAGGAAAAATCCACCAAGATGAACTCTCAATCCTAAATATCTATGCCCCAAATACAAGGGCACCTACATACGTAAAAGAAACCTTACTAAAGCTCAAAACACACATTGCACCTCACACAATAATAGTGGGAGATTTCAACACCCCACTCTCATCAATGGACAGATCATGGAAACAGAAATTAAACAGTGATGTCGACAGACTAAGAGAAGTCATGAGCCAAATGGACTTAACGGATATTTATAGAACATTCTATCCTAAAGCAAAAGGATATACCTTCTTCTCAGCTCCTCATGGTACTTTCTCCAAAATTGACCATATAATTGGTCAAAAAACGGGCCTCAACAGGTACAGAAAGATAGAAATAATCCCATGCGTGCTATCGGACCACCACGGCCTAAAACTGGTCTTCAATAGCAATAAGGGAAGAATGCTCACATATACGTGGAAATTGAACAGTGCTCTACTCAATGATAACCTGGTCAAGGAAGAAATAAAGAAAAATTAAAAACTTTTTAGAATTTAATGAAAATGAAGGTACAACATACCCAAACTTATGGGACACAATGAAAGCTGTGCTAAGAGGAAAACTCATAGCGCTGAGTGCCTGCAGAAAGAAACAGGAAAGAGCATATGTCAGCAGCTTGACAGCACACCTAAAAGCTCTAGAACAAAAAGAAGCAAATACACCCAGGAGGAGTAGAAGGCAGGAAATAATCAAACTCAGAGTGGAAATCAACCAAGTAGAAACAAAAAGGACCATAGAAAGAATCAACAGAACCAAAAGTTGGTTCTTTGAGAAAATCAACAAGATAGATAAACCCTTAGCCAGACTAACGAGAGGACACAGAGAGTGCGTCCAAATTAACAAAATCAGAAATGAAAAGGGAGACATAACTACAGATTCAGAGGAAATTCAAAAAATCATCAGATCTTACAATACAAACCTATATTCAACGAAACTTGAAAATCTTCAGGAAATGGACAATTTCCTAGACAGAAACCACGTATCGAAGTTAAATCAGGAACAGATAAACCAGTTAAACAACCCCATAACTCCTAAGGAAATAGAAGCAGTCATTAAAGGTCTCCCAACCAAAAAGAGCCCAGGTCCAGACGGGTTTAGTGCAGAATTCTATCAAACCTTCATAGAAGACCTCATACCAATATTATCCAAACTATTCCACAAAATTGAAACAGATGGAGCCCTACCGAATTCCTTCTACGAAGCCACAATTACTCTTATACCTAAACCACAGAAAGACACAACAAAGAAAGAGAACTTCAGACCAATTTCCCTTATGAATATCGACACAAAAATACTCAATAAAATTCTGGCAAACCGAATTCAAGAGCACATCAAAACAATCATCCACCATGATCAAGTAGGCTTCATCCCAGGCATGCAGGGATGGTTTAATATACGGAAAACCATCAACGTGATCCATTATATAAACAAACTGAAAGAACAGAACCACATGATCATTTCATTAGATGCTGAGAAAGCATTTGACAAAATTCAACACCCCTTCATGATAAAAGTCCTGGAAAGAATAGGAATTCAAGGCCCATACCGAAACATAGTAAAAGCCATATACAGCAAACCAGTTGCTAACATTAAACTAAATGGAGAGAAACTTGAAGCAATCCCACTAAAATCAGGGACTAGACAAGGCTGCCCACTCTCTCCCTACTTATTCAATATAGTACTTGAAGTTCTAGCCAGAGCAATCAGACAACAAAAGGAGATCAAAGGGATACAGATCGGAAAAGAAGAGGTCAAAATATCACTATTTGCAGATGACATGATAGTATATTTAAGTGATCCCAAAAGTTCCACCAGAGAACTACTAAACCTGATAAACAACTTCAGCAAAGTGGCTGGGTATAAAATTAACTCAAAAAAATCAGTTGCCTTCCTCTATACAAAAGAGAAACAAGCCGAGAAAGAAATTAGGGAAACGACACCCTTCATAATAGACCCAAATAATATAAAGTACCTCGGTGTGACTTTAACCAAGCAAGTAAAAGATCTGTACAATAAGAACTTCAAGACACTGAGGAAAGAAATTGAAGAAGACCTCAGAAGATGGGAAGATCTCCCATGCTCATGGATTGGCAGGATTAATATAGTAAAAATGGCCATTTTACCAAAAGCAATCTACAGATTCAATGCAATCCCCATCAAAATACCAATCCAATTCTTCAAAGAGTTAGACAGAACAATTTGCAAATTCATCTGGAATAACAAAAAACCCAGGATAGCTAAAGCTATCCTCAACAATAAAAGGACTTCAGGGGGAATCACTATCCCTGAACTCAAGCAGTATTACAGAGCAATAGTGATAAAAACTGCATGGTATTGATACAGAGACAGACAGATAGACCAATGGAATAGAATTGAAGACCCAGAAATGAACCCACACACCTATGGTCACTTGATTTTTGACAAAGGAGCCAAAACCATCCAATGGAAAAAAGATAGCATTTTCAGCAAATGGTGCTGGTTCAACTGGAGGGCAACATGTAGAAGAATGCAGATCAATCCATCCTTATCACCCTGTACAAAGCTTAAGTCCAAGTGGATCAAGGACCTCCACATCAAACCAGATAAACTCAAACTAATAGAAGAAAAAGTGGGTAAGAATCTCCAAGACATGGGTACTGGAGAAAATTTCCTGAACAAAACACCAATGGCTTATGCTCTAAGATCAAGAATCGTCAGATGGGATCTCATAAAACTGCAAAGCTTCTGTAAGGCAAAGGACACTGTGGTTAGGACAAAACGGGAACCAACAGATTGGGAAAAGATCTTTACCAATCCTACAACAGATAGAGGCCTTATATCCAAAATATACAAAGAACTCAAGAAGTTAGACCGCAGGAAATCAAATAACCCTATAAAAAAATGGGGTTCAGAGCTAAACAAAGAATTCACAGCTGAGGAATGCCGAATGGCTGAGAAACACCTAAAGAAATGTTCAACATCTTTAGTCATAAGGGAAATGCAAATCAAAACAACCCTGAGATTTCACCTCACACCAGTGAGAATGGCTAAGATCAAAAACTCAGGTGACAGCAGATGCTGGCGAGGATGTGGAGGAAGAGGAACACTCCTCCATTGTTGGTGGGATTGCAGACTGGTAAAACCATTCTGGAAATCAGTCTGGAGGTTCCTCAGAAAATTGGACATTGAACTGCCTGAGGATCCAGCTATACCTCTCTTGGGCATATACCCAAAAGATGCCTCAACATATAAAAGAGACACGTGCTCCACTATGTTCACTGCAGCCTTATTTATAATAGCCAGAAACTGGAAAGAACCCAGATGCCCTTCAACAGAGGAATGGATACAGAAAATGTGGTACATCTACACAATGGCATATTACTCAGCTATCAAAAACAACGACTTTATGAAATTCGTAGGCAAATGGTTGGAACTGGAAAATATCATCCTGAGTGAGCTAACCCAATCACAGAAAGACATACATGGTATGCACTCATTGATAAGTGGCTATTAGCCCAAATGCTTGAATTACCCTAGATCCCTAGAACAAACGAAACTCAAGACGGATGATCAAAAGGTGAATGCTTCACTCCTTCTTTAAATGAGGAAAAAGAATACCCTTGGCAGGGAAGGGAGAGGCAAAGATTAAAACAGAGACTGAAGGAACACCCATTCAGAGCCTGCCCCACATGTGGCCCATACATATACAGCCACCCAATTAGACAAGATGGATGAAGCAAAGAATGCAGACCGACAGGAGCCGGATGTAGATTGCTCCTGAGAGACACAGCCAGAATACAGCAAATACAGAGGCGAATGCCAGCAGCAAACCACTGAACTGAGAATAGGACCCCCGTTGAAGGAATCAGAGAAAGAACTGGAAGAGCTTGAAGGGGCTCGAGACCCCAAAAGTACAACAATGCCAAGCAACCAGAGCTTCCAGGGACTAAGCCACTACCTAAAGACTATACATGGACTGACCCTGGACTCTGACCCCATAGGTAGCAATGAATATCCTAGTAAGAGCACCAGTGGAAGGGGAAGCCCTGGGTCCTGCTAAGACTGAATCCCCAGTGAACTAGACTATGGGGGGAGGGCGGCAATGGGGGGAGGGTTGGGAGGGGAACACCCAGAAGGAAGGGGAGGGGGGAGGGGGATGTTTGCCCGGAAACTGGGAAAGGGAATAACACTTGAAATGTATATAAGAAATACTCAAGTTAATAATAAAAAAAAAAAGAAATATTATTCTAGAAATTCTGCATAGATAGTATGTCTGACAAGAGAAATGGACAGAGAAATACAAGAAACAATGAAACATTTTTATTTAAAACCTTGAGAAAATCACAAATGTGAATGAAAGAAATCTTACTAATTTTGTAAATAACAATTCACAGTGAGTCTCTGGAAAGATAACGCAGCAATTAAAAATGTTTGTTACACTTGCAGAGGACCTGCCTTGAGTTCCCAGTACCTAGGTCATGTTGTTCACAACCTTATAATTCCACGTCCATTCATTTGGATACTCTCTTCTGCCCATACAGCCAGTTGCATTCATGTATGAATGCATGCACACAAGTTTAGTTTGCTTTTCTCTTCTGTGATAAAACATTCCAGTCAAAACCACTTACTGAGGAAAGGCTCCAGTCATGCTTCCCAGCAATTGTCCATCACTGAGGAAAGTCAAAGCAGGAACCTGGAGCAGAAAACACTGAAGAAGGCTCCTTACTGGCTTAGTCACTGGCTTCTGCTCCTCTAACTTTCTTATATATACTAGGCTCACCGGCCTAGTCATGGTGTAATTCACCACTGCCTGAGTCCTCCTACATCAGTCATCAATCTAGGCAGTTTCTGACAGGTATAACCACAGGCTAATCTTATCTGGGCTATCTACTAGTTGGTAGTGCTTATATGTATTAAGGAATGGCCATTTGGCATTGTAGTCACCTAGTACATGGCTCATATTTGAAGAAGACATTTGCCTTTTTACAGTGTGCACTAATTACCTATACCATTTCCTTTATGAAAGAGACCATGTTAGACTTCCCTTGTTCACATTGGCATATCAACTGCTATTATCATTGTGTATATCTCACATAAATAGCAATAATTTTTAAATATTGTAAGTTCAGCCTCCCTGTTATTCCTACAAAACACCATCTCTCAGAAATTCCTTGGTTATCTGGCTCTTAGAATCTTCCTGTTCCCCCTTCTGGATATTTCCTTAGAGTCTTAGATACAAGTGTCTTACTGTAGATGTACTAGTTGTGCTTTGGCATACCATGCTCAGTTGTTCTCTGATGAGTTGTGGATTTAAGCAACAGTTTCTGTAGTGATGTAAATGAAAATGCCCAATATTATATTTGGCATTTGAAGAATTTGTCCACATTTAGTGGAATTGTTTGGGGCAGCTAAGGAGGTGTGGCTTTGCTAGAAGAAGAAAGTCATTAAAGGAGTTACTTGAGAATTTATAAACTTGCCATTTTGAGTTTTTCTCTCTCTCCTTTCTGTACATGGTCTCTCAGCTTAATATTTCAGTCACCATGTTTGCCTGATAGCCATGTTTACCTGTCATAATGTGTTGAAGTCTCATCATTGTGAAACCATAAGCTCAAATAAATGCCTACATGTATAAGTTGCTTGGGCCAAAATGTTTTTATCAAAATATAATAGTAACTTATACAATCTCCAACAATTGCCAACAGAATCTTCCTTTATTAAAATTGAAAACTACATGTTCTGTTGGTATAAGGTTAAGTACGTAGAGTGTAGTTAGAAATTATACTGATCTTGGAAAATGGCTGTAGTGGGTTCTCGTCTAGGACCCATGATCTCACCATTTATAGTTTGGTTGATTTTACAGTACTCAGTACAAATGCCCTCCCGTTGAGAAGGCCGTAAATTACATTCGATTACTGTTGGCTCTTCTCAAGATATAAGTTCCACTATAACATCCTTGAAGTCATGCTCATAGTTATTGTTCATGTACTTTACAGCTATTTACTATTATAATGAATATTCACTATTAATTGCTTTCTCCTTTGACAGTTTCAATACTTTGAATACTATGAGAGCTAGCCCTCGTAAGTAAGGTTTCCAGTGTAGTTCCACCTCTATTCCTACAAGTCCTGCTGTCTAAAATGTGGTGTCTCATTTTCTCACCCTGGGTATCAAGTAAGGGCAATTGCAGTAGTATGTATTATTTTGTGAATCTCTTTGATTTTCCCTAAGGAATAACCTGAATCCCTATTGTTGTACAAAGATTAAAAAATGTTTTCCTACAGCTTTCTCAAGCATCATTTATGTTATATATCCTTCTTCCTTTACAGTCTATATTGGTCTGCCTATCCACTTTTAGCAGATTTCCCATTTCTCATAGTATAACTCAACAGGATCTGTGTCTTAAATCACCTTTACAAAAACCTCTTCTCCACTACACTGATGGCTCTTTTTAAATTTCCTTTTTTAATTTATTCCAGATTATGTATTTATATTCAAAGTTTCAGAGCAAGAATATAAAGGTAAGGCTTAATCTTTCTGGCTCTGAGTTACTTAAATCACTCTTCTGGTCTAATCTATTTGGAGTTCTGAAGACTTTTTGTATGTTTATGGGCATCTGTTTCTTTAGGTTAGGGAAGTTTTTTATAATTTTGTTGAACATGTTTAGTGGCCCTTTAAGTTGGGAGTCTTTGCTCTTTTCTATTCGTATTATCCTTAGGTTCAATCTTCTTATTTTGTTCTGGATTTCCTGGATGTTTTGGGTTAAGGGCTTTTCATTTTACATTTTCTTTGATGGTTGTCTCTATATTTTGTATGGTATCTTCTGTCCCTGAGATTCTCTCTTCTCTTTCTTGTATTCTGTTGGTGATGCTTGTGTCTGTGTCTCCTGATCTCTTTCCTAACTTTTCTATCTCCAGGATGGTCTCCCTTTGTGATTTCTTTACTGTTTTTCTTTCCAGTTTTTGATTCTGGATAGTTTTGTTTAATTCCTTCACTATTTTTGTTATGTTTTCCTGTTATTCTTTAAAGGATTTTTGTGTTTCTTCTTTAAGGGCCTCTACTAGTTTACCTGTGTTCTCCTGTATTTCTTTAATTCTCTTGTATTTCTGTATCTCTTTATGTCTTTCTTAAAGTCCTCTATTGTCATCATGAGATGTGATTTTAAATCCAAATCTTGCTTTTGTGGTGTCTTGGAATATCCATTATTTGCTTTGGTGGGAAAACTTTTCTCTGATGATGACAAGTAGATTTGGATTATGTTGCTTAGGTTCCTGTGCTTGCCTCTTGCCCTCTAGTTATCTCCAGTGTTAGGTGGTCTTGCTGTCTCTGATAGTGGCTTGACTATCCTGTAAACTTCTGTGTCAGCACACCTGGAGATAGGCTTTCTCCCAGCAGGCTCTGGGTACAGAGAGATGTGTCACAGGGTCAGCTCCTGGCTCAGGCAAAAACCTGAAGGATCCTTTCCCTGTCTGCTCCCAGATTCCTGTATCCAGAGGGCACCAGATGGGTTCCTTTTGGGCTAGGAATGTGAGCAGAAGTGGTTGTCTCCTCTGTGCTTTCAGGATTGTCCGCACTTCTGAGTGTCCTCCTCTTTCCCCATGCGATCTGGATACAGAGACCTGTGGGACAGTGTCAGCTCCAGACACTGGCTGAAACCAGAAGGATCCTGTCCCAGGCGGCTCCTGGGTTCTTGTGTCCTGAGGGTTCATGTCAGGTCCCTCAAAGCAGAAGTGGTGGTCTTACCTATTCTCTCAGATGTGTCAGTGCTCCTAGGGACTGGCTTTCAACTCTGGGTACATGACTAAACTGAAAAGATCCTGTCATAGTCTGCTCCCAGGTTCCTGTATCCAGAGGGCTCCAAGTGGATTACTCTTTGGCCAGGAATGTGAGCAGAAGTTGTGGTCTCCCCTGTGCTCTCAGCATTGTCCATACCTCTGAGAGTTAAGCTCTCTCATCCATGGAATTTAGGTACAGAGAGCTGTGGGACTGGGTCAGCTATGGGCACAGGCAGATACAGGAAAATTTTTCTGTAATTTATATTAGTAATATGTTAGAAACATTTAATCAATGTTACATGCTTTTTAAAATTCGTTTAAATATTTCTCATATTCTTAAGATTGTAGTAAGTATTAGTTTACTATTTTGAATAAATATTATTTATGTTTGTTTTATAAATTTTAGGTGCAATTATTATGTTTCTTTTACATATCTTTGTTGTTTGTTGATTTAGCTTGAGCATGGTCTTGTGGAAAATTACTTTTTTCACGGACTTGAAGTTCTTGTCATACAAATCTTTTCCATGTTTGATTAGAGATACAACAAGATATTTTCTATTATTTGCAGCTAAGATGAAGGGTGCTGTGTTCTAAATTTCTTTCTATTCTCATTTGTCATTTATACTATGTAGAGCTCCTGATTTGAGTTAATTTTATATCCGGCCATTTTCTTGACAATGTTTATAAGCCGTAGGAATTTTCTGATGATATTTGGGGGTTATTTCCATATAATATCAAATCACTCGCAAATAGGGATACTCTGACTTCTTCCCTGGAAATGTGTTTCCTCTCCATCTCCTTTTGTTTTCATCTTCCTCTAGCTAGAACTTCAAATTATATAGTAAATAAATAGGGAGAAAGTGCACAACATCATTTTGTCCCTGATTATGAAGGAATTTTTCTTGTTTCTTTCCAATTATTTGATTTGATTATTTGCTTGCTGTTTATTGCTTTTACTATGGTGAGACTTGTGCCTTGAATCACTGATATCCCCAAGACTTTTAACAGGGAAATGTACTGGAGTACATTTGATTTTTATTCTTTGATATTTTTGCACAGTGGATTATGTTGATGGATTTTCATATATTGAACCATCCCTGCCTCTCTGGTATGAAGCCTACTTGATCATAGTACATAATGTTTTTGGTATGTGTGGATTTGGTTTGCAAGAATTTTATTGTGTAACTTTTTGTCAAAGTTCAAAAGTGAAATTGGTCTGAAGTGCTCTCTCTTTTTTGACTCTTTGTGTGGTTTAGCTATCAAGGGAACTGAGGCCTCAGAAAATGAATTAGTGTCCCGTCTGTTTCTATTTTATGGAATAGTTTGTGGAGTACGTCTTTGAACATTTGGTGAATTCTGCACTAAAACGATCTGGCCCCATGCATTTTTGGGGGGAGGGATGAGAAAAATGTAATGACAGCTGCTATTTACTTTGGGTAAACAGTGTTGTTTAGATTGTTTACTTAATCCCGAAATAACTTTGGTATGTGAAATATGACTAGAAATTAATTTATTTCATTTATATTTTCCAGTTTTGTGGAGTAAAGTGTAGACAAGTCAGAGATAATGATATTTTGGATTTTCTAGGTTTCTGTTCTTATGTCTCGCTTTTTATTTCTGATTTTGTTATGTGTATATTATCTCCATTACTTTTTATTAAGTTTGCTAAGTGTTTGTTAATACTCTTGATTTTCTCAAAGAACAAGCTTTTGGTTTTGTTGATTATTTTTATTGTTCTCTTTGTTTTCAACTGATTGATTTCATCTTGAGTTTGACATTTTTCTGCTTTCAACACCTCTTGAGTATTTTTGCTTCTTTTTGTCCTAGAGATTTTAAGTATAGTGTTAAGTTGCTAGTATTAGATCTCTGCATTTTCTTTATGAGAGCACTTAGTAGTGTAAATTTTCCTCTTAGCACTGTATTAACTTAGCGCCTTAAGTTTGGATGTGTTGTGACTTAAAATTGATTGAATTCAAGAAAGTCTTCAATTTCTTTATTTCTTTACTGACCAGGTGATCATTGAGTAGAAAGTTGTTCAATTTCCATGAATATGTAGCCTTTCTACATATTCTTCTGTTTTTCGTTGAAGTTCAGCCTTAATATGTGGTGGTCTGAGAGAATGCAAGGTGTTATTTCAGTCCCTTGTATCTGTTGAGGTTTGCATTGTGCCTGATTATATTTTGGAGAAGGATCCCTGAGGTGCTGACAAAAACATATACTATTGTGAGTTTTTGTGAAAGTTTCTGGGAATATCTGTTAAATATATTTGTGTAAAAACATTTGTTACTTTTATTGTGTCTCTGTTTCGGTTCTGTTTTAATGACTGTCCAATGACGCGAATGGGATGTTGAAGTTTTCCTCTTCTACTTTGTCGTGTGGGGTTCAATGTGATTTGTACTTTAGGAGAGGTTTGTTGTTGTTGTTGTTTCTGTTTGTGAATGTGAATGTGGTGGATTTTTTTTTTCAGTTTGGGAAGTAGATGTTCAGTATGGAGATGTCCTCTTGGTGGATTTTTTTATGATGACTCTGAAGCGTTCTTGTACATCTCTTTTGATAACTTTGGTTAAAAGTCAATTTTAGTAGATCATGCAATGTCTACTATTGCTTGTTTCTTGTGGGATTTTTTGGGAGAGGGGGTGGGTTGGAAAACCTTTTTTAAACCATTTAATCTGAGGTAATTTTTTTTTTTGCTGTGTTTAGGTATGTTTCACATATGTAGCAGAATGATGGATCCTGTTTAATTATGCATCTGTTAGTCTGTGTATTTAATTGGAGAATTGAGTTCATTAATGTTGAAGTTTATTATTGATTAATTATTGTTAGTTCCTGTTATTCTGATGATTGAAGTATTACTATGTGTATATGATTTTCTTCTTTTGGGTTTGCTATGAGGTGATTAATTTCTTGTAATTTCTTGGGTGTTGTTATCTTCCTTGCATTGGAGTTTTCCTTCTAGTAGCCTTCCTGGACTAAATTAGTAGAAAGATATTGTTTTAATTTTATTTTGTCAAGGAATATCTTGGTTCCTCCATCTATGGTGAATGAGAGTTTTGCTGGGTACAGTAGTCTGGGTTGGCATCTGTGTTGTCTTAGGGTCTTCAAGACTTCTGTGCAGGATCTTCTGGCTTTTAGAGTTTCTGATGAGGAGTCAAATGCAATTCTGATAGGCCTGCCTTTATAGGTTTCTTGACCATCTTTCCTAATAGATTTTAATATTCTTTCTTTGTTCTGTCTGTTTAGTGTTTTGATTATTATGGGGCAAGTGCATTTTCTTCTCTGGTCTAGTCTGTTTGGTGTTCTAAAAACTCCTTGTGCTAATGTACTGTTGTTATACCTGTAGATCAATGCCATGTTCAGCCTTCATCAGAGAAGCTTTCTTTCAGTTGATGGGAACTAATGTAGAGTTCAGATAGTGATGGAATTTTGAGCTCTCTATCATAATGAGATTTTTTTTATCATACCCCTTACCTAAAATGTCAGGCATCTATATGGAAGAGGAGGCAGAAAGAATGAAAGAGCCAGAGGTATTTGATGATATCAAAGAAACTGTATTTTCAAAACACAATCATACAGATACACATATGAAGTCATAGGAAGTATGACAGCTTGTATAAGTTCTGCACAAGCTCAAACTAGATTAAAAAGCTAGCATTGAGAAGGAAATATATATACATAGTCTCATCCCCAGGCAAGAAGCTGTTGGTGATTGAAACTTGCTGACAAAGTGAAAACCAATTTTCTCCAAAGGAGTATCATGGTATATCATTTTCACTCACCAGAAAGGAAAAAAAACAAAAACAAAAACAAAAAAAACCATGCCCTGGAATGTTGGGCAGCACATCATTGACTCTACAATTCTTTGTGTGTCTCTGTGTATACCTTGTCTTATTTTTTTGTTTGGGTATTATTTTGTCTTATTACTTTTGTGGTTTTTTTTTAGTTGATTTTCAGGTATGCTTTACATTCTTGTGAAAGGGTTCTAGAAAAAGAATAAACACGGATTTGTAGATAGGTTTGGAGTATTTGTGTAGATTTCAATGAGAAGAAAAAATATAACCAAAATGTATTTTCTGTAATTTTACTTTTTAATTAAAGAAGTAAAACTTTAAATAGATAAATAACAAATAAAGTAGGAAAGAAATGAAGAAGACATTGGATGTCAACCTCTAGGTTTTACAGTCACCTATACCAAAAGGAATGCACACTAAATAAACACTAAATTTCTACAAATAACAGTGGATAATAAAAACACTACACTCACAAAAATAGAAAAAATTAGGGTTTATCAAGTAACATAGAGAAAATATCATTGTATTACCATAAAAATTTACTTAATCTTGTATGTTTTAGAAAAGTTAGAAGGCATAAAAGGTTTGACTCTTCAGGGTTTTTTTTTTTTTTTTTTGGTTTTAGAAAAGAGTTTAATTTAAGAAACATGGTCTTTATACTGGAAGCACAAATTCTTATTTTATTCTTTTCATGGCTATTTATACACATCATGGTGATTAATTTTGTTGTCAACTTGAGAGGATCTAAAATCACCTAGGAGACAAACTTCAGGAAATATCTGTAATGTGGGTTCTGAATTTAATTGATTAATGGGGAGAGACTCCACCTATGTATAGGCAACATCAGCATTCACCTCTTTCTACTTGCTGACAATAGAGGGTGGGTTACTAGCTGTGTATTATTACTTCTCCTGTGCACTGTATCATGAACTCTAATCTCAAATAAGCCATTTATTTGTTAAGTAGTCTTTTTCAGATATTTTGGCATAAAAACAGGCAAAGGAAAAAAGATATTTCATCTGTAATTTGTCATAATTATACAGGTAGGATGTTAGAAAGAAACATGGTCCCTTGTCCTCACGTCCAATGATAGTGGCAAGCTGGATCCTTAGATAATCCCAATTTGGTCCTAACAAATATTCCTTGGTCCTAAGGTAAAAACTATCTTTAATCTAGTTCTAGATTATATTTGATATTAAAAACTGTATTGGACCCACAGGTAAGCTTGCATATATCTATTTCTTGCCCTTGGCTTTATCTTCTCTGTAAAGTATGGCATGGGTATGTCTGAATATATGTTTCCTCTTTATGTGGTAGAATCTTTAAATAGAAGAACCTAGCTTTATGATAACACATACTGCTCTTTTTTTTTTTTTTATCTTTATTAACTTGAGTACTTCTTATTTACATTTCGATTGTTATTCCCCTTCCCGGTTTCCAGGCCAACATCAACCTAACTCTTCCCCCTCCCCTTCTACATGGGCTTCCCCTCCTAATCCTCCCCCCATTACTACACTCCCCCCAACAATCACTTTCACTAGGTGTTCAGTCTTGGGAGGACCAAGGACTTCCCTTTTCCACTGGTGCTCTTACTAGGCTATTCATTGCTACCTATGAGGTTATAGTCCAGGGTCAGTCCATGTATAGTCTTTGGGTAGTGGCTTAGTCACTGGAAGCTCTGGTTGCTTGGCATTGTTGTTCATATGGAGTCTCGAGCCCCTTCAAGCTTTTCTAGTCTTTCTCTGATTCCTTCAACAAGGGTCCTGTTCTCAGTTCAGTGGTTTGCTGCTGACATTCGCCTATGTATTTGCTGTATTCTGGGTGTGTCTCTCAGGAGAGATCTACATCCAGTTCCTGTCGGCCTGCATTTCTTTGCTTCATCCATTTTATCTAGTTTGGTGGCTGTATATGTATGGGCCATATGTGGGGCAGGCTCTGAATGGGTGTTCCTTCTGCCTCTGTTCTAAACTTTGCCTCCCTATTCCCTGCCAAGGGTATTCTTGTTCCCCTTTTAAAGAAGGAGTGAACACATACTGCTCTTATTTGTGTGTGTGTGTGTGTGTGTGTGTGTGTGTGTGTGTGTGTGTGTGATATATACATGATAATGTATGGGTATGTTTGCTGACAGAGGACAGAGGAAGACATAATGCATCTTTCTCTAACACTCTTTCTTTTTCCCATGATACAGGGATACTCTGTCCTAAATTTTACAGACATATTAATAAATCTTTTTCCATAGTTACTCAATTTGAACACATTACTGAATTTCCCTTCATTAATTGATTGGCTAATAAAGATGAAAAGAAGCCAATCATTGAATGAAAGGAGGAGGTGAGTCTTCTGGGTCCTAGAGAGGAAAAGGGGACTAAGGAAGAAGAAACAGGCTTTATACAGGGAGGCAAGAGTGAGAGGAGGCAGGATATAGACTGGGAACTGTTAGCCCTGGTAGCAGCCTCCACCACAAGAAGATTCCTAACACAGAATAATTAGTGAGTTTAGGAAGATAGATCCCACACCAAGTGGTTGTGTCATCTGTTTATTTTAAATAAAGAGTACTGGTGCTTTCCATTCTCAGTGACATAGATGAGCATGAGGGAAAGAACATAGCCAGGTGGCATTCAGTTAGGGTTTTGAATGGGAAGACTGTACAAAAGTCCAAGCTCCAGAGGAGAGGAAACCAGTGGAGAGACCAGGCTGGCAAGAATGTGCCCGGAACTGGCTATGGGGTGGTGAACTGGCAAGAGAGTGATCTTGGCGATCTGTAGAGGCATTTGTGAGTGAGGCGTTGGCTAGGAAAAACACACAGTCATAGGTCTCAGACTTTGTACCAGGATAGGAACAGAGACTGCCAATGCCAGTACATAGCTGACTTTAGCATGGGTCCATATTCAAACCTACATGGCTACAATTATTCATATCCTCCAAAGCGTGTGAATAGTCCAATGGACATAGTAAGATTTTTCAAAATTTGGCTTAAAATGTGTACTTTGTTCCATCGGCTATACTATAAAGAGTGTGTAAAAAACAAATCTAGCTATAATCCCAGTAAGGAAAATATATATTATTTATTTGTTTTGACGAGCATTCATTTTTTTCTATGCCTTTTATAAGTTTTGGTATGTCTTGACAGAAATTCATATTAAAAAATGTTCATACCACAACTTTTGGTCTCAATTACTCTTCTAGTTTTCTTTATGTGCTATGAAAAACATTAGAACTAAAAGCAACTTGGGAAAGAAAGAGTATATCTAGCTTAGACATTTAAGTCAAACCCCATCATTTAGGGAAAGGTTGAAGTAGCTGCAAGCACTCTCAACTACCAAGTGATCTCTCCACTTCTTATATAATATACTTTCAATTATCACCTGAGGCATTATTAAATCTTTCACTGAAAATAGCACGAGTATTCTTCTTACCAGAGGAATCTTTGCTTAAATTTGTTTTTGACAAAATGTGTAAGAAAAGCTATTCATGTTTCCACAGTCACCAAAATAGCCGAAACACACACACACACACACACACACACACACACACACACACACACACACACCCTGTTTCTCTCCCTTATACATTCAATCAATGTTGTGTTGAGACCATTGAGTGCAACCATTGATTGTAAAAGTTTAAATTCACAGAGGAAGGAAGGAAGATGGAGGAAGACAAAGATGATCCAGATTCTGTGTGGCTTTAAATAGCCCACAGGTAGCTATGAATATCTTATAAGGGATAGATAATTGCAGGACAATTTGCCTTATCTAGTTCCAGAGGGAGAAGACTTCATCATGGCTAGGAAGTATCAAAGTAGGACGAAAAGCTGCAAGATCACATCTTGTGACAGAAATTCAGAGCAGACAGAGAGAACCAGAAGTAAGCTGCCTCAGGCTCCTGTCACCATAGCCAGAGCTGCTCTGACTGCCCTGCCTTCCCCTCTTCCATGAGACGGGTGTCCTAACTGGCCTCTACAAACAAACCATGGATAAGTTGCTTTAGTCAAATATGTTGTCACAGCAATGAGAAGAATAACGAATACCATCATCTCCCTGAAGCAAGAAGTGCTGGCCACCTCAACAGATTCCTGACTTTTCACAAAGCATTCATTCACAAGAAAGAAGTGAGTCTCTGGTATTATCAAAAGACCAAAGCTGTTAAAAGTCAATGTTTGTACAGTTTCCAGGGATGACAAGTTCAGGTTGAAAAGAGCTATTAAGCTCTTCAAAGTTAGTTATTAAAAAACTCTTAATGTTGCACAAAGCCATTTTCACTACAAAACCTTAATTAAAAGTTGCCACTTCATTATGTATGTGCCACCCAGATTTTAAAGAACTAATAACAACCCTGAGGAAAGAAAAGTGATCAAGTTATCTAATGCAGCCTCCTGGTGAGCAGACTGACCCTGAGGTTGCAGGTTTGTCTGGCAAACTCCAGCCCAGGGAAGCTGAGCTAAGAACACTTGAGAGAGAAGGATCCCAATCTGGGCCATCTCCTTAGTCCCCAAAGCAAAGAGCAAAGATTCATGGGATTCTTACATTCCTAGCTCTTGGAGGGTGGAAGCAGGAGGAGCAAAGTGCTCAAGGTCATCTTTGGCTACATCAGTGTGTTTGAGGCCAGGCCGAGCTCTGTAACACCTTATCTCAGAAAGCAAACATGCAAAGGAGAATCCCAGAAAACAAACAAATGAGCCGCATAGGCACTCATAACTCCTCCAGCATCCTGACAGGACAGGAGAAATGTCTTTCCACTTGGACATCTATTGCAGGAAAGCTACAGACCATGAACTTTCACATTTTGATGAGCAGAGAGAAAAATTGAGGATGTATCCTGGTGTCCACGAAGCAGGTCAGCCAACATCTGTGCAGCTGCTGGTGGGAGGTGGTGGGAGAAGGCATTGTGGGAAGCTATGTGACCAGTGAGACTTAGGATAGGAAAACATCTGTCTGTAAAACTGAATTTTTTTTTTACATTTTATTTTTTTTTTATTAACTTGAGTATTTCTTATATACATTTCGAGTGTTATTCCCTTTCCCGGTTTCCGGGCAAATATCCCCCTCCCCCCTCCCCTTCCTTATGGGTGTTCCCCTCCCAACCCTCCCCCCATTGCCGCCCTCCCCCCAACAGTCTAGTTCACTGGGGGTTCAGTCTTAGCAGGACCCAGGGCTTCCCCTTCCACTGGTGCTCTTACTAGGATATTCATTGCTACCTATGAGGTCAGAGTCCAGGGTCAGTCCATATATAGTCTTTAGGTAGTGGCTTAGTCCCTGGAAGCTCTGGTTGCTTGGCATTGTTGTACATATGGGGTCTCGAGCCCCTTCAAGCTCTTCCGGTTCTTTCTCTGATTCCTTCAACGGGGGTCCTATTCTCAGTTCAGTGGTTTGCTGCTGGCATTCGCCTCTGTATTTCCTGTATTCTGGCTGTGTCTCTCAGGAGCGATCTACATCCGGCTCCTGTCGGTCTGCACTTCTTTGCTTCATCCATCTTGTCTAATTGGGTGGCTGTATATGTACGGGCCACATGTGGGGCAGGCTCTGAATGGGTGTTCCTTCATTCTCTGTTTTAATCTTTGCCTCTCTCTTCCCTGCCAAGGGTATTCTTGTTCCCCTTTTAAAGAAGGAGTGAAGCATTCACATTTTGATCATCCGTCTTGAGTTTCGTTTGTTCTAGGCATCTAGGGTAATTCAAGCATTTGGGCTAATAGCCACTTATCAATGAGTGCATACCATGTATGTCTTTCTGTGATTGGGTTAGCTCACTCAGGATGACATTTTCCAGTTCCAACCATTTGCCTACGAATTTCATAAAGTCGTTGTTTTTGATAGCTGAGTAATATTCCATTGTGTAGATGTACCACATTTTCTGTATCCATTCCTCTGTTGAAGGGCATCTGGGTTCTTTCCAGCTTCTGGCTATTATAAATAAGGCTGCAATGAACATAGTGGAGCACGTGTCTTTTTTATATGTTGGGGCATCTTTTGGGTATATGCCCAAGAGAGGTATAGCTGGATCCTCAGGCAGTTCAATGTCCAATTTTCTAAGGATCCTCCAGACTGATTTCCAGAATGGTTGTACCAGTATGCAATCCCACCAGCAATGGAGGAGTGTTCCTCTTTCTCCACATCCTCGCCAGCATCTGTTGTCCCCTGAGTTTTTGATCTTAGCCATTCTCACTGGTGTGAGGTGAAATCTCAGGGTTGTTTTGGATTCCCAAATACGGAGTCAAAAAAAAAAAAAAAAGAAAGAAAGAAAGAAAAGGAAAAAAGAAAAAAAGAGGTCAGGTTTAGGGCTTTTGGTCTTTCAGTGGTTTGAGTGAAGTCCTTGATCCCTTTGGAGTTGACTTGTGTTCAGGGTGAGAGATATGGATCTACTTTCATTTCTCTGTATGCTGCTATTCACACCATCTGTCTGTCAAGATGCTGACTTTTGGGGTTGGGGATTTAGCTCAGTGGTAGAGCGCTTGCCTAGCAAGCACAAGGCCCTGGGTTCGGTCCCCAGCTCCGAAAACAAAAAACAAAACAAAACAAGATGCTGACTTTTCCCCCAGTGTGTAATTTTGTTTTCTTTGTCAAAAACAAGGTGTTTTTACATGTATGGAATTACATCTGGATCTGAGTCTTCAATTCTCTACATTGATCAATGTGTCTATTATGTCAATAATATGCTTTTTTTTATTACTGTAAGCTTTGTAATACAACCTGAAATATGGGGAAAAAAGTTTAAATCCGCTGTAATGACATGTATTCTGTGTTTTTCTACAGTTTACCATACAAAGTTATCCCTTCTACCATTTCCATGGACATAGATATCAATAATTTATCAATTAAATTCAAATACATTCATTTAATCAAATTCAGGTTAGTCTACCAAATCAACTGCAAGACCTCAACTCAAATATGAGGGATGATTTCTACCACAAAAAATCATAACTTTTAACAACTTATGACATCTATAATTTATTATTTGAGTATGTGCTTAGACAATATCCCCTGTAAACTTAGCTTGGCTTAAAACTCATGAAAATATAATGTAGCAGTTTGATCCAGTTCTTCCAAACAGCGCCACGCTCCGAGAACTAAGACTCAGACTCAAGATATATTTACAAATACCTTGACTATATAGTGAGGCTCTTCTCTAACTAGATCACAATTTAGAAGAACTGACTTATTTTAACCTACATTCTGTAACATGCCTACTTAACCATGTTCAGGTACTATGTGTCTCTCTCCTCACATCTTCCAAGGTGAATCTCCTGCCGCATTCTATCTCAGAATTATGATTTCTCCTAGATTTCCCACTTCTTATTTACCACCTAAATAATAAGCCATCAGATTTATTATTAACAAGTGCCATAGTCATATAGACATTAGATATTCTCTCAATAATCCCCCTTTGAAGTACAATAAATGTCTCTTTTTCAAATATAAATTGAATAAAAATATAAAAATTATAATAGTTATAAGGTGTGATATATATTTACAATGTCAAGTCCATAGTATGTGGTAATTAAGAAAAATATCCTATTATGTATCCTATCCTGGTGAGTTCAGAGTTCTGGATCTAAATCAAATTTTATCCTAACTTGCATTAACAACCTAAAACCATCCTTATAGGTCTAATAAATCTTCTTAAATATAACAACTTAAGCTTTTATTGAGACTATGATTATCTTGTATTCAACCCCAAAAGACAACTAAGAAGAAATATTTCCTGATTAAGTAGGAAGGGCGGACAAATGCTTTCAAAGTTTTAAAAATGGCAGACAGTTGGATGTCAAGACCACTTCAAAGTATTCTAAGACATTGGAGCACTGTCTTCAGCCCTCTTGTTCAAAGTATCTGACAAACCTTATGTGAAGCAGGAATTACCAAGGATTTGCTTACCCTGTATTGGCAAAGCTTGGAATCAAGTTCCATGCATTTGTTTTTGTTTTGTTTTCTTTTCTTTTCTGGATGGCATTCTGTCTCCCAATTAAGTTAGGGCACTTTCTTTGCCCAGAGGCTAGCTTGCCACAAATGAAGACAGCTCTAAATGGAGTTTCTTTGGAGCTCATCATCTTCTTCTTCTAAGTTTAATGATGTACAGCTGGGATCTGATATGTTTTGAAAGACCCTCAGACCGAGGAGACTCTCGCTCCAATCCTGAGGACACCCACCACCCCACAAACACGCGGACTCAGTCTTGATGGAAAAACAAGAGGTTTACGTTGGGATACCAATGCACTGGGGCTTGACATGGTCCTCACGCAGGAGGGATGTGAAGAGCCCAGACCAGCAGAAACGTACAGCTTATATAAACATTTAAGGTTACACAGTTTCTTTAGCTCAGCTATTTTGGTACCAAGGATATCTGACTAGGCAGATGCTTCTCCTTCTGGAGTTTCTGGGACAAGGATGCAACCATATCAGTGCAGCCATCTCAGTAACAAGGATGTCTGACTTGATATATGTTTTTCTGTCCTGCGGTTCCCAGGACAGGGACCAAGGATATCTTACTTGGCAGATGTTTCTCTCCTGATGTTCCCAGGACCAGGCTATAGCTATGTCAGCAAAGCTATGTCAGTACCAAGGACATCTAACTTGATATATGTTTTTCATCCTGCAGCACAATCTATAGTGGTCAGTCAGGTTCCCAGAGATGTTTCTAGCCTTGTAATTGCCCTGCAGTAAATACGATCTATACCATTTGTTTTATGGTTGGGTACCTTCCTAGAGAGTGGGTGGGAATGTGCTTTCTGTAGTTTCTGGTCTATTGTCTAATGTCTAGGTGCTAAGCATGGTACAGCTTGAAAGATTCTCTTTCTTAAGAAATGGCTGCACTCCATCAATTCTTATCACCCTGTACAAAGCTTGGGGATATACCCAAAAGTTGCCCCAACATATAACAAAGACACGTGATTCACTATATTCATAGCAGCCTTATTTATAAGAGCCAGAAGCTAGAAAGAACCCAGATGCCCTTCAACAGAGGAATGGATACAGAAAATGTGGGATATCTACACAATGGAATACTACTCAGCTATCAAAAACAATGACTTTATGAAATTCACAGGCAAATGGATGGAATTGGAAAATATCATCCTGAGTGAGGTAACCCACTCAAAGAAAAACACACATGATATGCACTCATTGATAAGTGGATATTAACCCAAATGCTCGAATTACCCTGGATGCACAGAAGACATGAAACTCAAGAAGGATGGTCAAAATGCGAATACTTCACTCCTTAAAAGGGGAACAAGAATACCCTGGGCAGGCAAAGTTTAGAATAGAGACTGAAGGAACACCCATTCAGAGCCTGCCCCACATGTGGCCCATACATATACAGCCACCAAACTAGATAAGATGGATGAAGCAAAGAAGTGCAGGCTGACAGGAATCGGATGTATATCTCTCCTGGTAGACACAGCCATAGTATGGCAAATACATAGGCGAATGTCAGCAGCAAACCACTGAACTGAGAACGGGACCCCCATTGAAGGAATCAGAGAAAGGAGTGAAAGAGCTTGAAGGGGCTCAAGACCCCATATGAACAACAATGCCACGCAACCAGAGCTTCCAGGGACTAAACCACTACCCAAAGACTATACATGGACTGACCCTGGCCTCCAACCGCATAGGTAGCAATGAATAGCCTTGTTAGAGCACCAGTGGAAGGGGAAGCCCTTGGTCCTTCCAATACTGAACCCCCAGTTAAGGTGATTGTTGGGGGGGCGGTAATGGCTGGGAGATGGAGAGGGGAACACCCATATAGAAGGGAAGCAGGAGGAGTTAGGGGGATGTTGGCCCAGAAACCAGGAAAGGGAATGACAATTGAAATGTAAATAAGAAATACCCAAGTTAATAAAGATGGAGAGAAAAAAAAAGAAATGGGTACACTAATATCAAACAGGTATCTTTCAGTTTCAATATCAACAAAGTACTTAAATTAATAAAATTATGTTTAAATGCCATATTCTCTGAGTGTTTGGTACTTTTGAAGGACTTCTACTTACAGCCTATTTGAACAAAGAAACATCGTTAGGCCTTTTTATAAAGGCTTAACCTGTAGGATTGTAAGCATTATCTGGAATAGCCTTCACGCCATAATGCCCAAGAAATTGTATTTTAATGAACCTATATTGCTAAACATCATCAGTTTTAATCTGTAAAGGTATATCTGAGATAGCCATCATTTCTAATAAATGTGTAATCTCAGCATTATCCTCCTCAGAACTCAAGGCAGAAAGCCATTGTAACATTTACCAATGTTACAATGTATCAAATTTTCCAAATAAAATTAAGCATTGCTTTAATTTAGGATTAATAAGCAGAATCTGGATTCTTATTTCAATATATTATATGCCTATGAGCTGCCATCCTAATTTCTCAAGCTCCTGTGGAACCATTCTAACTGGAACTACATTTTTTGATTTTTACTATAGTAAATTACAGATTGTATTCTTCTGAGGATTTCCTGTTTTGATTTAAAGATGCTTTCAACCTCTGTTTTATGACCTTTAATCTAGTACTTAATTTCTCAATCTCCCACATCTTCCTTACTCTGATTTCTCCCAAAGAGGACATAGAAAACTATAATGATTGAAAAATAGCCATTGCATGCCTATAAACAAAGCAAGATCATATTAAATCCAGATACCCTACATAAAAGCACAATGGTGCTTTCCCTCATCCCAAATATAGAAAACATTTTTTGTTTTTAATCTCAAAACATCTCTCAAAGGACTTTGTTTTACCAATTTTAAGTTTAATGCCCCACCAGTTTAGCTGCCTATGGCTTTTATTTTGTGTATTGTGTTGTTGTTATCCCAACATTAGTTTTGTAATGGCAGACCTGGCCAAGCCTTTTCAACCCTCCATGTTTCTGATCTGCCTAGGATTCATGGCTACAGGACAAACTCTCTTCAGCACGTTTTCAAACAGGCTGGGAGACGTTTTAGCAATTCTGCCCTCAGGCTTTGGCCACTTTTACTTCTTTTTTAAATAGAATAGGCTTCTTTTCCAGCTAACCTGACACCTGCCCCAACCTCATCCTACCCCCTGCCTTAAGCTTGGGTTCTAGTTGCTGCAAATTGAGTGTCATTACATAGTAATTAAGATGGGCTTCCTTTTGTCTGCCCTCTTCAAAGGCAGAGGCATTGCTCTGGCTCCACACAGGGGGTTGTGGGGTGGAGGAAGGGAATACTAACTGCTTTGACTTTGCTCAGGGACAGGAGAGTACAGGATTTGATGAGCAGAGATGGTGGCAGGTGTCCTGTGTTTCTTTACTAGACAAGATGAAAACTTGAGTTCAAAGCACACATTAAATCAGACACCATCATACTCATGCCTATAACAATAATGCTAAGATAAATAGGAGGTAGAGAGAAGAGAATCTAATTTAAAGTTTACTGGTTAGCTGGCCTGCAGTATATCTGCCTCAAATACCAAGGAAATCAGTGTCCACATCTGAGGTCGTTCTGTGATCTCAACACGTACACTTGTGTGCATGTGAAAGAATTAAAAAATGCAGTCAAAAAGTCAGAGGCTCTCTGCCTGAAAGTAAGAGGTCAAATTCCAGCTCTCTGCCTGTAAGTAAGAGGTCCAATTTCTTGACCCTGCTCTCCCAGGATCCAGATAAAAGGGCTTAAGGCCCTTAGATAGGTGATCCTATCTAAGAGGAGGCTTCTCCCAGGAACTAGCTGGCCATAAAGTTAGATTACAATCTCAAAAGCAATCTTGAGGGCTGGAGAGATGGCTCAGTGGTTAAGAGCACTGACTGCTCTTCCAGAGGTCCTGAGTTCAAATCCCAGCAATCACATGGTGGCTCACAACCATCTGTAATGAGATCTGATGCCCTCTTCTGGTGTGTCTGAAGACAGCTACAGTGTACTCATATACATAAAATGAACAAAAGCAATCTTGAGAGACAGGAAGCTTCTCCTTGTGATTTTTCACTGGTATTCTCCACATTTTCCAATGACGCCATCCCTGACCCCTTGGGTTGTGACTTCTTCCTTTAAATAACCCTTCTCCCAGCTACTGGGGGTCGAACTTCTGTGCCCCTGCGTGGGATATGAGTCTCGACCCCAGTGCTCTGGTTCCTATTGATAAGCCTCATGTGATTAAAGCAAAGACGGTCTTGCCTGAGTACTTGGGGGGTCGTGTCATCCCGACACTTGAGTGAGGGTCTCCCATACAACAGACACACACAAACACACACACACACACACACACACACACACACACACACTTGAATACTTTTAAGAAGAAAGAAAAGGGCAGATCTAATAAAATAAGAAAATACAGTAAAACTAGAAATAGATGAAAAGAAATTAGCTATTGTTTTTGAGCATCTTGATGGGTATGAATGAGTTAGTTAACTGATCCCTATACACTATACCATAGATGATTGTGTCACCAGAGAAAAGAAAATGAATCCTACCAATGTTTAAGAACTTGTATTTCTTAATTAAAAATTTCTTTCAGGAGATAGAATAGTCATAACATTCTTTTTTAAATGTTTTGATATACTTTATTATGACAAATTAAATAGGTAACAGCTTAGAAATGGATGAACACAAAATCAATTCCTTATTAATATAAACAAAGAAATTTTGTTTGATTTAACTTCTAGTGAATGTAGGCTCTTATTACTGTTACATTTCAAAAAACCTAAGGCTCCAGGTGAAATTCAAAGTGTTCATGTACTTTAAAAACTTCTAAAATTATTTTAATTGTTAAACCTTGACATTTTAAGATGGCCTTCTCTTTCTAACCTTAACTTTGTGAGACTTAAAATTCTGAAAACTAATTCATATGAAGTGTTGTTTATACAAGTTATCAGATCAGGAATGTTGATTGCTTTTAAATTTCAAATGTGGCAATCATGAGCACCACCAGACTGAGAGAATGGGTTTTTAAACAAACAAATCCTGTGGTACTAGCTTAATTGAGTTGGAGAGTCAGCTCTGACAAAGACAATCTAGTTGTCAGCCACTGAGTACAGAAGACCCCCAGAGTGGGGAGACCCTCACTCAAGTAAGGAGACCATTACTAGGTCAGGATCTAAGAGCCTTATCTTTCAGCCATTTTATCTAGGTTCTGGGAGAGCAGACTCAAGAAACGTGACCTTCTACCTATTACAGGTGGAGAGCAGGGTCTGGAATTTGAGGTATTTAGGTATTCTTAGGGGTGAGATAGCATTTCTAAACTTCTGACTTTTTGGCTGTATTTTTTTTTCTTTCAGTAAAGAGAAACTCTTATTTGATTTTGTCACTGGCAAGCCTCCTTCCAATTACAGGGACTGGGCTGACATAGTTCCAGAATCAAAGAGGAGAAAAGGGAGCTATTGTTAGTTAGATCTTGTCTCTGAACCCACCTCAGTCTCTTTCTAGCCCTGTGACTAAAGTGTTTGCAAGCTTCTTCACAACATGACTACCAGACCATTATCACAGAGAAGGAACTTTCATGAGTCTCAAATTCTCATTTTGACTTCTTTTTATGTGTGTGGAATGGGCACATAAAAGAGAAAGATGTCTGATGCTCCTGGAGTTAGCATTTCTGCAGAAATGACCAGCATATTGGGTTAACCATTCAAAATGAGGAGAACTTGACTGACTTGTCAGACCCTTTTTAATACAGGGTTAGGGAATTTTCCATAAGGGTTAGATAACTTCTAATATAATTGATAAGGACAAAGTAGTCACACTAGTACAATTTTGATTGGCTGCTATGTTGTACAGAGCCATATTGGATTTGGGCCTAGCCGCTTTTTGAACTGCATGGTTCAAAGTGACTAGGTGACTCTGTGCTGTTTGGCCACAGAGACTCACCCCTAAGATGACTGCCTTAAGTCTTAAGATTGTTGAATGAAAGCCTCTCCCATGAATTTATGGCACAGGAAGATAACATTCAAGGGATGCCTCAGCTCCCTTAGCAGATACCTGTTATCTCCTGAATACAACACCCCCTCGTCTCCACTGCCTGACCTCATCTTCTACCACCTGACCTCTTGGCCTCCAGCTATCACTACCTATAGCCACACCTCCCCCTCCTCTGTGTTTCACAAAGGACACTCCCCCTACCTGAAAGCCTTAAAAGCTGTAAGCAATCTACAGATGTACAAAGCTTAAGTCCAAGTGGATCAAGGACCTCCACATCAAACCAGACACACTCAAACTAATAGAAGAAAAAATAGGGAAACATCTGGAACACATGGGCACTGGAAAAAATTTCCTGAACAAAACACCAATGGCTTATGCTCTAAGATCAAGAATCGACAAATGGGATCTCATAAAACTGCAAAGCTTCTGTAAGGCAAAGGACACTGTGGTTAGGACAAAACGGCAACCAACAGATTGGGAAAAGATCTTTACCAATCCTACAACAGATAGAGGCCTTATATCCAAAATATTCAAAGAACTCAAGAAGTTAGACCGCAGGGAAACAAATAACCCTATTAAAAAATGGGGTTCAGAGCTAAACAAAGAATTCACAGCTGAGGAATGCCGAATGGCTGAGAAACACCTAAAGAAATGTTCAACATCTTTAGTCATAAGGGAAATGCAAATCAAAACAACCCTGAGATTTCACCTCACACCAGTGCGATTGGCTAAGATCAAAAACTCAGGTGACAGCAGATGCTGGCGAGGATGTGGAGAAAGAGGAACACTCCTCCATTGTTGGTGGGATTGCAGACTGGTAAAACCATTCTGGAAATCAGTCTGGAGGTTCCTCAGAAAATTGGACATTGAACTGCCTGAGGATCCAGCTATACCTCTCTTGGGCATATACCCAAAAGATGCCTCAACATATAAAAGAGACACGTGCTCCACTATGTTCATCGCAGCCTTATTTATAATAGCCAGAAGCTGGAAAGAACCCAGATGCCCTTCAACAGAGGAATGGATACAGAAAATGTGGTACATCTACACAATGGAATATTACTCAGCTATCAAAAACAACGAGTTTATGAAATTCGTAGGCAAATGGTTGGAACTGGAAAATATCATCCTGAGTGAGCTAACCCAATCACAGAAAGACATACATGGTATGCACTCATTGATAAGTGGCTATTAGCCCAAATGCTTGAATTACCCTAGATGCCTAGAACAAACGAAACTCAAGACGGATGATCAAAATGTGAATGCTTCACTCCTTCTTTAAATGAGGAAAAAGAATACCCTTGGCAGGGAAGGGAGAGGCAAAGATTAAAACAGAGACTTAAGGAACACCCATTTAGAGCCTGCCCCACATGTGGCCCATACATATACAGCCACCCAATTAGACAAGATGGATGAAGCAAAGAAGTGCAGACCGACAGGAGCCGGATGTAGATCGCTCCTGAGAGACACAGCCAGAATACAGCAAATACAGAGGCGAATGCCAGCAGCAAACCACTGAACTGAGAATAGGTCCCCTATTGAAGGAATCAGAGAAAGAACTGGAAGAGCTTGAAGGGGCTCGAGACCCCAAAAGTACAACAATGCCAAGCAACCAGAGCTTCCAGGGACTAAGCCACTACCTAAAGACTATACATGGACTGACCCTGGACTCTGACCCCATAGGTAGCAATGAATATCCTAGTAAGAGCACCAGTGGAAGGGGAAGCCCTGGGTCCTGCTAAGACTGAACCCCCAGTGAACTAGTCTATGGGGGGAGGGCGGCAATGGGGGGAGGGTTGGGAGGGGAACACCCATAAGGAAGGGGAGGGGGGAGGGGGATGTTTGCCCGGAAACCGGGAAAGGGAATAACACTTGAAGTGTATATAAGAAATACTCAAGTTAATAAAAAAAAAAATGGATGGAAAAAAAAAATGTCAAGATCGCTCACATTCCTGCAGCTATGCCATTCTTATAATAATTAACTGTTTCCCCGGGACCTCTCAGCCTAAATAAACTCTTCTTTAAGTTATTTTTGAACTTATTCACAAAAAAGTGACTAATACATTGGTTTTAAGTATTTCTTAAACTACATAACCTTTGTTCATATTTTACTGAAAAATAAAACAACTTTCTGTGTCATGACTTACTTAAGGGGTGAGGAATTTAACTATATCCTGAAGTGAAATATCTTGTGGTTCACATGGATATATGATGCTAAGAGGAATATGTGATGCCTTAAAAAAATCCCAATTGTTACAAAAGTGATTGCAACTGTTATCAAGTGAGTAAGGAATAAATACATTCCTCAAAGTCCAACACTGCAAAGGATAACTCTCTACATCGAAGAATTCTCTAGATAAAAATCAGTTTATGATGCTATGAAATCCTTTTAAGTCCTATGGGCAATTCAAATTTGAAGTATCTTTGACTGTTTCTGGCTATTGAGAATCAAGAAAGTCATAGATTAATACAGCAGCATGTGAATTTGTCAAGTCCTAAGCCATTAATCTTCACTATGTGTGAGGCCTTGATTAACCCATTCTTGGGACGAAACAGCTATACTGGCTCATTACTGCTAGGCATCTATACTTGACAAAGCAGTATTAGTGTACAGCTTGGCTTTTTAATTCCATATACTTATGGTCAACCACAGCCTAAAACTATTGAGTAAAAACTTTCAGATATAAACAACTGATGCATGGTTTATCAGTTAAATACAGTTCTTCTTTGCCTTTATTTTTTTTTGCTATGAAGAAAAAATATCAATTGATCAATCAATCAATTAATCAATAGGACACCTTGTCCAAAAGATAATTGGAAGAAGAAAGGATTTATGTGTGACACTTCTATGTCAAAATCAGGGCAGGAACTCAAGCAATGAGTATGAATTAATGCTTCCTGCTGGTTGTCTGAAATTCCACATTTAGCTAACTTTTGTATACATTTCAGGCCTACACGTCCAGGGAATGGTACCAATGACAGTGAGCTGGGCCTTTCTGTATCAGTTAACCATTAAGATTATTTTCCAGAGGTCTGTCTGATCTGATCAATCCCTAAAGTAAAACTGCCTACTTCTTTGACTCTAGACTGTGTAAAGTTTATAGTTAAAGCTAAGTAAAGCATAAACCTGTAAGCAGTATTGTAATAAAATTTGATACCATCCCATGCTCATTCATTTAAGACATTAATTGAAATGTATATTTTTTCCAACATTCCTATTTATAGAAATCAACTATGGGGTTTTGGAGCCCATCTCCCACCAGTAATAGAGAAATAGTCTACAGTATCTTCTTTTCAAAGAGCAAAAAATTGTTAACAGTGTCTTCTATTGTGATATGGTTTCTATAAATTGAGGGGATGGACATGCTTCATGAAGCTCCCACACCCACACTAGAGATGAGGTAGAAACTGCAAGCTGGGCCTGTAGTTGTTCTCAAATACTGGGCTGTATCCTTTCTCAATTGCTGTATCCAAGTGTATGTAAGACAAAGCCTCCAGAATCATTGGAGGGTCACAATCACACAACTGTTTCTGCCTAGTGAAGAAAATATTCAAGAGAATTCAGCCTGTCTATGGACTGCAATAACACACCTCAAATGCATGAAAATAAGATGGAAAGAATGAGCCGTTTGGAAATTCATTTGTCAAACACTGCATACTATTATTCTTCTCTAGCATCCAGTTTGTACCATATTTCTCACCAACGAGGACTAGACATTATTCACATAATAGCCAATGTCTATGCTTCGGAATAAGTTGTTTTCAGTTCCTTTGATTTAGGCACAGGCATGTAGGACACTCAAAGCAAATGACAAGCAAACAAAGGCCACTGAGAGACTTGCAGGAAAGTGTTTCTGCATTCTTTAAACAAGGCTTTGGAAAAAAATGCCTTTTAATGCCCTATTGAGTATTTATAAAATTGTATGTGAAGTCGTGATGCTCTGCAGCAATTTTGAAACTAATAGAACAATATGAGAGCAAGCAGAACTATTAGTGAAGTGCAGAGAGAAGTCAGGAAATATATTTACTGTGACTTAATGAAAGTTGGATACTTCAAATATGATGATATTTATTATCCAACATTAAAAATTAATTTTCCAGGTTGTAGAGATGTCTCAGTGGGTCATAACCCTTGCTATGCAAACATGATGACCTGAACTCAGATCTAAACTCACAATTTATTTTTAAGTCCCTGGGATTCTTTCCAAGAACAAGAGGTTACATTTCACTAGAAAAAAAATTCCACAGTCCATTGTGTTATTGTGTTCTCTTATCTCAATATGCATTCTTTTGAAGAATGCTAACCCATAAAGAAGTTTGGAAATTTATCAAGAAATGAACCTCCAAGGTTATCATAATGATTTGGTCATTTTAAACTGGCAGCCACAATAATCTTTCTGTCAGATTTCACATGCATCTTTCAAAGGATTTTTGCATTTGTGTAGCCTGTTTTCTTAACCATTTCCTAACTGTTATGGACATTATGAAGTACCAGAACAGGCATTGAGTCTTAGTACTGTCTGTATCTAGCATAACATTCTAGAAGATGATGGACGTCCTAAAAATTATTGCTCAATTAAAATACAAATTGAAACATTTCATATTTTACATTATGCTTTAGATATAGACCTTTGAACTAGATAATGTGAGAGGTTAAAAATGCAATAATTTACCCACCATTTGTTGTACTTCAATGTTTCTTTTGTACTTTTTGTTGTACTGATTCATCCCTAGGGTACTTTAATCTTCACATATGTATTTACCTTCCCAGGTTTGTGACACTGCCTTTTCCTCTCTTCATTGTTCTTTAATCTCCTAAGCCAAACATTTCATTATTATGACAAATGTTCCAGGAACTGAAAATTAATTTTGATTGACAGGATGGGCTATTTTTAAAATTCAATTAATCTGCTCTTTTAAATGGCTCCTGAATTAAAAAAAATACACTTTTTTTTTTTCGGAGCTGGGGACCGAGCCCAGGGCCTTGCGCTTGCTAGGCAAGAGCTCTACCACTGAGCCAAAACCCCAACCCCAAAAAGACACATTTTATTTTATTTTTTTTATTAACTTGAGTATTTCTTATATACATTTCAAGTGTTATTCCCTTTCCCGGTTTCTGGGCAAACATCCCCCTCCCCCATCCCCTTTCTTACCAGTGTTCCCCTCCCCATCCTCCCCCCATTGCCGCCCTCCCCCCAACAATCTAGTTTACTGGGGGTTCAGTCTTAGCACGACCCAGGGCTTCCCCTTCCACTGGTGCTCTTACTAGGATATTCATTGCTATTTATTTTATTTTCAATTCAACATTTAGATCAGCTCTATCATGCCTAAATCACTCTTGAAACAATCCCATCCTTATCAAAGCTTTGATAACTTCTGAAATACACTTCAGTGACAATCCTGATTAATACATATACATATATGTGTGACTGTCACTTTCTTGTGTGTGTGTGTGTGTGTGTGTGTTTGTGTTTTATACATGTGTATGCCTTCGTGTACAAAGTTCATGTATATATGTATGACAAGTTTGGAGATGACAATCAAGCACAGCGCATCTTATTTTCATTATCTATCTATCTATCTATCTATCTACCTACCTATCATCTATCTATCTATCTTTTGAAAATGGTTTTAGAGTTTCCAGACTCAGCTAGACCATAAGTCCAGCAAATTTTACGGGTATACTTGTCTCTGCTCCCTTTGCACCCATGCACACTGCTAAGGTTACAGACATGCATAATCTGGGTCTTCATAGATGCTCAGTACCAAAAGCCAAGGCATCATGTTTTGATTCTGCCCACTGAACCATGTGTCCAATCCTGCCTACTACTGTCTCAACATAAATAATTGTTGAACACAGCTCTTTACACTATAAGTCAAATCATTTACAATGAGCCAGAGTACTTCTAGAACCTTTCTTGGGCTGCTATTGTTCAGTACATGGAAGAATTGGAGGACTGATAAAATATTTAAAATTCCATTCATAATATAACTCTCTAACAATCTATAGAGAAAATGAGAGCAATCTCCCATTTCCCCTAGATACCTGTGTTCTACCCTCCCCATGTATAGAGGGGACTTTAATTTAGGAGAGGGAAAGATGAATGAAGAATATTAAAGATGATTGAAAAAACATAGAAAATAATTTATATTTTCTTTGACAGGCCACCCCACCCCACATAAACATTTTAAAATAATTATTTACTTTAGCTAGCCTGTCCAAAAGATACATAATCCCGGTATTTTATTTACAAATAGTAAGACTAGATTTGTCAGGTTTTCTCAGTATTCTAAATTGCAAACCAATCTATTTCCCTTGTTACATGCTTCTCTTGGTTACATGCTCATGTCCATTCCCTCTCATGGTGTGCTTCTCCTTCTTTCTTCTCCTTCCATGGTCTCTCGTGAGACCCCTTACTCAATTATCAAATCCCCCTTTTTCTCTCTACTGCCCAGTCATAGGATCTAACCTTTCATTAACCTTTAAATTGGAGAGCAGTGTTTACATAACAAAATTGGTGTACATAAGAATTCACTTGTCTTGGGGAAAGCAGAGATACAGAATTTAGCACTGGGAATACATAGTAACCAAAGTAACACCACACTAACACTGAACACACACACGCACACACACACAGAGAGAGAGAGAGAGAGAGAGAGAGAGAGAGAGAGAGAGAGAGAATAATTTAAAGGAATAATTATTGCAAATAATTTAAAAGAAACTATGTCTCATGGTGATAATGCTTCACCAAGTGCTATAGACTAAATTTAAAAGCCAGTACGAGGCACGGGATATTCTTCAGGCATTGGTCAGGAAGTTTGAGAGACTCTTTATAGTATAGGATATTGTCATTACCTTTTATTGCTTCCCAGTAAATAAAGATAAGAACTTATTGTTGAAGACACTATGTATTTGGAACACAAGACTTAAGGAAATGAGTGAGAATTGACCTGGAAAAGACTCCCTGAACATTACCTCTCACAATATCTGATGCAATGTAAGCCACAAATGGAGAAAAGCAAGAAATAGTCTTACCCAGCATGAATTGAACCAATGGCCAGAAGAGACAGATATCTTCAAAGGCCCAACAGTGGCATTTATATCCTAGAAAAAATTATCTTCATGGATTTTGTCCCAGTCCATGCAAAGTGCCTGATACTATATGTTTAGGCAATGATGTGTGGTTGTGGGTGGCATGGGCATTAGATGAGAACCTACTATAGCCACATTTCTAAATCAGCACAATGTCCAACTCTATTCTGTATGCAAACCCTTATAGCCACAGAAAATTGTAGATCTATTTGCGACAAAAAAAGAAAATTAAAAAGTCTAAAACATATGTAAATTAAAAGAACAGCTGACACTGGAGTACTCAACCACCATTGACATACCTGCAATAGAAACTCTATACTTCAGGCTCAGGGAACATCAAAGAAGACAGCATGGAAAAATTGTAAGGTCCAAGGACAAGGATATCTGTGATGAGAAAATCTCTTTCATGTGTGACAGGGAGGTAATAAAACATTAACAATAAGATCATTTAAACAATACCTGTATTATGACAATATCTGCTGATATAAAAACATGATGGGATAAATCTCATTAACTCTTGGTAAACTGTTGTTGTGTATCTATATATAAAAGTATGGTTGTCTTTTACCTCGCTAGCTTCAGCACTGTACTGCCCCAAGATATCTGCTAGATATTTCGGCGAAAACACATGCCAATTCTTCAGCGGTAGCTCAGTGTCTCCAGCCACTTTCCTACACTCAAACTGTCACATAAAAGAAAACACAACACAATAACCTTTGTCCCGATTGATAAGATATAATTGCCCACCTAAACATACAAAGCCCAATACACATCCATCCCTTAAGGACATTAATAACAACCTGTATATACACAGAGAGGAATCTTAACATCAGCCTCCATTGTTGTTCTTTGGCTCCTCTCCCTGTCCATCCTGTCTCTTCCTCCTTTCCGTTCCAGTCTCCTCTTCTTCCTTCATACTTCTCTCCTGCCCATCCTTCCGTCTCTTCCAATGCCAGGCCTCCTTGTATCCTGTACCCGCTCCTCACCTGTATTTTACAAATTAAATGGGGAGAAGTTTCTGGTGAAGTCACATGAGTCCTGATTATGTGACTAGGTAGCTGTCCTTGAGGCAGTGAAATTAGCATTAAAATACAGATAACTCCAAGGCAAACCACAAAAATAAATAGCTCTATTCAATTAATTGATAGCAAGAGAGGGAGAATCTGTTTTCTCTTGGTATAAGACTCAAGATACATAAGCTAATTCAAAGTGTTTAGGTCTAAACACATAATCACATAACCACACAAGCAGCACTAATGGAATTCAGCAAGTTTTATGTATTCATATGTATGAGTGTCTGTGTGTCTTTGTTCTCTCTCACTCTGTGTGTGTGTGTGTGTGTGTGTGTGTGTGTGTGTGTGTGTGTGTGTGTGTGTGTGTGTGTGTGGCCTGTGTTCCACCCTGCCATAGGGGTACTCATCAAGTCAGCTGGAGAGGCATTTAGTGGTGACCTTGACTGCTTTTATCTGCTGTCTGGTGCTGAATTCAGGGAAGTGCCACACATGGCACAGAGCATGAAAGAAAGAAGTATAAGATGCGGATAGGGTGCAAAGCTGAGGTTCCCTTACTTCTAAGCCTGTAGTTGCCACTGGATAACCACACAGAAGTGTGTGTATGTGGGAGTGGGCATTCACAGGCTATATTGAAGCCAGGATAATTGGGGGCCCTTGGGCTGAGGAGAACTTCTATCTTAGGGCTGCTGAAATGGGAGCTCCGGCTTAGATCATTGGTGATTTTAAGTAGTTTGGTGTCAGTTGTCAGTAAGCACAGGGAGGACTTCTATGGGAATCATAGACTATAGATCTTTAGGACAAGGCCTTCTCTATGCTGTCCACAGTGGTTCTTGATGAAAGAGATAGTCTATGTTTATCCATACAATTTATTGACCGTCTATCATGGAAAAATGGATGCATAGCAACTTCTCAGAGTGGCCCAAAGATTAAATACGTTTTGTGATGTGAAATGTTCAGGAAAAGTAGCTTATACAGTAAACATTCAGGGCCTCTAGGTTCCTCATTAGGATTGAGAACCTCGTTTTCAACTATGTGACCATTGTAGAGAGTATGGCACGTGTTCCAGGCCAAGAATCTGGCAGGGAGCAGAAAGGAACCTACAGTCTCACATATGTAACCAAGTTTCTGGAGTCTCAGACCCACTCTACCTTACCAAGTTGCCTACAATGGTCAACTGATCAATGTGTGTGTCAGGGTATAGGAGTGTGTACGTATGTATGTATGTATGTATGTATGTATGTATGTATGTATGTGTAACAATAATAACTGAAAAATAAGCCATGAATTTGAGAAGGGGTCACGATAGAGGTTGAAAGTTAAAAAAAAATAGTTATTTATGTAGTGGTTCTTATTTTTCAAAGGGAATCTCATGCATCACAGGATAGCCTTGTACTCAGAGGATAGCTTTAATTATTGATCACTATGGTTCTATCTAAGTGTTGGGATTATAGGTGAAAACTATACTCCTGATTTATATGATCTGGGGTACAATCTAACTCTTTGTGCAAGTGAGGTAAACTTCAAAAGAGCAATCATTCCAGCTTTATTCACTTAGTTTGACTGAAAGTATCATGTAGATCCATATGTAAGACAATTTTTTATTTCCTTGAGGGATATTTAGCTCGCTTAAATTTCTGTAAATATCATTTGAGTACAATCATTTTTATACTACAAACTGAGTGACAGACTTTACTAAATGCATTCACTCTTCCCTTGGAACTATAGATGTATATTGGGTGGGTAATACAGGAAAAAACTTCATGTACTTGTCTTCATTTTGAAACTGTCTCCTTTGCCATCTTAAAATATGGGTAGACTCCTGTTTACCTACGTGTATAGACATGTTAACCATTTAAGGAGTTGTTTTAATTGTTCTTTTCTTTTTTTCTACTTTTATTTGAATATATTTTATTTGTCCATAACTCCCCTATGCCATCCTCACTCTCCCTTCTTCTATGAAGGTGTTCCTGCACACATCCACCCACTGCTTCTTGCTTCCCTGTCCTGACAGTCCCTTACACTGGGGAGTCAAGCCTTGGCAGGACCAGGGGCTTCTCCACCCATTGATCCCCAACAATGCCATCCTTTGCTACATATGCAACTGAAGCCATGGCTCTCTCCTTGAGGATGTTTCGGATGGCAGTTTAGTCCCTGGGAGATCTGGTTGGTTGATATTGTTGTTCTTATGAGGTTACAAACCCATTCAACTCTTCCAATCCTTTCTCTAAGTCCTACAATGGGGGGTCCCTTTCTAAGTTCAATGGTTGGATGAGAGCATTTGCCTCTGTATGTGTCATGCTCTGGCAGAGACTTTTAGGAGATAGCTATATCATGCTATTGTCAACATGCACTTCTTGCCATTAGCAATATTTTCTGTGTTTGAAGACTGTATGTGAATGGGCTGTATCCTCAGACAGGGCAGTCTTTGGATGCACTTTCTTTTAGTCTCTGCTCCACCTTTTTCTCTGTATTAATATTTATGTCCCACCTTCTAATAAGGACTAAAGCACCCACAATTTGGTCATCCTTCTTCTTGAGCTTTAAGTCTTCTGTGGATTGTACTTAGCTAATCTGAGCTTTTGGGCTAATATCCACTTAGGAGTGGGTGCATACCATTTGTGTTTTTCTGTGATTGGGTTACCTCACTTAGAATGATATTTTCTAGTTCAAATCATTTGCCTATGAATTTCAAGAGGTCATGGATTTTTAAAGCTGAGTAGTACTCCATTGTGTAATTAAACCACACATCTGGATTCTTTCCACCTTATATTATAAATAAGGCAGCTATCAATGTGCTGGAACATGTTACCATGTTTTATATTGGAGCATCTTTTGGGTATATGCCCAGTAGTGGGATAGCTGGTTCCTCAGGTTGTACTATGTCCAATTTTCTGAGAAGCCTCCAGACATTTCCAGAATGATTGCGCCAACTTGCGGTCACAGCCAAAATAGAGGAATGTTCCTCTTTCTCTATACCCATGTCATAATCAGTTGTCACCTGAGTTTTTTATCTTAATCATTCTTACTGGTGTGAGGTAGAATCTCAGGGTAGTTGTGATTTGCATTTCTCTGATGACTAAGGATTTTGAACATTTATTTAGGTGCTTCTCAGACATTCTATATTCCTCAGTTCAGAAGTTTTTGTTTAGCTCTGTTTGTTGCTATTTTATCTTAATGAGAATGCCCTTTGCCTTACACAAGTTTTGCCAATTTATGAAGTCTCATTTGTCAATTCATGATCTTAGAGCATAAGCCATTGGTGTTCTGTTTAGGAAATTTTCCTCAGAACCCATGTATTCGAAGCTCTTCCCACTCTATCTTCCATTACTTTGAGTATATCTGGTTTTATGTGGAGGTCCTTGATCCATTTGGATTTAAGCTTTCTACAGGGAAATAAGGGTTGATGGATTTACATTTTTCTACATGCTGACCACCAGTTGAACCAACACCATTTGTTGAAAATCCTACCTTTTTTTCCAGTTTGATTTTAGCAACATTGTCAAAGTTCAAGTGAACATAGGTGTGTAGGTTCATATTTTGTTCTTCAATTCTATTCCATTTGTCTACCTTCCTATTTTTGTACCAGTGCCAAACAGGTTTTGTCACTATTGGTATGTAATATACCCTGTTTGCTAGGATGGTGATTTCCCCACAAGTTCTTTTATCCTTGAGTAAGGTTTTAACTATCCCCTTTTGTTTGTTTGTTTGTTCATTTTTATTCCAAATATATTTGCAAATTGCTCTTTCAAACTCTATGAAGAATTGTATTTGGTGGGGACTGCATTGAATCTGTAGATTGCTTTTGGAACGAAGGCCATTTTTACAATAGTAATCTAGCCAATTCATGTTCATGGGAGATCTTTCCACCTTCTGAGATCTTCTTCAATTTTTCTTCAGAGACTTGAAATTCTTGTCATACAGATTTTTCACTTACTTGATTAGAGTCTCACCAAGGTATTTTATATTATTTGTGACTCTTGTAAACAGTGTCCTTTCTTTCTCAGCCTGTATATCTTTTGAGTAGAGGAAGCCTACTGATTTGTTTGCGTTAATTTATACCCAGCCACTTTGCTGAAGTTATTTTTCAGGCTTAGTTGTTTTCTTCTAGAAGTATTGGAGTCACTTAAATATACTAATATATCTTCTTCAAATAGTGATATTTTGTCTTCTTCTTTTCCAATTTGTATCCCTTTGACATCCTTTTGTTGCCTAATTACTCTGGCTAGGACTTCTAGTACTATATTGAATAGACAGAGAGTGGACAGACTTGTCTACTCCGTGATCTTAGTTGGATTGCTTCAAGTTTCTCTCCATTTAATTTAATGTTGGCTACTGGTTTGCTGAATATTGCTGTTAGTATGTTTAGATATGGGTCTTGCATTCCTCATCTTTCCTAAACTTTTAACATGAAGTAGTGTTTAACTTCTCAAATGAGTGCTCAGCATCCAATGAGATGATCATGTAGTTTTTTTTTAATTGAGTTTGTTTATGAAAGGAGAATTACACGAATTCTAGGTTTGGAGATACAAAATTAAAGGAATAAACCCCAAAAGGCCACAGATACAAAATTAAAAGAATAAACCCCAAAAGGCCACAGACCCAGGGCTAAGCCCTACAGCCAGGACTAGCAGACCATAAAATAAAGGAGCACAGAAAACACTGTCCAGGCAGGACTGGCAAGCCATAAAGATAAGGAAAAGGAATGCAGGAACCAGCCTGAGTTAATGGGACGGCTGGCAGGAAGACATCTCCCCCCAGCTCACTCAGGGCCATCCTCCAGACCCTGATAAGCCCCTGACTTCTAACACGTACTCTTTCTGCTTTTTTCTCACTGCTATGTTTGAATGAGCCAATTGTATGTAACCATGCCAAAACCCCCTAGCCTTCTCTATATAACCCTCTGACTTTTGAGTTTCGTGTTCGACACCTCTGTCTCCTGCGCGGGATACGTGTCGGCCTGGAGATCTCTGTAATAGGTCTCCGTAATAAACCTCGCCTTTGCTTATTACATCCAAAATGGTCTCTCTGTGTCTGGGGCCCGCGATTTCCCGCGACTTTAGAAATGGTCTCTCTTCGGGGATCGTTCAGTTTATATATTGGATTACAATGATAGATTTCCGTATATGGAATCATCCCTTCATTCCTGGGATGAAACATACTTGATCATGATGAAGGATCTTTTTGATGTATTCTTGGATTCATTTTGCAAAAATTTTATTCAGTATTTTTGCATCGATATTCACACAGGAAAATGGTCTGGTTTTTGTTCTTTATTGAGTCTTTCTGAGGTTTAGGTATAAGTGTAACTGTGACTTCAGAAAATGAATTATGTAGTGTTCCTTCTGTTTCTATATTGGGGAATGATTTGGGCAGTATTGGTATAAGGTCTTCTATGAAGGTCTGATTGAATTCTGCACTAAATCCATCTGGCCTTGGGCACTTCTCAGTTGGGAGACTTTTAATAACTGCTTCTATACTTTTGGTGCTTTCATCTGTCTAGAAAATCATCTATTTCATTCGGATTAACCAAATTTACTGATTATAGGCATTTGTAGATCTGATTTTTTTTAATTTCCTCAGTTTTTGTTGTTATGTTACCTTTTCATTTTTGATTTTGTTATTTTGGCACTTCTTCTGTACCCGCTGGTTAATCTGGTTAGTCTGGTTAGTCTGGGTTTATATATCTTGTTGATTTTAAAAAAAGAACCAGTTCCTTATTTTGTTGATTCTTGGTATAGTTATTTTTGTTTCTATTTGGTTGATTACAGCCCTGAGTTTGATTATTTCCTGCTATCTAATACTGTTCAGTGTATTTGTTTCTATTTCTTCTAGAAATTATAGATGTGTATTGTTGTTGTTTTGTCTTGTTTTTTATTTGTTTGTTTCTTTGTTTTTTTGCTATTGAAGACCAGCCTTAGCCTGTGGTGATCTGTTAGGATGCATGCGGTTATTTTTAATCTTGTATATGTCAAGGCCTGTTTATTGACAGATTATATGGTCAATTCAGGAGAAGTTACCTTGTGATGCTGAGAAGAAGATATATATAGATATAGATAGCGATAGAGATAGAGATATTGAGATATAGATATAGATATCTTTGTTTTAGGATGAAATGTTGTATAGATATCTGTTTGGTTTATAACTTCTGTTACTATAACTTCTGTTACTGTCTCTGTGTCTCTGCTTAGTTTCTGTTTCCATGATCTGTCTACTGATGAGAGTGTATATATATAGAGAGAGAGACAGTCTATACATATATATATATATGTATATATATATATACAGAGAGAGAGAGACAGAGAGACAGAGAGAGACAGAGAGAGACAGAGAGAGAGAGACAGAGACACAAAGACATAGAGACAGAGAGACAGAGAAAGAGAGAGACAGAGAGTTTGATAATGGAAAAAAACAGTTACTTATGCTTATGTTGCTAAAGAAACATAGTAGCAGGAACAGATGGTTATAGGAGTGATGGTAGTAGTAATGTTGAAGCTGGAGGCTTAAGATACCCTGCATCCTGCATCCTGATACACTATCATGCCATGTAATAAATTCCAAAAATAAGATGAAATAGGTCACTATATCGTCATCAGTGGCTACTTCAAACTATTGGATCAAAATGACTGTGGTAACTCTACTTAGTGATATATTTATTTTTGTTCTCAAGCTGATGATTAACCACAAAGTCTCCCCTTTGTATTAGCGAAAACAATCAAACAAAAATACTGTTGAAAAAGTTTAAATCACAAAGCCTGTAGCTCTCGACCTTTCTCTGATTTTTAGACATGCCCCCACACATGTGCCATCTTCCTCCCTGGAAAGAGAATTGATAAAGCAGGCTGCAGCCCTGCAGTCTTCCTTTGCCTTTCAGCATGAAGTGCTCTAGTTCTTACAGAAGTGTAAGATCAAGATTAGGCCAAGCACCAGCTTCCTGCCTCAGGTCAAGGCTATGTCAGGTTCCATTCTCCATCCACAGTTCTTGGGAGGAGCAGGGACATTTTTGAAAATCTACAGAATGTACTGACAGACAGTCACTTGACCCTCTTTTCCCAGATAGAGCTCAAAGGTATGTCATATCAGTTTAAACTGTAAACTTGCTGATGTAACCTGTACCTCTTAAAGTCTAAAATCTGTTTGCTATAGCCACTCAGGGTCACCTTCCAGTCACTAGCCAGGAAAGGCTGATGGAAGGTGGATCCTGATCTCTTGTATTTGCATAGAACTTCATTCATATGCCTGACTTAGGGGGTGGGGTCTTCAGGTAGTTAAACTCACTTTGAGGCTTACAAGCAAGCCAGCTCAGTCAGTCAACAGGTTCTCCAGGGCAGGAGTGAGGATTGAAAAAAAAAAAAAAGACAGACAAAACTATAACAGACTCCCGCCAGTTCTGAGGCTGAAGCAGATGTTTCATTTTCCAATCTGCTTTTATACCACTCTAATTACAAGCAGAATGATAAGATCTGTCCTGATTTGAGGAAGAAGTAAGGTGATAATCAAAATCCTGTAACCGCCTTTCTGGGGGCTGGTCAGGAAGACCAAGACATAAGGACTGGCACACAAGATGCAGCTGAGCTTGCTCTGAGTTTTGCATTAACTCAAATGTAAATGTTCTTTATCAAGGCCCGTTTCCTGATCCCAAGCCCAAAGCCAGATTCCTGCCCTGGGCTTCTTTCTTTTGTCCTGATGATATCAAATTCCCACCATGTGTCTAGAACCTAGTAAATGGCCTCAAAAGGCTCTCTCCATACCTTGCACCTCTGAGAAAGGAAAAGAAAACTTTGAATTCCAACATTAATCTTATGAAGGTCTTATAACTTCTGGCATTTGGAGGAGCCTACCCTACCCCTGAAAGTCTATACAAATAAGAATTTCCCATTGTTCTATTGATCCAAAAGATCCAGTTTCCTTCATGATTCTATTGTACTGTCCATTGTACTTTAGTGTGCTAATGCTTCAGAGCCTCAGCATGTCTGCCTGAGACCTGACCCTGCAGCACCCTAATATTGATGATTCGCTAATACTGATGATTGCTGATGGTTGTCTCTTGCTGTAAACCTATAACTGTCATAGATAACACTGGGCTAGAAGGAAATTTTTTTGTCAGCTTCTTCTCTGTGGACCTACTATTATGTTAAGTAACTAATAAAACCATTGTCATTGGTTTATGCATAATTGTTCTCAGGGACCTATGGTAGTAGAAAGTGATTATGATTGTGGTAGATTCTGGGAAAGAGGCTTTGTTCTCTTCTAGAATTTCACATTTATTTAAAAATACATGCAGTACTATCAGCTAATGAATGTAATGGCCACAATACCAACTGGTGAATGCCAATTTAATGTTTACACAGTGATCATCTATTAATATTCTTAGTAGACATCTTCCATAAAAGGTATTCCATAAAATCCCCAAGGCTGTCATGAGAATCAAAGATGCACCTTAACTGCATTTGAGACTGCTAGCTTTGAAGAGCCCTCATCAAAGATCAGAGATTCTGCATAACCAAAGAATAATTTAGTCACTAATGCAGAACACTTGACATAGATTATCATTTTGTAAGGTTAGCCATCAAATCATGAATAATGTCCAGATTTCCTCTTGGACAAGTTTGTCCCAATCACTTAGGAATGTAAGCTCAGTAGGTGTGCCAAGGCACCCTCCCTTTGATCCAGGAAAATTTAGGGCAGAATCTCATCTCATTTAAATCACTTTGCTACTTCCAATTAAGGTGAATAGCTAGCAAGTTGGCTGGTGTGAAAAGGGGGAATTTTTATTTCATTATGTTTTCATTTTTCCCCATGTTTTGTGGCATTTGGACATAAGAATAAAGGAGATGTTTACTAAAGCAGCATAATATTGACTGACCAGCTGCCAAGGAACCATAGCTTGTAATAACTTGTTCGAGATTGAGTCATTACCTCTGGTCATGTTGCAGAGTACAAATCATCTAATAACTAGTGTTCCCAACAGATTAGTTGTCTAGCAGTCAATGTGTGGAAAAAGAAACTCCACTCAATTTCAGATATTGAAAATACTGTTTTTACTCATCCATAAAACATGTGTTTCTCAACAGTATACCAGAGTTATCCTTTTCATATTGTAAGAAAAATATCCTGAAGAATTGCTATTGACTCTTAAATCAATATAGCTGCCAACATGAAAGAGTGCAACAATAATAGGACAGGGAAAGAAAGAGAAGAGGGTGATGGTAGTTTGAGGAAGGAAAGATGAAGAATTGACACAGAGTAAGAAAGTCTAAGAACATGTTTCTAGAACTCTGTCCAACAAAAGTGTATTTATATCAATGCTTATATAAAATAAAAGAGTATTATACAGTAGAATCATGGGTGTAGCTGGAGAGATCACTCAGTGATTAAGAGCACATGCTACAGTCTGATGTGAGTTGCATGCTTTACAACTACCTCTGGCACCATGCAAACATCTAGAACTCCAGCTGAAGTATCCTTCTTTGGTATCCATAAACACTGCATTCATGTGTGCACTGACCCATATGCAGACAAGCATTAAATATTAATAAAGCAAACTTTAAAAAAGAATTATGAACATGATGCAGAAGAGTAATAATGGGTACTGTTTACCCAGTTTTTCATGGGTTTTACATTCTATATATAACACTTCATACAGACACACACACACATATATACATACACACACATACACATATACATACACACACATATATCTATATCTATGTCTATATCTATATCTATGTCTATATCTATATCTATATCTATATATATGCTCACAATATTAGGGAAATCTCTCACTGTGGTAGAGAAGGCATTGTATCATGATCTTGTAGCAGCTGTTCACATTATGTCAATACTCAGAAAGCAAAAAGTGAATATGAAATAGGTCAGTCTATGAGTCCCAAAGGGACACTCTCTGCAACAAGAATCTACCTTGAAAAGGTTCCAAAACCTTCAAACCAGCACTACCATCTGAGAGTCAAGGACCCAAACGTATGAGCATTTAGGGGACCATTAATACTCAAATGATAAAGTCAAGCATTATTAATAGAAAGCAAGAACATTTTCATTTTATTGAGAAGGATTACAAATTTATCTGTATCTAGACAAATGAAACTAAACCAGGCAAAAAACAATGTATTGCAAGCCCAAGTCAGGCCTTTCTATCTTAATATGGTTCTTAAAAAGAGCAATTCTAAGCAAAAACACACTGAATTTACAAATCCTTACAGTCTATAATCAAGAAAAAAATAGAGAAAAATAATCAAGCTGCAACTTTGACTTTGACACAAAATAGATATTGTATCATTCTAGGTTGCTTAGGTACTGATTCTGGGTACTGACTACCAAAGTAGGAAATGGCTTAAGAACTATAGAAATTGAATTCATCAGACTAATTAACAAATAAATGCTACAATTTTATTAAATCAGAGTGGCTAACTTTGAAATTGACCAAGGCTGAAATTGGCCAGATAAATATTTCTTAAATAACAAGTACTTACTTAAAGTTTTTCTTTTGTTTGATTTATACCCTTGATCAAGCATAGCTCATATGGACCATGAAAACTCTCAGTAGTAAAGAATGTCATTATATTCCTGATCCTTCTGCCTCCATGTGCCTAGAAATAGAACAGCATCCATGTCCTTCCAAGCTTGGTTAAGGTGATGCTAGAGAGGGAACTCTGGCTTCACAGATACTATGGAAAGAGTCTATCTACTGAATATATACAGAGCCCAATAGAGTTCTTAGGGTTTTTTTTTTTTGTTTGTTTGTTTGTTTATGTGTTTGATTGATTGATTTTTGTTTTGTTTTGATATTTTCACAAAAATCATCTACACATTCTGCTAGTGATCTTTGTGGTTTAGATCCTGACATTAAATATGGACTTGAGCAGAAGAGCTTGAAAGAGTGTACCCCAAAACGGGGAGCCACGACTCATGCTCCGATCGCGGGGTGGGGTGCCCCCAGGAATCATGAGTAGCCATTCTTGATGTAACAGCAAGAGGTAGCTTTTATTAACGAGATCCCTATTGGCGGGATCCCGGGTCGATATGTATCCCACACAGGAGACAGAGGAATCAACCCCGAGCTTCCAAACTCGGGGGTTTATATAGGGGAGGTTAGGGGCATTCGCGCGGGTACACATGATTGGTTAATTCAAATGGTGCACAGTTACTTTCAGCGCGAAATTACATCAGCAAGGAGTATGTGCTCTCTAGCAGCTCAGCAGGCAGGTAGGGTGGCTCATCTCACTCAGGGGGGTGAAGGAGAGGAGGGGGTGGCTACAGATGGTCAATGTCCTTGGGGCTGATAGCTGGTTTGGCAAGTCCTATCTCTGGCTCTCCCTCAGGCACGTCCGGCCCTGCACATCCGGACTCTGACAATGAGTAACCTTTTTAAAACTCTAGTTCTACAACCTTAAATATGGACTTGAGCAGAAGCCATGTCCTTTGATGATGGGCATCAGGAGCCCATACTTCCTTCACAGAACTTAGCTTCCACTGAAAAAGGCATCCTTTGAAGAGTTGCGTGTTCGAATAGTCAAACCTTCCTCCTGCTGCACACTCAATCTTCACCTGGCAGGCCCCTCTTCTGCCCAACTACAATGATCCTCCTCCTGCCTACAGAATCCACACCTACCAAAGAAATGCAGGACACTTAGATCCATAAGCACATGACCTTGGTTTCCTTGTATTCCCAATCGTACTGAGAAACAGAAATTGAAGGATATGTATTTATTTATTCTTTAGCAAGCCTGTCAGTGTGCACCTCAGAATTTATAGAAAGTTATAAAATAATGGCAAGGATATTTTTAAGCTTTAGTAGTGAGTCAGGCTAACTGTTTATATATGTACATACATGCATATATATATATGTTTATTATATTTTATATTATATATGTTTGTAGTGCCATATTGGATTTGGGCCTGGCTGCTTTGTAACTGCATGGCCACAGTAAAAGTCATGGGATTGTTGGACAGAGGCCTCTCCCATGTATTTACGGCACAGGAAGAAAAGACCAAGTAGTAAACACCGGATATCTCCACTGCATGACCTCTGCTGAGCCTGGCTGATGCATGTGGAACTGACACACCTGGACCACACCTGGGTGGTGGTCAATTTATTTCTGCCTTTTACTTCCTCAGCCTTTATCCTTGAGATTTAGGCTGGTCTTCTAGGATTTCTCCCTAATTAATTCAGGTCTCCTAGTTGGTCTTTTGTTACTGAAGTCACAAGCCAGGGTTTCCCACTGTGCTTCCCAGTTATTTTCTACCTGGAGACTTGGGTATATAAGTGGTGAATAAAGCTACAGGAGACTCTCACTATTCCTCTCACTCTCACTCTTTTTCCTCACTCTCACTCTTCCTTCCACTCTTCCACTCTCTCTCTCTCTCTCTCTCTCTCTCTCTCTCTCTCTCTCTCTCTCTCTCTCTCTTTCTCCTTCCTCTCCTGGCTTGACACGATAACCTGTGTGTGTGTATGTGTGTTTCTTTCATCCTGTAGGCTTTCGCCCGATTCTCAGTACTGTGTCGGTGCTGGCGCCGACATATGTTATGTGATAATGGTATATATATATGTATATGCAGTATATATGTATATATAAATACTGAATCCTGCCTACTACACAGTACATACTACATGATACATACTACATACTATACGATAAATACTATATGATATATAATATTTTATATATGTGTGTGTGTGTGTGTGTGTGTGTGTGTCTGTGTGTTCTGCCTTCTTTTCTCTCCATGGCAACCTGTATACATATGTTCACATTCACATTTAGGCACATATATGTACACATATTTGAAAATAGCATGATTTATTTTATACCATCTTAGAAATATTGAAAAAGAAATGCAATCTAAGTTTAAATTACATCTGAATCTCAGAGAAGCAACATGAAACAAGTATAGAGCTATTCATGAACTAAACACTTGCTACTTATAATCTTCATGACTACTCTGATGAATGACCATTGATGTGCTCCTAAATTTATCCTAGATTTAGTATTCTTGTTGGTAACTAAGTACTCTGTGTTGAAAACTAAGACAATGTATACATAGATTTTAATAGCTATGTTGCTTAGATGGCATGTGTAGGAGAGTATGTGTAGCCTTGATATTGGAGTAGAAGACTGGAGTGTGGAAAATAATAGTGAAATATTTAGGTTCTTTGGTTCCAAACAAATAATTAGATCAGCAACACATAAAAATTGATTAAAATTAGAGACTGTGTGTTAAGAAGAGAAAAGGACTCTCAAGAAGAGAAATGGCCAGAGGTGCTGGGAAAGTTTAGAAGCTATAAAACTGTTCAGGCAGGAGGATAGAAAGCATCTAGGGGTCATTTACATAGCACTGGCATTCTTCCCATTAGAGGTTTGGGATTTTCTCATGCAAATTTTGCCAGGTTTGGAGGACTCTCCAATCCTCAGTCACTCACTAGCAACTTTCACATGTTAATCAGATGCTTCTGGTTTCCAGTCCTACTTTTCAAACTTAGCTTGGGTTAAGAATGCACTAGTTCCGGGTTGGGGATTTAGCTCAGCAGTAGAGCACTTGCCTAGCAAGCGCAAGGCCCTGGGTTCGGTCCCCAGCTCCAGAAAAAAAGAAAAAGAAAGAAAAAAAAAAAAAAAAGAATGCACTAGTTCTTGAGTCCATCTCCCAGCTACACTGGTCACTACTGGTACTATGGTAGCAGTAATAGATAACTACTGTAGCAGTAACTGCTTTTATGACATGAAGGGTCAGTAATAATTCACTGAAATTGGGACAGATCAATTTACCATCATTTAGTTTGAAATTTCAACGTGCCTTAATGGCAATTGCAAATAGCCATTTGCAAAAAGACTTGGTTAATTTAGATGGGTTTCAACCAGTTAGACTACACAGAAAAACCTAAAGATAAATTAGCATATTTATCTAAAGTAACATAACACAAAGAATCTGTTAATAGCTATCATTTGGTCAAGATTATATCTTAGTGCATTGAACAAAAGCAAATGTAGAGTATGAATTTAAAAAAATAGGATGAACAAACATGAACAACGGTTAATCAGAACAAAGCACTAATGAGAAAAACAAAACAAAACAAGAACCTGCAAGATGAACTAGCAAATAGTGGTTGTTGCTCTGAAAGAATGATGTTGTAAGATGTGGACAACAAACACATAAACAAACAGACAAACCAAAAATCCCCACATAACTGATTTAACAAGAAGAGTCAGCGGACTGGTTAACTCTCTCTAGAAATATAAAAGATTTCACCTGCAGCAAACTCCCTCTTGCATTCATATAACCACCTGTTCATTTGAATTGTAAATCAATCCTAGTTCTTCATTTCTTCTATGTCTTTTTCATCCTGAGAAATGGTTTGGAACAGATTAGGTGTGTTGGTGTGAAAGACAAATGTCCCCTGTTGGCTCACACATCTGAACATTTGTCCCCCATCTGGTGGTGATGTTTGGGAGGTTATGAAACCTTTAAGAGGTGGAGACTTGTTAATAGGACTGGGGGTCTCATTTCACTTCCAGTTTGCCATTTGTAGTTTATGAACTCTTAGCTTACTGGTCCAGGTACTTGGGGTCATACCTCTACCAACATTATAGACACCCTGTCTGAAAACATAATTTGAAATGAACTCCACCATGATTAGTTTTAGTAATGGTGCTTTATCCTAATACTAAAAAGTAACTAAGATATGATAATTACATAGACCATAGATGATATATAGAGATAGACAGATAATGAATACACATATGGGTAAATGTGTGGATTAAAGATGAGGGAAACAAATATTAATAGATTTATGAATGATTAATGATCAGTCGTCTTTATTCTTAAAGACCAAAGGCTCCTGAGAATTAAATTTCCTTCAACAGGAATGCTGAGCCACCATTAATTTGTATAAACCATGTTAAGATGTGACTAATCGGGGTTGGGGATCTAGCTCAGTGGTAGAGCACTTGCCTAGCAAGTGCAAGGCCCTGGGTTTGGTCCCCAGCTCCGAAAAAAAGAAAAAAGAAAAAGAAAAAAAAAGATGTGTCTAATCAGTAATCAGTTGTTCTTTTGAAAATGTTATTTTTCATGTCTAAAATCTTCCAGCTCATAGCTGAAAGATAGCTCATATCAGAGCAGCGTGTCTCTAAGTTTGTTAATATTTCATTTGTGGTTCATTTTTATTTTAGTTTATAAATAGAATTATAATTGTGTTTTCATTTAAATAGTAGACCTTTGAAATTTTTATTTTCCATTCTATTCTTCAAAACATTTTCCTTATTTTTGTTTTGTTTTTAATTAACAAGTATTTGTAAATACATCTGAAAAACATCTAGAATTTTCTGGCCATTGAAGTTGCTTAAATTATATATTTTGTACTATGACTTTCTTAGGATTTATTGGTACAGTAAGTTTTTAAAGGTATTTCATATTTTCAATAAAATGAGTAAAAATGCATAAATCTCTTACAAGATGCTAAGATTTAACATTAATGAGATTTCTCACATAGTGTTTCATCCATCTTTGAATGTATCTGATTATCATAAGACTGTATAAAGGAATTAACCAAGCGTCTGCCTAGAGGTCCCAATTGTAAAGCTTCACATACTGTTGGTATTCTAAGCTCCAATCCCCCTTTCCCCCACCCCCAGCTACCTGGGAACTGCTAGGTAAGTTTTAGCCCACACTTCCTGGCAACAGTACCTGACAGTGTTAAAGGGCTGCTTGCCCTCTCTTACCCTCTCTTACTTCTCTCTTACTCTGTATTCTTCGATGCTCTTTCCCCTACTGAAAGACCCCCGAAGGGAGCCCCCCACTCAAGTCTCGGGAAAGACGCGCACCCAGTAGGACACAGACACCGACCTGCTGTAATCACACGAGGAAGATTTATTGTAAGCGAGATGAAACGAGAGCTCAGGCCAGCATGCTGGGGTCGAGACTAATACACCACACAGGGAGTAGAGGAGTTCGACCCCGACCTGAATTTTCACAGAGCTTATAAAGGAAAAAAACCACAAACCAGGGGGATCCAGAGGGAGGGAGGAGGGGAATTCCAAAACCATAAACTGCCCATACAGTTAGGTCATATGCTAGTCATGTGTAACACTAGGCAACACACCCAGGACTTTGTGACATTGTGATTAGGGGTAGTGACATTTTACAGGGCCATTGGAACATTGTGGCCGGAGGCTATGGGTCATTGTGGCTGTTCCAGGAAACTTTTCATGCAAGAATGTTCCGGGAACCATTGTACAGCAAGGGAGGGGTGAAAAGTTCATGTTCTCACAGACCCCACTTCTTCTTTTTGGGTAGCTAGGACCCTACTTCTTCTTTTAGGGTAGCTAGGCGGCTTATTATTAATTTTTAATCCTTCACTACCACCCATGTGTCCATGGCCAGCCAGCTTTCCACTCTTCTACTCTTCTCTCATTAAACCTCTTCATGTAAAACCATGGTGACTGGGTGTGTTCTATCTGGGCACGGGCAGAGATTTAAAACCTAACATTGGTGCTGAAACCTAGGATCGAACCAGGAAACTTCACATTGGTGCTGTGATTCAGATGCCCTGTGTGAGGATTTTGATCTCTCCCTGCCCACATGACCTGGTGTCCCTGCCACCCCACCGCTGACCACAGGATGGAGGATAGGCCTTTCCCACTGCATGCCTCTGCTGCCCAGAGCAACCCTCAGCCCATGGGCCTAAGGCACAGAGTCTTGGTGGAGATGGAAGGAACTGTGTGCTCCCACAGCATTCTCCCAGTGCCCGCAGTCCACACTGGGACAGGGATGCAGTTGCCCTTGCTCCTCAACATGTGCTGTGCTTTGCGTTTGCACTGACTGTGAAGGGGATGAATGCACATGCAGGCCACTTCTGTGCTCATGACCCGAGACTGCCACTGTGCGTCCTGCTGTTGGGGCCCTGCCATTACATCTGCTGTTGCTTCCAAGTGCATCATAGGGATTCGATTTGCAGCTGCTGCCACAACATCTATGTCATCGGACCACGTCCTTCTGGCTGCTGTGGACCTCAGGACTTCCACCACTTCAGCAGCCCTCCCCATCTCTATGATGTCCTGCTTACAGCTGCCCACCAAGGAGAGAGGCCTCTTCAAGCACGTGGTAGTGAGCAGTACCTTCTCAATCTCTGTGTGTTTTACGTCAGAGCTTGACTTTCTATGGTGTACACATGGTTTCAGGGGAGTGTTCTTGAACTTTTGAACCTGTGCTGCCTCTGGGGATGAACTTTTTATTAACTCTCATTCTAGGACCTTTTCCCTTAAGCGAGTCTCTCTGTCTCTGTCTCTGTCTCTCTCTCTGTCTCTCTGCCTCTCTGTCTCTCTGCCTCTCTGTCTCTCTGCCTCTCTCTGTGTCTCTCTGTCTCTGTCTCTGTCTCTGTCTCTGTCTCTGTCTCTCTCTCTCTCTCTCTGAGACAATTTAATGCCAGGGTGGGCCTGGATAGACTGTTCTCTGTCTCAGGAGCACCTGCTCTAAATATAGCTAGAGAACTAGTCAGGGCAATTAATCCCTAGTCACAACCACTGGTCTTTAGGTCTTTGCTGCCTGTCCCCATTTCCTGGGATGTTTTGGTCTAATTTACACTAAGCAAACAACAATAATTCTGTCTGTCCTCATCCCCAGGCCTCCCCCTCCTCCCTTGCTCATTGTTTTAGCTCCTGGTTTGTGTCCATGAAAAAGCAGGCCTGACCCCATCCTCAGGAAACCTGTCTGTGAGGCCTGCTTTTCCACTCACATGCGACCCATAAGACCCTCATAAAATCTAACTCTCTCTGTGAGCACCAGTGTCCCGGCTGCACAGGGCTTCACCCATGTGCTCAAGCCTCTTTCTTGCTCTGGATTCTTTAAAAATGTTCATGTTGTTGACTCATGCTGTTATCTGTTTTGTAAACTTATAAGCTACAGGAAGCCCACTCAAGACTACCTCTCAAGGACCAAATAGACTCCACCCTGACAAATAAATCTGCCTAAAGTTCCCACTTACTACCTATTTTAAAGGGTGGGATTCCTCTGGGTTTCAAATGTACACCTAAGGGAAAAACTTTTCTTTTGTCCTAAACATGTTTAAACTTATTCTCTGCCTATAATAAATATATAGGTGTGTTCCAGCATCTTGCAAGTCCAGGAACTTACTACACCCAGGACAGCTCCAGAGAAGCAGCCACCAGATGTTCCAATTTCCTCTCACAGACACATATGCTTCTATTGCACCTGTTCCTTCTGACCTATCCTCCAACAATTCGACAGACCCTGGGCAACAAGAAAATAGCTAACTCTAAGACTGGACAAACATCCCTCCCTCATAAATGGCACCAACCTGTCATTCTGCCTTTTTCTTCAGTTCCTGGACTTTTGAGAACCCTATAGGGAAGTGGATACTCCCTTTCATAACACCCTCTCTAGTCATATTTCTGGTGTTTCTATTCACTCCCTGCCTCACTAATCTTGTCTCTGCATTCCTTCAATGACCGATAAAAAAAAATTCTGATCAATTTATTAAATAGTTCCTGTTACAGGATTACCAGCCACTGTCCACTACAGAGCCTAATGCAAACATTTACCAAGTGAGCCCTGATAGTGAAAGTCAGCCGTACCCTGACATTGATGACGCCCCAAGAGAGTAGGAAGTAGCCTAAGAGACAGGGCACCCCATCCCCCTTTCACCATCAGCTTCTCCCTCCCTTTTTTTCCCTTCTTTTTATAATAATAAAAAGGGAGATATATTGTTATCAGGAATTGCCTTTAACTCTAACAGAGATAATGTTTGGTCACTGTTGCTGTGGCAACAGCCATACATTTCCAGAAGATCTTTTGGCTCAATTCTCAATCCACCTGGAAGTAGTTATGTCATATTCCAAATAAAAGGAAGACTTCTTCTACCCTCCTCCTCTCTTTTCTCTTCTTTCTCTTGACCCTTCCCCTTGTCTCCTTCTCCCATTCAATCTCTACACATGGAGCCGTGTTGGTTTGGTGTGCTCTATCCCGATGGGTGCAGGCCGATATTTAACAACAATGATATTAATAACAACACACACACAACCCCAGCAATTTTGTTGGCTATATATTTTGTTTAACCTATGTTACATATTTTGAGACAAAGTCCCTTATAATCCAGGATGGCCTCAAGTTCACTATGTAGTCAAGAATGACTTTGTACTTGTGATTCTTCTTTCTCAATATCCTGAGTATTGGAGGTAAAATTTAAAGCAAGCATTATTGACTGGGCCTGTTGTTGCATGTCTTTAATAGTACTACTCACAAGGCAGAATCAGACAGATTTGCTTAATTTTGAGACTGGCCAGGTTCTAGGCAGTCAGACCTATACAGGTAAACCTATCTTAAAAACAGTAAAAAGCATACTACTGAAGCTTCGGTACTGGTGGTAGTTCATGGAGCTAAAATTGTTGTTTCTGTGCAAAGAACTGGGTTATACCCATAGCAATGCAGAAAGAGACATAAAAGAAATGCAAATGAGATATGAAGATATTTCTCAGTGGGTAAAGAGACTTCCACAAGTCTATTATCTAAATTCAAATCCCTGAACACGAAGTGTAAGAAAATAACCAGCTTCTAAAAAGTATCTTCTTACCTTTCCATTCAAGCGTGATCTATGTACTTCTACACACATATACACGCACACTGGTGTAAGGACCCACCCCCACACTAGTTAGTAAATAAAAGCAAGAAAAAAACATAGGCATTTACAAACATAGATAACATATTTTTGTGTGTGAAAAATAGTTCTGTCCCTGGCCACACTGATTTATCTGTGTAGGCATGGAACTCCAATGCTCTAAATAAAACTAAAAACATTTATGGAACCTACAATGCTCAGATTTATTGGAGTGCAGTGGGATAGAAACACTGCCAAATTGTTCAAGATGATGAAATATAAATGTTAAAGTCATTGTTCTACTGTAATATCTGAACATAAGTTTGTCCATGAAGATTGAAATAAGGCTTTGTGAATATTATAGTGAAGGCCTGCTTACAGATAGTTAGTTACTTTGCATCTTTAAGGTTCCTGTATTCTCAAAATACAGGATTAAGTGGCAACAAAAACGTAAATTATGTTTTTGTGGGGAAATATTTACAAATATCTACTTGTCCCATATAGGTTATTAACAGGCGTTTATCTCAATGAACCAAAGTGTGTTGTTGGGAATATTTTCAGGAATATTGATGAGGATTTATTTCGGGAGCAGGAAAAGAGTCAAAGACACCATAGCCTACCCAAACATGGGTGACAACTCATAAGAGCTGGAAGTCTAAAAGGCATCGCACACCTAACTGGCAGCAAAATGGCTCAAAGGGTGTCTTTTCCTGGTGGTTCCATCAGTCTAAGCCTCTTGTTGGCAGGCAGATAAAGTTGACCCTGAGCCTTCTAGAAAGTTTGACTAGTCTCTGTTTCTTCCAGGCTATTAGGTAGTTTCTCCTTCCACCAGCCAGCTGGGTATGTATGAGAATTTGCTTTGCAACTCGTTCTTGCAACAAAGTTGGATCCCAGTATTCACATTGGGCAACTCAGAAACATTTATCACTCCAATTCCAGACAGTCCGATATTTCTTCTGACTTCCACAGATACCAGAAACTTATATGACTAATAAACATACATGTAGGCAACTACTCATAACAACAAAAGTTAAATAAATCAATCTATAATATTTAAAAAAGATGAACTTTTAATTTAAAGAATTTATATAGCTTTCAGGAAAACTGAAAAAAGGTAGTTCAATGGGAATTTTTTGAGGGTATGGAGATAGGGGGGAGTGCCTTATAATGCTTTGTCTATTTTTGTTTGTTTTTCCCCAACAGTTTTTTTTTTGTAATATATTGTGATTCCTGATTTTCTTTCCTTATGAGGTTTCTGTTTGCCAACATGTATGTCTCTAAGTCATGTATGTTTCTTGGACATTTTTGGCTCCAATTTTTAAAATTAATTTGTTTTCTTCTGTTCATGTTTGTTCATATTATTTTTCCATTAATTAATATATTCATTAGTTTATATTTGAATTGCTGCCCCTTCCCTATCTTCCCTTACACTCTCCCTACTCCTATCACATCTCTTCCTCTCTGAGAGGGTAGGGAGCCCCTGAGTATCCCCTTATCCTGACCTATCAAGACAGGACTAGGTGTTGCTTCTCCTGTTTCTCCACTGTGGCCATACAAAGCAGTCCAGTTTAGGGAAGAAATTTAACAGACAGGCAACAGCTTTAGGGACAGCTCACATTCCAGTTGTTGGGTAACACACAGGAAGACTGAACTATACATCTGATATATATGTGTGTGGGGGGGTCTTGGTTAAACCCATGAATATTTCTTTCGTAGCTCAGTCTCTGAGAGTCCCTAAATTTAAACTTTAGTTGACTCTAGTGGACTTCCTCTTTAGTTTCTATCCCCTTTGGGATCCTCATCCAACTCTTCCATAGGCACACCTTAACTCTACCCAATGTTAGTCTGCGTGTCTCTGTGCTGCTGAGTGGACTCTCTCAGAGGATAGTTTTGCTAGGCTCCTGTCTTCAAGCATAACATAGAATCTTTAATGGTCTAGGACTGGTGCTTGTACATGGGATGAGCATCAAGTTGGGCTAGTTTTAGTTGCCCATTTCCTCAGTCTCTGTTTCATTCTTAGTCTGAGCATTTCTTATAGACAGGACAAACTTTGAGTCAAATGTTTTGTGGATGGGTTGTTGCTCTTATCCCTCCACAACATGCCTTGTTTCAGAAGGTTCCATATCCCCAGAGATATGTGTCTCATCTATGGTCACCTGCATTGAGTCGTCAAAGCCTTCTCCATTCCAAGTCTCTGGTATGTCTTAGAGATGCCTCCCCATGAAGCCAACCCTGCCAGCTTGAGATATCCATACATTACTCAAAAGATATTATTTCAATTTGATTCTGTCTTGAAATTCCTTGAATGTTTTTGGTTAGAAACTTTTAAGATTTGGTATTATCTTTGACTGATGTTTGTTTGTTTCTTCTAATGTATGTTCTAATTTGAGATTCTGTATTCTGTCTCTTGTCATCTGTTGGTGGTGCTTGCATTTGTAGATTCGGTTCTCTCTTGTGAGTCTTCCATCTACAATGTTGCCTGTTTGTTTGTTTTTTTTTTATTGATTCTATTTTTATTTGCAGGTCTTGGACTTTTTATTAGTTTCTTTTAACTGTTTGATTGCATTTTTTCTATTTCTTTAATGGATTCATTTGCTTCCTCTTTAATGGCATTTATATTTTTCATTGTATTTTTCTGAATTTCTTTAAGCTATTTATTTATTTTCTCATTATAAGACTATCATTTTCATGAAATTAAAGGTCATAGTCTTGCTCTTCAGGTGTGTTATGATAACCAGAATTTGTTGTTGTAGTAGTACTAGGTTCTGATGTTGCCATATTGCACTACCTTCTGTTGAGTGTGTGCTTGTGTTTGCCTTTAACCATCTAGTTGTCTGTTTTATTAGCTTTCAGGTTACTCCCAGAGAGGAGCAAGCCTCAGGGATTGTTTCTGCCAGGTGGCACAGGCTTCCAAGGTGCCAGGCATAGCTGTGGAATTAGGTGCAGGATTGCATGTAAAGGTATGGACCAGAACTTGGAACTCAGAAAAGATGTGGTAGATGTCTTGTCTGCTTGGTTTACTGCTCCTGGCAAGTGAGGGATTGTGGTAGATGGTGGTGGTGATGATGATGATGGTGGTGATGATGATGATGATGATGGTTGCTTAGTCCCTAATGGTTTTCTAGTGAGAGAGCAAGAAAGGGTGTAGATTTGCATGGGTGGAAAGGAGAAGAGGATCTGGGAGGATTTGGAGAAGTGGAAATTCTAGTTAGAATATACTTTATGAAAAATCATTTTTAATAAAAAACATTTTTCTCCAAAGTATATGATAGTGAAATATATAACATACAATACCTCAATATATTGAGTGTTCTATGTATTCTCTCTAACCAAAAGGTAATGAAATTTAAAATTAACATATGATAGATGAGTGCAAATTTCAATTTAATAAAGTGAAAATATAATTTATAGTCTAGTTTAGAAGCTTCAAAAAAATTCTCAAAAAGCTTTAAATTGTGTTAAATATTATCAAGTTACTTTTTTCTCTGAGTAGACAAGGGAAATAAAAATGACTTGTAGAGAGTTTCTGCTACCTCACCAATTGCTTCAAGTCTCATGTCCTACCCCAACTTTTGGCAGAGACACCCCCAGCTCTGACAATGCCAGTTGTCATACTGATTTCAGAGCAAACAATAAAATGTGAAAGCATGAATTCACAGTAGAAAAGGACTTTGGCGCGATAACAGCACAGAGGGACAGAGGGAGACAGAATGGCAGGGAAGGAGACAGAGAGGAGAACCACCTCATAAAACACAAAGAGAGAAAGATAGAAAAAACAGACATATGAAGATGCAGGAATACAAAAACATATACATCAATAAAAAACATTTGACCCATCATATTTCAGTTAATTTTTTTCAGTGTTTTAGAAAGTAGAAGACTACAAACTAAGAAGCTTATAAACAAGAAGCAACATATAATATGAAGAAATAATAGCTACCAAATTTGACAGGGACCAAGTGATCATATATCAAGTACTAATAGTTGTGTCAGCCCACTCTTGACCACTGTTCTTTGTCTTTTTCTGAGCCCTGCTCCTCACCATTCAGATCTTTCCTGGCTTCTAAGAATGCATGCAGAGCCTTTGGCAGCTCCTTTTTCACATCTTATTACAGCAGCTTCTATCTTGACAAAGGTCTTTTCATATACCCTATATTTAATTTGGTCTTGCTGGATAAGTTACTACTTTCACATATTTAAAAAAAAAAAACTTCCCCTTTTGTATTCCTGGTTGCACAATTCAAAGAAGGAACAAGCCTGTGATTATTTCATGCCTAACACATCTAAGCAGTCCTTCTGATCCCAGAGGTTCATTTATCATGCTGAAAGTGGATGAAATTTGTAGCCACCCTACAGTCACTTTGAGAAGTCTTAACAGCCACAGTTCTTCCTGGAGGCTATGATTTATCTGAAGCATGTGACTGAATTTATCAATAGGTTATACTATACTTTTTCTTTGATACTTGGATATAAACACAGCAAGACAAATTTAAAAACAACTTTCCCTTGAGACTTAGTACTCTCTGAAAAGTAGCTGCACTTTTTATTTTCTGGCTTCCAAAAGAAACTATACTTCAGAGAAGGTTTTAGCTCAGTGTCATGGAATGAGTACTTGTCTCATGCAGAGCTCCTGGAATGAATAGGATCTTTTACAGAATTAACTTTTCATTATCTTTCTCCTGAGCTATGATTTCACTAATAATCTATTAACTCTGTAAGGCCTTATTCTCTTAAAAATGCAAGGTGAGCACATTAAATATAATATAGTCTAGGAAAGTATATCATGCTTAGATATGGGACAGAGATAGACTAACATCCCGAGAAATGCCCATAGCCCTATGTTTCTTAGTTGATTCCAGATTAAATCAAGTTGACAGTGAAAATGATCGATAAGAACACTAAAGCAGTTCATCAGATTGATTCTTTCTTCATGGTAAATGTTTAATTTAGTTGTTCATTTAACATTATACTCGTTTGTCCAAAGAGGAGACTCTTTGAGCTTTTCACACCTATGGTTAGTTCCAAGCCATGTGATCTCACTTCAATGGCCGGCACTTAGATGGGTCTGCTTACAGTAGCAAAGCCTTTTTCTTCTAGAACTAAGCTATTCTTTAGTCAAATCTCAGAAGGTCTTTACAACAATTTCAGAAACTTTAGAGAATGGCAGGTAACTATAAGAGATACAGACCTCTGTACATGATTACACATATGTAGAAAATAATGAAGAATGTAATAATGAAATGTTCAGACTGAACTGTTCCTGGGGTTTTGCATTATGTTTTTGAACTGCATCAACAGAAGGTTTATTTGAAAATTGTTTTTATTACATTTATTCATTTAAATATTGTGTTTGTGTCTGTGAGTATGTGTGTTTGTATGTGCATGCATGCACACACATCAAAGCTAGAAGTATGTCAGAATTAAGCACTTTGTTCTCTAACACCATCCACTGTGTCAGTAAAGCTCTGTCTGTTGCACCCAGGCCTGAATTAGAGACTTGTGTATGGAATGGTGTTCCCAGCTTCCTTTGGGGTTCTAAACTCAGATCATTATGCTTATGTATGAAAAACTTTACTCTTTCTCCCTTCTTTTTAGCTCGCCTTTTAAAAGTACATGCAGGACATAGTAAGTTAAACTGTCTTATTATTGCAACACAGAAACAACTTTGTTGACTTATCACCTAGAATTTTTCTTTTTTTAATACTTTAATGAATAAATTTGGCCTATCAATGCATTTTAATAACCCCCATCCCCGACACACACACACAACACAGACTTCAGTTGGCTCAAATAAAGGTGTCTTACTTAGTTAGGGTTTTACTGCTGTCAAAAGGCACCATAACCAAGCCAACTCTTATAGGGACAACATTTAATTGGGGTTGGCTAATAGGTTCAGAGGTCCAGTCCATTGTCATCACAGTGGGAACATGCCAGTGTCCAGGAAGGCATGAACCAAGAAAAGATGAGAGTTCCACATATCATCTGTAGGCTACTAAGAAAAGACTGGCTTCCAGTCAGAAGGAGAAGATCTTAAAGCCCACATCCGCATTGACTTACATACTTCAAGGCCATACCTTCAAATAATGCCATTCCTTTGGCCATACATATTCAAACTACTATATTATACTCCGTGGCCCACTTAGGTCTTTTCAAACACCTGAGTGTATGGTGCCATAAATTGCCATAACATAATGCTTAAACATTTAGGCCAACTTCAAAAATCCCATACACTATGACAGTCTCAATAATGTTAGAAGTCCAAAGTTCAAAAAGTCTTCTGAGATTTATCTTATTACTTACCTCTGATATCCAACCCAAGACTGGAAACCAGCTGGCCATACACCAAATATCTCCATGTCTAATGTCAAAGCAGTCTTCAGATATCAAACTCCTTTTTCATTTTTGTTGACTGTGACAAAATTCTTTCTCCTGGGCTGGTTTCTCTTTCTATTAGCAGCTTTTCTTGGAAGGTATCCCATGTCCATAGCATCTTTAACATTTTGATAGTATAAGTCAACCTCACAGATTCTTGTTCCAATGTCTGGGATCCAAACATGATCTTCTGGTCTCTTCCAAAGGGTTTCGCTTACTTCTTCAGTTCTGCCCTCTGTGGCACTCTATGGTCTCCTTGACTCAACTCAGGTACTATTGCTGTTATGGATGGCAATCTCATAGTACTGGCATATCCAATACTCAGGGATCTTCTGTTTCAACTATGCTTCACCAATAGACTCTTATAATGTCTCTTTATAGTGCCAAACCTCAACATCTTCCCATGACCACTTAAGTATTTGTCCATGAACTGTAACTGATACTGCACCTTCAGAAATGACTGTCCCTGGTCTTACCTACTCTTCATGACCCCTTCATATATTCAAAAAGTACTACCTAGGTGATTCTTACAAGTTACCAAGTCCAGCTACAGCATAAGGTACAATCTTCGCTATCTTTGGAACACAAATCTTTTGCCCTTTCAGAAAACTACTTCCAGACTTCACCTCAGTAATGCTGGTGTCTTTATAATCACAATTAACTTCATAGCACCGCTAACCACCAACAATTGTTGCAATAGTCCCTTCTGTACTTTAATTCCATGGAACCATGTAGATAAGGATGCCTTGTTCTGCTAATTGTTATGGCTGGAACATGTTCCCACCCGCTCAAATCCCCACCCCTTATGCTGTTACAGCTTTCTGTTTTCCAACTTCCTCACTGTTTATGCATAGTTGTCCTAGAACTTGTTCTGTAAATTAACCTTGAACACAGATATATTGATGGTTCTGTATCCATGGATTAAAAGTGTATACTGCCATGTCTGGATCTAATCTTAGCTGGGTGGGATCTTTCCCTAAAATCTCTTAATCTGTTATCGCCTAGGACATAGGATACACCTCTATTCTGCTTCCTGGTGCTCCTCTAATATTTGAACCATATATTTCGTATTTTTCCTTTCTCAGTTTGCTCTTTTTCATTAAAATGTTCTTCATAAAAGTAAGCTCTAGTAACCACACAACAGAATTTATACCTGGCTATTTTGAGATTTGCCTATCCAAAGCAATTAATCTAAATCTTTGCACCTTAACTTCAGGCAGACTGTTCTTACAGTGGCCAAATGCAGCCAGCCAGATTCTTCACCAAAATGCCACAAAAACCGTCTCTGTACCAAATACTGAAATTCTCCAATGAAACCATTTTGGCCAGGTCTGCACAGTTAAAATCACTTTTGACAACAAAGTCTTTCACAGTCCTTCTAGCATAGGCCATTAAGCTTCATTTAAAGCACTCCAATACTTTCTAAATCCAAAGTCCCAGAATCCACATTCTTCTAAGCAAAAGCATGATCAGGCCAATCACAACAATAGCCTAGTCCTTTGTGTCAACTTCTGTCTAAATTAGTGTTTTAGGGGACTGGTAAGACGAATCAGAGGTTATGAGCACTGGCTACTCTTCCAGAGGACTAGAGTTCAGTTCCCATCAACAACATGGTAGCTCACAAACATCTGTTATGGGATCTGGTGTCCTCTTCAGGCAGGCAGAGTATATGCAAAAGGGCACTGATACATTAAATAAATCAAATTGAATTAAATCATTAATAAAAAAATAAATAGGGGCTGGGGATTTAGCTCAGTGGTAGAGCGCTTACCTAGGAAGCGCAAGGCCCTGGGTTCGTTCCCCAGCTCCGAAAAAGAGAACCAAAAATAAATAAATAAATAAATAAAATAAATAAATAAATGAGTGTTTTAGTGCTGTTCATCAGACACCATTATCAAGTCAACTATTATAATGACAACATTTAATTGGGGGTGGTTTACAGGTTCAGAGGTTTAGTCCACATCATCAAGCCATTCGTAGACATGTAGGAGGGACTGAGAATTATACAACTTTATCTGAAGGCCACTAGGAGAATACTGGTTTCCAGGAAACTGGGACACACATACTAGAGCCCATATCCACAGTGACATACCTACTTCAATAAGGCCATAACTGGTTTTAATAGTGCAACTCACTGCATCAAAACTATTCAAACCATTACAATTTTTACTAACCCAGATGGGATGCTGTACACTGTTCAACAAACATGTTGAAACCTACCTTCATGGTACCTCCACCCACAGTTATTTTTCCTATGAAATAACAAGAAAAATGAACCATGCCTAGTGAAGACTTGTTGCTACCTCACTACCAGCTTCAATTTTCATGTCCTTCCTTAGTGTTGGCAAAGATACCCCATGCCCCCACCATGGTTGTTGTCATCCTGCTTTCACAACATGGTTTAATTTATTCTCTCTCCTACCTCTGCCTATGCTACAAGTCAAGGCTGATGAGTAGTAGAAACATAGAGGAAAGAATAAACAAATCTGTCAGGCAGAAAAATAAGACAATGAAATTTATTATAGGTTTTGATGGTCCAATTTGTTATAGAGAATTCAGATATATTAGTGCCTACAGCATTTACAATTCAGAGGCTATTGCTACACAAATGACAAGTGATGTTCCTTTAATTTATTATTTGTCTTATTTACATAGTATATAATCGTTATGATAAATCATGACCATTTTGTTACTGCTCTAACTGAGAGCTCCCTCAACGTTTCAGTTCCCTTGCATGCAGTTTTCTCAGGTGGCTGTTCCAGGTGGAATATTTTAACATGAAAAAAAAATTCAACAGCCTCTATAATTATGTTACATGATGCTGGTAAGTCATTGTACTTGAGCAAGTTGTTCTGTATGGTGTTCCAAAAAATGTCTAGTGTAAAGCAGGACACATAGAACACAAACTGTATGTCTTTGTCAGATATTCACTGACCTAAAATTGATAGATCGATAATAAAAAGGTAGATGACATTTAGGTCATAGACTGGCAAATTATATACAATGGTTTAATAGATTGATTGTAGATGATTGATAGTTAATGCATACAATATGGATGCTGACAAACAAACAGATGGATAGTGTGGTAGTTTGAATGAACACTGAGAAGTGACACTATTAGGAATTATGGCTTTTTGGTGGATGTGTAGCCTTGTTAGCAGAAGTATGTCACTGTGATGGTAGGCTTTGTGGTCTCACATATGTGCACAAGTCTGGCAAGTGTGATTCAACCCTTCTGCTGACAGCCTTCAGATCAAGATGAAGAACACTTAGCTCCTTCTCTAATATCATATCTGGCTGCATGCTGTTCCCTGCCATTAGCTTAGTTTCCTTAGCACAGTGTCCTCCTGATTTGGTTATCTATTGATGTCCAGCAACTCCTCTCAAATGAAGTGCCTTAAGACAACACATATTTAGTAATTCTCAGGGTCATTATGAATTAAGAATGTGTTATGGGTTAAATGAGGGCCTTGCTTCAAGGGTCTATCACATGGCTGCAACCAAAGTCAACCAGCGTTGTGGTGCTATCTCAAGACTCCACAAGCTCATTTATAGGTCTCTTGGCAGAGTTTGGTTCTTGCTGGCTGGTGACCAGAGGATCTCTGGAGTTCTTTACTATGTGTTGCCCTCCTAATGCAGTCTATGGCTTCCTCAGAACCAGTGAAGATATGGTATTGACTGGCAAGCCAGAAAGGCCATTGAAGTGAATTCTGATCACTATGGCCCCATTCTGTTGGTCAGAATTCACAAGCAAGCCTATCCTTCTCAGGTTGGCAGGGGTGGGTTGTTGGAGAGTAGGAGTGCATGGGAGGATGGGGGTTTATACAAGAAAGAGAACACTAGGAAATCAAGCTGTGGGGATTCCATCTTGGATTTTGGTTTGCCTCTAATTTGTAGGCTAGACCTCCAGTCAATGTTAGAGCTATTGTTATGCTGAATGGAGGGATGCTGAGCTAGAGGCAGAATGTATGGTGGGTGGAAGAGTAAATAAGGTGTCTTTGGACAAGTCAAATCGCCTCCTGCCTCTGAGACATCATTTTGTCCTCAGCAAAATGTAAATACTTGGTCACAAGGGGGGCAAATGAGAAAAAAAAGTGCAAGCTTCAGTTTGTTTTCTGAGGGAGAAAACATAGCTCTCTCCAGCTTGCGGGGAGAAACTGCTCTGGGCCTTTTCTGTTGTGTTGATTCGGAGTCTGTCAGTCTGGTATCTTCAAGGATTTTAGTATTTGGCCCCTTGGGGCCAAATAATAAAGAAATATATTAAATAATATATAAATAATTAAGAATTACATGGCTGGGATAAACACAACGAGAAAGCTGGTTTGGGGAGTCCTTTAAAGTATCTCTAAGGCTTTTTTAAAAACTACCTTTACTTCTAAGGAGCCTGTGGTGGGTGGGCATAGCTGAGAGAAAACTGGCTGTATGTGGGAAATTTCACGTTCCTGATAATAAAATGGTAATAAAATCTCATCTGGCTCCGGAGGCTTAGAGCAGAGGGGATGTTTATGGTGGAGGGGGTTCCCCAACACAGGTGCAGCTGCTTTCCAGGTTGTGAGGTTTTCCAGGCCTACAGGGCAATTGGGGTTATGGACTCTGTGGCCTCCTGCTAGTGTAGTTCCTTTACTCCCAGGCTTTGGGAGAAAACACTGAGTTGTCCCGCCCTGGCGCCAGGCAGCTTCACTCCAGGCTCCAATTGAATGGTGTCACACAAAGTGGGATTCACAGTCTGGGCTGGAGTGGTTTGCCCCAGGGAAGGTAAACAGCTGGGGAGGACATTTCAGAGGGTGGCAGTGTCCTCCCAAAGGTTAGCCAGTGATTGGGGATAGAACTTGGGAGTCAGCCTTTCACAAAGCCATGCTTCTCAGCAGGAAATGTGGGTGGGGCGGAGCAGTCCCGGGATAGAGACGAAGGTCCTTTGAATCTATCAGAGGGCCTGGCCTCTTGCAAGAGGGGTATCCTGGACGCGAGGCCAGGGCAGGGAGCACACTCCAGTGTGTAATCTCATTAACCTCCCTAGCTCTGCCAACCTAGCACGCACAGTCGCTTACAGCCTACAGCTGCCCGCGTGCCTAGTGTCCCTCCAGCCCATGAGGTCACCTCCTGCAGAGCCATAACCCATACTGGAGAGTTGTGGGTGGCCCAGGAGTAGTTGGGACAGCCCAGACCAGATCCGGCCAATAGTCTCACCTTACCAGACTACAGCAGTCTTAGAAAACCTAATGAGAACCAGTTTTAGTGGCCGCTGGCAAACTTTCTCAGACTTGCTGATTGGTCAGTGGCCGAGAGCTGTAGCCAATCAGTGCGGTGGTTGGGCCCGCATTGCGGGCCGAAGGTCCGTGTGGGCATCTGGCCGGCACTGTGGCCTGCAGAGACTCGAGGTGTGGAGGGCAGAGCCAGGGAGGAGTGAGCATGTCTTGGGACCTGACAGCCAGGCGGCTGGCACCACCATCACCGCTATCGCTGCTCCTGGTGCTGGTGCTGCTGTCCGGAGCTGGGGCTCTGCGTCCTGAAGAGCTCTTTCCTTACGGGGAGTCGTGGAGAGACCGGCTGCCGCGGGAGGGCGATGATGAAAGCTCCGCGGCTGTGAAGCTAGCAGTACCTCTACGCTTCTACGGTGTCCAGTTCAGCAACCTCTACGTAAGTTCAGCTCCCAGAGGTGCGCGGCTTGGTGTGGGGTCGTAGTTTCTTCCCAGGGTGTGGAGCAACTAACCTCCCTGTTTAACTGTCATCGCCGCTGGGGACCAGGCTTAGCAGTGGCGCTGCAGCTTCTTGATGCCTACTGTGGAGGAATAAGGATCATTTCAAGGGAGGGCTGAACTGTCCCCCTCTACTTCAACTTCCCAGGTAGGAAGATGAAGTTGAGGCGGCTAGTGCGGTTTGCGTTTTGGGGCGGTGGGAGGCTGTGCATGCAGGCATAGTAATCTAATTAAGGACACGGCGCCCAAGGTGTGCAGTGGTGGAGAAAGATGAGCGGGTTCGAGAGCGGCCGCACCTGTGGGTCGCAGTGCACTTGAGGCCTGTCGCCAAAGTTAAGTTTGTTGCCCTGGATGTGTCTCAACCTGCAAAGAGGAGGGAGTCTTCTTGACTCGAGTAGAACTCGGACCGTAGGTGTGTTCGACTGGTGGTTGCCCTTGGGATTGAGCGACCACTGTTTTGCCCTTTTAAAAATGTTTATGTGGGGCGGGATTCATGTGCCACCTCATGCGTGTGAAGAGCAGAGAACAACCAGTTTTTTGGGTTTTTTTTGTTTTCTTTTGTTTTTTTTATCCCACCTTCTGTCGGGTCCTAAAACTCAAGTCGTCAGGTTTGACGGCAGAGTGCCCTTACCTGCTGAACTGTCTCACCGCCCTGTGGTCTTATTGTAGGTGGGCACCAATGGCATCATCTCCACCCAGGACTTACCCAGGGAGACTGAATATGTTGTTGATGATTTTCCTACTGACTTTCTAGCCATCGCCCCATTCCTGGCTGACATCCACTCGAGTCACAGCAGTGGCCGGATCCTGTATGGAGGACACCTCCTGGGCTGTGCTGAGTCTGGCTGCTTGCTACCTGTGCACAGGCTTCCTGCTGACCAGGTCCAGCTTCCCCCCTACCCACTTCTTCCTGGCCACCTGGGAGCAAGTGGGCCCCTAGGAGGAGGACAGTCTTGGGGCTGCGTGGTCTGGAGAGGTAAGTGAGGGGTACTCTGCAGCTGAGTAAACAGAAGGGTTGGGCTTGAACCGGAAACTAAGGCATTGGCTAGGAGACATTCCCTTGATTCAGCTCCTCAACACTAAGAAAATCGCTTAGTAAAATGAGGGACTAAGGTGCACATACCAAAGACCCTGAGGGAACTTAAGGCACTTTACAGGTTTTTTTCTGTTTTCTGGAATCACCTATAAGTACACAACTATTTCTAATGATATATTCATCGAAAAAATTAAAAATTTGGGAAATTTAAAAAGGAACACCTTTTTTTTTTTTTTTTTTTTTTTTTTTTTTAATGAGCTGGGTGTGGTGTCACTTGCCTTCAATCGCAGCAGAGTCAGAGAGGCAAACAGATCTCTGTGAGTTCTAGGCGAGCCAGAAGTGAGTTCCAGGACCGAATACAGAGAAACCCTGTCTGGAGAAACCAAAAATAACATGTAGGTTCCTGTGTACATTTCTTGCCATTTCTTTAGCATATTGTTGCCGTTGACAACAGTGGGTCCACAGTGCCCATATTACTGTTTCACTTGCTTGTTCTGCTGTATAGTATGCTCTTGTCAATATATTTCTGTAACATTTATTATAACGGTATAAAATCTCACCCTTCCTAGTGGTCATTAAGGTTGCTCCGGTAACGTTTTTACTATAATCAATACTATAAAATGCTTTATAAGGTTTTGTTTTGTTTTGTTTTTTTTCTTTTTTTCGGAGCTGGGTACCGAACCCAGGGCCTTGCGCTTGCTAGGCAAGCGCTCTACCACTGAGCTAAATCCCCAACACCATAAGGGTTTTTTTTTTAATCGTGTGTGTGTGTGTGTGTGTGTGTGTGTGTGTGTCTTTCTCTGTGTCTGCTTGTGTTGGTAGGGCCAGAAGAGGGCTTGGGCCCCCTGAAGCTGGAGTTGTTACATACAGGCAGTTGTGAACTGCTTGACTGAGAATGGATACAGAGATTTGAGCTAGCATGCTGAAAGGACTACAATGTGCTCCTAACTGCTGAGCCACCTCTTCAAAGCCAACACTTCTAAAGTGTCAAAACACTGCACAGCCTTAGCTGACATCACAGGAAAGTGAGCAAGCATGCCATGAACTTCTTAGTAAGTTCCTTGTAGCTTTCTCCACATTGCCTTTGTAACAGTTTACATACTTCTGTCTGCAGGAGCCTGCTTTGCAGTCTCCCTGGAGAAAACACCAACTCTGCTCTGGCTTTGGTCTTGGCAACATGTGAAGCGGGTGTGGGTGGGTTAGGATAAATGGCCTCATTCCTGGTGTAGGTAGAGACAGAGTCCTCTTGTGAAATTCCACCTGGGTGTAAAATGCCATAGACCTGGAGCAAATCTGTGCTTGCTTTAACTCCCCTAGAGCCTCTGAGCTACAGAAGTGATGTCTTCCCTAAGAGCTTGCCCATTGTTCCTGTCACTGACAGTGGCTGTGTTTGTTCTGTGAACTTAAAGGAAGAGACATGTTTTCCTAAAGCCTGCACCAGCAGAGATGGAGAAATAAACATTGTTTGAAGCTACAGTTTTTTATTTGACAGGTTAACATCCAGTTTTGTTTACTGACTAGCCTTGTAATGCCTTGGGTTTGACATCTCAATTACAGTTCAACAGAATACCTTCAACTCAAACACTGCCTCCTTGGGGCAGGCCAGCCAGCTAGAGGGCTAGAGAAGACAGTCCCCACTGTTAAGTTTCATTCTCTCAGTCATTCATTCATACATTCTTTTTAAAAGGTTTATCGAATATCATGTATAACAAGCTTATAGTGAAAAAAATAAACTTTTCTAATACAAGCAACTAGGTCGCCAATTCTAATATTTCTATTTTCTTACGGTCTTTTTTTTTTAAATTTTCATTTGTGAGTGAGAGTGTGGGTGTGCATGCACATGTGTGCATATGCATGTGTGAACCAGAGGTCAATTTTAAATGTCTTTGCTTGGGAGCCATCTTGTCTTTCTACTCAGGGTCTCTCTGGGACCTAGGGCTCCCCAGTTAGGCTAGGCTTGTTGGCCAGTGAGCCCTAAGGATCTGCTTGTTTTTCTCTCCAGAGCAGGGATTACAAGTGTGCTGCCACGACCTGCTTTTCATCTGGGTGCTGCCATTCAAATCAGGACTTCATACACACAGCAAGCACTTCATAGGGTGTGCTGCCTTCCCAACTTCTCCTGTAATGTTAAAAAACTTTATGTCACAGGGTTAGGGTTAGGAGCTAGGGGTTAGGTTTAGGAGTAAGGGGTTAGGGTTAGGGTTATATTATGCAGAGAGTCATATATATCATACATAATCTCTATCTAAACATAGTCGATATTTGTTAATTCAGAAACTATTTTTACACATTTTCCTTGTATCGGCACTGAAATAGACATAGACTCTAAGCGGAATGCTCTTACTCTGAAAGGCCTCTCTTACATTTAGTAGGAACACCATTGATAACCTTTTCTTGTGGTAATATGGTAGACTCTCCAGCTAGAGCTTCCTCCTAACCCATCCTGATTCAGGGATTCCATTTGGGTAGGTTTCAGTGAGGAAGCAATTTCTCGAGGATAGAAGGCAGAGCATGTATCAGCTTGTGTGCTGGAGGTTAATGTACTAGGGGCATGGCAGGCGCAGTGTCTTTCAGAAGAGCAGGGTGTTGGGATCTGATGTAGGAGCACTCAAGGGTAGAGACGTTGTCCGCTCTGAGGACTGCAATTGGTTCCTGGAAGTAGGCAGCTTTGAACGTTTTGAAGTTGGGGGAGTCTGACGTTTATGTTGTTCCTTTTGTTTTGCTTTTGATCCCCCCCTCTCCCGCCATGCATCTCAGGTTGGCCTCAAACCTCATAATGGAGGATGATCTTGAATCTCTGATCCTTTGACCTGACTGACCTGTGCTGAGATAGTGGGTGTGCAGTATCACAACCTACCCATTTTATGGGAACTGAACCCAGAGTGCAGGCTGAGCCACAGTCTTTCTGGTGAACTTAGTTAGTAAGGGTCGAAGGGCAAACTACTTAGACAACTGTTAAATAGTCTGTTTGTTCACACCATCAGACTTCTCTTTAAATTTTTAAAATTGTGTTTATGCACATGGGTCATATGCCTACACACCGTTGCATGCAGTGCCCGTGGAATACCCTGGACCGGATTACCTACAGTTGTGAGCTGTCATGTGAGTGTTGGAAAATGAACATAGGTCCTCTGGAGGAAGAGCCAATGATCTATCTCAACCAGGGAGCCATGCCTCTGCCCCCCTCTCCTTACCTTCTTGCAGGACCGTTTCATACTGTCTTCTCAACACAGTCCCACAGGATAAGTACAGTAATTACTGTTTATATCACAGAAGAGAAAATAATTTCCAAATCTGCCTTAAGTGAGGCAAAGTCACCTTAGAAGACATACTTTTCCCCTTTCTTACACTTTTCATGCAAGACCCATTTTCTGTACACGAATCATATAAGTAGTTACAGTAACAATCGTTGTGCTTTTTCTGAAGACATCTAATAAATAAGGTTAGTGTTTTAGTGTTCATTGCGGCTTTGGTGCTAGGACAGTTCTTGGAGCCACATTCAAAGGAAGTGTGAACTGGAGTGAAGTTGCTGTGAAGAATGCTTCTGATGATAACCTCACTTTGAAATTACTGTTCTGCTGCTCCCAAGGAAAATTCAGCTGAATTAGCTAGCCTCTTGTAACAGAAAAAACAAACAAATAAAAAAAATTAGAGCAGGAAGCATTTGCACTGAGGCTCCGGGGTCTTGAGGCTGCGGTGGGTCCCAAGTGTTTTAGTGTTTATTTGACATGAAGGTTACAGCCCCAGAGAGATGAGTTTACTACTTAGGATTCTCATTTCATTAGCAATATTTCATTAGAAACGGTCTTTGACTGTTTCCTTTTGGTGTCCGTGCATGCTGTACCTGTGTCTGTGTGTGTTTCTGTGCATGTGTGCGCACGTGCAGGCAAACACAGACATTCATGCATGGCTCACATTTGTGTGGAGATGCATGTGTGTGCAGACCAGAGAAGAACTTTGAGTGTAATTCCTTAGGCACTCTCCACCTTTTAAAAATTATTTATTTGTTCTGCCTACATGTGCATGCTTTGACACTGTGGTAGTCACAGCACAACTTCAGAGTCAGCTCTCTGCTAATCCTCCTTCATGGGGTCTGGGAATTGAACTCTGGTTTATCAGGCTTCTGAGGTAAGCGCCTTTAACCTGCTGAGCACTCTATTCAGCTCTCTTTCAAATCATTTTCAGGCACACCTCCCTCTGACCCAGTACTCAGCTAATCTAGAATTGATTGCTGGGTGACAAGGCTCTCGGAGCTGCCTTCCTTCCTGTGGGACTACAGATCTGGGACTGACAGACACCATGACTGTTTTTGTTCAGTGTGTATTCTAGGGATCAAACTCAGGTCCTCATGCTTGAATAGCAACTCCTCACACTGAACCACTGAACCATTTCCCCAGCTCTTCCTTCAATTTTGCAGTTCTGGGACTTGAACACAAGTCCTCATGAAGGTTAGCTAAGTAAGTCCTTCATGAATGAGCAACACCCATAGGCACAGTAATTCTTTCATGACACCTTCCAGGTACTTGTGTAGTCAGGCACAAGGCAGAAAACACTTGCAGCAGTGGTCTTGGAAGACACAAGCCCTCAGTCTTCCTTTTCTAAGCTGTAGTGCTGACTTTTTAGGGTTGTCATGAGAATTAACCAAGCCAATGTGTTGTTCCTGCCATGTAACGATCTTGTGGTAGAACTCTTTTATGTAAGGACTTGTTTTTTTATTTCATTTTATTCTCTCTGTGTGTGTGCATGTATGTGTATGTATATGTTTATATGCTACATGTGAATATGTATGTCTATGTATTGTTTGTTTATGTAAATAATCTATGTTTATGCTGTATATGAAATTGTGTGTCTGCATGTTCCTGATGTGTATGTATGTCTGCATTTGTGCATTATGTGTGTGTTTGTGTATGTGTGTGTGATTTGTGTGTCTGTGTATGGTTTATGTGTATGATGTGTGTATGTGCATGATATGTGTGCTTGTGTGTGTCTGTATGGTGTGTTTATATGCATATGGTGTGTGCAGGTTGTGTGTGAGTGTGAGGTGTTTATACGGTATGTGCACACTGCATTGAGGCCACTTGTGTGTGCATGATATATATGTGGGGTGTGTGCATGGTATGTGTGTAGGACATGTATGATATGTGGTTTTGTATGATTTATGTGTGCACATGCAGAGATTGGGAGGAGATCCTCCTGATACCAGTTCTCTCCTTTTACATGGGTTCCTGGAACTGAACTCGGATTTCAAGGCAAGGGATTTATTTACCTTTTGAGCCTTCTCTGGCCCTCTCTATAAGTACTTTTTAAATGGAGGGTTTTCCAAATGACTGTTTTGGGTTTTTTCCCCTTTGTTTTTCTTATCTTTTTGTAGGGGAATTTGGTGGGGAAAATTCTGTGGCTTTCTTGTCTTTTAATTTTTCCAAACATCCATATTGTTCTTCAGATATTGCCATAGGCTGAATGGGCTTCAGGACTTGTTCTGTTCGATGAGGTTTTGAGCACAGGATGTGTTTTCAATTACTCCTGTGGAAGGCTCTTTTGAATACTTTGAAGGCCCTGGGATTGAAGTCTTGCTTTGATAGATTTTTTTTTTAATTTTTGAGGTAGATTTTGGCACACACTAATCTCCTTTGCCTGGAAGATTCTGTGATCTCTACATAGTTTTCTTTTTCTTTCTTTTTTTTGTTTATTTTATTTTATTTATTTTTTTATTAACTTGAGTATTTCTTATTTACATTTCGAGTGTTATTCCCTTTCCTGGTTTACGGGCCAACATCCCCCTAACCTCTCCCCCTCCCCTTCTTTATGGGTGTTCCACTCCCCATCCTCCCCCCATTGCCACCCTCCCCCCAACAATCACGTTCACTGGGGGTTCAGTCTTAGCAGGACCCAGGGCTTCCCCTTACACTGGTGATCTTACTAGGATATTCAATGCTACCTATGAGGTCAGAGTCCAGGGTCAGTCCATGTATAGTCTTTCGGTAGTGGCTTAGTCCCTGGAAGCTCTGGTTGCTTGGCACTGTTGTTCATATGGGGTCTCGAGCCCCTTCAAGCTCTTCCAGTTCTTTCTCTGATTCCTTCAACAGGCGTCCTGTTCTCAGTTCAGTGGTTTGCTGCTGGCATTCGCCTTTGTATTTGCTGTATTCTGGCTGTGTCTCTCAAGAGAGATCTCCATCCGGCTCCTGTCGGTCTGCACTTCTTTGCTTCATCCATCTTGTCTAATTGGGTGGCTGTATATGTATGGGCCACATGTGGGGCAGGCTCTACATAGTTTTCTTACATCTGGTATAGTAATATTAATATTAGGCACTGGAAATGACATCAGAGGAATAATATCTTTACAGTGTGAAATGTTTCTGCTCTCTTCATTCCCTCCAGGATGTTCACATTGGGTATGACAGAGTGTTCTACCTGGCATGCAAGAATGGCATGGTGCAACTGCATTGAAAAAAAAATGAACAAATAAAGTGTTTGTTCATTTAGTTAATCTGAGATTTCTTAAACTGTCACTTCATAGAGCAAAGAGGTTATGGCCGGAAGATCTGAGAAATGATGGGTACCGTTTTTTTTTTTTGTTTTTTTTTTTGCTTTGTTTTTTTGTTTGTGTTGTTGTTGTTGTTGTTGTCGTTGTTGCTCTGTGTGTTTTTGGTGTCAGGGGAAGGCTGTTGTGTTCTCACTGGGGAGGAGGGTGTTATCTAGAACTGAGGTAGATAGTATGTTGAAGGTTTTTGTTGATGAGGAATTTCATTTGGGTTGGAAGGACCACAGGAATGGGAACTGAGTATGAGTGGTAGGAGAGCTTTCCTTAGTCTGGGCTGCATCCTGGGAGAAGGATGGGAGCGTGGAGGTTGCTTCAGAAAAGGATGGAAACATTGTATCTGTAGTCAGGAAGCAGAGAAAGATGGGTGTTGTTTCTAAGCTTCCTTTTTTCTTTGTATGCAGTGCAAGCCTGAGCCCAGGGAATGGTGGTGTCTATATTTAGGGTGGGTCTTCCCTCCTTATTAATCTAATCAAGATACTTTATCAGAGACATGCCTGGTGACTATTTCCTGGATGGTTGTAGATACTATCAGATTGACAGCTAATAGTATGCATCACAGCTGGTCCCTGGACGCTTTAACATGGAATGGTGGGTGTTGAGTTGGTGCAGAGGTGACGGTTGTTGATCAAGAACTTTGGATTTAGCTGGAGTTTTTAATTTATGGAGCTAGAGTCCACAGAAAGTGTATGTGTGTAATTTACCACATGTCAGTGAAGACAGAGAGGATAGAGAATAACTAGATATATGAAAATGGGTTGAACAAAACTGCTTAGGTGTCCTTGAAGACTACATATGAAGGAGGATACACTACGCCATTGTGAAAGCATTAGGCATTCTCTTGACTCTGCAGTACCGGGGTGAATTTGGAACATCCCAAGCACATCAGTGTCCCCATGGAAATGGGGAAAAAAATAACATACAATGTGGTGGTTGGTGTTCACACCAAACATCGGAGGCCAGAATCAGTGGCCTTACACCTCCAGAGAATGTGTCCTTAAGGAAGACTGAGCATTGAACTTTGTCCCCCAGGAAGGAATCACCTCATTTCTTATTTTGTTATCATTTTGGTAAGGCTGGATAGACAAATCCCTTGTTGTAAAGATGACATTCTGCTGGTTGATGTTTTACCCTTGTTGGATGGTATGTTTGAGAAGCCTTCTGGTTTTCTGTCTGAACAGGAAACTGGAGACCTTGCAGCTGGGCACCTCTGACCTGATCCTCTTTGCAGTGCTCCCCATCCTGTGGCGAGCTCCTCTCCTAGCTGGCACTCTCTCTTTCTCTTTGGGGAAGTTGGGAGGCCATGACGCTTGTACAAGTTTTGGCAGTGCAGCTGAGGGGTTACCTTCAGAACCTGTGTGGAGGACTCTTGGAAAACTTGTATCTGGGAATGTGAGGGCCTTTCCCTTTGGAAAAGAGTCAGACAGAAGGTGTCTCTATAGAGGGGCTCTTCAGGGACTATGAAGTGTCCTCTTAGCGATTCTGTGTGGAAGTCTGTAGCCCTGACAAGGGGTTCATGTGTGGCAGATTTCAAGCAGGTCAACTCTTCCGGAATGTACTTTGGGATCATAAAGTGTATTAAAAGGAAGTTTTTGTTGTTTTCTCCTCCATTATTTGCCTGTTTTAGTGGAGATGAGGAAATGAAAAACTTGCCATCTGAAGTGAGTGCTTCGCCGAAAGGTGACACAGAAATGACATAGAATAAGTAAGGCACTACATGTGCACATCTCCAGGTTAAAAGTCAGGCTTTCCCATCACAGCCTCCTCACTTCTTCCCAGATCCTCCCCACTGCCTTCTGATCTCCACATGTAGACAGCCCTTATCATAGGGAATTTCTCTAAATTTAGAACGTTGGTTCTCCCTTATCTTGTGATGTTGATTGTGGCCATCGTATCAGGAGCCTCCACAGTTGGTTATTTAAGGATGGGATTATTAGTTCGGCTTTTCATCTCCTACTTGAACTTTCTTGTGACTGAAATAAAGCTTAGGCAGCCTCTGGCCCTACCCTGACTGATGATGAATGACGCATGTTCTGCGTGTACCTGAATTGGAAACTTAGAGGTTTTGACCTTTCTGGGGAGGATCAATTCCCGCTGATGACATAATTGAGGACTACAGCTGCAACAAATGTAGAATGTGGGGACTGAATTCATGAACTTTTTTTTTTTGAAAAACAAGGAAGGTAAGCAGACTCTTCCATTTAGAGAATACAGAGGAGCTACAGAGTTTTTTTTTCTTGAAACCATATTAATATCTGCATTTCTTTGTCTTATTACCCAAACCTCAAAGCTGTACTTTAGCATTATGTGTCAGAAAGGTAAAAGTGACATTTGAGATGTTCTAGAACAAGACAGAAAAGAACAGAAGGACACATTCATTCCTTGTATTCAGTTTTGAGGTTCTTGCTGTGTCAGTTTGTCTTGTTTAGCAAAATGAAGAGGTAATGATACCAAAAGTGATTTCTTTTCCTTCTTGTCATCCACCTTCTTTATAAAGCGAGTATTTGTAAGAGAAATGTCTCCCCAGTTCCCTATTAAATTGTAAAACATATATGATCTAGTGAGAGAAGCCAACTACAGCATCTAAGACAGTGGAGCATCCCTTAACTAATTCTTTGGTGGAAGAAGGTGGTAATGGCAGAAAAGGTCCCTTTGAAACTCAGTAAACGAAATATCATGGAGTAATTCCACAGTCACCCTGGTGTTAATTCAGACTCCAACTCTCATCTAGGTCTGCTTTGGCTCCCACAATGTTTATCTTCATTCATTGGCTGCCCCTGTGATGCTACCCCACCCCCACTCTGATGTCCTGGACACTCTCCTTTTTCTGTGGCCTCTGCCACCATGCCTGTCCCCAGTCACTCTCCTAAAATTCCACTCCTGGCTGTTTTCCTCTCCTATAAATCAGGCTCTTGGGCATAGTTTTTTGGCTCTGTCCTGACTGCAGCATCAAACATAATGTGGTTTAGCGGGTACCCAACCCCAATGCATTAATATTCAGATGGTTTAGTGAGTGGAGGCCAAAGCCAAACCAGAAAACCAACAGTAGCCAAATACATACTAGAAAACCAACAAAGTGGGTGCTGAAGAATGGAAGGGGTTCCACAGGGAATCACAGTCCTCGACCCCCAGGAGGCACTGCTTGCTGGTTAGGATTTTCTTGGTGCAGGGAAATATGAACACAGCATCAACGCACTTAGTAGGAGTGGGGACCCTTAAACACTGTGTGGAGGGCTTAGTGGAGCTGAGCCAGGGAAGGGAGATTGGGTCAGAGCATGTGTCCTAGAATGGCTTGTTTGGTAGAGTTCAGGTGACTGTCTATTGCAGGGGATGAGCTGTTGGGTCTGGCTGGCTTCCACCATTAATCATTGCCCGACCTTAAGCAAGCCCCTGGGTTTCTTTCTTCATCTGCAATGTGACAAGATAACTCGTGTTGTAAAGAGATTGAAGAGGAAAGGGAGTTTGGCTGTGAGATCAGTAAGGATGACTTTTGATCAGCTGCTTCCTGACTGAGTGTTGCCTGCAGTAGGCAATGGGTGGATGCATAGATGGATGGATGCATGTCTTGCTGGATGCATGGATGTTGGATGCATGGATGGATGGATGGATGGATGCATAGCTGGCTGGCTGGATGCCTGCTGGCTGGATGCATAGATGGATGGATGGATGGATGGATGCATAGATGGATGGATGCATAGCTTGCTGGATGCCTGCTAGATGGATGCATAAATGGATGCATGCGTGGATATTGGATGCATGGATGGATAGATGGATGCATAGATGGATGGATGCATGGATGCTTGGATGCATGGATGGATGGATGCATAGATGAATGGATGCATGGGTGGGTGCATGCATGGATGCTAATATGATATATAGATGTGAAAGCCGTTGAGACACAAAATAAATCTGAGGGTATAGGAATGAGCAAGTCAATTTTGTTCCTTGTCCAGAACTCTCAAAAGAGTTTGGTCTCGAGAAGCTTACAACCTTAACACTTCTAAATACAGTGTTTTAATGTTATTTGTTGAGAATTTCATACATTGATCAGTATATTTCAGTATATCCACTTCACCCCCTATATTTGTTCTAAGAATCCCTTGAATACAGTGAAGCCTACTTATGGGTGAGGGGCCACCACTGCAGCATGGTCCACTCACTAGGGACCACACCCCTAAAGAAAACCCTCCCCTAGCAGTTTTCAACTGTCAGAATCTTCTCAGCTACAGGCAGGGGCTTCAGTGCCCTACCACATCCGTGCTGGAATCTTGAGTGGTTTGCTCTTCTGCTGGACACCAACTGCACTGAGTTTGGGAGTTCAACGACCATATCATGAGCACATGTCATTGTTCTGACCCAATTCCTTCCGACCTTTGGCTCTTAAACTCTTTCCACCTCTTTTCTTTCCAATATTCCCTGAGCGTTGAGGGAACTTGATATGGTGGGAGCATCTGTGGCTGAGCTCTCCACAGAGAGTTCGGACTAGTTACGAATGTGTATTAACTACCATCCAGTGTATGAAGATCCTCCCCCAATGACCACCGAGAGCTGTGTTAATCTATGAGCTTGTAACTGATGTTCCCGAAATTATGAAAGGTGCTTATGTCAGAGTTAAATGGCCGAGCCATAGTCAATACAGCTCTGAAGTATGGATACAGGGGTGATCTCTTATGCAGAGTAGATAGGGTGTTTCTTACTTGGATTTCATGTTACCTGGTTGTTTGTATTTTGGTTCATTTTATCAGTCACTCAGGGTTAAAGCTCATTCTGCCACTCTCCCACAATTTTGATATTTCTGGAAAGCATCAAAGGAGACAGTGAAGAACCGGAGTGAATGGATGACAGTGTTTGTGTCTGTGTGTGTGTGTGTGTGTGTGTGTGCGCGCGTGCATGTGCATGCATGTGTGTGAGCACGTGTATGAAGGCCTTTATGGCTCTAGTAGGAAAACACAACTTTATCCTCACATGCTTTTTGCACACACACACAGGCACAGACACACGGGCACACACATGCACATGCACAGCAGCTTCTTATGGCTATGCAGGTACCAATTCTCATTCTAATACTCTGTGATTCTTGGTCCTTCCCAGATGCTGTTGGTGTCCAGGAGATCTGCCTTTAAAAATCATAGTATTTCAAGCACTCAGTCCTATTTCCAAGGGCTCTACATACAAGTGTCCCCTCCTGTTCTGTGAATCGTACAGGGTCTTGGTCTCCATCTCACCCGCTGTGTAGTCTAGACTCTAGAACAGACTTAGCAGTTGGCCTCTATCCTTTCTCCTCTAACCTCTTACCCTCTAGCTTAAAGACTCTCTCTCCCCAGGTTGTACCTAGAGCCCCTTGGAAGGAGGGCTGAGTGCTTGAAATACTACGATTTTTAAGACACAGGCGTGTGCCAGAAAGGAGCAGCGTGAGACATGACCAGAGTGATTGACAGATTTGGTGTGCCTCACGCTTAATAAAATGAGTCAAACTACAGACAATGGAATAACATAAAATGCAAGTCAGAATTATCCTACCACTACTCTGAGTGACAACTCTGCTACCTCCCCTTTCAGAGTGGGTTTTGCCTCCCATTCAGTGTTTCCATACTTAACACTGTCTCCTAGGCTTCTTTCCTCCAGATTCTGTCAGTATCGTTGTCTTAAGGGTTGAAACATTGCATCACACATGCCCAGCATTGAGGACAACATTTGTAAACAAAGTAGCTCAGGATCATGCTCCTAGCTCCCTCTGGATGCTTTGCTGAACCCCTCCAAGGAGAAGGACATTTTCCTAGTCCTGGAATTTCTTCTTCCAACAGAAGTCATACATTATTCATGTTTGCAGGCCTCTTCTGAAACATATGCATATTCAGGTAGAGAAGAGAGTAGTTCCTGGGAAAGGATTAGTCACAGGCAGGCCAGCATGGCTGTTCTGTTTTGTGATACAGTTTTTCTTTCTAGGAGACAAATTCTATCTGTGAGCATTCAAAATGACCTCAGTGTGGAGGGTAAATTAACTGTTTAGATTCCCCCCAGGCACTGTGGCAAACGCCAGGATATTGATTTATGTCTCATTAGAAGGCATTTATTTTGCTCCATGCTTGCAAAATAAATGTACTTTCCTACTCTTTGAAGCTTTGAAGCTTTGAAGCTTTGAAGCTGTCCACTTCCAAACTCAAGAGGTTTCCCAGCTGCAATGCCCCTGCTGTGGGATGGGCTGGGGCTCCAGGGTCTCTTCTTACTGATTGGTTTCAGTTTTTAAAATTACATTACTGTGTGGGAGTTGGGTGTTGGAGGCAGCTGGTGGGGAGGAGTCTGGGTCGGAATCCAGTGTGTAAGAGTTTGTGCTCTCAGACTACCACGTGGATTCTGGGTATAGCTCTCAGCTTTTGTAGATAAGTGGCTTTTCCTGCTGAATCATTTTATCAGCCTGGAGTTTTGTCTTCTGTGGTATGTTCTATTTGCAACCCTAATTTCTATAAACACCAACTGAGGGCAAGAGTTGAAGCTCTGCTGGTAGAACACTTGCCTTGCGGACACAAAGCCCAGAGTTTTGACCTTGATGCCATACAAACAGGGTTTAGTATCACAGCTGGTATCCCAGTGTTTGGGAGGTGCAGGCAGGAGGAATAGAAGCTCAAGGTTATCCTCAGCTACATGTGACTGTGTCTCAAAAAAATGAAAAGAAACCTTAGCAATTGAATATAGCAAATCACAGAAGGGACGAACACTGACCTGACTTGGGGAGGAGAGGGTATATTTGGTTTACTGTCCTGGGTCAAACAGTGCATTAGGGGAGCCAAGGCAGGAACTAAAGCAAGACAGGAACCTAGAAGGAGGCAGAAACTGGAGCAGAAGCCATAGAGGAACATTATTATTGGCTTGGTTCCTCTGTTACTCAGCCTGATTTCTTACACAACCAGAGATGGTACCCTAGGGTGGTATCACCCATAGTGAACTGCTCTTCCTCCCACCAATCATTAACCAAGAAAACGCCCCTCCCCCCAGACTTGCCTTCAGGCCTATGTGATTGAGGCAATCTCTTCTCAGGTCTGCATCAGGGTGACAAAATCCAGCCAGTACAGCAGAGTATCATAAATACACTTGGGTAGAGGTAGTGGCCAGTGGACAGTGCACAGAATGAGAGAGAGAAAGAGAACTTAAGAAAACCTCAACTCTCTTCATTATTGCAGTAGAAACCTAGACTAGAATGATGAATACTTGCCCCAGTGAACAAAGATCTTGTTATATGATTCAGTGGATCTTAATACTTCTCTTTAGCCATTTCCTCTTATTCTTGATTGTGGACTTTTGAGGAAATTACATAGTCTGGGACAATTTGAGCTTTGGTCTTTCATGCAAACACAGGATTGATATCATTGGCTAGGTCCTGCTTTCCAGAGTCTTTTTTTTCCTCCCTCTTTATTAAATTGGGTATTTTTTATTTACATTTCAACTGTTATTCCCTTTCCTGGTTTCCAGGCCAACATCCCCCTAACATCTTTCCCCTCCCACTCTATATGGGTGTTCCCCTCTCCATCCTCCCCCATTACCACCCTCCCCCCAACAATCACGTTCACTGGAGGTTCAGTCTTGGCAGGATGAAGGGATTCCCCTTCCACTGGTGCCCTTACTAGACTATTCATTGTTACCTATGCAGTTGGAGCCCAGGGTTAGTCTTTGGGTAGTGACTTAGTCACCTGAAGCTCTGGTTGGTTGGCATTTTTGTTCATATGGGGTCTCAAGACCCTTCAAGCTCTTTCAGTCCTTTCTCTGATTCCTTCAATGGGGAGGTCCCGTTCTCGGTTCAGTGGTTTGCTGCTGGCATTCACCTATGTATTTGCCATATTCTGGCTATGTCTCTCAGGAGAGATCTACATCTAGTTCCTGTCAGCCTGCACTTCTTTGTTTCATCCATCTTATCTAGTTCGGTGGGTGTATATATATGGGCCACATGTGGGGCAGGCTCTGAATGGGCGTTCCTTCAGCCTTCCAGAGCCTTCCTAACCCAAGCTTTCTCTTAGGGTTAGGAGTCGTCTTACACATGGCTGTCCTCTTCACAGCAAGCATACCATTGACACTGAGATAGTAGGTGACTGAGCTGGCAAGAGTAGTGCCACATCCCAGCAGAAGATCTTGAGTTTCAGGATAGCTGGGACTATCTGGTGAGACTCCTCTGAGAAAAGAGATTCTTGGGAACTAAGAGGGGTTCATGGTCTACTCTACAGAGAAAATGAAGATCTGTTCCCAAATACTGAGCCTCATTTTGACTAATACATTTGTATCTCACCCAAGTTGAACTTTTGCTCAAAAAATGTTTTAGACTTGGTCATTAAAAAGTACTGATAGATCTATCATCCTCTGTCACTAATACATTAGTCCAAGTGAATCACAGTACACAGAGATGTTTGGAGGACAAAGTTTCTTGTTAGCATGAAATTCTTGCCCTGGCTTTGCCAACTTTTGGCTGTATGATCTGAAGATTAGCTAACCTCTCAAAACCAACTTTTACCTCACTAAGATCTAGCACAGCTACCACCCCTATCTTGCAGAGCCCAGTGAAGACTGATAAACACTGGTGTAGGCACGGCTTGTAGAAATCAGTACTATTTAAGTGTTTTAGGAATTGTAAGCTTAAGTAAGCTTGAGTCCGATTTAAGTGTTCATTCATGTAGAGAAAGCATAAAATATTCTTGCATTCCATGTTTGCTCTCAAGACAGCCAGGTTTTGACAGAATATTTGATTTGGGCTTCTGGAGCAGACATATAACCTGATGAGTTAGTGTTCTATACACAATGCCAGACAAAAGGCAGCTCATAACAAAGTTCCTGTATGGTATTTATCTCAGTTACTTAGAAGCTTTGCTTCTGCTTGACATAGCAGGCAAAGTTTGACTTTGATCGTTAAAGTCTTTTGAATTCGAAATAAATTCTGAAGGAGGATGAACAGACTGGTTATAATCCACTCTTTCCTCTGTTCTTAGACTAAGGAACCTGGGGATTCCTGGGGTGTGGGCTTTTCACATCAGCAGCAGGCTGGCCCTGGACAATGTCTGTCCAGCTAAGGTCAGAGGTGACCATTCCACAGTCTGCTCCTCAGTGCTGGAGCACTCCTTTAACCATGCTGCAGCCCTGGAAATGTGTACTGAGGACAGTTTCAATTATTACAATGAGAATGGAGAGGATGTAGACTACCCACCAATTGAACCAGGAGAATGGATGTATTGATGTGTCTTGCAAATCAAAGGCTAATCCAAGCTGTGTGGATGTTGGCACCATGTCTCCAGATTCTGATCACGCTTCTCCTTTGCCACACCCAGCCCCTGGTAATTGGCCATCCTACCTGGAAACAGAATCGGCTTCTTTGGTCCGATAAATTAAACACGGGCCACCTGTGGGAGAGGTAGAGGTCCTGGATTTCAAGGACACAGTATTGCTTTTGGATCCAATGGGCACCAGAACCCCAGCTCCTCCACAGGCAGATGCAGCTTTTTTAACTCCAGGCAGGAAAGACCTTGGGAACAGAAACACCCAGTCCTATCCAGTGCCTTCAGAGCCAGATGTTCCTGTCGCTCCTTTGGAAGGAGAAATCCTTCCTAATTACCCCGAGTCTAGTCACATGCCACCCCTGAGTGTATGTGGTAGGACTGGAGGACCACGTGAGTTCTAAAGCTCATGGCAAGTGCATTGAAAAACTGGGCATTTGAGGTTTTGTTTAAAGAAAATATAGCAGAGTTGACAAACTAGACATGGTCATTCCCCTGGGCCCATCCCTGTACCAGGCAGGCTGGGACAGGCTGGGGCAGGCTAGGGCAGGCTAAGGCAGGCTGGGGCAGGCTGGGGCAAGCTAGGGCAGGCTGCAACAGAAAGATTGTCTAGGTTCAAGAGTAGCCTGGGCCATATAGAGAATTCTAGGCCAGCCTGGATTATATAGCCAGCTCTCCTCCCAAGTATAATGAAAAATTTTGGTTTGCAAGTTCAGAGAAGGTGAGCCATGTCGAGGCTTCATAGGCATTGCAGGATGGAGGGTCCAGCCATTTAGCTTTGACTGTGGTAGTTACCTGTGCAGGCTTAGGCAAACATGCTGAAGAGCCTTCGGGAGAGAACATGGTATAGACACCTATGTCTGCTATTAGTTCTGGTTCTTGTCCCCACAGCTGTGGCCTTCACCTCCCCTGAACCACCTTATCCTGGTTCTGTGACTCACTAGCACTAAAGGTAGCAGGAAGAAGGCAGGGGAATGCCCAGAGGGAACAACTTTTCATCCAACAGTGATGGACTGGGAAACTGGACCTAGATTCATCCTCCCCCACACCTATCTCAATGATCTCTGCCAGGAAGAAGTGGTCACACCTCTCTCCACAGCATTTCAACTTCACAGTTTTTCTGTCAGTGTTTTTTTTTTTCTTTTTTTCTTTTTTTTCAGAGCTGGGGACCGAACCCAGGGCCTTGCGCTTCCTAGGCAAGCGCTCTACCACTGAGCTAATTCCCCAACCCCTCTGTCAGTGTTTTGACAAAAACATTAACCTAGCAAAGAGGACCTTCTGGTTCTGCTGGGACATTTTCTGCAGGTTCAGGAGTTGTTTGGAGAAATAGTTCAGGAGGGAAGAAAACACTTCGTGTTTAACAGAGTATAGAGTAATAGTTAGGGTAGGAACGTTGTTGTCAAGTTTGAATCTTGGCCATGGTAAGGCAACTTATTTCACCCCCAAGTCTCTGATTTTCATTTATAAACGTATTGCCAGGATTTGTTGTTAGTATATGTTATGTTTTGAGTGCCTGCATTAGTTGGTTCCTTAGAAGACAATTACGGCCATCGTTACTAATCTTTAGAGGATTTAAAACATATCAAACTGGAGGATGAGTGGGGGCGAGTGAACAGCTGGGCTGGAAAACAGAGAAATTGAAAACAGAAAGTCTCTTTAAAAAGCTTGTCCTTCCTGGCTCCTTTTCTCCTTGTTGAAGTTTGCTGAGCATTTGTTTTTGTAAAGCCAAAGTTGTGGATTTCTTTTAAACGTTCTAGAACATTCAAATTCTTCTAACAATCTCCAAAAATATTCAGTGTGAGTTCTTTCTATCTAAAGAGATTTAAAGGCACGAATCAAAAGTTTCCTCAAAGGGATTTTGTGTTGCAGATGTGTTTCTGAGTGGCCTTTTGTTGGGGGTTGTATTTTCCCGGCCCAGGAAGAGCACACAGTTATTGGAAAGTAGGTCTATGTACAGTTGTCTGAAATCTGAGCGGGCTATGGCCAAGCACAAAACTGTAAACTGATCTAAAACCTTCAGAGAGTTTTCTTTTGTAACTCGGTCATGGTTCTTGAAGCGTGAACTTTGTAGATGACAATGTGTCACAGTGTCAAAGGTTGTGCGTGGCTGTTTAAGAGTGCAGAAATAGAACCAGTCACTGGGAACTGAGGGTAACAGCATAACACAGGCGGGACATGATCTGTGGTATTTAATCAGCTGCCAAATGTAGTCAATGCTGACATCTAAATGCTAGAATGTTTATGAAAAAGACATTCAGGGGGAGATTGTCCAACTGGAAGCTTTTAAGTCTTAGAGGAGAAAAATACTTTTAAATTTTATTTAAAAAAAATATTTATGTGTGTTCATGTGTACAAGTTCATGTGTGGGAAAGCCTAGCACTTAAGAAAGAATGTTTGGAGAGCTATGTGAAGCATAGAAACATGTAGTTGTTATTATTTATGTTCAGAGGAAACACTGGTGTCCCGTAGGTTTATCTGGCAGATGTGGGCTTACTCTGGGCAGCTGTTGACATGGGGCTGAGACCTTCTAGTACCAGCTCAAGGTAGGAAATCTGCGGCTTCTGGTAGTGGATGGATTTGAGTTCCCCCACAGCTCTGTTGTGCAGTTTGAAGACAGATGCTGTTTGAACCTTATTTTCTGAATACAGAGCACCCTTCCCAATAAATTTTAAGTTCCCCTTTAAGCATATAGGATTGGGTTTGCTGAGTCAGGGAATTAGGATTTTGTTAAAGGCTCAGAAAATTTCTCTGCTTTTTAGTATTGTTTTCATTAGGGTGTGTGTGTGTGTGTGTGTGTGTGTGTGTGTGTGTGTGTCTGTGTCTGCGTCTGTGTTTGTGTGTGTGTCTGTACACGCCTGCCTGCCTGCCTGTGTATATGTATATGTGTTGTTTCCACCCCATGGGAATAAGAATAGGAGCTGTGCTCTGAAGTGGCACCCAGGGCAGCTTATGGAGCATGATGGTATAGACAGGTTCCATGCTGCTACCCTGAGCAGTGTTTCTTTGTCCTGAGAGCTGGCTGCAGCCCTGCTCATATTGGGAGCTTACAATTCCAGGCTGCAGTAGGTTTTTGGTTGTCACAGCAGATAGTATCTGCATTCTCACTGCCAGGGAGGTGGGCTCCATTTGCAGAGAGAGAGATTCATGGGGAAAGGCTGCAGTGCATTTGTTAGTCTCAGTAGATTGAGCAGCTGTGAACTTTCCCTTCACTAAGGCCATCCCTAACTGAACCCTCAGGAACTGTTCCCTACAGCTTTTACTCTGGACTGAGCTCACCCTCCCTGTTGCCTGCCCTGATCCTCAGCTTCCACCTGGTTCCCAGCAGCTACACAAACAGACCAGTTCTTTTAGTCTGGGGCAGGGATTTTTTTGCAGCTTTCAACCTGGAGTAGCAAGCGCTGCTGAGGTGCTGGGGTCCTCGAAGCTGGGAGAACTGAAGTAGAGGAGGAAGGTTCGGCCCAAGGTCGCAAGCTCTGGGCCAGGGTGTAGTGGTCTCACAGGTGGCCATTTCTGAGCATCATCTCCGCTGCTGTTTCTCACCCCCTGGCTTCTGATACTCGCAGGCCGCTTCTGACATTCCCATAGCGACGCAGGATGGGGAGGGGCCTGTGGACAGCAAGGAGACACACCACCCAATCTGGATCAGGCGACCCAAGGGCGTCTGTTAGCCCCACCTCCGCCCTCTCCCCCATTTCCCACCCCCAGACTGCAGCCAAGGTGCTAAAGTGGTTCTAGCTGTTGGAGGGGTCCTGCAGCTGTGATAGGCTCCTCCTCTCCCGCCCCTCCTCCCCACCCACCTTTAAGGCCCTCCTGGGATAACTGTCCTCCTCTGGGGCCCTGCACCTACTCCCAGCCATGGTGGCCAGCCTCACTGCTCTCCTCGTTTACCTCGTTTTCTCCTTGGCCATCCTGGGCGAGACAGGTAAGGTGAGTGAGGGCTGGGGCACCCGGGGACCCCGCCCTGGTGCCTGGGGGTCGCTCAGTGCATGAGAGGCTTTGTCTCTACCTGGCTGGCCTGAGGTGTGGGGTCGGGGTAGGAATAGGGAGACCCCACATCAGGAGGGGAAAAATGGCTTCAAGAAAACACTGCAATTGTAGTTGATTCAAAGGAGCATTATGCTTTGAGCTTTCTAAAAATGAAGGCAGACCCGACCAGTGAGAAACATAGGTTTAGGCAAACCAAACTTGGCCTTAGCACTGACTTCTAGCAAGGTTTATGTCCCATATAAGGAACACTGGGAAAGAGAACTCCTTACCCAGGTCATTATGATAAATGAATGAATGAATGAATGAATGGATGGATGGATGGATGGATGGATGGATGGATGGATGAATGAATGAATGCAGAAATGGTTTTCCTAAGGCAACTCTGCTGGTGTTGGTACAAGAACCTTTCAGTGAGCTACAGAGAAATGGCCAGTCTGGGTTCTGGGTTGTAGGAACTGATGCTGCAGAGGGTGAAGACAGCCAACACTTGTATCTCTGCGATGGCAATATGGTAGAGGAAGAAACCCAGCACAAACGTCAGATCTATGTCATGGACTGCTATGGAGGGAAGAAAGCAAACAATCACAGGGATAAAGAGTGGCTTATGATTTTAGTCTCCCTTTGGGGATAAAATTTTTATTGTCTAGTGGCCTTTTGTAGAGAAAAGTATCCAGTAGCCCACCTTGAGGTTTGTGTCCCACACACTGCGGGAGATGCCTGAGACTGTAAATGTCAATAGTTTTTCATTGCTGAGTTGAAACACGAAGCCCTGTGCATGGTAGATAATTGCATCTTATAGCATGGAGGTTTTGAAACTAGACTGTGAATGCCCTTAGCTTTTCCTGCTTTGAAGTGAGAGAGATGGGAGAAGCTGGTAGAGGCGAAGTCATACAGTGATTAATTGGCGGCTAGTGTTTGCTCCCAGGATTCTATGACTCCACAGTCACCATCTTAAAACACGTGGCATAATTCATTTAGACCTGGAGGTTGCCCCACTTCTAACCTTCTGTGGCTTTCTGAAAACGAGTTTTCTAAACCCGTTCAATCAGTCCACAAAATGACTAATATTCACAAAAGACATCTCTGGTCCAGGAATGTGTCCATCTTAGATCAAGTACTACTCCCTGCGTGTTTTTGTGCCCATCATATTTCTTCCATCCTTGTTTGCTTGCTTCCTTTTTTTAAAAGACAGAGTCTCAAATTTGCTCTGATTTCAAAGCTGGCCTTGAACTCTTGATCCTCCTGCCTCTGCTTCCTGAGACCTAGGCTTACATTCCTGATTCTCTTGCCTCTCCCACCTGAGACCTGGAGTTACACTTACGTGCAACCATGTCTGACATGCATCTTGGTTTGAATCAGCATTACAACTGTTTAGGTTAGATAATCCTCACTTCCAAGTAAGGGGACTGTGGCTACACATCAGAAAGAAAAGCAGGGTTCAACCAGATAAGAACACTGCTCTGTGACCTTTTTGTTTTGTTTCGTTTGACCTAAGAATAGTGAACCAGAAGTATTTTTGCTTTAAAGGTAGGGACCTAATTTTTCTGTAGTGGGGTCCAGGGAGCTCTGCCCCAGTGTCCTTTATTCTTGTTCCTGGTCCTCACTAATGGGTTGTACCTGAACAACCCTAGAAGGCATGCAAAAGGTTCCAGAAGGACTTTGGAACTCCTGGAGGGTTCTAAAGTCCCTCCAGGCGCTAGGAAGTAGCAACACATTTTAGCTCTCAAAAGTTGAAAGGGTGATTAAAATGTCACTCTATAGAGACAAAGGGGAGTTAATGGTAATGTGTTCTACCGCTTCTGAAACATCCTTTGAGGACAGGTGCATCACACACATGTATGCCACGGACCAACCTGGGAAGGTTGCCACAGTTATCTGCTCTGACACTCAACGTACATAGTGATTTGTTTCAAACTGCTTTGCAATTCTATCTCGCCATAGTCAGGACCATCCAATCAGATAGACAGCTCTCAATGGACGAAGTATAAATGGCTAATAAATATTTGAGGAAATGTTCAATATCCTAGGTCTTTGGGGAAATGCAAATTAAAATTGCTTGAGCTTAGAATGGTGTTGATGAGGATGGGGTGAGGGCGGCTTACTCAACATTGGTGCAGCCACTGTGGAAATTAGTATGCGGTTCCTCAAAATCTGTGAATAGAACTCCCATATGATTCAGCTTCACCACTCCTGTACCTAAAGGAGCTTAGGTCAACAGACCATGAAGATAGCTGTGCACCATGTTTGTGATCATTTCCAATAGCTAGGGAATGGAATCAGTCTAGACTCCCATCAGTTGACAGGTAGCTAATGACAATGTGGTACATACATGTACATAATGGAGTTTTGAGACGATTATCATTATCATTATTTTTATTGTTATTTTACTATTTGGGTATATATGTCTAGCCACACTGCAGGGTACACATGGAAGTCAAAGGACAGGTTTCTTTAGTTGATTGTCTTCTTCCAACACACAGGTCCCAGGGATCAAACTCAGGTTATCAGGCTTGATGGCAAGTGACTCTACCTACTGCACCATTTTACCAGCCTCACAATGGATTTCATTCATCTGTGAACAAAAAAAGTTATATTCCTTGCTGGAAAGTGGATAGAACTGAATATAATCATGGATAGAACTGAATATGATCATGTTAAGTAAAATACGTCACCCAGAAAAACAAATACCCAAGTTTTTCCTCTCATGTGCTAAGTCTATATGTGTATCCATGTATATATTTATATTTATAAGACATCAAGATAAAGCAGGACTGTTGAGAAGAGGTGAGGGAGTAGTAATGTGGCAAGAAAAGGAGGAGGTTAATAGGGAAAAGATAAATAGAACCTTTTTCTCAGATGTGAAATCAGAAGGGAGACTAAGTAGTGGATAATGGGGACGGTGAGCATGAGTGAAGTATGAAATGTAATAATGAAGCCCACTACTTTATATGTTAATTTTAAAAACAAAATAAAAGAACTGGTCAGTAACAGTAGGACTGTTGGTCCTACATAAGCAACGTGTAGCTCTAAAGGCTTTAGCAACCTTTTGGGGACGTTACTATTCATCTCTTCAGTAATACCATGGGGATGACGGCCCTCTTCTCCTGGTGTGGCGGTTATCAGGATTAAATAAATGTGTCTAAAGTGCTTAGCACAGGACCTGCCTTCCAGTAGCCCCTTTCAGATTAGTACATATTAATCTTACTTCTTCGGTGTTCCCAGCAACGTTTTAATAAATACACTTTGCAAATCCTGACAGTGTTGTTTACATGAAATGGTCAGAGATCTCACACCTATACATACAAAAAGGGGGAAGGGGATGATGGCAAGTGACAGCTTAAAGGGCAAAGTCTTTGGGAAGTAATAAAAACCTTCCAGAAATAGAGAAAGGTAATGCTGTACGTTCTTAAAGGATCATAAAAATCATTGAATTAGACACATTGAAAGGGTGACTTGTGTTATGTGAATTCTATATTCATTTAAAATAATCCCGAAAGGATGAAGATATCGCTCATTGTCAGGTAGAATATATATTTAACATGTGCAAGGCCCTAGGTTCTATCTTCAGTCCCACAAAAAGAAAGGAATGAGTAGATAAATGTAAGTTTTTTAAAAGGTAAGCCGGATGGGTTGGCCTCTGTCTGTAATCCCAGCATTTGGGGATGATGCAGAAGGATTGCTGTGAGTTTGAGAGCAGTCTAGATTATGTGATGAGGTCCAGGCTAGCTTACGGAAAGAAAAGGAATCCAAAATACCACATCACGTCCAATAGAAAAAAAATGCTTTCCTAATTATACCCTATGTGGTGACACATGCCTTTTAATCTCAGTGCTATACGAACTGAGTCAGGAGGATCTTGAATTTGGGGCTAGACTCCGCTCAGCAAACAGCCAACCAGAATAAGGTGTACATAATTGTGGGTAAGAGCACAATGACCCCGGTGCTAATTATACTGAGTGGCCAGGCTGGGTTCCTAACAGGAACTTGTGCACTGATTTGGAGGTATCAAGTTTTATAGATGTGCCCCAGAAAGAGTGTGGGATTGGCTTCAATCTCCTTGAGTGCCTTCATCAGTCCTGGGAATTGGGCATCATGAGGACAGAGAGAATTTTCTTTCCCTCAGTGGTTCTGGGGTCACCATTTGGTCAGCTAATCCTCCACAGGGTCTAGAGCCTCATTCTTGAGACGTTTGATAAGTTTTCAGCCCCTCCTTTGGTTGTATAGGCCATGTCTTCATTTTTCAATACAAGACAGACACCAGGTACCTGTATCAAGTGTATAGAAGATATTTGAATGGATATTTGTGGGTAGCAACAAAAATAAAGTTATGGTTGGGGGTCTCCACAGCATGAGAAATGGTGTTAAAGGATCACAGTGTGAGATGACAACGAAAAGACTGCTCAGAGGGGCCTGAAGCCAGGAGCTTCACTGGGTTCTGAGAGTAGACTTTCTAGACACCCTGACTTTCCTGTCTCCAGTTGTGCTTCCTAATTGATGGTTTGGCTTTTGCAACTTTGTGTCTACTGTCACTTTGTACATTTTGAATGCTGTTCCTCTGCTGCTCTGGGTTCCCAGAAAGCCTGGCTCAGAGGCTCCTGAACCTTTGTTTATTCTAGACTCAGCTCTCCTAGTAGCCCGCTCAGAGGTCCAGTAACTGAGGATTTGTTGTTCTAAAGTAGGTATATAGATCACCATTGGATTTCTGGTGAATGTCTGTAATCTCAACACTCAGGAGGTGGAGGCAGGAGAACCAGGACTTCAAGGCTAGCCTCAGCTACACAGCCAATTAGAGGCTACCTTGACTCAACTTTTCCATACATCTGCATATCTGCCCTTTGTGGCCTTCACAGTCACACAGTGTTGCTTTCATTGAACTCTGCACATTGTAAGTCCCATAGGATGGTGGAGAGTCTAGGTAACAGTACATATTCCACCAATAAAGTGGAGGAGTGTCCAATGAATTTTACCCCAGTTTCTCAACAGACACAAACTCATGGAGTTGTAGGGTCCTGCTGAAATGCTGCTACCCTAAAGTTTTCCCCAGTCTTCCCAGTGGCAGTGACTGTATACCTCTAGCATGAAGCTGGTCCCTTTAGTTCTTTGAGTAGCAATGACCATTAGAGGTATTTGGTGACCTGCACATCTCTTTATTTCTAGCACTTTGAATGAGGCCATGATGTTTCTATCAATTGTCGGTTGTCACGTTCCCTCTCTATTGGGGTTGGGCATGAGCTAGTTGGATCCAAAGATTTTTCTAGAATTTTCTCTATGGTCGAGGCTTCATACAGAGAGTATAATGTCCAGTGGGACAGCTCCCTTAGTGGAATTGGCAGAGCATCGGTCTTCAGAAGTCTAGATCAGGAGCTGGGGCAACCTGGGGACCCTTGTCTATGACAGAGAAAAGTTACGTAGGTTTGCCTGTTTCTAGATGCAGGCTGCAGAGCAGTTCCTTAGCACCAGGCCTTTGAATTTTAGCCTGGAAGTTGTATGCGGGTTGGGGTAGCATAGTGTGAGAAACCTGTCTAGCATATACGAGGTTCTGGTTTCCAGGAAGTAGTGGTGGGGCAATAACAGGAAAAGGAAAGTTGGTTGATTGACAGTAGATATCTTGTAAGCAAGGGAAACATGGGTGCTGTCCTGTGTGGTGTAAGATGTTTGGCACATAATCTCTTGCCTTTACCCAGCAGGTACAGCACCCTGCTCACTTGCCTTGCAACCTGAAGACGACTGCAGAGAGTGCCCAGTGTGTGCCGGGCAGTAGATTTCTACTGGAGGAGCTCCAGTGATCTTGAGAAAGATGTCTATCTCATGACTCTTGAGATATCTCTGTATGTGTGTGATTCTAGGGCTGGGAAAGAGGAGAGCCTTGTACATATCACTCAGATGCTCTACTGCCAAGACACAGCCTAGACCTTGGCAGAGATTTTCAGAGAAAGGATCTCTGTGTGTATGTCAGGCTAGTCTTGAACTTATAAGCCCCTCCTGCTTCTGCTCTGAAATGCTAGGATAAAAGTTTTCAAACAGCTTGTAGATGGTTTTGTTGTTGTTGTTGTTGTTGTTGTTGTTGTTGTTTTTGTTTTTGTTTTTTTGTAGTTCCCTCTCTTGATTTCAATATACTCAAACACCAAAGTTTTCTGTTTTCCTTGCTGCCTCAGGACAGATGTGTTGGAAGAATTGAGGTCAGGGGCCATCTTTGTGAGTTGGTGTCAGCTCCACTCATCTCAGACCTCCCCTGGACTCTGGTGAGCTTGGGCTGTCCTAACTGTATAGCAAGTCACTGAGATGGGTAGATGTTAGGTCTTGACAGTCTCAGTGCCGATGACTTTTATTTTTTTTTTGTTGTTGTTGTTTGTTTGTTGTTTAATTTGAAAATCTTTTATAACAAAAGTTTTAAGAAAAAATGTGCTTTGATGACTAGTGGAAGATGCACTCTGTCTTATGCCTTAAAAATATATTTTAACCTGTAATAGGATGAATATCAATAGCCAGAAACCATATTTAAAAAGCACATGAAGGTCTTCAAGTGTTTTAGCATCTAGAGTTGTAAGACCAAAAAGTTTGATGCTTCCTTTTGCAAAATGATACTCAGGAGTGTGGTTTCTGCTGTGCACAGTGTTTATCACTTTATTGTTATGAAGTGATACCCAACTGTCTCCTGAAGTGGCTGTTTTGGTTCTGGCCACCAGCAGTGTACTAAAGGAGGGGCGAGTCTTTCTGTCTGGTATTCTTAAACTATGCTTGTCATTTGGGGCTTTGATATGTTGCTTAGGCTACGACTTGGCAGGACACTTCCATAGAGCAGGACACACAGATTCGTATGGTACCAACGTGGCAGGAAAGCAGTTTCCTGATGGAGAAGGTCTTGGTTTGTTTTTTTTTTTTTCATTCACTTAAGAATTTAAGAGGAGGGCTCAAACCCTCTGCACTCTGTAATTTTGGTCAATCGTCATTGGATATCTGTTAGTCTGGCAGGCATGAGTTGCAAAAACACGAAAACAGTATTGGAAAAGGATGCTCTGGCTCAGGGGGAATCCCAGGCTAGAGGCTTTGCAAACTTGACTTTAAACATCTTTTTTCATAGAACTTAGCACAGCTAGTGATGCTGGGGGTGGGGGTGGGCAGTGTAGGGAAGAAACTTAATTATGCAAATTTTGATCTTAAAGCCTTATTCGTATGTTTCCTGGCAGGCTGTTCTTTAATCTCTAGCGCAAGATTGCTCAGAATTACCATATATTCTCATTAATTTCATTAAAATTATAGCAAAGGTTGTTTTTGCTATAATCAAGAGTGATTTTGATTAATACTTAGGAAATCAAACCCCTCGCCAGCAGTGGGAATGAGAACAACCTTCTCAGTCAGTCGTCCTTTCTCTTCCTTCTCTCCCCTTCTCGCAAAAGGCCAAAGATACAAATGCACCGGAGGGAGTTTTAAGAGAGTCTTTGCTTTTGCAGATAGTTCTAAGGAAAACACTCCAAAATGGGAGTCCGTTTTCCTCTCTTGAGTGCGAAGAAAGAACACACGAGTGCACACCAGCCTGCCTTGGCTGGCAACAATCAGTGCCAGGAGCACACACCCTCTCTTACAGGCTGACTGTTATGTCAGCAGAGAATGCTGGGAAAATCTAGAAGATGAAGAAGGTAACATACCCATGTACCCATGTAAAGAGGACATGAAAATCACAGACAGGTATTAGATAAAATCTAATAGACCAGTCGAAGATGATCTATCTTTGCTTTTAGAAACCATACCTATTGAGGCATCCCACAGTATAACTTGCTTTGTCTCCAAGCATAGTTTGACACGTGTGTTTTTGTGCTTATGATCTCTTCATAAGCGTTCATTAGTACACTGTGTACAGTGTGAGGAGGAGCAGGTCATTGTGGGAGAAACAGATACTGGAAAGCTAGTCATTTGACATGCTATAGTTTCTAATGTTTCAACCACACTCTCCTCCATTTTCCCTCCCTTCTTTCCATTCTTTTGAGTACTGAGGCTGGAAACCATGACCTGTGTGTGCTAGACAAACACTCTATCAATGATTCTGTGTTGCCTCCTTATTGATCTGTGTAATAATTTTTGATCACAGGATAGGTGTAAAGTAGTGTATCTTCACTATCTCCTGCTTCAAGGAGTGCTCAGTACTCTAATCAAAGACAGAACCCATTTGTCCATTGTCTTTTACCTTGCCAACCTCTATGGTTCCTGCTTTTAGAAAAAAGTGGGGCCAGCTTACAGGTTCAGAGGTTCAGTCCGTTATCATCAGGGCGGTTCAGGGCAGCGTCCACACAGATGTGGGGCTGGAGAAGCTGAGAGTTCAACATCTTCCGCAGGCAGATAGGAGAAGACTGGCTTCCGGGCAGCTTTTAGGAAGTGTTGTCAGACTACTTCTTATGTTTGGACACTGTAGGTATCTGTGTTGCACTGCTTTCTTAGGACTACTGGGACACAGTGGAGCTAAAGTACTACATTAACAACTGGCCACACAGCAACATTTGATCCATTAAAGACTGAATACACGACAGTATGTATTATTTACTTCCTTATTGCTTTGAAAGACACCATGGCCAAAGCAAATTAAAAATAAAATTAGGATGATGTTTCCAGAAGGTTAGAGTCCGTGATGGCAGAGAGAAGCCATGGTGTCAGGAGCAGCTGAGAGCTTACATTTTGGGTAATTTAGTGCGAGCATGAGTGAGTGTGCGTGTGTGTGTGTGTGTGTGTGTGTGTGTGTGTGTGTGTGCATGTGTGAGAGTGTGTACATTTATGTGTATATGTATGTATATGTGTAAGAAGAGAGAGAGAGACAGAGACACACACACACACAAAGAGAGATTGATGTATACCATGGTGCCTGTGGAAGTCCAAGAAAAGTTATGGAGTTGATACTCTCTCACGTCTCCATCGGTTCAAGAAATCGAGCTCAGGTTGTTAGGGTTTCTGCTTTTTATGTGGAAGATAGCTGTACAATCAACTGGATAGCTTAACATTTGAAAAGAAATAATAATAATTTTTTAATATTCCCCAGAGTAGAATTCCCCAGAGTTCAAAATATCAACAGAGCCATGCTCCTGAGTGCTCCTGGATTTGAATGGAATCCTTCCTCCCCCCCCCCCCCTCCTGCCCCCCCCGCCATTCTTTTTTTTTTTTTCCGGAGCTGGGGACCGAACCCGGGGCCTTGCGCTCGCTAGGCAAGCGCTCTACCGCTGAGCTAAATCCCCAACCCCCACCCCCACCATTCTTAACTACTTTGTATCACACTAAAATATAAGAACAGCTAACCAGTTTCCTGTTCATAGATGTGATGTCTTGGAAGCCTTTCTTCTGGGTTTAGGTTAGTGTGAGCAAAGGATGTGTCCCTCAGTTGAGTGGAATGCCATCCTTTGTCACCTCAGCTTTCACAAGTCCTTTGTAATCACAGTAATTGCAAGAAGCTGTGCAGACGACAGGGCCATGGTACAATGTTCACAAATGCCAATGTGTAGCAAAGGCCTAATACACTAGGTGTGAATTATGAACCTCAATGAGCCTTTGCCAGTCATATTGCCCAGTTAGAATATACATAATTGTAAGTAGGACTCCATTTATTTTTTTTTACAAAAAGAATAATTACTTGTTAAAAGTGTGACATTCAAGAGTTAGCAGAATAGGATGTGGAAAGATTTCCCAATGAATACTGCAGACCTCAGAAGAACTAAGGCGAGCACGTGGTTTATTTTAAACAAATGTTACCTGCTGTGGAAACTTCTTTCAGGCAAAGAATACAATGTCCTTACTGTTCTCCAGGCCTGTGATGGATTGTTATATACATAGGAGAAAGGGGGAAATAGTCTCTCTATTTCTGCTTTGAACTTAGATGCCTAAAGCAACACAAATCCATCCATTTACATTTTGGGTATTAGGCGGCTGAAAGATTCCCACTAGAATAAAGTTCAGCTTTAGCAGTGTTGTCCTCCTCTGAAGGCTCTAGTTTCTTTGCCTTTCCTGAGTTTGTTCTTATTGTTTGTTTTGTTTCGTTTTGTTTTGTGAAATGTGTCTTCATCTTATGGATCATGGCTCCTTCCCCTGATCCACTGACCACATGTTGTCTGATTATCACTCTTCTTTTCTTATCATGACCGTAGAATTCACTTTGAGCCAGTCCAGATAATATAATAACTGTATCTCCAATACCTTAGAAGCTAGCTTAGTTATATTTTATAGTGATTTCTGCCTCGTAAGGTATCAACTGTGTATGCCCTGACACTCGAAATGAGAACACCCCTGAGGGATTGCGTGCATTACAGGAAATTGAACATTATATCATTAGCATTGTGCCATGATGTCACACTGATTTTATTTTACATAAAACCACAATAGATTCTCAGAAAAGATCATATCTAGATAACTCCCATATATGGTTTTAAAAACAGTATAAGATCTTATGAAAAACAGAAATGAAAATTCCACAATATGTGTGTTAAGTGAGGGGTCAGCTGAAATGACTCAGACCCATTGCAGGGGCCTAAGTACTTTTTCCTTCCACTCCTTGGTGGTTAATGAGCACACAGTACGCTAAATGGACTGTGCATGCAGTCTTCTTCTTTTGTAGCCTGGGTTCTGCTATTTTTCCACAGGTATGGTATTCATGTTTTTGCATGTGTCTCATTTGGTAATGTCTATGTTCCTCATAGTGCAGATCTAGGTGTGACAAACATGTTGAGTGTACAGTTGAAAGATCCCACGCAGAGGGATCTTAAGTCTTGGGAAATCGCGGACCCCAGACACAGAGAGACCATTTTGGATGTAATAAGCAAAGGCGAGGTTTATTACGGAGACCTATTACAGAGATCTCCGGGCCGACACGTATCCCACTCAGGAGACAGAGGTGTTGGCCCCGAAACTCAAAAGTCAGAGGGTTATATAGAGAAGGCTAGGGGGTTTTGGCGTGGTTATATACAATTGGCTCATTCAAACATAGCAGTGAGAACAAAGCAGAAAGAGTACGTGTTAGAAGTCAGGGGCTTATCAGGGTCTGGAGGATGGCCCTGAGTCAGCTGGGGGGAGATGTCTTCCTGCCAGACGTCCCATGAATCAGTCCCATTAACTCAGGCTGGTTCCTGCATTCCTTTTCTTTATGGCTTGCCAGTCCTGCCTGGACAGTGTTTTCTGTGCTCCTTTATCTTTATGGCCTGCTAGTCCTGGCTGCAGGGCTTAGCCCTGGGTCTGTTGCCTTTTGGGGTTTACTCTTTTAATTTTATATTTCTAAACCTAGAATTCGTATAATTTTCCTTTCACAGTGGGGTTGTGTCTCAGCGGCTCTACCACAGATGTCTTGCCTCAGGCCTCTTGGGCATTCTTTGTGCAGAAATGTTAGAACTCATCTACTCAGTGATCCCACAGGGATGTGGGGTGATAGCCAGGACAAAATGATTCTGGTTGGGGGTGGGGGGACGACATGATGCTTTAAGTGTGTTTTAAAATTTATCGCGACCCGAGGATCCTGGCCCGCAGCAGCTCTCTGCTCCCAAACCCCGTGGGAGAGAGACCTCACCGCCTGGCCAGGTGGGCACTCCCGAGGCTGCAGAGCGGAGGAGACCACCAACACTGCCCACCCCTGCCCACGTCCCTGGCCCAAGAGGAAACTGTATAAGGCCTCTGGGTTTCCGTAGGGGAGGGCCCAGGAGCAGCAGGACCCCTGCGCCTGAGACACCGCCGGAACCTGAAGGAAACAGACCGGATAAACAGTTCTCTGCACCCAAATCCCGTGGGAGGGAGAGCTAAACCCTCAGAGAGGCAGACACGTCTGGGAAACCAGAAGAGATTGCACTCTGCATACACATCTCGGACGCCAGAGGAAAACACCAAAGGCCATCTGGAACCCTGGTGCACTGAAGCTCCCGGAAGGGGCGGCGCATATCTTCCTGGTTGCTGCCACTGCAGAGAGCCCGTGGGCAGCACCCCATGAGCGAACTTGAGCCTCGGGACCACAGGTAAGACCAACCTTTCTGCTGCAAGTGACCTGCCGGGTGAACTCAAGACACAGGCCCACAGGAACAGCTGAAGACCTGTAGAGAGGAAAAACTACACGCCCGAAAGCAGAACACTCTGTCCCCATAACTGGCTGAAAGAAAACAGGAAAACAGGTCTACAGCACTCCTGACACACAGGCTTATAGGACAGTCTAGCCACTGTCAGAAATAGCAGAACAAAGTAACACTAGAGATAATCTGATGGCGAGAGGCAAGCGCAGGAACCCAAGCAACAGAAACCAAGACTATATGGCATCATCGGAGTCCAATTCTCCCACCAAAATAAACATGGAATATCCAAACACTCCAGAAAAGCAAGATCTAGTTTCAAAATCATATTTGATCATGATGCTGGAGGACTTCAAGAAAGACGTGAAGAACTCCCTTAGAGAAACACAGGAAAACATTAATAAATAAGTAGAAGCCTACAGAGAGGAATCGCAAAAATCCCTGAAAGAATTCCAGGAAAACACAATCAAACAGTTGAAGGAATTAAAAATGGAAATAGAAGCAATCAAGAAAGAACACATGGAAACAACCCTGGATATAGAAAACCAAAGAAGAGACTGTAGAGCTGTAGATACAAGCTTCACCAACAGAATACAAGAGATGGAAGAGAGAATCTCAGGAGCAGAAGATTCCATAGAAATCATTGACTCAACTGTCAAAGATAATGTAAAGGAGAAAAAGCTACTGGTCCAAAACATACAGGAAATCCAGGACTCAATGAGAAGATCAAACCTAAGGATAATAGGTATAGAAGAGAGTGAAGACTCCCAGCTCAAAGGACCAGTAAATATCTTCAACAAAATCATAGAAGAAAACGTCCCTAACCTAAAAAAAGAGATACCCATAGGCATTCAAGAAGCCTACAGAACTCCAAATAGATTGGACCAGAAAAGAAACATCTCCCGTCACATAATAGTCAAAACACCAAAAGCACAAAATAAAGAAAGTATATTAAAAGCAGTAAGGGAAAAAGGTCAAGTAACATATAAAGGCAGACCTATGAGAATCACACCAGACTTTTCGCCAGAAACTATGAAGGCCAGAAGATCCTGGACAGATGTCATACAGACCCTAAGAGAACACAAATGCCAGCCCAGGTTACTGTACCCTGTAAAACTCTCAATTAACATAGATGGAGAAACCAAGATATTCCATGACAAAACCAAATTTACACAATATCTTTCTACAAATCCAGCACTACAAAGGTTAATAAATGTTAAAGCCCAACATAAGGAGGCAAGCTATACCCTAGAAGAAGCAAGAAACTAATCGTCTTGGCAACAAAACAAAGAGAATGAAAGCACACAAACATAACCTCACATCCAAATATGAATATAACAGGAAGCAATAATCACTATTCCTTAATATCTCTCAACATCAATGGCCTCAACTCCCCAATAAAAAGACATAGTTTAACAAACTGGATACACAACGAGAACCCTGCATGCTGCTGCCTACAGGAAACACACCTCAGAGACAAAGACAGACACTATTTCAAAGTGAAAAGCTGGAAAACAACATTCCAAGCAAATGGTCAGAAGAAGCAAGCTGGAGTAGCCATTCTAATATCAAATAAAATCAATTTTCAATTAAAAGTCATCAAAAAAGATAAGGAAGGACACTTCATATTGATCAAAGGAAAAATCCACCAAGATGAACTCTCAATCCTAAATATCTATACCCCAAATACAAGGGCACCTAGATATGTAAAAGAAACCTTACTAAAGCTCAAAACACACATTGCACCTCACACAATAATAGTGGGAGATTTCAACACCCCACTCTCATCAATGGACAGATCATGGAAACAGAAATTAAACAGAAATGTAGACAGACTAAGAGAAGTCATGAGCCAAATGGACTTAACAGATATTTATAGAACATTCCATCCTAAAACAAAAGGGTATACCTTCTTCTCAGCTCCTCATGGTACTTTCTCCAAAATTGAACATATAGTTGGTCAAAAAACGGGCCTCAACAGGTACAGAAAGATAGAAATAATCCCATGTGTGCTATCGGACCACCACGGCCTAAAACTGGTCTTCAATAACAATAAGGGAAGAATGCCCACATATACGTGGAAATTGAACAATGCTCTACTCAATGATAACCTAGTCAAGGAATAAATAAAGAAAAATTAAAAACTTTTTAGAATTTAATGAAAATGAAGGGACAACATACCCAAACTTATGGGACACAATGAAAGCTGTGCTAAACTCATAGCGCTGAGTGCCTGCAGAAAGAAACAGGAAAGAGCATATGTCAGCAGCTTGACAGCACACCTAAAAGCTCTAGAACAAAAAGAAGCAAATACACCCAGGAGGAGTAGAAGGCAGGAAATAATCAAACTCAGAGCTGAAATCAACCAAGTAGAAACAAAAAGGACCCTAGAAAGAATCAACAGAACCAAAAGTTGGTTCTTTGAGAAAATCAACAAGATAGACAAACCCTTAGCCAGACTAACAAGAGGACCCAGAGAGTGTGTCCAAATTAACAAAATCAGAAATGAAAAGGGAGACATAACTACAGATTCACAGGAAATTCAAAAAATCATCAGATCTTACTATAAAAGCCTATATTCAACAAAACTTGAAAATTTACAGGAAATGGACAATTTCCTAGACAGATACCAGGTACCGAAGTTAAATCAGGAACAGATAAACCAGTTAAACAACCCCATAACTCCTAAGGAAATAGAAGCAGTCATTAAAGGTCTCCCAACCAAAAAGAGCTCAGGTCCAGATGGGTTTAGTGGAGAATTCTTGCAGAACTTCATAGAAGACCTTGTACCAATATTATCCAAACTATTCTACAAAATTGAAACGGATGGAGCACTACCGAATTCCTTCTATGAAGCCACAATTACTCTTATACCTAAACCACACAAAGACACAACAAAGAAAGAGAACTTCAGACCAATTTCCCTTATGAATATCGATGCAAAAATACTCAACAAAATTCTGGCAAACCGAATCCAAGAGCACATCAAAACAATCATCCATCATGATCAAGTAGGCTTCATCCCAGGCATGCAGGGATGGTTTAATATACGGAAAACCATCAACCTGATCCATTATATAAACAAACTGAAAGAACAAAACCACATGATCATTTCATTAGATGCTGAGAAAGCATTTGACAAAATTCAACACCCCTTCATGATAAAAGTCCTAGAAAGAATAGGAATTCAAGGCCCATACCTAAACATAGTAAAAGCCATATACAGCAAACCAGTTGCTAACATTAAACTAAATGGAGAGAAACTTGAAGCAATCCCACTAAAATCAGGGACTAGACAAGGCTGCCCACTCTCTCCCTACTTATTCAATATAGTTCTTGAAGTTCTAGCCAGAGCAATCAGACAACAAAAGGAGGTCAAGGGGATACAGATCGGAAAAGAAGAAGTCAAAATATCACTATTTGCAGATGATACGATAGTTTATTTAAGTGATCCCAAAAGTTCCACCAGAGAACTACTAAAGCTGATAAACAACTTCAGCAAAGTGGCTGGGTATAAAATTAACTCAAATAAATCAGTAGCCTTCCTCTACACAAAAGAGAAACAAGCGGAGAAAGAAATTAGGGAAACGACACCCTTCATAATAGACCCAAATAATATAAAGTACCTCGGTGTGACTTTAACCAAGCAAGTAAAAGATCTGTACAATAAGAACTTCAAGACACTGAAGAAAGAAATTGAAGAAGACCTCAGAAGATGGAAAGATCTCCCATGCTCATGGATTGGCAGGATTAATATAGTAAAAATGGCCATTTTACCAAAAGCGATCTACAGATTCAATGCAGTCCCCATCAAAATACCAATCCAATTCTTCAAAGAGTTAGACAGAACAATTTGCAAATTCATCTGGAATAACAAAAAACCCAGGATAGCTAAAACTATCCTCAACAATAAAAGGACTTCAGGGGGAATCACTATCCCTGAACTCAAGCAGTATTACAGAGCAATAGTGATAAAAACTGCATGGTATTGGTACAGAGACAGACAGATAGACCAATGGAATAGAATTGAAGACCCAGAAATGAACCCACACACCTATGGTCACTTGATTTTTGACAAAGGAGCCAAAACCATCCAATGGAAAAAAGATAGCATTTTCAGCAAATGGTGCTGGTTCTACTGGAGGTCAACATGTAGAAGAATGCAGATTGATCCATGCTTATCACCCTGTACAAATCTTAAGTCCAAGTGGATCAAGGACCTCCACATCAAACCTGATACACTCAAACTAATAGAAGAAAAACTAGGGAAGCATCTGGAACACATGGGCACTGGAAAAAATTTCCTGAACAAAACACCAATGGCTTATGCTCTAAGATCAAGAATTGACAAATGGGATCTCATAAAACTGCAAAGCTTCTGTAAGGCAAAGGACACTGTGGTTAGGACAAATCGGCAACCAACAGATTGGGAAAAGATCTTTACCAATCCTACAACAGATAGAGGCCTTATATCCAAAATATACAAAGAACTCAAGAAGTTAGACAACAGGGAGACAAATAACCCTATTAAAAAATGGGGCTCAGAGCTAAACAAAGAATTCACAGCTGAGGAATGCTGAATGGCTGAGAAACACCTAAAGAAATGTTCAACATCTTTAGTCATAAGGGAAATGCAAATCAAAACAACCCTGAGATTTCACCTCACACCAGTGAGAATGGCTAAGATCAAAAACTCAGGTGACAGCAGATGCTGGCGAGGATGCGGAGAAAGAGGAACACTCCTCCATTGTTGGTGGGACTGCAGTCTGGTACAACCATTCTGGAAATCAGTCTGGAGGTTCCTCAGCAAATTGGACATTGAACTGCCTGAGGATCCAGCTATACCTCTCTTGGGCATATACCCAAAAAATGCCCCAACATATAAAAAAGACACGTGCTCCACTATGTTCATCGCAGCCTCATTTATAATAGCTAGAAGCTGGAAAGAACCCAGATGCCCTTCAACAGAGGGATGGGTACAGAAAATGTGGTACATCTCCACATTGGAATATTACTCAGCTATCAAAAACAACGGCTTTATGAAATTCGTAGGCAAATGGTTGGAACTGGAAAATATCATCCTGAGTGAGCTAACCCAATCACAGAAAGACATACATGGTATGCACTCATTGATAAGTGGCTATTAGCCCAAATGCTTGAATTACCCTAGATGCCTAGAACAAATGAAACTCAAGACGGATGATCAAAATGTGAATGCTTCACTCCTTCTCTAAAAGGGGAACAAGAATACCCTTGGCAGGGAAGAGAGAGGCAAAGATTAAAACAGAGACTGAAGGAACTCCCATTCAGAGCCTGCCCCACATGTGGCCCATACATATACAGCCACCCAATTAGACAAGATGGATGAAGCAAAGAAGTGCAGACCGACAGGAGCAGGATGTAGATCGCTCCTGAGAGACACAGCCAGAATACAGCAAATACAGAGGCGAATGCCAGCAGCAAACCACTGAACTGAGAATAGGTCCCCTATTGAAGGAATCAGAGAAAGAACTGAAAGAGCTTGAAGGGGCTCGAGACCCCATAAGTCCAACAATGCCAAGCAACCAGAGCTTCCAGGGACTAAGCCACTACCTAAAGACTATACATGGACTGACCCTGGACTCTGACCTCATAGGTAGCAATGAATATCCTAGTAAGAGCACCAGTGGAAGGGGAAGCCCTTGGTCCTGCTAAGACTGAACCCCCAGTGAACTAGACTGTTGGGGGGAGGGCGGCAATGGGGGGAGGGTTGGGAGGGGAACACCCACAAGGAAGGGGAGGGGGAGGGGGATGTTTGCTTGGAAACCAAAGAATTATTATTAAGTATTAAATAAATTTAAAAAAAAGAACACGAGACAATGTGTCAAGTCAAAAAGTAGATATATTTAATTATGAGCAGGATAGCATCCATCAGCCACTGCTCCAATCATCAGTACCTGTGGTCTCAATAGAAACCTATAGTGCTCCAGAGAAGGCTCCTGTTATACACAGATATCCTGACAATGGTAATGTTCTCTCAGTGTAGAAATTGTCCCTATTCAGCAAGGATAACCAAGACAGTACCCTCAGGATATAATTCAGAATATCCTGCCAGAATTCTTGTTTCTTGATTGAATAATCAATAAAAATTATATTAACTTTTAAAAAAATAAAAATAAAAATTATCTCTTTTACTTTTGAAATTATAACATAATCCCAACATTTCTCCATTCCCTCCACTTCTCCTCCCACCAAACCCTTGCATATGGGTTGGAGAGATGACTCAGTATTTGGAAGTTTATTTCACTCTTCCAGAAGAACTGAGTTTGGTGCCTAGTACCCTTGGCAGATGGTTCACAACTGCCTGGAATTCTATCTCACAGACTTTGATGCCTCTGGTTGCCTTGGGCATTCACACATACACAGGATGAAAATAAAATAAAATAAAATGTTAAAATGACTCCCATTTACTCTTGCTTGCTCTCTTTCAAGTCCACGACCTCCTTTTTCATTAATTGTTGTTACATGCAACTATGTATAGATTTTCCTACATAAATAAATATAACCTATTCAACCTGTCTGATGTTGCTTGTATGTTTATGTTTTCAGTGCTGACTACTTGGTATTGGGTAAAAATTGACCTGCTCTTCCCCGGGGAAGACTATCTCTCTCTCACCATTTCTTAGTTGCATGTAGTTCTTTGTGTAGAGTTGAGGTTTCACGGGCTTTCATCCACTTTGTCTATTAGCTTGGTAAATCAATTAATTTATTGAGGCTTAGTTACTGAGAAGAACCTGTGTGACTGAAAGGCAGCTGCATCACCAAAAGCTCACCAGAGAGGCTGGGGAGAGGATTCAGTCCATAAAGTGATTGCTGCATAAGCACAGGAGTCTGAGCTCAATACCGAACAGCCACGTGACAAGCCAATGCTAGTGGCACATACTTGTGCTCTCATTGTTGGTGAAAGGGGGAGAGCAGATCCTTGGCACTGAGTAGCAAGCTGACTTGACTTAATTGCTATGTTCTGTGTATGTATGACAGATTCTGTCTCAAAAAAGAAGGGCCTTCAAATACCCACAAAGGTGTGTGTGAACCCAAACATAGAAACATACACACACACACCTGCACATACGTCTACAAAGTTTGGTTTTGAAGTTCTACGCCAGCATGGGTGATGGCTCACCAAAGCTGTAGCCATAGAGCTCTCTGAACAATTTAGAGGTAGCCCGAGGAACCAGAGGCATTTTGTTAAGTTTTATATGCCCTACGAGTCTACCTTCTCACTCTAGGAAGGGATTAGCAGTGACTGGCTTTATGGAGAACCATACTTTGAGCTGTTGGAAGGGACAAAAGTCCTTAAAGAAAACGGTGTGCAGTAATGAGTCACAGGGTAGGTTGTAGCTGGACTGGAACTAAAATCCTTGCCCTGCCTTGGCTAGAGCTGCTTCACTCCAGTCCGTTTCTATCTTCAAGAGGCCTCCTTCATTATATACCTTCCTCCTCTTCTTTGAGGTAGGGTTTCAGCGTGTAGCCCTGGCTGGCCTAGGACTTGACACGTACACCAAGTTGTACTTGAAATTGCTGTGCATACCAGGCTCGCCTTGTGCCTCTAGTAGAACGTCTGCTGACTCCCAGTTCCTGGGAGTAGAGAGGTTCTGGAGAGGACCTGTAGTCAGTTCCCAGCATCCACACAATAACTCCCAGATGCCTCTAAGTCCAGTTTTAGGGGATCCGATACCCTCTTCTGATCTGCAAGGATTCTCGCACACTCGTTGTTGATTTTGTGTGTGTGTGTGTATCATATTAATAACATATATTAAATAAATGAAAAATATATTTATATATATTTTTTGACTACGTAGGTGCATTATATCACTCTTTGCCTTTGCTGAGGAAAGGTTTCCTCTTTCAAATTAGCTGCCCCTAAGCCATCATCCAGCTCACACACAAGTCTTGAATCTCCTTATGAGCAGCAGTAATTAGATGGACCAGAATGTGACAAGGGGAGCGGAGCAATAAAACAGGCGAAGTAATGTCGCATTATTTCCAGACTGGTATCTCAGGGAAAACTGCTTAATGGGCTGCTTGTTCTGTAAGTTGGGTTAGCATTCAAGTGTGTGTTTCTGGGGTAGTGCTTTGGGCCCAGGGCTAGAGAGAGAACTGTCCATTTCTACTGGTTTATGGTACTGTTAGTGTCGGTCAAGAGGATAAGATCTCCGGTCTCAGTGGAGACTGGTTCGATCCCTTTGGTAAGGGATCACCATAGAAAGGTTGGCTCACCAGCTAAAACCTTACTGAAAAGATAGAATGGTTTTTAAAATGAGACACTGTACTTTTCTTTCCCACGATCCCCACCACCATTGTTCAGAGGCTTACCGACCAGTCATGTAAAAGGTCCTAAGTATACCCTATGACCAAGTCAGAAAAGCATACATATTTTTCACATTTTCTATCTCTTTTCTAAGTGTTCTTTCCTTAGTACTGGGGTCTTTATCCCCAGCATTTTGGGCCTCCCTACTCTTTCCTTAAAACCTGTAACCCCACATGTGGCTGCTTGCTGACCATGAGCCTAACCTCCATGGCAGCTTAAACAGCACGCCTTGGCCCTTCTCCTTTCTCGTCCTCTGGGAGCTGCTAGGGCTTTACAGCTTGCCAGTCCTGGGGTTCTTCTTCTGAACTCTAATAAATCATCCTTGTGGTTCTTCGTGAGTCTGTTTTTAAGTCCTGTTGTCAGTATGATTCAGAATCCCAGAGGGGACCTTAATCTCCCCTGTGTCACTGTGGGAGGAAGATTATAAGAGTTGAACTTGATAATACTGAATCCCATGTTCAGGACTTGGAAGTAATATGTAAAGGACTCTGAAAAGAAGCAAGAGTTGGCTACTGGGCTCTAAGCTTTTGGCTCAGAAAGCTTTTCGGTGCATTTGTAAGCTTGGCACTAGAAGTAATCGCCAGGTTGTGGACAGGGTCCACATGACCTTGTAGCTTTGGGCAGGTTAAGTATGGTACACTGGGTGGTTCCATTTAAGTGGGGCTCACAGTGCTGTTTGGAGGGGTGTATGGGAAGATTTGGAGGGAGGGAAGGGAGAAGTGTTGTAGTCATAATCTCAAAAATAAAGGGCCTTTTGCACACACCAAGTAAGTGTGCTATCACCAAGCCATTTCCCTAGTCTAATAACGTTTCCTGTATTCATTTACCTAGATAAAGCTTGAGTTTTTTTCCCCATACCTTGGCTACTGTGAATAGTTGTGCACTGAGCATGAGCGTGCAGATGACTCTGATTTACCAACCTCAGTTCCCAAGCTTCATATAACTGGATTATAGGATAATTCTATGCTTACTTTTCAGGAGTGTCCATACCATTTTCCATAGGCTAGGACTAAAGCTAGCTTCATTGCACTTGCAATTTTGTTTCCTCAAAGATTAGACTTGTCATACATTATCTTTTAATTCATCGGTTGACCATAAACATCATTTCTTTGTGGAAAATGTCACTTAATTGCATGGGTCATTCTTTAGCTGTGGTGAAGCATTTTGGTTGGATGCATGTTAGTCTCCTTGTTTTGTGGTGCTGGGAATTGAACCCAGGGCTTTCCACTTGTGGAGTAAGCCCTTGCCTTGTAAGCTCCGCCTCACTGCTGCAGTTTGCTTTTTTGCCTATGCTTTGGGAATGCTCTTCAGGAAACCATAAGCCAGACCAATGCCCGCTACTTCTTTTAGTAGCTCTTCAGGATTGGGTATTGCATTTAATAAAGTGCAAATTAATTATGATTCAGTTACTGTATTGGAATAAAGGTCTAATTTCATTCTTTTGTGTTTTCCCACCAGTGATTCCTGAAGACACTATCCTTAACCCTTTGTGCATTTTCAACTCTCCGTAAAAGTTACGATCGACTTTATTTCTGGGTTGTGTATTTTACACTACTATTATTTTGCTTTTATTTTTGGCAGCTTTGTAGCATTCAGGTCGAGTACCGCATATACGGATTCTAGATCATTTTGTATTTCTGACTTTTATATTATCGCCAACTTGTGGTTTGTGCCTGTCACTGACCAATGTTGGCCTTGTCACTTTCCACACTGGCCACATAGGGCTTTCACTTACTCTGAACTGGGTCCTAGGATTTGTGATGTGTGATTTTATTTTATTTGTTCTGTTCCTCGAGTGCTTGTTTAAAATCTGGACTCAGACTTGAAAGCTAGCTTAGTCATTAAGATTTTGGTTCCCAGCATCCATGGTGGGCTACTAGCTCTACCTTCTAGGGAACTGACATTCACTTCTGGTTTCCAAGAGCACCTGTACTTTTGGCCACAAATACATACATATGTGTAATTTTTAAAAATTAAAAATAAATAAAAATTAAAATCTAGACTCTCCATTTGAGACAAAGTGTGTGATATTCAGCTTTCTGAATTAATCCTTCTCCACAACTGCTTCTTCTGTGGGGTTCCAGAAATGACCCAGCAGTAAAGATCACTGACTGCTTTTCCACAGGACATGGGTTTGTTTGATCCCTAACATCCACATGACAGACCACAGTCATCTGTAACTCCAGTTGTAGAGGAGTTGACACACCCTCTTCTGGCCTCTAAAGGCACTGAATGCATGCCATGCAGAAACATACATGGTGCCACAAAACATACACACACACACACACAGACACACACACACACACACACACACACACACACACACACACACACACACACACACACACACAAAGAAATTTCAGTCGTTTCCTTTAGATTACCCACTTTGTTTTTTTAAAAGTGCTTTGCTCTGCTTGGCTTTCCCTTTGTTCTGCTTTCTAGCTTTCTGAGGTGTAACATGAGGGCTGATGTAATGCAGGCTTCCGGTCAGGACTGCTTTCCCTTTGAATATACTGTGATCCCATTTGCCCTTGTCTCTGGATCCTGTTTGGTTTCCATCTAGTTGGTTTTCTTTGACTTATGGATTGTCGAGAAGAGTGCTGTTTAATTTCTACATATTTGTGAGCTCTCTCTCTCACCATTCAGTTTTAGTTTCTTGCTGTTGTAGTCAGAAAAGAGACTTGATATGATCCCACTCTTCCATAATCACTGCTGGAATGTACTTTGTGTATTAGCACATGATCTGTGATGTTCCTATGTGTGCATTTGCAAAGAACACTTGTAAAACCCACTGTTTCTCCCCATGCTTAGGTCATCCATTTGATGATGGAAGTTTCCTATTACTGTGTTACATTCTATGTTCATATCTATTAATGATTGCCATATATGTTTGGGTGCCTGACAATGGGGACACCCGCACACATACACACACACACACACACACACACACACACACACACACACACACACACACACATATCTCAAATGTGTTTGACTTGTTGGCCTTTTTCATTATGTAATGATCTGTTTCTTTCTATCACAATGGAGTGTTTGACTTCTGCTCTATTTTTTCCTGGCGGAAGTGTAGCGACTTTGGATTTTTGTTTTCCGTTTGCATTCACATCCCCTTATTTTTTTAAATGACAAACACCATGTCAAGAGTATATTTTAGCATCAGCCTTAGTGGTGAACTCTTTCCTAGTATGTTCTAGGTCCTAGGTTCAGTTCTCAGAACCACAAATTATAATGGTAAGGACAAAGAAAATATTACAATCTTTCCTTCATTTTAAAAACTACCTAAACTTAAAATTGTCTTCTTCTTTGCAGGATATGGAGACTTCAATGATTTTAATCTAGAGGATGCGCTGAAAGAAACTTCCTGAGTAAAGCGTGACTCAAACAAACGAGTCCACCAAGCAAACACAAGTGTTCGGCCATGCACCACACTCACAATCTTGCCTTCAGAAAAGTACATGCATATGAGACTAGCTGCACCTCCATCTACCTGTTAGTTCTGTTGTGCAAGGCTTGTGTCGTCTCGTCATACGTGTGTCATCTTCCTTTTTCATTTAGTCTATGTCGAAACCACAAGAGAACGTGCATCTGCCTTCACCTTTTTTCTGCTGTACAAAAAGAGAACTCCTACCCGTTTCATTCCTCTCACTGTTTTGTTTTGAGACAGGGTCTCTTGATTTAGCCCGAGTTGTCCTGAAATTCTCTGTGCTGACAAGGCCGGCTTTGACTTGGATCCAGTGCTAGAACAACAGTGACTCTTGTCCACTGATGCATTTCTAGCTTCAGAACCCATGACTTTTTATGATTCTTCAGCGTGATCCCCACAATGGCCTCGGGGACCGATACCGAGACCATTCTCACGATGTGACTTCTGTAAACCATAAAGCAGCCAATGTGTTTTACAATCTGCTTCCTTTCATCCTCCCACCTCCCTTCAGAGAGCCACTTTAGCACCACGACTAGGAGGACAGGAACTACCAAAGCCCCATCAAATCCAGCAGGTAACGAGGTGTGGGAAGTGAGGAAGGCCAGACTCACCTGAGAAGGGACACAAGGAGGGACTCGTTGGGACTCCATCTGGGACAGGGTCAAAAGGAGCCATGTAGAATTTTTAGCTGCACATATGAAAAGTCAACAAAGGCACCCATGTGAATGTTAGATTTAATTCAACAGAATCCCATCTAGTTGGTCACTGTGCCTTCTGGGAAAACCAGGCATTTCCACTTCCTATTTCTTTGGGTGACGATGGCTGCCAGAATCCAGGTATAGGAGGCAGAAGGGGTGAGCTGGACTTGACTGAAGACCCAGCCTATCCCCATAGCTTCCAGGTTAAACATGAGCCATTCATAGTCGAGCACAGTGGGGCAACCTGAGGCCAAAGGAGAAGTCTTCAACGAAGATATTCAGATGTTTTCTTGAAATTCTCTTAAGTTTTTGAAGATCTCAGGAGAGTTTGTGTATGTGGGTCACATCTATAAATACTTCTCATCTGAGAACTTAGAACTAAAAACTGATATTAATCTGAGGAAAATAAAAAGTCATATGCATTGACATATGTGGTGGGTTTTTATGAGAAATAACTGTGCTTATAAGGTGAAATATAGTTTAGAGTAATGAATGACATTATTTTATAGTTTTCTGTAATGTCTGGCTTCAATAGAATGCATCTGGATTCTGTGTGTGTGTGTGTGTGTGTGTGTGTGTGTGTGTGTGCATGCATGTCTGTCTTTGTGCGCCTGTGTGTGTGTCAGTGTGTGCGTGCATGTCTCTGTGTGTGTATGTGTGTGTATATTTGTGTGTCTGTGTGTGTATGTGTGTGTGCATGTCTCTGTGTGTGTATGTGTGTGTATGTTTGTGTGTCTGTGTGTGTATGTGTGTGTGTGCATGTCTGTATGTATCTGTGTGTGTTTGTGTGTGTGTATGTGTGTCTGTGTGTGTATGTCTGTCTCTGTGTGTGTGTGTTTGTGTGTGTGTGTGTGTGTGTGTGTGTATGTGTGTGTGTGTTACTGTGAGACAGACCTAGGAATCACTATGTAGACCACACTTTACTAGACAGACCAAACTGTCCTCAAATTCACAGAGATCTGTCTACCTGCCTCTACCTCCCCACCCCTCAACCCCTGTGCTGGGACTACAGATGTGTGTTACCACTCCACCTGGATTTTTAATATCTGCATCTGGACTGAGCAGTTATAAGTTCCTTAGGTACAGTACAACATGCGGAGAAAATCCAGACTCATGCAGATGTGTAGGAGGAAAGGGGAAAGAACTCAATGTGCTTTTATTCTTTAGTATTTTCTTATTTATTTATTTACTCCCTTTTTGTCCAAATTGCTGCCAGTTTCCCTGCTCCATTACATAGTCTCTCCTTCTATCTCTCCCCTTCTCCTCAGAAAGGGTGGATCCCCCAGGGTTTCTGCCCCCACTCCCCACCCCCCACACCTAGCTGGCACATCTAGCCTCTTTGGGGCTGGATTCATCCTCTTCCACTGAGGCTAGTAAGGTAGCCCAGCCAGGGAAACAGGATTCACAGGCAGGCAACAGCTTTAGGGACAGCCCCTGCTCCAGTTGTTTGGGCACCCACATGAACGAGCTGCATATCTGCTACATATGTGTGGGGACCTAGGGCCAGATGTCCATGCTCCCTGGTTGGCGATTCAGACCCTGAGAGCTCCAAGGTGTTCATGGTTCTTTGGAGTCCGTGTCCTCTTCTGGTCTTTCAGTCCTTCCTCCAGCTCTTCCATTGGACTCTCCTATTCTTTGAATGGATCATTCACAGTGTCCTAGTGCTGTGCACTGGTCACTTGGAAACACTGATACCCCAACCAATGCACTATGTACTATATTACAGAATCACACCTACTCATTGAACAAAGCATTCAGTAAGTCATACGGGGTGGCACCACCTGTAATCCCAGCACTGTGGAGGCAAATTTTTGGGGAGAATACCAAAAGTTTGAGGATAATCCTGTTCTGTGTTGCAAGTTCCAGGATACTCAGGGTTACAACAGCAAGAGCTCTTGTCCAAAAACAAATAAACAAATAAATGATGAGTAAACCAATGATTTAAAAAACCACTAGATATTGAAAAGCTTTTCATATCATAGCCACCAGCAAGTTTTCAGAAAACTCTGTCTTAAATTCCAAGTTTCGTTACTGGCAGCAGATATGATCAGGGAGCCTGCAGGGATAGTTCAGTGGCGCAAAGCACTAGTGCCTGTGTGGCAGCATTCCTCTTGGAGGCTCTGCGGGGAGTGATTTCTCCTTTTGCCATCTACATTCTTTGGCTTATGACTAGTTTGTTCATCTTCAAAACCATGTATATGCCAGTGTTTCCTTTCTCAGTTTGTCTATTTTTCCGTATCTGTAGCCCAGGCTGATTTGAAACTTGTTACATAATTCAGGCTGCCCTCCAAGTCCTCCTCCTCCTGAGTCTGCCTGTCAGATTCTGGGATCATAAGTGGGCACCACCACACTTGGTTCTCGTGGATCTTCTGTGCATACAGTCCTGCCACCTACAGACCATTTTCAATATCCTTTCTTCATTCTTGCTAGGCCTGCTGGTACTGTATTGAATAGAATTGGTACATTGGACACGGTTGTCTTGTTCCTCGGGTTAGAAGGAAATCTTTCAGTGTTTCCCCCTTGACTATGTGCCCTGGTCCCTCATCCTGTGTGGTCCTCATTCCATTGGGTGACATTGCTTTCATCTTAGTTACTTTTCTAGTTGCTGTAAGAAAATGCCAGGGTGGAAGCCGCTTAAGGGAGAGTTATTTTTGCCCAGTTTGAGCGATGATGGCGTACACTCAGCTCACTCCATCACCTGTGTGCAGGCTAGGATCTCAGACCGAAGAACCATGTCATCTCCCATAGGTGCTTCTTTTCAACACAGTTTACCGAGTCAAGATGATCTCCTACCATATTGCTGGAGGCCTGTCTCTCAGGAGGTTCTAGAACTCATTGAGTTGACAACTCCCGCTAACCACTCTAGCTTCTATGGCTGATATGTGGAGGATTGTCATCAAAAAGATGTTAAATTTTGTCAGTTTCTCTTTCTATACCTACTGACATGATCACATGATTTTTATGCTTCATACTTTTAATGTTTAATGATTTAATTTATGTTGAGCAATCCTGTGTCCCGGGCATAAATCCAGTTTTCATTATAGGGTGCAATCTTTTAAATGTGCTGTTCATTCTCTTTGCGAATGTAATGTTTCCTTGATTTTTGCCTCTATTCATATGTAGTTTTGCTTGCTTTTGGCATTCTTGTCTGGATTCGCGTGAGGGTCATGCTGTTCTCATGTAGTGAATTTGGAATTATTTCCTCCTCTTTAGATCTGCAAGGATTTGAGAAGGATTAGCTTTAACTTTTCTTTGAATTCATTTTTATAGCCTTCTCTTACCTGGATATTTCTTTGTTGGGAGGTTGTTAATTATTCTAATTATCATTCATCCAATTATATTTTGATTTTTCATAATCACCTTAATAGTTTGTGTGCTTCTAGAACTCTATCCATTTCCTCTAGCATGTCTGATTTGTTGGAATACATTGTCCATTATAGTTTCCTTTGTACCTATTTAGTATTAGTTGCAATGCCTCCTCTTCCATTTATAATTTTGATCATTAGAACAAGTTTTGAATCTTGTTTTCTTTTGTCAAAAAGCCAACTCCAAATTTCCTTTCTTTCCTCTCCTCCCCCTTGTTTTTCCCTGTTTGTTCTGAGGAAAACCCTAGGACCTCTAAGTAAATGCATGCTTGCTTCTGAGCTACCCCACCAGCCCACAAGAACCTTAGCTCCATTAAAGCTTCCTGATGGTTTTCTTGTCTAGAATCCTTTGTCCTCCCTCCTTTCTACACATCCTATTCCTGTGCCACTTCTTCCTCTTCCCCCCTCTTTTGAGACTGAATCTTACTATGTTGGCAAGCAGTCCTAGCTGGATCTCAAATGCCAGGTCCTCCCCAGGTGGCCTGCTCTTTCCAGCTTCGTAACAACTTTTTCTCTTATGGGCTGTGTTTCTGTTGTCGAATATCTGAACTCTTTACTAAGCATTCAATTCTGAAACACTTCCTTCTGAAAATTTAATGGTTTAATATTTAAGCAAATGGAACCTATCCATTCGCAGTTAGTTTTATATAAAATGAAACCCATTGCTTTTTGTTTTGGAAGTTTATTTATTCCAGCACCCTTTGCTGAAAAGATTTCTTGCTCCCTTGAGTTGCTTTGCATATGTATAAAAAAATCACTTGAGCAGATCTGAGGTCTTTTGAGCTCTTCATTCTGTTCTGTTGCCTGTATCTATCTATCTGACACATCTTTGATAAATGTTGACTATAAAATATTAGGTAGAGTGATTCATCCCACTTTATTCTTTTTAAGGATTAAAAAAGACAATCTCAGGTTCTGCTGTCCCCAAAAAGTTTAGATCAAATTTGACTCTTTCTGGAAAGAAATAATCAGTGGGACTTCTATAGGCTTTCATTGAACATAGAGAGTGTGGGAGCTGATGTTGCCAATCTGGTGTGTGTCTTTATTTGGATCTTCTTGGTTTTATACCTTTAGGTTTACTCTACGTTTATACTAATTTCCCTCACCTCTGCTTTAAATACTTTGCTTTCTGAGACACTGCTGAAATGAGTTCAATAACATCGACATGTAATAGTGATGACAAGGCAGCGTCCAATCCATCACTCACAAAATGCCACAGTAGATCTCCTTTACTCTTAACCTGGGCCCCATGTGACCCCACTGAAGTGGATAGTAAAACTTACATGTCACCTTCCAGTGACGTATTCCCAACAATTGGCCTGTAGGGTCATATCACGTTTGACTACAACACCCATTTGTTTGTTGTTCTGTGACGGTGCAAGTGAGTTGTTCAGAAATCCTTGTTGTTTTTTCTTTTCATTTCTTTCTCCCTTTGTTTTTGTTCTTGTTTCTTTAGTGGAGGGTTTCTTTCTCTTGGCTGTCCTGGAACTCACTCTGTGGACCAGGCTGTTTTCAAGTTCAGAGATCCTTTTCCCTCTGTTCTGGAGTACTGTGATTAAAAGAGTGCATTGCCATAGATCATATGAAACTGAAGAAGGATGACCAAAATGCAGATGCTCCATTCTTTAAAAGGGGAACAAAAGTACCCTTAGAAGGGGATAGGGAAGAAAAGTTTATAGCAGAGTCTGAAGGAAGAGTCATTCAGTGCCTACCCCATATATGGCCCATACATATACAGCCACCAAACAAGATAAGGAGGATGAAGCAAAGAAGTGCAGGCTGACAGGAACTGGATATATTTTTTCCAAAATGTTTTCTGCTGAGTGTTGAGAAACTAGCTTTTTAGATCTTTGACCCACTTTTAGTTGATTTTAATGTACGGTATAGCATGATGGTCAAATTTTCTTCTTTAACCACTTTCACTTTGTAAAGCAGTTCTCTGTACATCACATAAATGCTAGCTTATAAAACAATTCTCTGCACACTACAGACAAAACCAGCTCATTCATCTCTGGGCATCATAATCTGCTGTTCAGTTATTGCACTAACAGTAGAGGAAACCGTAGCTCAAAGGTCTCGGGGATCGTCTAGAATTCCCTACTCCATGTGTGCAGCAGATCTGGGCTCATGTTCTAGCTCTAGTCAAGTGGTGAGATGTGGGTCTCTCTGTCCCCAACCTATGAAGAATGGTTAGAATCTCCCTCACTTAAACCTGTTCTATCTCTTTGCCATCTTTCTCCGGGTAGTTATGAGTTTGTATAGGAGCTTTAATAAGTACTAACGATGGTCTATTCACAGTGTGACTTCCTTAAACTATGATGTAGGTATACATTTTATTATTATTTATTTTTTTATTGCTGTTTTCCCTCCTACTTTCATAGAGATGGGACCACATCACCACTACTACAGTGAGAGGGCCAGGAACAACTAGAGCACCGTCAAATCCTATGGGTAAGACAAGCTCTCACAGGAAAAAAGGAAGGAAGGATTTTTCACATCAGCTACTTGTTTCAGTGGTTATCCTAGTTTGTGTTTCTATGGTGATAATTAAACACCACGATCAAAACCAACATGGAAAAGAAAGGGTTTATTTTATTTGGCTTATGCCCACCAGCGTAGGGATGGTTCCTTCCACTGTGTACCGTGTCCTTCCCAACTGATCGATCACTGCGAAAATGCCTAACAGCCTGAGCTTATGGAGGTCTTTTCTTAAACACGGTTCCCTCCTTGCAGATGGCTCTAGCTCATGCCGACATAAAAACTACCCAGTACAGCAGTGATTATCTCTTTTGTTCTGTGGTCCCCAGAACTTGATGGGTTTGACTTGGAAGACTCCTTGGATGATCGGAATGATCTAGATGGCCCCAAAAAGCCAAGTACAGGAGAAGGAGGAGGTAAGTTCTAGATGCTCGACATCGCAGGCCAGTGCTATAGCTCCTGGTATGGTTTGTCTTATACCTGCAATGGCGTTCTGAGACGTCCAGAATACTGTAGATCTGGGCCATATCTGCGCCACTTCGAACTGTAGGAGAACCCCACAATGGTAGTACTGATATATTTTGGTCTTGGGATTCTCTGAATTATTGGGAATCTCAATAACTATTGTCTCTGTGTGTCATATCTATCTCTGTTTATCATCTATATATTTAATTTTTAAAAAAATCAGTATTGTTCATATAAAATGATAATACTAAACCAATACATAGTAAAATAAATAGCAAATTGTATGAGTCTGTGTGTCGATAGAAAAACAATTTGTCAGAGAGTGGCATTATTTTATACTTCTTAGAAATTTCTAGAATGTCAATCATGCTAGGAGATACCTGGATTCTCATATTGAGATATGCAACTTGAAAGCTGTCCTCTGACCTACACACACACACACACACACACACCCACACACACCCACACACACACACTTAAATACAATTAAATTCAAAAGGGTTTAAAACAGATATATAAATGAATAATACATTTTAAAAAGTGTTTAGTAACCTTTCCTCAGTTAATTCTCCTTTCATTACTTTTCTGGTTGTCCTGAACAAGGACCTAGCAAGCGAAGAGAAGAGGAAGGATTCTTTCAACTTATCATTTTAGAAGCGATGAGGCCCCGATATGACTCTGCTGCTTGCTTTGTATCCGCACACAGGAAGTGCAGAGACAGAGACAGGAAGTGGGCTAGTAAATCCCAGATGTCAACTTTCAGTGATGTATTTCCAAAAGCAGGCCTCAAGAGTCCCAGCACATGAGCCTATAGGGAAATTTCACATTTGAACTACAATACCCGTTCAATGGACTTGTGCCCATTTGTAGTTTTCTAGCATTGCAGGTTAGTCCTTTAGAAAACCTCGTTCTCTTATGGTTTATAAAACTTCAGTGTAATGCTGCATGCTATAATAAAAAAATCTAACTTGCTGCCAACACCACCCATACCACTGGAAAAGAACCATGGTAGCTTATAAAGGCTTCGCCCGAAATCTTGTCGACAAGCACCATCAGTGGCTATCCTGGACTGATGGATTCATTTCATTCAGTTTTAAGAAATGCTTCCCAAGTCATCCAGTTGGTACGACGTTCATTCTGCCTAGCAAAAGTGGTCTCATGACAGAAAGCAGACAAAGCCAAGTAAGAGAAGGGACAGTGATGCCAGGGGCTTAGCAAATCACCCCCCTGTCCTCTGGAATACAGTGGGACGGCTTTAAGCACACTTTGCACACAGAGCATAGGACATTCAGGAAGATGTGTACTTACTTACTGAACTATGGTTAATAATGATTCTGCTTCTCGTATTAGTCATCTGTGATTATGTCGCAGATTGTGAGAAAGTTGAGACTTATTTTTGCAGAAAGGCATTAATCTCCTTGGTTCAGTTAAGAAGCAGAGTCTTCTATAGAGTCAGACCTCAGAGAGCTGCCATCCAGGCAGGGGGATGGCGTCTCATCTGAACTTAATTATAGGATTGTATTTCTTCTCTCTGTGGTCACACAAACGCTCAAGATGATTGGACGTTCTACAGAACATATACATCGGCAGTGAGCTGTCTGAGGGGCTGGTTGAAATTTTGCCTACCCCCTTTCTTCCTTGTTCACTTCCCTCAACCTCATTCCCTTCCCCCTCCTTCTCCCCCTCCCCATCGATCCTTAGTATGAGCACAAGGTGTGGTTCTGAGACCTTACATCTGCTGTGCCACTGAACCACACTCTCAGTTCCATGAAGAACACTCACGTGTCATGGACAACTTTAACTAATCCAAATGTTTGCTGCTGAGATTTTTTCTTTTGGCCACTGAAATGTGTGGTTTTTCTGTAGGTTGGTCAGACAAGGATCTTGAAGATATCTTGGGAGACGGGGAATAGAAACCTGACAAGAATAAAGGTAGGAATGTTGCTTTGTCTGGCAACACATGGATTCTCCTTAAAATGCTAACCATCCATCCGCCATTTAAACATGTCACTCTCAGCCTCTGGCAAATCAGGCTTCGACATGTGCACTTGTCATGTGCAGTGGGCTCTCACTCTTGCTGGTGGGGGCTCATTTGTGAGCCATCCTGGGATGCTACCCATTTGCTCTGTTGCTCTTTAAGCCTAAGCTGGTGTCCCCACTACCTAGGTGCACCTCGTAAGCCAGTTTTCCATGCAGTGCAAGGGTTTAAACTTAACATGGCACACATTTTAAAGAAGCCCCTAGCAAATCAGATGTTCACAAAATTCCTTTGGATTCCATTTCCCCTTCCCAGGAAGATTCACACTTCCCTCCTATTGGATCCCAGGAAGGGGAAACTCTCCTTGGGGTGTATCATGTGAGTGAAGAAACTATTTTTAATTAAAAAGGCAAAAAGTTGGGGGAGGGGAGGGGGAGGGAATGGGGGCTGATTGACAGGAAGGCAGGAAGGGGAATAACATCTGAAATGTAAGTAATGAAATATATCTAATAAAAAATTAAAAAAAGAGCCGCAGCAGCTCTCTGCTCCCAGACCCTGTGGGAAAGAGACCTCACCGCCTGGTCAGGTGGGCACTCCTAAGGCTGCAGAGCGGAAGAGACCACCAACACTGCCCACCCCTGCCCACATCCCTGGCCCAAGAGGAAACTGTATAAGGCCTCTGGGCTCCCGTGGGGGAGGGCCCAGGAGCGGCAGGACCCCTGCGCCTGAGACACCGCCGGAACCTGAAGGAAACAGACCAGATAAACAGTTCTCTGCACCCAAATCCCGTGGGAGGGAGAGCTAAACCCTCAGAGAGGCAGACACGCCTGGGAAACCAGAAGAGACTGCACTCTGCATACACATCTCGTACGCCAGAGGAAAACACCAAAGGCCATCTGGAACCCTGGTGCACTGAAGCTCCCGGAAGGGGCGGCGCATATCTTCCTGGTTGCTGCCACTGCAGAGAGCCCGTGGGCAGCACCCCATGAGCGAACTTGAGCCTCGGGACCACAGGTAAGACCAACCTTTCTGCTGCAAGTGACCTGCCGGGTGAACTCAAGACACAGGCCCACAGGAACAGCTGAAGACCTGTAGAGAGGAAAAACTACACGCCCGAAAGCAGAACACTCTGTCCCCATAACTGGCTGAAAGAAAACAGGAAAACAGGTCTACAGCACTCCTGACACACAGGCTTATAGGACAGTCTAGCCACTGTCAGAAATAGCAGAACAAAGTAACACTAGAGATAATCTGATGGCGAGAGGCAAGCGCAGGAACCCAAGCAACAGAAACCAAGACTACATGGCATCATCGGAGCCCAATTCTCCTACCAAAACAAACATGGAATATCCAAACACACCAGAAAAGCAAGATCTAGTTTCAAAATCATATTTGATCATGATGCTGGAGGACTTCAAGAAAGACATGAAGAACTCCCTTAGGGAAACACAGGAAAACATTAATAAACAAGTAGAAGCCTACAGAGAGGAATCGCAAAAATCCCTGAAAGAATCGCAAAAATCCCTGAAAGAATTCCAGGAAAACACAATCAAACAGTTGAAGGAACTAAAAATGGAAATAGAAGCAACCAAGAAAGAACACATGGAAACAACCCTGGATATAGAAAACCAAAAGAAGAGACAAGGAGCTGTAGATACAAGTTTCACCAACAGAATACAAGAGATGGAAGAGAGAATCTCAGGAGCAGAAGATTCCATAGAAATCATTGACTCAACTGTCAAAGATAATGTAAAGCGGAAAAAGCTACTGGTCCAAAACATACAGGAAATCCAGGACTCAATGAGAAGATCAAACCTAAGCATAATAGGTATAGAAGAGAGTGAAGACTCCCAGCTCAAAGGACCAGTAAATATCTTCAACAAAATCATAGAAGAAAACGTCCCTAACCTAAAAAAAGAGATACCCACAGGCATACAAGAAGCCTACAGAACTCCAAATAGATTGGACCAGAAAAGAAACACCTCCCGTCACATAATAGTCAAAACACCAAACGCACAAAATAAAGAAAGAATATTAAAAGCAGTAAGGGAAAAAGGTCAAGTAACATATAAAGGCAGACCTATGAGAATCACACCAGACTTCTCGCCAGAAACTATGAAGGCCAGAAGATCCTGGACTGATTTCATACAGACCCTAAGAGAACACAAATGCCAGCCCAGGTTACTGTATCCTGCAAAACTCTCAATTAACATATATGGAGAAAACAAGATATTCCATGACAAAACAAAATTTACACAATATCTTTCTACAAATCCAGCACTACAAAGGATAATAAATGGTAAAGCCCAACATAAGGAGGCAAGCTATACCCTAGAAGAAGCAAGAAACTAATCGTCTTGGCAACAAAACAAAGAGAATGAAAGCACACAAACATAACCTCACATCCAAATATGAATATAAAGGGAAACAATAATCACTATTCTTTAATATCTCTCAATATCAATGGCCTCAACTCCCCAATAAAAAGACATAGATTAACAAACTGGATACGCAACGAGGACCCTGCATTCTGCTGCCTACAGGAAACACACCTCAGAGACAAAGACAGACACTACCTCAGAGTGAAAGGCTGGAAAACAACTTTCCAAGCAAATGGTCAGAAGAAGCAAGCTGGAGTAGCCATTCTAATATCAAATAAAATCAATTTTCAACTAAAAGTCATCAAAAAAGATAAGGAAGGACACTTCATATTCATCAAAGGAAAAATCCACCAAGATGAACTCTCAATCCTAAATATCTATGCCCCAAATACAAGGGCACCTACATATGTAAAAGAAACCTTACTAAAGCTCAAAACACACATTGCACCTCACACAATAATAGTGGGAGATTTCAACACCCCACTCTCATCAATGGACAGATCATGGAAACAGAAATTAAACAGAGATGTAGACAGACTAAGAGAAGTCATGAGCCAAATGGACTTAACGGATATTTATAGAACATTCTATCCTAAAGCAAAAGGATATACATTCTTCTCAGCTCCTCATGGTACTTTCTCCAAAATTGACCATATAATTGGTCAAAAAACGGGCCTCAACAGATACAGAAAGATAGAAATAATCCCATGCGTGCTATCGGACCACCATGGCCTAAAACTGGTCTTCAATAACAATCAAGGAAGAATGCCCACATATACTTGGAAATTGAACAATGCTCTACTCAATGATAACCAGGTCAAGGAAGAAATAAAGAAACAAATTAAAAACTTTTTAGAATTTAATGAAAATGAAGGGACAACATACCCAAACTTATGGGACACAATGAAAGCTGTGCTAAGAGGAAAACTCATAGCGCTGAGTGCCTGCAGAAAGAAACAGGAAAGAGCATATGTCAGCAGCTTGACAGCACACCTAAAAGCTCTAGAACAAAAAGAAGCAAATACACCCAGGAGGAGTAGAAGGCAGGAAATAATCAAACTCAGAGCTGAAATCAACCAAATAGAAACAAAAAGGACCCTAGAAAGAATCAACAGAACCAAAAGTTGGTTCTTTGAGAAAATCAAGAAGATAGATAAACCCTTAGCCAGACTAAGGAGAGGACACAGAGAGTGCGTCCAAATTAACAAAATCAGAAATGAAAAGGGAGACATAACAACAGATTCAGAGGAAATTAAAAAAATCATCAGATCTTACTATAAAAACCTATATTCAACAAAACTTGAAAATCTTCAGGAAATGGACAATTTCCTAGACAGATACCAGGTACCGAAGTTAAATCAGGAACAGATAAACCAGTTAAACAACCCCATAACTCCTAAGGAAATAGAAGCAGTCATTAAAGGTCTCCCAACCAAAAAGAGCCCAGGTCCAGACGGGTTTAGTGCAGAATTCTATCAAACCTTCATAGAAGACCTCATACCAATATTATCCAAACTATTCCACAAAATTGAAACAGATGGATCACTACCGAATACCTTCTACGAAGCCACAATTACTCTTATACCTAAACCACACAAAGACACAACAAAGAAAGAGAACTTCAGACCAATTTCCCTTATGAATATCGACTCAAAAATACTCAACAAAATTCTGGCAAACCGAATCCAAGAGCACATCAAAACAATCATCCACCATGACCAAGTAGGCTTCATCCCAGGCATGCAGGGATGGTTTAATATATGGAAAACCATCAACGTGATCCATTATATAAACAAACTGAAAGAACAAAACCACATGATCATTTCATTAGACGCTGAGAAAGCATTTGACAAAATTCAACACCCCTTCATGATAAAAGTCCTGGAAAGAATAAGAATTCAAGGCCCATACCTGAACATAGTAAAAGCCATATACAGCAAACCAGTTGCTAACATTAAACTAAATGGAGAGAAACTTGAAGCAATCCCACTAAAATCAGGGACTAGACAAGACTGCCCACTCTCTCCCTACTTATTCAATATAGTTCTTGAAGTTCTAGCCAGAGCAATCAGACAACAAAAGGAGGTCAAGGGGATACAGATCGGAAAAGAAGAAGTCAAAATATCACTATTTGCAGATGATATGATAGTATATTTAAGTGATCCCAAAAGTTCCACCAGAGAACTACTAAAGCTGATAAACAACTTGAGCAAAGTGGCTGGGTATAAAATTAACTCAAATAAATCAGTAGCCTTCCTCTATACAAAAGAGAAACAAGCGGAGAAACAAATTAGGGAAACGACACCCTTCATAATAGACCCAAATAATATAAAGTACCTCGGTGTGACTTTAACAAAGCAAGTAAGAGATCTGTACAATAAGAACTTCAAGGCACTGAAGAAGGAAATTGAAGAAGACCTCAGAAGATGGAAAGATCTCCCATGCTCATGAATTGGCAGGATTAATATAGTAAAAATGGCCATTTTACCAAAAGCGATCTACAGATTCAATGCAATCCCCATCAAAATACCAATCCAATTCTTCAAAGAGTTAGACAGAACAATTTGCAAATTCATCTGGAATAACAAAAAACCCAGGATAGCTAAAGCTATCCTCAACAATATAAGGACTTCAGGGGGAATCACTATCCCTGGACTCAAGCAGTATTACAGAGCAATAGTGATAAAAACTGCATGGTATTGGTACAGAGACAGACAGATAGACCAATGGAATAGAATTGAAGACCCAGAAATGAACCCACACACCTATGGTCACTTGATTTTTGACAAAGGAGCCAAAACCATCCAATGGAAAAAAGATAGCATTTTCAGCAAATGGTGCTGGTTCAACTGGAGGTCAACATGTAGATGAATGCAGATTGATCCATGATTATCACCCTGTACAAAGCTTAAGTCCAAGTGGATCAAGGACCTCCACATCAAACCAGATACACTCAAACTAATAGAAGAAAAACTAGGGAAGCATCTGGAACACATGGGCACTGGAAAAAATTTCCTGAACAAAACACCAATGGCTTACGCTCTAAGATCAAGAATCGACAAATGGGATCTCATAAAACTGCAAAGCTTCTGTAAGGCAAAGGACACTGTGGTTAGGACAAAACGGCAACCAACAGATTGGGAAAAGATCTATACCAATCCTACAACAGATAGAGGCCTTATATCCAAAATATACAAAGAACTCAAGAAGTTAGACCGCAGGGAAACAAATAACCCTATTAAAAAATGGGGCTCAGAGCTAAACAAAGAATTCACAGCTGAGGAATGCTGAATGGCTGAGAAACACCTAAAGAAATGTTCAACATCTTTAGTCATAAGGGAAATGCAAATCAAAAGAACCCTGAGATTTCACCTCACACCAGTGAGAATGGCTAAGATCAAAAACTCAGGGGACAGCAGATGCTGGCGAGGATGTGGAGAAAGAGGAACACTCCTCCATTGTTGGTGGGATTGCAAACTGGTACAACCATTCTGGAAATCAGTCTGGAGGATCCTCAGAAAATTGGACATTGAACTGCCTGAGGATCCAGCTATACCTCTCTTGGGCATATACCCAAAAGATGCCCCAACATATAAAATGACACGTGCTCCACTATGTTCATTGCAGCCTTATTTATAATAGCCAGAAGCTGGAAAGAACCCAGATACCCTTCAACAGAGGAATGGATACAGAAAACGTGGTACATCTACACAATGGAATATTACTCAGCTATCAAAAACAACGAGTTTATGAAATTCGTAGGCAAATGGTTGGAACTGGAAAACATCATCCTGAGTGAGCTAACCCAATCACAGAAAGACATACATGGTATGCACTCATTGATAAGTGGCTATTAGCCCAAATGCTTGAATTACCCTAGATGCCTAGAACAAATGAAACTCAAGACAGATGATCAAAACGTGAATGCTTCACTCCTTCTTTAAAAGGGGAACAAGAATACCCTTGGCAGGGAAGAGAGAGGCAAAGATTAAAACAGAGACTGAAGGAACACCCATTCAGAGCCTGCCCCACATGTGGCCCATACATATACAGCCACCCAATTAGACAAGATGGATGAAGCAAAGAAGTGCAGTCCGACCGGAGCCGGATGGAGATCGCTCCTGAGAGACACAGCCAGAATACAGCAAATACAGAGGCGAATACTAGCAGCAAACCACTGAACTGAGAATAGAACCCCCGTTGAAGGAATCAGAGAAAGAAATGGAAGAGCTTGAAGGGGCTCGAGACCCCATATGTACAACAATGCCAAGCAACCAGAGCTTCCAGGGACTAAGCCACTACCTAAAGACTATACATGGACTGACCCTGGACTCTGACCTCATAGGTAGCAATGAATATCCTAGTAAGAGCACCAGTGGAAGGGGAAGCCCTGGGTCCTGCTAAGACTGAACCCCCAGTGAACTAGACTGGTGGGGGGAGGGCGGCAGTGGGGGGAGGGTTGGGAGGGGAACACCCATAAGGAAGGGGAGGGGGGAGGGGGATGTTTGCCCGGATACCGGGAAAGGGAATAACACTCGAAATGTATATAAGAAATACTCAAGTTAATTAAAAAAAAAAACTCACCCAAAAAAAAAAGAAAAAAAGAAAAATTAATACAAAAAGCAATATATAAAAAAAATTATCTAGTGAATAATTAAAAAAAAAAAAAGAAAGACAAAAATTCCCACATTGTTCCTTGCTGGGTCCGATCCCCGAGTCCTGTTTATCAGTTGATAGAATCCATTCTTACCTTAAAGATCATGGGAGCTTTGCTACTTTGCAACAGAATTTCAAGGTAGCCATCCCTGAGGTTTAACTGTGTTTAAATGTGTAGGAAAATTAAACCACAGGATCAGACTGCCTAGAATTTTCAATCCAGTCTGACACACAAAACAAAACACAAAACAAAAACAACCAACTGAAAAAAAAAAACAAAAGCCCTTAATATTAAAAAAATAATGTAGAGTTTCAAAACGGTTCAGGAAAACTCCTACAGAATCTTCATCCAGCCTCGCCCAAGGAGCTTCCATTGTAGAACTATAGAGATGGTTGTTCTAAATTGAAGTTGTTATCTGTGAAATAAAGTCACCTATTGACATTTTGGAAATTATGTTAGATCTCATTGTGTGTGTGTGTCTGTGTGTGTGTGTGTGTGTGTGTGTGTGTATGTCTGTGTGTCTGTGTGTGTGTCTGTGTGTATCTATGTCTCTGTGTGTGCACCTATGTGAATGTGTGTCTGTGTGTGTGTCTGTGTCTGTGTCTGTGTGTGTGCCTATGTGTGTGTGTATGTCTGTGTGTCTGTGTGAGTGTGTGCCTCTGTGTGTATCTATGTGTATGTATGCCTGTGTGTGTATGTGTGTCTGTGTCTCTGTGTGTGTGTGTGTGTGTGTGTGTGTGTGTGTGTGTGAAATTTTATCACATGTGTAGATTTCAATAGCTCTTAACACAACCAGGGAGAGATTATCATAAAATCTCTTCTGCATGCTGCCCCTTGAACAGTCATGTCCTTCCCAAGCCTCATGTTTGCAGTTTCCACAGCTGTTTGTGACTGAAACCTTTCTTCACACATCTGTCAGATGGGATCTTAAGTTGGATGGGGTGAGATGTCTGAGGCTTGTGTGGTGAAGTACGTTCCTGTTGGAACCCATAGGTGTCACATGCCACAGTTGTGACCTTTTAAATAATCACTTTTGACAAGATGTTGGAATGTTGTGGTGTTTGAAACCCTTTGTTTATTATTCCATGTTATGATGGACAATTGTAGCAGGGTCCAAAGAATTCAAGCTTTGAGTCCATCAAGACCCCACTTTCCGAGTCCTGGCTGAAGTTGAGCATTTGCTTCATTCTTGCAAGTGCTGTGCCTTGCATATGGGAACGGTGTTCTGTTGCTTAAAATGGCCTGCAGTCATGTTTGTCCCCAGAAACACCTTTCCAGATGGTGTCATCTCGAGGAAAAAGCCGTAAAACCCTCTAAGTTAAATTTCCAGGGGTCAGGAGGACACGGAGCATTTAAAGGGTGACAATTGGTATTTCCAGATGGGGAGAGAAGGGCAGGGGTTACCTCTGTAAGCGTGCACGGGAATGAAAGCCTGAGTGACATGCCAGGGGCTTCTCTTCATTAAATGTACTTGTTTGAGCAAGGAAGAGGTGTCCAGAGATTCTTTAATTGGGCTCACATTGGAGCTCATCTTGTAAAGAATAATTAATTGTTGGCTACGGTTACTCCCTCCGTCACCCATCACTGTAAGTGACGGAAAAGAAGATCAAAGGGCGACACGGGAACACGGGTGACATTCACAGACACCGTCCCTTCCACCGAAAACCAAGCTCTTGATGGGGAGCGAAGGGGAAGAATCACATAATTTCCATACATTATAAACTCAATTAGCAAACTTACTCGAGGCTTTACTACGTAGCTTCAGCCGTTCTGGCGTGGATTTGTCAAGTAATATGTTATCCGTTGTTTATTTTTTCCTCAAGACAACATTGTTGACACACTATGAGTGTGTACCTGAGTCCTCCAGCATTTCTTTTTTTTTTTTTTTTTTTTTTTTTTTTGGAGCTGGGGACTGAACCCAGGCGCTTCCTAGGCAAGAGCTCTACCACTGAGCTAAATCCCCAACCCCCCTCCAGCATTTCTTGAAGTGAGTGGCTTGCAAACCCTCCGTTCTTCCTCCTCCTTTGACCTTTCAGGACTCACACTCTTGCCATTTTTTGCAAATGGCCTTGTTCATTTCGTAGTGTGGATGAGAGAAGGTCCAAAGAGGTTTCTTTGGAGTTGTTTCCACAATATTTCTGGCTTTAACGTGGGGAAATACTGTTCCATGGTGAGGAGACACATCGGACACCCACAGTCGCTCCAACAGATCAGGGAGTGCAGCATGAACATAGGGAAGTTGTTGAGCTGCTCTTCATGTATAACATTGGGTGTTTTGATGTAGATAACAGCGCTTTACCTACAGAGTACTCTCAGTTTTGTGGTAGGAAATGGATGAACATGGCTGTGAGAGATTTTGCAACTGCAGGAATACTATATTCCCTGGTCATTAGCCCAGATAGTACATTTTGGAGTAATTTTTCTGTTTGATCTTATTTAGCAATTATAAGGTTTTTTTGGCAGCAATATTTTCCTCTATTACTTTTTTTTAGTAATTATAAGTTTTTTACAGCAGTATTTTCCCCCTTTTTATTACTGTTTTCTGCTCTTATTATTTTTTTTTCTCGGCAGGGTTTTGTTTTACAACCCCAGCTTGCCTGGATGTCACAAGCTTTCTGACTTAGCTCTCTAGGTTAAAGGGTGGCACCACCTGGCGTAGCTTTATTTATTGACTTTAAAAACACCATACCTCTCTTGCTATGTTTTGAGACAATAAGAGCACATTTTAAAAATATTTAAAAGCCCTTGCTGTTTCTTTTTTTTTTCTTTTTTCTTTTTTTTCGGAGCTGGGGACCATACACAGGACCTTGCACTTGCTAGGCAAGCGCTCTACCACTGAGCTAAATCCCCAACCCCTCCCTTGCTGTTTCTTGCTGGAAGCCTGGGACACTCACAATGTCCCCAGCAGTTGTCGACATAATCACTCCACCATCCCATGATTCTCTTTGTCCTTGACAACCAGATGTGTCAGGCACTTGATGGGAGGTACAACCTAGGTGGCCCTCAGAGAGGGGCAGACTTCCGCCTCATGTCTCTGCCTCTCCCAGGAAGTGGCTCCACAGGACTCGAGGCTGACGTGTGTGTGTGTGTGTGTGTGTGTGTGTGTGTGTGTGTGCGTGTGTGTGTGTGTGTGTGTATGTGTGTGTGTGTGTGTGTGTGTATGTGTGTCTATGTCTGTGTGTGTGTGTGTGTGTCTGTGTGTGTGCATTGTCATCTTTGTTTCTGAGCTGCTGAAAGTCTGACACTTCTGTTAACAGCAGAGCTTACTCATAATTTCTTAACCATTGTCTTTCCCTATAAGAATAATAGATAATTAATAATTAATAGTAATATTAATAAAGGAAAGATGTTTATTTACCTCCAAGTTCTGGGAGCCGGGTGACCAAGATGGGTGGCTATATCTGGTGAAGGACTCACGTTGCACCCTAACATGGCAGTAAAACAAAAGGGGAAATGGGCACAGACCCATAAGGCAACACAGCCTGCTCTTGTGGCACCGAACAGAAGCATCACGGTTTTTACCGCAATTTTCCATGGGGACAAGATTTATTCAAACCACAGACCACAACATCCTCACTGAAGTAATTCCTCTTATTCTATGGGGTCCATCCAAGTAAAGGTGGTTGCTATAGCGACAAGGTCCCTGTAACCTCAATCGGGCAAGCATCATAGTTTTGTAATCTTTGCAAATTCAATCAGAACAGGGGATTTGTCCTGGTCACAGTTTCATGTCTTTGAATATATGTGTTTTTAGAAAGTCGGTATACATCGTGATCTCATGTTCATGCCCTTGACCCAGTTTCTCCTCATCGTTCTATAATAATTCACATCACCGAGCCCTTTTCCATATATTACCAAACATTTTACTTCCCTATTTTTCAGTGGATGGACTGCCAGACCGAAGGCTTCATGAAAGAACTGTGCTGCTGTGAACGTCTGTATATGGGCGTATAGAAGATTTCACACAGGCATAGTTTTTAACTGTCTTGAGTACTTGTGGGCATTGGCATCCGCTCAGCATCTGCTAGGGCCTCTGTGCTGGGTCCAGACATGGCTCCGTTTCACTTGTGGGTGCCCCTTTAATACCCGAACAATATATTATATATTGTTTCTTTACTAATCTCACTGCACTTGCCCAAAATTCTCCTCCTGAGACTTAACCAGAGAACAGAGTCTCTGCTGGGCTTTTCTGAGACTTCCTTTGTCGGTGCAATGAATCTGAGTCTTCACCTTAGCCTCAGGTAGACTCTTCAGACAGGGGCAAAAAGCAGCCACATTCTTCACCAAAACACCACAAAAACAATCTCCAGGCCACACACTGAAATTATTCTCCCTGAAGCCTCCTGGGCCAGGTCTATGCAGTTAAAATCACTCACAGCCACAAAGTCTTCCTGCCAGGATAGCTCATTGGGCCCCACTCAAACCATTTCTTGGCTTTCCAAATCCAAAGTCACAAAATTCACGTTCTTCCAAATAAAAGTATGGTGAGGCCTATCAGTAATACCCAGGCCTTGGTATCAACTTCTGACTTACTTAGGGTTTTACTGCTGCGGACAGACAGTGTGACCGAGGCAGCTCTCACAAGGACAACATGTGACTGGGGCTGGCTTACAGGGTCAGAAGTTCATTCCGTCAACATCATGGCAGGAGCAGGGCAGCGTCCAGGCACGATGGTGCAGGAGGAGGTGAGAGTTCTCCATCCTCATCTAAAGGCTGCTAGCAGAGCACTGAGAGACTTACAACCCACACCCACAGGGCTATGCCCACTCCAGCAGGGCCAAACCCTCTCCAGCAGGGCCAAACCCACTCCAGCCAGGGTCACACTTACTCCAGCAAGGCCACAACCACACCCACTCCAGCAGGGCCACAACCACCCCCACTTATTTCTGGCTCTTATTTCCTTTAAGTATGATATCTGGGACCTTTTGGTGGGACACCATCTAGCTCCTTCCCTCTATGTCTATTGTCTGACCTTGGTGCTCCAAGCTGTCCTTGTATGTCAGTTTATGGCTGGGTTTTGCTTCTAGTTGCTTGAATGTTTTGTGTTTCATGTTTAAAAGAAAAACATGGTTAAAACTTTAAATGCTGGTTGATTCCTCCCTTTATTTAGTTTTAAGTCCTTTCAGGAAAGGAACAAATAAATAAAAAGCAGTTTAAATTGACCTTTGGAGATCTGCATCATAGATAACTGGTTATCTCTGGTGTCACAGTCATGCATGTCTCTGACTGGATCTGGCATCAATGGAGGAATGTAGCTAGGAGCCTAGGTCTGTCCACTGGGGAAGCTCCCCAGGAGGCTGGCTAAATGTTTACACTAGCTGATCTTAAATGTGCCAGCAGCCTCAAAGCTCCTATGGTAATGGAGCTGTTAGCTGTTTCTCTTAGAGAAATCTTTAACTGTGATTATTGGATTCAACAGGTAACAAGGTGCTTCTTTTAAAATGACAGCCAGAAAAAGTAAAAATGGTATTTGATCTAAATACTAAAGATATGTGTTGTCACTTCATTTTTTTTCTGTTTGGTTTTAAATGTACAATGCGCTCTACATGTCTTGGCTATAGGTGACTGGCTTTTAAGTTATTGGGTATGGTTAAAAGTTTGTAACATTGGTAACAGAAAGTTGGCTTAAAACTGGAGTCATTCTAGACAACACGTGGCATGAGCCAACATAGGGAAACAGGTCTAGATTGGGATCATATTTTAATATAACTCTTATCATGGAAACCAGACTTTTAAAAGAATTTAGGGCAATGTCTCTTTGGTGAGGTATTAGAGCCTGCACCATTGCTCGTTCATATGCAAGACTTGGCAGTCATACTTTATAGCTCGAGGAATGGACTTGGAGTTTTGGAGAGACAGGATTTTAGAGAATAGATTGTTTGTTGGAGGGTGACTTTTGCTTTCCAAAGTTATGGCTGTGCTCTTGTGTTACAAGGGAAACTTAAAGATTGTGGTTAATGATTGCCAGTGTTACATTGACTACTGTTTACAGTTCGGTCACAGAGAGACGCAGGATTCTAACTCACACATATTGGTAATTCAGGAAAAATCAAACAGGTGGAGATTGTTACGAAGGGTTGATGAGACTACGGAACTTATAAGAGCATTACAGCCTGATTGCTTACTCCAAATGCTATTTCAAGAAATACATATAGAATTATGATAGGTTTAAGAGATTGTTTTTATGCTGTTTCTTTGCACTCTGGGGTTGTTATGAAATATTGCATTATTGTGTTTTCTTGGGTGTTGTTTGCCTTGACCATACATTTGTATGACTTTTTCAAAGAAAAGTGTATTCACTCTTATTTATTTTGATGAATTGTTCTTTGGCTGACTTTTGTCTGTGGTCCCTCTGCATGCAGTTCCCTCAGTGGCCAGCAGATGGCACTAGATACCCTGTTACAGATGATGGTTAAGCACACTATAGGTCCTCTGAGTGAGCAGCAGATTTTGCATTGGGTTCTGTTGTTTATGACCTGGAGTTTGCCTCTCCCCTATGTTTATCTCTGGTGTTAACTGTCATTCATGTCTCTGACTGGATCAGGCCTCAGTGGAGGAATGTAGAGCTCTGTGAGCTGGGTGACAGCTGGTCTCCTGGGAGTCAGGTAGTACTGTCTCTGTTTAGTGTGGGCCTCCTGTGTCTCTGGTTAGAGCAGGCCTCCAGGGTCCCTGGAGTTTAAAGCCACAGGCCTCAGAGAATTTTGAGAGAGTCTGTCCTATTATTTTCTATCTTCCCTTCACATTTCCTACATGTTTAATAGAGTACAGAGTTGGTAACTATGAATTATATTTCCTAGGTATCTCTCAAACCAAGAGTTTGCATGTGACTAAGTTCTAGCCAGAAACATGTGAACAGTGTCCATAGACAAAATGACTGCCATTTTCTTCTTTATGTTTACCCTCCCTAGTACTGAGGATCAAATTCCTATATTCTCAAAGATAGTTGCTTTATTCAATATCAAGAATGTATGTGTAAAGTGTCAACATCTGGTGTTGGGAATTGTCTTATTTTGTCCCCAAAAAGCGTCACTTCTAGACCTGAGTGCCCCGAGGGCTTCAACTGATAATAAAGAGTTGCCATAGCCAATGGCTGAGCAGAAAGATAGAAAGACAGGTCAAGGGTTTAGGAGAGAGGAAAGGATGAAGAGAGTCACCATGATCCAGAGTTAGAAGGATCAGATTTAAGAGCTACAGGAGAGAAAGCAGCCTATGATGTTGGAAGAAGGGAACTGGACCCTATTGGGGGAGTGGGGTGTTTCCCAGAAGGTAACAGGGCAGCAAAGATAAAACATAGATTTAAAAGGTGTTAAACCTGGGATGCTGGGTGGAAGGGAGATGTATGGTAGCTGTCAGGAGAATTAGAAATGTGCCTTTCATTCTCAAAACTGGAGAACTCTTGGGCAGGTGCCATGACTGTACTAAGGAGCCAAAGTTCTTTAATTAATTCACTGCTACAGTCTGGTACATTGAGGTCCCAAGTGAGGGTCGCATTAACCTGGACAAGAGTTACACAGCCCAGTCAGCCAATGCACAGTTTATTCAGCTTCAACTTCTTTTAAAGGCAAAGCAGGATAAAAGTTTCCCACCATTTCTAGGTCTCACCAGCTGCTATTTCTCTAGCAATAGCACATCTTGGATCAAAGTGACCCAAACTTCCTTGCAGAATCTGTCAGCAGTCCAACTCTTAGATGTGTTAGAGGTGCTGCTGTCTAATTAAGCTATAAACAAAGTTACTTTCTCATGAGAAAATGACCATGAAGTCCACGTCCTCAGGTTCGCAGCTTATTTGGGAGACAGAGCACCAGGATCCTCTGCTTGAGGAATTGCCTCCTCTGTATCTCAGTGTGCTGAGAGTGACCGAACCATCCTAGGGTGCCCTGCAGCTGGCAAGCTAGGAGCAGTCGCCTCATGACATTTCTCTAAATTAAAGAAAAATAGTGTCAACCCTAATCCCTAGAGAATGGCTAAGCAGACAGAGGGACCTGTGGCCCTGAATAGCCAGAGAAATGCTGCCCTCTGTGGATTGGCTGCCTACCTTTTGGCTATCACAGGCAAGGGAAAACTCTCAATATTTGCACCAGATCCAGTCTTTTCCAATAGTTTGGCCTGTGCCCTAATTAACTTAAAAACACTTAATAATTTTAGTATTAATAATTTATTACAAATTTCAGCTACATAATTCAGACTGTGCCTAAAATGGGAAAAATGAAAGGAAGTAAATTCTTAGTAATCTCAGATGTAATAATCAGGGACTTTAGAGAATTATAGAGCCTTTGTTGTATAACTAAACCTTCAAGAAGTTACTCTTAAACCTTGAGTGTAACCAAGCAAGACTGAGCCAGAAAGCAACATTCTGATTCACTTTTATACTAGACTCAAGGACAATCATATACAATACACACATCAATCACAGACATTTTCTTTTGTCCTCTCCTGCTTACATGGAAAGCAATGGAGCCAGAAACTCTGATGATAAACTTCAGTCCAAACACAAGAAGCCAATTAAAATAACAACAACAATAAAGAAACCTGGTTTGATAGCACACACTTTTGCTGGGGGGACAGAGACTCCATATCCTCCCTAGCCAGTCAGCCGGGCTGACCTGTCCTATTCCTAGTCAAATGAAAACTCCCATTTTATAAAATCTGGTGGATGGCACCTGAAGAGTAAACCCCAAGGTTGTCCTCTGGCCTGCACACATGCAAGCTCACATATGCAGAGCCACAGGACCAAACTAGCCTGTAAAAGGTTTATCATGAGCCAGGAAGATAGCTCAATGTGTAAAGGTACTTGTGTGGCCAAGCCTGACATAATCAGTTCAATACCTGGGACCTACACAGAAACCTGACTCCTACCAGATGGCCCTGACCTCCATGCTTTGAGGTTTGGTCTGTTGCTCTGTATTGTAATGGTAACTGCAGGCGTCCACGGCCTGATTGTCCCAGAGACAAGAGAGTCCACATGTAGACCCAAGTGATACTATGTAAACTTGTGTCCCCAAATTATTTCTGATAGATGAATAAGGATTCCAACAGTCAACAGCTGGGCACAGGGAGGGTTTAGCATCCCAGGACTTGAGGCATCCAAGAAGAACCATGAGGAATAAAGAAGGTGAAGGGAGGAGGAAGCCGCCATGGGTCAGGTGGGTTGGCTAATTGGTGTTAAGAGCAGCCCAGATGAAACACAGTAAATTATATAGTGGGATTATAAGCTGGGAAACAGACATAACAACCAGAGGATCCATATCTGCCCAGCTCCTGTGCTGATTAAGGCTTAATGTAAATATAAAGCTTGTGGGTGTCTTTTATCTGGGAACTAAGTGGTCAGAGGCAGGGGAGAAAACCTGGGTTGGGATTAAATAATTTCTACAACATCTACACTCACAACTCCTGCCCCTCTACACACACACACACACAAAATAAATGTAATTTTAAAAAGGGGGATAAGGAACTTGTCATCAACCATGGGGATCCAAGTTCTATCACTAAAACCCATGTGGTAGGATGATGACCTCCTCACTCATTGTCCTCTGACCTACATATATGCACACTAACATATAGGCATATGCACACAGAATACGATAATGTATCAATTAACGGATTAATAATTTAATTAAAGTTTTTTGAAATCATCTGTTCTTGGTCCCCGCTCACTTCTTTCTTTGGTTTAAACAGCTCGCTTCCCCACATCTGCCTCTCCTTCTCACATGCCTTTCATGCTTGCATGTGTGTTTCTCCTCTCTTAGTGTCTATGTTTAACTCTATATTCACTTGTTTATAAACTACAGATCTGGTGGCTAGACACATGGTTTCCTGGTTAAAAGAACTTGCTGTGGGATCATAAGGCTTGGAGTCCAAATCCTATCATCCTGCAAACACCAGCTACTACATCTGCCAGGAATCAGACAACATCCTCTTGGGCAGAAATAATGAAGTACTGCCAGTAATTTGGAGGAACATACACTTACAAATATATGGCAAAAGTGCAAAAGTTGTCCTTTTAAAATGTAGCTCACAAAAGTGTTAGGACCTGGGATATAAATCAAAGGGAAGTAAAAATTCTGGTTCCTTTTATACCATGTGAGCCAATCAAGTACTGTTATGTCTACAAACCTGTTCCTTTGTCCTTACGCCAAATTTAAATAGTGCTTTGGGATATTAAATGGGAAACCACTTAGCAAAGAGTCCTGGAGCATAGTCCATACTATGGACTTCACCAATTATTATTAAGTTTTGGAACAAATGTTAAAAAACAAGTAGGGTTTCATGTACATTTTTAAGTGTCAGGCTCAAGGCTTACAATCCTATGACATAAGGTTGAGAGTGATATATAAAAGGAATTACAAAATATCATTTGCCAAGGAAAAATGCTAAGTAAAAATACGCTTCAACTTGAGAACCAAAATACAACATGTAGGAAAGCTCCTTGTACAAAATGGTAGAAAACATCACACTAAAGATAATAAGACACCTCTCCTTCCTGAACACTACAAGAAACAGAATTCCCTGAGATCTTCTAGGGTTTTCCTGTCTGGATAAAGGAAGCCCCAGTAAGTTCTCTCGTCACCACAGTCGTATTTCCAGTAGAACATCAAAGCAAAACCTAGGAAAGGCTTTCCCATTCTCAGCAATTCATTTTTATTTCATTCTAGACTTACCGATAAACTACTTCGAAAGGCAAACAAATTTTGGTAGGCAGCAAAATTTCACTCAAAAAATAAATAAAAATGAATTCTATTTTATCTTTTGACAACAATGAAAAGTGTCAGAGAACAAGAAATGGTAACACACCTTTAATCCCAGCACTCTGGAGACAGAGGTAGGTGGGCAGATCACTTGACTTTGAAACCAGGCTGATCTATAGGCTACTCAGGAAGTTTGTGCATCTCTGAAAAATCCAGCCTCCAACAAAAGGAGGGAGGGAGGGAGGGAGAGAGAGAGAGAGAGAGAGAGAGAGAGAGAGAGAGAGAGAGAGAGAGAGAAAGAGAAAGAAAGATCCAATTTAATTAAAAAGTTTGGATTATCTGTTTATATGTTTCTTTGTTCGGGGACTGGAGTGCAGAGGGTTTTCTAGCAAAATAAAGCAAGCAGAATTTACTTATGAAGCCTGCAGGATCATTTCCCACAGCAGTACTATCCACCCCACTGCTAAACTCTGCAGAGCATCGATGGAGTGGGTATGAAACTTCTCTAGTTTTCCTTCAAGCTGTAAACTGCAGGCCAGTAGCATCCTCAATGCTGCCTCCCAAAGTGGCATCTTCATCTTATACCATCTCATCCCATGTGGTTGGGGGAATGAGAAGGATATGCAGGCTCTGATGCTGTTTCCCCTGTGTTTACTTTCCAAATGCTTTTATATCCTTGCTGTTTTCATGTTCCCCTTATAACAAGAGCCTCTGTGGCACTATTTCTGTGTAATTGTCTCTAGCTTGTCACTACATGAGTACATGGTGGCCAGACTCTGCTGACTTTAATAGATACCAGAGAAAAATATGAGATCCACACCCCAACCCCCTCTGCCTTTATCTTGCTAGTCTCCACCCAGCTCAGTAGTGCATCGTGAGAGGATTCTCACAGAGGTGTGTGGACAGTCTAGTTTCTGATGAACAAGCTCTGTCTACATCACTTCCTCAATGACAACCCCTCAAACCCTAGGAGATGCATCCTAGTAATGTGAGACAGCCAGTATGAAGCCCCTGACTTTTGCTTAGGGCAAACATTTAAGCAGGGCATACCCTGATCTCAGGTTCAGGGCAGTTTGTCTGCCTGACAGGTGGCTTTGTGTCTCCATGAGTAATCTCTACTTAAAGGCGGACTTGTCACAAGAAAGAGTCCAGAGCTGAGTCTTACATTCTAAGAACTTCACATCTTATCAATTACACTTCTGGGCTGCGTGTTTTCAGTCGCCACATATTCAAGTCACCAGTTTTGTTTGTTTGTTTGTTTGTTTGTTTGTTTGTTTCCAGTATTGGACACAGAGAGGTAGCAGTTCTACTGTGTTCTGTGTTTCGGACATATGACTGGATGGTTGACTTTCTGTCTCTACTTCCGCAGTTAGACCATCATGCTGAATTAGTAAGTTGGAATCCTCATTTTGTAGTTCAAAAGTGACTTCTTTCCACTTCTAATTGTAGCATCAGCATCTGAGTACAAGTTTAGTTTATACATAGTCTAGGATTTCTTAACAGAAAATATATTGATACCCTCAGCTTTAGAACTGAGACATAAAGCTTTGCTAATTTTCAGTTCCTGTTCTTGAGGCCATTGTATTTGGGGAACATCATGTGATTAGTAATTGCACGTCAACTTGGTCAGGCACGGGATGCCCAGGAGCTGACTAAATATTATGTCTTACAGTATCTGGAAGAGTGTTCTAAAGAGTTTAGCATCCACACTGGTGGACTAAAGGACATAACTTCTCCTCTGTGTGTGTGTGTGTGTGTGTGTGTGTGTGTGTGTGTGTGTGTGTGTGTGTGTGTGACATCTGGCCAGTTGCTGGCTGAATAGAAAGAGGAATATAGGTGAAGGTTGATTCCTAGCTTGATTTGGGGGATTGATCTGTCAGTGTTATTTTTAATTCTCAGGCTGTCAGGCTGACTAGATCTCAACTGTGACCTCTACAGTTTTGAGATTTCTTTCAAACATAACACTGACTTTACAAGTAGAAACACATAGAGAGCCACATGTAAGTCAAGGGCTGGAATACAGACTGAGAAAACTGTTCCTAGGCAGTTTTGTAGCTTGAGTGTGAAATACACTATTGAAAAAACATTGTGCATCATATGACTGTGTATACAGAACACACATGCAGAGAGAGACATATACAATTGGTTCTATTTCTTTTATTTCTTTGAAGAAGTCTGACTAATACTTAGTACTTGAAATCTAAAATTCATAGTTTTCTTTATGGATCTGTAAGTCAGAGGCTTTGGAAGGCAAGTTACTTGCTGTAGGTCATTCTTCAAAGGAAGGCGACGATAAACATGAAGGAAAGGTGAACGTCGTGGAGGAAGTTAACACTGGGCCTGCATAGTTACATTGGGAGGACTCGTGTCTTTCAAAACACTCAATCTTTACTTCCTGATTTCTACACATGTCTAAATGTTTTCAAAAGGAGTTCTAAGAACTCCATCTGTGCCTGGTAGTAAACTAGACAAGGCTCACACCATTCACTGTAGCAACTGAAGTCACTGAAACCTGGAGATTAGATATAAAGGATGTGCACTGTCATCCACACAGTCCACAGAGTCCTGTGAAGTTTCTATGTTGCTAGCTATTGTATGTTTGCTATCCTCCAGCACCATCAGTCACTATCCTTGGTTCTTGTTTTGAGCCTGAACCTCATTGAGGACCTGCTAGAAAGGCAGTCTGAGTAGATCTCTGGTCATAGAAGATAGCAAGAAAGATGAGCACCATGAAGGTAACCTAGAACTCATGAAGGACTGAAGCCTTTGAGGATACACTGGATGTGCACATGTCTTACCGTCTCCAGCCTTAGTAGCACCAGTATCCTGCAGAGGAGCTCAATGATCTGAAAATGTACATGACTTGAGACTTGAAGAACCATTGGTGGAGACCGAGGAGTTCCAAGTGCAGATGATATCCTATGCAGCAGGATGAGCCAGCAGGTCAGGAGGAGTGTGGGATGCCACCAGCATGCCCAGAGACTTGCATTTTGTTTTTAGAGTGGGGACACAATGGTGATGCTTCTCTGCTGCTTTTCAGATGACAGGCAACATGACACTTGCTCAATCGCAAGCGAGTGCTTGTCACAAGGATTCTGGATGGTGTTTTCTTCTGGAAGATACAAGGAAACTCTACCATTCAGCTCCTCTAAGGCTTCAGGCATCTGCATGGAAGGCACAGCAAGAGGAGAGACAGTGTCAGTGCATCCACTGCTCCACCACAGTCTGCTTTCTCATTAGGAAAACAAAAGGTCTCCCAGGAATTCGGAGACCTGCAAAGAAGGAGTTTGAAACAGCTTTCAAATGACTCAAAAGCGTTTTTAAAAAAATCTATTGAGTGAGTTCTCATGTGAAGTTCATAGAACACTCACTTCCTAGTTTGAAAATTGGTATTTGAGGAGCAAATTAAACATCCAAACTTCATAAAATCTTCCTAACAATATATCTTAAGGAAACCAAATAGGTCCAAATGATGACTGTTTTACTGTATAGAAGGCTCTTAATTAAGAATATGGAAGCAATACAGAATCAGAAAAGCCCACATTCTGTAATTCCTATTAAATTTAGCAATTTAGTTACTATGTTGAATTCTAATTAAAATGTTTAGCTGTTGGGACCTAAGAAAGTCACATAGGACCAAAAGTAACCTTGCAGAGATGGCTTTCTTGTGGCTGATTTCATTTCAGTGAAAGCTCAGACTGGACCAACAAGCTCATCAGGTAAAGGAACTTGCTACCAAGCTTGGTGACTTGAGTGTGATCTCTGGAATCAGGTCCAAAGGACAGAACTCCTCCAAAAGTTATCCACTGATGCCACACAGTGCACAGTGGAATTCATGTGCACAAGTGCACACATACACACACACACACACACACACACACACACAAAGAGAGGAGGGGCAAGAATAAACATAATATATTTTGCAAAAGCTCAAATGTCACAGTGCCTAAGAATGAATCTTGGCATCCAGTCAGTGTTGCAGAACAGAAGGCAGAAGCAGGCCAAGTCTTCAGCAAGCTAGCATGTTTCTAAGAATGTGGGTCCTGAGGCAAAACAAGGTTTGGAACCAGGGTGTGTTCAAACAAATGGACCATAAAAGGATTTTTTGAGGACTTGATTGAGACATTTGCACTTGGACCAGAATTATTGTTAATGTTGGCATTCATTCTACACTCCACTGAGCCAAGCTCCCTGGGCAAGCCATCCCCAAATAGGACTTGGAAGTGCCATTTCCACATCTAGCTACTAGGATAAAGAGTCCCACCTCTAAATCCCCTGCCTGTGAGTTCAGAGCATTCCAGGGGTATCTGAAAAGATCTTCCCAGTACAGGCCCAATACCTCTGAGACATTCTCATGCTCTTCCTACCCCAGGTTTAGTCTCCTTGATGGTGACCTGGGCCCTTGAAAACAAAAGAAGTAAATAGTTCTTAAGAAGCTGTGGCTTTTTGTTTAGCTTCTGGTTCTTAGAGGCTTTGATGAGAAGCTAAATTATAGGAAAAAAGATTTTGCACATTAATTTGGGATCATAGAATTCACATCCAACAAACTGGCGAGACTGGACTCAGAGCTGGAGAGGGGAGACCCAGATGGAACTTGAGAACTGTCCAAAGCTACATCCCATTTCCCTTTGCAACTGCAAGAGCGGGAGAGACCGATTTCTGAGTTGTGCTGATTTGTCCTATACTAGGCTTGGTAATGAGAAAGCACAGTGCCTCCGTTTGTAGCCTCAAACTCCAGGCTCTCCTATCTCAGTTTCCCATGCATCAGGAGGGCACGTATGCGCTGCCAAATTGCTAGCAGGAACAGAAAGATTTCTGTATTCTGTTATCTTCTTCATGGGCTGAGGCTGAGCCTGGAGTCTCTATGTCAGTAGCATCTTTCAAGGCTGTTCCTCTGCAGCTCTGAAACCTTTTTTTTTAATACAAACCAAGTTTATTTTGCCTTTTAAATAGTGTTCATATAGCACTGCAGCTAGGTAAACAATGTGAATTAGTATACGTCATCTCAAAAGTCAGAATCTTGTTATCGTTGTTGTCGTTTTTTAATGGGTTGTGAAAAAGATGCAGCCTATTCTAACAGGATAAATATTTTTAACCATTTCACTTTGAGTTAAGGAAGGCTCACAAATGAGCAACAGTCCTCATTGAGGAAAACAGAAAGCTATTGTCGACAAGGGACAGCTCACACACACAAGCAAAAAGAACTGTGTAAAAATAACTAACTGTTCCCATATTAAACCTTGAGCACTGGGGAGATGCCTGAGGAGGTTCACTGTCAGAATATTCAAGCACTTGGGCACCCTCTAGAGGAACAACTTGAAAACCTACAAAACTTCATTTGGAGAGGTTCACTGTCAAAATATTCAAGCACTTGGGTACCCTCTAGAGGAACAACTTGAAAAACCTTCAAAACTTCACTTGGAAATAAGAAAAATCTGATTTTACCTAAGCTATGAAATTTTAAGCTCAGAAGTACCACTTGGACATTTTTATTTGGAAACCTCTCCAGAAAGTGTCTTGCTCAAAAGAACCCATGAAATGGGCGCAGCCACTGTCTTTGCTACTGTTCCAGTCCTTTCTGTACAGCAACACAGGGACAATCATCTCCAGTTTCTGAACTGCAGTAAACTGTAAGCACTGCTACAGTGTGGGACAGCTAGCTTTCCTCCAGTTCTTAGGGATAGCATTCTTAACATTTGAATGCCTGTAGCATCGCTCATCTTTGTCCCTTCTTCCTCCCTCCTTCCTGTCCTTCTATTTGTCTGTGCTAGACAAGGTTCTGCCATTAAACTGTCACCCCATATCTGAGTTTCTTTTCATAGGATTAAGTCACCAAATCATATAAAGTCACATCCCCTGAGATGACAGCTTGTTTCCATGTCACTTCCTTATGGCTGTTCTTTTGAGAAAGGCTCTCAATGCACAGCCCAGACTTAACACAACCTAGAGACCCTCCTGTCTCTGACTCCCAGTCCACATCGCTTTCATCTGAAATGAGATTAAAAGCTCAAGTTTCAACTTTTGTCTCCAGTCCTGGGAGCTTTCTCTCTTGAAGATGCTCTGATAATTAAGTGGGCCAGCGTTGATTGGAATCAGTTTGACTTTGGGTTGGTAAAAATTTTCACTGAGTTCATGGACTTCATTTCTTCTCTTTGAGTCTCTGAGAACCTGGTTCTTATTTTGTTCTTCAGGGACCAAGAGTCCAGAGATTAGAAATACACCAAAGGTGAAGATTCTAGTAAGAAACCTTGACCCATAAACTCAGGCCTTAAAGAGAACGCTAAGGATGACTTAGAAGTAAAGGCAATGTATTTTTACACTCTGTTCATGGGGAGAATAAAAATCAGTAAGATAGACGGAAAGAGAACACTAAAGACAACAGAGACCTGCCCATGAGACCTTACAGGTATCTGTTGGTTGGCGTTCTCTGTGAGCTTGTAGCCCCAACATCATCTCACCTGGATGTTCTACTAACCTCATGCCTTGTTAAGTTTACAGTTGTTTAAGATCAGACATAGTACCAGTGTCATAGTCAATGTTCTATTGCTATGAAGAGACAACGTGACCATGACAACTCTTACGGAGGAAAATTTTTAATTGGGACTGGCTTAACATTTTCAGGGGTCTAGTCTATTATTGTCACGGGGTATGGGGTTGGGAACACAGGAAGCCATGGTACTAGAGAGATAGCTGAGACTTCTACATTCCAATCAGCAGGCAGCAGGAAGGGAGCAAAGGCATTGGGCCTAGCTTGACCATTGTTAGATTCTCTTTTTGATCACCAAGAAACAAATAGATTTAGGTCTGTGGAGATTTCCAGGCAAATGTGGTGGTTAGGCCCTGTAATTGTAACAACTTGGAGACAGAGAATAAGTCAAGGTGAAGACCAACTTTAGCCCAGAGTGAGACCCTGTCTCAAAAAAAAAAAAAAAAAAAAAAAACCCACGAAGAAAAACAAAAAAAGAAGAGCCTGAAGAAATGTACCACACCTTGATTACATAACCTTCTTGATACCCTGAGATATTACTGGGGTCAGGCTAGTTGGACAGTAAATCTTAACAGTGAACAGCACTGATCAATCAATAGGCCTTGACTGTATATAAAGAGAAAGGGGGTGGAGCATAAGTATTCATTGCTGTCTGCGTTCTCAGAGAGGATAATATGTAGACAGCTGCTCAACCTGCCATGGTGGACTGTGGCCTCCAATTGTTGGCCAACATACACCACTTCATTAAGTTGATTCTCGGGCATGTGATTTAGTAATGGGGAAGGAACTCATGTGGTAGGACATCTACAAATCCGTGTGAACAGGCAGGCATGTTAAAAATAGGGAAAGGGTCCAGAGGAAGCTTCATAAACAAGAAAATCTCCAAATTGCAGTCTTTAAGTATACTGTATGTACAACACCAACATTAACATGTAAAACATATCCAGATTTCAAGGAGAGACATTCTAGTCATGGTGGCACATGTGTGTAATCCCGACACTGGGAAGATGAAGCAGGAGGATCTCTGTGAGTTTAGGTCAGCCAGGACTACATAAGCTGGGAAGTGGAGTGGAGATCTATGATTGCAAGGAGTGTTGTAGTCTAGAAGCCAGGAGAGGCAATTTGAACAGATGGTAGGTTTACTTCACTGCTATAGCAACTAGAACTCTGCTTCATTGATTCTAGTCTTAGGGAAGAAGAAAAATAAGATCCTGCATATAGGTTCCACTTTTGAGCCAAGATTCTGGAGCCATGGCAGTTTGGGAATCTTTTAGGGAAGTACGATCTCAACCAATGATTCTCAGCCTCCCTAATCCTGTAACGCTAATATATTTTCTCATGGCTTTGTGACTCTTAACCACTACTTCATTTTGCTTCTCTTCATGATTCAAATTTTGCTCCTGATTTGATTGTAAAGAAAAATGGATGGAATATCTGATATGGAAAATATATGTGACCCCGTATTGATTATGATCCACAAGTTGAGAATCACTGGTCTAAACTGCTAATTTTAAACAAAAATGTTTTTCAAGTACTTTCTACAATGTACATTGACCATTACTATTTTTGTTTTATTTTCAATAAAAAAAGGATTTTATTATTAACATCGATGGAAGCTTACTAACCTTGGATTTTTATGAAAATTGGCTTAGCATCCCAGATGGAACTCTGGCTGGAAAAATTCAAAGGTAATGATACAGTAAACACTTGGGGAACTGCACCAATATAGACGCAATGCTTTTGTAAAGTACATAGGCTTGTGTTTACAGGATTATAAGCTGGAATGATGTTCTATGCCAAGAGGTTTCCTTAGGTCAGACATGTATTGTCACTTTTTAAACATTCCCATTTCTCAAGCTAGCATGTTGAACCATGTTTGTAATCTTACCTGGGAGCCTTCTCCTTTATAAATGTCATGATTTAGAAGACAGTCTATGTAACACCACGTGTTCAGGTCAGTTTAGAGTATTGGTTTAGTTGCTGTGTGAGACAAATTAAAAGAAGTAAGTGTGTATAATACCTGTGGGTTACTCGCATCCTAGAATTGTTACCATGGTATTGTGAATAGTTCACATGGTCAATATGTGTCATTGATTAGAACAGGAATCTCTTACTGAATTCTTCTTTCTCAACTCTAACTACCTAGAGAAGTCTAGATCAGGTATAGCTTTGACTTTTTTGAATCATTTTTCTGTGTGATACATAGAAGGATTTCATACTTAACCAGAGCTTTGAGCTCCCATTGCAACCCAGGAGCCCTGCATCTCTGTCTTGCTGTAGCAAAGCTTTTATAATTGCATTTTGTAGGGTCACAAGTGTGCTCTCTGCTCCTTATGTTCTAGAGTGTCACAAGAGTGTTACATGGATTCATACTACATTAGATATTAAATGTGTCTCCACTCCATATGGTTGGAAAGATGGTTTGCTGTTTAAGAACACTGGATGTTCTCATACACAGAACACACATGGTTTTCAAAAATCTTCATTCATTCTAATACCAGGGCATTGAGTAGAGTCATGAGTGCGATTTTGCTCCTTATGTTCTAGATTGTTATAAGGGATTGTCGTCGATTCATAATACATTAGATACTAAATGTGTCCCCATGGTGGCAAGAATGATGGTTTGCTGTTTGATAACACTGGATGTTTTCACACACAGAACATACATGGTTTGCAACAATATTCAATCATTCTGTTACCAGGGATCCTGACATGTTCCTCTGGCTTCTGTAGGTAGCAGTCATACATCTAGTACACTGAAATTCATAAATAATTTGAAAAATGTTTTTCCATGTTTCTGTACAGAAAAGTGATTTGCAGAAAATATTTTATGTAATACTCTAGCTATATATTCTTACTTCTTTTGAATTCTGATTATACTGTGAGTTGGTCTACAAAACATTTACCCTACTTGTTCTTTGTAGTTAGATTTCTAACTTACATTATTTTCAAGATGGTCTAACCTAAAATTCTCCTTTTTCTTTGTTTAGCCTTTTGCAACAGATCCCAAAACCAAACTTTATACTATTAAAACATCTCATATGTGTATTAGTAATAATAAAAAATTCTTCCATGAATAATTTAGACAGTTACAGGTTATCTCTGCGCATAGCTCCACATGTACTGTGGGGTCAGACTTCGAGAGATTCATTATTTGGGAGTGACGTCTTAAGAAAGGTAAGAGGATCTGAAATTTGCCTTTGGGAACAAAAGTCTAATTATTATTCAGTAATTTGGAATACTTTACAAAGATGATTTCTCTAACAGGAAACCCTAGGATTGCATTCTTATGGAGTGGAGTAGAATATGTATTGATCTATTTCAGGAAGATTTGGAAAGGGAGATTTTTAATGCAGTTTAAAGTAAGTTAATCATTTCTTTCTACTGTTCTTTCCTTCTTTCTTCTTAGATATTGATTTAGATATTGATGTTTTAGCCAACAATAATCTGTACATATAATGGTAATCCAAGAAGACTAGAGTGAAATTTTAAAAGATCTGGATTACCTAGGTTTTTTTTGTTTTTTCCACTGTAGCCCTATTTTTGGAGTATAGAATAGTTGTGTTTCACAGTGGTGAGACCATGATATTACTAAATATTCACATCATGTGAATTGCTGGTCATATTAAAGCACATTGCATATATGTGTGTGTGTGTATACATATATGTGTGTGTGTGTATGAGTGTGTGTTTGCATGTGTACATATACGTGTAAGTGTACTTGTACATGTGCATGTATTAGTATATGTATTGTATATACATATGTAATGATGAATAATTGTATATTATTTTGTATGCTTTCCATTATTTTAGCACTAACCTATTTCAGGTACAGTTTTATGATCCTCAAGTATACTGTAGCTGTTAATTTTATTATAAACACATATACATCAATATTCTTCACTCATTTATTTACTTTATAACCTGATTGCAGTCCCTTCCTCCAAGTCCCATCTTTACAACCTGTTTTTCCCTCCATTCTTCTTTACCTCAGTAGTGTAGACCTTCCATTGACACCAGCCCACTCTCATACATCAGTTCACAACAGGAATAAGTGAATCACCTTCCACTGAAGCCATACAAAGCAGCCCAGATAAAAGAAAGCAATCCAGTTGTAGACTACAGAGTCAGAGCCATCTGCATACTGTCTAGAGGACATATGTGTGTGTGCATGAGTGTGTGTATGAGTGTGTGTTTGCATGTGTACATACAACTGGTAGGGGACATACCTGAAGATCAAGCTGCATATCTACTACATATATATAGGGGCCCTAGATCCTGCTGCTGGAGCATATGATGGGGGAGATCCTGCAGATTCAAAGCTGCAGGATCACAATGATTAAAGGCTACAGCAAGATACCAGGATATAGAGGGAGAGGCATCTCCAGGACGTTCCAGTATTGAGAGTATAGTAAAATACAGAGAGCTTAAACCAGACTTACTTCACTATACATTTGCAAGAAAATCTGTTTGGACAAGAGGGTATAATGTGTGACCACTTATGGCACAACACATCTCACACACTGTATTTTTAATTTTTTTAAATTTTAGTTTAATTTTTTAAATTAAATTTAAATTTTTATTTAATTTTAATTTTTGAAATTTAGTGAGGGGGGATTTTTCCAAGGGGTATATGGAAGGATTGAAAAATGAAATGAGAGTTACTTGGTAGCATGATTAGAAATTTCAGAGAATTAATAAAGGACACATATTTTGAAAAGGATAAAAGATAAAGAAAATGTAAATATGACAGAAAGCAAGGTACATGTTAACTAGTAGCTCTCAGGTATTAGGTCCACAGGAAAGAAGATATCATGATGTTACTCACAATGGAGGATGATAGCCCAAGGGATACCTTGAATAAGATTCTTGCTCAGGACTGTACTTGACTTGAACTAGAAACGTAGCTTGTTTAGTTAATTTCTAATTACCAAGGTACTGGAAACCTAAAATCCAAGACTATATCAAACTGCATGTTTACTCCAAATGAAACAATAAAATGTATTTTTCACTCTTAATAACTATTAAAGATTCTTCCTTTATGGACAGTTCTTTTCAAATATTCTTTTGTATGGTCAGGTATGAAAACAAAGAAGCAAAACTATCCTGTACAATCTGCATATAAAATAAGACTATCCTGTGCAGTACTGCTCAAAAATAAACTGAGGTGCATGCTGAGGAGAAACATATGTGATGAATAGAGTTTGCCTAACCTAAGTCATCATCTCAGAAGAAAAGTAACTTACCAGTGTTGTTCAATTTAGGAAGTGTCATAATTCTCTACAATTGCTGTGACAAAACACTGATGAAAAGCAACTAATGGAAGACAGGTTACACTCCACAATATACTTGCAGTTACCAGTTAAATACTGAGAAATGTCAGAGCCAAAAATAAAACAGGGAGGCAAGAACTGAAGCAGAAGCCTAGTAGGAGCACTGCCTCCTGACTTGTATCTCATATTTTTCTTTTTCTGACTAATAACTCAAGGGTGGCACCATCCTGGAGATCTGGGCCCTACAAATCCCAAGGTTAATCAGGACAATATCCCTTAGGTTTCACTATACAATAGGTCCATCTGATGGAGGCATTTTCTCAATTAAGACTCCCTCTTCTCACCAACTTCTCTCAGTCACATTTCTATTGTCTTAATAAAACATCAGGATTTAAAAGACCAACCAAAGAATGCACATGGGGGAACCATGGCTCCAGCTGGATATGTAGCAGGGGATTGTCTTATTTGGCATCAATAGGAGGGGAGCTGCTTAGTCCTGAGGGGCTTAATGGCCTAGGTTGTTTAGGCAGGAGTGTGTGGTCAAGTGAGAGAAAACTGCAATAGAGGCAGGGGAGGAGATATAGGATCTGTGGAAGGGAACTGTGAAGGGGGATAACGTTTGAAATGTAAATGAATGAAATAAACAATAAAAAATAAAACTACATGACCAGGAAAACTTATTGAAGTAGGTGGTTATTTGGGACCTACAAATGCTGAGTGAGTATAGCACTTCAGTGTCATGACAGAGGAGCACGACTGCAGAAAAGAAGAAAAAACAAACAGGAAGCTGAGACCTGATGGTTCTTATCTTGGGAAGCAAAAATGTAGCAGAGAAAGTACATTGAAAATGGGTACCTGACTTTTGTAACTACAAATTCTAAGCAGTGGCACTCTTCACCAGGCAGACCAAGGCACCAGAAAATTGTCAACGAGAGGGTATTGCGATGCCTGGAACTATAGCGGCATCCCATTCAAAACATCACAATAAACAGCTACCCCCACCCACACACAAAAGAGTAACACACAGCAGTCATTAATTTGGTACACTCACAGTTTTTTGCAGCATATCAGTTCTGAAATGTTGCGTTGGTTAAGTAGTTCTTCTGTTCTTTGCAATATGCATGAAATTTTAACAAGTTGTATAAAGATGCAAAAGACTTAGAGTCTCCATTTCGAGACTTCATTGCATGGGTTCCTGTCTGTAATCTTCCTCCTAGTATTTCTTTTCATTTTTAAATTTATTTTGTAAACTATGTGAAATGACAATCTTGTTTTTGCCTTGCGGTGTTACAGATGTCTCTTATACAAATTATGATTGACAACTATGATCAAATATTTGGAAATGATGATATATTTAGTAAACACACTGACAAAAGGTCTGAAGACTTAAAGACATAAACAGAATCAATAAATTATTCTGGAAATTCTCCTATTATGACAAAAGCCATAGCTGGCCACAACAAGAAAACCAATGATATTGATGAAAAATTTAATATTTCATATGCTGCACTGCAGGAAGAAGGTCCTACAGGTAAGACAAGATTTATTTATTCATCAAATGAATGGAATCATTTGATCAAATCATTTCATGATGTCATAAATTTGTATATATCAGAGAAGCTTTGGGACACAAAATGATTATTTGAGAGAGTATGGGAAAAGTTCTTAAACATCATATATATATATATGTATATATATATACATACACACACACACACACACACACACATATATATGTACTCATATACTGAAATACATCTGGATACATCATTCAGGTATGTATGACACATTCATTATTTAGAGTATCCACCAATATTGTCTGCTATATTTTCCCCCCTTATTCCCATGGTCCTTAAGTTAGAGAATTTCTTGCATGTGAAATTATTATTTTTGATAAGATCATTTAGAAACAATGATTTGATTTAAAAATTGATTAAATATTCTGCAAGATTAAGCCCTGCATCACCGTCAACATGCTTTGGTTTCCTAGCATGAAAATACTAATGTTTGTTTAATTTCCCATGAGAAACAATATTTGTCAAAATCTTATCATTGGTAAAAATATTTGCACAGGATTCACTACAAAACCTATGAAAAGTATGATAAAGAGGTTAAACTCACCTGATTATCAGGTGGTAGCACATAAATTCAAATACATTTTTAACTGAAGTAATTCTTTCTATTGAGTTAAGAAAATACACCCAAATATTACCCTTATCTTAAGTGATGTGAATCTATCATCTGAGAATATCTGTCTGATGATGACATTTTATGTTTCATTTGGTAGGACAAAACAGAACAACTACCACATATAAGTGGTAGTGGATGATTTAAGAAGGTCTAAGGTTATTGTATTTTAATGTTCCCTTCTACCTCCCATTTAATCATATTAGAAGAATTATTCCAAGATCCTATGTTAGTTTTCTATTTCACTGTATTAGTTACAAATAGTTTCCACTCATTGTACTTATTTTATGCTGCATATCTCATATTGTTTGCTATTATAACAAATGTTATTAAATTGGGTTATTGCTTATACTCCAATGTGCCTTGTTTATGGTCCTACACAGTCTTTGGAAAAATTTTCAGTCTCTGCCTCTACAGCGCAGTTATAATACTAATTTTCCCACCTCAGTTACCAATGTGTGGCCAGAAGCTAATGACACTGAATAATCCCTCAGAATTCTTCATAGAATCCCGTTCCATAGAAAGTTATAAACAAAATTCCATTAACAATCAAAATTAATCATCACACATGATGAACTTAGAGGTGGATCATGGTTTTAGAATATACAAAATGACCTGAAAAGATAATCCAGTGTCTAAAGCAATTGAGATTTAGACTTTGTGACATGAATTTTGGTCCTCAAAACATACATTAAAAAACAAACAAAAGTAGGTATTGTAGCACAATCATCTCTAAACGAGAAGTTTCTACCTGAATAAAGATGGCAGTCAGATACAGTAACAGAAGCTTATTGGACAGATATTTCTGACATATTGTTCAGTAATGATCAAAAGACACCACCCCCCCCCAAAAAGAGACAGAGAGAAAGACCAATACTGGAGACTCTTCATATGTTAATAAGCTCAAAGTTCTTATTAATCTCTAAATATGTATCACCAGTGATGTGATCTGCATGTTACACACACACACACACACACACACACACACACACACACACACATGCATTACATACACTGAGAAATGTACAGAAGCATACAGCATAATATTTGTTATATCTCTCTTCATCACCTGAGGCCTCAACATGAAATATTGTTTATTCACGGTTTGTCTATCTCAAAAGTGTCTGTAATCCAAATTTGAGAAATGGAAATCTTAGAGAAAACCTCCAGTAAAGAAATTGATAATTTCCATATTTGCTCTTCTTGGTCTTTCCTGAACTCCCATTACTGTAAGTTTACAATATTTTCATTTATTACTAGTATTATTTTAAATTTTTGTCAAAAATTGAATTATAGCACTGTAGCCTGACTTTTCTTCCTTAAGTCCATCACAGTCACTGCACTTTCATACTCATTTCAATAATGTTTTGTACATGTTTATATATATGTATGTATGTAGGTATATATTTATCTTTACAAATATGAATATTACTTGAGTTCATTTTGTTCTGTTTGTGAATATGGTATCAATGATATACAGTGTGTATTAGACAATCCATATGCAGGTCATTTCTGGAAAAATTAATATTCTGTCAGTCATAATTAGCTGCCTATAAATTTTGAGAAGCGAAATTTTGACCATTGCCTTAACACTGCATTGACGTTGCTATTATTGTGATTTTGCACCTATTTTTATGAGAGGCAATTTCAAAACAGACTTTCAAGTATGCTGGGTCTTAACAGTATTTGTAAGCCCTCTACAATGGTCCCTGAGCTACAGAGCATTTAGTTCTAATGTACATGTATTCACTGGTGCTGGATTTTTCGTAATGCAATTATCTCTTCATTGTGTCCAAGTTTTTGTTTTCTGTAATGGTCTCCATTTTCTATACAAAGAGGCTTCTTTGGTGTAGGATGATGGCCCCAATTGTTGGTACATATAAGACTAATATTTAAATGCTGTAAGGAACGCCGCTAATTTATTAAATTAATGTCATCAATTTTAAAGTTTATGACCAAACTAGCTACATAAATCGGACTAGATTTGTAGCTCCAGCCATGATTTCAATCCTGGTGAAAGAAATTCTACAAATTGTTAAAGAACTTCCTGTGGCTTTCCCCCAAAATATGGATGCGTCAGGTAGCGCTTGGATTTCTCTCAAGGTTGGTGGCTTGAGTGCCAGTTGCCAAATAAATCTTACAAGGTATCTCAGCAATCTACCTGGATATGTCTTAGAAGCCTCTGGTTTAAGTCAAAGTTCTAAGGTAGATAAAACAGTAGGCAAGTTGACACGTTAGGGAAGCAATTGATAGTTGTACCCACCTGTAACACCTATAAAGTACGATGATAACCAGTATGGCGAGATAGCAGAATAGGTTCAATAAGTGACACTAACAACTCAGTTTAAAACAACTGTTCTTTGATTAGACTTAAATGTCTAATCAATTCTTTACCATAGAATTGAACATGGTTCTGGGTCTTTCATTTGGTTTCTCAGAAAAAAATGTTATTCCTAAGTATGCTTTTAAAGTTCAACATTTGGTATCTTGTTATTTCTCTTTAGGATCATCCGTGCAGGTCCTTTGACTTGTCCAAGTCACACATTTTCACTCCTCTCTGACAAGATAAATTCATTTTCCTAAAGTAATATGATATAAATGTTATATAAATATACAATTCCTTCTTTTTGGTTACTTTAGTTTTCTTCTTTCCACATCTGCAAATAGCCTTAATTGACAATAGTCTAAAACATCAAAAGTTGAAATTTCTAGCAATAAGAATGCTTACCATATTGAGTTAATTGAAGAATATTTAACAGTGAGTGCCTTATGTCTGCAAGGATGATAATGATTCTATCACCTAGAATTTCCTTATAGTGTGTGCTGCCCCTCATCAAGTTATTTATGAAATATTATGGTACCAATGGCTTCTTTTGCTGATCTTTGGTCTTACTCAATTTACTCTTGTTTCATACAGCATATGTAAACAAATAAGATAATATTAAAACTGCATATGATCAAGGGGACATATATTAGAAATGCAGAATTCAAAGTATGTCTTTTTGAAAGTCATATGATAATAAACATAAGTGAGCCTAAATATTCCATAAGAATAATCAGATATCTTGTAAATTCTTTCAAAGCAGCAACATACAATATTAACATACAGAGTGAGTACTCCTTCTTTGTAAAAATCACAAACTTACTGAAAAGTAAATCAATGAAAACCTGTCATTAACAGTAACTTATAAAAGTATTAAGTTTCTTGGGAAAATTCTAACCGAGAAATAAAAGGCTTTTGTGATTAAAAAAACAAATCCAAAAACAAAAGAAAAAATGAAAAAGAAATTCAACCCAAAACAAAACAAAATATCTTATAAATTGAACAGATATCACATAATGGAAAGATTCCCCCATGTTCATGAATCAGTGAGATTTAAACAGTAAAAATTCTAGACCATCCTGTAGTAACATTTTGATTTTATCCTTTGAAAGGTTGATAAAATTTTTAACACTCTTGATGTTTTTAGGAGAAACAATATTGTAGAAGTGATTTTTTAAACTTCTTTCTTCCCAGTCTTCTGCCATGTTCCCTTGACCTCACCCATAAAGCCTCACCAACATCACTTCCTAAACATTAACTGAATAAGGCAACACCAATGAACATGGAAAACTAAATGGCACCTGAAACCTAGACAAAGAAATATAGGCAATTGCATCGTAAACACGAGTATGCGATTTTATTTAAAACAAGTGTATTATTTGGATACAGGAGAAAGATGAAACCTGCTTTCTGACCCAAACTGATAGTCTGTATATTATTGGTGTGAGACAGTTAATGCTTAGAGTTATTAATGAGCAGTATTTATGGGTCTTTGTTATTTTTTTTGTTGACACATACTTTCCCCCTCTTTTTCGAATGACTACAGGGTTATTTATCATTTCCGTCCTCTTGTGTATATGTACCTTATCTTCAGCCTGCTGTTTGCCTTTTGAAGACCAAGATTGATGATGAGAAATGACTTAGTGGTGCTTAAACTATGTAATGTTTCTCCTCTTTTGTTGATATAAATGATGCTTTTGCTCAGTAATAAAGTCTAGGCTAGTATCTGTATTCTTTGAAAACAAGGCCCACTATATTTTAGAATGTCCATTGAAAATTCAGGTATTAGTCTAATGTAATTAACGTTAGGTGTGACTTTGTCTTTTTCATTCATAGCTTTTCGTATTTTTATTTCTATGTTCAGTTAGCCGTTGACTATTTTGTGCCTACTTGATGTTTTCTATGCTTCTAGTACTTTAACACATATCTCTTTTTGATTTGGTGTGATAAATGCAAAGGATATACAAGGTTAAAGAGAGTTCAGTTTCAAAAATGATTTCCCTTCTTTCTTATATGCAGAGAAACAGAAAGGCTATATATATGCATACCAAGCCACCAGTTTATTCTGATCCAACACCACCAAGAAAGAAATGCTTATTTGGCAAAACTCTTACAAACATTTATGTCGACAGAAAGCTGCCTGCTCCAAAACTTGTGAGTATCATTTTGGCTTTCTATAGCACCTTTCTCCTCAGTAAGCTATTTAATCAAACTGAGGAATGTTCAGATATCCGATCTACGAGAGTAAGATCATTTTAAAACAGAAATAAGTTCTACTATATTTTGAATAATGTAATTGAAAGAAAAAGAGAAGAAATACCATTCCCATGTTTTGCACTGACTGCATCAAAGATTCAAACCCACCAGTATGTTGGAGGAAATAATTCTATGGAAGTGCCCCACTAATTACCCAACTGTAAAGTCTTGCAGCTTCTTTATGACTCCACATTTCTCTGAATCTCCCTTAATATCATTGCCTCTGAAATTACTCAATACTTAAAAATATCTGTAGGCTTTTCCTTTAAATGATCAATGAATTAGATGAACACACTGTTTTTTTTATATATATTAACATCATTTATCCTAGTGGACTATATTTAAATGCCATCTAATATGGCTTAATCTATTTTAAATGAGTTGTTAAACTTCTTTGGAAACATATCTTTAGTATCCAACACCTCTTTTAGCACTATAGGTGTGATAGGAATTTATGCTGTTTGTGAACAAATTTATCCTCTCTGACACATGAGCATTACTGCCAATTTCTTAGGTATTTTAGAGAAGAATTTTCTGGTAACCTTGTTTGTATTCGTGTAATCAATTTAAAGTGCAGTAAACCCATGCATAGTAGTCATATTTACAGAGTAAATTATGGAAGAATGTAGAAATATGCTTGGGTTTTTAAATGTGAAAGCATCTGTAGACATAGTTGAAATTAAGAAGTCACAGAATAAGGATATAAAAGTCTCAGAAATATGGTGAAAAAATATTTCTTCAAAACACAAAAGTTAGGATTCATGATACAGGCCAGGACAAACAGTAAGTAAAATAGTGAGTTGATCTCTGGAAGGGAAGTGTCCCAATATTTACTTAAGATGCCAGGCTTGAGAAAGATATTGATAGAAGGAAACACAAAGTAATAGAGGACCATTCACCACAATGCTTTGGGGAACAGAAGTCCAATAAAACCATGATGTTACAAATTGGGGAAAAAATGGATTAGGGAAGAAAATGTATTTGGAAGCTAAAACAGAAAAAAAGTTCAATGACTACTTTATTCCTCTCAGTTATAGCTGTGAATTAATAGCTGAACAAGTTATAATGGTGGTAAAAAGTGCTTTATCAAATGAATGTATTAAATAATACTTACCAAAAAATATCCTTCAAAAATAACAGTTCAAATTGACAAGTCCAACACTCACCTACAATAGGCTATTCATGTTGAATATTACCCTCTGTCTTGTATATACAAGAAGTTGTTTTTCTTCTAAATCAAAAAATAATCCAGCACTTTCACTTTTGCCAGATATTGCCATTCTAATTCCATGTCAAATATTCAAGTATTAGCCTAACCTACTTTTAACTTGTCTAACACACTAACACTCCTAACTTGCCAGGGAGCTGCAGTGACTCTAGAGCAAATATCAGTGTTTTTTTTCACTTGGGCCATGATCTGATTTCACCTTTCAGAAGTCTGTGAAGCTATGGCCCAGACATAAATAGTAAAAATAATGCTCTGGGATTAACTATGCTTACTAACATTAGGCAAAGGCACTGAATGATCCTTCCTTGGCCTTTGAGCTTGCCAAGTGTGTCTGATTCTCACTGACAGAATCTTAAGACCTCACTGAAGTTAGCCATGTGTATTCAAAGCAATTTACAGGTACAAGGGCACCTGGGATTCTTCCATTTTTATGGCTTGCTATCCTTAGTACAACATGAAAGTTCATTGTTGTATTTCATGCAAAAGACAGTTTCTGTTCTTCAAACAATCTGATGCTTACAACTAAATTTAGATAGTTGAATATTTACAAATTTTAAGAAAAAGACATGAAACTGTGAGACTTTCTCACATGGAAAATAAGTAAGCTTCACCACTCTTCCTGCTGGGTCTATAAGCCAAGGTGTATGTGTATACAACAGCTTTACGCTGTGTGAGCCTAAAGTATAGATTCAACAATTATACAGTCAGGATGAGTTAATTTTGGGTGCTGTCATTTTTTGATAGTGGCCTATTCCAAGAAGAGGACTTTGGTTTTGGTTTGATTATTTTGGTGGATTTTTAAGCCATCATCATCATGGTCATCGTTGTCGTCATCATTTTACATTTTTTGTTTGTTCATTTTATGTCTTGTATGCTGCCCCCTACTTACTCTCCCCTCACAGGGTCTCTCTCCTTCCCTGAGCTGAATTGGGACCCTTGGGTTGTCCTCCTACCCAGACACATCAACTCTCTTCAGGTTTACCACATCTTCTCCCCCTAAGGCCAGGTAGGGACAGGTTTTCACAGTCAACAGCTTACAGATAGCCCCTGCTCCACATGTTGGGGGACCCACAAGGAGACTAAGCTTTACATTTGCTAGAAATTGTGCTGTAGGTCATGCTGCAGCTTCTGCAGGATTTTTAGATGTTAATTCAGCCTTTGACAGCTCCAAGTGGTGCTGCGTAGTTGATTCTGTAGCTCTTCCTGTGGAGTTCCTATCTCCTCCAGGTCATGGAATCTCTCCCCCATTTCTTCCATACAAGCCCTTGATTGATCCATAAGATCCAATTTTTGGCTGTGGCTCTACATAGCCTGTTTCAGTCAGCTGCTGGGTGGAGACTCTCAGAGGGCAGTTATGATAGGTTCCTGTCTGGATATTCCACATAGCATCTGGCGTTTTTCAAGGCAGAGAGAGCTTTGGGCTGGGAAGTGGAGTGCAGATCTATGATTGCAAGTCATGGTGTGGACTAGAAGTCAGGAGAGGCAATTTGAACAGACCATAGGTTTGTTTCATTGCTATAGCAACTAGGACACTGCTTCATTGATTCTAGTCTTAGGGATGAAAACACAAGGTCCTGCATATAGGTTCCACATTTGATCCAAGATTCTGGGGAGATAGAAGTTTGGGAGTCTTTTATGTAACATGCTTTCAACCAGTGATTCTCAGCCATCCTAATACTGTAACACTAATATATTTCCTTATGGCTTGGTAATTACTAACCATTACATCATTTTGCTGCTTTCTCACAATTAAAATTTTGTTATTGGTAAGAATTATAAAGAAAAATGGAGAGAATATATGACATGGAAGATATATGATATGTGAACCCCTAATGGATTATGACTCCCAAGTTGAGAATCACTGGTCTAAACTGCTAATTTTAAACAAAAATGCTTTTCATGTTCTTTCTAAAATGTACATTGACCATCACTTTTTTATTTTCATTTAAACAAAGGACTTCATTGCAAACATTGAAGGAAGTTTACTTACTTCTGACTTATATGAGAATTGACTTAGCATCCCAGATGAAGGAACTCTGGTTGGAAAAATTAATGCCATCCAAAGGTAATGATACAGAAACCACTTGGGGAACTATACCAATATAGAACCATTGTTTTTTGTAAGGTACGTAGGCTTGTGTTTACAGTATTATAAGCTGGAGTGATGTCCCATGCCAAGAGGTTTCCTTAGCACAGACACGTATTGCCACTTTTTAAACACGTTCATTTCTCAAACTAGAGTGTTGAACCATGTCTGTAATCCCACCTGGGTGTCCTCTCCTTTATAACTGTCACAGTTTAGAAGACAGCCTATGCAACACCTTGTGTGCAGGTCAGCGTACAGTATTGGTATAGTTCCTGTGTGAAACAAATTAAAAGAATACCTGTGTGTATAATACCTGTGGATTATTTGCATCCTAGTATTATTACCGTGTTACTGTGAATATACCACATGCTTAATATATGTCATTGATTAGAACATGATGCTATTACTGAATACTTCTTTCTCAGATATAACTACCTTGAACAGTCTAGATCAGGTATAGCTTTGACTTCTTTGAATCTTTTTTTCTGTGCAATACTTCAGAGAATGATTTTATGTGTAACAGGAGCATTGAGCTCCACATGCTACCCAGGTGCCATGCATCTCTGTCTTGCTATAGTGAAGCTTTTATAATCGCATTGTGTAAGGTGACTAGAGTGCTTTCTGCTCTTTATATTCTAGAGTGTCACAAGAATGTTACATGGATTTATACTACATTAGATATTAAATGTGTCTCCACTCCATGTTGCTTGGGAAGATGGATTGATGTTTAATAACACTAGATGTTTTTATACACAGAACACACATGGTCTGCAACAATCTCATTCATTCTAATACCAATATCCCGACACCTTCCTCTGGCTTCTGTAGGAAGCAGTCAAATATCTATTACATAGAAAATCATTCATACTTTTAAAATGTTCCCATGATTTTATACAGTAAAATGATTCGCAGAAAATATTTTATGTAGTACTCTAGCTGTATATTATGCTTCTTTTGAATTCTGGTTATACTATGAGTTGGTCTACAAAACATTTGCCCTGTTTTCTTCATAGTTAGTTTTGTAACTAACATTAGTTTTCAGATGGTTTAAAATAAAACTATCCCTTTTCTTTGTTTAGACTTCTACTGTAGATTCCTCAGGCAAACTTTCTCCTTCTAAAGCATCTCATTTGCATATTAGTAATAATAAGAGACTCATCCACGAATAATTTAGACACTCACAGGTTATCTATCCAGATAGCTCCTTATGTTTTGTGGGATCAGACTACAAAGGACGCATGGTTTGGGAGTGATGTATCAAGAAAGGTAGGGGATCTGACTTTTGCCTTTGGGAACAAAATTCTCATTGTAATGCAGGAAGTAGGAACACTTTGGAAAGATCATTTCTGTAAAAGGAAACCCTAGGATTCCATTTTCTGGAGTGGAGTGGAATATATATTGATCTGTTTCAAGAAGATTTGGGAAGAAAGATGGTTAATAGAGTTTAAAATAAGTGAATCATTTCAGTCTTTCTTTTGTTCTTTCTTCATAGATATTGATTTTGCCTAACAGAATGCTTCACATATAATGGTAGTCAAAGAAGACTAGAGTGAAGTTTAAAATAATCCTATTTACCCAGGTTTTGCTTGTTTTTTTTTTTCATTCCAGCCCTATTTTGGGAGTATATAATAGTTGTTTTTCACAGTAATTAGACCATTATATTATTAAATATTTACATCAAGTGAAATAATGGTCATATAAAAGTACATATCATATATATTTATGTATATGTATTTCATATGTGTGTGTGTGCATATTTGTCTCTGTGTGTGTGTGTATGTAGGTGACAAATTGGTGTATATTATTTTGTATACTTTCAATTACTTTACCACTAATGTATTCAGGTGCAGTTTTAAGTTCCTCAGGTCTCAAGGACCTCCACATCAAACCAGATACACTCAAACTAATAGAAGAAAAAGTGTGGAAGCATCTCGAACACATGGACACTGGAGAAAATTTCCTGAACAAAAAAGCAATGGCTTATGCTCTAAGATCCAGAATCGACAAATGGGATCTCATAAAACTGCAAAGCGTCTGTAAGGCAAAGGACACTGTGGTTAGGACAAAATGGCAACCAACAGATTGGGAAAAGATCTTTACCAATCCTACAACAGATAGAAGGCTTATATCCAAAATATACAAAGAACTCAAGAAGTTAGGCCGCAGGGAGACAAACAACCCTATTGAAGCAATCCCACTAAAATCAGGGACTAGACAAGGCTGCCCACTCTCTCCCTACTTATTCAATATAGTTCTTGAAGTTCTAGCCAGAGCAATCAGACAACAAAAGGAGATCAAAGGGATACAGATCGGAAAAGAAGAGGTCAAAATATCACTATTTGCAGATGACATGATAGTATATTTAAGTGATCCCAAAAGTTCCACCAGAGAACTACTAAAGCTGATAAACAACTTCAGCAAAGTGGCTGGGTATAAAATTAACTCAAATAAATCAGTTGCCTTCCTCTATACAAAAGAGAAACAAGCCGAGAAAGAAATTAGGGAAACGACACCCTTCATAATAGACCCAAATAATATAAAGTACCTCGGTGTGACTTTAACCAAGCAAGTAAAAGATCTGTACAATAAGAACTTCAAGACACTGAGGAAAGAAATTGAAGAAGACCTCAGAAGATGGAAAGATCTCCCATGCTCATGGATTGGCAGGATTAATATAGTAAAAATGGCCATTTTACCAAAAGCAATCTACAGATTCAATGCAATCCCCATCAAAATACCAATCCAATTCTTCAAAGAGTTAGACAGAACAATTTGCAAATTCATCTGGAATAACAAAAAACCCAGGATAGCTAAAGCTATCCTCAACAATAAAAGGACTTCAGGGGGAATCACTATCCCTGGACTCAAGCAGTATTACAGAGCAATAGTGATAAAAACTGCATGGTATTGGTACAGAGACAGACAGATAGACCAATGGAATAGAATTGAAGACCCAGAAATGAACCCACACACCTATGGTCACTTGATTTTTGACAAAGGAGCCAAAACCATCCAATGGAAAAAAGATAGCATTTTCAGCAAATGGTGCTGGTTCAACTGGAGGGCAACATGTAGAAGAATGCAGATCGATCCATGCTTATCACCCTGTACAAAGCTTAAGTCCAAGTGGATCAAGGACCTCCACATCAAACCAGACACACTCAAACTAATAGAAGAAAAACTAGGGAAGCATCTGGAACACATGGGCACTGGAAAAAATTTCCTGAACAAAACACCAATGGCTTATGCTCTAAGATCAAGAATTGACAAATGGGATCTCATAAAACTGCAAAGCTTCTGTAAGGCAAAGGACACTGTGGTTAGGACAAAACGGCAACCAACAGATTGGGAAAAGATCTTTACCAATCCTACAACAGATAGAGGCCTTATATCCAAAATATACAAAGAACTCAAGAAGTTAGACCGCAGGGAAACAAATAACCCTATTAAAAAATGGGGTTCAGAGCTAAACAAAGAATTCACAGCTGAGGAATGCCGAATGGCTGAGAAACACCTAAAGAAATGTTCAACATCTTTAGTCATAAGGGAAATGCAAATCAAAACAACCCTGAGATTTCACCTCACACCAGTGCGATTGGCTAAGATCAAAAACTCAGGTGACAGCAGATGCTGGCGAGGATGTGGAGAAAGAGGAACACTCCTCCATTGTTGGTGGGATTGCAGACTGGTAAAACCATTCTGGAAATCAGTCTGGAGGTTCCTCAGAAAATTGGACATTGAACTGCCTGAGGATCCAGCTATACCTCTCTTGGGCATATACCCAAAAGATGCCTCAACATATAAAAGAGACACGTGCTCCACTATGTTCATCGCAGCCTTATTTATAGTAGCCAGAAAATGGAAAGAACCCAGATGCCCTTCAACAGAGGAATGGATACAGAAAATGTGGTACATCTACACAATGGAATATTACTCAGCTATCAAAAACAACGTGTTTATGAAATTCGTAGGCAAATGGTTGGAACTGGAAAATATCATCCTGAGTGAGCTAACCCAATCACAGAAAGACATACATGGTATGCACTCATTGATAAGTGGCTATTAGCCCAAATGCTTGAATTACCCTAGATCCCTAGAACAAACGAAACTCAAGACGGATGATCAAAATGTGAATGCTTCACTCCTTCTTTAAATGAGGAAAAAGAATACCCTTGGCAAGGAAGAGAGAGGCAAAGATTAAAACAGAGACTGAAGGAAAACCCATTCAGAGCCTGCCCCACATTTGGCCCATACATATACAGCCACCCTATTAGACAAGATGGATGAAGCAAAGAAGTGCAGACCGACAGGAGCCGGATGTAGATCGCTCCTGAGAGACACAGCCAGAATACAGCAAATACAGAGGCGAATGCCAGCAGCAAACCACTGAACTGAGAATAGGTCCCCTATTGAAGGAATCAGAGAAAGAACTGGAAGAGCTTGAAGGGGCTCGAGACCCCAAAAGTACAACAATGCCAAGCAACCAGAGCTTCCAGGGACTAAGCCACTACCTAAAGACTATACATGGACTGACCCTGGACTCTGACCCCATAGGTAGCAATGAATATCCTAGTAAGAGCACCAGTGGAAGGGGAAGCCCTGGGTCCTGCTAAGACTGAAACCCCAGTGAACTAGTCTATGGGGGGAGGGCGGCAATGGGGGGAGGGTTGGGAGGGGAACACCCATAAGGAAGGGGAGGGGGGAGGGGGATGTTTGCCCGGAAACCGGGAAAGGGAATAACACTCGAAATGTATATAAGAAATACTTAAGTTAATAAAAAAAATGGGGTTCAGAGCTAAACAAAGAATTCACAGCTGAGAAATGCTGAATGGCTGAGAAACACCTAAAGAAATGTTCAACATTTTTAGTCATAAGGGAAATGCAAATCAAAACAACCCTGAGATTTCACCTCACACCAGTGAGAATGGCTAAGATCAAAACTCAGGTGACAGCAAATGCTGGCAAGGATGTGGAGGAAGAGGAACACTCCTCCATTGTTGGTGGGATTGCAGACTGGTAAAGCCATTCGGGAAATCAGTCTAGAGGTTCCTCAGAAAATTGGATATTGAACTACCTGAGGACCCAGCTATACCCAAAAGATGTCCCAACATATAAAAAAGACATGTGCTCCACTATGTTCATAGCAGCCTTATTTATAATAACCAGAAGCTGGAATGAACCCAGATGCCCTTCAACAAAGGAATGGATACAGAAAGTGTGGTACATTTACACAATGGAATACTACTCAGCTATCAGAAACAATGACTTTATGAAATTCATAGGCAACTGGAGGGAACTGGAAAATATCATCCTGTGTGAGGTAAACCAATCACAGAAAAACACACATGGTATGCACTCATTGATAAGTGGCTATTAGCCCAAATGCTTGAATTACACTAGATGCACCGAACACATGAAACTCAAGACCTATGATCAAATTGCGAATGCGTCACTCCTTCTTTAAAAGGGAAACAAGAATACCCTTGACAGGGAATAGGGAGGCAAAGATTAAAACAGAGGCAGAAGGAACACCCATTCAGAGCCTGCCCCACATGTGGCCCATACATATACAGCCACCCAATTAGACAAGATGAATGGACCAAAGGAGTGCAGGCCGACAGGAACCGGATGTTTGATCTCTCCTGAGAGACACAGCCAGAATACAGCAAATACAGAGGCGAATGCCAGCAGCAAACCACTGAACTGAGAAGGGGACTCCCATTGAAGGAATAAGAGAAAGGACTGGAAGAGCTGGAAGGGGCTTGAGACCCCATATGAACAACAATGCCAACCAAACAGAGCTTCCAGGGACTAAGCCACTGCCCAAAGACTATACATGAACTGACCCTGGCCTCCAACCTCATATGTAGCAATGAATAACTTAGTAAGAGCACCAGTGGTAGAGGAAGCCCTTGGTTCTGCTAAGACTGAACCCCCAGTGAACGTGACTGTAGTGGAGAGGACCGTAATGGGGGGAGGATGGGGAGGGGAACACCTATGTTGAAGGGGAGGGGGAGGGGATCGGGAGATGTTGGCCCGGAAACAGGGAAAGGGAATAACTATCGAAACGTAAATAAGAAATACTCAAGTTAATAAAGAAAAAAATATTTACTCACTTATTTATTTACTCTATATCCTGATTACAGTCCCTTTCTCCAAGTCCCATCTTCACGACCCCTTCTTCCCTCCATTTTCCTTCATCTTAGTAGTGCAGAACTTCCATGAACACCAACTCACTCACATACATCAATTCACAACAGGAATAAGTGCATCTCCTCCCATTGAAGCTAGACAAAGCAGCCCAGCTAAAAGAAAGCAATCAAGTGGTAGACAACAGAGTCAGAGCTAGCCCGCACACTAATACTTAGGGTACATACCTAAGATCAAGCTGCACATCTGCTACATATATGTAGGGGGCCTAGATCCTGCTGCTGGAGCATATGAAGGGGGAGATCCTGCAGATTCAAAGCTGAAGGATCACAATGATTTAAAGGCTACAGCAAGCTAGGATATATAAGGAGAGGCATGTCTGGGAGGTTCCGGTATTGATGGTGTAGCAAAATCCAAAGGGCTTGAAGCAGACCAGTGACTTATTTCAATGTACATTTGCAAGTAAACCTGTTTGGACAAAAGGGTATAATTTGTGACATAGTATAGCACAACACATCTCACAGACTGCATTTTTAAAAGGATTTTAATTTTTTGTTTGATTTTTAATTTAACTTTAAAACTTTAATTTTAATTTTTGAAGTTTTGCGAGGTGGGATTGTTATCAAGAGATAGTTGTAAGGATTGAAAAATAAAATGAGAGTTACTTGTGAGCATGATGATAAATTTAAAGAGATACAAAAACAGACATACGTTTTGAAAAGGATAAAAGGCAACAAAAGAGTAAAAAATGAAAGAAAGCAGGGTACATTTTAACTAGTAGTTTCCAGGGATTAAGTCCACAGGAAGGACGAATTAGTGATGTCACACACATGAATAGTATTCTCACCCAGGACTCAACTTGGCTTGGACTAGAAACCTACCTTTTATAGGTAATTTCTTATTACCAAGCTCCTGGAAATGTAAAATCCAAGCCTGTATCAAAGTGCATGTCCAAATGAAGCAACAAAATTCAGTTTTCACTCCTAATAGCTATTAGTGATTCTTCTGTTATGGGCAGTTCTTTTCAAATATATTCTTTTGTATGGTCAAGCATGAAGAGAAACAAGCAAAACTATTCTGTACAAGCTGCATATAAAATATGACTATCTTGTGCAGGACTGCGCAAACATAAACTTAGCTGCATGCTGGTAAGAAATATGTGATGAGTAGAGTTGACTTAACCTAAGCCATCATCTCAGAAGAAAAGTAACTTATCAGTGTTGCTCAATTTAGGAAGTGTTATAATTTCTATGATTGCTGTGACAAAACACTGATAAAAGCAACTTATGGAAGACAGGTTACACTCCATGATATACTTGGAGTTACTAGTTAACTCCTGAGAAATATCAGGGCCTAAACTGAAGCAGGGCAGGAACCTGGATTCAAGAACTGAAGTAGAAGCTGAGTAGGAGTTCTGCCTCTTGCCTTGTACCTCATATCTTTCATTTTCTGACTAATAGCTCAAGGGTGGCACCATCCTGGAGATCTGGGCCCTACAAATTCCAAGGTTAATCAGGACAATATCCCTTAGACTTCTCTATACATTAGGTCAATCTGATGGAGGCACTTTCTCCATTAAACTCCCTTTTCTCACCAACTTCTTTTCTCAGGCACATTTGTTTTGCCTTAATAAAAGACCAGGATCTAAAACACTAAATAAAGATTGCACATGGGGAAACCCATGGCTCCAGCTGAATATGTAGCAGAGCATGGCCTTATTTGGCATCACTAGGAGGGAAGCTGCTTAGTCCTAAGGGAGCTTGATGACCCAGGGTTAGGGAATGCTAGGGTGTTGAGGCCAGAGTGTATAGGTGAGGGAGGGAGCACTGTAATAGAGGCAGGGGGAGGAGATACAGGGTTTGTGGAGGTGAACTGTGAAGGGGGATAACATTTGAAATATAAATAAATAAAATAATCAATAAAAAACAAAACAATATGACCAGGGAAACTTATTCAAGTAAGTGGTTCTTTGGGACTTAGAAATGCTGAGAGAGTATAGCACTTCAATGTCATGACAGAGGAGCATGTCTGTAGAAAGGAAAAAAAAAAACAGCAAGCTGAAACCTGATGTCTCTTTTCTTGGGAAGGAAAAATGTAGCAGAGAAAGTACACTGAAAATGGGCACATGTATTTTGTAATTCCAAATTATAGGCAATGGCATACTTTCATCAGGAGGGCCAAGGGACTTAAGCCACCAGAAAGTTGTCACAAAGAGGGTATTGCCATGCCTGGAACTAGAATGGCATCCCATTCAAAACATCCTAACAGAAACCCCCAATCCCCCTACCCCCTAAAAATGTCAACGAAAGACAGTCATTAATTAGATTAACTCACAGTGTTTGGGAGCACATCAGGTTTGAAATGTTGCTTTGGTTAAGTAGTTCTTCTATTCTTTGCAGTATGCCTTAAATTTTGACAAGTTTTAGTAAAATGCAGAAAACTTAGAGTCTCCATTTCAGAAACTTCATATCATGCGTTCCTATCTGTGGCAACTGTTATTTTCCTCATAGTTTTGGATGTCACTTTTAAATTTCAATTTTGTAAACCATGTGAAATGACAATCTTGTTTTGCCTTGTGTTGTTACAGATGTCCATTACACAAATCATGATCGACAACTATCATCAAATATTTGGAAATGATGATATATTTAATAAACATATTGACAGAAGATCTGAGGATTTAAAGACTTGTGCAGATTCAATAAACTCTTCTGGCAAATCACCTATTATGAAAGAATTCCTAGCTGGCCACAACAGGAAAACATGCAATAATGGTGTAAAATTAAAAATTTCATCCATTGCTCTGCAGGAGGAAGGTCCTACAGGTGATCCAAGATTTATTTAGTCATCAAATTAATGGAAGGATGACATCATTCACTTATTTCATAAATTTATAAATATGAGAGCAGTATTGGGCACAAAATGATATTAGAGTATGGAAAAACTTTTTAACTACCACTTTAATTAAATTATACTTAAATTTGTGCATATGTATATACACAGACACACACACACACACACAAATACTTGTGTACCATACATGTAAGTATGACAGACTATGTATTCAGCCTTTGTAAGAATCCCACAATATTGCAGCTCTTCCTATGGTCTTTAAGTCATAGAGGATTCATGCATATGAAATTATTATTTTTGATAAGATCATTTAGAAACAATGTTTTAATTTATACATCCATTAGAGATTCTGCATGTTTAAGTCCTGTACCACTGTCAACATGCTTTTTGATTTTAATGCAAAAATAATAATGTTTGTTTAATTTCCTACGAGAGACAATCTTGCCAAATGCTTAGCATTGGCATAAATATTAAAAGACACAGGATCCATTACAAAACCTACGTGAAGAAAGATAAAGAGGCTAAAACGCACCTGATTAATATGGTAGTACCACTCAAATTCCTATACATTGATAATGCAAGTAATTATTTGTATAGAGTTAAGAAAATATACTGAAAGATTACTCTTATCTGAAGTGAAGTGAATCTATCATCTGAGAATGTTTGTCTAACAATGACATTTTATGTTTGATTTAACAGGACAGAACAGAACAACTACCACATATAAGTGGTAGAAGATGACTGAAGACATTATAAGGTCATTCTATTTTAATGTTCCCTTCTACCTTCCACTTAATCATAGCAGAACAATTATTACAAGATCCTGCTTCAGCATTCATATGCTATCATAATAAATGTTAAAATAAATAAAAGTGTTATTGCTTACACTCCAATGTGCCTTGTTCATGGTTCGCCATAGTCTTTGGAAAGTGACATTTTTCTGTCTCTGCCTCTACAGCCCAGTTATAGTACTTGCTTTCCCACCTCAGTTTCTAAAGTGCAGCCAAAACTAATGACATTAAATAATCCCTCAGAATTGTGCCCAGAATTCTGTGCCATACAAAGTTCTATATAAAATTCCATTACCAATCAAATTTAATCATCACACATATGAAGTTAGAGATGGATCACGGTTGTTAGATTATACAAAATGACCTGAAAAGATCACTGCTTAAGCAACTGAGATACAGGCTTTGTGACATGAATTTGGGTCATCGAAACATACTTTAGAACACAAACAAAACTGAGTATTGTTGCACAAGCATCTCTAGACCAGAAGCTTCTACCTGGATGAAGGTGGGAGTTGGAGACAGTAGTTAACAGAAGCTTATTGGCCAGATATTCCTGACATGTTGTTCAGCAATGATCAAAAGAGACCTTATGCCCCCCCCCCAAAAAAAACTGAGAAAGACCAATACTGGATGCTCTTTTCAAATGTAAATAAACATGCTTTACATTTACACACACACACGCACTCATACACACATATATTCATCCTTATACATTACCTACACTCAGAAATATACAGAAGCATACAGTATATTTGTTTTATCTCTCTGCATAACCTGAGACCTCAGCATGAAATATTTTTTATTCATTGTCTATGTGGAAATGGTCTGTAATACAATATTGAGATATGCAAATCTTAGAGAAAACCTCCAGTAATATAATTGATAATTTCCATATTTACTCTTTCTTGGTCCCTCCTGAACTCCCAACTATAATAAGTTCAAAATGTTTTCATTTATTAGTATTATTATTTTAAATTTTTTAAATATTTTTATTAGATATATTTCTTTACATTTCAAAGGTTATCCCCCTCCTGGTTTCCTGTCCATAAGCCCCATTTCCTCCCCTTCCCCCCACACGGGTATTTCACCTATGCATTATTAAAAAAATGAATTATAGCACTATATGCTTTTTCTCCCTTCACTCACTGCAATCTCAAACTCATCAATATTGTTTTATATATGTGTTTATTTATGGATATTTTTATCCTAAAAATATGGATACAACTTGAGTCCATTTTCTTGTGTTTGTGATTAAGTTTCCATGATGTGCAGTGTGTATTAGACAATCCATATGCAGGTCATTTCTGTAAAAATTAAGCTTCTGACGGTCATCTTTAGATGCCTATAACTTTTGACACATGAATTTTTTCCACTGTTTTACTAGTCCATTTATATTGCTAACATTGTGTTTTTGCACCCATCTTTATGACAGGCAATTTGAAAACAGACTTAAAGTATTAAAGTCTGGTGGCTCTTAAAGTATTTGTAATCCCTCTTTTACAATGTTCCCTGAGCTATAGAGATTTTTCGCTATAATGTACATGTACTCCCAGGTGCTGGGTTTTACACAAAGCACTTTGTGTCCAGTTTTTCTTTTCTGTAATGGTCTCCATTTTCTCTACAAAGAGGCTTCTTTGATGAGGGATGATGGCCCCACTTGTTGGTAGATATAATACTAATATTTAGAATCTTGTAAGAAGCGTGGCAGATTTAGTAAATTAATGTGATAAAGTTTAAGGTTTATGACATCACTAGTTCCATAAATCTGACTAGATTTCTTGCACCAGCCATGATTTCATTCATTTTGAGAGAAATTCTTCCAATTGTTAAAGTATTTCATGTGACTTTTTCCAATATATAGATGCTTTAGGTAGCACTTGGATTTCTGTCAAAGTTGGCGGCTTAAGTGCCTGTTACAGGAATGTCTCAGCAATCAACTGATTGTAGATGGATATGTCTTAGAAGGCTCTATCTGTACGTCACTGTTCTTAGGTAGATAAAATAGTAGGCAGGTTGACATGTTAAGGAAGCAAATGATAGTTTTACTCACCTGCAACACCTATGAAATATGACAATAACCAGTATGGCCAAGATAACAGAATAGGTGCAATAAGTGACACTAACAGCTCAGTTGTAAACTTTGATTAGACTTAAGTGAATTTTTTTTACCATAGAATTGAACATAGTTCTGGGTCTTTCTCTTTAGGATTGGCAAACTCTCTTCGTTCCGAGTGGGAACCACTTGTAGCAGGCGTAGTTTTCAAGATATAGGCAGAGCAAGTTTTCTCGAATGGACCTGCAGTTTCGAAGTGAATTCTCTTCGTTCCAAGCAGTACTCACTTGTAGCAGTCCTAAATCTCAAGTTATAGGCAGGGCAAGTTTTCGCGAATGGACCTGCAGTTTCTAAGATTTCTCTTCGATCCAAACGTGCCTGACTTGTAGCAAGCGCAGTTTTCAAGATACAAGCAGGGAAATTTTTCGCGAATTTAGCTGCAATTTCTAAGTGAATTCTCTCTGTTCTAAGCTTAACTCACATGTAGCAGGCGTGGTTTTCAACACATAGGCAGGGCAAGTTTTAGCGAATGGAGCTGCAGTTTCTAAGCGAATTCTCTTGGTGCCAAGCGGGACTCACTCGTAGCAGGTGTAGTTTTCAAGATATAGACAAAGCAAGCGTTTGGCGAACGGAAACGCAGTTTCTTGGCATATTCTCTTCCTTCCAAGTGGAACCACTTGTAGCAAGTGGGACTCATTTGTCGCCAATGTAGTTTTCAAGATACATATTAAAGAAGCGTTTGGCGAGTGGAAACGCAGTTTCTTAGCAAATTTACTTCGTTCCCATTGGGACTCTGTCGTAGCAGGCATAGTTTTCAAGATTTAGGCAGGAGTAGTTTTCGAAAATGGAGCGGAAGTGCTTAAGCAAATTCTCTTCGTTCCAAGCGGGACTCATTTGTAGCACGCATAGTTTTCAGGATATAGCCTAAGGAAGCGTTTGGCAAATCTAATCGCAATTCCTTGGTGAATTAAATTCGTTACAAGTGGCAATCAGTTGCTGCAGGCATAGTTTTCAAGATGTAGGCAGTTCAAGTTTTAGCAAATGGAGCTGCTGTTTCTAAGCGAACTCTCTTCGTTCCAAGCGGGAGTCATTTGTAGCAAGGGTACTTTTCAAGAAATACACTAAGGAAGTTTTTGGAGAATGGAATCGCGGTTTCTTGACAAATTGACTTCGTTTCAAGTGGGAGTCAATTGCAGCGGGCGAACTATTCAAGATATAGGCAGGGCAAGTTTTTGCCAATGGAGCTGCAGTGTTTAAGCAAATAATCTTCGTTCCAAGAGGGATTCATTTGTAGCAGGTGTAATTTTGAGGATATGTACTAAGGAAGCATTTGGTGAACTGAATCGCAGTTTCTTGGCGAATTTACTTGGATACATGTGGGACTAAGTTGAAGAAGGCATAGTTTTCAAGATATAGACAGGGAGAGTTTTCTCTATTGGAGCTCCAGTTTCTGAGCTAATTCTCTTCATTCCAAGCGGGACTCCTTTGTTGCAGGTGTAGTTTTGAAGCTATAGATAAGGAAGCGTTTGGCGAATGGAATCACAGTTTCTTGGCAAATTAACATCTTTCCAAGTGTGACTCTGTAGTAGCAGGCATAGTATTCAAGACATAGGCAGGACTAGTTTTTGCGAATGGAGCTTCATTTTCTAAGCGAATTGTCTTTGTTCTACGTGGGACTCACTTGTAGCAGGCGTTTGTTTCAAGATATAAACAAAGCAAGAGTGTAGCGAACAGAATCGCAGTTACTTGGTGAATTCTCTTCCTTCCAAGTGGGAACCACTTGTACAAGGCGTAGTTTTCAAGATACAGAAGGGCAAGTTTTCGCGAATGGAACTGCAGTTTCTAAGCGAATTCCCTACGTTCCAAGGGTGACTAACTAAGAGCAGGCGTAGTTTTCAAGATATAGACTAAGGAAGAGTTTGGTGAATGTAATCGAACTTTCCTGGTGAATTAACTTTGTTCCACATGGGACTCAATTGTGGCAGGCATAGTTTTCAACATATAGGCATGGCACGTTTTCACGAATGGAGCTGCAGTTTCTAAGCGAATTCTCTTCGTTACAAGCGGGACTCATTTGTAACAGGCATATTTTTCGAGATATAGACTTAGGACACGTTTGGCGAATGGAATCGCAATTTCTTGGCGAATGACGTTCGTTCCAAGTGGGACTCAGTTGCAGCAGGCATAGTTTTCGAGAATACACAGTGCATGTTTTCGCAAATTTAGCTGCAGATTCTAAAAGAATTCTCTTCCTTCCAACCGGCACTCATTTGTGTCAGGCGTAGTTTTGAAGATGTAGACTAAGGACGAGTTTGGCGAATGGAATCGAAGTTTCCTGGCGAATTAACCTCGTTCCAAGTGGGACTCAGATGCAGCGGGCGTAATTTTCAAGATATAAGAAGTGCAAGTTTTCCCAAATGGAGCTGTAGTGTTTAAACGGATACTCTTCGTTCCATTGGGACTCATTTGTCACAGGCGTAGTTTTCAAGATACACACTAAGGAAGCGTTTGGTGAATGGAATCGCAATTTCTTGACGAATTAACTTCGTTCCAAGTAGGCCTTGGTTGTAGCAGGCATAGTTTTCAAAATATAGGCAGGAGTAATTTTCGCGAATGGAGCTGAAGTTTCTAAGCGATTTGTCTTAGAACCAAGCGGGACTCATTTGTCACCAACATAGTATTCAAGATACAGATTAAAGAAGCGTTTGGTGAATGGAATCGCAGTTTCATAGCATATTTACTTCGTTCCTATTGGGACTCCGTCGTAGCAGGCGTAGTTTTCAAGATTTAGGCAGGAGTAGTTTTCGAGAATGGAGCTGAAGTGCTTAAGCAAATTCTCTTTGTTCCAAGCGGGACTCATTTGTAGCACGCATACTTTTCAGGATATAGCCTAAGGAAGGGTTTGGCAAATGTAATCGCAGTTTCTTGGTGAATTAAATTCGTTACAAGTGGCACTCAGTCGCTGCAGGCGTAGTTTTCAAGATGTAGGCAGTGCAAATTTTAGCAAATGGAGCTGCTGTTTCTAAGCGAACTCTCTTCGTTCCAAGCGGGACTCATTTGTAGCATGTGTAGTTTTTAAGATATAGACTAAGGAAGTGTTTGGCGAATGGAATCGAATGTTTCTTGGGGAATTAACTTTGTTCCATGTGGGAGTCAATTGAAGCAGGCATAGTTATAGGTATAGTTACAGATATAGGCAGGGCAAGTTTTTGCCAATGGTGTTCAAGCGACTAAACTTCGTTCCAAGAGGGATTCATTTGTAGCAGGCGTAATTTTGAGGATATATACTAAGGAAGCATTTTACGAATGGAATCGCGGTTTCATGGCGAATTTACTTGGACATGTGGGACTCAGTTGAAGCAGGCATAGTTTTCACCGTATAGGCAGTGCAAGTTTTTGCAACTGGAGCTGCTGTTTCTAAGAAAATTCTCTTAGTTCAAAGCGGGAGTCATTTGTAGCACGTGTAGTTTTTAAGATAGAGACTAAGGAACGTTTGGCGAATTGATTCGCAGTTTTTGGCGAATTAACTTGGTTACAAGTGGGACTCAGGTGAAGCAGGCATAGTTTTCAAGATATAGACAGGGAGAGTTTTCTCGATTGGAGCTCCAGTTTCTGAGCAAATTCTCTTCGTTCCAAGCGGGACTCCTTTGTCGCAGGCGTAGTTTTGAAGATATAGATAAGGAAGCGTTTGGCAAATGGAATCACAGTTTCTTGGCAAATTAACATCTTTCCAAGTGTGACTCTGTAGTAGCAGGCATAGTATTCAAGACATAGGCAAGACTAGTTTTCGCGAATGGAGCTTCATTTTCTAAGCGAATTGTCTTTGTTCGATGTGGGACTCAATTGTAGCAGGCGTTTGTTCTAAGGTATAAACAAAGCAAGAGTGTAGCGAACAGAATCGCAGTTACTTGGCGAATTCTCTTCCTTCCAAGTGGGAACCGCTTGTACAAGGCGTAGTTTTCAAGATATGGACAGGGCAAGTTTTCGCGAATGGAGCTGCAGTTTCTAAGCGAATTCCCTACGTTCCAAGGGTGACTAACTAGGAGCAGGCGTAGTTTTCAAGATATACATTAAGGAAGATTTTGGTGAATGTAATCGAACTTTCCTGGCGAATTAACTTTGTTCCAAGTGGCACAAACTGTGGCAGGCATAGTTTTAAAGATATAGGCATGGCACGTTTTCACGAATGGAGCTGCAGTTTCACAGCGAATTCTCGTCGTTCTATTGGGACTCATTTGTCTCAGGCGTATTTTTCAAGATACACACTAAGGAAGCATTCGGCGAATGGAATCACAATTTCTTGACGAATTACTTCGTTCCAAGTGGGCCTTGGTTTTAGCAGGCATAGTTTTCAAGATATAGGCAGGGCACGTTTTCGCGAATGGAGCTGCAGTATCTAAGGGAATTATCTTTGTTCCAAGCGGGACTCATTTGTAACAGGTGTACTTTTCGAGATATAGACTTAGGAAACTTTTGGCGAATGAAATCGCAATTTCTTGGCGAATAACGTTCGTTCCAAGTGGGATTCAGTTGCAGCAGGCATAGTGTTCAAGATATACGCAGAGGTAATTTTCGCGAATGGAGCTGAGTTTCTAAGTGATTTGTCTTAGAACCAAGCGGGACTCATTTCTAAGTGATTTGTCTTAGAACCAAGCGGGACTCATTTGTCACCAATATAGTTTTCAAGATACAGATTAAAGAAGCGTTTGGCGAATGGAATCGCAGTTTCATAGCATATTTACTTCGTTCCTATTGGGACTCCCTCGTAGCAGGCATAGTTTTCAAGATTTAGGCAGGAGTAGTTTTCGAGAATGGAGCTGACGTGCTTAAGCAAAGTCTCTTCATTACAAGTGTGACTAACTAGGAGCAGGTGTAGTTTTCAAGATATAGATTAAGGAAGAGTTTGGTGAACGTAATCGATGTTTCCTGGGGAATTAACTTTGTTCCAAGTGGGACTCAGTTGTGGCAGGCATAGTTTTCAAGATATAGGCAGGGCACGTTTTCGCGAATGGAGCTGCAGTATCTAAGGGAATTATCTTTGTTCCAAGCGGGACTCATTTGTAACAGGTGTACTTTTCGAGATATAGACTTAGGAAACGTTTGGCGAATGGAATCGCAATTTCTTGGCGAATGACCTTCGTTGCAAGTGGGACTCAGTTGCAGCAGGCAGAGTTTTCAAGAGTGCACAAGCATGTTTTCCAAAATTTAGCTGCAGAGTCTAAAAGAATTGTCTTCCTTCCAAGCGGGACTCATTTGTAGCAGGCGTATTTTTCAAGATATAGACTAAGGAAGCGTTTGTCGAATGGAATCGAAGTTTCCTGGCTAATTAACCTCGTTCCAAGTAGGACTCAGATGCAGCGGGCGTAATTTTCAAGATATAGGAAGTGCAACTTTTCCCAAACGGCGCTGCTTTTTCTAAGCGAATTCTAGTCGCTCTATTGGGACTCATTTGTCTCAGGCCTAGTTTTCAAGATACACACTAAGGAAGCGTTCGGCGAATGGAATCGCAATTTCTTGACGAATTAACTTCGTTCCAAGTGGGCCTTGGTTGTATCAGGTATAGTTTTCAAGATATACGCCGGAGTAATTTTCGCGAATGGTGCTATAGTTGCTAAGCGATTTGTCTTAGAACCAAGCGGGACTCATTTGTCACCAACATAGTTTTCAGATACAGATTAAAGAAGCATTTGGCAAGTGAAATCGCAGTTTCTTAGCAAATTTACTTCATTCCCATTGGGACTCCGTCGTAGCTGGCGTAATTTTCAAGATTTAGGCAGGAGTAGTTTTCGAGAATGGAGCTGAAGTGCTTAAGCAAATTCTCTTCATTCCAAGTGTGACTAACTAGGAGCAAGCGTAGTTTTCAAGATATAGACGAAAGAAGTGTTTGGTGAATGTAATCCAAGTTTCCTGCGGAATTAACTTTGTTCCTAGTGGGACTAAGTTGTGGCAAGCATAGTTTTCAAGATATAGGTAGGGCACGTTTTCATGAATGGAGCTGCAGTTTCTAAGCGAATTCTCTTCGTTCCAAGCGGGACTCATTTGTAGCAGGCGTACTTTTCGAAATATAGACTTAGGAAACGTTTGGCGAATGAAATCGCAATTTCGTGGCGAATAACTTTCGTTCCAAGTGGGACTCAGTTGCAGCAGGCATAGTTTTCAAGATATAGGCAGAGGTAATTTTCGCGAATGGAGCTGAGTTTCTAAGTGATTTGTCTTAGAACCAAGCGGGACTCATTTCTAAGTGATTTGTCTTAGAACCAAGCGGGACTCATTTGTCACCAATATAGTTTTCAAGATACAGATTAAAGAAGCATATAGCGAATGGAATCACAGTTTCATAGCATATTTACTTCGTTCCTATTGGGACTCCCTCGTAGCAGGCATAGTTTTCAAGATAGAGGCAGAGGTAATTTTCGCGAATGGATCTGAAGTTTCTAAGTGATTTGTCTTAGAACCAAGCGGGACTCATTTGTCACCCATATAGTTTTCAAGATACAGATTAAAGAAGCGTTTGGCGAATGGAATCACAGTTTCATAGCATATTTACTTCGTTCCTATTGGGACTCCCTCGTAGCAGGCATAGTTTTCAAGATTTAGGCAGGAGTAGTTTTCGAGAATGGAGCTGAAGTGCTTAAGCAAAGTCTCTTCATTACAAGTGTGACTAACTAGGAGCAGGCGTAGTTTTCAAGATATAGATTAAGGAAGAGTTTGGTGAAAGTATCGATGTTTCCTGCGGAATTAACTTTGTTCCAAGTGGGACTCAGTTGTGGCAGGCATAGTTTTCAAGATATAGGCAAGGCACGTTTTCGCGAATGGAGCTGCAGTATCTAAGGGAATTATCTTTGTTCCAAGCGGGACTCATTTGTAACAGGTGTACTTTTCGAGATATAGACTTAGCAAACGTTTGGCGAATGGAATCGCAATTTCTTGGCGAATGACGTTCGTTGCAAGTGGGACTCAGTTGCAGCAGGCAGAGTTTTCAAGAGTGCACAAGCATGTTTTCCAAAATTTAGCTGCAGAGTCTAAAAGAATTGTCTTCCTTCCAAGCGGGACTCATTTGTAGCAGGCGTATTTTTCAAGATATAGACTAAGGAAGCGTTTGTCGAATGGAATCGAAGTTTCCTGGCGAATTAACCTCGTTCCAAGTAGGACTCAGATGCAGCGGGCATAATTTTCAAGATATAGGAAGTGCAACTTTTCCCAAACGGCGCTGCTTTTTCTAAGCGAATTCTCGTCGTTCTATTGGGACTCATTTGTCTCAGGCCTAGTTTTCAAGATACACACTAAGGAAGCATTCGGCGAATGGAATCGCAATTTCTTGACGAATTAACTTCGTTCCAAGTGGGCCTTGGTTGTATCAGGTATAGTTTTCACGATATACGCAGGAGTAATTTTCGCGAATGGAGCTAAAGTTGCTAAGCGATTTGTCTTAGAACCAAGCGGGACTCATTTGTCACCAACATAGTTTTCAAGATACAGATTAAAGAAGCATTTGGCGAGTGGAATCGCAGTTTCTTAGGAAATTTACTTCGTTCCCATTGGGATTCCGTCGTAGCTGGCGTAATTTTCAAGATTTAGGCAGGAGTAGTTTTCGAGAATTGAGCTAAAGTGCTTAAGCAAATTCTCTTCATGCCAAGTGTGACTAACTAGGAGCAAGCGTAGTTTTCAAGATATAGACGAAAGAAGGGTTTGGTGAATGTAATCCAACTTTCCTGGGGAATTAACTTTGTTCCTAGCGGGACTAAGTTGTGGCAAGCATAGTTTTCAAGATAGAGGTAGGGCACGTTTTCACGAATGGAGCTGCAGTTTGTAAGCGAATTCTCTTCGTTCCAAGCGGGACTCATTTGTAGCAGGCGTACTTTTCGAAATATAGACTTAGGAAACGTTTGGCGAATGAAATCGCAATTTCTTGGCGAATAACTTTCGTTCCAAGTGGGACTCAGTTGCAGCAGGCATAGTTTTCAAGATAGAGGCAGAGGTAATTTTCGCGAATGGATCTGAAGTTTCTAAGTGATTTGTCTTAGAACCAAGCGGGACTCATTTGTCACCCATATAGTTTTCAAGATACAGATTAAAGAAGCGTTTGGCGAATGGAATCACAGTTTCATAGCATATTTACTTCGTTCCTATTGGGACTCCCTCGTAGCAGGCATAGTTTTCAAGATTTAGGCAGGAGTAGTTTTTGAGAATGGAGCTGAAGTGCTTAAGCAAAGTCTCTTCATTACAAGTGTGACTAACTAGGAGCAGGCGTAGTTTTCAAGATATAGATTAAGGAAGAGTTTGGTGAAAGTATCGATGTTTCCTGCGGAATTAACTTTGTTCCAAGTGGGACTCAGTTGTGGCAGGCATAGTTTTCAAGATATAGGCAAGGCACGTTTTCGCGAATGGAGCTGCAGTATCTAAGGGAATTATCTTTGTTCCAAGCGGGACTCATTTGTAACAGGTGTACTTTTCGAGATATAGACTTAGCAAACGTTTGGCGAATGGAATCGCAATTTCTTGGCGAATGACGTTCGTTGCAAGTGGGACTCAGTTGCAGCAGGCAGAGTTTTCAAGAGTGCACAAGCATGTTTTCCAAAATTTAGCTGCAGAGTCTAAAAGAATTGTCTTCCTTCCAAGCGGGACTCATTTGTAGCAGGCGTATTTTTCAAGATATAGACTAAGGAAGCGTTTGTCGAATGGAATCGAAGTTTCCTGGCGAATTAACCTCGTTCCAAGTAGGACTCAGATGCAGCGGGTGTAATTTTCAAAATATAGGAAGTGCAACTTTTCCCAAACGGCGCTGCTTTTTCTAAGCGAATTCTCGTCGTTCTATTGGGACTCATTTGTCTCAGGCCTAGTTTTCAAGATACACACTAAGGAAGCATTCGGCGAATGGAATCGCAATTTCTTGACGAATTAACTTCGTTCCAAGTGGGCCTTGGTTGTATCAGGTATAGTTTTCACGATATACGCAGGAGTAATTTTCGCGAATGGAGCTAAAGTTGCTAAGCGATTTGTCTTAGAACCAAGCGGGACTCATTTGTCACCAACATAGTTTTCAAGATACAGATTAAAGAAGCATTTGGCGAGTGGAATCGCAGTTTCTTAGGAAATTTACTTCGTTCCCATTGGGACTCCGTCGTAGCTGGCGTAATTTTCAAGATTTAGGCAGGAGTAGTTTTCGAGAATTGAGCTAAAGTGCTTAAGCAAATTCTCTTCATGCCAAGTGTGACTAACTAGGAGCAAGCGTAGTTTTCAAGATATAGACGAAAGAAGGGTTTGGTGAATGTAATCCAAGTTTCCTGGGGAATTAACTTTGTTCCTAGCGGGACTAAGTTGTGGCAAGCATAGTTTTCAAGATAGAGGTAGGGCACGTTTTCATGAATGGAGCTGCAGTTTGTAAGCGAATTCTCTTCGTTCCAAGCGGGACTCATTTGTAGCAGGCGTACTTTTCGAAATATAGACTTAGGACACGTTTGGCGAATGAAATCGCAATTTCTTGGCGAATAACTTTCGTTCCAAGTGGGACTCAGTTGCAGCAGGCATAGTTTTCAAGATAGAGGCAGAGGTAATTTTCGCGAATGGATCTGAAGTTTCTAAGTGATTTGTCTTAGAACCAAGCGGGACTCATTTGTCACCCATATAGTTTTCAAGATACAGATTAAAGAAGCGTTTGGCGAATGGAATCACAGTTTCATAGCATATTTACTTCGTTCCTATTGGGACTCCCTCGTAGCAGGCATAGTTTTCAAGATTTAGGCAGGAGTAGTTTTCGAGAATGGAGCTGAAGTGCTTAAGCAAAGTCTCTTCATTACAAGTGTGACTAACTAGGAGCAGGCGTAGTTTTCAAGATATAGGTTAAGGAAGAGTTTGGTGAAAGTTTCGATGTTTCCTGCGGAATTAACTTTGTTCCAAGTGGGACTCAGTTGTGGCAGGCATAGTTTTCAAGATATAGGCAAGGCACGTTTTCGCGAATGGAGCTGCAGTATCTAAGGGAATTATCTTTGTTCCAAGCGGGACTCATTTGTAACAGGTGTACTTTTCGAGATATAGACTTAGCAAACGTTTGGCGAATGGAATCGCAATTTCTTGGCGAATGACGTTCGTTGCAAGTGGGACTCAGTTGCAGCAGGCAGAGTTTTCAAGAGTGCACAAGCATGTTTTCCAAAATTTAGCTGCAGAGTCTAAAAGAATTGTCTTCCTTCCAAGCGGGACTCATTTGTAGCAGGCGTATTTTTCAAGATATAGACTAAGGAAGCGTTTGTCGAATGGAATCGAAGTTTCCTGGCGAATTAACCTCGTTCCAAGTAGGACTCAGATGCAGCGGGCGTAATTTTCAAGATATAGGAAGTGCAACTTTTCCCAAACGGCGCTGCTTTTTCTAAGCGAATTCTCGTCGTTCTATTGGGACTCATTTGTCTCAGGCCTAGTTTTCAAGATACACACTAAGGAAGCATTCGGCGAATGGAATCGCAATTTCTTGACGAATTAACTTCGTTCCAAGTGGGCCTTGGTTGTATCAGGTATAGTTTTCACGATATACGCAGGAGTAATTTTCGCGAATGGAGCTAAAGTTGCTAAGCGATTTGTCTTAGAACCAAGCGGGACTCATTTGTCACCAACATAGTTTTCAAGATACAGATTAAAGAAGCATTTGGCGAGTGGAATCGCAGTTTCTTAGGAAATTTACTTCGTTCCCATTGGGACTCCGTCGTAGCTGGCGTAATTTTCAAGATTTAGGCAGGAGTAGTTTTCGAGAATTGAGCTAAAGTGCTTAAGCAAATTCTCTTCATGCCAAGTGTGACTAACTAGGAGCAAGCGTAGTTTTCAAGATATAGACGAAAGAAGGGTTTGGTGAATGTAATCCAAGTTTCCTGGGGAATTAACTTTGTTCCTAGCGGGACTAAGTTGTGGCAAGCATAGTTTTCAAGATAGAGGTAGGGCACGTTTTCATGAATGGAGCTGCAGTTTGTAAGCGAATTCTCTTCGTTCCAAGCGGGACTCATTTGTAGCAGGCGTACTTTTCGAAATATAGACTTAGGAAACGTTTGGCGAATGAAATCGCAATTTCTTGGCGAATAACTTTCGTTCCAAGTGGGACTCAGTTGCAGCAGGCATAGTTTTCAAGATAGAGGCAGAGGTAATTTTCGCGAATGGATCTGAAGTTTCTAAGTGATTTGTCTTAGAACCAAGCGGGACTCATTTGTCACCCATATAGTTTTCAAGATACAGATTAAAGAAGCGTTTGGCGAATGGAATCACAGTTTCATAGCATATTTACTTCGTTCCTATTGGGACTCCCTCGTAGCAGGCATAGTTTTCAAGATTTAGGCAGGAGTAGTTTTCGAGAATTGAGCTAAAGTGCTTAAGCAAATTCTCTTCATGCCAAGTGTGACTAACTAGGAGCAAGCGTAGTTTTCAAGATATAGACGAAAGAAGGGTTTGGTGAATGTAATCCAAGTTTCCTGGGGAATTAACTTTGTTCCTAGCGGGACTAAGTTGTGGCAAGCATAGTTTTCAAGATAGAGGTAGGGCACGTTTTCATGAATGGAGCTGCAGTTTGTAAGCGAATTCTCTTCGTTCCAAGCGGGACTCATTTGTAGCAGGCGTACTTTTCGAAATATAGACTTAGGACACGTTTGGCGAATGAAATCGCAATTTCTTGGCGAATAACTTTCGTTCCAAGTGGGACTCAGTTGCAGCAGGCATAGTTTTCAAGATAGAGGCAGAGGTAATTTTCGCGAATGGATCTGAAGTTTCTAAGTGATTTGTCTTAGAACCAAGCGGGACTCATTTGTCACCCATATAGTTTTCAAGATACAGATTAAAGAAGCGTTTGGCGAATGGAATCACAGTTTCATAGCATATTTACTTCGTTCCTATTGGGACTCCCTCGTAGCAGGCATAGTTTTCAAGATTTAGGCAGGAGTAGTTTTCGAGAATGGAGCTGAAGTGCTTAAGCAAAGTCTCTTCATTACAAGTGTGACTAACTAGGAGCAGGCGTAGTTTTCAAGATATAGGTTAAGGAAGAGTTTGGTGAAAGTTTCGATGTTTCCTGCGGAATTAACTTTGTTCCAAGTGGGACTCAGTTGTGGCAGGCATAGTTTTCAAGATATAGGCAAGGCACGTTTTCGCGAATGGAGCTGCAGTATCTAAGGGAATTATCTTTGTTCCAAGCGGGACTCATTTGTAACAGGTGTACTTTTCGAGATATAGACTTAGCAAACGTTTGGCGAATGGAATCGCAATTTCTTGGCGAATGACGTTCGTTGCAAGTGGGACTCAGTTGCAGCAGGCAGAGTTTTCAAGAGTGCACAAGCATGTTTTCCAAAATTTAGCTGCAGAGTCTAAAAGAATTGTCTTCCTTCCAAGCGGGACTCATTTGTAGCAGGCGTATTTTTCAAGATATAGACTAAGGAAGCGTTTGTCGAATGGAATCGAAGTTTCCTGGCGAATTAACCTCGTTCCAAGTAGGACTCAGATGCAGCGGGCGTAATTTTCAAGATATAGGAAGTGCAACTTTTCCCAAACGGCGCTGCTTTTTCTAAGCGAATTCTCGTCGTTCTATTGGGACTCATTTGTCTCAGGCCTAGTTTTCAAGATACACACTAAGGAAGCATTCGGCGAATGGAATCGCAATTTCTTGACGAATTAACTTCGTTCCAAGTGGGCCTTGGTTGTATCAGGTATAGTTTTCACGATATACGCAGGAGTAATTTTCGCGAATGGAGCTAAAGTTGCTAAGCGATTTGTCTTAGAACCAAGCGGGACTCATTTGTCACCAACATAGTTTTCAAGATACAGATTAAAGAAGCATTTGGCGAGTGGAATCGCAGTTTCTTAGGAAATTTACTTCGTTCCCATTGGGACTCCGTCGTAGCTGGCGTAATTTTCAAGATTTAGGCAGGAGTAGTTTTCGAGAATTGAGCTAAAGTGCTTAAGCAAATTCTCTTCATGCCAAGTGTGACTAACTAGGAGCAAGCGTAGTTTTCAAGATATAGACGAAAGAAGGGTTTGGTGAATGTAATCCAAGTTTCCTGGGGAATTAACTTTGTTCCTAGCGGGACTAAGTTGTGGCAAGCATAGTTTTCAAGATAGAGGTAGGGCACGTTTTCATGAATGGAGCTGCAGTTTGTAAGCGAATTCTCTTCGTTCCAAGCGGGACTCATTTGTAGCAGGCGTACTTTTCGAAATATAGACTTAGGAAACGTTTGGCGAATGAAATCGCAATTTCTTGGCGAATAACTTTCGTTCCAAGTGGGACTCAGTTGCAGCAGGCATAGTTTTCAAGATAGAGGCAGAGGTAATTTTCGCGAATGGATCTGAAGTTTCTAAGTGATTTGTCTTAGAACCAAGCGGGACTCATTTGTCACCCAATATAGTTTTCAAGATACAGATTAAAGAAGCGTTTGGCGAATGGAATCACAGTTTCATAGCATATTTACTTCGTTCCTATTGGGACTCCCTCGTAGCAGGCATAGTTTTCAAGATTTAGGCAGGAGTAGTTTTCGAGAATGGAGCTGAAGCGCTTAAGCAAAGTCTCTTCATTACAAGTGTGACTAACTAGGAGCAGGCGTAGTTTTCAAGATATAGGTTAAGGAAGAGTTTGGTGAAAGTATCGATGTTTCCTGCGGAATTAACTTTGTTCCAAGTGGGACTCAGTTGTGGCAGGCATAGTTTTCAAGATATAGGCAAGGCACGTTTTCGCGAATGGAGCTGCAGTATCTAAGGGAATTATCTTTGTTCCAAGCGGGACTCATTTGTAACAGGTGTACTTTTCGAGATATAGACTTAGCAAACGTTTGGCGAATGGAATCGCAATTTCTTGGCGAATGACGTTCGTTGCAAGTGGGACTCAGTTGCAGCAGGCAGAGTTTTCAAGAGTGCACAAGCATGTTTTCCAAAATTTAGCTGCAGAGTCTAAAAGAATTGTCTTCCTTCCAAGCGGGACTCATTTGTAGCAGGCGTATTTTTCAAGATATAGACTAAGGAAGCGTTTGTCGAATGGAATCGAAGTTTCCTGGCGAATTAACCTCGTTCCAAGTAGGACTCAGATGCAGCGGGCGTAATTTTCAAGATATAGGAAGTGCAACTTTTCCCAAACGGCGCTGCTTTTTCTAAGCGAATTCTCGTCGTTCTATTGGGACTCATTTGTCTCAGGCCTAGTTTTCAAGATACACACTAAGGAAGCATTCGGCGAATGGAATCGCAATTTCTTGACGAATTAACTTCGTTCCAAGTGGGCCTTGGTTGTATCAGGTATAGTTTTCACGATATACGCAGGAGTAATTTTCGCGAATGGAGCTAAAGTTGCTAAGCGATTTGTCTTAGAACCAAGCGGGACTCATTTGTCACCAACATAGTTTTCAAGATACAGATTAAAGAAGCATTTGGCGAGTGGAATCGCAGTTTCTTAGGAAATTTACTTCGTTCCCATTGGGACTCCGTCGTAGCTGGCGTAATTTTCAAGATTTAGGCAGGAGTAGTTTTCGAGAATTGAGCTAAAGTGCTTAAGCAAATTCTCTTCATGCCAAGTGTGACTAACTAGGAGCAAGCGTAGTTTTCAAGATATAGACGAAAGAAGGGTTTGGTGAATGTAATCCAAGTTTCCTGGGGAATTAACTTTGTTCCTAGCGGGACTAAGTTGTGGCAGGCATAGTTTTCAAGATAGAGGTAGGGCACGTTTTCATGAATGGAGCTGCAGTTTGTAAGCGAATTCTCTTCGTTCCAAGCGGGACTCATTTGTAGCAGGCGTACTTTTCGAAATATAGACTTAGGACACGTTTGGCGAATGAAATCGCAATTTCTTGGCGAATAACTTTCGTTCCAAGTGGGACTCAGTTGCAGCAGGCATAGTTTTCAAGATAGAGGCAGAGGTAATTTTCGCGAATGGATCTGAAGTTTCTAAGTGATTTGTCTTAGAACCAAGCGGGACTCATTTGTCACCCATATAGTTTTCAAGATACAGATTAAAGAAGCGTTTGGCGAATGGAATCACAGTTTCATAGCATATTTACTTCGTTCCTATTGGGACTCCCTCGTAGCAGGCATAGTTTTCAAGATTTAGGCAGGAGTAGTTTTCGAGAATGGAGCTGAAGCGCTTAAGCAAAGTCTCTTCATTACAAGTGTGACTAACTAGGAGCAGGCGTAGTTTTCAAGATATAGGTTAAGGAAGAGTTTGGTGAAAGTTTCGATGTTTCCTGCGGAATTAACTTTGTTCCAAGTGGGACTCAGTTGTGGCAGGCATAGTTTTCAAGATATAGGCAAGGCACGTTTTCGCGAATGGAGCTGCAGTATCTAAGGGAATTATCTTTGTTCCAAGCGGGACTCATTTGTAACAGGTGTACTTTTCGAGATATAGACTTAGCAAACGTTTGGCGAATGGAATCGCAATTTCTTGGCGAATGACGTTCGTTGCAAGTGGGACTCAGTTGCAGCAGGCAGAGTTTTCAAGAGTGCACAAGCATGTTTTCCAAAATTTAGCTGCAGAGTCTAAAAGAATTGTCTTCCTTCCAAGCGGGACTCATTTGTAGCAGGCGTATTTTTCAAGATATAGACTAAGGAAGCGTTTGTCGAATGGAATCGAAGTTTCCTGGCGAATTAACCTCGTTCCAAGTAGGACTCAGATGCAGCGGGCGTAATTTTCAAGATATAGGAAGTGCAACTTTTCCCAAACGGCGCTGCTTTTTCTAAGCGAATTCTCGTCGTTCTATTGGGACTCATTTGTCTCAGGCCTAGTTTTCAAGATACACACTAAGGAAGCATTCGGCGAATGGAATCGCAATTTCTTGACGAATTAACTTCGTTCCAAGTGGGCCTTGGTTGTATCAGGTATAGTTTTCACGATATACGCAGGAGTAATTTTCGCGAATGGAGCTAAAGTTGCTAAGCGATTTGTCTTAGAACCAAGCGGGACTCATTTGTCACCAACATAGTTTTCAAGATACAGATTAAAGAAGCATTTGGCGAGTGGAATCGCAGTTTCTTAGGAAATTTACTTCGTTCCCATTGGGACTCCGTCGTAGCTGGCGTAATTTTCAAGATTTAGGCAGGAGTAGTTTTCGAGAATTGAGCTAAAGTGCTTAAGCAAATTCTCTTCATGCCAAGTGTGACTAACTAGGAGCAAGCGTAGTTTTCAAGATATAGACGAAAGAAGGGTTTGGTGAATGTAATCCAAGTTTCCTGGGGAATTAACTTTGTTCCTAGCGGGACTAAGTTGTGGCAAGCATAGTTTTCAAGATAGAGGTAGGGCACGTTTTCATGAATGGAGCTGCAGTTTGTAAGCGAATTCTCTTCGTTCCAAGCGGGACTCATTTGTAGCAGGCGTACTTTTCGAAATATAGACTTAGGAAACGTTTGGCGAATGAAATCGCAATTTCTTGGCGAATAACTTTCGTTCCAAGTGGGACTCAGTTGCAGCAGGCATAGTTTTCAAGATAGAGGCAGAGGTAATTTTCGCGAATGGATCTGAAGTTTCTAAGTGATTTGTCTTAGAACCAAGCGGGACTCATTTGTCACCCAATATAGTTTTCAAGATACAGATTAAAGAAGCGTTTGGCGAATGGAATCACAGTTTCATAGCATATTTACTTCGTTCCTATTGGGACTCCCTCGTAGCAGGCATAGTTTTCAAGATTTAGGCAGGAGTAGTTTTCGAGAATGGAGCTGAAGCGCTTAAGCAAAGTCTCTTCATTACAAGTGTGACTAACTAGGAGCAGGCGTAGTTTTCAAGATATAGGTTAAGGAAGAGTTTGGTGAAAGTATCGATGTTTCCTGCGGAATTAACTTTGTTCCAAGTGGGACTCAGTTGTGGCAGGCATAGTTTTCAAGATATAGGCAAGGCACGTTTTCGCGAATGGAGCTGCAGTATCTAAGGGAATTATCTTTGTTCCAAGCGGGACTCATTTGTAACAGGTGTACTTTTCGAGATATAGACTTAGCAAACGTTTGGCGAATGGAATCGCAATTTCTTGGCGAATGACGTTCGTTGCAAGTGGGACTCAGTTGCAGCAGGCAGAGTTTTCAAGAGTGCACAAGCATGTTTTCCAAAATTTAGCTGCAGAGTCTAAAAGAATTGTCTTCCTTCCAAGCGGGACTCATTTGTAGCAGGCGTATTTTTCAAGATATAGACTAAGGAAGCGTTTGTCGAATGGAATCGAAGTTTCCTGGCGAATTAACCTCGTTCCAAGTAGGACTCAGATGCAGCGGGCGTAATTTTCAAGATATAGGAAGTGCAACTTTTCCCAAACGGCGCTGCTTTTTCTAAGCGAATTCTCGTCGTTCTATTGGGACTCATTTGTCTCAGGCCTAGTTTTCAAGATACACACTAAGGAAGCATTCGGCGAATGGAATCGCAATTTCTTGACGAATTAACTTCGTTCCAAGTGGGCCTTGGTTGTATCAGGTATAGTTTTCACGATATACGCAGGAGTAATTTTCGCGAATGGAGCTAAAGTTGCTAAGCGATTTGTCTTAGAACCAAGCGGGACTCATTTGTCACCAACATAGTTTTCAAGATACAGATTAAAGAAGCATTTGGCGAGTGGAATCGCAGTTTCTTAGGAAATTTACTTCGTTCCCATTGGGACTCCGTCGTAGCTGGCGTAATTTTCAAGATTTAGGCAGGAGTAGTTTTCGAGAATTGAGCTAAAGTGCTTAAGCAAATTCTCTTCATGCCAAGTGTGACTAACTAGGAGCAAGCGTAGTTTTCAAGATATAGACGAAAGAAGGGTTTGGTGAATGTAATCCAAGTTTCCTGGGGAATTAACTTTGTTCCTAGCGGGACTAAGTTGTGGCAAGCATAGTTTTCAAGATAGAGGTAGGGCACGTTTTCATGAATGGAGCTGCAGTTTGTAAGCGAATTCTCTTCGTTCCAAGCGGGACTCATTTGTAGCAGGCGTACTTTTCGAAATATAGACTTAGGAAACGTTTGGCGAATGAAATCGCAATTTCTTGGCGAATAACTTTCGTTCCAAGTGGGACTCAGTTGCAGCAGGCATAGTTTTCAAGATAGAGGCAGAGGTAATTTTCGCGAATGGATCTGAAGTTTCTAAGTGATTTGTCTTAGAACCAAGCGGGACTCATTTGTCACCCAATATAGTTTTCAAGATACAGATTAAAGAAGCGTTTGGCGAATGGAATCACAGTTTCATAGCATATTTACTTCGTTCCTATTGGGACTCCCTCGTAGCAGGCATAGTTTTCAAGATTTAGGCAGGAGTAGTTTTCGAGAATGGAGCTGAAGCGCTTAAGCAAAGTCTCTTCATTACAAGTGTGACTAACTAGGAGCAGGCGTAGTTTTCAAGATATAGGTTAAGGAAGAGTTTGGTGAAAGTATCGATGTTTCCTGCGGAATTAACTTTGTTCCAAGTGGGACTCAGTTGTGGCAGGCATAGTTTTCAAGATATAGGCAAGGCACGTTTTCGCGAATGGAGCTGCAGTATCTAAGGGAATTATCTTTGTTCCAAGCGGGACTCATTTGTAACAGGTGTACTTTTCGAGATATAGACTTAGCAAACGTTTGGCGAATGGAATCGCAATTTCTTGGCGAATGACGTTCGTTGCAAGTGGGACTCAGTTGCAGCAGGCAGAGTTTTCAAGAGTGCACAAGCATGTTTTCCAAAATTTAGCTGCAGAGTCTAAAAGAATTGTCTTCCTTCCAAGCGGGACTCATTTGTAGCAGGCGTATTTTTCAAGATATAGACTAAGGAAGCGTTTGTCGAATGGAATCGAAGTTTCCTGGCGAATTAACCTCGTTCCAAGTAGGACTCAGATGCAGCGGGCGTAATTTTCAAGATATAGGAAGTGCAACTTTTCCCAAACGGCGCTGCTTTTTCTAAGCGAATTCTCGTCGTTCTATTGGGACTCATTTGTCTCAGGCCTAGTTTTCAAGATACACACTAAGGAAGCATTCGGCGAATGGAATCGCAATTTCTTGACGAATTAACTTCGTTCCAAGTGGGCCTTGGTTGTATCAGGTATAGTTTTCACGATATACGCAGGAGTAATTTTCGCGAATGGAGCTAAAGTTGCTAAGCGATTTGTCTTAGAACCAAGTGGGACTCATTTGTCACCAACATAGTTTTCAAGATACAGATTAAAGAAGCATTTGGCGAGTGGAATCGCAGTTTCTTAGGAAATTTACTTCGTTCCCATTGGGACTCCGTCGTAGCTGGCGTAATTTTCAAGATTTAGGCAGGAGTAGTTTTCGAGAATTGAGCTAAAGTGCTTAAGCAAATTCTCTTCATGCCAAGTGTGACTAACTAGGAGCAAGCGTAGTTTTCAAGATATAGACGAAAGAAGGGTTTGGTGAATGTAATCCAAGTTTCCTGGGGAATTAACTTTGTTCCTAGCGGGACTAAGTTGTGGCAAGCATAGTTTTCAAGATAGAGGTAGGGCACGTTTTCATGAATGGAGCTGCAGTTTGTAAGCGAATTCTCTTCGTTCCAAGCGGGACTCATTTGTAGCAGGCGTACTTTTCGAAATATAGACTTAGGAAACGTTTGGCGAATGAAATCGCAATTTCTTGGCGAATAACTTTCGTTCCAAGTGGGACTCAGTTGCAGCAGGCATAGTTTTCAAGATAGAGGCAGAGGTAATTTTCGCGAATGGATCTGAAGTTTCTAAGTGATTTGTCTTAGAACCAAGCGGGACTCATTTGTCACCCAATATAGTTTTCAAGATACAGATTAAAGAAGCGTTTGGCGAATGGAATCACAGTTTCATAGCATATTTACTTCGTTCCTATTGGGACTCCCTCGTAGCAGGCATAGTTTTCAAGATTTAGGCAGGAGTAGTTTTCGAGAATGGAGCTGAAGCGCTTAAGCAAAGTCTCTTCATTACAAGTGTGACTAACTAGGAGCAGGCGTAGTTTTCAAGATATAGGTTAAGGAAGAGTTTGGTGAAAGTATCGATGTTTCCTGCGGAATTAACTTTGTTCCAAGTGGGACTCAGTTGTGGCAGGCATAGTTTTCAAGATATAGGCAAGGCACGTTTTCGCGAATGGAGCTGCAGTATCTAAGGGAATTATCTTTGTTCCAAGCGGGACTCATTTGTAACAGGTGTACTTTTCGAGATATAGACTTAGCAAACGTTTGGCGAATGGAATCGCAATTTCTTGGCGAATGACGTTCGTTGCAAGTGGGACTCAGTTGCAGCAGGCAGAGTTTTCAAGAGTGCACAAGCATGTTTTCCAAAATTTAGCTGCAGAGTCTAAAAGAATTGTCTTCCTTCCAAGCGGGACTCATTTGTAGCAGGCGTATTTTTCAAGATATAGACTAAGGAAGCGTTTGTCGAATGGAATCGAAGTTTCCTGGCGAATTAACCTCGTTCCAAGTAGGACTCAGATGCAGCGGGCGTAATTTTCAAGATATAGGAAGTGCAACTTTTCCCAAACGGCGCTGCTTTTTCTAAGCGAATTCTCGTCGTTCTATTGGGACTCATTTGTCTCAGGCCTAGTTTTCAAGATACACACTAAGGAAGCATTCGGCGAATGGAATCGCAATTTCTTGACGAATTAACTTCGTTCCAAGTGGGCCTTGGTTGTATCAGGTATAGTTTTCACGATATACGCAGGAGTAATTTTCGCGAATGGAGCTAAAGTTGCTAAGCGATTTGTCTTAGAACCAAGCGGGACTCATTTGTCACCAACATAGTTTTCAAGATACAGATTAAAGAAGCATTTGGCGAGTGGAATCGCAGTTTCTTAGGAAATTTACTTCGTTCCCATTGGGACTCCGTCGTAGCTGGCGTAATTTTCAAGATTTAGGCAGGAGTAGTTTTCGAGAATTGAGCTAAAGTGCTTAAGCAAATTCTCTTCATGCCAAGTGTGACTAACTAGGAGCAAGCGTAGTTTTCAAGATATAGACGAAAGAAGGGTTTGGTGAATGTAATCCAAGTTTCCTGGGGAATTAACTTTGTTCCTAGCGGGACTAAGTTGTGGCAAGCATAGTTTTCAAGATAGAGGTAGGGCACGTTTTCATGAATGGAGCTGCAGTTTGTAAGCGAATTCTCTTCGTTCCAAGCGGGACTCATTTGTAGCAGGCGTACTTTTCGAAATATAGACTTAGGAAACGTTTGGCGAATGAAATCGCAATTTCTTGGCGAATAACTTTCGTTCCAAGTGGGACTCAGTTGCAGCAGGCATAGTTTTCAAGATAGAGGCAGAGGTAATTTTCGCGAATGGATCTGAAGTTTCTAAGTGATTTGTCTTAGAACCAAGCGGGACTCATTTGTCACCCATATAGTTTTCAAGATACAGATTAAAGAAGCGTTTGGCGAATGGAATCACAGTTTCATAGCATATTTACTTCGTTCCTATTGGGACTCCCTCGTAGCAGGCATAGTTTTCAAGATTTAGGCAGGAGTAGTTTTCGAGAATTGAGCTAAAGTGCTTAAGCAAATTCTCTTCATGCCAAGTGTGACTAACTAGGAGCAAGCGTAGTTTTCAAGATATAGACGAAAGAAGGGTTTGGTGAATGTAATCCAAGTTTCCTGGGGAATTAACTTTGTTCCTAGCGGGACTAAGTTGTCGCAAGCATAGTTTTCAAGATAGAGGTAGGGCACGTTTTCATGAATGGAGCTGCAGTTTGTAAGCGAATTCTCTTCGTTCCAAGCGGGACTCATTTGTAGCAGGCGTACTTTTCGAAATATAGACTTAGGACACGTTTGGCGAATGAAATCGCAATTTCTTGGCGAATAACTTTCGTTCCAAGTGGGACTCAGTTGCAGCAGGCATAGTTTTCAAGATAGAGGCAGAGGTAATTTTCGCGAATGGATCTGAAGTTTCTAAGTGATTTGTCTTAGAACCAAGCGGGACTCATTTGTCACCCATATAGTTTTCAAGATACAGATTAAAGAAGCGTTTGGCGAATGGAATCACAGTTTCATAGCATATTTACTTCGTTCCTATTGGGACTCCCTCGTAGCAGGCATAGTTTTCAAGATTTAGGCAGGAGTAGTTTTCGAGAATGGAGCTGAAGTGCTTAAGCAAAGTCTCTTCATTACAAGTGTGACTAACTAGGAGCAGGCGTAGTTTTCAAGATATAGGTTAAGGAAGAGTTTGGTGAAAGTTTCGATGTTTCCTGCGGAATTAACTTTGTTCCAAGTGGGACTCAGTTGTGGCAGGCATAGTTTTCAAGATATAGGCAAGGCACGTTTTCGCGAATGGAGCTGCAGTATCTAAGGGAATTATCTTTGTTCCAAGCGGGACTCATTTGTAACAGGTGTACTTTTCGAGATATAGACTTAGCAAACGTTTGGCGAATGGAATCGCAATTTCTTGGCGAATGACGTTCGTTGCAAGTGGGACTCAGTTGCAGCAGGCAGAGTTTTCAAGAGTGCACAAGCATGTTTTCCAAAATTTAGCTGCAGAGTCTAAAAGAATTGTCTTCCTTCCAAGCGGGACTCATTTGTAGCAGGCGTATTTTTCAAGATATAGACTAAGGAAGCGTTTGTCGAATGGAATCGAAGTTTCCTGGCGAATTAACCTCGTTCCAAGTAGGACTCAGATGCAGCGGGCGTAATTTTCAAGATATAGGAAGTGCAACTTTTCCCAAACGGCGCTGCTTTTTCTAAGCGAATTCTCGTCGTTCTATTGGGACTCATTTGTCTCAGGCCTAGTTTTCAAGATACACACTAAGGAAGCATTCGGCGAATGGAATCGCAATTTCTTGACGAATTAACTTCGTTCCAAGTGGGCCTTGGTTGTATCAGGTATAGTTTTCACGATATACGCAGGAGTAATTTTCGCGAATGGAGCTAAAGTTGCTAAGCGATTTGTCTTAGAACCAAGCGGGACTCATTTGTCACCAACATAGTTTTCAAGATACAGATTAAAGAAGCATTTGGCGAGTGGAATCGCAGTTTCTTAGGAAATTTACTTCGTTCCCATTGGGACTCCGTCGTAGCTGGCGTAATTTTCAAGATTTAGGCAGGAGTAGTTTTCGAGAATTGAGCTAAAGTGCTTAAGCAAATTCTCTTCATGCCAAGTGTGACTAACTAGGAGCAAGCGTAGTTTTCAAGATATAGACGAAAGAAGGGTTTGGTGAATGTAATCCAAGTTTCCTGGGGAATTAACTTTGTTCCTAGCGGGACTAAGTTGTGGCAAGCATAGTTTTCAAGATAGAGGTAGGGCACGTTTTCATGAATGGAGCTGCAGTTTGTAAGCGAATTCTCTTCGTTCCAAGCGGGACTCATTTGTAGCAGGCGTACTTTTCGAAATATAGACTTAGGAAACGTTTGGCGAATGAAATCGCAATTTCTTGGCGAATAACTTTCGTTCCAAGTGGGACTCAGTTGCAGCAGGCATAGTTTTCAAGATAGAGGCAGAGGTAATTTTCGCGAATGGATCTGAAGTTTCTAAGTGATTTGTCTTAGAACCAAGCGGGACTCATTTGTCACCCATATAGTTTTCAAGATACAGATTAAAGAAGCGTTTGGCGAATGGAATCACAGTTTCATAGCATATTTACTTCGTTCCTATTGGGACTCCCTCGTAGCAGGCATAGTTTTCAAGATTTAGGCAGGAGTAGTTTTCGAGAATTGAGCTGAAGTGCTTAAGCAAATTCTCTTCATGCCAAGTGTGACTAACTAGGAGCAAGCGTAGTTTTCAAGATATAGACGAAAGAAGGGTTTGGTGAATGTAATCCAAGTTTCCTGGGGAATTAACTTTGTTCCTAGCGGGACTAAGTTGTCGCAAGCATAGTTTTCAAGATAGAGGTAGGGCACGTTTTCATGAATGGAGCTGCAGTTTGTAAGCGAATTCTCTTCGTTCCAAGCGGGACTCATTTGTAGCAGGCGTACTTTTCGAAATATAGACTTAGGACACGTTTGGCGAATGAAATCGCAATTTCTTGGCGAATAACTTTCGTTCCAAGTGGGACTCAGTTGCAGCAGGCATAGTTTTCAAGATAGAGGCAGAGGTAATTTTCGCGAATGGATCTGAAGTTTCTAAGTGATTTGTCTTAGAACCAAGCGGGACTCATTTGTCACCCATATAGTTTTCAAGATACAGATTAAAGAAGCGTTTGGCGAATGGAATCACAGTTTCATAGCATATTTACTTCGTTCCTATTGGGACTCCCTCGTAGCAGGCATAGTTTTCAAGATTTAGGCAGGAGTAGTTTTCGAGAATGGAGCTGAAGTGCTTAAGCAAAGTCTCTTCATTACAAGTGTGACTAACTAGGAGCAGGCGTAGTTTTCAAGATATAGGTTAAGGAAGAGTTTGGTGAAAGTTTCGATGTTTCCTGCGGAATTAACTTTGTTCCAAGTGGGACTCAGTTGTGGCAGGCATAGTTTTCAAGATATAGGCAAGGCACGTTTTCGCGAATGGAGCTGCAGTATCTAAGGGAATTATCTTTGTTCCAAGCGGGACTCATTTGTAACAGGTGTACTTTTCGAGATATAGACTTAGCAAACGTTTGGCGAATGGAATCGCAATTTCTTGGCGAATGACGTTCGTTGCAAGTGGGACTCAGTTGCAGCAGGCAGAGTTTTCAAGAGTGCACAAGCATGTTTTCCAAAATTTAGCTGCAGAGTCTAAAAGAATTGTCTTCCTTCCAAGCGGGACTCATTTGTAGCAGGCGTATTTTTCAAGATATAGACTAAGGAAGCGTTTGTCGAATGGAATCGAAGTTTCCTGGCGAATTAACCTCGTTCCAAGTAGGACTCAGATGCAGCGGGCGTAATTTTCAAGATATAGGAAGTGCAACTTTTCCCAAACGGCGCTGCTTTTTCTAAGCGAATTCTCGTCGTTCTATTGGGACTCATTTGTCTCAGGCCTAGTTTTCAAGATACACACTAAGGAAGCATTCGGCGAATGGAATCGCAATTTCTTGACGAATTAACTTCGTTCCAAGTGGGCCTTGGTTGTATCAGGTATAGTTTTCACGATATACGCAGGAGTAATTTTCGCGAATGGAGCTAAAGTTGCTAAGCGATTTGTCTTAGAACCAAGCGGGACTCATTTGTCACCAACATAGTTTTCAAGATACAGATTAAAGAAGCATTTGGCGAGTGGAATCGCAGTTTCTTAGGAAATTTACTTCGTTCCCATTGGGACTCCGTCGTAGCTGGCGTAATTTTCAAGATTTAGGCAGGAGTAGTTTTCGAGAATTGAGCTAAAGTGCTTAAGCAAATTCTCTTCATGCCAAGTGTGACTAACTAGGAGCAAGCGTAGTTTTCAAGATATAGACGAAAGAAGGGTTTGGTGAATGTAATCCAAGTTTCCTGGGGAATTAACTTTGTTCCTAGCGGGACTAAGTTGTGGCAAGCATAGTTTTCAAGATAGAGGTAGGGCACGTTTTCATGAATGGAGCTGCAGTTTGTAAGCGAATTCTCTTCGTTCCAAGCGGGACTCATTTGTAGCAGGCGTACTTTTCGAAATATAGACTTAGGAAACGTTTGGCGAATGAAATCGCAATTTCTTGGCGAATAACTTTCGTTCCAAGTGGGACTCAGTTGCAGCAGGCATAGTTTTCAAGATAGAGGCAGAGGTAATTTTCGCGAATGGATCTGAAGTTTCTAAGTGATTTGTCTTAGAACCAAGCGGGACTCATTTGTCACCCATATAGTTTTCAAGATACAGATTAAAGAAGCGTTTGGCGAATGGAATCGCAGTTTCTTAGGAAATTTACTTCGTTCCCATTGGGACTCCGTCGTAGCTGGCGTAATTTTCAAAATACAGATTAAAGAAGCGTTTGGCGAATGGAATCACAGTTTCATAGCATATTTACTTCGTTCCTATTGGGACTCCCTCGTAGCAGGCATAGTTTTCAAGATTTAGGCAGGAGTAGTTTTCGAGAATGGAGCTGAAGTGCTTAAGCAAATTCTCTTCATGCCAAGTGTGACTAACTAGGAGCAAGCGTAGTTTTCAAGATATAGACGAAAGAAGGGTTTGGTGAATGTAATCCAAGTTTCCTGGGGAATTAACTTTGTTCCTAGCGGGACTAAGTTGTGGCAAGCATAGTTTTCAAGATAGAGGTAGGGCACGTTTTCATGAATGGAGCTGCAGTTTGTAAGCGAATTCTCTTCGTTCCAAGCGGGACTCATTTGTAGCAGGCGTACTTTTCGAAATATAGACTTAGGAAACGTTTGGCGAATGAAATCGCAATTTCTTGGCGAATAACTTTCGTTCCAAGTGGGACTCAGTTGCAGCAGGCAGAGTTTTCAAGAGTGCACAAGCATGTTTTCCAAAATTTAGCTGCAGAGTCTAAAAGAATTGTCTTCCTTCCAAGCGGGACTCATTTGTAGCAGGCGTATTTTTCAAGATATAGACTAAGGAAGCGTTTGTCGAATGGAATCGAAGTTTCCTGGCGAATTAACCTCGTTCCAAGTAGGACTCAGATGCAGCGGGCGTAATTTTCAAGATATAGGAAGTGCAACTTTTCCCAAACGGCGCTGCTTTTTCTAAGCGAATTCTCGTCGTTCTATTGGGACTCATTTGTCTCAGGCCTAGTTTTCAAGATACACACTAAGGAAGCATTCGGCGAATGGAATCGCAATTTCTTGACGAATTAACTTCGTTCCAAGTGGGCCTTGGTTGTATCAGGTATAGTTTTCACGATATACGCAGGAGTAATTTTCGCGAATGGAGCTAAAGTTGCTAAGCGATTTGTCTTAGAACCAAGCGGGACTCATTTGTCACCAACATAGTTTTCAAGATACAGATTAAAGAAGCATTTGGCGAGTGGAATCGCAGTTTCTTAGGAAATTTACTTCGTTCCCATTGGGACTCCGTCGTAGCTGGCGTAATTTTCAAGATTTAGGCAGGAGTAGTTTTCGAGAATTGAGCTAAAGTGCTTAAGCAAATTCTCTTCATGCCAAGTGTGACTAACTAGGAGCAAGCGTAGTTTTCAAGATATAGACGAAAGAAGGGTTTGGTGAATGTAATCCAAGTTTCCTGGGGAATTAACTTTGTTCCTAGCGGGACTAAGTTGTGGCAAGCATAGTTTTCAAGATAGAGGTAGGGCACGTTTTCATGAATGGAGCTGCAGTTTGTAAGCGAATTCTCTTCGTTCCAAGCGGGACTCATTTGTAGCAGGCGTACTTTTCGAAATATAGACTTAGGAAACGTTTGGCGAATGAAATCGCAATTTCTTGGCGAATAACTTTCGTTCCAAGTGGGACTCAGTTGCAGCAGGCATAGTTTTCAAGATAGAGGCAGAGGTAATTTTCGCGAATGGATCTGAAGTTTCTAAGTGATTTGTCTTAGAACCAAGCGGGACTCATTTGTCACCCATATAGTTTTCAAGATACAGATTAAAGAAGCGTTTGGCGAATGGAATCACAGTTTCATAGCATATTTACTTCGTTCCTATTGGGACTCCCTCGTAGCAGGCATAGTTTTCAAGATTTAGGCAGGAGTAGTTTTCGAGAATGGAGCTGAAGTGCTTAAGCAAAGTCTCTTCATTACAAGTGTGACTAACTAGGAGCAGGCGTAGTTTTCAAGATATAGATTAAGGAAGAGTTTGGTGAAAGTATCGATGTTTCCTGCGGAATTAACTTTGTTCCAAGTGGGACTCAGTTGTGGCAGGCATAGTTTTCAAGATATAGGCAAGGCACGTTTTCGCGAATGGAGCTGCAGTATCTAAGGGAATTATCTTTGTTCCAAGCGGGACTCATTTGTAACAGGTGTACTTTTCGAGATATAGACTTAGCAAACGTTTGGCGAATGGAATCGCAATTTCTTGGCGAATGACGTTCGTTGCAAGTGGGACTCAGTTGCAGCAGGCAGAGTTTTCAAGAGTGCACAAGCATGTTTTCCAAAATTTAGCTGCAGAGTCTAAAAGAATTGTCTTCCTTCCAAGCGGGACTCATTTGTAGCAGGCGTATTTTTCAAGATATAGACTAAGGAAGCGTTTGTCGAATGGAATCGAAGTTTCCTGGCGAATTAACCTCGTTCCAAGTAGGACTCAGATGCAGCGGGCGTAATTTTCAAGATATAGGAAGTGCAACTTTTCCCAAACGGCGCTGCTTTTTCTAAGCGAATTCTCGTCGTTCTATTGGGACTCATTTGTCTCAGGCCTAGTTTTCAAGATACACACTAAGGAAGCATTCGGCGAATGGAATCGCAATTTCTTGACGAATTAACTTCGTTCCAAGTGGGCCTTGGTTGTATCAGGTATAGTTTTCACGATATACGCAGGAGTAATTTTCGCGAATGGAGCTAAAGTTGCTAAGCGATTTGTCGTAGAACCAAGCGGGACTCATTTGTCACCAACATAGTTTTCAAGATACAGATTAAAGAAGCATTTGGCGAGTGGAATCGCAGTTTCTTAGGAAATTTACTTCGTTCCCATTGGGACTCCGTCGTAGCTGGCGTAATTTTCAAGATTTAGGCAGGAGTAGTTTTCGAGAATTGAGCTAAAGTGCTTAAGCAAATTCTCTTCATGCCAAGTGTGACTAACTAGGAGCAAGCGTAGTTTTCAAGATATAGACGAAAGAAGGGTTTGGTGAATGTAATCCAAGTTTCCTGGGGAATTAACTTTGTTCCTAGCGGGACTAAGTTGTGGCAAGCATAGTTTTCAAGATAGAGGTAGGGCACGTTTTCATGAATGGAGCTGCAGTTTGTAAGCGAATTCTCTTCGTTCCAAGCGGGACTCATTTGTAGCAGGCGTACTTTTCGAAATATAGACTTAGGAAACGTTTGGCGAATGAAATCGCAATTTCTTGGCGAATAACTTTCGTTCCAAGTGGGACTCAGTTGCAGCAGGCATAGTTTTCAAGATAGAGGCAGAGGTAATTTTCGCGAATGGATCTGAAGTTTCTAAGTGATTTGTCTTAGAACCAAGCGGGACTCATTTGTCACCCATATAGTTTTCAAGATACAGATTAAAGAAGCGTTTGGCGAATGGAATCACAGTTTCATAGCATATTTACTTCGTTCCTATTGGGACTCCCTCGTAGCAGGCATAGTTTTCAAGATTTAGGCAGGAGTAGTTTTCGAGAATGGAGCTGAAGCGCTTAAGCAAAGTCTCTTCATTACAAGTGTGACTAACTAGGAGCAGGCGTAGTTTTCAAGATATAGGTTAAGGAAGAGTTTGGTGAAAGTATCGATGTTTCCTGCGGAATTAACTTTGTTCCAAGTGGGACTCAGTTGTGGCAGGCATAGTTTTCAAGATATAGGCAAGGCACGTTTTCGCGAATGGAGCTGCAGTATCTAAGGGAATTATCTTTGTTCCAAGCGGGACTCATTTGTAACAGGTGTACTTTTCGAGATATAGACTTAGCAAACGTTTGGCGAATGGAATCGCAATTTCTTGGCGAATGACGTTCGTTGCAAGTGGGACTCAGTTGCAGCAGGCAGAGTTTTCAAGAGTGCACAAGCATGTTTTCCAAAATTTAGCTGCAGAGTCTAAAAGAATTGTCTTCCTTCCAAGCGGGACTCATTTGTAGCAGGCGTATTTTTCAAGATATAGACTAAGGAAGCGTTTGTCGAATGGAATCGAAGTTTCCTGGCGAATTAACCTCGTTCCAAGTAGGACTCAGATGCAGCGGGCGTAATTTTCAAGATATAGGAAGTGCAACTTTTCCCAAACGGCGCTGCTTTTTCTAAGCGAATTCTCGTCGTTCTATTGGGACTCATTTGTCTCAGGCCTAGTTTTCAAGATACACACTAAGGAAGCATTCGGCGAATGGAATCGCAATTTCTTGACGAATTAACTTCGTTCCAAGTGGGCCTTGGTTGTATCAGGTATAGTTTTCACGATATACGCAGGAGTAATTTTCGCGAATGGAGCTAAAGTTGCTAAGCGATTTGTCGTAGAACCAAGCGGGACTCATTTGTCACCAACATAGTTTTCAAGATACAGATTAAAGAAGCATTTGGCGAGTGGAATCGCAGTTTCTTAGGAAATTTACTTCGTTCCCATTGGGACTCCGTCGTAGCTGGCGTAATTTTCAAGATTTAGGCAGGAGTAGTTTTCGAGAATTGAGCTAAAGTGCTTAAGCAAATTCTCTTCATGCCAAGTGTGACTAACTAGGAGCAAGCGTAGTTTTCAAGATATAGACGAAAGAAGGGTTTGGTGAATGTAATCCAAGTTTCCTGGGGAATTAACTTTGTTCCTAGCGGGACTAAGTTGTGGCAAGCATAGTTTTCAAGATAGAGGTAGGGCACGTTTTCATGAATGGAGCTGCAGTTTGTAAGCGAATTCTCTTCGTTCCAAGCGGGACTCATTTGTAGCAGGCGTACTTTTCGAAATATAGACTTAGGAAACGTTTGGCGAATGAAATCGCAATTTCTTGGCGAATAACTTTCGTTCCAAGTGGGACTCAGTTGCAGCAGGCATAGTTTTCAAGATAGAGGCAGAGGTAATTTTCGCGAATGGATCTGAAGTTTCTAAGTGATTTGTCTTAGAACCAAGCGGGACTCATTTGTCACCCAATATAGTTTTCAAGATACAGATTAAAGAAGCGTTTGGCGAATGGAATCACAGTTTCATAGCATATTTACTTCGTTCCTATTGGGACTCCCTCGTAGCAGGCATAGTTTTCAAGATTTAGGCAGGAGTAGTTTTCGAGAATGGAGCTGAAGCGCTTAAGCAAAGTCTCTTCATTACAAGTGTGACTAACTAGGAGCAGGCGTAGTTTTCAAGATATAGGTTAAGGAAGAGTTTGGTGAAAGTATCGATGTTTCCTGCGGAATTAACTTTGTTCCAAGTGGGACTCAGTTGTGGCAGGCATAGTTTTCAAGATATAGGCAAGGCACGTTTTCGCGAATGGAGCTGCAGTATCTAAGGGAATTATCTTTGTTCCAAGCGGGACTCATTTGTAACAGGTGTACTTTTCGAGATATAGACTTAGCAAACGTTTGGCGAATGGAATCGCAATTTCTTGGCGAATGACGTTCGTTGCAAGTGGGACTCAGTTGCAGCAGGCAGAGTTTTCAAGAGTGCACAAGCATGTTTTCCAAAATTTAGCTGCAGAGTCTAAAAGAATTGTCTTCCTTCCAAGCGGGACTCATTTGTAGCAGGCGTATTTTTCAAGATATAGACTAAGGAAGCGTTTGTCGAATGGAATCGAAGTTTCCTGGCGAATTAACCTCGTTCCAAGTAGGACTCAGATGCAGCGGGCGTAATTTTCAAGATATAGGAAGTGCAACTTTTCCCAAACGGCGCTGCTTTTTCTAAGCGAATTCTCGTCGTTCTATTGGGACTCATTTGTCTCAGGCCTAGTTTTCAAGATACACACTAAGGAAGCATTCGGCGAATGGAATCGCAATTTCTTGACGAATTAACTTCGTTCCAAGTGGGCCTTGGTTGTATCAGGTATAGTTTTCACGATATACGCAGGAGTAATTTTCGCGAATGGAGCTAAAGTTGCTAAGCGATTTGTCTTAGAACCAAGCGGGACTCATTTGTCACCAACATAGTTTTCAAGATACAGATTAAAGAAGCATTTGGCGAGTGGAATCGCAGTTTCTTAGGAAATTTACTTCGTTCCCATTGGGACTCCGTCGTAGCTGGCGTAATTTTCAAGATTTAGGCAGGAGTAGTTTTCGAGAATTGAGCTAAAGTGCTTAAGCAAATTCTCTTCATGCCAAGTGTGACTAACTAGGAGCAAGCGTAGTTTTCAAGATATAGACGAAAGAAGGGTTTGGTGAATGTAATCCAAGTTTCCTGGGGAATTAACTTTGTTCCTAGCGGGACTAAGTTGTGGCAAGCATAGTTTTCAAGATAGAGGTAGGGCACGTTTTCATGAATGGAGCTGCAGTTTGTAAGCGAATTCTCTTCGTTCCAAGCGGGACTCATTTGTAGCAGGCGTACTTTTCGAAATATAGACTTAGGAAACGTTTGGCGAATGAAATCGCAATTTCTTGGCGAATAACTTTCGTTCCAAGTGGGACTCAGTTGCAGCAGGCATAGTTTTCAAGATAGAGGCAGAGGTAATTTTCGCGAATGGATCTGAAGTTTCTAAGTGATTTGTCTTAGAACCAAGCGGGACTCATTTGTCACCCATATAGTTTTCAAGATACAGATTAAAGAAGCGTTTGGCGAATGGAATCACAGTTTCATAGCATATTTACTTCGTTCCTATTGGGACTCCCTCGTAGCAGGCATAGTTTTCAAGATTTAGGCAGGAGTAGTTTTCGAGAATTGAGCTAAAGTGCTTAAGCAAATTCTCTTCATGCCAAGTGTGACTAACTAGGAGCAAGCGTAGTTTTCAAGATATAGACGAAAGAAGGGTTTGGTGAATGTAATCCAAGTTTCCTGGGGAATTAACTTTGTTCCTAGCGGGACTAAGTTGTCGCAAGCATAGTTTTCAAGATAGAGGTAGGGCACGTTTTCATGAATGGAGCTGCAGTTTGTAAGCGAATTCTCTTCGTTCCAAGCGGGACTCATTTGTAGCAGGCGTACTTTTCGAAATATAGACTTAGGACACGTTTGGCGAATGAAATCGCAATTTCTTGGCGAATAACTTTCGTTCCAAGTGGGACTCAGTTGCAGCAGGCATAGTTTTCAAGATAGAGGCAGAGGTAATTTTCGCGAATGGATCTGAAGTTTCTAAGTGATTTGTCTTAGAACCAAGCGGGACTCATTTGTCACCCATATAGTTTTCAAGATACAGATTAAAGAAGCGTTTGGCGAATGGAATCACAGTTTCATAGCATATTTACTTCGTTCCTATTGGGACTCCCTCGTAGCAGGCATAGTTTTCAAGATTTAGGCAGGAGTAGTTTTCGAGAATGGAGCTGAAGTGCTTAAGCAAAGTCTCTTCATTACAAGTGTGACTAACTAGGAGCAGGCGTAGTTTTCAAGATATAGGTTAAGGAAGAGTTTGGTGAAAGTTTCGATGTTTCCTGCGGAATTAACTTTGTTCCAAGTGGGACTCAGTTGTGGCAGGCATAGTTTTCAAGATATAGGCAAGGCACGTTTTCGCGAATGGAGCTGCAGTATCTAAGGGAATTATCTTTGTTCCAAGCGGGACTCATTTGTAACAGGTGTACTTTTCGAGATATAGACTTAGCAAACGTTTGGCGAATGGAATCGCAATTTCTTGGCGAATGACGTTCGTTGCAAGTGGGACTCAGTTGCAGCAGGCAGAGTTTTCAAGAGTGCACAAGCATGTTTTCCAAAATTTAGCTGCAGAGTCTAAAAGAATTGTCTTCCTTCCAAGCGGGACTCATTTGTAGCAGGCGTATTTTTCAAGATATAGACTAAGGAAGCGTTTGTCGAATGGAATCGAAGTTTCCTGGCGAATTAACCTCGTTCCAAGTAGGACTCAGATGCAGCGGGCGTAATTTTCAAGATATAGGAAGTGCAACTTTTCCCAAACGGCGCTGCTTTTTCTAAGCGAATTCTCGTCGTTCTATTGGGACTCATTTGTCTCAGGCCTAGTTTTCAAGATACACACTAAGGAAGCATTCGGCGAATGGAATCGCAATTTCTTGACGAATTAACTTCGTTCCAAGTGGGCCTTGGTTGTATCAGGTATAGTTTTCACGATATACGCAGGAGTAATTTTCGCGAATGGAGCTAAAGTTGCTAAGCGATTTGTCTTAGAACCAAGCGGGACTCATTTGTCACCAACATAGTTTTCAAGATACAGATTAAAGAAGCATTTGGCGAGTGGAATCGCAGTTTCTTAGGAAATTTACTTCGTTCCCATTGGGACTCCGTCGTAGCTGGCGTAATTTTCAAGATTTAGGCAGGAGTAGTTTTCGAGAATTGAGCTAAAGTGCTTAAGCAAATTCTCTTCATGCCAAGTGTGACTAACTAGGAGCAAGCGTAGTTTTCAAGATATAGACGAAAGAAGGGTTTGGTGAATGTAATCCAAGTTTCCTGGGGAATTAACTTTGTTCCTAGCGGGACTAAGTTGTGGCAAGCATAGTTTTCAAGATAGAGGTAGGGCACGTTTTCATGAATGGAGCTGCAGTTTGTAAGCGAATTCTCTTCGTTCCAAGCGGGACTCATTTGTAGCAGGCGTACTTTTCGAAATATAGACTTAGGAAACGTTTGGCGAATGAAATCGCAATTTCTTGGCGAATAACTTTCGTTCCAAGTGGGACTCAGTTGCAGCAGGCATAGTTTTCAAGATAGAGGCAGAGGTAATTTTCGCGAATGGATCTGAAGTTTCTAAGTGATTTGTCTTAGAACCAAGCGGGACTCATTTGTCACCCATATAGTTTTCAAGATACAGATTAAAGAAGCGTTTGGCGAATGGAATCACAGTTTCATAGCATATTTACTTCGTTCCTATTGGGACTCCCTCGTAGCAGGCATAGTTTTCAAGATTTAGGCAGGAGTAGTTTTCGAGAATGGAGCTGAAGCGCTTAAGCAAAGTCTCTTCATTACAAGTGTGACTAACTAGGAGCAGGCGTAGTTTTCAAGATATAGGTTAAGGAAGAGTTTGGTGAAAGTATCGATGTTTCCTGCGGAATTAACTTTGTTCCAAGTGGGACTCAGTTGTGGCAGGCATAGTTTTCAAGATATAGGCAAGGCACGTTTTCGCGAATGGAGCTGCAGTATCTAAGGGAATTATCTTTGTTCCAAGCGGGACTCATTTGTAACAGGTGTACTTTTCGAGATATAGACTTAGCAAACGTTTGGCTAATGGAATCGCAATTTCTTGGCGAATGACGTTCGTTGCAAGTGGGACTCAGTTGCAGCAGGCAGAGTTTTCAAGAGTGCACAAGCATGTTTTCCAAAATTTAGCTGCAGAGTCTAAAAGAATTGTCTTCCTTCCAAGCGGGACTCATTTGTAGCAGGCGTATTTTTCAAGATATAGACTAAGGAAGCGTTTGTCGAATGGAATCGAAGTTTCCTGGCGAATTAACCTCGTTCCAAGTAGGACTCAGATGCAGCGGGCGTAATTTTCAAGATATAGGAAGTGCAACTTTTCCCAAACGGCGCTGCTTTTTCTAAGCGAATTCTCGTCGTTCTATTGGGACTCATTTGTCTCAGGCCTAGTTTTCAAGATACACACTAAGGAAGCATTCGGCGAATGGAATCGCAATTTCTTGACGAATTAACTTCGTTCCAAGTGGGCCTTGGTTGTATCAGGTATAGTTTTCACGATATACGCAGGAGTAATTTTCGCGAATGGAGCTAAAGTTGCTAAGCGATTTGTCTTAGAACCAAGCGGGACTCATTTGTCACCAACATAGTTTTCAAGATACAGATTAAAGAAGCATTTGGCGAGTGGAATCGCAGTTTCTTAGGAAATTTACTTCGTTCCCATTGGGACTCCGTCGTAGCTGGCGTAATTTTCAAGATTTAGGCAGGAGTAGTTTTCGAGAATTGAGCTAAAGTGCTTAAGCAAATTCTCTTCATGCCAAGTGTGACTAACTAGGAGCAAGCGTAGTTTTCAAGATATAGACGAAAGAAGGGTTTGGTGAATGTAATCCAAGTTTCCTGGGGAATTAACTTTGTTCCTAGCGGGACTAAGTTGTGGCAAGCATAGTTTTCAAGATAGAGGTAGGGCACGTTTTCATGAATGGAGCTGCAGTTTGTAAGCGAATTCTCTTCGTTCCAAGCGGGACTCATTTGTAGCAGGCGTACTTTTCGAAATATAGACTTAGGAAACGTTTGGCGAATGAAATCGCAATTTCTTGGCGAATAACTTTCGTTCCAAGTGGGACTCAGTTGCAGCAGGCAGAGTTTTCAAGAGTGCACAAGCATGTTTTCCAAAATTTAGCTGCAGAGTCTAAAAGAATTGTCTTCCTTCCAAGCGGGACTCATTTGTAGCAGGCGTATTTTTCAAGATATAGACTAAGGAAGCGTTTGTCGAATGGAATCGAAGTTTCCTGGCGAATTAACCTCGTTCCAAGTAGGACTCAGATGCAGCGGGCGTAATTTTCAAGATATAGGAAGTGCAACTTTTCCCAAACGGCGCTGCTTTTTCTAAGCGAATTCTCGTCGTTCTATTGGGACTCATTTGTCTCAGGCCTAGTTTTCAAGATACACACTAAGGAAGCATTCGGCGAATGGAATCGCAATTTCTTGACGAATTAACTTCGTTCCAAGTGGGCCTTGGTTGTATCAGGTATAGTTTTCACGATATACGCAGGAGTAATTTTCGCGAATGGAGCTAAAGTTGCTAAGCGATTTGTCTTAGAACCAAGCGGGACTCATTTGTCACCAACATAGTTTTCAAGATACAGATTAAAGAAGCATTTGGCGAGTGGAATCGCAGTTTCTTAGGAAATTTACTTCGTTCCCATTGGGACTCCGTCGTAGCTGGCGTAATTTTCAAGATTTAGGCAGGAGTAGTTTTCGAGAATTGAGCTAAAGTGCTTAAGCAAATTCTCTTCATGCAAAGTGTGACTAACTAGGAGCAAGCGTAGTTTTCAAGATATAGACGAAAGAAGGGTTTGGTGAATGTAATCCAAGTTTCCTGGGGAATTAACTTTGTTCCTAGCGGGACTAAGTTGTGGCAAGCATAGTTTTCAAGATAGAGGTAGGGCACGTTTTCATGAATGGAGCTGCAGTTTGTAAGCGAATTCTCTTCGTTCCAAGCGGGACTCATTTGTAGCAGGCGTACTTTTCGAAATATAGACTTAGGAAACGTTTGGCGAATGAAATCGCAATTTCTTGGCGAATAACTTTCGTTCCAAGTGGGACTCAGTTGCAGCAGGCATAGTTTTCAAGATAGAGGCAGAGGTAATTTTCGCGAATGGATCTGAAGTTTCTAAGTGATTTGTCTTAGAACCAAGCGGGACTCATTTGTCACCCATATAGTTTTCAAGATACAGATTAAAGAAGCGTTTGGCGAATGGAATCACAGTTTCATAGCATATTTACTTCGTTCCTATTGGGACTCCCTCGTAGCAGGCATAGTTTTCAAGATTTAGGCAGGAGTAGTTTTCGAGAATGGAGCTGAAGCGCTTAAGCAAAGTCTCTTCATTACAAGTGTGACTAACTAGGAGCAGGCGTAGTTTTCAAGATATAGGTTAAGGAAGAGTTTGGTGAAAGTATCGATGTTTCCTGCGGAATTAACTTTGTTCCAAGTGGGACTCAGTTGTGGCAGGCATAGTTTTCAAGATATAGGCAAGGCACGTTTTCGCGAATGGAGCTGCAGTATCTAAGGGAATTATCTTTGTTCCAAGCGGGACTCATTTGTAACAGGTGTACTTTTCGAGATATAGACTTAGCAAACGTTTGGCGAATGGAATCGCAATTTCTTGGCGAATGACGTTCGTTGCAAGTGGGACTCAGTTGCAGCAGGCAGAGTTTTCAAGAGTGCACAAGCATGTTTTCCAAAATTTAGCTGCAGAGTCTAAAAGAATTGTCTTCCTTCCAAGCGGGACTCATTTGTAGCAGGCGTATTTTTCAAGATATAGACTAAGGAAGCGTTTGTCGAATGGAATCGAAGTTTCCTGGCGAATTAACCTCGTTCCAAGTAGGACTCAGATGCAGCGGGCGTAATTTTCAAGATATAGGAAGTGCAACTTTTCCCAAACGGCGCTGCTTTTTCTAAGCGAATTCTCGTCGTTCTATTGGGACTCATTTGTCTCAGGCCTAGTTTTCAAGATACACACTAAGGAAGCATTCGGCGAATGGAATCGCAATTTCTTGACGAATTAACTTCGTTCCAAGTGGGCCTTGGTTGTATCAGGTATAGTTTTCACGATATACGCAGGAGTAATTTTCGCGAATGGAGCTAAAGTTGCTAAGCGATTTGTCGTAGAACCAAGCGGGACTCATTTGTCACCAACATAGTTTTCAAGATACAGATTAAAGAAGCATTTGGCGAGTGGAATCGCAGTTTCTTAGGAAATTTACTTCGTTCCCATTGGGACTCCGTCGTAGCTGGCGTAATTTTCAAGATTTAGGCAGGAGTAGTTTTCGAGAATTGAGCTAAAGTGCTTAAGCAAATTCTCTTCATGCCAAGTGTGACTAACTAGGAGCAAGCGTAGTTTTCAAGATATAGACGAAAGAAGGGTTTGGTGAATGTAATCCAAGTTTCCTGGGGAATTAACTTTGTTCCTAGCGGGACTAAGTTGTGGCAAGCATAGTTTTCAAGATAGAGGTAGGGCACGTTTTCATGAATGGAGCTGCAGTTTGTAAGCGAATTCTCTTCGTTCCAAGCGGGACTCATTTGTAGCAGGCGTACTTTTCGAAATATAGACTTAGGAAACGTTTGGCGAATGAAATCGCAATTTCTTGGCGAATAACTTTCGTTCCAAGTGGGACTCAGTTGCAGCAGGCATAGTTTTCAAGATAGAGGCAGAGGTAATTTTCGCGAATGGATCTGAAGTTTCTAAGTGATTTGTCTTAGAACCAAGCGGGACTCATTTGTCACCAACATAGTTTTCAAGATACAGATTAAAGAAGCATTTGGCGAGTGGAATCGCAGTTTCTTAGGAAATTTACTTCGTTCTCATTGGGATTCCGTCGTAGCTGGCGTAATTTTCAAGATTTAGGCAGGAGTAGTTTTCGAGAATTGAGCTAAAGTGCTTAAGCAAATTCTCTTCATTCCAAGTGTGACTAACTAGGAGCAAGCGTAGTTTTCAAGATATAGACGAAAGAAGGGTTTGGTGAATGTAATCCAAGTTTCCTGGGGAATTAACTTTGTTCCTAGTGGGACTAAGTTGTGGCAAGCATAGTTTTCAAGATATAGGTATGGCACGTTTTCACGAATGGAGTTGCAGTTTCTAAGCGAATTCTCTTCGTTCCATGCGGGACTCATTTGTAGCAGGCGTACTTTTCGAAATATAGACTTAGGAAACGTTTGGCGAATGAAATCGCAATTTCTTGGCGAATAACTTTCGTTCCAAGTGGGACTCAGTTGCAGCAGGCATAGTTTTCAAGATAGAGGCAGAGGTAATTTTCGCGAATGGATCTGAAGTTTCTAAGTGATTTGTCTTAGAACCAAGCGGGACTCATTTGTCACCCAATATAGTTTTCAAGATACAGATTAAAGAAGCGTTTGGCGAATGGAATCACAGTTTCATAGCATATTTACTTCGTTCCTATTGGGACTCCCTCGTAGCAGGCATAGTTTTCAAGATTTAGGCAGGAGTAGTTTTCGAGAATGGAGCTGAAGCGCTTAAGCAAAGTCTCTTCATTACAAGTGTGACTAACTAGGAGCAGGCGTAGTTTTCAAGATATAGGTTAAGGAAGAGTTTGGTGAAAGTATCGATGTTTCCTGCGGAATTAACTTTGTTCCAAGTGGGACTCAGTTGTGGCAGGCATAGTTTTCAAGATATAGGCAAGGCACGTTTTCGCGAATGGAGCTGCAGTATCTAAGGGAATTATCTTTGTTCCAAGCGGGACTCATTTGTAACAGGTGTACTTTTCGAGATATAGACTTAGCAAACGTTTGGCGAATGGAATCGCAATTTCTTGGCGAATGACGTTCGTTGCAAGTGGGACTCAGTTGCAGCAGGCAGAGTTTTCAAGAGTGCACAAGCATGTTTTCCAAAATTTAGCTGCAGAGTCTAAAAGAATTGTCTTCCTTCCAAGCGGGACTCATTTGTAGCAGGCGTATTTTTCAAGATATAGACTAAGGAAGCGTTTGTCGAATGGAATCGAAGTTTCCTGGCGAATTAACCTCGTTCCAAGTAGGACTCAGATGCAGCGGGCGTAATTTTCAAGATATAGGAAGTGCAACTTTTCCCAAACGGCGCTGCTTTTTCTAAGCGAATTCTCGTCGTTCTATTGGGACTCATTTGTCTCAGGCCTAGTTTTCAAGATACACACTAAGGAAGCATTCGGCGAATGGAATCGCAATTTCTTGACGAATTAACTTCGTTCCAAGTGGGCCTTGGTTGTATCAGGTATAGTTTTCACGATATACGCAGGAGTAATTTTCGCGAATGGAGCTAAAGTTGCTAAGCGATTTGTCTTAGAACCAAGCGGGACTCATTTGTCACCAACATAGTTTTCAAGATACAGATTAAAGAAGCATTTGGCGAGTGGAATCGCAGTTTCTTAGGAAATTTACTTCGTTCCCATTGGGACTCCGTCGTAGCTGGCGTAATTTTCAAGATTTAGGCAGGAGTAGTTTTCGAGAATTGAGCTAAAGTGCTTAAGCAAATTCTCTTCATGCCAAGTGTGACTAACTAGGAGCAAGCGTAGTTTTCAAGATATAGACGAAAGAAGGGTTTGGTGAATGTAATCCAAGTTTCCTGGGGAATTAACTTTGTTCCTAGCGGGACTAAGTTGTGGCAAGCATAGTTTTCAAGATAGAGGTAGGGCACGTTTTCATGAATGGAGCTGCAGTTTGTAAGCGAATTCTCTTCGTTCCAAGCGGGACTCATTTGTAGCAGGCGTACTTTTCGAAATATAGACTTAGGAAACGTTTGGCGAATGAAATTGCAATTTCTTGGCGAATAACTTTCGTTCCAAGTGGGACTCAGTTGCAGCAGGCATAGTTTTCAAGATAGAGGCAGAGGTAATTTTCGCGAATGGATCTGAAGTTTCTAAGTGATTTGTCTTAGAACCAAGCGGGACTCATTTGTCACCCATATAGTTTTCAAGATACAGATTAAAGAAGCGTTTGGCGAATGGAATCACAGTTTCATAGCATATTTACTTCGTTCCTATTGGGACTCCCTCGTAGCAGGCATAGTTTTCAAGATTTAGGCAGGAGTAGTTTTCGAGAATGGAGCTGAAGCGCTTAAGCAAAGTCTCTTCATTACAAGTGTGACTAACTAGGAGCAGGCGTAGTTTTCAAGATATAGGTTAAGGAAGAGTTTGGTGAAAGTATCGATGTTTCCTGCGGAATTAACTTTGTTCCAAGTGGGACTCAGTTGTGGCAGGCATAGTTTTCAAGATATAGGCAAGGCACGTTTTCGCGAATGGAGCTGCAGTATCTAAGGGAATTATCTTTGTTCCAAGCGGGACTCATTTGTAACAGGTGTACTTTTCGAGATATAGACTTAGCAAACGTTTGGCGAATGGAATCGCAATTTCTTGGCGAATGACGTTCGTTGCAAGTGGGACTCAGTTGCAGCAGGCAGAGTTTTCAAGAGTGCACAAGCATGTTTTCCAAAATTTAGCTGCAGAGTCTAAAAGAATTGTCTTCCTTCCAAGCGGGACTCATTTGTAGCAGGCGTATTTTTCAAGATATAGACTAAGGAAGCGTTTGTCGAATGGAATCGAAGTTTCCTGGCGAATTAACCTCGTTCCAAGTAGGACTCAGATGCAGCGGGCGTAATTTTCAAGATATAGGAAGTGCAACTTTTCCCAAACGGCGCTGCTTTTTCTAAGCGAATTCTCGTCGTTCTATTGGGACTCATTTGTCTCAGGCCTAGTTTTCAAGATACACACTAAGGAAGCATTCGGCGAATGGAATCGCAATTTCTTGACGAATTAACTTCGTTCCAAGTGGGCCTTGGTTGTATCAGGTATAGTTTTCACGATATACGCAGGAGTAATTTTCGCGAATGGAGCTAAAGTTGCTAAGCGATTTGTCTTAGAACCAAGCGGGACTCATTTGTCACCAACATAGTTTTCAAGATACAGATTAAAGAAGCATTTGGCGAGTGGAATCGCAGTTTCTTAGGAAATTTACTTCGTTCCCATTGGGACTCCGTCGTAGCTGGCGTAATTTTCAAGATTTAGGCAGGAGTAGTTTTCGAGAATTGAGCTAAAGTGCTTAAGCAAATTCTCTTCATGCCAAGTGTGACTAACTAGGAGCAAGCGTAGTTTTCAAGATATAGACGAAAGAAGGGTTTGGTGAATGTAATCCAAGTTTCCTGGGGAATTAACTTTGTTCCTAGCGGGACTAAGTTGTGGCAAGCATAGTTTTCAAGATAGAGGTAGGGCACGTTTTCATGAATGGAGCTGCAGTTTGTAAGCGAATTCTCTTCGTTCCAAGCGGGACTCATTTGTAGCAGGCGTACTTTTCGAAATATAGACTTAGGAAACGTTTGGCGAATGAAATCGCAATTTCTTGGCGAATAACTTTCGTTCCAAGTGGGACTCAGTTGCAGCAGGCATAGTTTTCAAGATAGAGGCAGAGGTAATTTTCGCGAATGGATCTGAAGTTTCTAAGTGATTTGTCTTAGAACCAAGCGGGACTCATTTGTCACCAACATAGTTTTCAAGATACAGATTAAAGAAGCATTTGGCGAGTGGAATCGCAGTTTCTTAGGAAATTTACTTCGTTCCCATTGGGATTCCGTCGTAGCTGGCGTAATTTTCAAGATTTAGGCAGGAGTAGTTTTCGAGAATTGAGCTAAAGTGCTTAAGCAAATTCTCTTCATTCCAAGTGTGACTAACTAGGAGCAAGCGTAGTTTTCAAGATATAGACGAAAGAAGGGTTTGGTGAATGTAATCCAAGTTTCCTGGGGAATTAACTTTGTTCCTAGTGGGACTAAGTTGTGGCAAGCATAGTTTTCAAGATATAGGTATGGCACGTTTTCACGAATGGAGTTGCAGTTTCTAAGCGAATTCTCTTCGTTCCATGCGGGACTCATTTGTAGCAGGCGTACTTTTCGAAATATAGACTTAGGAAACGTTTGGCGAATGAAATCGCAATTTCGTGGCGAAAACTTTCGTTCCAAGTGGGACTCAGTTGCAGCAGGCATAGTTTTCAAGATATAGGCAGAGGTAATTTTCGCGAATGGAGCTGAATTTTCTAAGTGATTTGTCTTAGAACCAAGCGGGACTCATTTGTCACCAATATAGTTTTCAAGATACAGATTAAAGAAGCATTTGGCGAATGGAATCACAGTTTCATAGCATATTTACTTCGATCCTATTGGGACTCCCTCGTAGCAGGCATAGTTTTCAAGATTTAGGCAGGAGTAGTTTTTGAGAATGGAGCTGACGTGCTTAAGCAAAGTCTCTTCATTACAAGTGTGACTAACTAGGAGCAGGCGTAGTTTTCAATATATAGATTAAGGAAGAGTTTGGTTAAAGTATCGATGTTTCCTGCGGAATTAACTTTGTTCCAAGTGGGACTCAGTTGCAGCAGGCAGAGTTTTCAAGAATACACAGTGCATGTTTTCGCAAATTTAGCTGCAGATTCTAAAACAATTCTCTTACTTCCAAGCGGGCCTCATTTGTAGCAGGCGTATTTTTCAAGGTATAGACTAAGGAAGAGTTTGGCAAATGGAATCGAAGTTTCCTGGCGAATTAACCTCGTTCCAAGTGGGACTCAGATGCAGCGGGTGTAATTTTCAAGATATAAGAAGTGCAAATTTTCCCAAATGGAGCTGTAGTGTTTAAACGGATACTCTTCGTTCCATTGGGACTCATTTGTCACAGGCGTAGTTTTCAAGATACACACTAAAGAAGCGTTTTTGCGAATGGAATTGCAATTTCTTGACGAATTAACTTCGTTCCAAGTGGGCCTTGGTTGTAGCAGGCATAGTTTTCAAGTTAAAGGCAGTAGTAATTTTCCCGAATAGAGCTCAAGTTTCTAAGTGATTTGTCTTAGAACCAAGCGGGACTCATTTGTCACCAACATACTTTTCAAAACACAGATTAAAGAAGCGTTTGGCGAGTGGAATCGCAGTTTCTGAGCAAATTTACTTCGTTCCCATTGGGTTTCCGTCGTACAGGCGTAGTTTTCAAGATTTAGATAGGAGTAGTTTTCGAGAATGGAGCTGAATGCTTAAGCAAATTCTCTTCGTTCCAAGCGGGACTCATTTGTAGCACGCATACTTTTCAGGATATAGCCTAAGGAAGGGTTTGGCAAATGTAATCTCAGTTGCTTGGTGAATTAAATTCGTTACAAGTGGCACTCAGTCGCTGCAGGCGTAGTTTTCAAGATGTAGGCAGTGCAAATTTTAGCAAATGGAGCTGCAGTATCTAAGGGAATTATCTTTGTTCCAAGCGGGACTCATTTGTAACAGGTGTACTTTTCGAGATATAGACTTAGCAAACGTTTGGCGAATGGAATCGCAATTTCTTGGCGAATGACGTTCGTTGCAAGTGGGACTCAGTTGCAGCAGGCAGAGTTTTCAAGAGTGCACAAGCATGTTTTCCAAAATTTAGCTGCAGAGTCTAAAAGAATTGTCTTCCTTCCAAGCGGGACTCATTTGTAGCAGGCGTATTTTCAAGATATAGACTAAGGAAGCGTTTGTCGAATGGAATCGAAGTTTCCTGGCGAATTAACCTCGTTCCAAGTAGGACTCAGATGCAGCGGGCGTAATTTTCAAGATATAGGAAGTGCAACTTTTCCTAAACGGCGCTGCTTTTTCTAAGCGAATTCTCGTCGTTCTATTGGGACTCATTTGTCTCAGGCCTAGTTTTCAAGATACACACTAAGGAAGCATTCGGCGAATGGAATCGCAATTTCTTGACGAATTAACTTCGTTCCAAGTGGGCCTTGGTTGTATCAGGTATAGTTTTCACGATATACGCAGGAGTAATTTTCGCGAATGGAGCTAAAGTTGCTAAGCGATTTGTCTTAGAACCAAGCGGGACTCATTTGTCACCAACATAGTTTTCAAGATACAGATTAAAGAAGCATTTGGCGAGTGGAATCGCAGTTTCTTAGGAAATTTACTTCGTTCCCATTGGGACTCCGTCGTAGCTGGCGTAATTTTCAAGATTTAGGCAGGAGTAGTTTTCGAGAATTGAGCTAAAGTGCTTAAGCAAATTCTCTTCATGCCAAGTGTGACTAACTAGGAGCAAGCGTAGTTTTCAAGATATAGACGAAAGAAGGGTTTGGTGAATGTAATCCAAGTTTCCTGGGGAATTAACTTTGTTCCTAGCGGGACTAAGTTGTGGCAAGCATAGTTTTCAAGATAGAGGTAGGGCACGTTTTCATGAATGGAGCTGCAGTTTGTAAGCGAATTCTCTTCGTTCCAAGCGGGACTCATTTGTAGCAGGCGTACTTTTCGAAATATAGACTTAGGAAACGTTTGGCGAATGAAATCGCAATTTCTTGGCGAATAACTTTCGTTCCAAGTGGGACTCAGTTGCAGCAGGCATAGTTTTCAAGATAGAGGCAGAGGTAATTTTCGCGAATGGATCTGAAGTTTCTAAGTGATTTGTCTTAGAACCAAGCGGGACTCATTTGTCACCAACATAGTTTTCAAGATACAGATTAAAGAAGCATTTGGCGAGTGGAATCGCAGTTTCTTAGGAAATTTACTTCGTTCCCATTGGGATTCCGTCGTAGCTGGCGTAATTTTCAAGATTTAGGCAGGAGTAGTTTTCGAGAATTGAGCTAAAGTGCTTAAGCAAATTCTCTTCATTCCAAGTGTGACTAACTAGGAGCAAGCGTAGTTTTCAAGATATAGACGAAAGAAGGGTTTGGTGAATGTAATCCAAGTTTCCTGGGGAATTAACTTTGTTCCTAGTGGGACTAAGTTGTGGCAAGCATAGTTTTCAAGATATAGGTATGGCACGTTTTCACGAATGGAGTTGCAGTTTCTAAGCGAATTCTCTTCGTTCCAAGCGGGACTCATTTGTAGCAGGCGTACTTTTCGAAATATAGACTTAGGAAACGTTTGGCGAATGAAATCGCAATTTCGTGGCGAAAACTTTCGTTCCAAGTGGGACTCAGTTGCAGCAGGCATAGTTTTCAAGATATAGGCAGAGGTAATTTTCGCGAATGGAGCTGAATTTTCTAAGTGATTTGTCTTAGAACCAAGCGGGACTCATTTGTCACCAATATAGTTTTCAAGATACAGATTAAAGAAGCATTTGGCGAATGGAATCACAGTTTCATAGCATATTTACTTCGATCCTATTGGGACTCCCTCGTAGCAGGCATAGTTTTCAAGATTTAGGCAGGAGTAGTTTTTGAGAATGGAGCTGACGTGCTTAAGCAAAGTCTCTTCATTACAAGTGTGACTAACTAGGAGCAGGCGTAGTTTTCAATATATAGATTAAGGAAGAGTTTGGTTAAAGTATCGATGTTTCCTGCGGAATTAACTTTGTTCCAAGTGGGACTCAGTTGCAGCAGGCAGAGTTTTCAAGAATACACAGTGCATGTTTTCGCAAATTTAGCTGCAGATTCTAAAAGAATTCTCTTACTTCCAAGCGGGCCTCATTTGTAGCAGGCGTATTTTTCAAGGTATAGACTAAGGAAGAGTTTGGCAAATGGAATCGAAGTTTCCTGGCGAATTAACCTCGTTCCAAGTGGGACTCAGATGCAGCGGGTGTAATTTTCAAGATATAAGAAGTGCAAATTTTCCCAAATGGAGCTGTAGTGTTTAAACGGATACTCTTCGTTCCATTGGGACTCATTTGTCACAGGCGTAGTTTTCAAGATACACACTAAAGAAGCGTTTTGCGAATGGAATTGCAATTTCTTGACGAATTAACTTCGTTCCAAGTGGGCCTTGGTTGTAGCAGGCATAGTTTTCAAGTTAAAGGCAGTAGTAATTTTCCCGAATAGAGCTCAAGTTTCTAAGTGATTTGTCTTAGAACCAAGCGGGACTCATTTGTCACCAACATACTTTTCAAAACACAGATTAAAGAAGCGTTTGGCGAGTGGAATCGCAGTTTCTGAGCAAATTTACTTCGTTCCCATTGGGTTTCCGTCGTACAGGCGTAGTTTTCAAGATTTAGATAGGAGTAGTTTTCGAGAATGGAGCTGAATGCTTAAGCAAATTCTCTTCGTTCCAAGCGGGACTCATTTGTAGCACGCATACTTTTCAGGATATAGCCTAAGGAAGGGTTTGGCAAATGTAATCTCAGTTTCTTGGTGAATTAAATTCGTTACAAGTGGCACTCAGTCGCTGCAGGCGTAGTTTTCAAGATGTAGGCAGTGCAAATTTTAGCAAATGGAGCTGCTGTTTCTAAGCGAACACTCTTTGTTCCAAGCGGGACTCATTTGTAGCGCGTGTAGTTTTCAAGAAAACTACCAAGGAAGCTTTTGGCGAATGCAATCGCAGTTTCTTGGCAAATTAACTTCGTTTCAAGTGGGAGTCAATTGCAGCGGGCGTAGTAGTCAAGATACAGGCAGGGCAAGGTTTTGCCAATGGAGCTGCAGTGTTAAGCGAATAATCTTCGATCTAAGAGGGATAATTTGTAGAAGGTGTAATTTTGAGGACATATATACTAAGGAGGCATTTGGCGAATGGAATCGCAGTTTTTGGCGGATTAACTTGGTTACAAGTGAGACTCAGGTGAAGCAGGCCTAGTTTTCAAGATATAGACAGGGAGAGTTTTCTTGATTGGAGCTCCAGTTTCTGAGCAAATTCTCTTCGTTCCAAGCGGGACTCCTTTGTAGCAGGCGTATTTTTCAAGATATAGACTAAGGAAGCGTTTGTTGAGTGGAATAGAAGTTTCCTGGCGAATTAACCTCGTTCCAAGTGGGACTCAGATGCAGCAGGCATAATTTTCAAGATATAGGAAGTCCAACTTTTCCCAAATGGAGCTGCAGTGTTTAAACAGATTCTCTTCGTTCCATTGGGACTCACTTGTCACAGGCGTAGTTTTCAAGATACACCCTAAAGAAGCATTTGGCGAATGGAATCACAATTTTTTGACGAATTAACTTCGTTCCAAGTGGGCCTTGGTTGTAGCAGGAATAGTTTTCAAGATATAGGCAGGGGTAATTTTCGCGAATGGAGCTGATGTTTCTAAGCGATTTGTCTTAGAACCAAGCGGGAATCATTTGTCGCCGACATAGTTTTCAAGATACAGTTTGAAGAAGCGATTGGGGAATGGCATCGCAGTTTCTTAGCAAATGTACTTTGTTCCCTCTTCAGTCGTAGAGGCATAGTATTCAAGATATTGGCACAACAAGTTTTTTCAAATGGAGCTGCAGTTTCTAAGCGAATTCCCTTCATTCCAAGCTGGACTCATTTGTATCAGGTGAAGTTTTCAAGATATGGACTAAGGAAGTGTTTGGGTAATGGAATCGCTGTTTCTTTTCGAACTAACGTAGTTCCAAGTGGGACTCAATTGTAGCAGGCGTAGTTTCAAGATATAGGCAGGGCATGTTTTCTGAAATGTGACTGCAGTGTCTGAGAAACTTCTCTTCGTTCCAAGCGGGACTCATTGTCGCAGGCATAGTTTTCAAGATATAGACTAAGGAATCGTTTGTCGAATGGAATCGCAGTTTCTTGGTGAATTAACCTCGTTCCAAGTGGGACTCAGATGCACCGGGAGTAGTTTTCAAGATATAGGAAGTGCAAGTTTTCCCAAATGGAGATGTAGTGTTTAAACGAATTCTATTCGTTCCAAACGGGACTGATTTGTGTCAGGCCTAGTTTTCAAGACATAGATTAAGGAAGCGTTTGACGAATGGAATCGAAGTTTCCTGGCGAATTAACTTGGTTACAAGTGGGACTCAGTTGTGGCAGGCGTCGATTTCAACATATAGGCACGGCTAGTTTTCCCAAATGGAGCTGCTTTTTCTAAGCGAATTCTCTTCGTTCCAAGCAGGACTCCTTTGTCGCACGCGTAGTTTTGAAGATATAGACTAAGGAAGCGTTTTGTTCCCATTGGGAAGTGTTTGGCGAATGGAATCGAATGTTTCTTGGGGAATTAACTTCATTCCAAGTGGGACTCAATTGAAACAGGCATAGTTATAGGTATAGTTACAGATATAGGCAGGGCAAGTTTTTGCCAATGGAGCTGCAGTGTTTAAGCGAATAATCTTCGTTCCAAGAGGGATTCATTTGTAGCAGGCGTAATTTTGAGGATATATACTAAGGAAGCATTTGGTGAATGAAATCGCAATTTCTTGGCGAATTAAGTTCATTCCAAGTGGGACTCAGTTGCAGCAGGCATAGTTTTCAAGTATACACAGTGCATGTTTTCGCAAATTTAGCTGCAGATTCTAAAAGAATTCTCTTCCGTCCAAGCAGGACTCATTTGTAGCAGGCGTATTTTTCAAGATATAGACTAAGGTAGCGTTTGTCGAATGGAATCGCAGTTTCTTGGTGAATTAATTTGGTTCCAAGTGGGACTCAGTTGTAGCCGGTATCGTTTTCAAGATATTGGCACGACAAGTTTCCGCAAATGGAGCTGCAGTTTCTAAGTGAATTCCCTTCGTTTCAAGCTGGACTCATTTGTACCAGGCGTAGTTTTCAAGATATGAACTAAGGAAATGTTTGGGGAATGGAATCGCAGTTTCTTTTCGAATTAACGTAGTTCCAAGTGGGCCTTGGTTGTAGCAGGCGTAGTTTTCAAGATATAGGCAGGGCACGTTTTCTGGAATGTGACTGCAGTGTCTGAGAAACTTCTCTTCGTTCCAAGCGGGACTCATTTGTGGCAGGCGTAGTTTTCAAGATATAGACTAAGGAATCATTTGTCGAATGGAATCGCAGTTTCTTAGTGAATTAACCTCGTTCCATGTGGGACTCAGATGCAGCGGACGTAGTTTTCAAGATATAGGAAGTGCAAGTTTTCCCAAATGGAGCTGCAGTGTTTAAACGAATTCTCTTCATTCCAAAAGGGACTCATTTGTGTCAGGTGTAGTTTCAAGACATAGATTAAGGAAGCGTTTGGCGAATGGAATTTAAGTTTCCTGGTGAATTAACTTGGTTACAAGTGGGACTCAGTTGTGGCAGGCATAGATTTCAACATATACGCACGGCTAGTTTTCCCAAATGGAGCTCCTTTTTCTGAGCGAATTCTCTTCATTCCAGCGGGACTCATTTGTCACAGGTGTAGTTTTCAAGATACACACTAAGGAAGCGTTTGGCGAATGGAATCGCTATTTCTTGACGAGTTACCTTCATTCCAAGTGGGCGTCGGTTATAGCAGGCATAGTTTTCAAGATATAGGCAGGGGTAATTTTCACGAATGGAGCTGAAGTTTCTAAGCGATTTGTCTTAGTAAATTTACTTCGTTCCCATTGGGACTCAGTTGTAGCAGGTGTAGTTTTCAAGATTTAGGCAGGAGTAGTTTTTGAGAATGGAGCTGAAGTGCTTAAACGAATTCTCTTCATTCCAAGCGGGAATCATTTGTAGCATGCATAATTTTCAGGATATAGCCTGAGGAAGCGATTGGCAAATGGAATCACAGTTTCTTGGCGAATTAACTTAGTTACAAGTGGCACTGCAGGCATAGTTTTCAAGACATAGGCAGGGCAAGTTTTCGCGAATGGGGCTTCATTTTCTAAACGAATTCTCTTCGTTCCAAGCGGTACTCAATTGTAGCACGCGTAGTTTTCAATATATAGAGTAAGGAAGGTTTAGGCAAATGAAATTGCAGTTTCTTGGCGAATTAACTTCCTTCCAAGCGGGACTCAATTGTACCAGGTGTAGTTTTCAAGATATAGACTAAGGAAGCTTTTGGCGAATGGGATCGCAGTTTCTTGGCAAAGTAACTCCATTCCAAGTGCGACTCAAATATAGCAGGTGTAGTTTTCAAGATATAGGCAGGGCAAGTTTTCGTGAACAGAACTGCAGATTCTTGGCGAATTCTCTTCGTGACTCATTAGTAGCACATGTAGTTTTCAAGATATAGACTAAGGAAGCGTTTGGCCAGTGGAATCGCAGTTTCGTTGCGAAATAACTTCGTTCCAACAGGAACTCAATTGTAGCAGGCATAGTTTTCAAGATATAGGCAGTGCAATTTTTCGCAAATGGAGCTGCAGTTTCTAAGCGAGTTTTCTTCGTTACAAGCGGGACTCAGTAGTTTTTAAGATATAGGCAAGGCAAGTTATCGTGAGTAGAACTGCACTTTCTTGGCGAATTCTCTTCATTCCAAGCAGGTCTCATTTGCAGCATGCGTAATTTTCAAGATATATAGTAAGGAAGGGTTTGGCGAATGGAATCGCAGTTTCTTGGAGAATTAACTTCGTTTCAAATGGGACTCAATTGTAGCAGGCGTAGTTTTCAAGATATAGGCAGGGCTAGTTTTCGCGAATGCAGCTGCAGTTTCTACGCGAATTTTCTTCATTCCAAGCGGGACTCAATTGTAGGACGCGTACTTTTCAATATATCGAGTAAGGAAGGCTTTGGCGAATGGAATTGCAGTTTCTTGGTGAATTAACTCGTTCCAAGCGGGACTCAATTGAAGCAGGCTCAGTTTTCCAGATATAGACAGGGCAAGTTTTCTCGATTGGAGCTCCAGTTTCTGAGCTAATTCTCTTCGTTCCAAGCGGTACTCCTTTGTCGCAGGAGTAGTTTTGAAGATATAGACTAAGGACGCGTTTGGCAAATGGAATCACAGTTTCTTGGCTAATTAACATCTTTCCAAGTGTGACTCTGTGGTAGCAGGCATAGTATTCAAGATATAGACAGGGCAAGTTTTCGCGAATGGAGCTTCATTTTCTAAGCGAATTGTCTTTGTTCCACGTGGGACTCACTTGTAGCAGGCATAGTTTTCAAGATATAGACAGGGCAAGTTTTCGCGAATGGAGCTGCAGTTTCTAAGCGAATTGCCTTCGTTCCAAGTGGGAGCAAGCGTAGTTTTCTAGATATAGACTAAGGAAGAGTTTGGTGAATGTAATCGAAGTTTCCTGGGGAATTAACTTCGTTCCAAGTGGGACTCAGTTGTGGCAGGCATAGTTTTCAAGATATAGGCAGGGCACGCCTGCTACAAGTGGTTCCCAGTTGGAATGAAGAGAATTTGCCAAGAAACTGCAATTCCATTCGCTAAATGCTTGCTCTGTCTATATCTTGAATACTACGCCTTCTACAAGCGAGTCCCGCTTGTAATGAAGAGCATTTGCTTAGAAACTGCAGCTCCATTTGTGAAAACTTTCCCTGCCTATATCTTGAAAACTACGCTTGCTACAAGTGAGTCCCCGCTTGGAACGAAGGAGTATTTGCTTAGAAAGTGCAGCTCCATTCGTGAAAACTTGCCCTGCCTATATTTTTCTAGGGTGTAGCTTGCTTCCTTATGTTGGACTTTACCATTTATTTTCCTTTGTAGGGCGTGATTTGTAGAAAGATATTGTGTAAATTTGGTTTTGTCATGAAATATCTTGATTTCCCCATCTATGTTAATTGAGAGTTTTGTAGGATATAGTAACCTGGCCTGGCATTTGTGTTCTCTTAGGGTCTGTATGACATCTGTCCAGGATCTTCTGGCTTGTCCCCTTCGATTCATTCCATTGTAATATTTCCTACTTGTTTAGAAATGTGGTACAATACAAGAGTCCATTGAGTATGACCAAAGACGAGCACGGCACGTCATTGGTTCGATAATAGTTGATAAGTAACTAGATGTTGGGCAGCACACACTGCAAGGAAATTCTAGGTTATAGAATGATTGTCATCCTTGTAGATATAAGGCACTGATTGCTAAATATTCTTCATTTAACTCAGTATGGTAAGCATTCTCTTATTACTACAAATTTCAACTTTTAATATTTCAGGCTATAGTCAATTAAGGCTAATTGCAGGTGTGGAAAGAAGAAAAATGAAGGAATTAAAATGAAGGAATTAAATATTTATATTTAATTTATTTTACATTATGAAAATGAATTTACCTTGTCAGAGAGGCGTGAAAATGTATGACTTGGACAAGTCAAAGGACTTGCACTGACTACCCTAAAGAGAAATAATAAGACATAATATGTTGAATTTTAAAAGGGTCCTTAGGTTTCTGAGAAAGCAAATGAAGACCCAGAACTATGTTCAGTTCTATGGTAAAAAAAGATTCACTTAAGTCTAATCAAAGGACAGTTGTTTACAACTGAGCTGTTAGTGTCACTTATTGCACCTATTCTGATATCTTATTATTGTCATATTTCATGTGTTGCAGGTGAGTAAAACTATCATTTGCTTCCTTAACATGTCAACCTTCCTACTATTTTATCTACCTTAGAACAGTGACGTATAGATAGAGCCTTCTGAGACATATCCATCTACAATCAGTTGATTGCTGAGACATCCCTGTAAGATTTATTTAGGAACAGGCACTTAAGCTGCCAACTTTGACAGAAATCCAAGTGCTACCTAAAGCATCTATATATTGGAAAAAGTCACATGAAATACTTTAATAATTGGAAGAATTTCTCTCAAAATGAATGAAATCATGGCTGGTGCAAGAAATCTAGTCAGATTTATGGAACTAGTGATGTCATAAACCTTAAACTTTATCACATTAATTTACTAAATCTGCCACGCTTCTTACAGGATTCTAAATATTAGTATTATATCTACCAATAAGTGGGGCCATCACCCCTCATCAAAGAAGCCTCTTTGTACAGAAAATGGAGACCACTACAGAAAGGAAAAACTGGACACAAAGTGCTTTGTGTAAAACGCAGCACCTGTGAGTACATTATAGCGAAAAATCTCTATAGCTCAGGGAACATTGTAAAAGAGGGATTACAAATACTTTAAGAGCCACCATACTTGAAAGTGTGTTTTCAAATTGCCTGTCATAAAAATGGGTGCAAAAACACAATGTTAGCAATATCAATGCACTAGTAAAACAGTGGAAAAAATTCATGTGTCAAAAGTTATAGGCATCTAAAGATGACCGTCAGAAGGTTAATTTTTACAGAAATGACCTGCATATGGATTGTCTAATACACACTGTACATCATGGAAACTAAATCACAAACACAGGTAAATGGATTCAAGTTGTATCCATATTTTTAGGATACAAATATCCATAAATAAACACATATATAAAACAATATTGTTGAGTTTGAGATTGCAGTGACTGAAGGGAGAAAAGTCAGCCTATAGTGCTATAATTCATTTGTTAATAATGCATTGGTGAAATACCTGTGTGGGGGGAAGGGGAGGAAATGGGGGCTTATGGACAGGAAACCAGGAGGGGGATAACCTTTGAAATGTAAGTAAAGAAATATATCTAATAAAATATTTTAAAAATTTAAAATAATAATACTAATAAATGAGAACATTTTGAACTTATTATAGTTGGGAGTTCAGGAGGGACCAAGAAAGAGTAAATATGGAAATTATCAATTGTATTACTGGAGGTTTTCTCTAAGATTTGCATATTTCAATATTGTATTACAGACCATTTCCACATAGACAATGAATAAAGAATATTTCATGCTGAGGTCTCAGGTCATACAGAGGAATAAAACAAATATACTGTATGCTTCTGTATATTTCTGAGTGTATGTAATGTATAAGGATGAATATATGTGTGTATGAGTGCGTGTGTGTGTGTAAAGCATGTTTATTTACATTTGAAAAGAACATCCAGTATTGGTCTTTCTCAGTTTGTTTTTTTTTTTTTTTTCGCACAAGGTCTCTTTTGATCATTGCTGAACAACATGTCAGGAATATCTGGCCAATAAGCTTCTGTTAACTACTGTCTCCAACTCCCACCTTCATCCAGGTAGAAGCTTCTGGTCTAGAGATGCTTGTGCAACAATACTCAGTTTTGTTTGTGTTCTAAAGTATGTTTCGCCGACCCAAATTCATGTCACAAAGCCTGTATCTCAGTTGTTTAAGCACTGATCTTTTCAGGTCATTTTGTATAATCTAACAACCGTGATCAATCTCTAACGTCATCATGTGTGATGATTAAATTTGATTGGTAATGGAATTTAATATAGAACTTTGTATGGCACAGAATTCTGGGCACAATTCTGAGGGATTATTTAATGTCCTTAGTTTTGGCTGCACTTTAGAAACTGAGGTGGGAAAGCAAGTACTATAACTGGGCTGTAGAGGCAGAGACAGAAAAATGCCACTTTCCAAAGACTATGGAGAATCATGAACAAGGCACATTGGAGTGTAAGCAATAACACTTTTATTTATTTTAACATTTATTATGATAGCATATGAATGCTGAAACAGGATGTTGTAATAATTGTTCTGCTATGATTAAGTGGAAGGTAGAAGGGAACATTAAAATAGAATGACCTTATAATGTCTTCAGTCATCTTCTACCACTTATATGTGGTAGTTGTTCTGTTCTGTCCTGTTAAATGAAACATAAAATGTTATTATTAGACAAACATTCTCAGATGATAGATTCACTTCACTTCAGATAAGAGTAATCTTTCAGCATATTTTCTTAACTCTATACAAATAATTACTTCCATTGTCAATGTATAGGAATTTGAGTGGTACTACCATATTAATCAGGTGCGTTTTAGCCTCTTTATCTTTCTTCACATAGGTTTTATAATGGATCCTATGCATTTTAATATTTATGCCAATGCTAAGCATTTGGCAAGATTGTCTCTCGTAGGAAATTAAACAAACATTATTATTTTTGCATTAAAATCAAAAAGCATGTTGACAGTGGTACAGGACTTAAACATGCCGAATCTCTAATGGATTGTTTCTAAATGATCTTATCAAAAATAATAATTTCATATGCATGAATCCTCTATGACTTAAAGACCATAGGAAGAGAGGCAATATTGTGGGATTCTTACAAAGGCTGAATAAATAGTCTGTCATACTTACATGTGGTATATATAGTACGCAAGTATTGTGCGTGTGTGTGTCTGTCTGTTTGTGTGTATACACATAAATTATATATACATATATATTGGTTTGTATATACATAAGCATAAATTTAAGTATAATTTAATTAAAGTGGTAGTTAAAAAGTTTTTCCATACTCTAATATCATTTTGTGCCCAAAACTGCTCTCATATTTACAAATTTATGAAATAAGTGAATGATGTCATCCTTCCATTCATTTGATGACTAAATAAATCTTCGATCACCTGTAGGACCATTCTCCTGCAGAGCAACGGATGAAATTTTTAATTTTTCACTATTATCGCATGTTTTCTTGTTGTGGTCAGCTAGGAATTCTTTCATAATAGGTGATTTGCCAGAAGAGTTTATTGAATCTGCACAAGTCTTTAAATCCTCAGATCTTCTGTCAATATGTTTATTAAATATATCATCATTTCCAAATATTTGATAATAGTTGTCGATCATGATTTGTATAATGGACATCTGTAACAACACAAGGCAAAACAAGATTGTCATTTCACATGGTTTACAAAATTGAAATTTAAAAATGACATCCAAAACTATGAGGAAAATAACAGTTGCCACAGATAGGAATGCATGATATGACGTTTCTGAAATGGAGACTCTAAGTTCTCTGCATTTTACCAAAACTTGTCAAAATTTAAGGCATACTGCAAAGAATAGAAGAACTACTTAACCAAAGCAACATTTCAAACCTGATGTGCTCCCAAACACTGTGAGTGAATCTAATTAATGACTGTCTTTCGTTGACATTTTTAGGGGGTGGGGGGATTGGGGATTTCTGTTGGGATGTTTTGAATGGGATGCCATTCTAGTTCCAGGCATGGCAATACCCTCTTTGTGACAACTTTCTGGTGGCTTAAGTCCCTTGGCCCTCCTGATGAAAGTATGCCATTGCCTATAATTTGGAATTATAAAATATAGGTGTCTGTTTTCAGTGTACTTTCTCTGCTACTTTTTTGCTTCCCAAGACAAGAGACATTAGGTTTCAGCTTGCTGGTTTTTTTTTTTTCCCTTTCTGCAGACATGCTCCTCTGTCATGACATTGGAGTGCTATACTCTCTCAGCATTCCTAAGTCCCAAAGAACCACTTACTTGAATAAGTTTCCCTGGTCATATTGTTTTATTTTGTATTGATTATTTTATTTATTTATATTTCAAATGTTATCCCCCTTCACAGTTCACCTCCACAAACCCTGTATTCCTTCCCCTGCCTCTATAACAGTGCTCACTCCCTCGCCTATACACTCTGGCCTCAACACCCTAGCATTCTCTAACCCTGGGTCATCAAGCTTCCTTAGGACTAAGCAGCTTCCCTCCTAGTGATGCTAAATAAGGCCATCCTCTGCTACATATTCAGCTGGAGCCACGGGTTCCCTCATGTGCAATCTTTATTTAGTGTTTTAGATCCTGATGTTTTATTAAGGCAAAACAAATGTGCCTGAGAAAAGAAGTTGGTGAGATAAGGGAGTTTAATGGAGACAATGCCTCCATCAGATTGACCTAATGTATAGAGAAGTCTAAGGGATATTGTCCTGATTAACCTTGGAATTTGTAGGGCCCAGATCTCCAGGATGGTGCCACCCTTGAGCTATTAGTCAGAAAATGAAAGATATGAGGTACAAGGCAAGAGGCAGAACTCCTACTCAGCTTCTACTTCAGTTCTTGAATCCAGGTTCCTGCCCTGCTTCAGTTTAGGCCCTGATATTTCTCAGGAGTTAACTAGTAACTCCAAGTATATCATGGAGTGTAACCTGTCTTCCATAAGTTGCTTTTTATCAGTGTTTTGTCACAGCAATCATAGAAATTATAACACTTCCTAAATTGAGCAACACTGATAAGTTACTTTTCTTCTGAGATGATGGCTTAGGTCAAGTCAACTCTACTCATCACATATTTCTTACCAGCATGCAGCTAAGTTTATGTTTGAGCAGTCCTGCACAAGATAGTCATATTTTATATGCAGCTTGTACAGAATAGTTTTGCTTGTTTCTCTTCATGCTTGACCATACAAAAGAATATATTTGAAAAGAACTGTCCATAACAGAAGAATCACTAATAGTTATTAAGAGTGAAAAATGAATTTTGTTCCTTCATTTGGACACGCGCTTTGATACAGGCTTGGATTTTACGTTTCCAGGAGCTTGGTAATAAGAAATTACCTATAAAAGGTAGGTTTCTAGTCCAAGCCAAGTTGAGTCCTGGGTGAGAATACTATTCATGTGTGTGACATCACTAATTTGTCCTTCCTGTGCACTTAATCCCTGGAAACTACTAGTTAAAATGTACCCTGATTTCTTTCATTTTTTACTCTTTTGTTGCCTTTTTATCCTTTTCAAAATATATGTCTGTTTTTGAATCTCTTTAAATTCATCATCATGCTCACAAGTAACTCTCATTTTATTTTTCAATCCTTCCAACTATCTCTTCATAACAATCCCCCTCGCAAACCTTCAAAAATTAAAATTAAATAAAGTTTTAAAGTTAAATTAAAAATCAAACAAAAAATTAAAATCCTTTTAAAAAATGCAGTCTGTGAGATGTGTTGTGCTATACTATGTCACAAATTATACCCTTGTGTCCAAACAGGTCTACTTGCAAATGTACATTGAAATAAGTCACTAGCCTGCTTCAAGCCCTCTGGATTTTGCTACACCATCAATGCCGGAGCCCCCCAGACATGCCTCTCCTTGTATATCCTGGTATCTTGCTGTAGCCTTTAAATCATTTGTGATCCTTCAGCTTTGAATCTGCAGGACCTCCCCCTTCATATGCTCCAGCAGCAGGATCTAGGCCCCCTACATATATGTAGCAGATGTGCAGCTTATCTTAGGTATGTACACTAAGTATTAGTGTGCGGGCTAGCTCTGACTCTGTTGTCTACCACTTGATTGCTTTCTTTTAGCTGGGCTGCTTTGTCTAGCTTCAATGGGAGGAGATGCACTTATTCCTGTTGTGAATTGATGTATGAGAGTGAGTTGGTGTTCATGGAAGTTCTGCACTACTAAGATGAAGGAAAATGGAGGGAAGAAGGGGTCATGAACATGGGATTTGGAGAAAGGGACTGTAATCAGGATATAGAGTAAATAAATTAGTGAGTAAATATTTTTCTTTATTAACTTGAGTATTTCTTATTTACATTTCGATAGTTATTTTCTTTCCCTGTTTCCAGGCCAACATCCTCCTAACCGCTCCCCCTCCCCTTCAATAAAGGTGTTCCCCTCTCCATACTCCCCCCATTAAAGTCCTCCCCCAAGAGTCACTTTCACTGGGGGTTCCGTCTTAGCAGGAACAAGGGTTTCCCCTACCACTGGTGCTCTTACTAGGCTATTCATTGCTGCCTATGAGGTTGGAGCCCAGGGTCAGTCCATGTATAGTCTTTGGGTAGTGGCTTAGTCCCTGGAAGATCTGGTTGGTTGGCATTGTTGTTCATATGGGGTCTCGAGCCCCTTCAAGCTCTTCCAGTCCTTTCTCTTATTCCTTTAATGGGAGTCCCCTTCTCAGTTCAGTGGTTTGCTGCTGGCATTCGCCTATGTATTTGCTGTATTCTGGCTGTGTCTCTCAGGAGAGATCTACATCCGGCTCCTGTCGGTCTGCACTTCTTTGCTCCATCCATCTTGTCTAATTGGGTGGCTGTATATGTATGGGCCACATATGTGGCAGGCTCTGAATGGGTGTTCCTTCTGCCTTTGTTTTAATCTTTGCCTCCCTATTCCTTGTCAAGGGTATTCTTGTTCCCCTTTTAAAGAAGGAGTGAAGCATTCGCATTTTGATCATCGGTCTTGAGTTTCATGTGTTCTGTGCATCTAGGGTAATTCAAGCATTTGGGTTAATAGCCACTTATCAATGAGTGCATACCATGTGTGTTTTTCTGTGATTGGGTTACCTCACACAGGATGATATTTTCCAGTTCCCTCCATTTGCCTATGAACTTCATAGGGTAATTGTTTTTGATAGCTGAGTAATATTCCATTGTGTAGATGTTGTACATTTTCTGTATCCATTCCTCTGTTGAAGGGCATCTGGGTTCTTTCCAGCTTCTGGCTATTATAAATAAGGCTGCTATGAACGTAGTGGAGCACGTGTCTTTGTTATACGTTGGGGCATCTTTTGGGTATATGCCCAAGAGAGATATAGCTGGGTCCTCAGGTTGTTCAATGTCCAATTTTCTGAGGAACCTCCAGACTGATTTCCAGAATGGTTGTACCAGTCTGCAACCCCACCAACAATGGAGGAGTGTTCCTCTTTCTCCACATCCTCACCAGCATCTGCTGTCACCTGAGTTTTTCATCTTAGTCATTCTCACTGGTATGAGGTGAAATCTCAGGGTTGTTTTGATTAGCATTTCCCTTATGACTAAAAATTGAAATTTCCTTAGGTGTTTCTCAGCCATTTGGCATTTCTCAGCTGTGAAATCTTTGTTTAGCTCTGAACCCCATTTTTAATTGGGTTATTTGTCTCCTTGCGGTCTAACTTCTTGAATTCTTTGTATATTTTGGATATAAGCCTTCTATCTGTTGTAGGATTGGTAAAGATCTTTTCCCAATCTGTTGGTTGCCATTTTGTCCTAACCACAGTGTCCTTTGCCTTACACACGCTTGCAGTTTTATGAGATCCCATTTGTCGATTCTGGGTCTTAGAGCATAAGCCATTGGTGTTTTGTTCAGGAAATTTTCTCCAGTGCCCATGTGTTGGAGATGCTTCCCCACTTTTTCTTCTATTAGTTTGAGTGTATCTGGTTTGATGTGGAGGTCCTTGAGACCTGAGGAACTTAAAACTGCACCTGAATACATTAGTGTGGTAAAGTAATTGAAAGTATACAAAATAATATACACCAATTTGTCACCTACATACACACACACACAAATATGCACACACACTCATATGAAATATATATATATATACATATATATATATATGATATGTACTTTTATATGACCATTATTTCACTTGATGTGAATATTTAATAATATAAAAGTCTAATTACTGTGAAACACAACTATTATATACTCCAAAAAGAGGGCTGGAATGAAAAAAAAAACAAGCAAAACCTGGGTAAATAGGATTATTTTAAACTTCACTCTAGTCTTCTTTGACTACCATTATATGTGAAACATTCTGTTGGCCAAAATCAATATCTATGAAGAAAGAACAAAAGAAAGACTGAAATGATTCACTTATTTTAAACTACATTAACCATCTTTCTTCCCGAAACAGATCGATATATATTCCACTCCACTCTAGAAGAATGGAATCCTAGGGTTTCCTTTTACAGAAATGATCTTTCCAAAGTGTTCCTACTTCCTGCATTACAATGAGAATTTTGTTCCCAAAGGCAAAAGTCAGATCCCCTACCTTTCTTGATACATCACTCCCAAACCATGCGTCCTTTGTAGTCTGATCCCACAAAACATAAGGAGCTATCCGGATAGATAACCTGTGAGTGTCTAAATTATTCGTGGATGAGTCTCTTATTATTACTAATACGCAAATGAGATGCTTTAGAAGGAGAAAGTTTGCCTGAGGAATCTACAGTAGAAGTCTAAACAAAGAAAAGGGATAGTTTTATTTTAGACCATCTGAAAACTAATGTTAGTTACAAAACTAACTATGAAGAAAACATGCAAATGTTTTGTAGACCAACTCATAGTATAACCAGAATTCAAAAGAAGTATAATATACAGCTAGAGTACTACATAAAATATTTTCTGCGAATCATTTTACTGTATAAAATCATGGGAACATTTTAAAAGTATGAATGATTTTCTATGTAATAGATATTTGACTGCTTCCTACACAAGCCAGAGGAAGGTGTCGGGATATTGGTATTAGAATGAATGAGATTGTTGCAAACCATGTGTGTTCTGTGTATAAAAACATCTAGTGTTATTAAACATCAATCCATCTTCCCAAGCAACATGGAGTGGAGACACATTTAATATCTAATGTAGTATAAATCCATGTAACATTCTTGTGACACTCTAGAATATAAAGAGCAGAAAGCACTCTAGTCACCTTACACAATGCGATTATAAAAGCTTCACTACAGCAAGACAGAGATGCATGGCGCATGGGTAGCATGTGGAGCTCAATGCTCCTGTTACACATAAAATCATTCTCTGAAGTATTGCACAGAAAAAAGATTCAAAGAAGTCAAAGCTATACCTGACCTAGACTGTTCGAGGTAGTTATATCTGAGAAAGAAGTATTCAGTACGCATCTCCTTCCTTGGAGGTCTCACTGTTTAAACGTAACAGATTTGATAGCTTGTTGGTAAGGTGAGGTCCAGCTTGTCTCCTCTAGGTCATCTTCATGTGAATCTGGTAGTTATACGGTTTTGTTTTAGGGATATTTCATTTTTTTAATAACGGTCTTAGCTGACATTCATGGAGAGAATGAATCCTTAGAACTGTGCCACTAGTGAAAGGAAATCCTGTCTAGAGTATGTTTCTTTACAAAGCTGTGTCACACACCATCCTTTGGGCCCTCTGCTGGAAAAGTAGAATCAAGTCTCAAATAATGCCTTTTAAATTTTATCCTCTAGTATTATAGATGTAGGACAGTACTGTATCATACCTCTGTGGATGTAAAATAGCTTGTACCTGCTTTATGATACGTAGTAGTGACCGTGCTTTATCAGAGCTGTTTTTAATGATGTTGCTCAGAATGTTTTCTTTCCAGATGATGATTGAGAAGCTAATTTAAAAAAAATGGTGCCAGGTACCACAAGAGTAACAGAACTGTGCTGTTTTCTGGGGTTTTGTTTTTTTACTTTTTTTTTTAATGGAGTGTGCTGGATGTCTCTACAGTTTTGTTCAGATGACTGCAGAACCTGGAAAAGCTGTTGCTGCTGTTGATGCATAACACACTGCTATTATTGGTCTTTTTATATAAATATAAATATATATATACAGATATATAATTTGAATTTTTGGAAACTTTAGCTGTGCTGTCAACTTTGGAAAAAAGTATCCCCGTTTACTGTGTTGAGTTGGCACTGTACAGAAATTAACAGCCATATTGGTCTAGAAATGTTGAACTTAAGTTTTTTCCATTTGTACAGGGGTAACGCACTGTATTAAATATGTAAGGTCTTATCTACGTGGGTTTGATTACAAAAACTAATAAAGTATTCTCTAAATAAAAAAAAGAAGTATTCAGTAATAGCTTCATGTTCTAATCAATGACATATATTTAGCATGTGGTATATTCACAGTAACATGGTAATAATACTAGGATGCAAATAATCCACAGGTATTATACACACAGGTATTCTTTTAATTTGTTTCACACAGGAACTATACCAATACTGTACGCTGACCTGCACACAAGGTGTTGCATAGGCTGTCTTCTAAACTGTGACAGTTATAAAGGAGAAGACACCCAGGTGGGATTACAGACATGGTTCAACACTCTAGTTTGAGAAATGAACATGTTTAAAAAGTGACAATACGTGTCTGTGCTAAGGAAACCTCTTGGCATGGGACATCACTTCAGCTTATAATACTGTAAACACAAGCCTATGACCTTACAAAAACACTGCTTCTATATTGGTACAGTTCCCCAAGTGCTTTCTGTATCATTACCTTTGGATGGCATTAATTTTTCCAACCAGAGTTCCTTCATCTGGGACGCTAAGTCAATTCTCATGTAAGTCAGAAGTAAGTAAACTTCCTTCAATGTTTGCAATGAAGTCCTTTTTTTAAATGAAAATAAAAAAGTGATGGTCAATGTACATTTTAGAAAGAACATGAAAAGCATTTTTGTTTAAAATTAGCAGTTTATACCAGTGATTCTCAACTTGGGAGTTAAAATCCATTAGGGGTTCACATATCATATATCTTCCATGTCATATATTCTCTCCATTTTTCTTTATAATTCTTACCAATAGCAAAATTTTAATTGTGATAAAGCAGCAAAATGATGTAATGGTTAGTAATTATCAAACCATAAGGAAATATATTAGTGTTACAGTATTAGGATGGCTGAGAATCATTGGTTGAAAGCATATTACATAAAAGACTCCCAAACTTCTATCTCCCCAGAATCTTGGATCAAATGTGGAACCTATATGCAGGATCTTGTGTTTTCTTCCCTAAGACTAGAATCAATGAAGCAGTGTCCTAGTTGCTATAGCAATGAAACAAACCTATGGTCTGTTCAAATTGCCTCTCCTGACTTCTAGTCCACACCATGACTTGCAATTATAGATCTGCACTCCACTTCCCAGCCTAAAGCTCTCTCTGCCTTGAAAAACGCCAGATGCTATGTGGAATATCCAGACAGGAACCTATCATAACTGCCCTCTGAGAGGCACCACCCAGCTGCTGACTGAAACAGGCTATGTAGAGCCACAGCCAAAAATTGGATCTTATGGATCAATCAAGGGCTTGTATGGAAGAAATGGGGGAGAGATTCCATGACCTGGAGGAGATAGGAACTCCACAGGAAGAGCTACAGAATCAACTAAGCAGCACCACTTGGAGCTGTCAAAGGCTGAATTAACATCTAAAAATCCTGCAGAAGCTGCAGCATGACCTACTGCACAATTTCTAGCAAATGTAAAGCTTAGTCTCCTTGTGGGTCCCCCAACATGTGGAGCAGGGGCTATCTGTAAGCTGTTGACTGTGAAAACCTGTCCTTACCTGGCCTTAGGGGGAGAAGATGTGCTAAACCTGAAGAGAGTTGATGTGCCTGGGTAGAAGGACAACCCAAGTGTCCCAATTCAGCTCAGGGAATGAGAGAGACCCTGTGAGGGGAGAATAGGTAGGGGGAAGCGTACAAGACATAAATTGAACAAACAAAAAAATGTAAAATGATGACAACAACGATGACGACGATGATGGCTTAAAAATCCACCAAAACAATCAAACCAAAACCAAAGTCCTCTTCTTGGAATAGGCCACTATCAAAAAATGACAGCACCCAAAATTAACTCATCCTGACTGTATAATTGTTGAATCTGTACTTTAGGCTCACACAGCGTAAAGCTGTTGTATACAAGTACACCTTGCTTACAGACCCAGCAGGAATAGTGGTGAAGCTTACTTATTTTCCATGTGAGAAGGTCTCACAGTTTCATGTCTTTTTCTTAAAATTTATAAATATTCAACTATTTAAGTTTAGTTGTAAGCATCAGATTGTTTGAAGAACAGAAACTGTCTTTTGCATGAAATACAACAATGAACTTTCATGTTGTACTAAGGATAGCAAGCCATAAAAATGGAAGAATCCCAGGTGCCCTTGTACCTGTAAATTGCTTTGAATACACATGGCTAACTTCAGTAAGGTCTTAAGTTTCTGGCAATGAGAATCAGACACACTTGGCAAGCTCAAAGGCCAAGGAAGGATCATTCAATACCTTTGCCTAATGTTAGTAAGCATAGTTAATCCCAGAGCATTATTTTTACTATTTATGTCTGGGCCATAGCTTCACAGACTTCAGAAAGGTGAAATCAGATCATGGACCAAGTTAAAAAAAAAACAATGAAAATTGCTCTAGAGTCACTGCAGCTCCCTGGCAAGTTAGGAGTGTTAGTGTGTTAGACAAGTTAAAAGTAGGTTAGGCTAATACTTGAATATTTGTCATGGAATTAGAATGGCAATATCTGGCAAAAGTGAAAGTGCTGGATTATTTTTTGATTGAGAAGGAAAACGACTTCTTGTATATACAAGACAGAGGGTAATATTCAACATTGATAGCCTATTGTAGGTGAGTGTTGGACTTGTCAATTTGAACTGTTATTTTTGAAGGATATTTTTTTGGTAAGTATTATTTAATACATTCATTTGATAAAGCATATTTTTACCACCATTATAACTTGTTCAGCTATTAATTCACAGGGTATGTTCAGAGGTGAAATCAGTGGGAATATTTATAATGCCCAACTAAAGCCCATCTGATATATGAGGATGTTAACTTCCAACAGAAGTTCTTCACCTGTGTCTTTATGATCAATCTTTGGGTTTGTCAGACTTTTACCTGCCATGCCTCTTATCAAGAGGTCACGTGTCCATAGTTCTTAGAAACAGTCATCCTCATGTAATCTTAAGGACAGAAAGCACATATGCATCTCTAGAGGGATGCTTAATGTTGGTGACATGAAAACCTTCCTTACCTTCATGACAGATGGTATTACAAGCATGAATTCTTTAATCCATTCAATGAGTTGTTCACTGTCATTCCTCTCTCTGAGGCACCAATGTGAATTTTCAGGTAGAATTTCAAATATGTGATCTGATTCTCGTCCTTTACCTGAAATTATGGATAACATATCCTGTGTGGGATAAGGATGTAGTATTAGAGCTCCACACCTGAAGCACAAATATGTCTTTTATTGTGAACCTAAGCAAGGACAGTTTTGGATGCACAGCTATAACTGAGAGGAATAAAGTAGTCATTGAACTTTTTTTCTGTTTTAGCTTCCAAATACATTTTCTTCCCTAATCCATTTTTCCCCAATTTGTAACATCATGGTTTTGTTGGGACTTCTGTTTCCCAAAGCATTGTGGTGAATAGGCCTCTATTACTTTGTGTTTCCTTCTATCAATATCTTTCTCAAGCCTGGCATCTTAAGTAAATGTTGGGACATTTCCCTTCCAGAGATCAACTCACTATTTTACTTACTGTTTGTCCTGGCATGTATTATGAATCCTAACTTTTGTGTTTTGAAGAAATATTTTTTCACCATATTTCTGAGACTTTTATATCCTTATTCTGTGACTTCTTAATTTCAACTATGTCTACAGATGCTTTCACATTTAAAAAACCAAGCATATTTCTATCATTCTTCCATAATTTACTCTGTAAACATGACTACCATGCATGGGTTTACTCCACTTTAAATTGATTACACGAATACAAACAAGGTTACCAGAAAATTCTTCTCTAAAATACCTAAGAAATTGGCAGTAATGCTCATGTGTCAGACAGGATAAATTTCTTCACAAACAGCATAAATTCCTATCACAGCTATAGTGCTAAAAGAGATGTTGGATACTAAAGATATGTTTCCAAAGTAGTTTAATCACTCATTTAAAAAAGATTAAGCCATATTAGATGGCATTTAAATATAGTCCACTAGGATAAATGATGTCAATATATATATAAAAAAACCAGTGTTTTCATCTAATTCATTGATCATTTAAAGGAAAAGCCTACAGATATTTTTAAGTATTGAGTAATTTCAGAGGCAATGATATTAAGGGAGATTCTAGAGATATGTGGAGTCATAAAGAAGCTGCAAGACTTTACAGTTGGGTAATTAGTGGGGCACTTGCATAGAATTATTTTCTCCAACATACTGGTGGGTTTGAATCTTTGATGCAGTCAGTGCAAAACATGGGAATGGTATTTCTTCTCTTTTTCTTTCAATTACATTATTCAAAATACAGTAGAACTTATTTCTGTTTTAAAATGATCTTACTCTCATAGATCGGTTATCTGAACATTCCTCAGTTTGATTAAATAGCTTACTGAGGAGAAAGGTGCTATAGAAAGCCAAAATGATACAAGTTTTGGAGCAGGCAGCTTTCTGTCGACATAAATGCTTGTAAGATTTTTGCCAAATAAGCATTTTTTTCTTGGTGGTGTTGGATCAGAATAAACTGGTGGCTTGGTATGTATATATATAGCCTTTCTGTTTCTCTGCATATAAGAAAGAAGGGAAATCATTTTTGAAACTGAACTCTCTTTAACCTTGTATATCCTTTGCATTTATCACACCAAATCAAAAAGAGATATGTGTTAAAGTACTAGAAGCATAGAAAACATCAAGTAGGCACATAATAGTCAAAGGCTAACTGAACATAGAAATAAAAATACGAAAAGCTATGAATGAAAAAGACAAAGTCACACATAACGTTAACTACATTAGACTAATACCTGAATTTACAATGGATATTCTAAAATATAGTGGGCCTGCATCAACGTTCTCCATGTTTTCAAAGAATACAGATACTAGCCTAGACTTTATTACTGAGCAAAATCATCATTCATATCAACAGAAGAGGAGAAACATTACATAGTTTAAGCACCACTAAGTCATTTCTCATCATCAATCTTGGTCTACAAAAGGCAAACAGCAGGCTGAAGATAACGTACATATACACAAGAGGACAGAAATGATAAATAACCCTGTAGTCATTCGAAAAAGAGGGGGAAAAGTATGTGTCAACAAAAAAAATAACAAAGACCCATAAATACTGCTCATTAATAACTCTAAGCATTAACTGTCTCACACCAATAATATACAGACTATCAGTTTGGGTCAGAAAGCAGGTTTCATCATTCTCCTGCATCCACAAAATACACTTGTTTTAGATAAAATCGCATACTTGTGTTTACGATGCAATTGACTATATTACTTTGTCTAGGTTTCAGGTGCCATTTAGTTTTCCATGTTCATTGGTGTTGCCTTGTTCAGTTAATGTTTAGGAAGTGATGTTGGTGAGGCTTTATGGGTGAGGTCAAGGGAACATGGCAGAAGACTGGGAGGAAAGAAGTTTAAAAAATCACTTCTACAATATTATTTCTCCTAAAAACATCAAGAGTGTTATAAATTTTATCAAGCTTTCAAAGGATAAAATCAAAATGTTACTACAGGATGGTCTAGAATTTTTACTGTTTAAATCTAACTGATTCATAAACATGTGGGAATCTTTCCATTATCTGATATCTGTTCAATTTATAAGACATTTTGTTTTGTTTTGGGTTGAATTTCTTTTTCATTTTTTCTTTTGTTTTTGGCTTTGTTTTTTTAATCACAAAAGCCTTTTATTTCTTGGATAGAATTTTCCCAAGAAACTTAATACTGTTAAAAGTTACTGTTAATGACAGGTTTTCATTGATTTACTTTTCAGTAAGTTTGTGATTTTTACAAAGAAGGAGTACTCACTTTGTGCGTTAATCTTGTATGTTGCTACTTTTGAAAGAATTTACAAGATATCTGATTATTCTTCTGGAATATTTAGGCTCACTTATGTTTACTATCATATGATTTTCAAAAAGACATACTTTGAATTCTGCATTTCTAATATATGTCCCCTTGGTCATATGCAGTTTTAATATTATCTTATTTGTTTACATATGCTGTATGAAACAAGAGTAAATTGAGTATGACCAAGATCAGCAAAGGAAGCCATTGGTACCATAATATTTCAAAAATAACTTGATGAGGGGCAGCACACACTATAAGGAAATTCTAGGTGATAGAATCATTATCATCCTTGCAGACATAAGGCACTCACTGTTAAATATTCTTCAATTAACTCAATATGGTAAGCAGTCTTATTGCTAGAAATTTCAACTTTTGATGTTTTAGACTATTGTCAATTAAGGCTACTTGCAGATGTGGAAAGAAGAAAACTAAAGTAACCAAAAAGAAGGAATTGTATATTTATATAACATTTATATCATATTACTTTAGGAAAATGAATTTATCTTGTCAGAGGAGTGAAAATGTGTGACTTGGACAAGTCAAAGGACCTGCACGGATGATCCTAAAGAGAAATAAACAAGATACCAAATGTTGAACTTTAAAAGCATACTTAGGAATAATATTTTTTTCTGAGAAACCAAATGAAAGACCCAGAATCATGTTCAATTCTACGGTAAAGAAAATACATTTAAGTCTAATCAAAGAACAGTTGTTTTGAACTGAGCTGTTAGTGTCACTTATTGAACCTATTCTGCTATCTTGCCATACTGGCTATCATCGTACTTTATAGGTGTTACAGGTGGGTACAACTATCAATTGCTTCCCTAACGTGTCAACTTGCCTACTGTTTTATCTACCTTAGAACTTTGACTTAAACCAGAGGCTTCTAAGACATATCCAGGTAGATTGCTGAGATACCTTGTAAGATTTATTTGGCAACTGGCACTCAAGCCACCAACCTTGAGAGAAATCCAAGCGCTACCTGACACATCCATATTTTGGGGGAAAGCCACAGGAAGTACTTTAACAATTTGTAGAATTTCTCTCACCAGGATTGAAATCATGGCTGGAGCTAGAAATCTAGTCCGATTTATGTAGCTAGTTTGGTCATAAACTTTAAAATTGATGACATTAATTTAATAAATTAGTGACATTCCTTACAGCATTTAAATATTAGTCTTATATGTACCAACAATTGGGGTCATCATCCTACACCAAAGAAGCCTCTTTGTATAGAAAATGGAGACCATTACAGAAAACAAAAACTTGGACACAATGAAGAGATAATTGCATTACGAAAAATCCAGCACCAGTGAATACATGTACATTAGAGCTAAATGCACTGTAGCTCAGGGACCATTGTAGAAGAGGGCTTAAAAACACTGTAAGACCCAGCATACTTGAAAGTCTGTTTTGAAATTGCCTCTCATAAAAATAGGTGCAAAATCACAATAATAGCAACGTCAATGCAGTGTTAAGGCAGTGGTCAAAATTTCGCTTGTCAAAAGTTAGGCAGCTGTCAAATTAGGCAGCTAATTATGACTGACAGAATATTAATTTTTCCAGAAATGACCTGCATATGGATTGTCTAATACACACTGTATATCATGGAAACCATATTCACAAACAGAACAAAATGAACTCAAGTAATATTCATATTTGTAAAGATAAATATATACCTACAAACATATATATATAAACATGTACAAAACAATATTGAAATGAGTATGAAAGTACAGTGACTGTGATGGACTTAAGGGAGAAAAGTCAGGCTACTGTGCTATAATACAATTTTTGATAAAAATTTAAAATAATACTAGTAATAAATGAAAACATTGTAAACTTATAGTAATGGGAGTTCAAGAAAGACCAAGAACAGCAAATATGGAAATAATCAATTTCTTTATTGGAGGTTTTCTCTAAGATTTCCATTTCTCAAATTTGGATTACAGACACTTTTAAGATAGACAAACCATGAATAAACAATATTTCATGTTGAGGCCTCAGGTGATGAAGAGAGATACAACAAATATGCTGTATGCTTCTGTGCATTTCTCAGTGTACATAATGCATGCATGTGTGTGTGTGTGTGTGTGTGTGTGTGTGTGTGTGTGTGTGTAAAACTCATGCAGATCACATCATTGGTGATATATATTTAGAGATTAATTAGAGCTTTGAGCTTATTAACATATGAGGAGCCTCCAGTATTGGTCTTTCTCTCTGTCTCTTTTTTTTGGGGGGGGAGAGTACCTTTTGATCATTACTGAACAATATGTCAGAAATATATGTCCAATAAGCTTCTGTTACTGTATCTGACTGCCATCTTTATTCAGGTAGAAACTTCTCGTTTAGAGATGATTGTGCTACAATACCTACTTTTGTTTGTTTTTTAATGTATGTTTTGATGACCCAAAATCATGTCACAAAGTCTAAATCTCAATTGCTTTAGACACTGGATTATCTTTTCAGGTCATTTTGTATATTCTAAAACCATGATCCACCTCTAAGTTCATCATGTGTGATGATTAATTTTGATTGTTAATGGAATTTTATTAATAACTTTCTATGGCACGGGATTCTATGCAGAATTCTGAGGGATTATTCAGTGTCATTAGCTTCTGGCCACACATTGGTAACTGAGGTGGAAAAATTAGTATTATAACTGGGCTGTAGAGGCAGAGACTGAAAATTTTTCCAAAGACTGTGTAGGACCATGAACAAGGCACATTGGAGTGTAAGCAATAACCCAATTCAATAACATTTGTTATAATAGCAAACAATATGAAATATGCAGCATAAAATAAGTACAGTGAGTGGAAACTATTTGTAACTAATACAGTGAAATATAAAACTAACATAGGATCTTGGAATAATTCTTCTAATATGATTAAATGGGAGGTAGAAGGGAGCATTAAAATACATTGACCTTAGACCTTCTTAAATCATCCACTACCACTTATATGTGGTAGTTGTTGTGTGTTGTCCTACTAAATGAAACATAAAGTGTCATCATTAGAGAAATATTCTCAGATGATAGATTCACATCACTTAAGATAAGGGTAATATTTGGGTGTATTTTCTTAACTCTTTAGAAAGAATTACTTCAGTTAAAAAAATGTATTTGAATTTGTGTGCTACCACCTGATAATCAGGTGAGTTTAACCTCTTTATCATACCTCTCATAGGTTTTGTAGTGGATCCTGTGCAACTATTTTTACCAATGATAAGATTTTGACAAATATTGTTTCTCATAGGAAATTAAACAAACATTAGTATTTTTGTGCTAGGAAACCAAAGCATGTTGACAGTGATACAGGGCTTAATCTTGCAGAATGTTTAATCAATTTTTAAATCAAATCAATGTTTCTAAATGATCTTATCAAAAATAATAATTTCATATGCAAGAAATTCTCTAACTTAAGGACCATGGGAAGAAAGGGGGTAAAATATAGCAGACAATATTGGTGGATACTCTAAATAAAGAATGTGTCATACATACCTGAATGATGTATCCAGATGTATTTCAGTATATGAGTACATATATATATGTGTGTATACACACACACACACACACACACACACACACACACACATATATATATATATATATATATATATATATATATATATATATATATATATATATGATGTTTAAAAACTTTTCCCATACTCTCTCAAATAATCATTTTGGGTCCCAAAGATTCTCTGATATACACAAATTTATGACATCATGAAATAATTTGATCAAATGATTCCATTCATTTGATGAATAAATATATCTTGTCTTACCTGTAGGACCTTCTTCCTGCAGTGCAGCATATGAAATATTAAATTTTTCATCAATATCATTGGTTTTCCAGTTGTGGCCAGCTATGGCTTTGTCATAATAGGAGAATTTCTAGAATAATTTATTGATTCTTTTTATGTCTTTAAGTCTTCAGACCTTTTGTCAGTGTGTTTACTAAATATATCATCATTTCCAAATATTTGATCATAGTTGTCAATCATAATTTGTATAAGAGACATCTGTAACACCACAAGGCAAAAACAAGATTGTCATTTCACATAGTTTACAAAATAAATTTAAAAATGAAAAGAAATACTAGGAGGAAGATTACAGATAGGAACCCATGCAATGAAGTCTCGAAATGGAGACTCTAAGTCTTTTGCATTTTTATACAACTTGTTAAAATTTCATGCATATTGCAAAGAACAGAAGAACTACTTAACCAAAGCAACATTTCAGAACTGATATGCTGCAAAAAACTGTGAGTGTACCAAATTAATGACTGCTGTGTGTTACTCTTTTGTGTGTGGGTGGGGGTAGCTGTTTATTGTGATGTTTTGAATGGGATGCCTCTCTAGTTCCAGGCATCGCAATACCCTCTCATTGACAATTTTCTGGTGCCTTGGTCTGCCTGGTGAAGAGTGCCACTGCTTAGAATTTGTAGTTACAAAAGGTAGGTGCCCATTTTCAATGTACTTTCTCTGCTACATTTTTGCTTCCCAAGATAAGAACCATCAGGTCTCAGCTTCCTGTTTGTTTTTTCTTCTTTTCTGTAGTTGTGCTCCTCTGTCATGACACTGAGGTGCTATACTCGCTCAGCATTTGTAGGTCCCAAATAACCACCTACTTCAATAAGTTTCCCTGGTCATGTAGTTTTATTTTTTATTATTTATTTCAATCATTTACATTTCAAACCTTATCCCCCTTCACAGTTCCCTTCCACAAATCCTATATCTCCTCCCCTGCCTCTATTGCAGTTTTCTCTCACTTGACCACACACTCCTGCCTCAACAACCTAGCATTCCCTTACTCTAGGCCATCAAGCCCCTCAGGACTAAGCAGCTCCCCTCCTAGTGATGCCAAATAAGACAATCCTCTGCTACATATCCAGCTGGAGGCATGGTTCCCCCATGTGCACTCTTTGGTTGGTCTTTCAAATCCTGATGTTTTATTAAGGCAATAGAAATGTGACTGAGAGAAGTTGGTAAGAAGAGGGAGTCTTAATTGAGAAAATGCTTCCATCAGATGGACCTATTGTATAGTGAAGCCTAAGGGATATTGTCCTGATTGACCTTGGAATTTGTAGGGCCCAGATCTCCAGGATGGTGCCACCCTTGAGTTATTAGTCAGAAAAAGAAAGATATGAGATACAAGGCAGGAGGCAGTGCTCCTACTAGGCTTCTGCTTCAGTTCTTGCCTCCCTGTTTTATTTTTGGCTCTGACATTTCTCAGTATTTAACTGGTAACTGCAAGTATATTGTGGAGTGTAACCTGTCTTCCATTAGTTGCTTTTCATCAGTGTTTTGTCACAGCAATTGTTGAAAATTATGACACTTCCTAAATTGAACAACACTGGTAAGTTACTTTTCTTCTGAGATGATGACTTAGGTTAGGCAAACTCTATTCATCACATATGTTTCTTCTCAGCATGCACCTCAGTTTATTTTTGAGCAGCCCTGCACATGATAGTTTTATTTTATATGCAGATTGTACAGGATAGTTTTGCTTCTTTGCTTTCATACTTGACCATACAAAAGAATATTTGAAAAGAACTGTCCATAAAGGAAGAATCTTTAATAGTTATTAAGAGTGAAAAATACATTTTATTGTTTCATTTGGACTAAACATGCAGTTTGATATAGTCTTGGATTTTAGGTTTCCAGTACCTTGGTAATTAGAAATTAACTAAAAAAGCTATGTTTCTAGTTTAAGCCAAGTACAGTCCTGAGCAAGAATCTTATTCAAGCTATCCCTTGGGCTATCATCCTCCATTGTGAGTAACATCATGATATCTTCTTTCCTGTGGACCTAATACCTGGGAGCTACTAGTTAACATGTACCTTGCTTTCTGTCATATTTACATTTTCTTTATCTTTTATCCTTTTCAAAATATATGTCCTTTATTAATTCTCTGAAATTTCTAATCATGCTACCAAGTAACTCTCATTTCATTTTTCAATCCTTCCTTATATCCCTTGGAAACAATCCCCCCTCACTAAATTTCAAAAATTAAAATTAAATAAAAATTTAAATTTAATTTAAAAAAATTAAACTAAAATAAAAAAAAATTAAAAATACAGTGTGTGAGATGTGTTGTGCCATAAGTGGTCACACATTATACCCTCTTGTCCAAACAGATTTTCTTGCAAATGTATAGTGAAGTAAGTCTGGTTTAAGCTCTCTGTATTTTACTATACTCTCAATACTGGAACGTCCTGGAGATGCCTCTCCCTCTATATCCTGGTATCTTGCTGTAGCCTTTAATCATTGTGATCCTTCAGCTTTGAATCTGCAGGATCTCCCCCATCATATGCTCCAGCAGCAGGATCTAGGGCCCCTATATGTATGTAGTAGATATGCAGCTTGATCTTCAGTTATGTCCCCTACCAGTTGTATGTACACATGCAAACTCACACTCATACACACACTCACACACACACACACATATGTCCCCTAGCCAGTATGCAGATGGCTCTGACTCTGTAGTCTACAACTGGATTGCTTTCTTTTATCTGGGCTGCTTTGTATGGCTTTAGTGGAAGGTGATTCACTTATTCCTGTTGTGAACTGATGTATGAGAGTGGGCTGGTGTCAATGGAAGGTCTACACTACTGAGGTAAAGAAGAATGGAGGGAAAAACAGGTTGTAAAGATGGGACTTGGAGGAAGGGACTGCAATCAGGATATAAAGTAAACAAATGAGTGAAGAATATTGATGTATATGTGTTTATTATAAAATTAACAGCTACAGTATACCTGAGGATCATAAAACTGTACCTGAAATAGATTAGTGCTAAAATAATGGAAAGCATACAAAATAATATACACCAATTATGCATCATTACATATGTATATACATATACATATACAAATACATGCACATGTACAAGTACACTTACACGTATATGTACTCATGCAAACACACACTCATACACACACTCACACACACATATGTATACACACACACACACACACACACACACACACACACACATATATATATGCAATGTGCTTTACTATGACCAGCAATTCACATGATGTGAATATTTAGTAATATCATGGTCTCACCACTGTGAAACACAACTATTCTATACTCCAAAAATAGGGCTACAATGGAAAAAACAAACAAAACCTAGGTAATCCAGATCTTTTAAAATTTCACTCTAGCCTTCTTGGATTACCATTATATGTACAGATTATTGTTGGCTAAAACATCAATATCTAAATCAATATCTAAGAAGAAAGAAGGAAAGAACAGTAGAAAGAAATGATTAACTTACTTTAAATAAACTACATTAAAAATCTCCCTTCCCAAATCTTCCTGAAATAGATCAATACATATTCTACTCCACTCCATAAGAATGCAATCCTAGGGTTTCCTGTTAGAGAAATCATCTTTGTAAAGTATTCCCAATTACTGAATAATAATTAGACTTTTGTTCCCAAAGGCAAATTTCAGATCCTCTTACCTTTCTTAAGACGTCACTCCCAAGAGTTAGAAGAAATATGATCTGAGGGAAGAAAATAATAAACCCTAGGTTTTCTTCGTGGAGCTCCAGAGAATGAGTGGAGTTGAAAGCTGGGCAATTGTGATAGCTACGCTTGGTTATCAACTTGACACATCTGGAAGAAGAGGGAGCTTCAGTTGAGGAATGACTGCAGTCAGTTTGGTCCATTGGTATGTCAGGAGATCGTGTTCTTATGTGCTAATTGCTAGAGGAAGGGTTAACCCATTGTGGACAGAGGTATGCCTGGGCAGGGGTCCTGACTTTTATAAGGAAGCTAGCTGACCAGAATCAGAAGATGCCAGCAGACATTTTTCCTCCGTGGCCTCTTCTTCAGTTTTTACCTCAAGTTTCTTGCCTTGGGCTTCCCTCAGTGATGAAATATGAAATGGAAGTATAAGATAAATAAACCCTTTCCTTCCCCTGAAAAAAAAAAGACGTCACTCCCAAATAATGAATCTCTCGAAGTCTGACCCCACAGTACATGTGGAGCTATGCGCAGAGATAACTTGTAACTGTCTAAATTATTCATGGAAGAATCTTTTATTATTACTAATGCACATATGAGATGTTTTAATAGTATAAAGTTTGGTTCTGGGATCTGTTGCAAAAGGCTAAACAAAGAAAAAGGAGAATTTTAGGTTAGACCATCTTGAAAACAATGTAAGTTAGAAATCTAACTACAAAGAACAAATAGGGTAAATGTTTTGTAGTCCAACTCACAGTATAATCAGAATTCAAAAGAAGTAAGAATATATAGCTAGAGTATTACATAAAATATTTTCTGCAAATCACTTTTCTGTACAGAATCACGGAAAAAACATTTTTCAAATTATTTATAAATTTCAGTGTCCTAGATGTATGACTGCTACCTACAGAAGCCAGAAGAACATGTCAGGATCCTTGGTAACAGAATGAATGAATATTGTTGCAAACCATGTATGTTCTGTGTGTGAAAACATCCAGTGTTATCAAACAGCAAACCATTTTTCTTGCCACCATGGGGACACATTTAATATCTAATGTATTATGAATCGATGACACACCCTTATAACAATCTAGAACATAAGGAACAAAATCACACTCATGAATCTACTCAATGCCCTGGTATTAGAATGAATGAAGATTTTTGAAAACCATGTGTGTTCTGTGTATGAAAACATCCAGTGTTATTAAACAGCAAACCATCTTTCCAACCACAATGGAATGGAGACACATTTAATATCTAATGTAGTATGAATCCATGTAACACTCTTGTGACACTCTAGAACATAAGGAGCCGAAAGCACACTTGTGACCCTACAAAATGCAATTATAAAAGCTTTGCTACAGCAAGACAGAAATGGAGGGCTCCTGGGTTGCAATGGGAGTTCAAAGCTCTGGTTAAGTATGAAATCATTCTATGTATCACACAGAAAAATGATTCAAAAAAGTCAAAGGTATACCTGATCTAGACGTCTCTAGGTAGTTACAGTTGAGAAAGAAGAATTCAGTAAGAGATTCCTGTTCTAATCAATGACACATATTGACCATGTGAACTATTCACAATACCATGGTAACAATTCTAGGATGCAAGTAACCCACAGGTATTATACATACTTACTTCTTTTAATTTGTCTCACACAGGAACTAAACCAATACTCTAAACTGACCTGAACATGCGGTGTTGCATAGACTGTCTTCTAAATCATGACATTTATAAAGGAGAAGGCTCCCAGGTAAGATTACAGACATGGTTCAACATGCTAGCTTGAGAAATGGGAATGTCAAAAAAGTGACAAAACATGTCTGACCTAAGGAAACCTCTTGGCATAGAACATCATTCCAGTTTATAATCCTGTAAACATAAGCCTATGTACCTTACAAAAGCATTGCTTCTATATTGGTGCAGTTCCCCAAGTGTTTACTGTATCATTACCTTTGAATGCCATTAATTTTTCCAGCCAGAGTTCCATCTGGGATGCTAAGCCAATTTTCATAAAAATCCAAGGTTAATAAGCTTCCATCGATTTTAATAATAAAATCCTTTTTTTATTAAAAATAAAACAAAAATAGTAATGGTCAATGTACATTGTAGAAAGTACTTGAAAAACATTTTTGTTTAAAATTAGCAGTTTAGACCAGTGTTTCTCAAGTTGTGGGTCATAATCAATACGGGGTCACATATATTTTCCATATCAGATATTCCATCCATTTTTCTTTATAATCAAATCAGGAGCAAAATTTGAATTATGAAGAGAAGCAAAATGAAGTAATGGTTAAGAGTCACAAAGCCATGAGAAAATATATTAGTGTTACAGGATTAGGGAGGCTGAGAATCATTGATTGAGATCATACTTCCCTAAAAGATTCCCAAACTGCCATGGCTCCAGAATCTTGGCTCAAAAGTGGAACCTATATGCAGGATCTTATTTTTCTTCTTCCCTAAGACTAGAATCAATGAAGCAGAGTCCTAGTTGCTATAGTAATGAAGTAAACCTACCGTCTGTTCAAATTGCCTCTCCTGGCTTCTAGACTACAACACTCCTTGCAATCATAGATCTCCACTCCACTTCCCAGCTTATGTAGTCCTGGCTGACCTAAACTCACAGAGATCCTCCTGCTTCATCTTCCCAGTGTCGGGATTACACACATGTGCCACCATGACTAGAATGTCTCTCCTTGAAATCTGGATATGTTTTACATGTTAATGTTGGTGTTGTACATACAGTATACTTAAAGACTGCAATTTGGAGATTTTCTTGTTTATGAAGCTTCCTCTGGACCCTTTCCCTATTTTTAACATGCCTGCCTGTTCACACGGATTTGTAGATGTCCTACCACATGAGTTCCTTCCCCATTACTAAATCACATGCCTGTGAATCAACTTAATGAAGTGGTGTATGTTGGCCAACAATTGGAGGCCATCGTCCACCATGGCAGGTTGAGCAGCTGTCTACATATTATCCTCTCTAAGAATGCAGACAGCAATGAATACTTATGCTCCACCCCCTTTCTCTTTATATACTGTCAAGACCTATTGATTGATCAGTGCTGTTCACTGTTAAGATTTATTGTCCAACTAGCCTGACCCCAGTAATCTCTCAGGGTATCCAGAAGGTTATGTAATCAAGGTGTGGTACATTTCTTCAGGCTCTTCTTTTTTTGTTTTTCTTTGTGGGTTTTTTTTTTTTTGAGACAGGGTCTCACTCTGGGCTGAAGTTGGTCTTCACCATGACTTATTTTCTGTCTCCAAGTTGTTACAATTACAGGGCCTAATCACCACATTTGCCTGGAAATCTCCACAGACCTAAATCTATTTGTTTCTTGGTGATCAAAAAGAGAATCTAACAATGGTCAAGCTAGGCCCAATGCCTTTGCTCCCTTCCTGCTGCCTGCTGATTGGAATGTAGAAATCTCAGCTATCTCTCTAGTACCATGGCTTCCTGTGTTCCCAACCCCCTACCCCGTGACAATAATAGACTAGACCCCTGAAAATGTTAAGCCAGTCCCAATTAAAAATTTTCCTCTGTAAGAGTTGTCATGGTCACGGTGTCTCTTCATAGCAATAGAACATTGACTATGACACTGGTACTATGTCTGATCTTAAACAACTGTAAACTCAACCAGGCATGATGTTAGTAGAACATCCAGGTGAGATGATATTGGGGCTACAAGCTCACAGAAAACCCCAACCAACAGATACCTGTAAGGTCTCATGGGCAGGTCTTTGTTTTCTTTAGTGTCCTCTTTCCGTCTATCTTACTGATTTTTATTCTCCCCATGAACAGAGTGTAAAAATACATTGCCTTTACTTCTAAGTCATCCTTAGCGTTTGTTCTCTTTAAGGCCTGAGTTTATGGGACAAGGTTTCTTACTAGAATCTTCACCTTTGGTATATTTCTAATCTCTGGACTCTTGGGCCCTGAAGACCAAAATAAGAACCAGGTTCCCAGAGACTCAAAGAAAAGAAATGAAGTCCATGAACTCAGTGAAAATTTTTACCAACCCAAAGTCAAACTGATTCCAATCAACGCTGGCCCACTAAATTATCAGAGCATCTTCAAGAGAGAAAGCTCCCAGGACTGGGGACAAAAGTTGAAACTTGAGCTTTTAATCTCATTTCAGATGAAAGTGATGTGGTCTGGGAGTCAGAAGCAGGTGGATCTCTAGGTTGTGTTAAGTCTGGGCTGTGCATTGAGAGCCTTTCTCAAAAGAACAGCCATAAGGAACACATGGAAACAAGCTGTCATCTCAGGGGATGTCACCTTATATGATTTGGTGACTTAATCCTATGAAAAGAAACTCAGATGTGGGGTGACAGTCTAATGGCAGAACCTTGTCTAGCACAGACAAATAGAAGGACAGGAAGGAGGGAGGAAGAAGGGACAAAGATGAGCGATGCTACAGGCATTCAAATGTTAAGAATGCTATCCCTAAGAACTGGAGGAAAGCTAGCTGTCCCACACTGTAGCAGTGCTTACAGTTTACTGCAGTTCAGAAACTGGAGATGATTGTCCCTGTGTTGCTGTACAGAAAAGACTGGAACAGTAGCAAAGACAGTGGCTGCGCCCATTTCATGGGTGCTTTAGAGCAAGACACCTTCTGGAGAGGTTTCCAAATAAAAATGTCCAAGTGGTACTTCTGAGCTTAAAATTTCATAGCTTAGGTAAAATCAGATTTTTCTTATTTCCAAATGAAGTTTTGAAAGTTTTCAAGTTGTTCCTCTAGAGGGTGCCCAAGTGCTTGAATATTCTGACAGTGAACCTCTCCAAATGAAGTTTTGAAGGTTTTCAAGATGTTCCTCTAGAGGGTGCCCAAGTGCTTAAATATTCTGACAGTGAACCTCCCCAGGCATCTCCCCAGTGGTTAATGTTTAATAAGGGAACAGTTAGTTATTTTTACACAGTTCTTTTTGCTGGTGTGTGTGAGCTGTAGCTTTCTGTTTTCCTCAATGAGGAGTGTTGCTCATTTATGAGCCTTCATTAACTCAAAGTGAAATGGTTAAAAAATATTTATCCTGTTAGAATAGGCTGCATCTTTTTCACAACCCATTAAAAAACAACAACAATGATAATAAGACTCTGGCTTTTGAGATGACGTATACTAATTCATATTGTTTACCTAGCTGTAGCGCTATATGAACACTACTTAAAAGGCAAAATAAACTTGGTTTGTATTTTAAAAAAATTTTGCAGAGCTGCAGAGGAACAGCCTTGAAAGATGCTACTGACATGGAGACTCCAGGCTCAGCCTCAGCCCATGAAGAAGATAACAGAACACAGAAAGCTTCCTGTTCCTGCTAGCGCTGTGGCAGCGCATACATGCCTTCCTGATGCATGGGGAACTGAGATAGGAGAGCCTGGAGTTTGAGGCTACAAACGGAGGCACTGTGCTTTCTCATTACCAAGCCTAGTATAGGACAAATCAGCACAACTCAGAAATCGGTCTCTCCCGCTCTTGCAGTTGCAAAGGGAAATGGGATGTAGCTTTGGACAGTTCTCAAGTTCCATCTGGGTCTCCCCTCTCCAGCTCTGAGTCCAGTCTCGCCAGTTTGTTGGATGTGAATTCTATGATCCCAAATTAATGTGCAAAATCTTTTTTCCTATAATTCAGCTTTTCATCAAAGCCACTAAGAACCAGAAGCTAAACAAAAAGCCACAGCTTCTTAAGAACTTTTTACTTTTGTTTTCAAGGGCCCAGGTCACCATCAAGGAGATTAAAGCTGGGGTAGGAAGAGCATGAGAATGTCTCAGAGGTATTGGGCCTGTACTGGGAAGATCTTTTCAGATACCCCTGGAATGCTCTGAACTCACAGGCAGGGGATTTAGAGGTGGGACTCTTTATCCTAGTAGCTAGATGTGGAAATGGCACTTCCAAGTCCTATTTGGGGATGGCTTGCCCAGGGAGCTTGGCTCAGTGGAGTGTAGAATGAATGCCAACATTAACAATAATTCTGGTCCAAGTGCAAATGTCTCAATCAAGTCCTCAAAAAATCCTTTTATGGTCCATTTGTTTGGACACACCCTGGTTCCAAACCTTGTTTTGCCTCAGGACCCACATTCTTAGAAACATGCTAGCTTGCTGAAGACTTGGCCTGCTTCTGCCTTCTGTTCTGCAACACTGACTGGATGCTAAGATTCATTCTTAGGTACTGTGACATTTGAGCCTTTGCAAAATATATTATGTTTATTCACGCCTCCCCTCTCTTTCCTCTGTGTGTGTGTGTGTGTGTGTGTGTGTGTGTGTGTGTGTGTGTGCACTTGTGCACATGAATTCCACTGTGCACTGTGTGGCATCAGTGGATAACTTTTGGAGGAGTTCTGTCCTTTGGACCTGATTCCAGAGATCACACTCAAGTCACCAAGCTTGGTAGCAAGTTCCTTTACCTGATGAGCTTGTTGGTCCAGTCTGAGCTTTCACTGAACCCTTAGCCCCTCTTTCCCCATCAGCAACAAGACAGCAATCTCTGCGCTGTTACTTTTGGTCCTATGTGACTTTCTTAGGTCCCAACAGCTAAACATTTTAATTAGAATTCAACATAGTAACTAAATTGCTAAATTTAATAGGAATTACAGAATGTGGGCTTTTCTGATTCTGTATTGCTTTCCATATTCTTAATTAAGAGTCTTCTATACAGGAAAACAGTCATCATTTGGACCTATTTGGTTTCCTTAAGATATATTTTTAGGAAGATTTTACGAAGTTTGGATGTTTAATTTGCTCCTCAAATACCAATTTTCTTTTTTTTGGTTCTTTTTTTCGGAGCTGGGGACCGAACCCAGGGCCTTGCGCTTCCTAGGCAAGCGCTCTACCACTGAGCTAAATCCCCAACCCCTCAAATACCAATTTTCAAACTAAGAAGTGAGTGTTCTATGAACTTCACATGAGAACTCACTCAATAGATTTTTTTAAAAACGCTTTTGAGTCATTTGAAAGCTGTTTCTACCTCCTTCTTTGCAGGTCTCAGAATTCCTGGGAGGCCTTTTGTTTTCCTAATGAGAAAGCAGACTGTGGTGGAGCAGTGGATGCACTGACACTGTCTCTCCTCTTGCTGTGCCTTCCATGCAGATGCCTGAAGCCTTGGAAGAGCTGAATGGTAGAGTTTCTTTGTATCTTCCAGAGGAGAAGAAAACACCATCCAGAATCCTTGTGACAAGCACTCGCTTTCGATTGAGCAAGTGTCATGTTGCCTGTCATCTGAAAAGCAGCAGAGAAGCATCACCATTGTGTCCCCACTCTAAAAACAAAATGCAAGTCTCTGGGCATGCTGGTGGCATCCCACACTCCCCCTGACCTGCTGGCTCATCCTGCTGCATAGGACATCATCTGCACTTGGAACTCCTCGGTCTCCACCAATGGTTCTTCAAGTCTCAAGTTATGTACATTTTCAGATCCTTGAGCTCCTCTGCAGGATACTGGTGCTACTAAGGCTGGAGACGGTAAGACATGTGCACATCCAGTGTATCCTCAAAGGCTTCAGTCCTTCATGAGTTCTAGGTTACCTTCATGGTGCTCATCTTTCTTGCTATCTTCTATGACTAGAGATCTACTCAGACTGCCTTTCTAGCAGGTCCTCAATGAGGTTCAGGCTCAAAACAAGAACCAAGGATAGTGACTGATGGTGCTGGAGGATAGCAATCATCCAATAGCCAGCCTCATAGAAACTTCACAGGACTCTGTGGATGACAGTGCACATTCTTTAAATCTAATCTCCAGGTTTCAGTGACTTCTGTTTGCTACAGTGAATGGTGTGAGCCTTGTCTAGTTTACTACCAGGCACAGATGGAGTTCTTAGAACTCCTTTTGAAAACATTTAGACATGTGTAGAAATCAGGAAGTAAAGATTGAGTGTTTTGAAAGACAGGAGTCCTGCCAATGTAACTATGCAAGCCCAGTGTTAACTTCCTCCACTATGTTCACCTTTCCTTCATGTTTATCTTCACCTTCCTTTGAAGAATGACCTACAGCAAGTAACTTGCCTTCCAAAGCCTCTGACTTACAGATCCATAAAGAAAACTATGAATTTTAGATTTCAAGTACTATGTATTAGTCAGAGTTCTTCAAAGAAATAAAAGAAATAGAACCAATTGAATATATCTCTCTCTGCATGTGTGTTCTGTATACACAGTCATATGATGCACATTGTTTTTTTCAATAGTGTATTTCACACTCAAGCTACAAAACTGCCCAGGAACAGTTTTCTCAGTCTGTATTCCAGCCCTTGACTTACATGTGGCTCTCCATATGTGTCTACTTGTAAAGTCAGTGTTATGTTTGAAAGAAATCTCAAAACTGTAGAGCTCACAGTTGAGATCTAGTCAGCCTGACAGCCTGAGAATTCAAAATGTCACTGACAAATCAATCCCCCAAATCAAGCTAGGAATCAACCTTCACCTATATTCCTCTTTCTATTCAGCCAGCAACTGGCCAGATGTCACACATACATGCACACATAGACACACACATACACACATAGACAGACAGACAGACAGACACACACACACACACACACATACACACACACACACACACACACACACACACACACACACACACACACACACACACAGGAGGAGTTATGTCCTTTAGTCCACCAGTGTGGATGCTAAGCTCTTTAGAACACTCTTCCAGATACTGTAAGACATACTATTTAGTCAAATCCTGGGCATCCCATGCCTGACCAAGTTGATGTGCAATTACTAATCACATGATGTTCCCCAAATACAATAGCCTCAAGAACAAGAACTGAAAATTAGCAAAGCTTTATGTTTCAGTTCTAATGCTGAGGGTATCAATATATTTTCTGTTAAGAAATCCTAGACTATGTATAAACTAAACTTGTACTGAGATGCTGATGCTACAATTAGAAGTGGGAAGAAGTCACTTTTGAACTACAAAATGAGGATTCCAATTTACTAATCCAGCCTGATGGTCTAACTACAGAAGTAGAGACAGAAAGTAAAGCATCCAGTCATATGTCTGAAACACAGAACACAGTAGAAATGCTACCTCTCTCTGTCCAATACTGGAAACAAACAAATAAACAAAGAAAACTGGTGACTTGAATATGTGGCGAATGAAAGCACGCAGCCCAGAAGTGTAATTGATAAGATATGAAGTTCTAAGAATGTAAGGCTCAGCTCTGGTCTCTTTCTTGTGACAAGTCCACCTTTAAGTAGGGATTACTCACCGAGACCCAAAGCCACCTGTCAGACAGACAAACTTCCCTGAACCTGATATCAGGATATGCCCTGCTTAAATGTTTGCCCTAAGCAAAAGTCAGGGGCTTCATACTGGCTGTCTCACATTACTAGGATGCATATCCTAGGGTTTGAGGGGTTGTCGTTGAGGAAGTGATGTAGACAGAGCTTGTTCATCAGAAACTAGACTGTCCACACACCTCTGTGAGAATCCTCTCACGATGCACTACTGAGCTGGGGTGGAGACTAGCAAGATAAAGGCAGAGGGGGTTGGGGTGTGGATCTCAAATTTTCTCTGGTATCTATTAAAGTCAGCAGAGTCTGGGCACCAAGTACTCATGTAGTGACAAGCTAGAGACAATTACATAGAAATAGTGCCACAGAGGCTTCTGTTATAAGGGGAACATGAAAACAGCAAGGATATAAAAGCATTTGGAAAGTAAACACAGTGGAAACAGCATCAGAGCCTGCATATCCTTCTCATTCCCCCAACCACATGAGATGAGATGGTATGAGATGAAGATGCCACTTTGGGAGGCAGCATTGAGGATGCTACTGACCTGCAGTTTACAGCTTGAAGGAAAACTAGAGAAGTTTCATACCCACTCCGTCCATGCTCTGCAGAGTTTAGCAGTGGGGTGGATAGTACTGCTGTGGGAAATGATCCTGCAGGCTTCATAAGTAAATTCTGCTTGCTTTATTTTGCTAGAAAACCCTCTGCACTCCAGTCCCCAAGCAAAGAAACATATAAACAGATAATCCAAACTTTTTAATTAAATTGGTTCTTCCTCTCCCTCTCCCTCTCCCTCTCCCTCTCCCTCTCTCTCTCTCTCTCTCTCTCTCTCTCTCTTTCTCCCTCCCTCTCTCTCTCCCTCCTTTTGTTGGAGGCTGGATTTTTCAGAGATGCACAAACTTTTCCTGAGTAGCCTATAGATCAGCCTGGTTTCAAAGTCAAGTGATCTGCCCACCTACCTCTGTCTCCAGAGTGCTGGGATTAAAGGTGTGTTACTATTTCTTGTTCTCTGACACTTTTCATTGTTGTCAAAAGATAAAATAGAATTCATTTTTATTTATTTTTTGAGTGAAATTTTGCTGCCTACCAAAATTTGTTTGCCTTTCGAAGTAGTTTATCGGTAAATCTAGAATGAAATAAAAATGAATTGCTGAGAATGGGAAAGTTACAGATGACTTTCCTAGGTTTTTCTTTGATGTTCTACTAGAAATACGATCGTGGTGACGAGAAAACTTACTGGGGCTTCCTTTATCCAGACAGGAAAACCCTAGAAGATCTCAGGGAATTCTGTTTCTTGTAGTGTTCAGGAAGGAGAGGTCTCTTATTATCTTTAGTGTGATGTTTTCTACCATTTTGTACAAGGAGCTTTCCTACATGTTGTATTTTGGTTCTCAAGTTGGAGTGTATTTTTACTTAGCATTTGTCCTTGGCAAATGGTGTTTTGTAATTCCTTTTATATATCAGTCTCAACCTTATGTCATAGGATTGTAAGCCTTGTGCCTGACACTTAAAAATGAACATGAAACCCTACTTGTTTTTTAACATTTGTTCCAAAACTTAATAATAATTGGTGAAGTCCATAGTATGGACTATGCTCCAGGACTCTTTGCTAAGTGGTTTCCCATTTAATATTCCAAAGCACTATTTAAATTTGGCGTACGGACAAAGGAACAGGTTTGTAGAGATAACAGTACTTGATTGGCTCACATGGTATAAAAGGAACCAGAATTTTTACTTCCCTTTGATTCATAACCCAGGTCCTAACACTTTTGTGAGCTACATTTTAAAAGGACAACTTTTGCATTTTTGCCATATATTTGTAAGTATGTGTTCCTCCAAATTACTTGCAGTATTTCATTATTTCTGCCCAAGAGGATGTTGTCTGATTCCTGGCAGATGTAGTGGCTGGTGTTTGCAGGATGATGGGATTTGGACTCAAAGCCTTATGATCGCACAGCAAGTTCTTTAAACCAAGAAACCATGTGTCTAGCCACTAGATCTGTAGTTTATAAACAAGTGAATATAGAGTTAAACATGGACACTAAGAGAGGAGAAACACACATGCAAGCATGAAAGGCATGTGAGAAGGAGAGACAGATGTGGGGAAGCGAGCTGTGTAAACCAAAGAAAGAAGTGAGCGGGGGCCAAGAACAGATGATTCGAGGAACCTTTCATTAATTTATTAATCCGTTAATTGATACATTATCGTATTCTGTGTGCATATGCCTATATGTGTTAGTGTGCAGATATAGAGGTCAGAGGACAATGAGTGAGAAGGTCATCCTCCTACCACATGGGTTTTAGTGATAGAACTTGGATCCCCATGGTTGATGACAAGTTCCTTATCCCCCTTTTTAAAATTACATTTATTTTTTCTGTGTGTGTGTGTAGAGGGGCAGGAGTTGTGAGTGTAGATGTTGTAGAAATTATTTAATCCCAACCCAGGTTTTCTCCCCTGCCTCTGACCACTTAGTTCCCAGATAAAAGACACCCACAAGCTTTATATTTACATTAAGCCTTAATCAGCACAGGAGCTGGACATATATGGATCCTCTGGCTGTTATGTCTGTTTCCCAGCTAATAATCCCACTATATAATTTGCTGTGTTTCATATGGGCTGCTCTTAACTCCAATTAGCCAACCCACCTGACCCATGGCGGCTTCCTCCTACCTTCACCTTCTTTATTCCTCATGGTTCTTCTTGGATGCCTCAAGTCCTGGGATGCTAAACCCTCCCTGTGCCCAGCTGTTGACTGTTGGGATCCTTCTTCGTCTATCAGAAATAATTTGGGGACACAAGTTTACATCACTTGGGTCTACATGTGGACTCTCTTGTCTCTGGGACAATAGGGCCGTGGAGGCCTGCAGTTAGCACTACAATACAGAGCAACAGACCAAACCTCAAAGCATGGAGGTCAGGGCCATCTGGTAGGAGTCAGGTTTCTGAGTAGGTCCCAGGTATTGAACTGATTATGTCAGGCTTGGCCACACAAGAACCTTTACCCATTGAGCTATCTTCCTGGCTCATGATAAACCTTTTACAGGCTAGTTTGGTCCTGTGGCTCCGCGTATGTGAGTTTGCATGTGTGCAGGCCAGAGGACAACCTTGGGGTTTACTCTTCAGGTGCCATCCACCAGATTTTATAAAATGGGTGTTTTCATTTGACTAGGAATAGGACAGGTCAGCCTGGCTGACTGGCTAGGGAGGATATGGAGTCTGTGTCCCCCCCAGCAAAAGTGTGTGCCATCAAACCAGGTTTCTTTATTGTTGTTGTTATTTTAATTGGCTTCTTGTGTTTGGACTGAAGTTTATCATCTGAGTTTCTGCTCCATTGCTTTCCATGTAAGCAGGAGAGGACAAAAGAAAATATCTGTGATTGATGTGTGTATTCTATATGATTGTCCTTGAGTCTAGTATAAAAGTGAACCAGAATGTTGCTTTCTGGCTCAGTCTTGCTTGGTTACACTCAAGGTTTAAGAGGAACTTCTTGAAGGTTTAGTTATATAACAAAGGCTCTATAATTCTCTAAAGTCCCTGATTATTACATCTGAGATTACTAAGAATTTACTTCCTTTCATTTTTCCCATTTTAGGCACAGTCTGAGTTATGTAGCTGAAATGTGGAATAAATTATTAATACTAAAATTATTAAGTGTTTTTAAGTTAATTAGGGCACAGGCCAAACTATTGGAAAAGACTGGATCTGGTGCAAATATTGAGAGTTTTCCCTTGCCTGTGATAGCCCAAAGGTAGGCAGCCAATCCACAGAGGGCAGCATTTCTCTGGCTATTCAGGGCCACAGGTCCCTCTGTCTGCTTAGCCATTCTCTAGGGATTAGGGTTGACACTATTTTTCTTTAATTTAGAGAAATGTCATCAGGCGACTGCTCCTAGCTTGCCAGCTGCAGGGCACCCTAGGATGGTTGGGCCACTCTCAGCACACTGAGATACAGAGGAGGCAACTTCCTCAAGCAGAGGATCCTGGTGCTCGGTCTCCCAAATAAGCTGCGAACCTGAGGACGTGGACTTCATGGTCATTTTCTCATGAGAAAGTAAATTTGTTTATAGCTTAATTAGACAGCAGCACCTCTAACACGTCTAAGATTTGGACTGCTGACAGATTCTGCAAGGAAGTTTGGGTCACTTTGATCCAAGATGTGCTATTGCTAGAGAAATAGCAGCTGGTGAGAACTAGAAATGGTGGGAAACTTTTATACTGCTTTGCCTTTAAAAGAAGTTGAAACTGAATAAACTGTGCATTGGCTGACTGGGCTGTGTAACTCTTGTCCAGGTTAATGCAACCCTCACTTGGGACCTCAATGTACAAGACTATAGCAGTGAATTAATTAAACAACTTTGGCTCCTTAGTACAGTCATGGCACCTGCCCAAGAGTTCTCTGGTTTTGAGAATGAAAGACACATTTTTAATTCTTCTGACAGCTACCATACATCTCCCTTCCACCCAGCAACCCAGGTTTAACACCTTTTAAATCTATGTTTTATCTTTGCTGCCCTGTTACCTTCTGGGAAACATCCCACTCCCCCAATAGGGTCCTATTCCCTTCTACCTACATCACAGGCTGCTTTCTCTCCTGTAGCTCTTAAATCTGATCCTTCTAACTCTGGATCATGGTGACTTTCTTCATCCTCTCCTCTCTCCCAATCCCTTGACCTGTCTTTCTATCTTTCTGCTCAGCCATTGGCTATGGCAACCTTTTATTATCAGTTGACGCCCTCAGGGGCACTCAGGTCTAGAAGTGAGGCTTTTTGGGGACAAAATAAGACAATTCCCAACACCAGATGTTGACACTTTACACATACATTCTTGATATTGAATAAAGCAACTATCTTTGAGAATATAGGAATTTGATCCTCAGTACTAGGGAGGGTAAACATAAAGAAGAAAATGGCAGACATTTTGCCTATGGACTCTGTTCATATGTTTCTGGCTAGAACTTAGTCACATGCAAACTCTTCGTTTGAGAGACACCTAGGAAATATAATTCATAGTTGCCAACTCTGTACTCTATTAAAGATGTAGGAAATGTGAAGGGAAGATAGAAAATAATAGTACCGACTCTCTCAAAATTCTCTGAGGCCTGTGGGTTTGTACTCCAGGGACCCTGGAGGCCTACTCTAACCAGAGACACAGGAGGCCCACACTAAACAGAGACAGTACTACCTGACTCCCAGGAGACCAGCTGTCACCCAGCTCACAGAGCTCTACATTCCTCCAGTGAGGCTGGATCCAGTCAGAGACATGAATGACAGTTAACACCAGAGATAAACATAGGGGAGAGGCAAACTCCAGGTACCCAACACAAAATCTGCTGCTCACTCAGAGGACCTATAGTGTGCTTAACCATCATCTGTAACAGGGTATCTAGTGGCGTCTGCTGGCCACTGAGGGAACTGCATGCAGAGGGACCACAGACAAAAGTCAGCCAAAGAACAATTCATCAAAATAAATAAGAGTGAATACACTTTTCTTTCAAAAAGTCATACAAATGTATGGTCAAGGCAAACAACACCCAAGAAAACACAATAATGCAATATTTCATAACAACCCCAGAGTGCAAAGAAACAGCATAAAAACAATCTCTTAAACCTATAATAATTCTATAGGTATTTCTTGAAATAGCAGTTGGAGTAAGCAACCAGGCTGTAATGCTCTTATAAGTTCCATAGCCTCATCAACCCTTCGTAACAATCTCCACCTATTTGATTTTTCCTTAATCACAAATATGTGTGAGTTAGAATCCTGCGTCTCTCTGTGATCGAATTGTAAACAGTAGTCAATGTAACACTGGCAATCATTAACCACAATCTTTAAGTTTCCCTTGTAACACAAGAGCACAGCCATAACTTTGGAAAGCAAAACTCACCCTTCAACAAACAATCTATTCTCTAAAATCCAGTCTCTCCAAAACTCCAAATCCATTCCTCGAGCTATAAAGTATGACTGCCAAGTCTTGCATATGAACGAGCAATGGTGCAGGCTCTAATACCTCACCAAAGAGACATTGCCCTAAATTCTTTTAAAAGTCTGGTTTCCATGATAAGAGTTATATTAAAATATGATCCCAATCTAGACCTGTTTCCCTATGTTGGCTCATGCCACGTGTTGTCTAGAATGACTCCAGTTTTAAGCCAACTTTCTGTTACCAATGTTACAAATTTTTTAAGCACACCCAATAACTTAAAAGCCAGTCACCTATAGCCAAGACATGTAGAGCACATTATACATTTAAAACCAAACAGAAAAAAAATGAAGTGACAACACATATCTTTAGTATTTAGATCAAATACCATTTTTACTTTTTCTAGCTGTCATTTTAAAAGAAGCACCTTGTTACCTGTTGAATCCAATAATCACAGTCAAAGATTTCTCTAAGAGAGACAGCTAACAGCTCCATTACCATAGAAGGTTTGAAGCTGCTGGCACTTTTAAGATCAGTTAGTGTAAACATTTAGCCAGCCTGGGGAGCTTCCCCAGTGGACAGACCTAGGCTCCTAGCTACATTCCTCCATTGATGCCAGATCCAGTCAGAGACATGCATGACCGTGACACCAGAGATAACCAGTTATCTATGATGCAGGTCTCCAAAGGTCAATTTAAACTGCTTTTTATTTATTTGTTCCTTTCTTGAAAGGACTTAAAACTAAATCAAGGGAGGAGTCAACCAGCATTTAAAGTTTTAACCATGTTTTTCTTTTAAATATGAAACACAAAACATTCAAGCAACTAGAAGCAAAACCCAGCCATAAACTGACATACATGGACAGCTTGGAGCACCAAGGACAGACAATAGATATAGAGGGAAGGAGCTAGATGGTGTCCCACCAAAAGGTCCCAGATATCGTACTTAAAGGAAATAAGAGCCAGAAATAAGTGGGTGTGGTTGTGGCCCTGCTGGAGTAAGTGTGACCCTGGCTGGAGTGGGTGTGACCCTGGCTGGAGTGGGTGTGACCCTGGCTGGAGTGGGTTTGGCCCTGCTGGAGTGGGTATAGCCCTGTGGGTGTGGGTTGTAAGTCTCGCAGTGCTCTGCTATCAGCCTTCAGATGAGAATGGAGAACTCTCACCTCCTCCTGCACCATCCTGGCTGGATGCTGCCCTGCTCCTGCCATGATGATGACTGAATGAACTTCTGACCCTGTAAGCCAGCCCCAGTCACATGTTGTCCCTGTGAGAGCTGCCTCGGTCACGCTGTCTGTCCGCAGCAGTAAAACCCTAAGTAAGTCAGAAGTTGATACCAAGGCCTGGGTATTACTGATAGGCCTCACCATACTTTTATTTGGAAGAACGTGAATTTTGGGACTTTGGATTTGGAAAGCCACGAAATGGTTTGAGTAGGGCCCAATGAGCTATCCTGGCAGGAAGACTTTGTGGCTGTGAGTGATTTTAACTGCATAGACCTGGCCCAGGAGGCTTCAGGGAGAATAATTTCAGTGTGTGGCCTGGAGACTGTTTTTGTGGTGTTTTGGTGAAGAATGTGGCTGCTTTTTGCCCCTGTCTGAAGAGTCTGCCTGAGGCTAAGGTGAAGACTCAGATTCATTGCACCAACAAAGGAAGTCTCAGAAAAGCCCAGCAGAGACTCTGTTCTCTGGTTAAGTCTCAGGAGGAGAATTTTGGGCAAGTGCAGTGAGATTAGTAAAGAAACAATATATAATATATTGTTCGGGTATTAAAGGGGCACCCAGAAGTGAAACGGAGCCATGTCTGGACCCAGCACAGAGGCCCTAGCAGATGCTGAGCAGATGCCAATGCCCACAAGTACTCTAGACAGTTAAAAACTATGCCTGTGTGAAATCTTCTATACGCCCATATACAGACGTTCACAGCAGCACAGTTCTTTCATGAAGCCTTCAGTCTGGTAGTCCATCCACTGAAAAATAGGGAAGTAAAATGTTTGGTAATATATGGAAAAGGGCTCGGTGATGTGAATTATTATAGAACGATGAGGAGAAACTGGGTCAAGGGCATGAACATGAGATCACGATGTATACCGACTTTCTAAAAACACATATATTCAAAGACATGAAACTGTGACCAGGACAAATGCCCCGTTCTGATAGAATTTGCAAAGATTACAAAACTATGATGCTTGCCTGATTGAAGTTACAGGGACCTTGTTGCTATAGCAACCACCTTTACTTGGATGGACCCCATAGAATAAGAGGAATTACTTCAGTGAGGAAGTTGTGCTCAGTGGTTTGAATAAATCTTGTCCCCACGGAACCTTGCAGTAAAAACCGTGATGCTTCTGTTCGGTGCCACAAGAGCAGGCTGTGTTGCCTTATGGGTCTGTGCCCATTTGCCCTTTTGTTTTTCTGCCATGTTAGGGTGCAATGTGAGTCCTTCACCAGATATAGCCACCCATCTTGGTCACCCGGCTCCCAGAACTTGGAGGTAAATAAACATCTTTCCTTTATTAATATTACTATTAATTATTAATTATCTATTATTCTTATAGGGAAAGACAATGGGTTAAGAAATTATGAGTAAGCTCTGCTGTTAACAGAAGTGTCAGACTTTCAGCAGCTCAGAAACAAAGACGACAATGCACACACACACACACACACACACACACACACACACACACACACACACACACTTCAGCCTCGAGTCCTGTGGAGCCACTTCCTGGGAGAGGCAGGGACATGAGGCGGGAGTCTGCCCCTCTCTGAGGGCCACCTAGATTGTGCCTCCCATCGAGTGCCTGACACATCTGGGCACATCAAGGACACAGAGAATCATGGGATGGTGGAGTGATTATGTCGACAACTGCTGGGGACGTTGTGAGTGTCCCAGGCTTCCAGCAAGAAACAGCAAGGGCTTTTAAATATTTTTAAAATGTGCTCTTATTGTCTCAAAAAATAGCAAGAGAGTTATGGTATTTTTAAAGTCAATAAATAAAGCTACGCCAGGTGGCGCCACCCTTTAACCTAGAGAGCTAAGTCAGAAAGCTTGTGACATCCAGGCAAGCTGGGGTTGTAAAACAAAATCCTGCCGAGAAAAAAAGTAATAAGAACAGGAAAAGGTAATAAAAAAGGGGAAAATATTGCTGTAAAAAACTTATAATTACTAAAAAAAGTAATAGAGGAAAATATTGCTGCAAAAACAACCTTATAATTGCTAAATAAGATCAAACAGAAAAATTACTCCAAAATGTACCATCTGGGCTAACTCCAGGGAATATAGTATTCCTGCAGTTGCAAAATCTCTCACAGCCATGTTCATCCATTTCATACCACAAAACTGAGAGTACTCTGTAGGTAATGCGCTGTTATCTACATCAAAACACCCAATATTATACATGAAGAGCAGCTCAACAACTTCCCTATGTTCATGCTGCACTCCCTGATCTGTTGGAGCGACTGTGGGTGTCCGATGTGTCTCCTCACCATGGAACAGTATGTCCCCACGTTAAAGCCAGAAATATTGTGGAAACAACTCCAAAGAAACCTCTTTGGACCTTCTCTAATCCACACTACGAAATGAACAAGGCCATTTGCAAAAAATGGCAACAGTGTGAGTCCTGAAAGGTCAAAGGAGGAGGAAGAACGGAGGGTTTGCAAGCCACTCACTTCAAGAAATGCTGGAGGACTCAGGTACACACTCGCAGTGTGTCAACAATGTTGTCTTGAGGAAAAAATACACAACGGATAACATATTACTTCACAAATAGACGCCAGAACGACTGAAGCTATGTCGTAAAGAGGAAGTTTGCTAATTGAGTTTATAATGTATGGAAATTATGTGATGCTTCCCCTTCACTCCCCATCATGAGCTTGGTTTTCAGTGGAAGGGACGGTGTCTGTGAATGTCACCCGGGTTCTTGTGTCGCCCTTTGATCTTCTTTTCCGACACTTACAGTGATGGGTGACGGAGGGAGTAACCGTAGCCAACAATTAATTATTCTTTACAAGATGAGCTCCAATGTGAGCCCAATTAAAGAATTTCCGGACACCTCTTCCTTGCTAAAACAAGTATATTTAATGAAGAGAAGCCCCCTGCCTGTCACTCAGGCTTTCATTCCCATGCACGCTTACAGAGGTAACCCCTGCCCTTCTCTCCCCATCTGGAAATACCAATTGTCACCCTTTAAATGCTCCGTGTCCTCCTGACCCCTGGAAGTTTAACTTAGAGGCTTTTACGGCTTTTTCCTCGAGATGACACCATCTGGAAAGGTGTTTCTGGGGACAAACATGACTGCAGGCCATTTTAAGCAACAGAACACCGGTCCCATATGCAAGGCACAGCACCTGCAAGAATGAAGCAAATGCTCAACTTCAGCCAGGACTCGGAAAGAGGGGTCTTGATGGACTCAAAGCTTGAATTCTCTGGACCCTGCTACAATTTGTCCATCATAACATGGAATAATAAACAAAGGGTTTCAAACACCACAACATTCCAACATCTTGTCAAAAGTGATTATTTAAAAGGTCACAACTGTGGCATGTGACACCTATGGGTTCCAACAGGAACGTACTTCACCACACAAGCCTCAGACATCTCACCCCATCCAAGCCTTTTGATCCCATCTGACAGATGTGTGAAGAAAGGTTTCAGTCACAAACAGCTGTGGAAACTGCAAACATGAGGCTTGGGAAGGACATGACTGTTCAAGGGGCAGCATGCAGAAAAGATTTTATGATAATCTCTCCCTGGTTGTGTTAAGAGCTATTGAAATCTATACATGTGATAAAATTTCACACACACACACACACACACACACACACACAAACACACACACACACACAGAAATACACACACAGGCACACATACACATAGATACACACAGAGGCACACACTCACACAGACACACAGACATACACACACACACACACACATAGGCACACACACAGACATAGACACACACACAGACACACACACAGACACACATACGCATAGGCGCACACACAGAGACATAGATACACACAGACACACACACAGACACACAGACATACACACACACGCATACATACACACACACACACACACACACACACACACACACACACACAATGAGATCTAACATAATTTCCAAAATGTCAATACATGACTTTATTTCACAGATAACAACTTCAATAGGTGACCTTATTTCACAGATAACAACTTCTGATTTGGAACAACCATCTCTATAGTTCTACAATGGAGGCTCCTTGGGCGAGGCTGGATGAAGATTCTGTAGGAGTTTTCCTGAACCATTTTAAAACTCTGACCGGTGCTACATTATTTTTTTAATATTAAGGGCTTTTGTTTTTTTTTTTTCAGTTGGTTGTTTTTGTTTTGTGTGTCAGACTGGATTAAAAATTCTAGACAGTCTGATCCTGTGGTTTAATTTTCCTACACATTTACACAGTTAAACCTCAGGGATGGCTACCTTGAAATTCTGTTGCAAAGTAGCAAAGCTCCCATGATCTTTAAGGTAAGAATGGATTCTATCAACTGATAAACAGGACTCGAGGCTCAGACCCAGCAAGGAACGATGTGGGACTTTTTGTCTTTCTTTTTTTTTTTTTAATTTTTCATTAGACAATTTTTTTATAAATTGCTTTTTGTATTAATTTTTCTTTTTTTATTTTTTATTAGATATATTTCTTTACTTACATTTCAGATGTTATTCCCCTTGCCCCCTTCCTGTACATCAGCCCCCATTCCCTCCCCTTCCCCTCCCCCAACTTTTTGTCTTTTTAATTGAAAATATTTTCTTCAATCGCACGATACACCCCAACGAGAGTTTCCACTTCCTGGGATCCAATAGGAGGGAAGTGTGAATCTTCCTGGGAAGGGGAAATGGAATCCAAAGGAATTTTGTGAACATCTGATTTGCTAGGGGCTTCTTTAAAATGTGTGCCATGTTAAGTTTAAACCCTTGCACTGCATGGAAAACTGGCTTACGAGGTGCACCTAGGTAGTGGGGACACCAGCTCAGGCTTAAAGAGCAACAGAGCAAATGGGTAGCATCCCAGGATGGCTCACAAATGAGCCCCCACTCACAAGAGTGAGAGCCCACGGCACACGACAAGTGCACATGTGGAAGCCTGATTTGCCAGAGGCTGAGAGTGACATGTTTACCTGGCGGCTGGATGGTTAGCATTTTAAGGAGAATCCATGTGTTGCCAGACAAAGCAACATTCCTACCTTTATTCTTGTCAGGTTTCTATTCCCCATCTCCCAAGATATCTTCAAGATCCTTGTCTGACCAACCTACAGAAAAACCACACATTTCAGTGGCCAAAAGAAAAAATCTCAGCAGCAAACATTTGGATTAGTTAAAGTTGTCCATGACATGTGAGTGTTCTTCATGGAACTGAGAGTGTGGTTCAGTGGCACAGCAGATGTAAGGTCTCAGAACCACACCTTGTGCTCATACTAGGGATCGATGGGGAAGGGGAGAAGGAGGAGGAAGGGAAGGAGGTTGAGGGAAGTGAACAAGGAAGAAAGGGGGTAGGCAAAATTTCAACCAGCCCCTCAGACAGCTCACTGCCGATGTATATGTTCTGTAGAACGTCCAATCATCTTGAGCGTTTGTGCGACCACAGAGAGAAGAAATACAATCCTATAATTAAGTTCAGATGAGACGCCATCCCCCTGCTTGGATGGCAGCTCTCTGAGGTCTGACTCTATAGAAGACTCTGCTTCTTAACTGAACCAAGGAGATTAATGCCTTTCTGCAAAAATAAGTCTCAACTTTCTCACAATCTGCGACACAATCACAGATGACTAATACGAGAAGCAGAATCATTATTAACCATAGTTCAGTAATTAAGTACACATCTTCCTGAATGCCCTATGCTCTGTGTGCAAAGTGTGCTTAAAGCCGTCCCGCTGTATTCCAGAGGACAGGGGGGTGATTTGCTAAGCCCCTGGCATCACTGTCCCTTCTCTTACTTGGCTTTGTCTGCTTTGTGTCATGAGATCACTTTTGCCAGGCAGAACGAACGTCGTACCAACTGGATGACTTGGGAAGCATTTCTTAAAACTGAATGAAATGAATCCATCAGTCCAGGACAGCCACTGATGGTGCTTGTTGACAAGATTTTGGGCGAAGCCTTTATAAGCTACCGTGAGTCTTTTCCAGTGGTATGGGTGGTGTTAGCAGCAAGTTAGATTTTTTTATTATAACATGCAGCATTACACTGAATTTTTATAAACCATAAGAGAACGAGGTTTTCTAAAAGACTAACCTGTAATGCTAGAAAACTACAAATGGGCACAAGTCCATTGAACGGGTGTTGTAGTTCAAACGTGAAATTTCCCTATAGGCTCATGTGCTGGGACTCTTGAGGCCTGCTTTTGGAAATACATCACTGAAAGTTGACTTCTGGGTTTTACTAGTCTACTTCCTGTCTCTGTCTCTGCACTTCCTGTGTGTGGATACAAAGCGAGCAGCAGAGTCATATCGGGGCCTGATCACTTATAAAATGATAAGCTGAAAGAATCCTTCCTCTTCTCTTCACTTGCTAGGTCCTTGTTCAGGGCAACCAGAAAAATAATGAAAGGAGAACTAAGTGAGGAAAGGTTACTAAACACTTTTTAAAATGTGTCATTCATTTATATATCTGTTTTAAACCCTTTTGAATTTAATTGTATTTAAGTGTGTGTGTGTGGGTGTGTGTGGGTGTGTGTGTGTGTAGGTCAGAGGACAGCTTTCAAGTTGCATATCTCAATATGAGAATCCAGGTATCTCATAGCAAGACTGACATTCTAGAAATTTCTAAGAAGTATAAAATAATGCCACTCTCTGACAAGTTGTTTTTCTCTCGACACACAGACTCATACAATGTGCTATTTATGTTAATATGTATTGGTTTAGTATTATCATTTTATACGAACAATACTGATTTTTTAAAAAAATTAAATATATAGATGATAAACAGATATAGATATGACACACACAGACAATAGTTATTGAGATTCCCCATAATTTGGAGAATCCCAAGACCAAAATATATCAGTACTACCATTGTGGGGTTCTCCTACAGTTTGACGTGGCCCAGATCTGGCCCAGATCTACAGTACCCTGGACGTCTCAGAACGCCATTGCAGGTATAAGACAAAGCATACCAGGAGCTATAGCACTGGCCTGTGATGTCGAGCATCTAGTACTTACCTCCTCTTTCTCCTGTACTTGGCTTTTTGGGTCCAGCTAGATCATTCTAATCATCCAAGGAGTCTTCCAAGTCAAACCAATCAAGTTCTGGGGACCACAGAATAAAAGAGATAATCACTGCTGTACTGGGTAGTTTTTATGTCGGCATGAGCTAGAGCCATCTGCAAGGAGGGAACCGTGTTTAAGAAAAGACCTCCATAAGCTCAGGCTGTTAGGCATTTTCTCAGTGATCGATCAGTGGGGAAGGACACGGTACACCGTGGAAGGTACCTTCCCTATGCTGGTGGTACCCTTATTTTATTCATAAGCCAAATAAAATAAACCCTTTCTTTTCCATGTTGGCTTTGATCGTGGTGTTTAATTATCACCATAGAAACACAAACTAGGATACCCACTGAAACAGGTAGCTGATGTGGAAAATCCTTCCTTCCTTTTTTCCTCTGAGAGCTTGTCTTACCCATAGGATTTGATGGTGCTCTAGTTGTTCCTGGCCTTCTCGCTGTAGTAGTGGTGATGTGGTCCCATCTCTCTGAAAGTAGGAGGGAAAACAGCAATAAAAAATAAATAATAATAAAACGTATACCTACATCATAGTTTAAGGAATTCACACTGTGAATAGACCATCGTTAGTACTTATTAAAGCTCCTATACAAACTCATGACTACCCGGAGAAAGATGGCAAAGAGATAGAACAGGTTTAAGTGAGGGAGATTATAACCATTATTCATAGGTTGGGGACTGAGAGACCCACATCTCACCACTTGACCAGAGCTAGAACATGAGCCCAGATCTGCTGCACACATGGAGTAGGGAATTCTAGACGATCCCCGAGACCTTTGAGCTATGGTTTCTTCTACTGTTAGTGCAAGAACTGAACAGCAGATTATGATGCCCAGAGATGAATGAGCTGGTGTTGTCTGTAGTGTGCGGAGAATTGTTTTATAAGCTGGCATTTATGTGATGTACAGAGAACTGCTTTACAAACTGAAAGTGGTTAAAGAAGAAAATTTGATGATCATGCTATACCATACATTAAAATCAACTAAAAGTGGATCAAAGATCTAAAAAGCTAGTTTCCAAACACTCAGCAGAAAACATTTTGGAAAAAATATATCCGGTTCCTGTCAGCCTGCACTTCTTTGATTCATCCTCCTTATCTTGTTTGGTGGCCACATATGGGGTAGGCTCTGAATGGCCCTTCCTTCAGACTCTGCTCTAAACTTTGCCTCCCTATCCCCTTCTAAGGGTACTTTTGTTCCCCTTTTAAAGAAGGAGTGGAGCATCTGCATTTTGGTCATCCTTCTTGAGTTTCATGTGATCTATGGCGATGCACTCTTTTAATCACAGTACTCCGGAAGAGAGGCAAAAGGATCTCTGAAGTTGAAAACAGCCTGGTCCACAGAGTGAGTTCCAGGACAGCCAAGAGAAACCCTCCATTAAAGAAACAACAACAAAAACAAAAGGGGAAAGAAATGAAAAGAAAAAACAACAAGGATTTCCAAACAACTCACTTGCACCATCACAGAACAACAAACAAATGGGTATTGTAGTCAAACGTGATATGACCCTACAGGCCAATTGTTGGGAATACATCACTGGAAGGTGACATGTAAGTTTTACTATCCACTTCAGTGGGGTCACATGGGGCCCAGGTTAAGAGTAAAGAAGATCTACTGTGGCATTTTGTGAGTGATGGATTGGACGCTGGCTTGTCATCACTATTACATGTCGAGAAAGCAAAGTATTTAAAGCAGAGGTGAGGGAAATTACTATAAACGTAGAGTAAACCTAAAGGTATAAAACCAAGAAGATCCAAATAAAGACACACACCAGATTGGCAACATCTGCTCCCACACTCTCTATGTTCAATGAAAGCCTATAGAAGTCCCACTGATTGTTTCTTTCCAGAAAGAGTCAAATTTGATCTAAACTCTTTGGGGAAGGCAGAACCTGAGATTGTCTTTTTTAAACCTTAAAAAGAATAAAGTGGGATGAATCACTCTACCTAATATTTCATAGTCAACATTTATCAAAGATGTGGCAGGTAGATAGATACAGGCAACAGAACAGAATGAAGAACTCAAAAGACCTCAGATCTGCTCAAGTGATTTTTTTATACGTATGCAAAGCAACTCAAGGGAGCAAGAAATCTTTTCAGCAAAGGGTGCTAGAATAATTAAACTTCCAAAACAAAAAGCAATTGGTTGCATTTTATGTAAAACTAACTGCAAATGGATAGGTCCTATTTGCGTAAATATTATACCATTTAATTTTCAGAATGAAGTGTTTCAGAATTGAATGCTTAGTAAAGAGTTCAGATATTTGACAACATAAACACGGCCGATAAGAAGAAAAGTTGTTATGAAGCTGGAAAGAGCAGGCCACCTGGTACACGGCCATGATCCAGGAAGCTGAGGTGGGAGGACCTGGCATTTGAGATCCAGCTAGGACTGCTTGCCAAGATAGTAAGATTCAGTCTCAAAAGAGGGAGGAAGAGGAAGAAGTGGCACAGGAATAGGATGTGTAGAAAGGAGGGAGGACAAAGGATTCTAGACAAGAAAACCATCAGGAAGCTTTAATGGAGCTAAGGTTCTTGTGGGCTGGTGGGGTAGCTCAGAAGCAAGCATGCATTTACTTAGAGGTCCTAGGTTTTTCCTCAGAACAAACAGGGAAAAACAAGGGGGAGGAGAGGAAAGAAAGGAAATCTGGAGTTGGCTTTTTGACAAAAGAAAACAAGATTCAAAACTTGTTCTAATGACCAAAATTATAAATGGGAGAGGAGGCATTGCAACTAATACTAAATAGGTACAAAGGAAACTACAATGGACAATGTATTCCAACAAATCAGACATGCTAGAGGAAATGAATAGAGTTCTAGAAGCACACAAACTATTAAGGTCATTATGAAAAATCAAAATATAACTGGATGAATGATAATTAGAATAATTAACAACCTCCCAACAAAGAAATATCCAGGTCAGAGAAGGCTATAAAAATGAATTCAAAGAAAAGTTAAAGCTAATCCTTCTCAAATCCTTGCAGATCTGAAGAGGAGGAAATAATTCCAAATTCACTTCATGAGAACAGCATGACCCTTACGCGAAGCCAGACGAGAATGCCAAAAACAAGCAAAACTACATGACTGGAGGCAAAAATCAAGGAAACATTACATTCGCAAAGAGAATGAACAGCACATTTAAAAGATTGCACCCTATAATCAAAACTGGATTTATGCCTGGGACACAGGATTGCTCAACATAAATTAAATCATTAAACATTAAAAGTATGAAGCATAAAAATCATGTGATCATGTCAGTAGGTATAGAAAGAGAAATTGACAAAATTTAACATCCTTTTGATGACAATCCTCCACATATCAGCCATAGAAGCTAGAGTGGTTAGCGGGAATTGTCAACTCAATGAGTTCTAGAACCTCCTGAGAGACAGGCCTCCAGCAATAGGGTAGGAGATCATCTTGACTCGGTAAACTGTGCTGAAAAGAAGCACCTATGGGAGATGACATGGTTCTTCTGTCTGAGATCCTAGCCTGCACACAGGTGATGGAGTGAGCTGAGTGTACGCCATCATCGCTCAAACTGGGCAAAAATAACTCTCCCTTAAGCGTCTTCCACCCTGGCGTTTTCTTACAGGAATTAGAAAAGTAACTAAGATGAAAGCAATGTCACCCAATGGAATGAGGACCACACAGCATGAGGGACCAGGGCACGTAGTCAAGGGGGAAACACTGAAAGATTTCCTTCTAACCTGAGGAACAAGACAACCGTGTCCAATCTACCAATTCTATTCCATGCAGTACCAGCAGTCCTAGCAAGAATGAGGAAAGGATATTGAAAACGGTCTGTAGGTGGCAGGACTGTATGCATAGAAGATCCACGAGAACCAAGTGTGGTGGTGCCCACTTATGATCCCAGAATCTGACAGGCAGACTCAGGAGGAGGAGGACTTGGAGGGCAGCCTGAATTA